>NC_071390.1:3603165-4803165 GCF_022682495.2 Desmodus rotundus | reverse complement strand
TCTGGAAGCAGGTGCTTGCTGAGACCTTCTTGTAGTTCCCCAGTGCAGAGACTGGGTCTCCCTTGCAGTGGCCCATTCTTCAGTCAGAGCGGTGCTGTTAACGGGGTGCCTCTCGACTCTGCCCCCAGGTATAATCAGAGGATGTCCCTGGCAATCCCCAACCTGGGCAACACCAGCCAGCAGGAGTATAAAGTGTCCTCGGTGCCAAATACTTCTCAGAGTTATGCCAAAGTCATTAAAGAACACGGGTAAGTGGGAAGGTAAAATGGAAGTTCTTTCTTTTCTTTTGTTAAGACTTAAAAGGTTTATGGAGAAATGTGAAGTCAAGTTTGATATGATTGAAATTGAAAAATGCAGTGAGGTAATTCTCTACCATCACCACTCTGTATCAAAATTTTATTCTTACTGAACAGATAGTTTACTTTTACCATTACCTTTTTAAAATCATTTGCCACAATTTTTTTGTAATTGATATAAAAGTTTGTCTAGAATATGTATAATTCTGAGATCCTGAAAGCTAACTGTGGTCCCTAAAAAGTGGATAGCTTTTTATTATTTTTTAAATTGTATTCGTCATGTGGGTTGTTTTATAATTCTAGTAGTGTGGATGTTATTTCGGATTCCTTGTCCCCTTGTGGATGCAGCTTTTAGGTACTCGATGGAGGTGGAAGTGATAGGAAAATGGCTTTCAGGCTCCCAGCAGCCCTGATAACTTCCGTGACTGTTTTCTGTCTGTCTTCTAGTACTGACTTCTTTGACAAGGATGGAGTAATGAAAGACATCAGGGCGATTTATCAGGTTTATAATGCACTTCAGGAGAAAGTGCAGGTAACTGATTTATTTCCCAGTTTTTACCTTATTTGTATTGCCCAAATGCTTTTAATCTTTAATTTTTAATAACCTCCCAACTGACAAATGAATTGTGGTCAACAAGCGAGATGTCCCTTCTCAGACGTGGCCAGTGGGCGCCGTGCCAGCCTGCAGACGCCTGTCTCCCCTTCTGTGCTTGCAGTGGACACTCTGGGGCACAGCAGTGATGTTACTGTTTTCAGTACTGTGGCCCATTTGTAACAGTGTTTTTTCTAGGACAATTTACCCAAGTTTACAGCAGGATTGCTGAGAACACGGCTATCTCGCCAGCTGTAACTGAGCAGAGACTGCCCCAGACTGGGGGCAGCGCAGCCTCTTCCCCTCTCGTTCACTCACTTTGCCCCCTGCCTCCATCGCGTGGGAGGAGCGCTGCCGAGCTGTTCATTCCTCATCATTCATGCAACAAATATTTATGGAAACAACTCCTACAAGCCAAACACTGAGCTAGGTGCTAACAGTACTTTCCCTGGGGTTCTTTAGCCCCTGATGCTGTCTCAGGGGTAATTTTCTCTAAAAGCCAAAGAACAAAAGAGGCTTTGAGGACCAGGAGGAAGTGGGTGGAGCCGAAGAAGCCCTCCCAGGCCTGGAGAAAGCCTCCCTTTGGGGAAGAAGGCCATGGAACTAGAGTGAGGAAGGAAGGCAGCCACTGAGAAGGAGGAAGTAGGCCGAGATTAACCTGGGGCCAAAGGAGAAAGCATCCCACAGGCAATTTCCAGTGTCAGTGTTCCAAATTAGGGTCAGGTACACCTAGCAGCATAGGGAACTTAATGTTGGCTCACTGGTGACCGGCCTACTTTCTGGCTGTTTCTGGTATTTCTGCTATGGAAGGAATGAGCAGTGAAAAACAGCCTTTTGTCCTGAAGTCGTGGCCATGCTGTTAGACTCGGCACTGCCCCACGGACTTCACGGTTGCTGTCATACAGTTCATTGCCAATTGCATAGGGCCTGGGCCGGAAACCCCAGTGTCACGTAGAGTGCCCTGGCATGAATGGTTAAACTACATAGACATAATCTCAAATAGTTATCTTTCATTAAATCTTTTTCTTAAATATTCCTTTATTTATTGATTTTAGAGCAAGAGAGGAAAGAAGAGAAACATCATATTGTTGTTCCTCTTAGTTGTGCATTTATTGATTGATTTTTTTCTCCAGATTATTTATTATTTATTTAGAAAGAGGGGAAGGGAGGGAAAAAGAGGGAAAGAAACATCAGTTTGTGAGAGATACATGGTTGCCTCACACGTACCCCCAAATGGAGACCTGGCCGGGAATCCAGGCATGTACCCTGACTGGGAATCAAACCGGTGACCTTTTGGTTTGCAGGCCTGCACTCAGTCCACTGAGCCACACCAGCCAGGGCCATTGGTTGATTCTTGTATGTGCCCTGACTGGGGATTGAACCCACAACCTTGGTATATTGGGAATGATGCTCTAACTAATAGCTACCAGGCCAGGGCATTTCATTAAACCTTGACTGTGAGCCCTGGCTGGTGTGGCTCAGTGGATTGAGTGCAGGCCTGCAAACCAAAAGATCTCCAGTTCAATTCCCAATCCGGGCACATGCCTGGGTTGCAGGCCAGGTCCCCAGTAGGGGGCACATGAGAGGCAACCACACATTAATGTTTTTCTCCCTCTCTCCCTCCCTTCTCCTTTCTAAAAGTAAATAAATAAAATCTTTAAAATAAAGAAATAAATTGTGACTGTGATACTTTCTTTTTCAGCTCTCCCCAATTATAAATATTTTGTGTTAAATTTTTTTAAATGTCATCTGATTTGTGATTGTTAGTTATAAATAAAAGTTGAAAGCATCTAATTCCTGTCTTATCTTTTTTGTGTCCTTTGTATGCTAGTCTAGTATCAAAAGTTTGCTTCCCATTTCGATACAAATGAATAATCCAGGAAAAATATGTATCTTTCCCACTTACCCTGTTTTTCAAGAATTTACACACTAAACAGCATAATCGTCTTAAAATTAAGAAAGTAAGTCTGTGAATGAGAAGAGAACCGGTCTCTCGGACCTCAGTCCGAGACTTTTCTGGTTTTCGCCTGGGTGAGGCCCCCAGGCCCCTCCTAGGTCTGTGATGGATGCTGTACTTACAAAAGGCCTCACGCATGGATTTAAACTAATTGTTCTTGTTGTCATTTTTCCTTCAGGCAGTGTGTGCAGATGTAGAAAAGAGTGAGCGAGTAGTTGAATCTTATCAAGCAGAAGTGAACAAATTAAGAAGACAAATAATTCAGAGGAAAGATGAAAAGGAACAAGAAAGAAGTGAGTTTCCTATTAATTTTACCATTCAGTATGTGGGTTTTAAACATCAAATTATACAGTAAATTACATAAATCCTTGTGCACTCATCAAGCCCCAAGTTAGGCTCTTTGGGAGCAGGCGTCCACTTTTCTTCAAGCTTTTTCAGAGGAGAAGCGATAGGTTTCACAGGTCCCTGCTCAAGTCCCTGAGTGGAAGGAAAAGAAGACCCCAGGTCGAAAGGCTGAAGCAGGTTAGAGCACACCTGAGAAGTGACTGATGCAGACTCGTGCATGTGTTGACTCCCGCGACCTGTGTACAGTGGGGTGATGTTCCCACCAGTGGCCGTGGCCCACCCAGCAGGGACTGCGGCCTGGGCTCACTGTAGCCACTTGAAGGCCCCACTGGAAACTCTTTTAACTTTATGTTTGGTTCATAGGCAGCATCACAGGAAAGGCTTTAAATGTCTGTTTACTGGTAGCTGTGGGTGGTTAAGCTAAAGAACCAGCTGGTAGAATGAGAATTAGGCCCAAGAATCTATTAATTCCAGCTTGGTAACAGCCATGTTTGCTATAATGCCACCAGATGTAACATTTGTAAGTAAAACTTACAAAACGTATGACAAATAATATCAGGTGTAAAAGAGAGAAGGGTGTAGCTAACCGTTTGTAATTTAATAAGAATATTTGCAAAGTGCCCTGGCCCATGTGGCTCTGCTGGTTGGGCATTGTCTGCAAAGCGAAAGGTTGCTGGTTTGATTCCCAGTCAGGGCACATGCCTGGGTTGCAGGTTTGGCCCAGACGGGGCACATAAAAGAGGCAACCGATTGATGTTTCTCTTTCACATCGACGCCTCTCTCCCTCTCTTTCTCCCTCTCCTCCCCTTGCTCTAAAATAAATAAAATCTTTAAAAAAGTAATATTTACAAGCCAATTAAAATATAATTTATATTTCTAAATAAATGATGACCGGTTCATTTCTACCGTTACAGTTCTCTAGAAATAATCAGAAGTGCAGACAGGGATTTATGCACAAGAGTGTTAATCACAACTTTATAATTCTAGTCTTGGAAATGACCTATTAAAATAGTTGAACTAACAACAGTAGTATTATAGCTGAATAAATTTTGATATGTTTGTGGAGTGGAGTATTGTGCAGCCATTGAAGTGAATTTTTAATTACAATATATAATCTTAAGCAAAAACACTGGGATATAAGGTGGTATAAACGTGCTCTTAGCTGTGTTTAAAGTACACATACATGTGCAAAACACGCTCAGGCCAGGTGGTAAGAGCGGAGTTCAGGAAATAAATGGGGCCTCACACCTAAAGTTTACATTTTTAACCCCAAATCTTGTGATCTTTTTACTGAAGTTCTAAGTGTTATCTGGGTGATAGGATTGTGGGCAATTTTTCTTTGTTCTTTTCTAAATTTTATAAAAGTATGCATCATTTTTATAATATTAAAAATGTACTTCAGCCCTGGCCGGTGGGACTCAGTTCGTCGGGCATCGTCCCACAAAGCGACAGGTCACCGTTTTGATTCCCGGTCAGGGTACAGGCCTGGGTTGTAGGTTCTGTCCGCGGTTGGGGTGTGTGTGAGAGAACCGATGGATGTTTCTTTCCCTTTCTTTCTCCTTCCCCTTCCCTGTCTCTAAAAATAAATAAATAAAATCTTTTTTAAAAATATTTTATTTATTTATTTTGAGAGAGAGGGGCAAAGGAAGGAGAGAGAGAGGGAGAGAAACATGATGTGGGAGAGAAACAGCTATCAGTTGCCTCTTTCACACCCCCTACTGGGGACCTGGCCTGCAACCCAGGCGTGTGCCCTTACTGGGAATCAGACAGGCAGCCTTTGGTCTGCAGGCCGGTGTTCAATCCACTGAGCCACACCAGCTAGGGCTAAATAGAATCTTTTTTAAAATATACTTAAAAAAACTTAAAGGTTGTAGACTCAGATATGGGGCTTTCAGAGCATCCATAAAAGTGTGGCAAAAGTATGGCCTAGTACCTGGAAAAACTAGCCACTAACAGAGGGCCCTTCAGCTTGTAAGGGGAAAGAGGCCTGTGCATGTGTAGTGACGGGTGGTTGTGAAGAAGTGTTTTTGATGTGAGGTTAGTCAAGGAAAACACTCTCAGTCCAATGACCGCCAAGGGTGGTGAGGACTGTTTTCTTCATCCTCCGTCCGCACAGTCTGGGCACAGTCAGCAGCAGGTGGGGGATCGGAGCCGGGATTAAAAGAGCTGCGCTTGAGGATCAGGCCCGCTTCTAGCTGTTCCCTTCGTGGAGTCACTTACCCTCTCTGCACTCCAGTTTTTCACCCATGTAATAGAAACAATAACATCAGTAATGATGATATTATTGATGTTTTGAAGCTTAAGTGAATTAATGTATGGAGAAATACTTTGTAAATTATGAAGTATTGTGCAAATGTAAAACAGCAGTAATAATCAGTGTCACTGCTTTATTGCTGTTTTCCAGAACATTCAGGTTGGTGGTTGAGTGCACAGCTGGGAAACGATAGACTGTTACAGTTTTCTTCCTCTTTTCACTCAGGATTGCAGCAGGCGATGGTGAACAGACAGATGCCGTCTGAGAGTCTGGAGCCGGCGCTCAGCCCTCGGACGCCCTATGCGGGGTTTGCAACTGAAGGTAGAAGTACACTGGCAGACGCAGAGGCCTCTGATCCCCCTCCCCCTTACTCTGATTTTCACCCAAACAATCAAGAAAGTACTTTGAGCCATTCTCGCATGGAGACGAATGTCTTTATGCCCCGACCTCAAGCCGTGGGCTCCTCCAGTTACGCTCCCAGCAGCGCGGGACTGAAGTACGCGGGAGCTGGAGCAGACCTTCCTCCCTCCCAGGGAGCAGCTGGAGACAGTGTGGAGGAATCAGACGACAGTGACTACGAGAATTTGGTTGACCCTACAGAGCCCTCTAACAGTGAATACTCACATGCGAGGGATTCGCGACCTGTGACACATCCCGACGGGGGCTCCAGGAACACTCAGACCTCCCAGATTTAACTAAACGGAAGACACTCTTCCCTTAGCACTGTTTTCTTCACCCCTTATTCAGAGAGGTTTTTGAGGACTTAATCTGGAGGGAGAACTGCTTTCTCAGAGCCCTGGGCTCCCAGAGAGTCCTGGGCACAGAACTGGGAGGGGCCTCGCCTCCGGAGGGCCTCACCTGCAGACGCCGTGTCAGGTGTCACGACAGAATCATTAAGATAATCAAATTGTCCTAATTCTGGTGCGATTCATGGATGTACTGGTAAATTTAGGCAAAGAGAAACTTATCGGCGTAGTTTCTGTTCTTTAAAATAAATTGGTAATTAGAGACTAAGCACAATTAGTCTATAAATGTTCTATAAATCAAAAACTTACCTCTTGCACTATCATGCCTTGAAATTTACTTTGTCAAAGGGAAATGAGTTTAGCAGCAGCCTTCAAAGACCCTTCTTTCTATAATGAGCCAAATTCATCTTTGCCGGAAAAGGAATTTTGATCATTCATGGGAGCCTGGTTGGAACAAGTCGGACGTAGCTTCTCTTGTCTGCATGACTCTGAGATCAAAAGAGAAGGCTTTGTTTCCACTTTCTCTGCTAGCCTGATATGTATTGTCACTTACAATGGTTGCCTTTAAAACCATGTAGAAATACTAATTACCAGTAAGTAATCATCCAAATAAGTATGTCATAAAATAAATTACTTATTTTTCTTTTGTGGAATTACAGTGACTGCTATGTTGCACTAGCCACATTTACTGTCTCTGTTCTGGAGTCTTAAACGAAGGGCACAGAGGGGGGTCCCAGAAAGGGGTTGTGTTCCTGACCTGAGGGGCATGACGAAAGACTCCAGACGCAGTGGGTTCAGCTGAGTTCATACGTAAGGGATATAACTCGTTTAGACCTCCTGACAGATCCTAGTGTTGGTTTTATTTGTGGAAGAAAGACGTTTCATAAGCTGTCTGAGAATCTTGGTGAATAAATACTCGTTTTAAATCTGAAAACCATACTTTTTTTAAGCTGCCATTGGGAGGATAATTATGGAATGTGTTGAGACTTCCTGTTGGGATGCACTTGTATTTTTATTTAATTAGTGCTTGTTTTCTAGTTTTGTCCGGAACGTGTGAAACCGCTGCAGACACTCATGAGCATTTGAGGCTCCTGGTTTGGGAATGACAAGACCCAGCGCCTATGGCGAGGTCGGCCCACTAAGTGAACGCTGCAGAACAGAACTGCCTTTCCTTTGGGCTAGTTAAAACCTGGGAAAGTAGGAAGTTGTCAGAGAGGCTCACAATCCAGGTTCTGAAAGAGTAGCTTCGTTCCACAGAAGAGAGGTGTGCTCACTGAGCCAGTCCCAGTGCTGGACCAGCCGGCACGGACTGAAAGTGAAACACCGAAACTGCCGTTCTTTGATGCCCACTCGGCAGGGTCTGTGTTTTCCAGGCTCCTGTTCCGTTGGCCTTAAACCACTGCCATTGGATTGGAAACGTCGCAGACCTCTTATCTGCAGATCTGCCCCCTTTCATCAGTACCTCCTAGGGCTTCCACACCAGTGTGAGTTTAATTTTCTTTCAAGTGCCATTGCCGTCTCCCCTGCTCCTATATCGGCATTCAGGAATACATTTTTATTTTATGCCATACTGAAGTCTACAATGTATATCTGACGAAGCAGTTAAATGTGACAATAAAAGCTTATTTAATCATGGTACCATTGTTTTAATGTCTGTTTCAGCACCCGACGAGGTCTTGCCTCAGTTTACTCATTCTGGCAGTTCTTAGTAAACTTAATAGTTTTTCAAAGGGCATAAAAACATATCTCCACATGGACTTTTTCTCATTTTTTCTGTGAGACTGGTTTCAACCAAAATCCAAGAGCACAACTACTAAAATGTTTCTGTTGATTTCAAGGAGAATGTGTTTGGTATCAGGTTACCAAGAGAACTGGGCATCAAGAGAGTAAAATGGAATCTTAGGAAGGTCCCAAAAGGCCCCTTTCACGTAAGAACTGACCTTGTTGGAAGAGACTTTGCAGCCTGGATTGGCCGACGATCGAGGTGGTGGTGTAGGATGCGGCGCTCTGAGAGCGAGCGAGGATCTGCTGGCTAATGTGGACCCCGGGGTCTGGGCGCCCGTTCCAGTTGAGGGATGTATCTCTGCCAAAATCCAAGGCGATAGTCTGTTTTCAGCAGGATTTTAAAATGTGGATTGTAGCCTTTTAAGATTCTACTCTACATCTCTAACTGGAGAAGAAAAGACTGGATTCTTTTAACTTAGGCGTCTGGAAATGTGTAATTACATGTTGTAATTGACTTTTTGGAGAAGGATCAAAACATAAATGAGGAAATCTCATCCCCAAACATTCAGACCCTAGGGATATATATTGTAAAATTCCAGGCACAGTGTGTGGGGGGGGGGGGGGCAGTGACAATAACTGCTCTAATAAAAAGATTTAAATGACTTTCTTCTGAATCCGTACTTTAAGGAGGTGAAGTCTCAGGGAACGTACAATGAAAATACAATAGGAGTCATTGTTATTGACTGTGTTCTGGGGCTGGTTTGCCTTGACTGTAGGTTTCATTTCAGTTCCTCTAAAGGTCTTCACTCTTGTCCAAGGCTCTGCTTCACCCTTTCCCCACACAGAACCTTGATTCTGCAAGACAGGGAGCCTGGAGGCTGCGGGTTCTGCAAGTGTGGTGCTCACAATCATGGAGAAAGTTTACCTTTCAACTTGATGACAAGACAAACTGGGGAAAGCCCTGGGATTCAGCCTAGCTGTCTCCCCTTTAACAGCGATCTTTGTTATTCCTAAGTCAGGACAGAGAGCCCATTCCCATCTGCGGCTCTGATCCCTAGAGAGTGGAGAAGGGCAGCTTTTGCAGGGGGCCCTCAGCAGGTCCACAGGGAAGTGTCCTCTTCAGTGCCACGTGCTACCCACGGTCCAGCTTGTGGGGCTTAGAAGTGGCCTTCATTTGTGCAGGATCGGCAAAAGAAAGTCCATGACAGCATTGTTCTAATAGCAAAACACCAGAAGTGAGTGCTAATGACCGAGTGGTTAAGTTTTGGTGCGTCCGCAGAAGCAGTAGTCTGCAGCCACTAAAAACCCTGAGTCAGAATGGTTTCTCGACATGCTGTGATGGTGGCTAGATACCAAATGCAGAAAGCCAGGTTTCCACCCTGGCTGGGGTGGCTCAGTGGATTGAGCACTGACCTGTGAACCAGGGGTTGCCAGTTCAATTCCTGGTCAGGGCACATTCCTGGGTTGTGGACCAAGCAGAAGGCAACCATGTTCTCTCTTGCTTGTTGATGTTTCTCTCCCTTTCTTTCTCCTTCCCTTCCCCTCTCTCTCAAAAGGTAAATACATAAAAATCTTTTAAAAAAAGAAAAAAAATCCAGGTTTCCAAGTGTTTTGAAAGGTATCTGATTTTTGTTGGGGAAAATTTTTTGTAATTTTGCTCTTGATAAAAAACAGTCTGGGCTGTAGTCTGCTTGGACTCAGCCCACCTGATCAGTGTTCTGCCTCGAATAAAAGCCCTTAATCAGGAAAAAAAAAAAAAACAACAGTCTGGAAGGATGTTCACCAAGGTGTTAACAGGGTTGTGCCTGGGTCCTGGCACTATGGGTGATGTTCACTTCATCCTTCATTTATTTGCACTTTCTTACTTTTCCACAATGTGTTTGTATAATGAAAGACTTCAGAACCGGCGGGCCATTGGCTACATGAATTCTCTCAAGCACACCACCCCAGAGGAGGGTCTGGAAACATTCCTCATTCCCTGGGCCTCTCACCCACCACACTTCAATTTTTTAGATTTGTAGCCGATGTCAGACCAGCTTTGTGGATGGTGCTAATTTCACTGCATTCACTTTTATCTCATTTTCAAATGAAATTATGTACTGACAGTTTGCTTTGCATTGACACTGATTTTTTTTCCAATCTAGAGACAAGTCAACTTTTCTTAGCTTGGAATCCATTTCCTGACTTCCCAAGAAACACTTCGGAAATGCCTTCTGAGATTGAAAGTAATTCAAAACTGGAGCAATTATTTATGATACTCCTTTCAGGCAAAAGCACTTACTACAAAATGGATTTTTGGAGTCTTAAACTATAAGAATGATTTCCTTGCAGATAATTCTGCAAGATTTGTGTGTCCTGCTTGCTGATAGTTTTCAGGATGGTGCCCTTCCTGCTGGGGGGACCTTCGGTTGTGTTAAGTATTAGGCGGTGTAGACCACCGATAGTCCAATCCACGCACGAGCCTGGGAGGTATTTGATTTCAAAGCAAATACATGCTTGCTTGAAATGTTTGCTGTGGCCAGCCAATTGTGGGCACTGCTTGGTAGAGCTGGGGACCATGAGTTAATAACCTTGACTGATTAGAAACAGTTGTGGTTTAGCTGTAGTAAAATAGGGCTCATCCAGAAGACCTTTCAGACAGTTTTGGGTTGCAGAAATGCGGGAGGAATTTGGGGACATAAGTGAGTACCCTCTAGGAATAATAAGGCCAGGGTAGATTCCTGGCACACGTGAGATGGGAAAAAAGAGACTTTTTTTTTTTAAGACTTTATTTATTTACTTTTCTTTTTTTAGGGAGAGAAGGGGGGAGAAAGAGAGGGAGAGGAATATCGATGTGTGAGAGATACCTGGGTCGACTGCCTCTTGCACTCCCCAACTGGGGACCTGGCCCACAGCCCAGGCATTTGCCCCGACTGGGACTCAAACGGGTGACCTTTCAGTTCACAGGCTGGCACTCAAGCCACTGAGCCACACCAGCCAGGGCAGAAGAGAGATTTCATGCAACTTGAATTCTTAAAAAGGTCTCCCTTCACTCAGTCTGTCACAATCCTACTCGTTGTTTAAAGTCCAGCTTAAATGTCACCTTTAGGAAACCTTTCTGACTCACCTGGGAGGATTGTGCAGCCTGTCCCTTGCTCAAACCTTTGTCCGGCACCTTGCACATGTCGCCTTAGCACCCAGCCCATGATGTAGAATTAGAATGTGTGACTCTTCAGTGGGATGCGACACCCTCAAGGGCAGGCAAAGGACTGAGGCATCCCAGAATTCCTGGCTCCAGCATAGGCTTGGTGTAGAGTGGGTGCCGGTACATCCTTGCTCCGTGAATGGAGAGCGAAAGAGGGACCCAAGTAAAACCACCCCCTAGATACACTTGTTTGTGTCTAGGAATCGGGCGATAAAGACAAAGATTGTTGTCTGGAGAGGTTACTAGTAAGACGTGTGACTTCTTTGAACTGCCCTCATGCTGAAAACCTTGGTACGCGATTTCTTACCTAGGCCTGCGGAGGTCATCCTGCAGTTCTCCAGGACAGGTACAAACTCAGCACAGTGTGGAGGCAAGATCGATGTGGGAGAGTCGGATTTCTGACCAGCTCCGCCCTGTGGTGGCTGTGTGGTCTTGAGCAGTCTCTGAGCCTCTCCAGACCTCTGTTTTCTTGTCTGTAAAATGGGCTTCAGAGTGATGCTGTGTGTCCGGTAGGGGGATTGCGGGGATTGCCAAGAAACATAAAAATACCTCTGTAAACTGGAAAGCACCACAAAAGCCATTGCCTGACATCCGGCCAGACTTTGTTTTAATGTCTTCCTAGGTCGAGTGCCCCGAGAAGCCTGGGCCGTCATCTGCAGAGAGTTCCACGCAGACTGCTGGAGGAACCTGGAAGAGCCGGGAAGGCAGTGCTGTGAGCATCATTTCTTTCCTTGATTGAGTTTCCCTCCGGGGCCAGCAGGGGCTTGTGCCAGTCACGTCTGAACCCAAGGCCTGGTGCAGCCCCCAGAGCTGCCCCCTGTGGCAGGCTGGGAAATGTGCATGAAGGAAACGGACCATCACTCAACAAAACCTGTTTTACAAACAGCTGTTGTTTTCAACTTCCTCCTTGGGCCTTTCTGGCCAGTTACTCGTGACTTCAACTTGGGCAAACAAGCGCGAGTGCACTGTAGAAGATTAAGGTTGGCACAAGGGCTTTGACCCTTCAAAGCCGTTGTGAGAACGTTCTGACGTTCTACAAAGTGGTCTGCCCTGGCGTTCCCTTGGTACGCTGGGAGAGCAGGAGCATACTTAGGCAGTGACCGAGGTCACAGTCATCTATGGCATTTGGGTGCGAACTAGCTGCCAGTCTGCATTCAGGGTTTAGCTATGCTTGACGTCACCGTCTCCGAATCCTGCACTCATTCTTTCGAGCGTGATTCACTGTTATGTTCTTTTAAAACATACTCCCAACACCCAGTCCGTTCAGCAGCTGACTCCTCAGTCCTTCCTGGGTAGATCTAAAAATTGGACATTTTCTCACACAGTCACACCACCATGATCATCCCTGGTGAATTAGTAATGTCTTGATATTTACCAGTACTTTGTCTGTGTTCCATTGTCCGTGGTTCTGAACGCCTCTGTTCACAGTGGGAAAATCTCACCATCACCCCTTCATCAAGTGATCAGTCTCAGCCACATAAATAGGGACACAGAATGACATCACGGGCCTCCTTGATGCGACGTGATTATCTTGCACTTCACCTGCGAAGTGGTCTCACCGCCTTTCTAAAACGAGTCGAGTCAAGTCTTCAGGCCCAACTTCCAGTCTGCAGGAAATCCAAGTTAAACTCTGTCACAAGGAGACAGCCAGACGCATCCGGAATTTTGGACATTCTATGAGATACCTGGCTGGCCTAATGTCTCCAAAGTTTTCCGTCTCAGGGAACCAAAGGGGCGTGGAGGTAGAGGGACCATTGTGACCAAAAGACATGACAGAAGACACAGCAGCCTTGGCTGGCTTCGACTTTGGGAAAACTATACACTTGGGGAGATTTGAGTAGGGGCTAGGTCACCTGATATTAGAAAATTGCTGAGTTTTCTTAGGCACAAAAATGATATTACAGTTACGTGAGAGAATCTCTGAGGTTTCGGAAATGCAGGCAGCGTGTCTGCGGTGAAGGGTCAGGATGTCTGTGGCTCATGTGCAGGCGGCTCAGGTGCCACCTTCCCAGGGAAGGACAGCAGGGCCCACGTGGAGCACGGCCACATCTGGGTGCTGGCCGTGAGTGTTCGCCGTGCCCTTCTTCCTCCTCTTCGGCGTGCTTGAGCGTCCACAGAGCATAAAGTTGGGGGAAAGTAGAAAGGAAGTAGGGCTGATAATTCCTATTCCACTAGCTCATGGGCAGGATGATGTTAAAAATATTCAGTGACTGGTATGGAATATACATTAATATGGAAATAATGAAATCAATGTTTTCCTTTATCCTTGAAATAACCTAAAGATATTTCACACAGAACAGAGGGGTATCGATTGCAGCATAAATTGTTCATCCTGTTATTCTAACAATCCCTGAGTCAATTTTTGCTGTTTAGACATCGTCAGTGTGACCTTTTGGTCAGCCCCGCCGCCACCAGCTAAATGGTTCCCCTGCCTGGGGCGTCATCTCACTTAGGAAGAGCGCCAAACTCTTCAAATGGCTTTCTCCTTAGACCGCCAGCTCGAGGGACAGGGTCCCAGGAAGCAGAGGACCGCTTTTAGCCTCCTGCTTGCTCTGGACTGGGGTTCCCTCTCAGCTTCCCCTAAAGCCAGAGCATCTGCATTTAGAGTTTTTCTGGCCTTCACCATTCTAAGGTTTTTATGTAGCCGATGTATTATCAGTTATCTTGACAATACTTGGTCAGAATGTCATATAAGTTGGCTAACTTGCATTACTTTTGTTTACTTAAAATCCAGGGTTTTGCAAACATCAAGTGATCAAACTTTAGGATTAAGTCAATTGAAAGACATAAAAATTTATTATGTTTATTTACTATTACCATAAAACAGCACATATGTTCCTATGTAATTTATTAAGCAATTAAGGTTTTTTTTCCCCCTTTGTCATTTCAAAAGGCATATTGCGCCCTGGCCAGTGTGGCTCAGGTGGTTGGGGCATCATCCTGTAACCAAAAGGTTGTAGGTTCGATTCCCAGTCAGGGCACATGCCTAGGCTGTGGGTTTGATCGCCAGTCTGGGCGCATACGGCAGGTAGCCAATCACTGCCTCTCTCTCACATCGATGTTTCTTTCTCTCCCTTCCTCTCTCTCTAAAAAACAATGAAAAAAATGTCCTTGGATGAGGATTTTTTAAAAAGGCATCCTGTATTTCTTTGGGGGGGGTTTTAGGGCCTTGTGCTCCTTCTCATGGTTTTCTTTACCAGCTTTATATGTTTGATCGCTTTTATTCTCTCATCGGCTTCAATAGCCCAGACATTTCCTCCTTGTACAACTAAGTCACCCCTTGTCCAGTGCGCCCACACAGCGTGCAGCGCCCCCATTAGTCACTCTGCCACTTAGCCGCCATCTCGGTTATCAGACCAGGGGCCAGAGAAGGGGACCATATTCACATAGCTGTTATTACAGAGTAAGGTTAAAGTTCTGTTTTATTGTTGGTTGTTGTTGCTAATCTCTTACTATACCTACTGTATAAACTGAACTTTGTCATAGGTGTGCATGTATAGGAAAACATAGCCTAGAGAAGGTTTGACACCCTCTGTGGTTTCGGGCATCCAGTGGGGGGCTTGGAGTGCATCTCCCTTGGATGAGGGGGACGGCTGCACAGTCCTGGGCTGCTTAGTGACCACCGTAAGTGCACTCACACAAACCTAGATGGCACAGCCCGCTGCTCCGGGGCTACAAACCTGTGCAGCGTGTCACCGAACAAGACATGAGATTAGAGCAAGACCAAGCAGACATGCTGCATGGAACAGACGTAGTGCACACGAGATCTGTGAGGCCGCCGCCAGCACACACGCATGCAACATAGCACAGTCCTACAGCCAATGCTTTTTTACAGTAAGTAGACAGAGTGCACTCTACCACAACAATAAAAGGATGGGACAGTCAGTGGGCAAGCTACAACACAGCCGTTTATTTTCATTATCAAGTTACCATGGGCTGTGCGTTATTGTATGTGCCATCCTTTTTTCTAATCCTCACCCAAACATAGTTTTTATTATTGACTTTAGAGATGGAGAAATGGGGGACGCGAGGGGGGGAAAGAGGCAGAGAGAGAAACATCGATGTGAGAGAGATCAATTGGTTGCCTCCCATATGCGCCCTGACCAGGGATCGAGCCCACAACCCAGGCACATGCCCTGACTGGGAATGGAGCCCGCAACCCTCTGGTATATGGGACGGTGCTCCAAGGGACCGAGCCACCCAGCTGGGGCTGGGCCATACTCTTATATGACTGACAAGTTTGTTTGCAGCAGCCTCCCCACAAACTCGGGAGTGATGTGTTGCACTACAGTGTCGGGCTGGCTCTGACGTCACTAGGCTGTAGGAATGCTCAGCTCCAGGCTAATCTTAGGGGCCCGCCATGGCACGTGCTGTCTGTGGTGGACCGGAACGCCCTTCTGGGTATGCGACTGCAGTTGCAATCACACAGAGCGTGGCCTCTCAGGTGGGATTCTTTCCCTTAGTCGTGTGCATGCAAGGGTCTCGTGACTTGATAGTTCATTCATTTTTATTTATTTGTTTGCTTATAAGTCTTCTTTTATTGTATTCTTCCCATTATCATTTATCTCCCTTACACTCTCTTCCACCTCCACCCACTGATAGCTCATTTCTTTTTAGTGCTGAATAATATTCCATTTGTTTATTTATTTATTTATTTGAGGGGAAGAGAGGGAGAGAAACAGTGATCTGGTGCCTCTCGTATGTGCCCCAACCAGGGACTAAACCCACAACCCAGGAATGTGCCCTGACCAGGAATCAAACCTGCAACCTTTTGCTTTGCAGAACGTTGGCCAACCAACTGAGCCACGCCAGTCAGGGCCTATATAATATTCCTTTTTATGGGTGTGTTATCTATGGTGACCAGCAGTTTTGTGACAGAGTGTGCAAGGGAGGAAATTGAGGTGGGCAAGGCCCACTGTTGCGAGAACAGGGGGGCCTCTTCCCCAGTGCATGGAGATTGGTCCTTGTCTGGCAGGTACGAGGAGCCTGCAGAGGGATATCCAGTTTGAGGGAGTCCTGTGGGATTGGATCCTGGTTTGCGGAGGCCCGGCCCAGGACCGCACGTGGACCACGTCACTAGGCATGGGTTTCACCGCTTAGCTGTGCAACCTCTGAGCTTCAGTTTACTCACCCTTACAGTGGCCTGATGCCAACGATGCCCAGCCTCACCTTCATCACAGGGTCGCCATGACATGACCTGAGGAGACCGGAAGACAGGCTCTGTGAGTTGTTCTGCTCAGAGCCTGGAAGAGTTCATCACCCGATAAGCCTCTCCCCTCCCCCTCCACACACCAGGTCTCCTCTGGTGAGTTAGGTGAATGCTGCCCTGGTTCATGGTCAAAACCCGCAGCAGATTCCCTTCCAGAGGAGAGAGAGATGGAATGTCTTCCACTCAGCTGGTGACTCAGTCTACCTGAGTCACTGTGTCCCCTGAGGTCAGTGCACATTTCCTGAAGTCTCTCAGGACAGGAGCACATAGCAGGGGTTCTGCCATCAAAGACACAGGGCCTCCCATCCCTAAGCCAGCCCTCTGCTTGGCGGCTGACAGCCCCCCCCCGCCCCCCGCTTTTCCTCCTGTTTCAGCAACCGCACACTGTTGACTGAGAGCTTGCAAGCTCCCAAGTGCTTGGGCGTTATCGTGCATTGGTGGCCTGGGCATTTCCGGCACATGCAGCCTGTACGCCAGACCAAAGCTCCCATTGTCTTCCTCTGGTTGACATTTCTCAAAGTACCTCCAGGTGCCAATGTCTCATGATGTCAAAATGGTTTGCCAGGGACTTCCCGGTTTTAGCACGGAAATTCCTTCATCCTGGAAACTCGTCAGGATGGCTGGTCACGCTACCGCGAGTCTGCGCTGAACTCCCCCAGCCCACTTGTAGGGCCTGTTTATCCCTGGGAGAAGCTGGCAGAGCCTGCTGGCATCCTGAGCCGATCAGTGCTGGTGCGGCTCCACGTTGAATTATTCACTTGGGGGCTGTGTAGACAGGAAGACTGGGCACACCTGGATGAAGTTAAAGACAAGCCAAAGGTGAGAAATCCACCTTGGTGGCGGCAGTGATAGAACAGACCTGGTATCCAGGGGATGTCTTAAGCCTGTTGGGGCCCCCCAAGTAATCGGGACCATGTCATCTGCCACGTGGTGTTCCATAAGAGTGACCTATCCGTTCTTCTTTCTTCCAGAGGAGGTGCTCTCTCTGCCCCCACCCGCCTGTCCAGGCCGCCAGTTCTAGCCCAGCAGGAAGGATTCCCTGTCCACTCAGTCCCAGTGCCGTCCATTAGGAAGCACTAAGGCCTGCTGCACAAACTCACTCCCTGGCTGACGGAGACGAGACCACCACTGTGGAGTGGGCTTCCTGGCCACCTCTCCCGGGCCTGGGGAGCAGCAGCCTTTGGAATTAGAATCACCTGGGGTTTGGCTACCTGACTGTGTGTACTGGGGCTAAGTGACGACTCCTCTCTGAGCTGTAGGGAGAGAAGGACAGCCACCCCTCCTCTCCCTACAGGTAGGGTGTTGGGAGGGTTAAGCGAGATAGAGACTGCCGGCCTGAAAACAAAGCCTGGAAGAAAGCACACACGGCAACTTGTGGCTACTGTTGTCTCCAAACTGGCCTCCATCCCAGACTCACAATTTTCTAGAAATATGGGTCAGAAGCCACTGGTGGCAGGCAGCTGCCCCACAGACACGGCCCCACGGAGGAGCCTGGGGCCGCTGTGGGGGAAGGAAGGTCCCTGGGGGCTCAGGCCCCCTCTGCTTCGTTTCATCCATGGACTGTGCTGGGCTCGGGGTAAGCTTTGGTTGGAAGAAGTAGCTCTACTCACTAACAGGATTGGTTCTGAGAGCACAGATTGGCTTAGGCCACCCCTGCTCAGTAGAACTTTCTGTGATGGTGGAAATGTCCTATGTCTGCACTGCCTGGTAGAGTGTGGCCACTGAGCACTGAAAATGTGGGCTAGCATGACTGAGAAACTGAGTTTTAAATTTCATTCAATTTTAACTAATTTGACTCTAGATGTGAAGAGCCCCACTCCACACAGCCAATGGCTAAGCCTTACGTCGCAAAGACGGAACTGAGGCAAGGGCTGCAGTGGGATGTGACCCAGGTCACAAGGCCTCCTGTTTCAGCTGCACCTGCTCCAGGCCACTGCAGACGCAGAGAATGCTAGCCCATCTTGGGCACCATTTGTCCCAGGCTGAAGTCAAGAGCAGGCTGGAGCACTGGCTCCCGAGCCCCATCCCCGGCTCCAGGGCTTGGCACCCTGCTCCTGTCCTGGCTCAGCCTGCCATGCCCTTCCTGTGGTCCTGGCACCACTGATGCAGTTCGGCCGGAGCCAGGCAGGCAACAGGGGACCTCGCCTGGGCAGCTGCAGTCTCAGCGGCCCCTTTGCTGACTAGCATGCTCCTCCCGGCCTTCCCGGCTCAGGCCTGATCCGGGTGGAGGTCGGCCAGGTCTCTGCAGCCCGTGAACATGTTCCACCTGCTCACTCCCTAGGCCTGCCCACTCAGAGGTACCCAGGTGGAGGATCAAATTAATCCCCACGCTTTTTCCGGAGGCTGGCACTCAACTTTCCACCCACCCAGGGAGAGTGGGCACAGAGTTCCGAGTGAGGCTGAGTGACGTCCAAGCCCTCAGGAGAAGGGGGTGGGCAGGAGAGGTCTCTGGCACCTTTCTCTGTCCATCTGTGCCCAACCAAGTCCAGCAGGAGTGTGCTTCGCCGCAACTGATGCTGGGAAATCTTGCTCCAGGCACCTGGAGACCTGCTGAGACCAATTGTCAGCCCATTTCCCCAGCTGGGGGATGTGGCATTTCTCTCCCTCCCTCCCTCTTTTTCTGTTCCTCATCCCCTCCCACTTTCCCCTTCCCTTCTCCTTGGTTTGAGTAAAGTTTTATTGTAGTGTAACACATGCAGAAAAGGAAACAGTCATACGTTTGTGGCTTGTTAAGTTTTCACAAAACATACCTATGAAACCAGCGCAAAAATAAGTGGAACACACCTGCATCATCGAATGCCCCTCCCTGTCCGCTCTCAGTCGTTACTGTCGAGACCTCTCACTGGGGGCACTGGCTGCTTGTGTCCTCTCCACATTCTCATGCCGAGCCCCCAAACCCGGTGGTATTTGGAGGGAGTCCTTTGATAGGTAATTAAGTTACGTTAGGTCCAGACAGTGGAGGCCTGGTGATGCGACTAGGGCCTTTCTAAGAGGAGACTCAGGAGCTTGCTGCCTCTCTGCTCTCCTCCATGAGAGGGCGCGGCGGGAAGGCGGCCATCCACGAACCTGCTAGGGGAGTCAGAGCCTGCCGCGCTGGCATGCTGACCACCACGGCTCCCAGCCCCCAGACTGTGAGAAACGCATTTCTGCTGTGTATCAGCCACCCAGTCCACAGAGTCCCGTTTCAGCAGCCCAAGCTGACTAAGACACTCGCTGTAAATTAATCTTGTCTGTTTATAAACTTGCTTACTTCTTTCACTGAACATTACGTTTGTAACATTCATCCAGGGTTTTGAGCACAGCAGTTGTTCAATTGTGGATGGACATTTGAGACCTTTCTGGGAGAAGGGTGCAGAGAGAGAATGCAGGCGAGAATGTTCTCGTCCCGCACTGCAGTAGATGAACATCATAGGTTTGTGTTTCTTTGGGTATACATTGGGTTGGCCAAAAGGTTCGCTTAGTTTTTTCCTGTAGGATGGCTCTGGTGGTGCATAGTTGTCTTAAACTTCATTTGAAACAATTTTGTGATATTGTATTGTGACAGCTGTCATATCAGCATGCATTTCAAAAAAACATCAAAATTGGTGAATTTTGGGGCAGCCATTTTAATATTGAAGATGGAAGAAAACGTGCAGTATTTTTGCTTTGATGTTTGGTGTATGATGCTTTATTATTTCAAGGAAGGTAAAAACATAACTGAAATGCAAAAAAAAAAAGATCTGTGCAGTGTGTGGAGAAGGTGCTGTGGCTGGTCGAAAGTGTCAAAAGTGGTTTGCGAAGTTTCGTGGTACTATTGACAATTTGGCCAAATAATTCTCTGCTGTGGGGCTGTCTTCTGCATTGGGAGATGTCTAGCAGCACCCTTGGCCTCTGCCCACTAGAAGCCAATAGCATGGGACGTTCGAGCGCCCGGCTTTCCCAGATACCCGGTGCTCCACTGCTGTCCTACCACCCTCCCAGCCCCAGAGGACGACAGCTCCCGGGGCTCCGTGCTCCCGGAATTTGGTGTCATCTTAACAGCTCATAGCCACCGGTCAGTGTGAGTGGTGATCACTGTGATGTGAAGTTGTACTTCTGTGGAAATAAGGAGGTTGGGCGCCTTTCTGTGTGTTGATTGGAATGGCTTGTTTTGTCAAGTTCCTGTTGGAGACCGCTGTTCTGTCACGGCCACACCTCGTTTTATTGGGCTTCACAGATGTTGTGCTTTTTACCAGTTGAAGGCAAGACCCTCCACCAGCAAAAAGATCCCACATCTATTGGGGAATCTTGCTGTCTTCTCGGTGTGCCTGTATCTTCTCTGTCTTTTTCTTATTGGTTTGTAAGAATTTACTTATATAGATGTGGAATCTAATGAGCGAACTGAACTAACAAGCAAAACACAGACAGACTCACAGATGGAGAGCAGATGACAGACAGCTAGTGGGGGCAGGGAGAGGTGAGGGACCAGAGGGATGGAGCAAAAAGGAAAAAGGACTCAGGGACGTGGGCCACAGTGTGGTGATTGTGGGGGTGGGGGTGCAAGGGGACTACATGGTAATGGAAAAATATGATAGAGATTATATATTAAAAATATACACACACACACATATTCATTCCAGACGTGAGTTTTAACAATATGTATGTATAAATATGCACCTGTGTATAACCAAATATCTTCTTTCTCCCGTGCAATGGCTTATATTTTTACTCTTTCAAAGGTGTGTTTTGCTGAACAGAAAATTTAAATTTTAATCCAACTTACCAATTATTTTCCTTTATGGTTAAGTGTTCTTGCATTTTATTTAAGAAATCTTTAACTATTCCAAGGTCATCAAAATTTTCTGCTGAGTTTTTTTTTTCCTAAAAGCTCTATGGTTCTACTTTTTGTATTTTGATTTTTGCATATGGTGTGAAGCAAGGGTCAACATTTTTCTATATCTGTAATCTAAGGGTCAAATCTATTTTTTCTCTATTAAATACCCAGTTGGCTCAGCACCCCATTGCCATATTAGTCACAAATCAAGTGCAGGTCTGTTTCTGAACTCTTGTTCTCAAGGCCTATTTATCTGCAGTGTGGGTTGCTGATAACTGTTGATATCCGGTAGTATAAATGCTCGAGCTTTGTTCTCCTTGGACAGGCTCTTTGCATTTCTGTAGAAATGTTACGATCAGCTTGTCAACTGCCACAGCCCCCAAATAACCTTGCTGGGATTTTGATTGCATTGACCATATAGGACAATTGGGAAAAATTGGCATCCTTGCCACATTAAGTCTTCGAATCCACACCCCAGTCATACATATCTGCCCATGTATTTAGGTCTTCGTTAATTTCTTGCAATACTGACTTGTGTGTAGAGGTCTCGCGTATCTTTCTTCAGCTTTGGCCCAAGGCATTTGCCTGTGTGCACGCGTGTGCAGAGGTGCACAGGCACACACGCAATATTATAAGGAGTCATATTTTACATTTTTATTTTCTGCTTGTTTACAAGTCTGTTGAGAGGCAATCGAGTTTTGTTGCTGTTGACCTTGTACTCAGCAACCTTGCTAAATCCACTTATTAATCTTAAGAGTTTATCTACAGTTTCTCACTTGCTGTGCATGCAATCACATTTCCTGTGAGCAATGGCAGTCTTTTTTCTTTTCCATTTTTCATACCTTTTCCTTCTCTTTTTACCTCTTTGCTCTTGCTTGCAGCTCTGTATGATATTAAATGAAAGTATTAGTAGGTCACATCCTTGTTTCATCCCTGATTTCAGGGAGAAAGGTTTCTATATTTCACATTCAGTAAGGTGCTTATGATAGGTCTTTTGCAGATGTTCTACCAGATTGAGGGCGTTGGCTTACTTTTCTATATATAACCTTCCACTCCTAGTTTTCTGAGAGTTTCTTTTTATGACTATGAATGAATATTGAATTTTACCAAATGCATATGATTTAGCTCCTTATTTGGTTGAATGTGGTAGACTATATCAATTGTTTTTTTTTAATGTTAAAGCAATCTTTTATATGTAGAATCAACTACCTTCTCATGAGATGTTATCTTTTTCAAATATCACTGGGTTTAGTTTGCTAATATTTTGCTAAGGGATATTGCATCAATGTTTATGAAAGAGATCCATTTGTAATTTCCTTTCTTATAATGTTCTCATCAGATTTGGGGATCAAGGTTATGTTGGTTTTACAAGATGAGTTGGACAATGTTTTATTGTTTCTATCTTCTGGAGGAGTTTGTGCAAGATTGGAGTTATTTCTTCCTAAAGTGTTTGAAAGAATTCTCTGGTCAAGCCAAATGTACCTGGAGTGTGTGCATGTGTGTTTTCTACCCAGTTTTTCTAGCTGTTTTCAGCTAGAAAATTGGTCTTTTTGAAGGTACTGTACCCTAGCCGAAAGCAGAATTCCCTGATAGTCTCCTGAACTGAGTTTTGCTCCAAGAGTGTCATGGCTGAAAGATGAGATGGGAAGAGCTTGAGCCTCAGGTTCACGTGCACTGAGCAGATGCAAGTCTGGGCAGTGGGCTCCCACCTGGTGGTCCCGCACCTGGTGGTCTCAGGCCCACATGTGGAGCAGGGAGCAGGGTGCTTTGGCAGAAGGATCAGGGACAGTTGAACCCATCAGACTAGGGAGTGAATTCTGGCTTCCTCGTTTTACTCTTGGTGAGATCCTGAGCTAGTTACGAAGCTTACTTCTTTATCTGTGAAATAGGCACCTTCCCTCCTACTGCCCTAGGCAGTGGGAGTTGGAATTGGCTAACACACAGGAAATAGGTAGCACTGGCCAGACACCGAGGTGACTCGGAAGAAGGGGATTGTGGCAAAGGTCTTTAAATCACTGGGCCTCAGCCCTTAGCATGTTGCAGGACACTGAGGACCGGAAGAGGTTAGAGGCTGCTGCCTGGCTGGCCCTGCTGTTGGAACGAGGCCGGTGCCACCCCAACCACTAAGGGGTGTGCCCTTGGACTAGGGCTCTCTCAGCATGGCCTGTGGGCACATGCAAGGCAGCCTTGCCAGGACCACAGCACAGGAGAGGCTTGACCTCTGACCCCAGCAGACTCCTGGGCAAGCATCCCCCCTCCCCCACACCAGCTAGTGGAGCAGGTCCTGCCTTTGTGGAACAGCCTGCAGCTTGGCCCCGTGGGAGGGAAGGGACCAGCTGATGGAGACCCTTCGGCTCAGCTGTGCTGAGTTCACCCCTGAAGCCACTGGCCTCGGATTTGTGAGGCTAAAGGATCAATTCCATGATAGGGTGTTTCTCCTAGCATATGTCCCTATCCTGGCTGTACTCTGTAATCCTTTGGGGGCAATAGCAGCATGCTAGCACCCGGGCCTGCAGCTGCGCTTTCATCTCCCTGGTGCAGAGTGGTCCTGGGGCCCTGGTCTGGGGTCAGAAGTCGCCGGGTGAGCTCAGTGAGCAGCAGGGTATGATGGCCAGTCCTCCCAGTGTGTGGCTGGTAAGGCAAGAGGGGCCTGGGCACCCCTACCCAGGCCTCATCACATGGGGACACTGGGGCTAGGGGCGCACTGGGGCCAGTATTGACAGGGCAACACACAGGCTCTACTCCCTGCCCTGGCCACTGCGGCTGTGGCCTGACACGGCATCCCCTTTTTAGAGCACCGCGTGGCAGCGGCAGTCTGCCAGCCTCCCGGCCCCAAACCGGGTCAGGCCCATGGGCGGAGCCCAGGGCTGGGTGACCAACGCTGCTGTCACTCACAGCGTGCCCACTGCTTGCCACTTAACATGCACCACCCAGGTGGCATCGTGGACACTGTGGTGATGACGGTGAGGCTCGCTTGGCCGAGGCCACGTGGGAGAAGTCAGCGCACGGCCCCTTCCTGGACCGGCCCCAGGAAGGTGGAGAGGGAGGAGTGGAGAACTGCTCCCCTGAGCCTCCATCTCCTGCAGCCCAAATGCCAGCCAGTCTTCCTGTGCAAAAAAAAAAGAGGACGAAATCCTGCCAAGCTTCAGCAGCCTGACCTCTGGGCCATTTACATATTCATTAACACATGTCTGCCATTACAAGAAAACAATGGTCATTTGATGCCCATATGTTCCCTTTCAAAACGACAGACTGATGTTTGTCCTCCTGGAAAGAGCGACTTCTAAAGCAGACAGCTGAGAACGCATCTCCCTTATTGGCAGGGCGATGATGCTCTCCATTAAAAATGGCCCAGCACAGCCCGGCAGCCAGTGGTAGGTTCTCTGTCCACAAGGCTGGGTGAGTCTCCCAGCCGGACTCCTCCAAGTCTGGGCATCGTGAAGTTTGCTTCCTTGTCTAAAAGAAAACATTTAAGTATATTGGCAGGAAATGCATTCTCCCACCTTTGAGGTTTAAAATAATGCTTCAAAGGACACGAAGCATCCTCCTTGATTCTCCCATTTGGCCTCACGGCTGCAGGGAGCCCCTGTGGGCAAGGAGAGACCATGGGGCTCTGAGCATCAGGGCGCAGGTGCGAGCCCCAGCCTGGCCGCCCTCTGACCCCAGGACCTCGGACAGGCAGGCCACTTCCATGCCCGTTGCCTCCAGCCCCCAGCCATCGGGGAGGGAACTGGTCTAGCCCTGACATCTGTGAGCTGGCCACCCATCAGGGTCACCTGGACTGCTTTTTGGCCCGTTGATTTTTTAAACTCTTTGGTCCCTTCCGAAGCCCGGCCAGGCTTGGGAGCTCCAGCTGCCCGCCAGCCCTCCAGCGCCGACATTCCGCGTCTGGAGGGAAATAGCAGAGCCCTTGGCTGCACAGCACGACCTGCGAGTCTTGCCCACGTCAGTCCCTGGTGTGTTGTAATTACAGCAGGTCTGGTTAGTCCGTGGGTGGTATGCTCGGCATAATAACCATAGCTAACATCTGTCCAGGCCTTGCAGAGGGTCAGGCATGTGCTGTACATGGTTTTCTTATTGAACACACAGCGCAGACTAGGAGGCAGCTACTGTTATTAGCCCTAGTGTACGGTTAAGGAAACCACCCAATGAAGTACCTGGCAAGAATTTAGGGTGTCAGACTTAAAAGTGGTGGAGCCAAGGGGAGAGCTCTGTCAGCTTGGCTCCAAGCCTGTGGCCTTAGCTACTCCATCATTCAAAATTGGAGGGACACCCCGAGAGAAGCAAGTGAACCCATCCAGAAAGTGGCCTTCCCCAAAGCAACTCGCTCTTCCCTCCCGGAGCCCGGGCATCTCTGACCAGAATGTTTTACTGCCTTTCTGAAAGGGGTGCGGGGGGACCCCTTTCATCTGCGACCAAACAGCAATGACCGATTCCCTGAACCTCCAGTTCCTTCTGAGTGGGCTGGTCCCCCTGTGCTCTCCTGCTCTCTGTGACTCTGCAAGAGATTGCTCCGGAACACACTTGCTGCTTGAACAGGAGACGAGGGAACGGATGCTTGGTCACATCCCAAGTGTCATCAGATGTGGACGTACGGCTATCATTCCCTTAGGTCTTGGCAGGACAGTTGCCGCTCAGCTGCACCCCTGCCCTCGGTCCTGCACATGGGCTTGGCAGGGCCCCTGTCCTCTGCCAGCCACACAGATGACCTTGTCTGGTGGCCAAGGCTCCTGTAGCTCTTTTAGCTCTAGAAAATTCAAGGAATCTTTTTTTTTTTTTAAGATTTTATTTATTTATTTTTAGAGAGAGGGGAGAAGATGGAGGAAGAGAGGGAAAAAAACCCATCAATGTGTGGTTGGCTCTCACACACCTGCTACTGGTGACCTGGCCCACAACCCAGGCATGCGCCCTGACTGGGAATCAAACCGGCTACCCTTTGGTTCACAGGCCAGCACTCAATCCACTGAGCCACACCAGCCAGGGCAGTTTGAGGAGTCTTTGATGCATACATTATTACTGTTTTTCTCAATTGATCTTTCCAATTAATCCAGCCTGAGCACAGGAGTGACCCCAGGTAAAAATGTGTGTGGGTACGTGTGCCCTTGAGGAATACAGCCAAGGAAACACTTCACATTGCTGCATCTGGGTGGGTGTGGGTGGTGCTGGTGCTGGTGGAGGATCAGCTTGAAAAACAAGAAAAGGCAAAAACTCCAGAACATCGCATGTCAGTGTCTGCTCTTTCGAACAAGAGGAGCCAACATTCCAAAAAAGATTGTTACTAATGTGCTAGATGTTTGAACAATGTCAGGCACACCCAGCCCCAACTGGCTTTTTTTTTTTTTTACCCCATCCCCTTTGTCATGAACTTGCAAAATGCAAAGGTTTTGCTCACTGGACTTTCGTTAAAAGGGACTTGACCTCACAGGAAGGCAGGACATTGAGAAAGAACAACCTTTGATGTGTGTAAACGATGAACCTTGTCTTCCTTGCCAACATTTCTCAACGCAGTGCTGAACTGGAAAGCAGACATCGAAGTTCTGCAAAAGACAGCATTCCACTGGAGTGCATGAAGCTGGGCCTGATGGAGCAGAGGAGGCTGGCAGGGGACGGAAAGACATTCTCATTCAGGCCAGTTTAAATAACAAGGCCTTGATGGCTTATTTCAGAGGGGTCGCTCACCCGCATGTGATACGTGTGCGTGAGTCTGTCTCAGAGAATGTCCTTCAGCCAGGATGTGTTAAATAAACCGTGGACCCTCCACACCATGGATGTGGTTCTGCAGAAATGGGCATATCGACACATTTACCAGTCTGTAGCAAGATACGTTGTTCAGGAAGACGCACTTGTTTTGCACATTTTGAAGTTTGATTTTTGAATCTTGTGAATATATAACCAATTCAAAAAAAACAGTTCATTAAAAAATATAAAATCAATTAAAAATGACAGGCTTTGTGCAAACACCAAGGATATCCACCAAAATAATCGTTGAGGTTATCTCTAGTTGTGGAATTTTGGATAATTTCCACGGTCTTATTGGTATGTTTCTTTATTTGTTATAATAAATGTGTCATTTTGATAAATGAAGCTTTTAAAAATTACTGAATGAAAGCCAAGGACTTTAAGAACATTTCCTTAAGACTACTAGCAAATGAAACCAAAGTGGTATGATTAATTGGTTAATAACCATGTCAACTACGCAGTGGCAGGAAGCGGAGAAAAGACGGAAGATCGTGTCTCCCAGCATCACACAGATAAGACAGTGTTGCTTTAAAATGTTTCACGCTCACAATTACTGACACCACCCCGCCAGTTGGGAAGATGTTGACTGAGTGGAGACCTTGCGTTTAGATGGAACATTCCTGCTCTGTGACCACAAACCACCAAGCCCGAGAGGGAATTCCAGCTGGAAAGGTTATGGCTGTCCTGTCCCTGTACCCTTTCCGAGAGGTTGGCTGGCACCTGCTTCATGCTCAAGCACCCTGGGCGGACCACTGAGGCGCCATGACAGTCCCTGATCCGCCCTCGTCTTTCATGGCTTGGACACTTTTAAAGGGTACAGATCAGCTACTTTGAAGCACATCCCTCAGTGTGGGTTTGTCTGGTGTTTCTCCCGATCAGGTGGAGGGTGTGCAGTACTGGCCAGAAAGCATGGAGTGAGGTGCCCACCTCAGCGCATCTTTGGGAGGACGTGATGTTGATGTTGTCATGGTGATCTAGGACCAGGTCCCCATTTCCTCTGCATAGACTAATTGGAATTTCTCTCTGAGAAGAGCTCTCACTTCTCTCCCACATATTACTTATTTCAGTTAATAATTTATATCAATACGGGCTTATGGGTATTTATTTCATTCTTTGGGTTGTAGTCCAGTATTATTTATTTTGTTATTCATGTTTCCAAATATTGAACACTTGTAAAAGCTTCAAATTCACTTATTTGAGAAATTGAAATGAAGATACAATGACATACAGTGTTTTTCACCAATCAGATTGACGAGGATCAAAGCGCTAAAAATAGCGCTGCGTACTAGAGAGAGCAAGGGGCAGACTCATATCGAGGTCGGGCTGGGAGCCGTGCCCCGGCCGGGGAGGGCGGTTTGGCCATACCAATGGAAACTGCTGGGAGGGATCCTCGGACTGAGCAATTTAACTTGTGGGCATTGTTCCTGGAGACGTAGGCGCTCTCACGTGGGAAACGACAAGTGTGCAAGGATGACGGAACTGGCAACATTGCTCCTAATACCGAACGATTGGACGCTGCATCGACGCAGCCGCTGGGAGGCTGCTTGAGTGCAGGCATTATGAGCTGTTCCATAGGGCAGCATCACGTGGGGGTTATAGCGGGGCAGGCCTGCCAGTGCCGCCATTGCCAGTGATCCCGAGAAGGGAAGTCGAGTGGAAAGTCACGTGTACCTAGTCCATGTATGCCTCGAATGCTGTCTGGGAAACTTCTTGAGTTATTTATCTGATGATTCAGATCTTTTCAGATTGACTCTTTTCCCTGAGCGATACGCATTTGCGCTTCTCCCGTATTTGTTTCGTGGCCTGACGGCTTATTTCTTTGTAGTGCGGAATAGCACGTCCTTGTCTGGATGTACCCCAGTTCGGGCATCCATTCACCTACTTGGTTGCTTCAAAGTGCTGGCAATTATGAATAAAGCTGCTATTAACGTCTACATGTAGGTTTTTGTGTAGATGTGACTTTTCAGCTCCTCCCCGCAACTACCAAGGTGCACGTTGCTGGATCTTACGGTGAGAGCCTGTCGCGCTTTGTAAGGAGCCCCTGCTTCGGAGGGACTGCACCTTTGCACTCCCATCAGCAGTGACTGAGAGCTGCTGTTGCTCCACGTCCTTGTCAGCGTGCGGAGTGGTCAGCGTTCCGGATTTCGGCCATTCTGATAGGTGTGTGGTGGTATCTTGTTGGCTTAGTAAGATGAGGTATGATGCGGAGCATCTTTTCATGTGCTTGCTTTCCATCGGTATGTCTTCCCTGGTGAGGTGTCGATTCAGATCTTTTGCCCCCTTTTTATTTTTTATTTAAAGAGAATGTATTCATTTGTTGCTAATATGTAGAAATACAATTCTTTTTGTACACTGACCATGTATTCTTAAGTTCATTTATATAGTCTCATGAATCCACTCCTTACGATTTTCTGTGTAAACAGTCCGGTCTACAAATACACTTTTACTTCTTTCTTTCTGATCTTTATGCCTTCTGTTTATCTCTCTTACCTTAATGCACTGCTAGGACTGAGTCTTTTATTTCTACACCCCTGTTTTCAAGAGATTTGGTTCTCTGGATGCAACTCTTTTTTTTTTTTACTAGTCGAGTGACGCAGTGGGAGTGGAGAAGGAACAAAGAAATCTGTGACTGGCTGTGATCAGTTAATTGTAGGCACCACTGCACTCGGACCAGCCTTTTTTTTTTTTTTTTTTTTTATGGATGTAACTCTTTTATAGCATCCTATTCTTGTTTCATGGATACAATGTTGTCTCAATAATATATTTTTATGAAATTTAGTTTTCTTTTTTCTACATAGCCTTTGTTTCCACCAAATTGGTTTTTTAAAATTCTGTTTCTTTTGGTTTCTTCCAATCTGTTTTCTCAGGGGTTCAATAATCCCTGGCTGTCCACTTGTGATTATGAAATGGGGGCTGAGCAACTTACTGGACCCGCTGTGTACGTGACGGGACTTGTTGGCTTCATGCTCCTCTGTAGGACGATCGGGGGACCACTTACGAGGGGAATTCCTGTCCCATGATGGACTTCCCCAGGGCCAGCCAGGTTCCCCAGGGCAGAGCTTTCCCTTCTTCTGTCTGGAGAGTCACAGGCTGGCTGCCAGCCTTCTAGGAGCACAGAAGAGATGGTGCCCGATATTCATGTGTACTGGGTACGGCGCCCCCCACTTAGATACCCAACTTTACCAAGGTGGGACTGGGGTGGGGCTGTTCCACAGCCACAGAGACTAGGGGGGACATCTAGGAGTGCAAGTGGTCACCAGATAGCTCCCACCCACCTGCCTCAATGCAGCCATGCTCCTTCACCCGGTGTCCCGGGAGTCCTTGCTGTCTGCAGTCCCCAGGCCTCTTCAGGGTCCTGCAGCCCAGACCGGTGACCCTCGGCCTTCTTCACTACCGGGCTATGACGGGCTGTCCTGGGTCTCTCATTTGATCTCCACTTCCCAAACTGTTGCTGTTCCCTCTGTCCTCACTGGTTTCTATTTCTGTTTTTGCTTGTTGAATCACTTTACTGTAGTGTTAGTGGGGTTTCAGGAGGAAGTGAAGTTTGGTGTATGTGTTCCATCCACCGTTTCAACCCAAAATGCCTCCGTGTATTTCTTACTTGCCCCATAAAAAACTAAATAAAATTATGCTCTAATTTTTAGATGGCAAATCTACCATCTAAAAAACAACCTCAAAACGACAACAAAACAACGCCTCTTCCTGCAATGAGCCAGTGGAATGATTCTCTGCAGTTGATTGAAATGTAGCCTCGTTTACTTATGTAACTTTTTTTTTGTCTAGGCAGAGAGGTCAGTGAATGACACGTGTCCCCACCTTCTAGAGAAAGCAATAGGACACATCCCAGCAGCAGTTCAGAGAGAGGGCCAAACTGGTTCTGCAGGCTTGGCCTGCCGCCACCCCAGCAGCACAGCCTCGTGACAGTGAGGATGGGCTGGGAGGGGCTGCTTGCTGGCTGAGTGGCAGCGAGTGTGGTGGGTCTCTCCACCCCCTCCCTCTTCAGGCCAGGGGAAGGGGAGCTGATGGGGGTGCTTGCCATAAGGGAGACTGCCAGCTCCTCGGCCTGATGCCTGCGGAAATTCAGAGCCCCCTCAGTGGTGGCGCTAGTGATAAGCTTAGAAAAGCTCTGAGGGGTGTTACAATGGGCCATCTGCTGCCCTGGAGGAGTGGGGCAGAAGCCAGCCTGGCAGCGCCTCCCCTGCACCCTGGGCCTGTGTGCTGGGGGGTGGGGGCAGTGCTGAAGGTGTGGGCAGGTCTCTAACCCCCACCCCCAGTATATCCCAAGAGAGAAGGAGTCAGCATTTAGACATCTACCAGGATAGAGGACACTCAATAGCTGCGTGAGAATAACAAGCTAAGTAAAAATGCGATTTTGTTCCTTCCCCATCCCCTCTTCTCTCTGCTCTGAGCCTTCAGGGGCCACAGGCAGCAAGGAGAGGTCAGAAGGGACAGGGAGGGGGTGGGATGCAGAAGACAGGGCTCACCGTGAGAGAAGGCAGCGGCTTTGAACTGGAAGTGAAATGGAGGTTTTTTTAAAGATTTTTATTTATTTTTAGAGAGGGGAAGGGAGGGAGAAAGAGAGGGAGAGAAACTTCACTGTGTGGTTCACTCTCATGTGGCCCCCACTGGGGACCTAGCCGGCAACCCAGGCATGTTCCTTGACTGGGAATCGAACCGGCGACCCCCAGGTTTGCAGCCCACGCTTAATCCACTGAGCTACACCAGCCGGGGTGAAATGGAGGTTTTGACATAAGTTCTTTATGAGACTGTGGGTCATACCTGGGATCACTGAGATGCTATGGCCTCACGGGAAATGTCGTCCAGGTGGGGAAGGGCCCGAAGGGGAGGGTTGCGAGGCACTGAGGGGAGGAGGTCACCGCTGGGTACTGGCAGCAGCAAGCCCTGCTCAACAAATGGGTTACACGTATGGTGAGACAAGGAAGGTACCCGAAAGGCCTCCGGCCCCTTTGAGGAGCCTTGCTGGACCAGGCCTGCACGCCCGCCTCGCTCGCTCTGCAGAACAGTTTGTGCAGACGGGCCCGAGGGCCTCAAGGGCCAGGGCCGGGCCTCACTCCACACGAGCACAGGGCTGTGGGCGCTGCTCACGGATGTCAGTCACCTTAATAATAAAGAAAAGGGGAGAGCGTGGCAGGGCCATCGGAAGGTAAGTTCTCCTGCAATGGCAGTAACTGTTGTCTCACATTTCGTCTGAAGAAAACCTTTACAACTGCATTTGCAGAGAGAATTCTCTGTTGAGTAAGACCTCAGATTGCAAGGCCGCTTCTACACTTGTTTCTAACGCAGGTTTTTAGGGCCCATCGACATAGCCTCGAGGGGAGCAGGAAGCCCCTCCACCCATCCAAGGCCGTGGGCTAGAAGAGTGGGCGCTGCTCCAACTCCGACTGCTGTTTCGTTTGAGAAATGCAGGGGCGCCCATGGCTACATAACTCATTATTTGTTGTGAATCAAAGTAAAACATGTGGTAACATGATGTGTTAGGAAATGGAGACTTCAGAGTGGGCAAGCGCAGGTCAGAGACTGAAGGTTAGGGGAACCGAGAGCTTTTCCAGTCCACTCCTGAACCCTGTCCGGCTACCACGCGTGCCTGTTGTGAACACTAGGAACCGGTGAATACCTTCCCATCCTGGATTAGGACAGGACGAGGAGAAAGAGAGGCCCCCGGGGCTACTGGGTAACGAGGCTTCTCTGTGTGAGAGTCTGCTGCCCTCACGCTGCGTGAGGGTCTGACAAGGGGGCCCCCCTGTCCCCTGACCTCTTACCTAACATCTTCCCTGGCCGCATCTTCCTTGCCTTCTGAAGTGTCTGTCTCCAGTGTCGCTAGCAACCACAAGTCTCCAGGGCGATCACACCCAGCCACCTACTCCTCAAGGACAGAGGCCAAGGACTATGGAGAAACCTTTCCCCAGGCCTGGCAAGTGTTCGTCCTGGCCATGGATGTTTACACTCACGGCTTGTGCTGTGCCAGCTCCCACACAGCTCCCAGGTGGCCGAACATCCACCTGCTCTTTAATCTGCGGGCTTTATGTATGCGGCCGGCAGGTATGAGGTGGTCAGGCGCGTGAAAGGGGCCTCTTGTGTCTGGTGTGAAGGTGGTATGAACTGGGAAAGACCTCTCTTGCTGTGATGTTAAAACAGCTCAGTTTCCTATGGGGACTGCAGTGACATACCAGGGCAGCACTTGCTATGTTCCATACCCTGTGCTAAGCCCTTGCTCCCTTCCCCCCTCCCCCCCTTCCACCTTCCCTTACTTGAAAAGCAACCACTTGCAAATTCCAAGCACTGTGCCCTGAGACACTGGTCCAGACTGGAGAGCAGCACCTGACTGAGCAGAAGGACTGGCTTCAGGAGCACCTGGGGCTCCTGGGACCTTGTTGGGAAGAGAGCCCTGGGCCTGTTTGGCCTCTTGAGATTCTGCAAGAACCCCAGATGAAGCTCAGCTCCAAGGACGGTTTATTTCCACTGGAATTAGTGCCTAGACTCTTCACTCTTCCCTGAGCCCGCTGGGGCAGGGAAGGCAAAGGGTTGTCCCTGAAAGACCATTTCAGAGCACTCAACAAAGTGAATTTAAAAAACTATCTGTGACACCATTCCCCCCCCCCCTTTTTTTTTCATTTTGAGAGTACATTTATTAAAGCTGGAGACAGTGGCCCTGGCTGGTGCAGCTCAATGGATTGAGGGCCAGCCTGCAAAACAAAGGGTTGCCGGTTCCATTCCCAGTCAGGGCACATGCCTGGGTTGCAGGCCAGGTCCCCAGTTGCGGGCACATGAGAAGTGACCACACATTGATGTTTCTCTCCCTTTCTTTCTCCCTCTGGTCCCCTTTTTCTAAAAATAAATAAATAAAATCTTAAAAAAAAAAGAGCTGGAGCCAGTGAAACCAGGAAGAAGCAACAGGAGAGCCGAGGCGGGGCTGCTTTGCCTCGCTACAAACGTTATGGGAAAGAGGTGAGGCAAATGGGGCTGCTGTCAGCTCACTGGAGAGTCAGAGAAAAGGGGGTCTCGGGACAGGTTCACAGGGTCAGCCCAGGACGAGCTGCTGCTGCCCATTGCTCCCTGGTGCAAGTCTCATAGGGTCCTTAGAGTTTAGGAGATGTGTCTGTGGGGGAAGAAGAAGGGGAAGGGAAAGGCGTGGGCATGCTCCCGGGGGGGACAGCCCACTAACCATTTCTTTTGATGGGACAGGAGACTGACATTGTGGTTACCTGGAATGTTCCTTTCATTTCAAAATCCACGACTTCCTCCTTGTCAGGATCTAACTGTCAGGCCCCTGCTCAGCCTCCCTGTGCTCAGATTCCTGACCTGTACGTGGGCGCTGACCGCAGGGCACTGTGGGAATTCTGCGAGCTGGCCTCCGAGACAGCCTGAGCTCCTTCCTCCTTCCCCGTGAACAAGGAAAAAGAAATGAAAACAAGCAAATCCACGTGCATGCACACTCCTTGCAGGAGGTGTTTATTCCCCAAGCTTCTGTAACAAGTTACCACAATCTAAGTGGCTTAAAACTGCAGAAATGTATTCTTTCACAGTTCTGGAGGCTAAAAGTTGGACATGAGGTACAGGCAGGGCCATGCTTCCTCCAAAGGCTTTAGGGGAATATCCTTTTTTGCCTCTTCCTACCAGTAATATTTTAAAAGGAGTCTTTTTCTCCTGAGCAGTAGGTCTCAATAGTGGCCCTGGCTGGTGTGGCTCAGTAGACTGAGTACCGGCTTGCGAACCAAAGGGTCGCTTGTTTGATTCCCAGTTAGGGCACATGCCTGGGTTGTGGGCCAGGTCCCCAGTAGGGGGCGCGCGAAAGGCAACCACACACTGACGTTTCTCTCCATCTCTTTCTCCTTCCCTTCCTCTCTCTCTGAAAATAAGTAAGTGAAATCTTGAGGAAAACGTACCCAGTACACATGCTATAAATGGATGTGCTGCCACCAGGCTCAGTCCCATGCACAGAGCACAGGCAGAGGAGATTCAGCATCCTTCTTCAGGGCCCTCGTGGTTTCGGAATGCTAACAAAATGAGCATCGGCTTGAATGTCAAGTCCCCAGCTGCCGTGGGCCCTAACGGGAGAGTCGGCCTGTCCTCGGACGCCAGGCACTGACGTCTCCTTGCTAGCCATGGAAGTCCCGGATGGCGTCTTCCTCCCGTGGAAGCCTGTTTCACCCGAGAACCTGTCGTTTGCTTTGGCCCCTCAAAGTAAGGTGCTCACTTAGCACTGAAGAAGTCGCCAGAGCCTTGTGCTTTCAGGCTGTATTAATCGGAATTCAGAAAAAAATTTTTTTTTCAATCACCCACAGTTCTCTTGCATTTTCTTTATTTCCCCTCCCTACTGCAGCTTGCTGCTTAAAACCTAATGAGTCAGTAATGAATTTTTTCTGAGCGAAAGTGCACGAGGAAACAGCTTTGAGGAATCATGGGTAGGCTGTAGGAATTATGAAACCGTGCTCCGTGTGGAGATAAGGTTCTGTGTTGTGCTCTGGAGGTTTTCTAGCACTTGATTGGACACTAAATATGGAGCAGTTTACTGAGGTTTTGATACATCATCCCTGAAATGTGAAAGTGCCTCATACTCTTCCTGTTCCACTTTTCAACCTCTGGCCGGTTTATTTTCAGATTAAAACACAATTCTAAAGCTCCTTCCACAAAGCACAGAGCAAAGCAGAAATTTGGGAAAGGGAATTATTTTGATTCATGTTGATATACAATCTGGAAAATTGGATGCTGTTAGCATAAGTTTTTTTCAATACAAAATATTACATAAAGACTAAATTTTAGAGCTGGAAGGGAATTTAGCACACAAAGGCCACTGTCATTTTAAAGACCTCTCATGGTGATTTGGACATTTGGTATTTTTGTTTATTAGGCACATATTTTCAAATAATGGTGATAAAGTATAATATTCAAGGGAGACATTATGGAGATATGAACAAACCCCCGCATTGGAACTTCCTAAGCACCAAGCAAACGTCAGTTCTTAGGTTATTATCCGATAAGCTGATGACCCCGCACAGATTTGATTTGACCTCGAAATCTGCTAAGCACCAGAAGGCTGTTCTTCAGCCCGCTGTGTCTGGTAGGGAACAGGAACATCCCCGGGGACTCCTGAAGCAACCAGCTCCGGAGCGCTCATCAAAGTACCTTGGCCTTTTAATCCGCCCTGCCCGATTACTCTGCTGAGGTTTGTCTCCCCGGCACTCAACAAAAGCCCACCTGTTTGTTCACTTTCAGAGATATGGAAATATTTAGGTATAAAATGATATGCTGTCTGAGATTTATTTCAAAATAATATCAAAAGTAGAAAAGCAGGTGGGGATAAAATTGGAACAAGACTGGCCAGGAGTGGTGATTGTTGAAGTTGAGTGATGGGACATGGAGTTTCTTCTTCTTCTTCTTTTTTTTTTTTTTAAGATGTTATTTTTAGACAAAGGAGAAGGGAGGGAGAAAGAGAGGGAGAGAAACACCAATGTGTGGTTGCCTCTTGTGCTCATCCCCACTGGGGACCTGGCAAGTGCCCTGACTGGGAAAAGAACTGGCGACCCTTTGGTTTGCAGGCCGCACTCAATCCACTGAGCCACACCAGCCAGGACAGGCCACAGAGCTTCTTGTGACTCTAATACTGCAGTGAACACCCATGTACACACAAGGGAATGTCCCCAAACTAACCCAGAAGGGGAGCTACAGGGTCTATGTCCATTCTAAAATTTACTGGGCACTATCAAATTGTTCTCCAAGTCTGCACAAATTTATATTTTTATCAGTCTGATTGTTAGAAAGCAGCATACTTCCTCTTTGTTTTTGTTTGTATCATCCTGATCTCTTCGATCAAGTTTTGCATTTGCTGGTTCTTCAGGCTGTCTTTCTGTGAATTATCTGTTCGTATTGTTCCAGATTATAGATGAAATCAAATTGAGCTGTCTTTCCTCTTCCCTCCAAGCAGCATAGCCCCGCATCCTGCTTGTGTTTTCGCTGTTAAGAGAGCCATTTGTTAAATTTTAAGATTTTTGCTAACTTATGAACTATTGTAGCTCAAAATTGGCCGTGGTAACAATATTTACACCATGGCAATCAGCAAGCCCTGCAAATCAGAGAGCTGGTTATTAACCACATTCCAGCACACCACTGCCTCCCAGCATTGACCTCCAGGCATGGCCTGGCTCAGAAGAGCTTCAAGGTGAACCTGAGGCCTGGGGCCCTTGACTGGCTGACTGGGGCAAGAAAGGGTTTAGCAGCTCTGTGCTTCCTGTGCTGGGCAGCAGCCGTGGCTACTGGAGGAGTGGGGAGTCGAGAACAGGACTCCCTCCTCCCCCACGAGCTCCTGCAGCAGGAGCAGGTAGGCTTGGGCACAGGTTCTGGGGTAGAGTCTATTCCTTGGCCCCTTTCACTTCTGTGCCAGATGTGCCCAACTACGTCATCTGCATGGCCCAGTGCATCAGGAAAATGCGGGGCTCCTTGTGCAAAAGCAGTGAAGGAGCCTTTTCCTTATCTCCCCGCGATCTTTCCCTTCCCCACTCACAGTGTTTTTTTGCTATTTAATGCCATGTTCTCCCAGGGAGTGAGGATATTTGCCGGGTGATTGCAAAGCCCCAAAGTCTCCTGGGGCCTTGCCCAGTGACTTGGTACACGTGGCGTGTGTGACCCACCTGAATCCACTAGAACCCGCATGCAGGACACTGTCCAGAGCCAGGGTAGCGGTGGTCACTGTGTGGTGGCCAGGAACCAGGCAGCTGGGCACCCATCTTGGGAAGGTGGGGAGGTGAGACCTCGGGGGAACTGGGCTTTGATTCCCTGGCCCATACTCCACCAACCCTCTGAGCTTCACATACAAAACACAGGTTTAAACATAAAATTTTTGACATTCAAGACTGCAAGCAACTGTGGAGCACAAGACCCCACGGGTGCTCTCCATCGCTCCACGTTGGCTGCACACCCTGGAGCAGCCCCGAGGCCGGGCAGCAGGTGGGCCGCCAGCCTGCCTGGGCTCCAGCTTTGTGAAGCTGGACGTCTTGCTCACCGTGGCCGTGACCGTCCAGTCAGAGAGCGGGTTTGTTTTCACAGTCCTGCTTTTTGGCAATGAATAAGATACATAAATTTAAAAAAATCTGTATATGTGGCATGTTGGATACTGGAGATGCTAACAAGAACCCTTCAATTATGGACGAGATAAAGTGTCACCGGGGTGGGGCTGGGGCTGATAGGGGATGGGCGGGGAGCTGAAATACGAGACGCTGGGGTTTGGGAAAGTCACATTTGAGTAAGAATCTGCGGTGAGGGCCGGGGACACCAGGCCCCGCCTTCAGTCCTTCGCTCGTGTTATCTCCCTTGCAAGTACTACCTAAGGGTCTCTCAGCATCATAAGGCTTTGTGAGGACTGTGAAACAGGAGAAACTTTCTCAGTCAAAATTTGCTTGCATAACGTTCCATTTTAGTTATGTTATTTTAGGCGTTGGAGATGTCATACAAAAAACCACGCTGGTTAGAATCCCTCCCTTTTTACTGTGATGTTTACGCGTTCATTTCCCTTGGAAGCAGACACTTCATCTGCTGTCATATTTTTAGAGGCTCGAGAGAGTCATCTCTCACGTCTTCTGAGGGTTCAGCACCTTCTGCAGTGATTTTCCCCGCTCGCCCTTTCGGTGGCCCCATGGGGTTTCTGCCCACAAAAGCACAGTAGAGGGTTAAATAATAAAAAATGTGATGCTGCAGGAAAAGGAAAAAGAAAGCAATTCTTCCACATCGGGAAGTGGACTATTATTACTTTATCAGGCTATTTGACAAAGGAAGTCCCCAGACAATAGTGGCCGAAGAAGACAGATGTATCTTTCCCAGATGAAAGATGTCTGGGGAAGGCAGTCCGTGCGTGGCCTTCACGCACTTCTGCTCTACCATCCTCAAAATCACCTCATGGTTCCGGATGGCCACGAGAGCTCCAGCCATCACACCCATACTCCAGGAAGGAAGATAAGGTGACCAGAATAGTCTGTTCCCTCCCTTTTAAGGAGAATTTGCATAAAATCCCTCAAACACTTTCACCTTTTTAGGTCCTATAAATACATTATGGGCCAGAACTTACTCACCTTGCCATACCTACCTGTAATAGAGACTTGGAAACACAATAAAGCCATTTAGTAGAGCAAAAAAATAAATTGTTACATACCAATAATCTGTTGCTTGGAAGAGAAAGGAGAATAGATGTTGGGAAGCACTTCTAGCAATGTTGCCATAGTTGCCAGCCTCATTTTCTTTCTAAGTTTATGAAGTCTATACATCTCAGGAAAATAAATCATACCTAGCTCCTATGACTGTGAGAAACTACAGTTTTAAGTGCTCTCATTCTAGTTTTTTACAAATTCAGACGATAAACTCCAGTGGGGAATGAATTTAGATGCTGCCCTCTTTTTCGTCTTTGTATAGGTTACTTCTGTCTCCCGCCAGGCCACCTGCTTTGGGATTGTGCAGGTAAGCAGTCCCATGAAAGAGGGTCTCACTGTACTTTGTGTTTTATAGGAAGAAATAATTTTTTCACATGCATTTTTAATGTCTGATTGGCCTTTTTTTTTTTTAACATTTGGCTTGTGTATTTTAAATTTGTAGCTACTGTAAACCCCCACATTGAAAAGAACAAAATATTGCGAACGGCGTGGTTTCAGCCCAGCTTCGAAGCCAATACACAGATTGTTCTCTTTGGTTCACAGTTTGAGTTTCATGTTGTTTTTGAAGAAAACAGTCATTTGCATGAACCACTTATTAGTTTAAGAACTATTTGAAAGACATGAATACTGTCAATTTTTTAATTTATTTTTAGAGAGATGGGAAGGGAGGTAGAAAGAGACTTCTCACAGGACCTGGCCCTGCAACCCAGGCACATGCCCTGACGGGGAATCAAACTGGTAACTTTTCGGTTCACAGGCCAGCACTCAATCAAATGAGCCACACCAGCCGGGGCATCAAATGTTTTGAAATAGTTTTCAACCATGTGGTCTCTGGAATAATTGGAAGGAAAGGAATAAAAAATATTGTAGCATTCCTAAATTTTTAGATAATTTATCATTTTAGTATTTGGCAAAATGGCAGAATATTTTCAATTCCATGAGCACTATGCAACACGATATGTAATAAAGTATTAGGTTCTAGATCATTATGTCTTTTCCTGCATGAGAGAGAGAGAGAGAGAGAGAGAGAGATCGTGCATGCGGAGATGCAGCTTTATCAGCGCAGAAATAGGAAGAGGTTTCTTTTATTTTATTTAAAAATATTTTATTTTTAGAGAGGGGAAAGGAGGGAGAAAGAGCGGGAGAGAAACATCAATGTGTGGGAGAAGCATCAATCGTCGATCCGCTGGTTGCCTCTCACACGCCCCCGACTGGGGAGCTGGCCTGCAACCCAGGCATGTGCCCTGACTGGGAATTGAACTGGTGACCTGTAAGGCACTCAGTCCACTGAGCCGCACGAACCACGGCCCTGTGCGTATTCCTCTACCTCCTGCCTTCCTCTCCTTGCCAGATGTTTGGAACGGCAGTCCGTTATCGCTGCCTCAGTGCCCGCACGTGCCTTCAGCTTTTGAAATCTGGCTTCTCTCCCCACCATCTTACTGAAAACCGTTCTCTAGAAGGTCACTAAGCCTCTTGTTTGTCAAATACAGTGACCTTTTCTCTGTTCTAATTCCTGAGTCTGGAGAATCTGACATTGGTTATTACCATGTACTTGAGGCTCACTGTCCCCCTGGCCCTCCAGAACGCCCTTTTCATCTGCTGTCTTTTCGACCAATCTTTTTCTCCTCCTTTGGTAGTTTTTCTTTTTCTTCCCTACTCCCGTGGCTTCAAGTGGCAACTTCCACATAGAGAACTAACTCCCTAATGTTTACCCCCAGCTCTAGACGATCAGATTTCGGACCAGCACTCCCCGGGCTGGCTGCACAGGGCCTCCCGAACTCGGGGCATCTGCACGCCTGATCAATAGCCACCATCTCCTCTTACCTAGTTCCTCTCCTGCGGGTCCTGTTATTAATCACGCCACTATCATTCGGAGCGCTCTGACTTTGGAGTTTTTCTTCCGCCCCAGATTCTGACACCAGCAAACTGCTCATTCCACAGTCACCCTGTTTCACTTCTGTCCTCTCCCTTCCATTCCCACAGCTACTTTGGTTTTAGGTCCTTGTCTCTGTAATTGGTGTCTCTGTCCCTGTTTCTAATTCTACCCTCATTTATCCGACAGACATTCCAGGTTCAGGTATAGCTCTGGCACCTGCCAGCTCAAAACCTTCCTGTGGCTTTCTGCCAGTCATGGAGTTAAATATACAGACCCACGAATTGGCATTCAAGACCTTCCCAATGAGGCAGAAAAAATAAAACAGAATTATATCTTCTGCAAGTAGTTGGGGAAACACCTGAAATAAAAGTCAAAAGAAATGAATTGTCAACAAAACTATCCTGTCCCTACAATTTAGTCCAAGGGCTCTAAGAAAAAGAACTTAAAAAAACAAAACAAAACAAAACAGTGAGCACTGTTTTCCCCAAGGAAATATATCTCAGAACTCAGAACTATTTCTCAGACATAAACTTCAGGAGGATAATTTAATCCCTGTGCCAAAGAGCATGAATCAGCTCCTTAACTGTGGGGACGCTATCTGCTGCCTTTGCGGACATATGTTTTTCTCAAGCATGGTGCAACGGAAGGAGGGTTTGATGAGGAAATCCAGAGCTTTATTTTCTAATTCCAGACCTAGATGGCCTGGCTTTTGGTAAGCCACTTAAAATCTCTAGGCATCCGCTTCCATATCTGCACCTGGGGGTGGGGGGGGCCTCTGTGTCAGTGCTAGCTGCAGGCTCCAGGCACCCGGGGAGTGCGTGTGAACAGCGCCAGCCCGGGCTCTCCTCCTGCGAGTGTTTTGGTGGGTCTGGGGTGGGGTCCAGATACTGGTATTTTGAAAAAGCTTCTCAGATAATTCTAATGTGTTGCCAGGGCTGAGGACCACTGGTCTGGCATCGAATGCCATCTCAGCTTTAACAAGTCATTTTGGGATTTGCTGTGTTTCTCCCCATCACAAAACAATCGTCATTTGAATGTCCGTAGCACCTTCCATTTCAGATTGTAACAGTGGCTACTGTTGTCTTGCCATCCATCCGTCTGTGCTGCAGGGTCCTCAAACAGAGAACCCCGTACTCATCTTTGTACACTTCCTGCTCCTCAGCACGTGGTTCTGACATTAGGGTCGCTAAATGGAGGGCAGAGTTAAGAAGCCTTGCCCAAACAAGCGCCTCTTCCCTTCACAAAATCAACTGCAACTCAAACCCCACGAACACACCTGACTCCGTGGTTCTCGTTCACTCGTGGGCGAGATGCTTCGCGGCTGAGATTCAGGAAGGGACAGCCGAGGGGTCAGCAGCTTTTAAAATGTTTTTGCAGTGACGAGTTGGCCGACCCACTGTTCTTACATAATCACGTGGTGTTTCATCGGCAGTTGCCTTTCCTACGTGTTAGAGAACGTGCTACATTTTACAGGCAAGTGACTGTTGCCATTTGAACGTGATTCATTGAGGGTCCTTGGGCCGATAATGCTGCCCTGGGAAGACGGGGGCTACCGGCAACTTCTGACACAGGAATGGCCGTGAGGTTACAACCCACCAGCGGTTATGAAAGGGGCGGCGACTACGCTTCAGTGCCCCCGGGGAAGCCACATACACACCCGTGCCCCCCGGACCCAGAGAGTCCGGATGACACTATGCAGAGTTTTACTAAATGAAGTCTCCGTCCAAGTTTCAAAAACCTGATTAAACTGAGCAACGCAGGCTTCCTGTGGAAGTCGAGGTGTCCAACACACCTGCCGAACGCCCTTTGACACTCGCTGCGGTCCTTCGACAGGTGAGTTTTTTAAAAAAGCTTTGCCACTTTAAACAGTTGCTACATTCTGCGACTTTTCAAATTCTTGAAAGGAAAGTTGAACTATGAAAAATGCAAGGCGACGTCCCACTGGGGAAGAAACCAAGTTCTCTGGCTGGACAAATTTGACATCCTCATGGGGTTTCAGCAAACGGCCAGACCACCGACTCTTTGGTCATATTTACAAAAATAAAATATACAAAACACATCACAAGGAAACATTTTCTTTAGAACTTGGGCTCTGGGAATTCATCTGGCGGTATTTTTTCCATGGCTGTAATTTATTCTTTGCCTTAAACTTACAATTTACAGAAAGGTAACCATCTCTAAACTAGGAAAGAGAAAAGAGCTTTTATTAAAAAAGCCCAGCAACTTTATTTTATTGAGATACAATTGGCCAATAACTCCATGGCTTTTCATCATATATACACACGCGTAATACAGGTTAGAAGTATGCACACGCCACCTCGAAGGTACAAAAAGACACTGTAAAAATATATAAAAATTAGACTCTCACAACCTAATAAGCATTCATCTTCTGGTGTGTGAAATTGAGAAAAATGAAGCCGACTCTGCAAGTAGTCACTTGGGAGACGCGAGGCTCGGAGGCTGACTCGTCACCCCCATGAATCTGTTACAGACGGGGGGAAAGGGAGTCGCACGTCGCGCGAGAACGCGCCCCGCCGACCCCCCGGGACCGGGCCGCACCGCCTGGGTATCCCCCAGCCCGCGCCCTCCCGGTGTCCCCCGCCAGCCTCCGGAGGCCGCAGGCCCCCGCTCGCCCTCCGCCTCACAGTCAGGGCCGGGCGCCGGCTTGACGTCACCGCTCCGCGGCCCGCCTCCGGCGCCCGGAAAGAAGCGGCCGCCCATTGGCTGCGCAGCCACGGCCTCGGGGCCAATGATAGTGCGGCGAGCGACGGGGTCCCGCCTTGACGTAGCACTGCTAGCCGTGGGGTTGATTTGGCTCCGGGGCCGCTCACCGCCGCCATTGCGATCCCGCAGCGCCCGAGGTCGTCCCCTCTCTTCTCTCCCCCGATCCCAGACACCCCCCCCGCCTCCGCGCCCGCCCCCCGTCCCTCTGCCCCCGCCCCCGGCAGCCGGGCGCCGCGCGCGGGCCCGCGGAGACCATGTCCTGACTGAGAGGAGAGGGCGGAGGCGGCGCGGGGGGAGGCGGAGAGGGGCCGGGCTCGGCTCGTCGCCGCGGGCAGCTCGGGAGTCGCCGCCGCCGCCGCTGCCGCCGCCGCCGCCGCCAGGCGCCGAGGTCCGGACGGGGAGAAGCAGGAGCTGGAGGAGGAGCCGCCGCCGCCAGGTAAGCGGGCCTCGGGAGGGCGCCCCGCCGCAGGCCCCCCGCAACCCCGCCGCGGCCTCCTCGGCCTCGACCATAGATCGCCAGGCCGCCGAGTCTGCTCCGGTACGGCAGGCGCGGGGAGGCGCGGGAACGGGGCCCGGTCTGCCGCTGCCGCGCTTCCATTTTGGGCTTCCCCGGTGCGGGACAGGCCTGGCCCGTGGGAGGTGGGTCCGCCCGGCTTGTTTACCGACTGTAGATCAGCCGCGGCTGGACGCGCCGCCCGCCCTGCCACCTCTCTTCCGCCAGATTCTCCCCTTCCCCCCAGCTCCTCTTCCTGCCACCTCCCGAGGGTGGGGGTATGTGAGTGGGTTTCCCACTCTGCGGTAGGCCCTAAAATACTTGGTCCGTCGTCACAAGTTGGTGCTGATCTCCTAACTTGTGTTTCTGTCTATTGGCCTTTTCCTCTCCGCTCCTCCCGCGGTAGCCTCGGTGGCTGCCATTTCTGTTTTAAAATAAAGGTGGGGGGCGACGGGGGTGGGGCGGAGGACCTACCACCATTGGAAGGATTGTCTACCCTTCTCGCTCCCAATAACGATTGTTCTTGCAGCGATGTGTTATTTTCTCCGCGGTGGTTTGGTGTGGGCACTTCACAGACAAAAGGACTGTAATGAATACTTGTATTAAGCGCAAGGGACAGGCAGTTTAGGTTCAGCCTGGAAGTTTGAACTGGTCCATTATCTTTGAGATGCACGGGTGTTTTGAAACTTCCTTGCAGAGAATTTTGATTTCAGTCATTCGATTGCCCTTTTCTGTAACTTTGCAGACTCTCAGAGTAAACGCTGTTCCCTCTACCCAGTGTTTCGGCCTGCATGATCTACGATGGTGTCTTTAGGGTTAATGTACAAAAACGTTGTTTCAGGATCACAGTCGAAGAGAAATCTTGAGCTCTTGGTTATGTTGTGTAATGAGTGGTTCTTCTGTTAGCGGTCCCTTTTAAGTTGCTTCTTTATCACTTGGATGACCTCAGGGGTGCCTCTGTTTGGATCAAACATGGGCGACTCAGTGTACCAGGCAAAAACCGGGGGAAACCTTAAGGAATTTGGATCTTGACTTCGGCCATGGGTCTTGGGAAAGTCACCTAAATTATGTTTGAAAAATAAAGCTGGATCTCTCCTCCTCGTTATTGTTATTAATTAAATGAGGTACTTTTAAAGAAATACAGAACCTTGTTCCTCCTTGGTTTTTCGATTTTATGAGAAGATATGCAGTCACCTCTTTATACTAAAATTTCATGACATTGTTTTTACTTGGGTATCGGGAGCTAAGAAGACGGTAGTGACATTATAATCTTTTGGGGAGGATATCATTTGTCATGAGGGATTTCTGTTTTTGTTGATGTTTCCACACTTTATTAGTGCTTCAGACACTGAGATACCCATTTATTTAGTCTTGAAGTGTGTTTGGATTAATACGAACTCATTCACAATAGTAGATTTTAAGCTTACGGTCTTGATCCAGCTCTGCGCGCTGATCAGGGTTATGGCGTATCACATCCGAAGTGTGAGGATGCTCTCACGTAATGTTCGAGGTCCGCTGCCTCGTGTGTAATTGATACAGTGGATACAGTGGGGCTATTTATCACGCTTTACACTTACCCTGCTTTTACAATAAATGGAAACTTTAAATAAGTGGGAGTTGCAAAAGTAGACCACATTATTTAACTCCCAACCCACTGTTACTTTTTGAGGATTGCTATTCATGCCCCGCCCTACCTCCCCAATAATATCCTCTTGTACCTGGGCTTCCAGCATGGTTTCCCCAGGGATGAGTTGTTCCATTTGCAGTATTTGTGTTCCACTTACGCTGTAGATAAATAAGATCTTGCACATCTTAACATTCTCACTTGCTCGCATCACAGCATAAACACTTCCAGAACACTCCTTACTACGTGTAGAGGAAAGTTGAAGCTCCTTGGTGTACTGGTCAGGTTTCTCTGTAATCGGGCCCTGATCCACTCTGCAGACTTGACCCTCACTCTGACCTTTGTGAATCCTTAGTTCCAGCCAAATGAGTTTATTTGTTACTGTGAAGAGCATCCAGTTGGCCTTTCTTTATGTCCTTCTCTCTGTTTTAAACTCTCTTTTGCTTGTATTCATGGATATGCTTTACTCTGGGTCTAGTTGATTCCTGTCTTCTGAGAAACTGTTTTGTGACTTCACCCCAAGGGTTCCATTCACTCCTGTCGTGTGTAGGACTGTCATCTTTTTTATTTTTCCTAGCCTATGCTAGCCTGGATTTCAGTTTATCTTTCTATGTCTTTATTTTACTTCCTTATTAGATTTTTGAGACCTCTGAGGAATGAGTATGAATCCGAACCCAATACCTGTAGAGACCACATGTCATTTACTCAGCACTGAATATGTGCATTCCTAGTCTGACAAAGTAGTTTTGGTTATAAAGGTTCTAGGATATGCAGTTTGTACTCTCCTAAGTATTGGAGTTTCTGGGACTTTGATGATTTAGGAGACAAAATATTTGAAATTATAACTATCTGTAAAAAAAACTTTTTGTGGGTCAGTGTGTTTGTATCTTTTATCAGCACAGTTTTCTTTCTATAGAGGATGCTCAACATTTTGATAATGGTCATGTCTTATTATTCAAATGAAAACAAGTACTCCACCACCATAGTTCAGATTTGAGTGTGGGGCAAGTTCTTCCTTGTGCGTTTGGTACCAGTGGCACTCGGGGTGGTCACGCCGTGTTTGTAGTGTGGGGGTGATGTTTAGCATCATGGGAAGGAGGAAGAAATCTGCAGTCTCAGTTCGCATCCTTAACCTCTGATGTTGGCAGCTTGTGTCATTGATGATGAGGCAGATGAGACTCGGGAGAATGTGTGATTCACTGCTACCTGTCAACACTGTTTGGAGAAGACACAAACAAGCTGGTCCACAGTATTTTGTATACCGTGGACACTGCATGTAATTATGGAGTCCAAGGGGTGGGTGCTGATGTAGTTGGAAAATAGGTGTGTATGTTTCTGTTGTGTTGTGTGTGAGTAAAAGGCCTGGCATTTTGTGGATACATAGTCTTTTAGCAGTAAACCACCTTGATTGCATCTGTGTGGGAACTTGCACTCTTTCTCCAGTTCATCAAAATACTTTTTCCCCTGAAATTGACTGATTTTTAGGAAGTACTTTACATAACTTCATTTAAGCTTCAGGAACCTTTTTAGCACAATTACAGCTAAAACTAGTCAGCTAATAAACTTTCCAGAAATGCTAGACATTTTTATATAGTCTGCTTGCATTCATAAAAGGTATTTTCATAGAATCAGACCAGTAATTTTACCACTTGAGAAGTTTGGATCGGTTAGCATTCTTTGCTTTTTTGGGAGGGTGGTATTTTGGTTAAGATGAAAGTTTTGACAAGAGCCATCAGTTTGAATATTTTTTATAGTTTATGTTATTGAGGACATACTGTCCCACCCCCTCCTCTACCAACACAACACAATGCTTTTTTCCACTCTTTGACAAGTCAAATTTTTATGTGGATTGAATTAACATAAGTAAAAGTATTTGGATAGATAAGGCATTATTGGAAATCATTTGTGTATTGTGGGGAAGGGACGAATTCGTCTTTCCCTACTGTTTCTTTTGGCTGGCTCAAAAATCAGTAGGAGGTGGACTGACACGAGAAAATAAAATTTAATTTTGTGCACACAGGAACTCCACGTACATGAGAGAGTTAGAGACCCCACGTGCACCAGGGGTTCAGAGACGGAAAGAGGGGTGAGGTACAGTATAGGACATCCTGAGCTCAGGTTGAGGTCAGGTGCCTTGTGGGGGTTCAGAAGGTAATCGCAGGACAGGAAGAAGAGCAGACTTCTGGTGAATGGAAGTGTGCCCTTCCCTGTGGATGGGTCGGAAGTAGTTACTTCTGGTAGTTTCCTGTGGGCGAGGCCTCTCATTCAAAGCTTTCTAGGGGCTTCAGGGCAGGGACAGAGGCTACCCCTGAAACTAAAATTGCCTTCCGCTCCCAATAACCTGCGTACCACTGAGGCACATCCTGGTGGTGGCTCATTATGGACCCCCACAGTATCTTTCCATTCTTTCCCTTGTTTTTTAAAATAACAGCTTCATTGAGGTTTATTTCCTATACCATGAAATTCAGCTTTTAAAGTATGCGCTTGTGTGACTGCACCACTATCCAGGTCTCATTGTCTAAAAAGAGACCTGTGCCCGTGAGCAGTCCTTTCTTCCTTCACCCGAGCTCCTGGCAACCGCAAACCTACCTCCACAGATTGATACTCCATTGCGAATGTTTACTGATGGGTGGGTGTTTAGGTGGTTTCTACTTTCTGTCTCTCATGAAATCTGTGTACACGTTTTTGTGTAGATACATGTTTTCACTTCTCTTGGGTGTACACCTAGGAGTGCAATTGCTGGGTCATGTGGTTACTCTGTGTTTGACCTTTGGAACTGCTAGACTGTTTTCCAAAGTGGTTGCTCCAGTTTACATTTCTACCAGAAACCAATGAGGGTTCCATTTCTCTGCACCCTCTCTAATCGACACTTGCTGCTGTCAGTCTTCGTTATTGTAGCCATGCTAGTAAGGTGGCATCTCCTAGTTTTTATTTGCATTTTCTTCATGGTGCTGAGCATTTTTTTTGGGGGGGGGGTGCATTTTTATATCTTCTTCAGAGAAGTGTCTATTCTAATCCTTTGCCTACTTTTCAGTTGGGTTATTTGTCTTTTTCCGAGATCAGACGAGACCGGGCATGCTCAGGGTGGTTTGACCATAGACTCTTTGCCTTTTTATTGTTGAGTTGTACGAATTCTTTGTATATTCTGGATACAGGTCAGGTAAATGATTTGCAAATATTTTCTCCTATTCTGTGAGTTGTCTTTTCAGTTTCTTGAGGGGGCCTCTGAAGCACGAAAGGTTTTAACGTTGACGCGGTCCAGTTTATCTACGTTTTCTTTCGTTGCTCGTGCTTTTGGTGCCGTCTTTAGGGCATCATTGTCTAATCCGTGGGCAGGAAGATGCACATCTGTGTTTTCTCCAAAGAATTTCAGTTCTTTTGGTCAGGTTTATGATTGTTCTGAGTTGTTTCATGTACAGTATGAAATGTAAAAATGCAGACCCAAAAATTTTTTTAGAGACAGATGTAATTTTAAATATTTTGCCTCATAAATCATCAAAACCCCAGAAACTGCATATCCTAGAATACCTCTATAACCAAAACTATTTTGTCAAACTAGGAATGCATATATTCAGTGTTGAATAAGTAATACATGGTCTCTCTAGATACAGGGTTTAGGGTTCATACCCATTTCTCAGAGGTCTTAAAAATCTAATAGAGAAGCAGAATAAAGACATAAAAAGGTAGGTTGAAATCCAGGCTAGTATATGCTAGGAAAAAGAGTGGGAGAGTGCTCTGCGCAGAGCAGCCGTATGAGTGAAGACGTGAGAGTCTCCATGTTTGAGGACCAGTGGAGGGCCCAGTGTGGCTGGCGGATGCGGCTGAGGTTGGAGAGGCATTCCTAGCCCCTGGCTGTGAGTGCCTCCTTCCGGGCGCGACCCTCATTTCCCCCACAGCTAGTCTTGTCAGGGGGCTGGGAGCGAGGAGTGGTCCTCTTCAGTGTGGACCCTGTTTACAGACAGGAGGGGACAGTCCCCCCACCGTGTGTCTGTGTGTGTGAGGGGATAGGTGGGGGGGATGTATTTTTGTATTGAGTTGAAGTCTGAGGGCATTGTTTTCATAGAAATTCATTCAGCAAATTATTTGGTACCTACTGTGTGATCTGACATTGTTTAGGATTTTCACAAAGTAGATGACGAAAAACACTGTCACAAAAGCTACCTAAATTATGCCTTGGCTGGTGTGGCTCGGTGGTTGAGTGCTGGCCTGCGGACTGAAAGGTTGCTGATTCGATTCCCAGTCGGGGTGTGCGAGAGACAGCCGAATCTCTTGCACGTCAATGTTTCTCTCCCTCTCTTTCTCCCTTCCTTCCCCGTCTCTCTAAAAATAAATAAATAAAAATGTTTTTAAAAACTACTGAAATTAAAACATTTAGTAATGACCTGTTCAGTGTTCAGCGTTTGAGAAAGTAACTACTAGATGTTGAGATAACCCTGTGAATGAGACAAAGTCTGTTACTTGTATTTACATTTTAGTGTGGAGAGACAGTTAAGGAGCAAGTAAGAGAAAGCAAGCGAGGTCGTGATGAGTGCGCTGTGCAGATAATGAAGGTAGGGTGAAGTAGTGGGGGATGACTTGACTGGTCAGGAAAAACCTTGGGGGTGCTATTTAAACCTGGGTCTCCTTGGCAGTAGCTGGCCACATCAAAATCTGTGGAAAGAGCATTCTGGGCAGAGGAGACAAAACTCTTAAGGTGAGAATGAGTTTGCTGTATAAGGAACAGAACAAGACCCACTTTTTTTTGTAGATTTTTATTTATTTTTATAGACGGGGTGGGAGGAGGGCAGGGAGAGAAACATCAGTGTGTGGTTGCCTCTTGTGTGCCCCCTACTGGGGACTTGGCCTGCAACCCAGGCATGTGCCCTGACTGGGAATCGAACTAGCAACCCTTTGGTTCACTGACCCTTGCTCAATCCACTGAGCTATACCAGCCAGTGCCAAAACCCACTTTTATGTAGAAATTTGCAAGAAAGACTGGGGAATTTTAATTTTATTTTGAGTGGATTGGGAAGCCTTTAGAGGATTTCAGGTCCTTGTGTGGGGACTCGCTTTACAGTGAGGAGCCCTCATATGGCCCCGTGCTAGGCTGTGGCAGTGTCTGCCAGTTGGAGGGGGTGTTGTGTGATGTGGATGTGTTTTTCCCTAGAACTTTGCAAAGGTGTTGCAGACTCGACACCCCTCTATCCCCCAAATATTTCAGTGTGTGTTCATAAAGAACAAGGGCTTTCTCTTACATAACCACAGTATAATGATGAAAGTCAGGAAGCAACCATTGTCTAACACTATTATGTAATTCTTAGTGTATTTCTACAAATCTTTTTTTTTTTTAAGGTTTTATTTATTTTTTAGAGACTGGGAAGGGAGGGAGAAGGAGAGGGAGAGAAACATCAGTGTGTCGTTTTCTCTCACATGGCCCCCACTGGGGACTTGGCTCACAACCCTGGGCATGTGCCCTAACTGGGAATCGAACTGGTGGCCCTTTGCTTTGTGGAGCAATGAACGCCCAGCCAAGTGAGCCACTGGTCAGGGCAAATTGGGTATATTTTAGAGCAATTTAGGTTCACATTAAAAGTTCCTCTGACCTTTTTAAAACTCCCCATCATTCTTTGAGAACAGATTTTTTTTTTTTAAGAAAATGTTTCCTGTGTATTAGTGATTTGAAAACTTTGTTGTGAAGCAGATTATAAAGAATAGACTTTATTTTGTAGAGCTTAAGTTCACAGCAAAATTGAGGAGAAAGTAGAGTTTTCATGTCCCCTGCCCCCACATATACATAACCTCTTCCTATCAACATCCCAAAAAAGGAGTGGTGCCTTTGTTACAATGGATGAATCTACCATGGTGTGCCTTCGATCAACCGGAGTCTCGTTTACATTAAGGTTCCCTCGTGGTGGTGTGCATTGTGTGGGCTTCGATAGCTGTATAATGACAGGTAACCAGCACTGCAATGCCATATGGAATAGCTCCATGGCCTTAAAAATCCTCTGCTCTGCCAGTTCATCCTTTCCTCCCTTCAACCCTGATACCAGCCGATCTTTTTATTGTCTCCATAGTTTTGCCTTTTTCAGAATGTCATATAGTTGAAATCATACAGTAAATAATCATTTCAGATTGGCTTCTTTTGCTTAGTAATATGCATTTAAGATTCCTCTGTGTCTTTTAATGGCTTGACAGCTCATTTCCTTTTAGTACTGAATAATACTTAATTGTCTGAATGTACTGCAATTTATTTGTCCATTCACCTGCTGAAGGACAACTTGGTTGCTGGCTTGCAAGTGTTGGCAATGATGGATAAAGCTGCTGTAAAAACCCACGTGCAGGCTTCTGTGTGGACGTAATTTTTCAGCTCCTTTGGGTAAATACCAAGGTGCACAGTTGCTGGATCTTATGGTAAGAACACGTTTAGTTTTGTAGGAAACTGCCAGACTCTCTCCCCAAGTGGCTGCAGCATTTGCATTCCTGCCGAGGCATCCTCACCAGCATTCGGCATGGGCAGTGCTCTGGGTTTTGGTGACTTCAGTAGGCGTGTGATGATGTCTCACTGGTGTTTGTGTTTGCCGCTCCCTACTGACGTACGGTACTGGGCACTTTTTCATAGCTTGTTTGCCATCTGTGTATCTTCGTTGGTGAGGTGTCTGTTCAGGTGTTTTGCCCATGTTTTAATTGGGTTGTTTGGTTTTTTTAAAGATTTTATTTATTAACTTTTTAGAGGGGAGGGAGGGAGAAAGAGAGGGAGAGAAACATCAGTGTGTGGTTGCCTCTCATGCATCCCCCACTGGGGACCTGGCCCACAACCCAGGCATGTGCCGTGACTGAGAATTGAACCAGCAGCCTTTGGTTTGCAGGCCGGCACTCAATCCACTGAGCCACACCAGCCAGGACTGTGTATTATTCTTGTATCCTGTAATCACCTGTTAGCTGTAGGAATCGTTTTGCTTTTATTTCCTTTTCTTGTCTTACAGCATTAGCTAGAATTTCCAGTTTAATGTTGAATGGTGTAGTGGAGTAGTGAGAGGGGCATCCTTGTCTTAACAGGGAAAGTGTCTGGTTTCTCACCATTAAGTATCGTGTTAGGTGTAGGGTTTGGTTTTGTTTTTTTGTACATAGTCTTTATCAAGTTGAGGAAGTTCCCCGGTATTCCTAGTTGCTGAGAGTTTTTTTAAAAATCACGATTGAGTGTTGAATTTTGTCAAATGCCTTTTCTGCATGTGTTCATGGGGTTGTGTGTGGTTGCTTTGTTTGTTTTTGGAGCCTGCTGATAGGATGGATTACAATTAATTGATTTTTGAACATGGAATGAGCCTTTCATTATCTGGGATAAACTCCACTTGGTCATGGCGTATAGTTCTTTTTATACATTGTTGGGTTAGTACTGCTGGTACGTGGTTGAGGATTTTTGCCTCTGTGCTCATGGGAGACATTGAAAGTTCTCTCAGGAGACCTTTCGACACATTTCCTCCTCTTTTCTGAACTGTACCTGTGATTTATAGAAGGAAGCTATGATCTTAAGTTTTCCAAATGTTTTAAAATTGCTTCTCAAACAAAGCCCAGTGTTTTATGATGAGATTCATCATTATGAATAGCAGCCTTAACACAATACTATACAATATACTGCTTCCTGCTCCTTCTCCAGCCTTAGCAAGCTCAGCCTTAATTTCAGTCTAGAACAGCATTTGTCACCTTCCTGATACATTTTAAAAACTTTTCATTGTGAAAAATTTCAAGCATGTGTGTACGTATGAGGTCTGTCTGGAAAAGCCCAGCCATTGTTAGTATAAGAAGAACAGTTTGCATGACATCGATGTAACCTGGCAGCCAAGGAGAGTGGACTGGAATGCACATGCGTGAACAATGACGACTTCACTGTACTAGTCAGTGGGGGTGGTGGCAGACGTCATTGAGTGAGCATGTGTCCTGTGTGGCTCTCGCATTCAAAATAACTGAGTGGAACAACTCATCTGCATCCAATTTTGTGTTAAGCTTGAACATTCCTCCACAGAAACTATGCTGATGATTCAGAAGGCTGCAGCTATGGGCAACTGATGATTGGCAGCTTCATCACAACGGTGTGCCCGCTTATGCTTCACATCTTCTGCAGAGTTTTTTGGTGAAACATCAAATCCTCCAGGTGACTCAGCCCCCTGTAGCCCAGACTTGGTGCCCTGTGACTTCTGGCTTTTCCTGAAACTCAAATCACCTTTGAAAGGGAAGAGATTTCAGACTGCCAGTGAGATTCAGGGAAACAGGAAAGGCTGGAGGCTGGGAGAGCTGTGTGAGGTCCCAAGGTGCCTGCTTTGAAGGGGACTGAGGCGTTATTGCCCTATGTAGTGTTTCTTGTGTCTTATTCAATAAATGTCTTTTCCGTATTACACAGCTGAGTATTTTCTGGACAGACCATGCACACATGCACACACACACGTCCACATCCTTCTTCCTTTGTTGTTACTGCCTAGGAACCGAAGAAGTTGAGGGAGTTGAAGTAGAGGCAGTTGGCAGAATTACAAATAAAGTCCTCATGTGTAAAGATGTAGGATTCCTCTTGAAATGATTAGATTGTTTTCTGTGAGATTTGGCATGCTGTAAGTTAATTTTGTGTCTGTTGGTCTTTTAATGAATGGATTACTAATTGTCTAGTGGCTTAAGATAGTTTTTTTTAGCCCTGGCTGGTGTGGCTTAGTGGATTGAGCATTGTCCCGCAAACTGAAAGGTCACTGGTTTGATTCCCAGTCAGGGCACACGCCTGGGTTGTGGGTCAGGTCTTGGGGGCGCACGAGGGGTGACTGGTTAATGTTTCCCTCCCTCTCTTTCTCCCTCCCCTCCCCTCTCTCTAAAAATAGTCTTTAAAAGACAGTTTTTAAAAAAACAATGTTAATATATTACCATGTAAACTTTATATTCTTTGTATTTTTACCTCAAGGTCACCAGGACAGGTGACCTTGGCCTTTGTTATAACTCAGTTTACTTTGTCCCACATGTCCACAGATTCCTGGGAAAGGGGGGGCCTTAGCAAGTACATTGAGTTCAGACGGCAGATAATGGTGACCACTGCAGAGGAGGGTGGTCAGCTCATTTTCGAGATTTGCTTATTCTTGATTCTGTGTACACAGTTTCACATAGATTTAGTATTTTCAGAGGATATTGTAAAAGTTTTTGTACTTGTACCCTTTACAGGATTTGCATAGCTAACCACATTGTGCGGGCCTGTGCCAGGACCTCTGGTGGTCCGTGGCAGACACTTCCTCTGGTGGTCCGTGGCAGCCATGAGTAGGAAGCGTCCAGGTCTTGCACAGGAGTGGAGCCCATCCTCTAGAATGTCTGGGGTTTGTCTGAGATTGCTCAAAGCTCCGCTCTCCTTTTCCCAGGTCGCTCAGGGTGGTCCCTTCAGTGGGTCTCACCAGACTCGGGCTGGCTCACATTCCATGCCAGGAGAATCCCCAAGGCAACGTTTCTGAAAGCTACCTGATGGAAAACCGAGGGCAGGGACTGACCGAGGGAAGACACAGTGTTCAGAACACAGCTCCAGGAGGAAGTCCAGTGCGTGCCAGTGCCAGGAGAGGTGTGGTTGCCAAGACTTGAAATGACTCGAAAAAACACGATGAGAGAGATGAGACTTTGAACTGAGCCTTTCGGGATGGGTAGCATTCACCAGAAGTGTGTGTCTGTTGTACTTGGGTTTCTCAGGTGTGCCTTTACGTGTGTGTGGCCGAGGGCTAGTGGTAGGTGCGTGAGTCTGGGGTGTGTGTTCTGTTGGGAGTGAGTGAGTGTGTATGGGAGGTGTGGAGGAGTTGCTGAACTGTTTCAGAACGCCTTGCTGTTCACAGAATTGCTCGGGTAACCACCACCTGGGTGGGTTTAGAAAGGGACGGCACTTTGGAGGCTGTTAGAGGAGTCTGACCTGGCCTGAGACAGGGTTGATGGCGGCTGGGATGGGGAGAAAAGAACTGATGGGACAGAGCCCGCGGGAGAGAGACTGTGGGGAGAAGGCAGAATGCAGGGTGCCTTCAAATTGGTGCTGGGTGCGGGGTGTTACTGGTGTTTGTGATGGAAACTGGGACGGCAGGCTGGGAGTCTGTCGTGTGGGGTCTGCCGCGCTGCTGGAGCCCTGACACGAGCACACGAGGGCAGAGTGTGTGTAGATGGAGGGCCAGGGCCCCGTCAGTCTCCAGGGTCTCGCGCAGACCAGGTGCTCTCTCTGTGCACTGCTGTGGGGGGCTGGTGATGCAGAAAGGTGCTGTGCAGAGAAGAGGGCATGACTGGGATTTTCGGCTTAAGAGTTAAGCAGTACTTTATAGAAAGCTTGCAGTTCAGAATTCATTACCTCGTCGTATTTTAACAGAGCCTGAATATTCAACATGTTTGGAATATCCTCTCAGTTAGCTTCATCCACATTCCCCTGAAATGCTTTTTGAGCGTTTCTTTTACTTATATCAACAATTATGTTAATAAATATTTATGTTATTAGATACAGACTTACATTAATAAAGCTAATTTAGAACCTTAAAGTGTGCTGTTAGTCCTTTTTGGGGATAACTTATCATTTGAAACCGGCAGCTGAGCTTCTCTTAATTTGTTTCTTAAGGAGTTTGTACTTGAGGATTGTTTTACTTCTCCCGCTCTTTTTCATAGGGTTCTGGTAGGGTTTGAATGTGCATGTTGGGGAGTGTGGTTGGGGTACTTGCAGTGTAGCTACAGTTTTGAGGAACCGACTTCAGTATAGGTGTATGTTGTCTCTACAGTGTTTAGTAATGCTTCACAAATATGTTCTAATTAATTCATTTTTAAGCATGACAATATAAAAGATACTCAATTACTAGTGCCTCCCCTTCCCCTAGCCATTAGTCCGTATACCCATAATACCCATGCTTTTATCATTATTTGAACTGGAAGATATATAATCAAAAGCAGTGAGGAATCTCGCACTGGAGAACGGCTGGTACACGTGGAGATGTTACGCAGTCTGTCTGCAGGCAGGGCCTGACGCGCCCGCTGGTCTGTGGGCTGGGGTTCACAGCACCAGGGCCTGCTGTACTGCACTTGAACCAAGCAGGTTTTCTGGGAGAACCAAGGAATATGTATTTAGAACTAGCAGTTGTGTCTAGTTCCCTTTAAATAAGGTACAGATTATGCCTATTTTATTGTTGCTTTATTGTACTGGTTGAAGTATGATTCATTAGATAGAATTGGAGATCTGTGTGTATGCAAAATTAGACTTGTAAATTTATTGTACTTGGACATACAAATATATCTTAAAAGATACTTAGTAATTTTTTTCAGTGTGCAATACCAACAGACCTGGTTGCTATTAAAAATGATTTTATGTCCTATTAGGGATGTTTGACATTTGCAAGAAAAAGTGTACTTAGTGTTATTTTCATCTCAATAATGCAAAATCACCTAATTGAGCTGTAGTTATCTTTACTTTTACATTCCATTTACTGATTACCACCAGTATAAATGGCTCTCTCAAATAATCCTCTCCAATGAATTTCAGCTTTCAATTACCAAAAAGCAATATTCCTACAGTCTCAATTTCCCACTGAGTGGATACTCTGTACATCATTATCTAATATAGTGCCCTTATCTTAAAACTTGTGACCTTGGCTTTGGTATTGTGCAGTTACTTGGAGTTTTGGAAGGGGCAGGCTATTTACCACACATATACGACAACGATTCTTCGTTTTCTATGCCAGACACTAGTTCCGTGAAGATTAGCTAAGGTAATGTAATAATGTTAGGTGAGCCGTTTAGTTGAGTTTACGAACATCAAAGTAACACACAATCAAAAGATGCATGAAATTTTGAATGTGAATATTAGAAATAAAATAATGAAATTAATTATAGTAGCCCTGGATGTGTTTGTTATATAATTTGTTCTTGTCATGATAAGTTTCTACTTGCTCATTTTAATTTCCAGTAGCGTGAACAAGTAGTTAATCTTACTCCTGAGAAACTAAAGGAAGACTGCCTAATGAACATGAAGACTGCTGTTAAATCTCGGTTGTCCATTTCAGGGATGCTTCTGTGATTATAGCTCCCTGACCTTCACATACTTGCCACACTGTGTGTCATCAGTGTGTACAAACTACAGTTAAAAATCTAAGCAAGGTGAATGTACATTAGGTGGATCAGCGTGGGCCCCCCCAAATATATATGTAAAAGATAGTTACTGAAGGAGAAAAAGACTTCAAAGCTAAATATAAGCAATATATACAGGGTCTGGCACAAATAACACCCTTTTTTAATTGAAAAATCTTTTATTACAAAACCGTACTCATGTAGTTCTGTAACATGACAATATCATACTCAAGCACACCATAGGGCATTTCAGGTGAAGTGTCAAAATTGCTGTCCGTCTCAGAGCAGGACATTCACGTGCCCTGCCCAACACCCTCAAGCAAGCCTGCCTCCTGCCGGACCCTGTGTGTGTGTGTGTGTGTGTGTGTGTGTGTGTGTGTGTGTGTGTTACTTGTTTTGTGCCACCTTCCCCCGTCAGTAGTAACAAGCAGTGGAGGTAGCAATGGACTTGGCACTACCCCGTTGGTATTAATGTGCCTGTTAGTGCACTTCTGGTTCAGGTTCCATAGAAAAACGTCTTTCCATTGTTTAATTTGACCCGCCCAATCAGCTAACTTTATTTCTGTGTTAAATTAAAATTCTAAACATAGTAGGTCATTATTAAAAGAAATGGATAGGATTAAAATAGGGAAGTAGTTAAAGTAAAGCTTTAAAAAATATTTTTGGATAAAGTAGCAGGCTTCACGTGAAATTCCGTTTTGGTCTCCTTTACAGGAAGAGAGCTATTCACAGTCAGACAGAACCACTTGTCGCGTTTTGCAGGATCTCCTGAGGAAGTCAGTCTGAGCATGAAGACTGAGTCTGGTCTTCGGTCTGACTCATAAGCCATGCTTTTATCCCAGTCACGTGCAAGGTGGAGGTCACAGCATGGAAACTGAGAGCTCCGTGAGTGACTTCTACTTCCGCTGTTAAATAGTAGCCTTTCTGACAGGGAGTTTGTCCTTCCACCGAGTTCCCACTGAAAAGCAAGTGGGGACTGGGCAAGCAGGGCCATAGTACCACACCTACCAAGTGAAAGATTGAACTCTCAGGTTGGGGAAGAACCCCCGAGAAAGAGAAGGAAGGGCTTCTTTACTCTGTCTAGGATTTCTTTTACTTCTCTGGTTAAAAATAGGTGGAGACAACATTAATTTAGTTGAGAAGGGATTTAAGAAAACAGAAAGGCCGGCGTTAGTGGCCATTGCCTAAATTCAGGTGCTCTAAAAACAGAGTCATTAAATTCACATGTGAGTTTCTTCATTTTATAAATTGGTTGTCATTAAATAGTGAAGTCTTCATTATAGGGTAGTGTTAGTAAACCCAGTGTAGAATCCTAGGCGACTTTTAGATAGTGAATATATTTTAATATGAATTGCATTTTGAGTATATTTTAAATACTGAATACTTTGGAGTGAATATCAAAATTCTGTTGGAGTGATACGCTAGTGGCTTTCTAAGCAGAATTTCGTTGATTTCATTGCCCTGAGTATAGATGATTTACACGTTCTGTTTCACGTGTTTCACACAGAACTAGATTGTGCGGGTATACACGTGAAGGCTGTCATGCAATTTTATCTGTTTCAGTGTTACTTTGTTAATTGTAAGGGTGACTCTTCAACCTTTCTTTTTTCACCTGTGCTAATTAAGAGCCGTGGATAATTAGCAGTTTTAAGCTGCTTTTCTCCCTTAGCAAGAATGATAGAATTGACTTTGATCTTATGATACTTTAGCTGGATAACATACTAATCTGTGTTATTCATAGTTTGAGAAGGTTATGTGTTTAAGATACTTGGTTTGTGTTCTTTTCTTTCCCTTGAGTCTTTACCTGTTGGTTCCTTTTCTAAACTGATGGTGATGACTGGCTGGAATGAAACATTTCTATTAGCAGCTTTGCTATTTTAACCTTCTTCCCTTTTAAAGCAAACCTCTTTATCTTCTGCCTATCTCTTACATTCCATCAAATCCTGAGAGAGCTAAGGTTTTTCTTTGGGGATTTACCTCCTGTGTCTATGAAAATCAAAAAGGAAAAGTATAGTTACTCAGTATGAAATCTTCACATGCATCTTTTGAAAAATTTATAAGTGGAAGTGCACTTTTATTTTGGGGGCGTATTTTCAGAGGTGGAATTACGTAGTTTTTGTATTAATAACCATGTCCTAATTATTTATAGCTTCCTGCTCGACATAACTCACTTCAAGAAGTGCACAATGTCAGAACGTGGACTTAAGTGGGCTTGTGAATACTGTACGTACGAAAACTGGCCGTCCGCAATCAAGTGCACTATGTGTCGCGCCCAGAGGCCTAGTGGAACTATCATCACTGAAGATCCCTTCAAAAGCGGTTCAAGTGATGTCGGGCGAGATTGGGATCCTTCTAGCACTGAAGGAGGAAGCAGTCCTTTGATATGCCCAGACTCTAGTGCAAGACCAAGGGTTAAGTCTTCGTACAGCATGGAAAATGCAAATAAATGGTCGTGCCACATGTGCACGTATTTGAACTGGCCACGAGCAATCAGATGTACCCAGTGCTTATCCCAGCGTCGGACCAGGAGTCCCACAGAATCTCCTCAATCCTCAGGATCTGGTTCAAGACCAGTTGCTTTTTCTGTTGATCCTTGCGAGGAATACAATGACAGAAATAAACTGAACACAAGGACCCAGCACTGGACTTGTTCTATTTGCACGTATGAAAACTGGGCCAAGGCTAAAAAATGTGTTGTTTGTGATCATCCCAGACCTAATAATATTGAAGCAATAGAGTTGGCAGAGACTGAAGAGGCTTCTTCAATAATAAATGAGCAAGACAGAGCTCGCTGGAGGGGAAGCTGCAGCAGTGGTAATAGCCAAAGAAGATCACCTCCTGCTACGAAACGAGACTCTGAAGTGAAAATGGATTTTCAGAGGATTGAATTGGCTGGTGCTGTTGGCAGCAAGGAGGAACTTGAAGTGGACTTTAAAAAACTAAAGCAAATTAAAAACAGGATGAAAAAGACTGATTGGCTCTTCCTCAATGCTTGTGTGGGTAAGTTTCTGCATTTTATTGAATGGGATGGGAAAAGATACTGAAATGACTTGAAAGGTATATGCAGGATCATTATTACTTAGCATTTAGTTCATTTACCATGATAGTATGCTGTATTTGTGATCTCGTTACAGCTTTGTTCTGAATTGCTTCCATTTCATTGTGTATGTCTCTGCATCAGTAGGGAGAAACACTTTTAAGTTAAAGCAAAGTTTTTTTACACATCAGTAGTAAAATACATACCTGGAGTTTAAAACTGCTACTCTGTTTACTGTAACAAGATGTGACCGAGGAACCCCAGCTGCTGCTTCAGTGTTTGTAAACAGCGTGAGCATCTTGTGACGATAGAGGCTTTAGTCAGATGTTAAAAATATCACAAAAATGTGTGACTCCAAGGAGTCCAACAAACACAATACCGACCTTGAAAACACTGGTGTTAACCGAACATGAATGGCATGTAGTAAATAATGCGAACTTTATGAAACTGATTTCACAAGGGCTCCCGATTCTATAGGTGCTTTGTGATTTCAGTGCTTTTCTAAGGAGGCTCTGGATGTTGGTCCCAGTTACTGGTCAGAGCTGTTCAAGGACAGACATGTGAATTAGTTATTTATGATCTAATTCCCAAAAGCAATTATTTGACTCTTCCGTATTTTCTTTTTTTTTGAGTAGGTTAGCTATTTGGATTTGGTGATTTCGGTTTTTTGGGTGGAGTGCTTACTTTGACATTTAGTTTTGTAAAGGGAATGTTGAGTGACTACTAAAGGTAAATATGTGGAACTGTGGCTTAGCTGTATATATGTATTTTCCCAGTATTTCTTTTGTTTATCCCCCTGAATATAGCCCCAAGAATATGGAAGACATAGCTATGTGAACCTGCAAGTCCTAAGAGGAGATTCTAAGAAACCTGAATTTTTAATTTTTGCTTTATCTTGGCAAAAAGGATGTCTCAGCAGACGAGCTCTCCGAACACCAGGCACAGCAGGCACTTAGTAACTGTTAGTTCAGTCACTGCTGTCCTGAGGACTGCCTCCGAAAGCGCCCTGAGCCCTCTTTGGTCTGTGTTGTCCCATTTTGCCCCACTGTTTTCTCATTTGTCCATTGCTCTCAGAGAGATGCAAGGGAGGGAGGCCAGAAAGAGAGAAACATTGATGCGAGAGAGAAGCATCCATTGGTTGCCTCCTGTAGGTGCCTGGACCGGAAGCTACAGGATGATGCTCCAACCAGCTGAGCCTCACCAGCCAGGCCTGTGGTTTCCTTTTTCCTCCCTCAATTGGGGTAGCACTTACCATGTGGTTGTCTTTTTTCTTTTTATAAGGAGATATGAAAGGGTGTTATTTATTACGACTTTTTCTAGTTGAGGTCAAATTCACATGACCAAACCCACCGTCTTGGGAAGTGAACAATTCAGTGGCATTTACTGCATTCACAGTGTTATACAGCCACCACCTCTATCTGGTTCCGAAGTACTTTCATCACCCTGAAGGGAAACCCTGTACCCATTAAGCAGTTACTTCATATCTGCCCTCCAGGAACCGGCAGTCTGCTTGCTTTCTCTGTGGGTTTATCTATTCTGGACATTCCATATAAATGCAGTCTTTCATGATGTGACCTTTTGTATCTAGGCATGATTGTCTGTGTCCTTTGGAACACCCTTAAAATCATTTTTGCAAGCAGTAGTGTACTGTGCACATGTTTGCTACAAGGTGGTGTTACAGTGTGTGTAAGTTTATAGGTGGAAATGATCTACCTCGCAGTGATTCTTCTTTTGGGTCATAGAATTCTTTAGGAATCAGGTTCATTGTTTCTTTAAGTTCAGGGTTAAGAACTACTTTGAAATGTTTTCTTTCCTTGAAACACACACCAATCAGTATTACTGTTTTGTTGAAAGATTTTATTTATTCATTTTTAGAGAGAGGGGAAGAAAAGGAGAAAGAGAGGGAGAGAAATATCAATGTGTGGTTGCCTCTTGCGCACCCCATACTAGGGACTTGGCCTGCAACCCAGGCACGTGCACTGACTGGGAATCGAACTGGTAACCCTCTGGTTCACAGGCCAGCTCTCAATTCACTGAGCCACACCAGTCAGGGCTACTTGGTCTTTATGGCTATTATTTCTTGTCTTTATGACTACTCTGACTACTTGGTGCTACCTTTTTTTTCTTTCCTCTTTTGAACAACCATCCTTATGCCTCTTCAAAATTCTAAGAGCTGTTAGTTTATTTTAAAAGTGGAACAAAAACTCCTACCAGCAGGTCTAATATTGGATTTGGTCTTGTTTTATTCACAAAACAGTTTCTTTGTCATTAAGTTCCTGTTCCCACCCACTCTTGAGTTTCTAGGTTCACAGGGCCAAGGATTGGTTGTGCTTGATTTTTGGTAATGTGGATTCTGTCTTTTCTATCAGCAAATATTTTTACTGTTCACTACACTGTGAACAGTAAATATGGTTTCGAATTGTTGTACAAAAAAGATTATGGCCCTTTATTAGGTAGTCATGTCTTGATCTCTGGAATATGCTAAAAAATATTTTTTCTCGTTTATATTTTGTTGGGTTAATTAACAGAAGTCCACATTTACTGAAAATTAATCTTTATGTCTCCTTTTCTGCCTACCTTACGTTGTCCAGATTTCATTAGATATGTTATCATATGGCTTGGTGATGTTACGATTTTTAAAAAGTTATTTCAGCAGTCCCTTTGGCAACACATATACTAAAAAAATTCTCCAAAGTATGTACACTAAATATAAAATAAATACTTATTTTAAACTTACACTAAGTATCAGATGTGAGAAATGTGAAATTGGAGGGAAAACCCTCAACCTCGGAGGTCCAGCTTTGTAACTGGTAAAATGGGAATGGGGGGATTGAGTTGTTGAGAAGGCAGAAGTAAACTAGAGCCTCAGCAGTGTTGAGTGAGGATCTTGAACATGACTGTTGGGTGTAAGTTTCACATCAGTCACATTATCTTATGTGGTGAGAGGGCGTGGGGGATAGTGTTGCCAAAACCTGACCTCGGGGTGGGAGCTTCGATGGTGTAGTGCCAGGTATTTTTCTGGGAGGTCGTGTTAATGCTAATCATAGACTACTTTTCACTGGGTAGATGATAATGTCCCTAGAGAGTAGGGCAGCACTACTTAACCCCATTTTAGTTCTATTGTATTGAGTCGGTTGCCCTTTAAAAAAAGGAACATTTAAATTTGTGACCCAAGTTGATTCCTTGAAATGACTATGTGCCAGGAACAGTGGATGAAGAAGACCAAATATTTATTTATTTATTTATTATAAAGCAATACCACAGAGTTTTTTTCCTGCTTCATATGGTTGAAAGTACTGTTACTGGAACTTCTTTTTTTTTAATTTTTAGAGAGAGGGGGAGGGAGGGAGAAAGAGAGGGAAACATTGATGTAAGAGAGAAACATCAATCACCTCTTGTACGTACCTTGACTGGGGACTGAACCTACAACCTAGGCATGTGCTCTGAGTGGGAATCGAACCAGTGACCTTTAGCGTTGTGGGAGGGTGCTCAACCAACTGAGCCACACTGACAGAGCTCTGGGACTTTTTAATAACTTTTGATACCTGTGAATATTCATGTTCTCAATCCTGTCTTTTTTAAAGTCAGCTAGATGAATATGCCTATATGAAGCTGACTGCTGTGTCCCAAGGTCGTCTGTCACCCACTGCTGTTTCCCAGCATTCCATGGGTAGGCCACAGTGTTTGGACTAGAGTTTTACTGTGGAATTTCTGTAGTATTTGGTCTGTTTTCTTTGCTTGTGTTTGCCTATTTTCAAGGTGGTATACCATAGCTGTTTGGACAGTTTTCCATCCTTAGAATTTTTTCTGCTCTATGGAATTGCTCTGCGATAATTACCACTTCTGAGAGGCACTGGCCCAGGAGCAGACCTATGTTCCAATGTTTAATTTTTGGAGATCATCTCTTGGGAGTTTAGAGAGGAAGCTAATGAAATTGTTCACTGTTCCAATAGATCAAAGTTATGTTTATTTTGTATTTTTTGAAAAGGACTTTAAATTTTAGTTTTCAATTATGTTTACATTCAACGTTATTTTGTATTAGTTTCAGGTGTACAGATTAGTGGTTAGACAATTACATACTTTACAAAGTGTACCTTTCAATATTTGTAGTACCCAACTGGTTAAGTTATAGTTATTATTATTATATTTTTAGTGCTAGATTGATTCTAGGATACTAATGGGCCATTTTGTTTGATTATGAACTTGACTTTATATTGATAACAGATTGAGTGTTCTCCTGAAAGTTGCTCTTCTCTTTAGTACCCTTTTTTTCCCATAAAATGCTGCTTTACATACGCATACAAGCCTAAAGAAAAGGTCTTGAGTCTTAGACAATGAAAACCATGAAGTTTTAAATAATATTTAAAAAAAGATTTTATTTATTTTTAGGCAGAGGAGAAAGGAGGGAGAGAAAGAGCGGGAGAGAAATATCAGTGTGTGGTTGCCTCTTGTGTGCCCCCAACTGGGGACCTGGCCTGCAACCCAGGCAGGTACCCTGACTGGGAATCAAACCGGCGACCCTTTGGTTCTCAGACCAGCGCTAAATCCACTGAGCCATACCAGCCAGGACTAAATAATATTTTTTAAAACAAAAATGGTTTGAGTTAAGATATTTTATTAAAAACTTTTAAGAGAGTCAAAATATACACCAACTGCTGCAGCACCCCTCTGGCACTGCCTCCATGAAAGGAACACGGCGCTGGCGTGCCGGTGACACCTGTCTGTCCTCGGGGGGCTGTGTGGTGCTCTCACTGGGGACGTGTGTGGCTGCGAAATGCTATCTGTCCCCTCCACACGCGTCCTCCTCACTGGTGCATCTCCTTTCTTATCCAAAGCAGTTGATGTCACAGGTAATAGAATTGTTTTTACCACCATGAAAGGAGTATTATCTGCAGATACAGTTTGGTTTCTAAGGATTTCCTGTTGTAATTTTTGGAACTCTGCTTATAAAGTAGCATTTTATGTCAAGAATTTTAAGTGAATTGTGATAATTCTCAGCAATATAAAGATGCTAATCCAGGGAATACACCCACATTTTCTTTCCCATGGCCAGCTCAGTATGGCTTTTGAAAGTTCTTTGAGACACCTGAGATAATAGAAGTTTCCAGGAACAGGTGTGTCAAGGCAAAGGGACAGCAGTGGCAGAAATGGAAGGCCAGCAGTGTTCCTCTCACTTGGGACAGAACTCCTGGTTTTAGACAGGACGGACTACAAGGCCTGCCAGCTAACAGCGCTGCTGCCTCCTGTTGCCCAGAAAGGTGGTACGTCTGGTGATCCCGGATTACATGATACTGACGTTCGAATATAATCATCAGTTTAGTAAAGGCCTTCGTTTCTGGAGGACTTTATTGTTTACCATAAAATAACTTAAAACATTATTGAATTATAGACGTGGCTGAAAAATCAAGCAGTGTAGATAGAAGAGTTTATGAAGAAAAGCAAGTGTTTTTTCTTTTAGCCACCTTCAATCCTGCTACGCAGAGGCAACCATTTTTTCCCCTCCACCAGCCTTTTATTCTGAAAAGTTTCAAAACCTGTAGAAAAGTTACAAGTGTGATACATGGAACAGCACATACCTGTGACCTACACTTTTACAGTCGGTACTGCTTTGCCACTTTGCTGTCTCCCATCGTCTCCGTCTTTCTGTGTGAGTTTTTCCCGTGCCCTTGGAGAGCTTAGCTGCAGATGCCATGGCATTTGCCATTTGCAGACGTCATTCAGCGTGCATGTCCTAAAAACAAACACATTTTCTCTACATAACCATACAATATAATTATTCAGAAAAACTTAGTATTCAGAGTCCATGCTCATTTTCACCAGTACTTAACACTGGTAGCTATTTCCCCAACCCCATCCAGTCGAGGGCTACAGTATGATTCAGTTGTTTTAGCTCCTCAGTTGCTTCTTAACAATGCCTCAGGTGTTTGTTCTTTTTTTAAATTTACTCTTTCATGACATTAACATATTTAAAGAGTCCAGGCATTATTTCATAGAACATCCTCAATTTGGATGTTGTTACATAAAACTTAAACATTTTATCTTTTTGGAGAGAGGACGGAATGCTACATTGGTGTTACTTGGACACCATTTCTAATATCTCTGAATAATGCTCTTGTATCGTTTTTTCCTTTTTTAAAAATTTGATTGTGAGGAAGTATAGGTAACAAACTTTGCTGTCCTGACCATGGACGTGTGTGGTGCAGGGGCACGCTAAGGATCTTCACGCAGTGTGCACCTGCGGCCGCCATCCATCTCCAGACTTTTTCTCGTCTTGCAGAACTAGAGCTTTATCCAGGAACACTAACGCCCCACCCTCTTCCCCCAGCCCCTGGGAACCACCGTTCTACTTTCTGTCTCCGAGAAACTAACTTTCTAGGTACCTTGTGTGAGCGGAAGCGTGCAGTATGTGTCCTTCGTGACCGGCTGTTTGGTTTGGTGTGACGGCTGCAGGGTTCATCCGTGTTGCGGCAGGTGTCAGAACGCCCTCTTTAAGGCTGAATTATACTCCTTTGGATGTAAGGGGGAGCAGAGCTACCACCCCCAAATATGCCTTTTTTTCTTGGTTTGGGATATTAGTTATTTTAAGCTGGTTATTTTTAAGAAACTGAAGACTCAGCATGCATGAGCATGAATGCATGAAAGGATTTGGATAGAGGGACCTGCTCCAGCTCGGAGCATGGCAGGTAAAACTGTAGTTTAACATGGATCAAAGTCCTCCGCGCTCCATTGCTAACGTCGGCCCAGCAAACATTTGTTTCTCTGACGTTCGCTTTTCCACCCCCATGTGAGTTGCCCTCCTCACCCTGTGCAGTCCCAAACGGTAACCCACTTTCTCCTTAGTTGAACTGCCTGATTTGTCCTCCCGCTCCATATTCTTCTGGAACTCCTCTCCCCCAGTGTACATAACAGAATTGAATTTGGCTCTTTTCTTCTGTTAATCTGTTATGTCAATTTGATTAGTAGGCCGGCCAGAACTAAGAGTGAAAACAGGAAAATTTCCCCTGCTCCACATATGTATATACCACATTTTATCCATTTATCTGTTGATGGACATACTGTTATTTCTTGTTTCATCAACTTTAGACATTATGTACTCACTTCCTGTAATAGTATGTGAAAGTTCAGCTCATTTTTAAATAATAGAAGCAGAGCATATTCATTGTAAAGTATTTCAGAGATAAGAAAAGCTATGAAAAAAATAAAAATGTGTATTTTCAGTTTATCTTATTTAAAAAAAATTATTAATTTATTTTTAGACTGGGGAAGGGAGGGAGAAAGAGACGTCAGTGTGTGGCTGCCCTGACGTGCCCCCAGGTGGGGACCTGGCCCTTACCCAGGCATGCACCCTGACTGGGAATCGCACTGGAGACCCTTTGGTTCACAGGCTGGCACTCAGTCCGCTGAGCCACACCAGCCAGGGCACATCTCACATTCTTTATGTCATTGAAATTGTATTGTACTTACTTGTTGAACTTTACATTTTGAATTAAAATGTTTTCATGTTTTGAGAATGAATGTGTAATACAACATTGAGTTGCTGTACTTTAAGTTAACCAATCCCATATTATTAGCCTTTTGAGTTATTTGAAAATTTTTTATTCTGGTAGTGTTTTGATGACCAAAATTGTCACATATGTAACAGTTTTCTTAGGTTTCCAGAAACGGAAATGTGTGGAAGGCACTTCTCGCACATGGGTGGGTTACTGCCTGAAGGGCTGTGCCAGCCCGCCCCTTCTCAGCGTAGGGGCGCCCGGTGTGGCCTTGCCTTCCCCGAGGTGGACGATTAAGGGAGGCGCGCTGTCTCATTCAGTCATTTGTAGGGTTTTCTGTGAATTGTGGATCCATGTTCTCTCCTTTTTCCTTTGTGATTTTATAAAGTTACATGAAGTCTGTATAAATACAAATAATATGTATTTAAAAAAATATATACCAGTCATATTTGTTGGAAATATTCTTTCTCCATTTTTTGGTGAAGGAAGTTATGCTAATAACTTTTTTTTGTTTGTTTTACATACTTTTTGGATTGAACTAAGGATTATTTTTCTAAAAAATTTTCAGGAATGTGATTTAACTCAATTCTTTCCCCATTGATTTGGGCTTTTCTATTATATATAAAATGGTTCCTTACTTTGATTTTTTAAACAGCAGTTTCACACATTTGCTTAAATAATTATGACTTTATTAGACATTTAAAAACCTGATAAGGCAAATGCCCATCCTACCCCACCCTCCCATTGCTTTTCACAGTTCTTGGTTTCTCCCTTTCCCGTGACTGGCTGTTCACCTGTTCGTTCGTGCACTCGGATACAAGCCCTGGCTCTCAGCGGGCTGTGGGCTGGGCGCAGCCTGCAGCCTGGCTTGGGAGGGGGCGCGGCGCCAGAGGCCAGCAGGCAGTTTAGGAGCAAATTGCCCCAATCCAGGTGAGAGGCTATAGTCTTGATCTGGGGGGAGGCGGTGGAGGTGAAAGGAGGGGCTGGAGTTGAGAGAGACTGGAAAGGTAGGACGGTCTGAACTGGGACGAGTGGGTAATGGGGTGGAGGAGAGGCCTTAACAAAGACGTCATCCAGGTGTTTGGTCTGGACACTTGGGTCGGTTTGCAGTATCGTCGCTCCCAGACATGGGAGCCAGGGGGTTCAGTTTTGGACGTGATGGCTGATGGGTTGTTAGACGTACACACCTGAAACTTTGGGGGGAAGTCTGCCACTCAGCTTGTTTGGGTACTGTGAGGCCGGGAGTTTGCTGAAGCTGGGGGACCTTCTCTTACAGGGGCAAATGACAGGCACTTTCTCGTGTTGTGCTTACATCTGGGGGCCTCATCCAGATGGACTGAGTCGCTGTTTAACATTTCTTCTGATTTGGTGGTTATGTCTTCACTATCAGAGTATTTTGGCTACAAGAACACTTTTGTGGATTTAATGTGAACAATATGAAGTGACGCTCTGTCATGAGGCGATTTCCTTTTAAGCTCCCTGTCCCCACCTGCTTTTACGTGTTCATTTACCCCATATTTTCTCACTTCGAAGAGAGAGTAGGCTAGACTACTCTGTTGCTCCATGCCTACTACCTAAAATGGTATACTTCCAAAAAGTCTAAAATTTGGTTTCAAATTCAGCCAGGATAACTTGGCAGTGTGGCAGAAGGAACTTTTACTTGAAGTCAGAAAAACTTTCGGGATTTGATTTCAGTGGGGAATGTGGTGTTGATCTACACCATTATATATGACCAGCACCCTAGGTTTTTACAAACCGTGGTATCCATCCCCTCAGTTTTCTGTGTGTTCGCGGTGTTTTAAGTGACCTTTGTAATTCGAACTCCTCTTTAACCCATTGACATTTGCCCTCATCTCCGAGCACCTTCCCGAAGATAGCTCTGTGGCGCATTTCTGTGAGCCGAGCCCGCATGCTTTCAGCCTGGTTCTTCCTGCGTGGGAGTGCCAGCTTTCCTAGGAAGGTGCCAAGCAGTTCAGGTCCTGTTTTCGATGATTTTGGGAATTTATGTTTCCACAGCAGTTGGGTTCTTAACAGCCTCATCAAAGAGGAGGTAGGGTCTCCAACGGATAAGCTGTGTTTAGCACAGTTTGTCATGGTTAATAATAGAACACCCAAAAGCCTTAAATGAGAGACTACTTTGACTTCCCTGTCATTGAATCTTATTTTTAAAAGAGGGTGTTTTCATAATGGACTGGATTTATTAAATGAGTTGAACAGAAGCCCATCTTGATATAGTACAGATTACGTTAATTTAAGGATTTATTTCCAATTGTGATTTTCATCTCTTGGCTTTTTGAAAAGGTTATTGTTCTGTAGCCCTATCCTAGGAATAGAAATGGTAGATTTTAACTTGTTGCCGTTTATTGTACGAAAAATAAATCTAGAGGTGATTTGTTTTGTCTACTCAGACTATTTTGGGATTGCTATTTTGGGAGTTGTGCCTACTTGAAGAGACACTTAAAAATATTGGTCATATTATTTAAAAAGCAGCTCACGTTTAAGTATTGAAAGAGATTGCTGTAAATAGGTAAACCAAGTTTGTGATTGAACTATAGCCAAATGGTTAGGAGTATACAGAAAAGGTACTCCACAGTGGTATAATTTCCTTTTTAACATGCAAACCCAGTTGAATGAATTAAACTCTGAGGGAGGAAGAAACTAACTGGAGAGCTGCATCTCTCTGCCGACCGTGGGAAAGGGCCTTCTGAACACTACCACTTAAAGCTAACTTTTCTCTTCAAGGGCTCCTGAAATTGTGCAAGCCGACTCCAGGTCCACCCTGACCCCACAGCATAAAGCATGCTGTGATGTCACAGCTACCATAGAACTCCAGGGTAGTGTTGAGCTGGCCCATGTGGGCTCAGGTAAGTCCTGGCTTTTTTTTTAACCATTTGGCATTCTTTTCAAAGTTAGTTACCATTATGATTTTATGTCATTAAAGAAAATAAGGCAAAACTTTGAAAACTGTGCCATATATGGGGGAAAAAAATAAGTCTGTTTTCTGAACATCTATAAGCCAGCTCCATATTCTAACCAACGGAGTTCCATAGTAGCTGTGAAGTCCCCAGTGAGACGTCCCCAGGGAGTCGTGACCTGTGGCTTCAAACTGCAGGGGTTGGCAAAAGTAGACGGCAGATGTTCGTGTGGAAAATACAATAATTAAAAAATTAATACATGAGTGAACTGTTTTGTGTACTCACCACTATAAACCTACTTTTTTTGCACACCCTGTGTGTTAAATTCTCCCGGTCTAGCTTAGATAAGAATATGACTTTATTAGTTTATGGTTTGTAATACATAATACAGTATCTATCATTTAGACTCAGGTCTTCATGTTTTCAAAAGTATTCTAACCCCTTCCTCTATCTGTAATTACGCCCCACTCCTTGGTGAGTTGTGGGGGGTTTCATGTGGTCGCTTTGGAATGTGTGACGACACTGCAGGTTAGTTTTGTAACGCTAATCTTCCAGAGTGCCTTTGTCTGTCCTTGTATTTGCCTTCATAGCGTGAATGAGGAAGGGATGGACTGTGCAAAACCATTTTTAAGAGAACAATGCCATTGTGAGGTATCGGTAATCTAGAAAGCATGTGTACCTCATCTCCTTTGCTCCTGCTGGAACTTTTCTGGTGGTTTTTCCTGGTCTCTTACATTGAGTGAGATTTTACCATTGACATTTATTTACTGTTTTTTGCCACCTGCCAACTCTTTGACTTTCCTTTTATTCCCTAATGTTAAAGAGTGGTAGAAATGCAGCGACACATGAATAACTCAAAGATGTTTTGTATGTTGTTTTGCATGTAATCTGATGCTTCCCCCCGCCTTCCAGTAGAAAACATGTGGTAGCTAAAACTTGAAATTATCAGAATGTGGGCCGAATCCTTTTCAACACCACGTATACTGGTGAAACCTCTCTGTCAAGACACTGTCTACACTTTAGTCAGAAGCTCTGCTTGAACAAGATGTAATGATGATATATCAAACATGTGGACAGTTCAGTCCTGGCTGGTGTGGCTCAGTGGATTGAGTGCCGGCCTGCAAACCAAAGGGTCGCTGGTTCGATTCCCAGTCAGGTTATGTGCCTGGGTTGTGGACCAGGTCCCCAGTTAGGGGCACTCGAGAGGCAGACACACATTGATGGTTCTCTCCCTCTCTTTCTCCCTCCCTTCCCCGTCTCTAAAAATAAATAAATAAAATCTGTAAAAAAAAAATGTGGACAGTTCAGTGATACTTTCATGACATTTTATTTGTGATAAATTTACTTATCTTTGTAGCTGAAAACTGTCAGTAACTAAACTATGAGCATTTAATTGTGGTTAATTAAAAGAATGGAATTATATATATTCCCTAAACATTAGATAATAAAGTGCTTTTATTTTAAATATTACTTTGTGCCTATACTTAAATTTATGTTTTTCATGTTCTGGGAAGTTTGGAGAATTTTATGCTGTGCTAATTGTATAGTATGTAATTGTATATATATTGTGTGTATATATATACACTATATATAGTAAAATACTACCTATATAAGCGCTACATACACAGTAGAGATACTATGTATACGTACGTATGTGTAGTATTTGTACTTTATGTTCAAACTGAAAACTGTATAAAAGGTGCGGTGATGCTGCACGCACCTGGGGAGGGAGCGCTGACCAGAGTGACGGGAACCTTGGCTGTCTGTCTCCCGAAGGAATGCTGCAATGCTGCGTGCACACAAGGCACTGGATTGGGGCGTGTTCGGCTCTAAAGCAGACACATGAGTTCACCACTTCTCATCTGTTCACTAAAATGTTTATTTTTAGAGAGTAGGGAAGGGAGGGAGGAAGAAAGGGAGAGAAACATCGATGTGAGAGAGAAACATTGATTGGTTGCCTTAGGTATGTGCCCTGAGGGGGGACCAAAGTCGAGACCCAGGCCTGTGCCCTGACCAGGAATAGAACCTGCGACCTTTTGCTGTGCAGGACAATGCCCAACCCACTTGGCTAGAGTTTAGTTTTTCTTTTTTTTAAAAAAAACATTTTATTTATTTAGTTTTTAGAGGGAGGGGAGAAAGAGAGGAAGAGAAACATTGATGTGTGAGAGATAAATACAGTGTGGAAGAGATACATGGATTGGTTGCCTCTCACATGCCCCCAAACAGGGACCTGGCCCACAACCCAGGTTTGTGCCCTGACTGGGCATTGAACTAGTGACCTTTTGGTTCACAGATAGTGACCTAGTCCACTGAACCGCACCAGCCAGGGCTAGAGTTCTTTTGTACTTGACTCCTTAACCATAGATTTTTTTTTTTTTTTAATCTCTAGTACTTTCCGTGTCTATTCTTAAGGCCTACCCTTTTGAGAAGATTCATCACCCGTGTCTCACACCACCCAGATTACAGTTAGCCCCGATGACCTCTCCAGGACACTCTGCCTCGTACGGGTGTGTTGACGCCCTTTATGTACCGGAGATGCAGGTTCCAGCTGTACTTAGGTGTTTCGGTTGAGGAATTTATCAGTGTACACTGCTGTGAAAATAAATATGCCTGTAAGGAGGCGTTTTCATCGTGCATTCTGAACCTGAGAATGTATGTGGCTGGGACAGAATCCAGACTTCCAGAAAGACTTTTTGACCCAGAGATTGAAAATGCTGGCCTTTTATCTCTCACAAATGTGATGAAAAAGGGCTGTTTTGAGTTTTAAGAATCACATTTTTACTGTCTTTGTGTTTTTCATATCGTTGCTCTGCATGTCATGGGCATTCAGTGATGTGGGAATTGAATGATCGTTTTAAAGCTTTGTTAGTTTTAATAACTGGGGGAAATCATTGCATTGTGCCAATTTCATACTCCAAGGAATAGCTAGACCTTAGTTATCGAATTCCTAATTCAAGATAGCAGTTAAACACACTTAAAAAATACATTGAGAATTATTTTTAGTCACTGTTAGCATTTTGCCTAGCAGACAGATTTTTACTGATGTAACTTAGGAAACACTTAAAATTATTTGGTTGGTCCTACAGTCTTGGTGTTTTGTTTTTAACCACTATTTGTGGTACATTTGAAGCTCATTTTTTTTTTGGCAAGGCTATTTGTTTATTGTCTACGATGTACTCTACTGTTTAGAAAATAGAATTACTGTCTTCGTGTAGCAGTAATTTGTGCTAAGATTAATAATGTAGTTCATTAATGGGAATGGAAAGTTCCTTACAGACTTGGAAAAGGTGATACTTGTTTTCTCTCTCCAACCACAGCTGCTTTGTAGTATTGTTTTAGCACCTTTTTATTCAAAATCATCTGGTTCAGGTTTTACTATATTAATAATTCTTAACGAGTATAAAAAAGACTTGTCTATGAGAGATTCATATTGCTGACTTTCACTTAACATTGAACATGGCTTTAATTTCCTTTAAATTGTTTCCAAGCTACCACAGTGTGGGAGGCCCTGCTTTTGTCTTGATTGAGCTTTCAGAACGCAGCGCACAGGGCGAAAGCGCCCAGTACCATGGGGAGCACTCCTCTGTCTCCTTGGTTTCCACGCAGTCGGCGCCAAAGCAAGATTTAGTGTCTTCTGCGAAGTCTAGTTTCTCATACTCGATTGTCGGTCTCTGATCCAATTAATATGCTTACAGTAGTGCTCCTGACCCCTTGAGAGCCCGGAGCCCGCGTTGAGGCGGAAGTAAGTGCCTGTGCCTAACAAGGCAGTCTCGTTCTGGAAAGAAATTACAGGGTGGGATGCACTGATTTTACCTATATTCTTCAGGACATTTGACTGATGCCCCAGGATCCAGGAAGCACAGAGAAGCATTTAGAGTTTAGAGTGAATGCTACAGGTTTATGCTTTTTGAAGAAAAATAGAATTAAACTCTTCTATCTTGACGCTTGTTTTAGGGGTCGTAGAAGGTGATTTAGCTGCTATAGAAGCATACAAGTCATCGGGAGGGGACATCGCCCGTCAGCTCACTGCAGATGAGGTGCGCTTGCTGAACCGGCCCTCTGCCTTTGACGTCGGCTACACGCTGGTCCACCTGGCCATCCGCTTCCAGAGGCAGGACATGCTAGCAATATTGCTCACGGAGGTGAGTGTGGCTTTTTGGGTTACGATCTTTTACATGACAGAAATGTGTTCTTTCGTTTTCATTTTTGATGTTACAGTTATTTTTGCTGAAACAGTTCTTAAATGTTTCAAATTCTTTCCTCCCCTTGAAAAAATTACCGCATTTTTTGGACTATAAGACATACCCCCCCAAATTTGGGAGGAAAATGGGGGTGCGTTTTATAGTCCAAATGTAGCTTACATTTACATTGGTGAAATATTATGTTATTTATGTTATTAAATATTTTACCACATTTTTTGCTTCAAAATTTTTCCCCTCTAAAACCTTGGTGCGTCTTATGGTCCGAAAAAAATACGGTGTGTTAAACTTAAGAGACTTAAACAGTATATAATTTTTAAGGGTATATGCTCTTAAAATAGGACATTTTGCTACAGTGTATCTGTTACTCATTCATTCCACTAACCAGCATTTGTTGAGTTCCCACTGTGCACTAGGCACTGTGCTAAAAAGGGATATGATTGTGAAGACATCAGCTCCTCCTTCACTGATTGCCAGAAAAGTAGAGAACTAAACAGGTGATTGGGCACCGCATGTGCTCTCCTAGATGTAAGGGCCAGGTGCTGGGGCAGTACTTGAGAACATGTTTTGAGATACCTTACCTTCTTACCTGGAACAGGTAGGTAGCCTTTTAGTTAACCATCTGAAGGAGGAGTAGGAGTTAGTCCCAGAAAGTGGATGGAGGAGGCTGGAGTTGAGGAAACCATTTATTCAGAGGTGAGGGTGGTGGTACTTCTGGTGAATTCAAGAACTTGCAGGTAGCTCAGCATGGCTGTGATGGCGATTGAGAACTGAGGGGGGAAGCGGGAGAGAGAAGCAGGGAACGGGTATGAGGGATCTTCTGCGCCAAGGATTTAGAAGATTATTCTGAGGGCAGTAAAAAGGCTTTAAAAAGTGCCCAGCAGAGGAACAGGGAAGTGACCAGATGAGATCGTGTTTTGGCAGCGGAGGATCGGAGAGGGGCAGGCTGGTTAGGAGAGATGGTGCGGTGAGGTCGGCCGGGACCCTGGCTGAGCAGGGCCAGCAGGGGCATGGGAGAGAAGTGGGCTGGTTGGGAGTGGCTGCATGAGTCCCGTAGTCAGGCTTGGTGGGTTGAGTGGGTAGGGGGTAGTAAGGTTAGGGATCGAAGTTGATTCTGAGGGTTCTGGTTTAGATAACTTAGGATGTTAAAAATGATAGAGGTTGCAAAGGAATTATTCAGGATGCAGCTATAATATCCAGGTGATTTTAAAAAATAGCAATAGGGTAAAATTGCAGTCGGCTCAGTTGTGGATTCAGATGTCAGTATACATCTTCTGTGTATGCCTGTGCACACTTACTTATTTGAATGTGCCAGTATTTGGGAGCCATTGCGCACAGAACATTTCAGGGGATTAGGAAGTTGGAAGGTGAGATGAAAGCATGACCAATAGGGCTACTTGCTGTGCTCGGTTTGGAGAGATTCCAGGGAATCCAGGGCACCTGAGAGCCTCCGAGGAAGGAGGGGAGTCTTGGGAGACAGCTGAGATGGAAGCAATGGCTTGGGTGGGCTTGGGTGGGCTCACCGAGCCTAAGGGAGGAGGACCCTGCCTGAGAGACAGCTGTGCGGTCAGAGGGGCCAAGTTCTGGGACGGGACAGAACAGTGGCAGTAGTTTCTGTAGAGTGTGAGGCCTGGCTGCGTTGGGGTGGTGCTGCCTGGTAGTGTTGTACATTGGAAGGGCTGGCACGTGGCGGATTATAGTTGCTGGTGGTGGTGAGAAACAGGATAGAGAAGGCAGCTGTCTTGAGGGAATCCCAGGTCCCCCTCCGGCGGCTGGGGGACTGTGAAAGGTTCTGGAGGGGCTGGTGTAAGTCCGCAGCCTCTTGTGAGCAAGCTGGGGAACAGCAGTGGGAGCATAACAGAATCCTAGTTAGTTATTTATTGCTGTTCCACAGATCACCTCAAAACTCCGCATCTGATGATAGCACACACCTGTTCCCAGTTTCTGAGGTTAAGGAATCTGGGAGCAGCTTAGCTGAGTGGCTGAAGGTCTCAGGAGGTGACTGTCAGACTGGTGGCCGTGGCTGCAGTTGTCCAAAGGCTCGACTGGGGCGGAGGATCAGGTTCTGGGCGACTGGCAGGAGGCTTCCTGTCCATGTCATCTGGGCCACTCCATAGGGCTGCTTTTGAAGTGGCAGCTGGGTTTACCAAGAGCAGGTGAGCTAGGAGGAGGGAGGGAAGGGTGTGGGAGAGTGGTCCAGATGGAAGCGGCAGTTAGTATGAATCGTAGTTTAGAATGCAGCTGTCGCCCTGTTCTGTGGGATGCATAGACCAACCCTGGTACAACATGGGAGCTGGGAGGGGCACTGTTCCAGGGAAAGAACAAAATGAGTAATGGAATTCAGTCTTGGTGAGGTAGGTGCTAAAAGGACAGACTAGCAGGGGCCAGTCAGGAGACTAGAAGGAGAGATTCTGAGTCTGGCTTACGTGAGGTGTGTCTGCAGAGAGCCACGTCCTCTAGGGTGAGAACAGGAGAACAGTAGATTCCGGGGGTGTGTATCTAGGGCAGGGGTTTCAGGTCATGGACCCTGTTGGCTGTAGTCTGGTGGAACCTGTGGACTCTTTTCAAAATATTTTTAAATGAATACAATAAAAATAAATAGGATTGCGAAGGAAATCAGTTACAGCGGATCCTTGAACAAGGCCGGGGCTAGGGGTGCTGACACCGCCCCTCCATGCAGTTGAAAATCCAAGTAGAACTTTGACGCCTCTAAAACTTACCTACTCACTGATAACGTAACAGTCGATTAGGACATTTTGTGTGTGATGTGTAGTATATTGTGTATTCTTACAGAATAGTAAGCTGGAGGAAAGAAAATGTTATTAAGAAAATCATAAAGAAAAGAGAATGAATGCATTTACAGTGCTTATTGAAGAAAATCTACCCTGGCTGGTGTAGCTTAGTGGATTGAGTGTGGGCCTGTGAACCAAAGGGTCCTGGTTCGATTCCCAGTCTAGGGGACATGCTTAGGTGGCCGGCTGGGCCCTCAGTAGGGGGTGTGCAAGAGGCAACCACACATTGATGTTTCTCTCCCTTTCTCGCTCCTTTCCTTGTTCTCCAAAAATAAATTAATAAAATCTTAAAAAAAAAATCTGCGTAGCAGTGGACCCCTGTTGTTCAAAGGTCAGCGGTGTATTGAAACCCACAGGGTCTGGCAGAAGTAACGCCATTGAGTGTGGTTGATAGTGTATGTGAGTGTCTCGCACGAGATGGACAGCAATTTGAACACTTCACCTAAAATGTCCTATGGTGTGCTTGAGTGTGGTAGTGTTATGTTACAGAATTCCATGCTTAGGGTTTTGTAATAAAAGATTTGGTATAGATTACCAGCCTGTAAAAAGGGGGCATTATTTGTGCTGGACCCTGTAGTTAGAAAAACTTAAATTTGTGATATATAAGAATATGAAATACAGGCAAGAGGTTAGTAAAAGTGGAGGATTTAGATTTAATTAAAATTGCTGTTCAAGTTCACAGCCCCTTCTCAATTTCATGGGCCCTAAGTTAAGAATGACTGGCTGCGAGGTGGTCGAAGGTCAGGAGGTTGAAAAGGCCTGCAGAGGAGTGGAGGCCTCCAGGGGCGTGTCCTGCCTGAGGAGGGCAGTGGGAGGGGAAGGCTGGGAGGCTGTTCACCAGCTCTGAGCTTTCTCTCGGAGTGTTCGCAGTTATTCGGGTCTCAGTCCAAGTTGTTTCGGAAAACTTTTGCCAGGTTTTTGGAAAGGGGCTGAGGGTTAGCAGATTGGAATAGCTAATTTTTAATTTACTTCTGGGATCCACTTTAACACTGGCATGAAACAGGCAATTATATTACGAAAATATGGAATATTTGGTTTTCTATCATCTGAGCGTCTTAGGGTTCATAGACTTAGATGTAGCGAGAGTCTCATTGTGACTGGTGCCCTGGCCAGTAACATTCAGTAGAACTGGGTTTCCACGTAGGGGGTTTAGAAAGGTGTGTCTGATGATTGTGTTGGGTGTGCAGGGTTTTTACTGTTTACTTACTTAATAGCAATGACAGTTAAGTTCCCCATCTATTATATAGATGACATTATCTGTAAAACTTACTCTTTGAGCAGCTTACTGGAAGATCTTCTCCAAAAGCGCCCTTGCGACTGGAAGCCTCCCTCCTGGAAGGCCGTCCCGGTAGCGGCTGCAGTCTGCAGGGGCAGCAGAGCACAGAGCTGTCTGGCTCACTCAGGTCGCACCGGACTCATTTCCTCTCCAGCAGATGCTCTCACCTTTGATTTCAGAATTCTCTGTACACGGGTGTCTCGAGCTCAACAGAAGGAATACGACTTAAATGTAATATTTTTGCGCATTTGTTGCTGCCCACCATGTAGAAAGGAGAGGAAAATTCTAGCCATCTCCTCGCCTCGCTTCTTCCCGGTGGTCACTGCACCAGTGCTCATGTCTCATCCCTTCCAGGGGCTGCACGGGAAGGTTTGTCGTCTGTCTACGCTGGAGCAGGCCAGATGCTGTGTGAAAAACTCAGAATTATAACAAATGGGAAGGGATTTGAAGTTGGCAGGAACTAACCCTTTAAAAATACCATGTTTTCTTTATTCCAGGCTAGGGTACCTGAAATATTCCTAACAGAGAGGGGAGTAGTGTTTTTTTTTTCTGTAAGCTGGAATTCCCTGCTTTTTAAGAATTTTTTTTTGGGGGGGGGGTAGGGGGCAAGATGGATAGTCCTATTTATTATTTAGGTTGTTTACTGGTCTCCCTCCCCGTCCTGCAATTTTATGTAAGTTTTCACTTGTGTGATGGGAAGAAATTCTTCAGTAGAGTCACTGAGTCAGAGGTAGGTAAACCGGCTGTTTTCCTGGGATGTTGTACTGATATATATGTCCACTGGTAAGGAAATAATACCCAACACCCAATGTATTTTAGAATTCACCACCTTGAGTTACTGGGAAATGTTGGTAATTTCTTTTAAATGCTACTGTGTTCTGCTTCTGTTGATGAGTGAGATGCAAAGGGCCTTTCCTTTTGTGTTTCAGGTGTCTCAGCAAGCAGCAAAGTGCATTCCAGCAATGGTGTGTCCTGAACTGACGGAGCAGATCCGACGAGAGATAGCTGCCTCTCTCCATCAGAGAAAGGGGGACTTTGCTTGCTATTTCCTAACTGACCTTGTAACATTTACATTGCCAGCAGGTAACTTTCCAACTTCAGTGGGAGAAGAAATTTCCACTTAGTATAGTGATTTTTTTGTGTCTAGTGAAAATGTTTCTGTTAGAAAGCGGATAACTGAGGTATTACATGTGCATCTGAAATCACGTGGCTCTTCTGTTTATAGTGGAAGTGACTAGTACACGAGCTGTTACTCTTGGTGGGCCTGGGAGGAAGATGGCAGCTCATGCTTGACTTCTTTGTGGGCCTCAGATATTTTAATAATCTGCCTAAGCCATTTATTTTTCCCTTTGGCTTTATTTTAAAATATTATCAGTCTCCTTTTTCTTTTCATGCTTATTATTTTGAAATTAGAAAGCTATTGGTTATCTGGCATATGGAGACAGTATTAGAATGTAGGCTTTTGATGGGTAGAATCAAGTTGTTTGAATCAAAGGTACTGGCATTCTTTTGAAAGTATCATTACTTTCTTTACTCATTATACATTGATTTCTACTATATTTATGAAGCAACTTTTCATTTTTCTATCCAGTGGTAATTGGGAAATGTCTTAGTTGGTTTTTATTAGTTGGGTTTGAATAAATGCACCAAACCCCAAAGTTTCTAAAATAAATCTTCTGTCTTGGTTCTGAGTGTTTTGAGCGTTTGTGTTCAGACGTGCACAGGAGCACTCACAAATGGTAAGAGGTGATGACCGAGCCTTTTGAAATCAGACAGATTTCACTGGAAACCCATTCTCTATATACGGGGCAGGGGTGGCAAAAGTAGGTGTCCAGTTGTGAGCACGTGGAACAGAGTTTTTTCTTGTGTTATTTCCTAGTTAATTATTGTGTTTGTTATTTGTATTATTTGTTGTCTTACTTTATATTCTTACGATTTATCCTTTAGGATGGCTGGTAATTTTAAGTTCAAATTCAGCAACCATTTTATTTTTTTCTTTTTTTAAAATATATTTTATTGATTATGCTATTACAGTTGTCCCATTTTTTCTCCCCTTTATTCCCCTCTGCCCTGCACCCCCCTCCCACCAGCATTCCCCCTCCTTAGTTCATGTCCATGGGTCATACATATAAGTTCTTTGGCTTCTCCATTTCCTATACTATTCTTAACCTCCGCCTGTGTATTTTCTACCTACCATTTATGCTCCTCATTCCTGTACCTTCCCCCCACCCCTGCTGATAACCCTCCATGTGATCTCCATTTCTGTGACTCTGTTCCTGTTCTAGTTGTTTGCTTTTGTTTTTGTTTTTTAAGTTCAGTTGTTAGTTGTTGAGTTTGTTGTCACTTTACTATTCATATTTTTGATTGTCTTCTTTTTCTTAGATAAGTCCCTTTAACATTTTGTATAATAAGGGCTTCGTGATGATGAACTCCTTTAACTTGACTTTACCTGGGAAGCACTTTATCTGCCCTTCCATTCTAAAGGATAGCTTTACTGGATAGAGTCATCTTGGGTGTAGGTCTCTGCTTTTCATGACTTTGAATACTTCTTTACAGCCCCTTCTTGCCTGCAAGGTTTATTTTTAGAAAAATCAGCTGATAGTCTTATGGGAACTCCTTTGTAGGGAAATGTCTTCTTTTCTCTTGCTGCTTCTAAGATTCTCTCATCTTTCATCTTGGGTAATGTAATTATGATGTGCCTTGGTGTGTGCTTCCTTGGGTCCAGCTTCTTTGGGGCTCTCTGAGCTTCCTGGACTTCCTGGAAGTCTATTTCCTTTGCCAGATTGGGGAAGTTCTCCTTAATTATGTTTTCAAATAAGTTTTCAATTTGTTGCTCTTCCTCGTCTCCTTCTGGTACCCCTGTGACTCGGATGTTGGAATGTTCGCAGTTGTTCTGGAGGTTCCTAAGCCTCTCCTCACTTTTTTGAATTTTTGCTTCTTCATTCTGTTCTGGTCAAATGTTTATCATGGCTGGTAATTTAACCTGTTTTTGCCCATCCTTGTATATAAGTTTTACCCTAAAACTTAAGTGATGATTAGATTTTTATTTTACCTTGAAAATAGCTTACAATATTTTTAAAAAACCATGTTTTAAAGGATAATGGTTCTTACCCAAATAGTAAACTGCATAGAGCATAGAGAATTTGAGGAAGATGATAAACTGATCGGTATGCCACAGTTAATGGTTTATTAACTTTTACAAGATTTTAAAGTCTGAAAGTAACAGGATTAAGCAGAGGCTGAGAGTGTGGGAAGAGAACAGATGAAAATTTGCATGTAATTATTATTGATTTAACTTGAATGTTAAATAACCTTATTTTTTTGTCCTTTGAGTTCATCTTTACTGAAATATAATTGACATAAAATTATCAGCTGTTTAAACTGTACATCACGGTGATTTGACGTGAGGCACGGGATCTCTTAAGATTCTTTTTCTTTGTAGATATTGAAGATTTGCCTCCAACAGTCCAAGAGAAATTATTCGATGAGGTGCTTGACAGAGATGTTCAAAAAGGTAGGCATGGTATTAATGAGTATAATTTACCTTTCATCGATTTCAGTAAACTTCCTGCTTTGTTTTATAGTAGTTCAGTTTGGTTTGGAGTAGTTTAGTGTATGGTCAACTTGTTTGATTTTTACTTCCAATTAGAAATGTAAAGTCCTTAAGAACAATGTATTCTGCTGTTAAAAATGCTCATTATGTTAATTGTATTTTAATAAAACTGGGGAAGAACGCACATTCACAGCTCTTAACTGATAGAGCAAGCAAATAAAGGTATAAAAGTTTTTAAAACTGGTTTTCACTTCCCATTCCAGAATGAGTATACTTCCATATTAAACATTTTTTAGAAAATAAATTGTAGGGAGAAGGGTTTTCAGGAACTACTATAAAGGACACATGGACAAAACCAAGGGGGAGGGTGGAAGCAGGGGAGGGAGGTGGGTTTGGCTGGGGTGGGGAGAAAATGCAGACCACTGTAATTGAGTAACAATAAAGTAATTAAAAAAAAAAAAGAAAAATTGTAAAGAGTTTAAAAGTTGAGTAAATTTATTCTTGAGCCACAAGATGTTTCAGCTATTCAAAAGGTTTATATTTCAATTGACAAATACATTTAGGTGTTTATTAGTAAATTACATAGAAACCTGTTAACATCTAGAGAATGGATTCTTCTCTCCACTGAATTGTTCCTAATTGCATGGGTGTGAAAATGAACATGCTATTTAAATTCCTCACGTAGAGTTAGAAGAAGAATCTCCAATTATAAACTGGTCCTTGGAATTGGCGACACGCTTGGATAGTCGGCTCTATGCACTTTGGAACCGGACTGCCGGGGACTGCTTACTTGACTCAGTGCTGCAAGCTACCTGGGGCATTTACGACAAGGACTCGGTGCTTCGGAAAGCCCTGCACGACAGCCTGCATGACTGTTCGCATTGGTGAGCTGGCCCCCCTTGCCTGCTTCCGTCCCCGGCGCAACTGCGGTGTCCATTCCCAGTGGCAGTGGGGCACCTTCCATTGTGACATTGCCTGTGGGAGCTGGGGAAGAAGAGCTTTGCTCTCGGACATTGAGACCCTGAGGCCATCTCAGTGGTTCTTACAGCTTTTTGCTGAGCTCTGTTTTGTGCCCTTTGCTGAGTGTGAAAGTAACAGTCCTGAGAGTGTGGGAAGAGAACAGATAGAAATTGGCATGTAATTAATTGTCGTGGTTTTAACTTGAATATCAGCCTTTTCTCTTTGTGTTCTTTTATTTCATCTTTATTCAGGTAATAATTATTTAAAGTAGAAATATTTAGTAGTAGTAGTCTTAAACATTAATAAGGTCTTATAATATCAAGTCTTTTTGTGGTTTATTCTAAGTATCAGCTCTAAATATGACATGTATAATAGGGTCTCAGCAAGAAACTGATGACATAATCATATCGGATAAATTGAGGAGTCTTTTTTTTTTTTTCCCCTTTAAATCCTCACCCGAGTACATGCTCATTGATTTTTTTGTTTTTTAAGAGAGGGAGAGAAAGATCGATGTGAGAGAAATATCGATTGGCTGCATCTTACATGCACCCTGACTGGGGACCGAACTCACAACCCAGGCATGAGCCCTGACTGGGAATCAAATCCGCAACCTTTTGGTTCACAGGAATATGCTCCAAACAACTGAATCACACCGGCCAGGGCTTTGCTCCTCTTTTAAAGTAGCTATGATTTCATTTTTATTCAACTCCAAGAGATTATTTGACAGGACACTGCACATTCTCTCTCTCCCCAAGGCACAGGTGACTTTAAGACCACATTTTCTATTGCACAGCACAGCGTCTAATCAAATCTGTGGCTAGTCTCGAACTGTAAACTCGGCCATGGCAGGGTCGATCACTGCAAACCGTGCTTGTTCGTGAGTCAGGAGTTCGGGTTTACATTTATGTGACTCAGGCTGTTTCCGTGGTTTTGCCTATAATTGTCATTTCGTTGTAAGTGAGAACACTGAGGCTGAAAGACGCTAAATCAAACTGCCCAGTGTCCAAGTTAGTACACATTTTTCATTGACCTCTGCTATTTACTGTTTTCCCTACATTAGCATCAAAACGTGTTTTTCCCCTCTTACACCTAATTGTACGCTCACGCAACAGTGACAGTGGCCGCCTCCAAATGACTGTACTGCCCTCGTCTCTGTCGGTGCCCTTCAAGCCCTCACTAGTTGCGTGTTTTTCGTCAGTGTTGGGGGTCACGTGAAGCCGTTAGACTGTGCACTCCGTGAGGGGTTTTGTCGTCTTTCATTGTGGAAGTTCAGTGCTGACGGTAACCTGGCACATGGTAAGTGTGCAGTAAGGACTTACTGAAAGCGCTCTCTGGAATTTAAAAGTAAGAGCAATATATTACTTTCTTGAGAGTTAAATTACAGATCAGAGCATGCAGTATAGTAAAAATTTGTGGACACCTGAACAAAAACAATAGCTCCCTGGTTGGCAAGCCTCAATGGCGACCTTATTGGACGCATAACGTAGTTTAAAAAAAAGAATGTGCCCTTCAGAATCGATGGTTTTTATTTTACCTTCACTCACTTCTTTGCTGCTTGTGTGCAGATCCGAGCGTCTGACACGTATGTATTTGTGTGCGTATGTGTGTGCGCGCACAGAGTCTCTAGAGAACTTTCCATTGCTGTGGAGGCAGGTCTGTGGCAGCATGTTCTTTGTTCTTGTTTGAGAAACTCTTTGGTTCTCCTTCACTTTTGAAGGTTCGTTTCACAGGGTGTGGAATTCTAGGTTGGTGGTTTTTCTTCCAAACTTTAAAAATACTTCATTCCATCTCCCCCTGGCTGGCCTGGTTTCCGCGGGGGCATGGGAAGGCCCTCTGGACCCGCCCCTGTGGCGGCGGGCTCGCAGGCCCGCAGGCCTGCTGTGCGGGTTGAGTTGGGGACACTGCCTGGGAAGGGGGTCTGCTGGGGACTTTTTCTTCATCTTCGACTTCCTGTGGTTTGAATATGATATGTCTGGGTATAGTTTTTCTGATATTTTTTCCTCCTTGGTGTTTTTGAAGCTTCTTGGGTCTATGTTATGTTCTGACATTAATTTGGGCAAATTCCCAGTCATTATTATCTCAAATAATTTCTTCTGTTACTTTCATCGTGTTACATGTTACACTTTCTGTAGTTGTCCGGCAGTTCTTTGAAATTCTCTGTTCTTTTCTCCATCTGTGTTCTCTCTGTTTCCAGTCTTGGAAGTTTCTCTTGTCATGTCCTCGCGCGCAGGGATTCTGCCCTCAGCGACGTCAGTCTACGGAAGAGCCTGGCCGAGGCGTTGCTCGTCTTTGGCGGTGTCTCTGGTCTCTAGCCTTTCCTCTCGGTTCTGCATGGGTTCTCCATCTCCGCTGGCTCACACTGCCCGCCTGTTCCTGCGTGCTGTCTGCGCTACCCGTGACGGCCCTTGGCGTATTAATCATAGTTTTACATTTTAATAGTAAAATTTTAAAGCATTACTGCTGTGTTTTTATCTAAGAATGTTACAGTTTTAGCTTTTACATTTATGGTCTGTGATCCATTTTGAGCCGATTTTTATTTAAAGTGTGAGGTAATAAAGACCTAGTAAGATCAGTTTTGCATGTTGGTATGTAACTGTCTTCATACCATTTATTGAAAAGACTCTTGTTTTCCCCCATTCATTTGCCCTGAAACTTGTGTTGAAAATTATTTGCCCATAAAAATAAAGGTTTGTTTCTGGACTCTCTTCCCGTTGATCTGTCTTTGGCCAACATCAGACTCTCTTGATGATTTGTAGCTTTGTGGTGAGTTTAAAGATCAGGATGTAAATCTTTCAGCTTTGTACTTTGTTTTTCAGGATTCCTTTTGCTATTCTGAATCCTTTGGATTTCCGTATGAATTTCAGGATCCGTATTCATTTCTGCAAGAAAGTCCTCTGGGACTTGGTAGCGATTGCTTTAACACTCTAGGTTAAATCGGGAGAGCGTTACCAGGTTGATGACATTGCATCTTACAACCATGAACATGGAATTGAGTTTTGAATGTGAAACCGCTTTGTCATGTGTTCCTGGATTTGGTTTGGTTTTCTGTTCTTAATGAGCCCGGAAGTTCCAGAGTTTTAGGTCTGTGTGTGGTGGGCATGACTATTTTAAGATGCTTATTTTTAAGGTATGTCCTTTTGAACTTCCCTGTTCTGCAGTTGTCTTTGCGCAGTTTTGAGTACGCCATCATTTAATTTCCGGCAGACTCCGCGATCTCAGTTACAAAATGACTCTAGGCCCCGACCAAGGAACTTTCATCGTGCACACCTCTCAGTTCATGACAACTGTCTGTGTTTCGTGGCACTTCTCCTGGAACTTGTGGTGGCTCAGTTGGTGGACTGTCATTTCTTAGACTTGATCCCTGGTTGCGGTATCTGCGAACAGGCAGCTGATCGCTGTCTGTGTGTCTGTCTCTCTCTCTCTGTCTGTGGACCCCCTTGCTCCCCAGCAGTGAAAAAATGCCCTCGGGTGAGGATAAAGTCGGTGTGTTTTGTCATTGGTGCATTCCAGTGTACTTTCGTGTTTCTTAGGTAGGTTAAAAGAACAGTGTGTTGTATTTTTAAAACATTTGAAACTTAAGAGTCCTGGTTAAAAAGGTGTTGATTACCTGGAATAGAAAACTGTTCAGTATTTTGCAGATCAGCTAAGAGCTGACCCTGGGTGATAGTCACTTTTTGTGGAGCCCTCCATTAGCTCACTGTAGAGACACCTGGCGGCGCCCCCACCCCCCCACTTCTCTTCCTGCTGGAGCTTCTCAGCAGTGCCAACAGGTTTTTCCTGTCTTCTGCTTCTCTACCTAGAGTTCAGATCCATCAGAGTGCCAGGAGTTTTCATTCTTTGTACGAGGGTGAATGTGACGTTACAGGTTAAATGTCTTTCTTTACTTCAGAGGTCTTGGCTGGATCGTTTTGTAAGACAGTGAATCACAAATTTGAGCATAATTGTACCTGGTTTTGCCTAATTCTGTAATTGATAAAAAGAACACTAATTTTGTTTTTAGTAATTCAGTGTACCAAATGACCCATTGTTAAGCTGATTTTCAATCTTCATAACTTACTAGGCTGAAGTACTTAGAAGGGGTTTTAGTAGAAAGAAGGAATTGGTTTTGCAGATAACGTAGAGAAATTGTATTATTTAACGTACGAAATCTCAAGGAGGTGACTTGGATAATCTCAGGAACGCACGGGGCACTTCCAGTCTGTGGTGCGTGCCGTGACCAGGCAGGGAAAACCTCACGTTAATGGGGAAGTGGCGTGTCTTTGGTTGTATCCAGCATCTCAGGTGGTCTTGAGTGGGTTGTTTTTTGGAATCTGTAGACTAAGAGTAGACCATTGAAATTAACTCTTCTCATCACTAGTGTTTGAAATTTGATGAAAATTTAGTGGGCAGTGAGCCAAATTAAGTCTGAGGATATGTTAAAGATGGCTGTTAGCGAAGTGGAAGCATTTTTAATTTGAAAAATATGTTGGAAGGCAGGTAAAAATAATAAAATTATTAATTTTTGAAAGTGAATTGCCTAAAGGCTCCATTAAATAAATGATTGGAACATTACGTGTTGTTTATAGGTGTATTTTTTACTGTCTTGTTTTCTTAGGTTTTACACGCGTTGGAAAGACTGGGAATCATGGTATTCTCAGAGCTTTGGTTTACACTTTTCCTTGAGGGAAGAACAGTGGCAAGAAGACTGGGCGTTTATACTCTCTCTTGCCAGTCAGGTAAGAATGCTTCAAGGCGTGCTGCTGCCTTACGAAAGCAGAAAGCAAGCCCCGTGGTCTGAATCCCTGGGATTACCCGGGGAGGCCCTCTGGGTTCCGGTGGTGACTGCTGTTTGTTAAAGTAACTCTGTGACCTCACGACGGAGCGGGCAGAGCAGCGTGTTTCCCTGAGTGATCACACTGTCCAGGTGGAAGTTGTACTTCCGAACGAAGCACCTTGCAGGCAGTGCGTTGACAGGTCTCTTGACTGGAAGGTGGTCACAGGAGTCATCCCTTGCTGTCTGCGTCTCTTGTCCCCGAGCCCAGCACTTACCCTGATTGAAGGGTGCCCGTGCATAGACTGCAGATTTCTGGTAGTTTTATTGAACTCGGATATTTGAGGAATCACACACTTGTGTAGCTTGACAGTATTATTATTGTTTGTTTAAATGCACGCAGGTAGTGCGCCGGAGGGCAGCACTGTGGTTTGTGTGTTTTCCAGTGTGCGGTAATGTTTTAAAGAGAAATTGCTTCCTTCTGTTTTGTTCTGTGTAGCCCGGAGCAAGTCTGGAACAGACGCACGTTTTTGTCCTTGCACATATTCTTAGACGGCCAATCATAGTTTATGGAGTGAAGTATTACAAAAGTTTCCGGGGAGAAACCTTAGGGTACACTCGGTTTCAAGGTGAGCATTCCTCAAGAGCGCATTTGGTCTTTTTTAAATTAATGTGATGCAGTTTGCAGCCGTGTCCTGAAAGTCTGACTCTGATTTTCTTCCCTCTTTCCAGGTGTGTATTTGCCTTTGTTGTGGGAACAGAGTTTTTGTTGGAAAAGTCCAATTGCTCTGGGTTATACAAGAGGCCACTTCTCTGCTTTGGTTGCCATGGAAAATGACGGCTATGGCAACCGAGGTGCTGGTGCTAACCTGAACACCGACGACGACGTCACCATCACCTTTCTGCCTCTGGTTGACAGCGAAAGGAAGCTGCTCCACGTGCACTTTCTCTCTGCTCAGGAGGTGAGACGCGCTTCTCCTGTGAACTACGTGAGGCAGTGACGCTGCACCAGAGCCCAGCGCGGGGCGCAGACCGAGTCTGGAGTGTGGTTGTAGGAGCATCCCTTTCTGAAAGCCTGGTCAGGGCGCAGCGCAGGGCGTGCTGTGTGGGACAAAAGCACCCCCCCCCCCTCCGGAGGTGGGGAGTGCTGAGGAGAGAGAGTAAAAAGCAGGGTGAGGGGACAGGGAGGGTGAAAGGGAGACGGGGTTTGCGATTAAATAAGGTGGTGAGGGATGATGGCATCACTGAGGAAGTGAGACCGGAATCGAGAGCTGAAAGAGCAGCCAGTGACCCTTGCAGAATCTGGAGGAGACTGGGCAAGGAGGACCGAGGCTGCGGTGTGGGAATCACCACGGCCTTGTACAGCTTTCACTTTCTGCCCTGGGGGAGCGGGACGCCGACTGCCTGCTCCGTTGAGATGAGACACGTAGATGTCGGGGCAGGGGCACCAGTCTGCAGGTTCAGGGAGAAGGTGGTGAGAACGTGCGAAAGAACATCTCAGAAAACCCGTATTCTTATAAAATTATTGTTTCTTTATTTAATATGCTAGTAATCATTATAAAACTCTTAGGTGACATTAAGAAAGATTCTTAGACCATAATTTTTTGACTTTAGCCTGTAGGTAGTTTGCTGGGTAAACTCACCTTGTTGTATGTTTGAAGCTGTGACCTTTTTTTTAAGCCTTTTCTTTGCCAGGATTAGCCCATTAGACCCTTGTTTTCTGCTGTTACATGGTTACTAGGCGTTTTTTCCCTCAAGGTGTTTGAGTGAATTTCCCTATTGATATCTTTGTGTATCTGACCATAGGAAGCGGGTTTTCATTATCAAATTGAGGAGAGGTTGAAATCACGTTAAAACAGTTAGTCGCTTGGGCTCTTTTGTTTGTGCTCATGCCAGAAATGTTTCCTGTGAAGTCTCTGATCTGCTGTCTTTCCCCCTTTTCTGGCATTCTCCCGAAAGCTGGGCAACGAGGAGCAGCAGGAGAAACTGCTCAGGGAGTGGCTGGACTGCTGCGTGACGGAGGGCGGGGTGCTCGTCGCCATGCAGAAGAGCTCTCGGCGGCGGAGTCACCCCCTGGTCACGCACATGGTGGAGAAGTGGCTCGACCGCTACCGGCAGATCCGGCCGTGCACCTCCCTGTCTGATGGAGAGGAAGACGAAGATGATGAAGACGAATGAAAGAAACAAGCAGAAGACCAAGGTATCAGTTCTGTAGTGTGGTGTTCCAAGCAGCGTGCATGGCATGGAACTAGCGACCCAGCCGGACCTGCTCGGAGGGTCTCCCATCCACATTGGTGGAGACGGCGTGTCTGCCAAGCCAGGACACCGAGAACTTCGTTTGGACTAGTCTGTAAAAAACGCATTTCATTAAGACAGCACTCTTCCTTTCAAATCGTCAATCTGTCTATAAATGTAACGCATGTGGTTGTGCAAGAAGTTGTGTAATAGGAAAAGTTGTACCAGCATCTTCACATTACTGAGAAGTTTTTTCCAGCATGGGCACCTCCAAAAGCACATGGCAGAGGACTCTGTTCCTTGGAGATTTTTTTTTTAAAGTAGAACCTGGCATTCTACTTGCATCTTAAAAGATCCATTTTACATTGTCTCACTAGAGCTCCATAGAGATTTGGAAACTTTTTGTACAAATTCTCCACAGGAAAACGTAAAAATAAAAACAGGCTTATTTTATTAATAATTTAGTTCCTGTTGTGCCCAATAAAATCAAATCTTTAAGGAACAAACTACAAAGAAAGTAAGAATTTTTTATTGAGTGAACTTTACATAGTATCGCTCCCTTGTTTTGGTTTCTTTAAAAAAAAAAAATTTCTAGTATGCCCCTTTCAGTACTTAGGTATTTGTGTGGAAGAGCCCCTGAAATGGAGGGCTCTCTGCCAGACTCTGGGCAGCGGCCTCTCCGCGAGCAGGCCCTCCCCGGGCGCACGTCTGGGAGGCGCTGGGCCTGGGGGGCGGTGCTGCGCTCCTACACCGCCTCGCGCGGGCTCCTGGCAGTCTTGCTGTTTTAGCGTCAGCTCTGCTTTCAGCAAATTGTGTTAGAAAGGCATGCCTGTGCTTGGGCTAATTGGGAGTATCAGTTCAGTACAGAATAAAGATTTAAAAATGCAGTAAGGTGGTAAATGCATTGTATTAATGAATTCCTCAGTGAGTATTCTGAGAATTTTTGCATGTTGGTTAATTGTGGCCATTCTTATTTAAAGTTAAAACTGTAATCTTAAATAGAAAGACTTTTTATGAGAAGTATCATTTGACCTTCAGGTATGCGTTCATTCAGTACGGGCAGAGTTCCGACCTGTCTGGGGAACACACAGGCTCGGTGTCCCGACGAGCACTTTGTACAAGGCCGCTGACACAGCAGAGTTTGGAGAGAAGGCCCGCACATGCGCGCCCGCACACGCTTCTTCCCTGGGATGCAAAGGCTGTGAAAACTTAAATATTGGCTTCTCATTTTCTTATAAGTCCCGTTAGAGGACACTGGAACGTGCACAGCCTTACCTTTGATTTTGATTACTAGACACAGAAGATGGCCTGGAGGCGTCCGGTCACCTCCTGTGTTCGCCAGAGTGGAAGGCCCCTTCCGCTGCATGCTGAAACTTGCAGGAAAAACTTTGCGATTTGATTCCACGTAAACAAGTTTTGATACATCATAATGTAAATGTTACTGTTCCAAGTGGTTAATATTTTCTTACAAATTGATTTTCTGCGATTTGCTCTGATTTTGGTCCATAATTAAGGTTTGTTTTGTTTTTTGAGCAGGCTGCCTTTCTGACTCCTTAGTGTGTAGCACGCCTATAAGCTTTCCTCCACGTGTAGGCGTGATTCTGCAGCGGGCAGGGAACTCGTAGTTGCTGTGTGAGCAGAAACGACCTTCCCAGTTGCAGAAGCCCGCCCTGTCTGAGGGAAAGCATCTCATCAGCCAGCCACCGTGGCTCACACGAAGCCAGGGCTGCCAGAGGGCCCCGGGCCCAGGGCCCGGCCTGCCGAGCGTTGTTTTCCCCGAGGTGCCTCTACTTATTTATGATCAGTGGCCCTGACCACAGCTCGGTTAACAGGTACAGCATTCTTCCCTGTGGGAAAGAGTATAGATCGCATATCTTAGGCTCCAGACACAGACGGGGCTTTAAATGGTTTTCACAGCTGACTGGCTGGTGAAGGCCAACATTTTCGGTAAATCAATGCTATGTTACGCTCTTGAACTATTAAACAGCCATATTTGTTGTCCCAAGACAGAGTATGTAGTCCTTCCCTAAAGGTTACAGTGTGACCAGGTGACGGATGTGTATGTCTTTGGGTTGACTGGACAGTAAGTAGCAACCGCGTGGACTTACTGTGCTAGCTCTGTACAGGGAGACTTGCGGTGTGGTGGTTTCTGTCCTAAGCCAAGTCCAGGTGCACCGTGGATTTGGACCTGCCTCTTTGTTGACTCTGAGGCTCACGGTGTCGCAGACTTCCCATTAGGGAGCACCGCTGTCCACAGGCAGCAAGGGGGCTCCTTCTGTGCACCCGTCACTCCGCGCGGATTGCCCGTTTGGCCGCGGTCACGAAGATGGCGCTGCGCTTGCCCTTCTGCTCCCGGAGGGCTAGGTCAGTGATTGTGCGCTTCATCACCAGCCTGGCCAGGTTTTCAGTGTGACCTGTCACATGGCAGAGCTGTGATGGGACCACCTTAACATGAGCCAGGAGGCTGATGATTCCAGATGCCATGACTTCTGATTTAATGGCATGAGGAGGGCGAGGAAGGGGTCAGAGGGAGTGCGGTATGGGGACTGTCGGATGCACTGGACACCTGGGGACACCGCTGGTACGAGGGCTCAGTGCCATTTCATGAGGAAGATCCACTATGTCAGCTTGAAAGTCACCGACAGATGGAAGTGGCCGATGTCAATCATTTTGCAACGTTTCTTTGTAAATATTGTTTTAAAAAAGTTTGAGATTCACTTTCCTGCATTAATGCTTGAGCCAGGCGATTTGCCTTTGGGTAAATTAAAATGAGAACTCTAAAACATAACCCACTCTGTTTCTTGAACTCTAACCTGTCTCATCTTAAGAGCGGCGCTGTTTGCTAGCGGCGGGCTTAGTTTGAGACGGGAGGTGATCGGCAGCGCTCTGGAGTCTGGTCTCGGCACAGGCGGGTGGGAGGGAGTAGTGCATGTGTGAGCCCTGGAGTGACAAGAGCTGAGACTGGCTGCGTGAAAATGCAGTTGCCTTTGAACATCTCAAGTAGAGGACTTTACATTGGTGAGATGTACTTGAGTTTCAGGACAGAAATTTTTATTACCTTTTATTGAAAACTGCACTGAACGCTAAATGTCCACCTTTACAATAAACAAATACAGTAACGGTAACTCACACTAAAACAAAACATTTCCGATAGCCATTATTTTTCTGTTGGGACAGTTTTAAAGGTTTTTGTCACAAAAACAGGAATGTACCTATACAAAGGCTCAAAATAGGCCATCTTTTAAACAAAAAGGCGATGATTCACAAAAGACTATGAATATAACATGTAACTAGTTGATACAAATCTAATAGGATTTGTTAAAATCAGTCACATCTAATAACACACCTGAAGTGTTCTTGTATAAAATATCACGTGAAGAAAAGAAGACTTTATCAATGTCTAAAAAAGTGGGTTTGTTCATAGACAATCTGACAAGTTACCATAAAAAGTGTTTCCTGAGACATAAGGAAATGCAACATTATTCTTCTTGAACTCTTTTAGTTCAAGACTTTCCACTCAATAAAATAGCTGAGGATCTGAACTGAGAAAATATATTTGAGTACAAACAGCTTGTGAAACTTAATACTTTTTTTTTTTTTTTTTTTGCATCATTAGAGGGTATATTACTGAACTCACAGCCAACTCGCCCGCTTAGCGTGCAGTTCAGACGGGAGCCTTCTCTGTGCAGGAACCGCCACTGGCTGCAGCCCTGTGCCTGCAGCTGAGCCGACACAGGCAGACAAGCTTCCCGGCAGCAGCAGCAGCAACCAGCCCCTGTGGACCATAGTCACAGGGTGGGGGGATCACCTCTTAATTTTTATTTGGATGGTTGGGAACTCTCGACGCAACATTCTCTATAGCAAGGTGTTCAGGGCCTGCTGTGCCCAAGGGACTGATAAAGGAAAAAGATCTGTTTATTCTTTGTGATTTGATGCACAGATGAAAAACTTAACACACAATAACAGAAGTTGGTCGTTAATAAATCACATCCTAGTCTTTCAGGGCCTCCATAAGTAGAAGGCGTCTTCCGTTTTCCTACGTCTCAGCTTCCAGCTCTTCTGTAGTTTTAACACTGCAACGTCACTGGTGCGCATGTCCAGAGTCAGCTAAAAAGAACGCACGTTCCTTTTCTCTTAGTTCATCTATATTTCACTGTCTCTTGGTCCCAGGTTTATCTGACCTTTTGTCATCCTCTGCTATTGCTCGTTGGGGTGCTCTCGACTGTCCCCGTGTTTTGTGGGCTGGTTGGGAGAGGGTGCTTGGGAAGGGTGGGCCACTGTGGGGAGGTTGTGAGTCACCGGGATGCCTCCGGGGATGATCCCTTCCATGGCAGCAGGAAGTCCACCCGGGGCCACGCCCACGATGCCTGGTGGGTATCTAAGGAACACAGAGAAGGGGCAGGTAAGTCCAGGGTCGACGTGGTCCCGCTCTGGCTCTGCCTGCGTGTGGTCTTTTTTTATGGATGGGATACCCATCATCCTTCCTACCCCAAGGCAAGGAATAAACTTGTGTGAGGTCTGAAAGCTCAAGCACCTGAGTAGCTGCTCCTCACGCTACCTGAGGGGTCTGCCCTGCATTTGGAAAACGGTTTGTATGAAGTTTTCATTAGTTACACTCACAGATCGAACGATTTCCCAACTGACAGCACAGAATCCTCTTGAGCACTCAACGTGGCTGCCTAGGCCAGGTAGGCCTGTACTTGCTTGGCCCAAGGTAAGCCATGGTCAAGAGCATCAGGGAACCTGCCCTGGAGGCACGAGCTGCTGAGTGCGTGAGGACGTGCCACAGGGCAGGTACGCACAGTGAGACTTGGTGCTGTCGGGAGCTGTGGAGTGACCCTCCGGTGTCAAGGTGAAGGAGGACTCTGAAGGGAGGAGCCCTCCCTGTGAGCCCTGCAGGCACAAGCTGTGCTGCAGGGGACCATGGAGCCTTGGTCTGTGCGAAGGAACAGTTAGGGTGTGGCCCTTCACCCTGTGGAGGTCTCGGCCAACACTGCCTTGGCTGGTGTGGCTCAGTGGACTGAGCACCAGCCTACAAACCAAAATGTCACTGGTTTGACTCCGGGTCAGGGCACATGCCTGGGTTGTGGGGCCACCCACAGGCCCCCAGTTGCGGGCATGTGAGAGGCAACCAATTGATGCATCTCCCCCTCTCCCTCTTCCCTTCTCTAAAATACAAATAAAATCTTAAAAAAAAACCAGTGTAGGTTGCATGTATCCAAGAGATACATCCATTACTAGTATGTGCTGAATGCAAAAATAAAAACACTGCAAATCTGCGTTATACTTATATAATAAAATACATATTTTTATTTATCTTCATTACAATCTAGAAGAAATTAAAGAAATATAAAAACATTAAGAAAAAATTTTCTTTTCAAATAACGGAAACATGGATATTGCTAAAAAATACAACCAAAAGATGTCTTTAATCAGAATCTTCAATGGCTGGCTTTGCAAAACGCTTGTAACAGTCAACACAGACAATGCCGCCGTGCTCGAGGCATGAATACTTTTTACAACACTTGCAAAAGTATCTTGACAAGCGATTTGTTTTGGATGCAGAGCACCTAACACACCTTTTTCTTTTTCTGCTGGTCGAGGGAGCTGTATCTATGTCGTCAGAATTTCCTTCGAAGCTAGTCCTGACCTTGAACCTATGCACCCAATATATTTAAGGAAAGAGTTTGCATTCGTTTCTCAGATCAGCCGTGACCTACGCAGGGTTACAGGGGCGGGGAGGCCAGGGCTGCTCACTGCACACCCTACCTCCCTACCTACAGGGTGCACAGCAACCCCCACCCCTGGCCCCCCAAGAGTGGCCCGGCCCAACCCGTGATCGTTCCACTTCCTGCTGGGGGTTAAGGGCGTAGCTCCTCCTCTATGGGGCCCAGCGGTGTTGAGGGAAGAGAACCCTGGAAAACGACCACGAATGAAACTCCCTGGTCGACCACCAGAGGATTCAAATTGGAAAACAAAATCACCGACAGTCTCAATCTTCCCCAGTAAAACCCTCTGTCTCTGAAGTGGCTTCAGAATGGAGTGTGGTTCCGTGTACGGTGCTCACCTGTCGCTTCCCCGAGTTGCTCCCGCCCTCTGCCCCTGGGCTCAGACCCGCCCTCCCCTCACCTGTAGGTGGCACCGTTGAGCTCCGGGTGAATTGCTTGCTGATCTATTACTGACCAGGGCGCAGTTGTGACAAAGAATTCCTTGTTCACACAGTTTCTTAAGCTTTCTGGGATGCGACCTGGAATTAGATGACTGAAATCAACGATATGTAGTTAAGACGGCAATGGATTAAACAGAACTTTGCACTGAAAGAAATCTGAGTAAAGTCAGTGTCACTCTAATGGAGGTCTGGCCCTTTGGTTGTCCCCGAATAGAGTGCTCCAGAGCCCCAAGCCCTGAGCTCTTCCACACCGGCCTTTTGGCAAGGTGGAAGGAGCCTCCTGCTCCCTGGGGGGAGGGCCACCCTGCCCCATTCATAACGGTTCCCCTAGCTGGTCCCGAAGGAAACGGGTCTCCTACATTTAGTTTGGGATGTGCATAAACAGGGTTCAGCTCTTTCAAGACTCCCGTCAACTGGAAACCCAGTTCCTGTCCCCAGCGAGACCCGTAGCCCCTGGGCATCTGCTACCCAGGTGAGGGGTGGATCACCTGTGATAGCCCGGCGGATCTCTGTGGCTGCGGCCTCCCTCATCTCCAGTGATGCCTGTTCACTGTACCAGGCTGTGTGGGGCGTGCAGATGAGATTCGGTGCATCTTTCAAGGGACCCTGAGCAAAGCTACAGGAAGGAGTATACAGATATACAGGGCGTGAGAGGAGCCCACCGCAAACACCCCCCGCCCCTGCCCCGCCCCGGGCCTGCTTGTCCTCGGGGCTTGGCTGGGCAGACGGTGGCCAGGCACTGAACAACACTCTGGTAAAACCGTTCTGTAATCAGTGCCAGGAGTAATCGGGGACTCAGAAGAAGAATGGTTAGTTCTATGGAGGGCCAGCCTGCCTATGAGCAGAACCAATAGGCCAGGGTACACCTGAGGCTGCACACAGGCAAACCGATCCTCCCGTCTCTGTTAACTTTTGGGGCCCTTCCAGCCCTTCTACGGTTAGAACACACCCTAGCCCTTAGTACAACTGGGTCCTACCTAGGACCTGTGAGTCTGGGGAAGTGCCCCTGGGGCAGGTGTGAACCCAGAACTGGGGCTGCAGACCCCGCCACCTGCCAGGCCCACCTGAAAGGCTCCGATTCGTGCACGTCGAGGGCTGCTCCTCGTATCCTGCCCTCCTTGAGGGCCTGGGCTAAGGCTTTCTCGTCCACCAGCCCACCGCGGGCCGCGTTCACCAGGAACGCGCCTTGCCTCATCTGTGGGAGGAAGGCAAGGCTGGGTAAGCGGAGGCTGAGGCAGCAGGCAGCCGTAGACCAGGGGTTCTGCAGGCCTGGCTGTTCACGTGCGGAGTCTCTGTGACCGCTGAAGGCCAGGTCGGTGTCTGCGGATCCGAGACGGAAGCACATGGTGGCAAGGCTGGGCCTGGCCTGTCTCTTCTTGAAGGCCAGGCCTGAACAGATAGGGCGGGCCATGGGCCAGCTCTAGTCCCTTCCTGCTCAACAGGGCTCACCCCACCTAAGGGACCTCACCTAGCTCCTCACTGATCCCATCTCAAGGGACTTTCTTCCTTGCTCCCTGGGCATGTCCACGGACCATTTCCCAGCCCCTTTCTCATCTGCTACAAGTCGCCAGGGTCTGCGGGCATCTAGCAGAACTTACCTGCTTTATAGTGAAGTCGTTGATGAGGTGGTGATTATGCTCGTTGAGACTGCAGTGCAAGGAGACGCAGTCGCTCTGGTAGAGTAAGTCCTGCAGGGTGTAGACCCTCTGTACACCCAGGGACCGCTCCACCCCATCCTGTAAGTAGGGGTCGTAAAAGATGACGCTGAATCCAAAGGCCTTGGCTCGGACAGCGACCGCCTGCCCCGTGCGACCTGTGCAGAGAGAGCGTCCTGGTGAGCAAGTGCGCAGCCCCTCCTGCCACGCTTGGGCTCCGGGTGCCAGGCCTTGCATGGTGCCCCAGGCCTGCGGCCTCCATTACTGCTGGGAGCCCAAGCCTGCACTTGGTGCTCCTGAGGCCACCGCCAGAGGAACTGTGTGCTGCAGGCTTGGTGCTCCTAGACTGGCACTCTCCAGGTCTGTCTGCAGCCAAGCTTCCAGAGCTTGCCACGTCTAGGCCAGAGTTGCTTTCTAGTAAACTCTACATGCATTGATTGGGTGCCTCTCACATGCCCCCTACTGGGGACCTGGCCCGCAACCTAGGCGTATGCCCTGACCGGGAATTGAACTGGTGAAATTCCGGGTTTGCAGACTGGTGCTCAATCCAGTGAAGCCATGCCAGCCAGGGCTGGGCTTCGTTTCTTTACGGAGCACCAGTTTACTCGCAGAAAAGAGTGCAATGACCTGACCCTATGGTCCGGCCTGAGCACGAAGTGCTGTAGGAAACCGCTGGGGTGGAGGGTGGCAGTGTGGGAATGCTCAGGGGTGCGGGCTGGGCCCTGACCCGCAAGTGGAGCCTTGCGCCCCTCTGGCCTGCAGCCGGGGCCTCCAGCAAACAAGAAACCAGTGTCACCACCCAGGACACAAAGGTCTCCCTGACTCCGAAGGTGGCCACCGTGTACACCAACCCTGGGCCCCAGGGATGGCCCTGTGGGGTCCTAGCACCACCTGCAGCTTGAAAACAAAAAGCTTTGATGCTTGAAAAGGGGCTGATTTAGGAAGAACACAGAATAAACCTTCCTCTAGAACCAGGACTCAGATGAGCAGGGAGGGAGGAACAAGGCAACGCGGGACTGCCCCAAACAGCAAGCAGCAGCAGTGAGAGGCTGCCTAGGACCCTGCCTTCCTGAGCAGGTAGCAAGGAGCAGGTAGCAAGGAGACGCCAGTCAGCGTGCACAGGTAATCGGGACGGTGGTAGGAGCAACTTGCAGGGATGGCTGGACTCAGAAGCCACCGAAACAAGTGCCCTGCCACATGGCTGGGCCATTCAGCCTAAGGCTCCTGCTGAAGTTGAACGCATGAAGTTCTAAGAACCATCTAACTCAGACACTTCCTAGAGCCCAAGGAAACCTAAGCATCCAGCAGAGGGCGCTGTGGACCCCACAACACCCTGCCTGCCTGCCTGCCTTACAGTCCCCACAGGGAACTCTTGAAGCCCGATTTCCTGAGTGTGATCACCCCTGCTGCCTGGGTTCTTAAACTCTGACCGAGAGCCGGGAAGATGTGCACCCTGGAGGAGACCCGGGTGCTTCTGACCCTCAGGTACCTGGAGACAGCCCAGAGCGGAGGGCTGAGCGTCAGCTTGGGAGCCTTCTGAAGGCCAGGCCAGCCCTTCTGCTCCATTCCCACTCACAGATCAGGAAGCAGGCAGTGGGGTCAAGTGCTTTCCTGAAGGTCACTGAGCTCCCTACCACATGGAATGTCGGGGCCCTACTCGAGCTTGTGCTGCCAACAGCAGATGCCTTGGGGCTTCCCACCTTCCCTTGGAAACCTGCCCTGAGCCTCCCAGAGCCACCAGCTGCCCCCAGAAGAGCTCTTCCGGCCCCCACTCGCAGGTGAGCTCTCCAAGCTGATTACCTAGGGGCACCACCCCGTGACTCTACCCTTCAGCGAGGCCTGCCGTCACTCCAGCCCAGCACGTGAGGCCTCTGGGCGCTGGGCCTTAGCTCTGCTCAACCACCAGGCCCTGTTGTAGTCTGAGCCTGCCTGTCTCTCCACAAAGCACCTCCCTGCCGCTGCACCTCCCGCTGAGCCCTCCCCACTCCTCTGGAAGCAGCCTTGACCCCGACCTGCCCCCCCCCCCGCCCCCCTGCCAACCTGTCACATGCACTCCCTTGGGGACCCTCCACTCCCAGGGAAGGGCCACCCCTGCAGGTGGGGGAACAGGGCAGAGCGGGCACGTACCAAAGCCAATGAGGCCAAGGGTCTCCCCGCGAATGCGGGCTGCTCCTGAGGCGACCTCCCGGATCTGCTCGACGCTCTGCACCCGTGTGCCTTCCCGCAGCGCCTGGTAGAGCCATGTGTTCCTCCGGTACAGGTTGAGGACATGGCAGACAGTGGAATCGGCCGTCTCCTCCACCGCTGCTGATGGGATGTTGCACACGGCGATCCCTGGAGAGGGCAAGGGCCTAGGATGAGACCCCCCCCACCAAGTTCTGCGGGGAGCCAAGGGCCCACCCACCTGGCTGAGGGATGACGTTGCAGCAGAACTGGGGCATGTGGCGAGGCAGATCAGTCAGGGTCTCAGGCCTGCCTGCTGGTCACCAGAGGACACAGACCCCCTGGTTCTAACACCCAGGGACCCCCACTCCACTTCCGTTCAGGGTTTGGCTCACCCCCGGTCCCCAGTGACCCCATGTCCTGCCCACCCTATACTTGCAGACCCGTCCCTGGGAAGGGAGCAGTGGCTGGCCAGAGGGGCAGGGCCAGCCCAGACTGCTGGGAGCGGGTGTGCAGGCCCCCGATGGGCTGTGGGAGCCTCTTGCAGGGCAGGGCATCCCCCAGGACCCTTCCCGGGCTGGCTACGGGACAGAGGATTTTATTTTGTGGCACTTAACCAGTGTGACAGGGCAAATTGTTAGAACTCGTTTTTAAAAAGGGAAAGGTGTCAGAACTGACACCTGCACCCCAACACTGGCCCCCGAGCCCAGCCCCATGGTGCCTCTGGCTCGTGTGCTCTCATGGTGCCTGCCTGGCCTGCGGTCTGAGAGGGGCTTTTGGGACCAAGGGCAGCAGGGTCAGGGCAAGCACCAGGCTCTGTGCAAGGAAGAGATGGATGGCTGTCCTGCATGGGTGGCTCTGACTGAGGGGCTGCCAGGGGACAGCGGGAGTCGGGGCAGGAAGGGTGGGCACTGACCTGCCACACAGGAGTGCAGGCTGTGGACAGTCCTCCCACACCTGCTGAGGGCACAGGGTCCTCACCAGGGATGGGGGCCTGGCCAGCCGGGCAGCTTTCTGGGGTACGCGGTGTCCGGAAAGCATGAGACCTAGCTGAAAGGCTCCCTTTCATTGCCAGACCCAGGGCCACGGGGGGGGCGCCAAGGGACGTGGGGCCAGGCCCCAGTAAGACAGCCCTGCAGTCCTCCATCTGCTCGCGGTGGGGGTGGGCAGGGAGCCCCAGGGGCAGGAAGCAGGGCCACCCTTCCTAGCCTGGCACTGCCACCCCAGGAGGGTTGCCCGAGGTCCAGGGTCTCCGTGACTGACCCCTCAGGAAGACAGGCAGCTCAGAGAGTCCCAGTGCCCACGAGCACGCCATCCCACCTGGCCACCGAGACTGGGCCACTGAGACTGGGTAGGGGACACGCGCTGAATGACACCTAGGCCGACAGACCCCTTGGGCTATGAGGCCGAAGCCTCGCAGACCACCCGCACTGTGGCCACCTCTGTTAGTAATGACTGACCACAGGCTGGGCCGGACTAGAAGCCGTGGGATGCAGTGCCGTTGTCCAGACAGAAGCAGGGAACAGGAGCCTGGAACAACCTTTAGGTGGCCAGGGTGACTTCCATTCTTCCAAGGGGCTCAGCTGCCTGGCTGGAGCCTAGCAGGCGGGTCTGAGCTGCATGCTTGGGCCCGGAGCCGAGAGCAGACAACAACGGACGAGAGAGCCCAGGCCCAGTGCTCACATGGAGAGCGGAGGCCAAAGATAGGGGGCAGGATGGCTGGCATCACCAGGACCGCCTGCCCTGATGGACCACACCTTCCTCCAGAAACCTCGCAGCCTGGGGCACCCTCTGCAGGTCGAGCTTTCTAGACCCTTCTCAAGGTTAGTAGTCGTGGTCTACCTCCAGGGTGGTTCCCCAAATGCCACAGGACAGTGGTGCCCTTGGCCCTGAGGCCTGAGCCCTAAAGCAGCTCAGCCGCTGCTTCTGGCAGTGCCTTTGCCCTTTGTTGTGACCCCTTCTGCACGGGACAGAAGGGAACAGACTGGACCCCAACAAAGCATCTTGCTAGGAAGGCTCAGGGAATGAGCGTGTGTGCCGGCTGGCACCCTCGGCCCTGGCTCCTCCAGGCCCTCAGCCTCCTCCCCCACCTCTCCACTACAGACGGGAAGACCCGCCGCGCCCTCCCACCACACTGGGTGCGGGCGAGGCTCGGCCTGGGCCCTCACAGGGCCCGCAGCCGCAGCCGCGCTGTCTGCCCTCTAGAAGGGCGCTGCCCCAGCACTCTGAGAGGTGGCCTGGGGACAGAGGACGGCTGGACAAGGGCAGGTTTCCTTCCCCAGCTCCCACTTCTGAAAGCTGTCCTTCAAGCGGCCCGCAGGTGCCTCTGAGCAGCTCCCTTCCCGGGTGGGACTGGGATCAATGAAAGCGCTGCTGCCGACACCCCTGCTGCATTTTTCTGTGCCTTCCGGACTCTGGGGCTCCTCACCGGGGACGAGCACCTCCCAACCCCCATGGAAAGTGTGGCCGCCCCCCCTCCAGGAACGGTGGGAGTGTGCGGGGGACCACGCCCGTGGACGCCTTCCCCAGCCTGTCCAGCCGCCACCTGTTGCTTCTGGATTCAGGATTGCAGCTTTGCGAAGGGCACAAAGGACATTTATCTTCAAACACACAGCACTCTTGTTGGTGCCAGAGAAAAACGGGGCATTTTGGTCTGTATCAGACACAAAGTCTCCCACCCTCCCAAGCTTCCCTGTTGCAACGAGGGACTTAGAGCACCACCGAGGCTGGAAGCAGATGCCTGGGCAGGGGTGGGAGCCCCCCTCCCCCGCCCTCATAAGGAGTCTGTGGTCGATGACCCCAGCTGGGTGGGGGGGACCCCCGTGGGGGATGAGCCTCCCGCTTCCTCCTCTGGGTTCCCGGGCACCTGCTCAGAGCTCAGCGCGCCGGCGGCACCGAGGAGAAATCAGGCCAGACTCAGCACCACCCAGAGAGGCCTCGTTGGCCGGAGCCCGGCCCTGCAGACTCATTCCAGTCAGTGTGTATGTGTGTGTGTGGGGGGCGGGGTGGCGCGCGCGATAGGACACTAGCCGCCTAAAGAAACCTTGAACCCATTCAAAACCCCAGGCTGACTTCAGGAGAGGACGCTGGGGCCTGCTGCATCCTCTTGGCCAAAAAGGTGGCAGGCGGGTGCTCTCAGGGGTCACGCTCAGGTATGACGCTAAGTCGGCTGTGCAAGCATCACACATGTCCAGCCTGCCCACGGAGCACGGGGCCCCCTGGGGCCTCAGCACGGCCTGACTGGGGGCTGTAAAGGCCTGGGCTCCTCGCCCTTCTGAGGCGCCCTCAGCAGCCGCAGGCCTTCAGGGCACCGCAGGCCCACCAGGCAGTGCTCGGTCTCGCACGCCCAGGCGGGGGCTGCGGTACCGCCACACCAGGGGGTCACAGTGGCCAGAGGGGACTGTCTAGGGCCTTTCGCCCCTCCCACAGAGAGGACAGCCCAGGACCCCCACTGCCAGTGACCCTGGGCATGGACAGCAGCTGGGGGTGCTGCTGGGGGTGGCCTACCTGATGACCTGGGCAGGTTCCTTGGGAAGGCAGCACCACCCAGGACCAGAGGGGAGCCAGAGGCAGGGCCTCCCAGCCCAGGGGCCCGGAGTTGTGCACCCAGCATGGGTGTTCCCAGGGGTGGGTGCGGGCCAGATGCCACCCTGTGGGCACTCCAAGGGTCCCCTCTGCAGGGAAGGGTTGCTCCACCCAGCCCGGAGGCGCAGGCCCCTGGGCAGTGCGCCCCCTCCCAACAGCCACCGTCCCGCAGCCAGGGCGGCGGCTCTGCGGTCCGCCCGCACACAGCCCCGCCAGCCGCGTACGCACCCAGCTCGCCAGCAGCCTTGATGTCGACGTTGTCGTAGCCGCTGCCTATCCGCACGATCACTCTCAGGGCCTTGAACTTCTCCAGGTCCTCCCTGGTGAGGGTGATGGTGTGGTACATCATGGCGCCCACGGCTTCATTCAGCACCTGCCACGGGCGAGCAGAGCACAGGCTGGGGGCCCAGCCCACGCCCGCCGGCGAGTGCCTACTGGGGATATGGTTGTGGGGTGGGGTGGAGAAGCGGGACAGAGGGGGTGACGTTTGGAGGAAGGTGAGGCAGGGACTAGCCAGGGCATGTGGAGGGCAGGAACAGGGACCCTACCTTCTCGTGGATCTCCTGCGTGGACTGCGCGTCACAGAAGGCCACGGTGGCCAGGTCCTTCAGGATGGGCATCTCCACGGTGCAGTCTCTGCCGTCCAGCAGCGCCACCAGGGGCCGGGGGTGCAGGGGGCCGTTCATGATCTGGGGGCGGATACCTGTGGGAGCAGGAGGGGTCAGCGGGCAGGCAACTGCCCGGAGCCACACACCGGCCCATGAGGAAGCCCCGCCCCAAACGCCCACACACTGTGGGTCTGCAGGATACCAGCTGCTGCCTGCCTATTCCTGGGGCCAACAGTGAGCCCGCGAAGCTCGAGGGGTGCACCCTCCCGCCTTGCTGCCCCGGGCACACAGACCACAGCTCACGTTGGAGCTGCTGGGAAAAGTGTGGGACACGCCAAGGAGACAGTGGTCCAGCTGGGGGCCTGGGCCTGGACAAGTGACAGCACAGTGGCAAACAGCCCATGTGGAACTTGGGCCATGGAGCCTGTTCAAGGCCATAGCTGTGGCTGCTGCAAGGGACCACTCAGTGGCTGCCTACCCGCCCCTGGGCCACAACCAAGGCCCAAGACCTTCGGGGACATGAGTGGGCCGGGCCCCCGCCTCACCTGCACCACTGCCCTCCAAACAGGAAATGGGATGAAATGGGACGGGAGGGCCACTTCAGGTGCCCAGACTGCCCTGGCGGAAGTGGCACGGGGCCCATTTCTGTCCCGGGGCTCCGCCCCGCAGGGTGGTGGAGCAGGCGCGTCTGAGGGCTCGCAGGGGACGTGGGGAAGGGGGAGAATGCACGGAACCTCTCCAGAGGCCAGAGACAGCAGTGCTCCCAGGTACGGGGGGGCCAGTCCGAACAGCCACCTAACGTGGGGAGGGCCGGTCCTGCCCACACCCGCCCAAGTGCAGATTCTCCAGGGTCTCTGTGCAGACCAGGGTGGTGGCCAGGGCATCTGCCCTCTGCCCTCTGGGTACACCCCGGGGTGCACGGCCCAGCAGGCAGCGTGGGCCCTGGCCACTCTCCTCAGTGAGAAGCAGCATTTTCCCGTCCACACTGCCCCATTCAGAGTCACACACCGGCAGGCCTTGGGCTCTGCGGGCCCCTCCTGACCTCCAGCCCCACGTTGCATCGCGACGCATCCCCCGGCCATGTGGGAACCAGGCCTGGGCTTCAGGAGGGGCAGTGGCTCTGAGATGGCCAGGACAGGGCAACTCCGTTTCTCTCATCTGATCGGAAACGTCTAGTGCCACAGAGGACCACTGAGAACAGGTGGCCTTCCACGCCCTCATGCTGCCAGGGGTCGGGGCAAACTCCGACTGTGTCAGCCGGGCTCAGCCTGCCTCGTCTCCTTCCTCCCGTCCACGTCCTCGTCCACGGTGGCCAGCTGGCCCTTGCGTGACCACATGGCGGTGGGCGCCCCTGGCAGATGTGTAAGGAGCCACACTCATCTGCGTGGCCACTGCCTCTCACCCTCCCTACCCCTGGGCAGGTTCGGCTCCTGGCGGCCCCCAGAGGCGTGAGGGTCTGGTCCTGACTGAGCAGCTGGGTTCGTCCCCACATGCTGGAGAAAGACATGAGAGGACCCCATCTGGAGCCGTGGCCCTGAGGTGCCCCCCACCCCAACCGTGGCCACAGCTGCAAGGCCCCCAGACAACCGTCTCTGTGGACATGGATTAGAGAAAAGGCTGTTGTTCTGGCCTCAGAAGAAGGAGGGCGGGGTGGCTGGGGGGCAGAGACCACCTTGGTCCCTCCCTGCTCCCCAGGACCCGGATGCCCAAAGCAGAGGTCCAGGGCAGCTGAGCCCCAATATCCCCTGTACTGGGGAATGGGCGCCTTCACCTCAAGCCTGTTTTTACAAGCCCTCACCCCCTACGGCCAGTCTGTCCCATGCGAGGCCCGGGGTGGGGTAGGGGCTGTGCACCAAGACCAGGGCGAGGTCTTCAGACAGGACTCTTAGGCCCCTCCCCCTGACCCGAGGGAAGTGAGGAGCAGTTACACCGTGCCTTGGAACCGGGTGCCCGCCACGCCCTGCCCCTCCCCGGACCCACAGAATAAAGTCCCTACTTCCGCCAAGGAAACGGTGAGCCAGCCTTTCCCACCCACCACACTCTTCCTCCTCCACACACCGAAAAGCCCGGATACTCCTTCCACAGGGTGAGGAGCACCCCGACTTGACTCCCTGGGGCACTGGCAGGAGGTTAATTGGACAATGCTCGCAGAGTTCATGGTCACAATAAGAAACCCAAGTTGTGACTTGAAAAGCAACCACACAGCTAAACAATGGGAGCCACCCAAGGCCACCCGCAGAGGCTGAGGGGCTGCACCAGAAGATGCCCACCCACAGCATCAGTGCGCATCCTGTTACCTGGGAAACAAAACTCCAGGTTGCCTAGCAATCGCCTCTCTCCCCAAAGACCAGGCCAGGCAAGAAGAACAGTGGGGGCTGGTCCACAAGATTGGGGGGTGGCCCGCCCACCCGAAGCCCCAGTGTTAGATACTGGACGCTGGGCAGGAAGCAGAGATGCGGAAGGTGCCCTTCAGAGGGGCTCGCACGGGGGAGGGCTGCTGAGCACCAACAGCTGGGCGGGTGGTGGGGCTGAGCAGGGGTCGCATTCCTGTGTGAGGCAGGTACAGGGGCCCAGGGTGGGGCTGCTGAGGACTGAGCTTTTAGGGGGCCACATGAGATCCCCAGCATGGAGGATAAGAGAGAGCTTAGCTGGGCCGCCACCACAGTTTGCTTCTATTAAGAAGGGACCAAGCTCCACATGCGCCCCAGTCTCCGGAGGGACGCCCACCCGCACACAGTACATCCAGTCACAGCCTAGCCAGCCCGCCTAGAACCCACCGCCTCTGCGGTCCTGCTGGAGTCAGAGGCAGAAGGGCCCAGGGGTCCCCAAGAGATGCCAGGGAGATGAAGCTGCAGATGGGCTCTCCGTCTCGTCTCATGCCGACTGACAGCTTCGGTGCTTCCGACGGGCCAAAGTTTCAGGGTACTAAGGTGTGACCGACACTGGGTTAGGGTCCACACAGCCAGGAGGCCAGTGGAGACAGCTCAGGGGCGGGGCCCCAGGCCCGGGTGTGTGCCAAGGCGCAGTGCTGAATGAGAAGTCACTAAAAACGGAGGGTGGTAATCAAAAGCCAGACGACCAATTACTAGACATTGCTCACCCCCAAGACAAACTCCATGAACCCCAAGACTGACAAGAATCCCACAGTGTCACTCTTCTTCCCCTTTCAGCCAGGGAGACCGCACACTGCAGCAAGAAACACCAGAGGAGTGAATGACGGCAGCCGCCTCACGGTGCCAGGACACCTGCCGATGGGGGTCGCTGGGCCCTGGTGGCCCACTGGAAGTGACTATCCCTTCCGACAGGATCCCCAGCGGTGAACTTGCCCCACCCCATCCTTTACAGAACTCCAGCTGCACTTGGACTTGTCCAGCAGTAACCGTGCAGGGCAGAAAGCTCGGGACAACCCTGAAGCCATCACAGGCTGGTTTCAGGCTCTCATCTGCCTAAGCAGGGCCAGGCTCGGCCCACAGGATGGGACGCAGCGCCTGCTCCAGGCCAGCTCCGTGTCCCTCCATGGGCCTGGCCCTGCTGGGGGCTGTTGCCGCTCACGCACTACTGTGAGATTTTAGAGACTCAGTGGGAAACAAAGACAGCAGCCAGGTCCCGTGGCTGGAGTGTCGCTATGTGGCCGTGGTCTGGGGCACAGCAGGTCCAAAGGGCTCCCAGACCCCAAGGGGAAAGGGAAGGCCCCAGGGAGGCACCCGGACTTTGCAGGCCTTCTAGCCTCGATGCTGCCATGCTGCCATCCCCAGGTAGCACCACCAGCTTTCCCCCGGGAGCTGCTGCTCCCCTGAGCAGCGGACTGAGGGGAAAGGTAGATTCGGCCACCCAAAGCCGCCCCGCGGTGTGTGTGAGGCCCACTTCCCGGCCTCCCTGGACACCAGCACCTCTCACTGGAGGGCTGCACTCCAGCCTAGTGGTCTCGCTCGGTTTCTGTTGCTGGGGACTTGGGACCTGAACTGCCCCAGGATAGATCTTGATGCTTTCAGCATTTCAGAAATGGAGCACTTTCACCCCAAAGCAATGTGGCTACAATAATCATGCATGGGTGAGAGGCCTTAAAAAAAAAAAAAAGCGGATTCTACCAAAGCACCGGGACACCGCAGCTGTCTTGAGACACCCAGGCCGGGCTGCCCAGGACTGCAGGGTGACAGGCACACGCATGACTGCTCCACCCGTGCAGGGTCACCTCCCTGTTCACCCAGAGGGCTGGCCAGGTATGCTGGGGCTGCCCCTATAGGACTCCACAGGCCACGGTCAGAGAGGCTGGGAACACTGAGGGCAGAGCTCCCGCCAAGGCAGCCGAGCCCGAGTCAGCCTCACTGGGGTGGGCCGGCCGGGGAAGATACAGGACAGAAAGCAGCGCCCCGAGTACGCTCCACAGGGGCCTGGGGTAGGAGGAGGTGGCACATGGCCGTCCTCAGAGCCCCGGGGTCCAGAGTTGGCGGGACGGACACAGACCCACACCCATAGCCTGGCCCTCCCACGAGTCTGACCACGTCACGTCTCCAAGACCCCAAGAACTGCTCCCCTTTAAGTGCAGCTGCCCCCTAATTCCAAGGCCCCTTCCTGCAGCGCAGTCCAGACCCGCCCCTCTCCAGGGACTGGGCTCTGAAGTCTCGACCCAGACTCAGCCCGAGGGTCTCACGGGGGCATGCCTTATAGGCTTGCTTTTCCAATCTCGAAACTCACGACCCAGAGGCTGGAACAGAAACGAGCCCCTGTCCAAGACTCAGAGTTAAACTAGCGAGCACGGCTGGGTTGAGGGGTGCACAGGGTACCCCTGCCTTGAAGCAGGGCTGCAGAACCTGCCTGGGGCCGGAGGCTGAGGAGGCTCCTGTCAGGTCAGACAGTCACCTCCCTTGCTTCGTGAATGCTGTTCTCGACGCCACAAAAACAGTCCTGGCCCGTCAGATGCACATGGCAGCCACCAGTCTCCCGGGTCAGGCTCTTCCACCGAGCTGTGGACCCAGTAGCAGCCGCCGCACTGCGCCTGCTCACGAAGCCACAGGGGATCTGGCCTCACTGCGCCCTCTGAGCACCCAGGGGCTGACCATCGGGGTGAGCCACACGGAGGGGACTTCCCAGAAGGCCAGGGGAGTCCCTCGGCGAGTCTGGTCGCAGCCCCTGCTCAGCCCTGATTTTCACATCCTCTGCAAAGTCAGCTGAGGCCGGTGGATGGACGGCCATGGGAAGGCCTTGATAAGTAGATTAGCTTCTTAAATAAAACATGGGTCTTAATGAGTCCTGGCCACCCAGTGAGATACTCTCAGGCCACCCGCCTGGCAGCTCAGGTAGCAGGGGGACAGAGAGCAGGCCGTGCAGCAAGCAGAGGCCCAGACTATTGACCCAGCGCAGCGGCACGCAGAACGCCTGTGCCGTCACCGGGACAAGCACCTGCTGACCCTGACCGGTCCCCAGAGCAACTCAGGGCAGCTGGGCTCCTGAACAGACAAAGGGGGCAGATTCTGCCCCCTTTGCAGCAGAGCTTAGAAACAAAGCCGAGGACCACGTGTCACTTGTCTGAAATTCCTTCAGACACTTACGCACCGGCCCCTGCTGTCCGGATGTCCAGGAACCCCCGCCGGCCTGCCGGGTAAGCCCTTGCCAGGGTGGCTCCTGGCTTGGAGTGTCTGGCCTCCGTCATTGCCCTCACCAGTCCCAAGGGAGCCTGTGTCCCTGGTGAGTCCCTCTGCCCCGAAGAAGCACTTGGAGGCCCGGAAGCAGGGGCTCTCCACCACCAGGGGCAGGCTGCCCGCCACCCACTGAGAGCCAGCGTGAGAGGGGAGCGGCCAGACTGACCCGCAGGACAGCAGGGAGCACCGCACACGCCCTGCAGCAAAGCAGCCAAGGACACGGGGCTCTGCTGCTGTTTTTGGTGAGGCACCCTGTCCCTAGGAGCCTGGCCTCCGTGGGTGGTCCTGGGGTGCAGTGGGGACGGGATGGAGGAACAGGGCCTGGGAGGGAGGGCTGCAGGTCTGAGCTTGGGCAATGGCTGATCCCCAGCTGTGGGGTCCCACTGGCTTCCTGTCCAGGTGCGGCTATACAACTCCCAACGTGGGGGACAGTCCCCAGGACAGGTGACTGGTATCATATGCATGAGGCTGGGGACCACCTCAGCTGCCCCTTTTACCAAAGGGCTCAAATGAGATCCTGCGAAGTGTGCTTTCCTTAGGCACCCCAGGGGCTCAGAGGCTACCCTCCCCTGTCCCTCCAGGGCGGCTCCTCTCAGCGTGATTACAGCTAACGAGGTACTTACCAAGGCCTACAAGTGGCTCCCAGGCTGCTGGCTGAGAGAACCCTGCCTGCAAGGTGAAGGCCCGCGCTGCCTTCCCCGGACACGGGCCTGCAGCTCCACACCAGGAGGCTGCGAGGTCAGCGTGAGCACCAGGGCCCATGGGTGCCGGGCACCCCGAGGTTCTGAACACTGGGGCCCAGATTCCAAAGTCCTGACTGGGTGCTCTGCAGCCCACTGGAGAGACCAGAGGGACACCCGCTGCTCAGCCTCACCTCACTTAAACAGCTGCCTGCACCCGGGGATGCATTGTACCCACCCACGGTTAGGTGCAGACCAGACTGCATGCCAGGTGCCTGGATGCACGGGACCGCCCCAGACGGGCCTGCTGGTCTCAGACGGTTTCCAACACCTCAGTGCACCCTGCACACACTACGGCCACAGAGCCGCGCCAGTCCGCTGGCTCCTGCCCCTCAGAAGGGTGGCTCTGTCAGGCCCCCCTCGCAGGTCCTTCCCGTGCGACCCTGGGCCACAACAGCGAGGCCCGCTGTGTCACCTTAAGACCGAGAGGCAAGCTGTGCCTGTGGTCACGGCGTGGACGGCAGGGGGCTGTGGGCCCAACCGCAGGGCTCCTCGCGGCACAACCGGGCACAGATGCCCGAGACAGGTCCCAGCGCCCGCACCTCCGGGAGCTTTGGCAGGTCTGCAAGTGCCCCCCACCCCCCGCCCCCGACGGTGGTACAGCTGCCTAGGGCTGGTTACATGAAGTGAGAACCACCGCCATGCTTTCTCCCAGGAGGGCAGGCCCCTTCCCTTCGGGGCCGCACGTCCAGGTGGTGTGACTGTCATCGCTGTGACCTTGAGCTCCAGGGAAGACCCCAGAACCTTAGAGGCCACACCCAGGCAAGTCAGAGGACCCCACAGGGTGGCGAGTGGCCTGGGAGGTGCACAGTCCCCACTGCCCCAGCCACTCTCAGGGACACATGCGCCCATGGACCTGGCTGATGGGGGGCCTGGCCCAGGAAATAGCTTGCCTCCTGACTGTGACCTAAGATGGTTTTACAGGGGACGCCACCGCAGTGCCTTCCAGGGCTGTCCTCACTACAGGCGCCCTGGAGGTGTCCGCTCCAGCTGAGCGGGAAATGCCCCCAAGGCGTTGGGGAGGGGTGAGCTCAGGGCCACAGGGCCTCTCACACCCCGGCACCACCACGGATGGGCCAGAGGGCAAAGGATGGGGACAATGGCCCACAACATGGTCCCATCCCTTCTTGACAGGCATTGGAGAGGCCACCAAGCCCTTGTGGGGGCGGGGAGCGGCGACTGCTCGCTGCCCAGAGCCCCGGCGACAGGCCTTTCCCTGGGGCACACTCGGGTGTGGGGGTACTAGCCAGGGTCCACGTACCCAAAGGCTTCCTCCCTCCAGCTTTCAGTTAGAGGGGGTGCAGCTGGGGCTCCACACCCTTCAGCAGGAACTGGGATGACCTGCTTGCCACACGTCCTGTTCCTGCCGAGATTCACTTGTCACCTCGCTCACTGCTGGGCCCTTGGACAGGCTGGCCAGGCAGACACGTCCTCCTAAGTGTGCGTCCACCCAGCACTGACGAGCCCACAGCTTTCCCTTGGGGCTGCGCTTTGCCACAAGCCTGGCAGCAACTCCGAGGGCCACAAGTGGAAGACAGAGTCTGTCCCCCCGACTGGAGCTTTCCCCGAGGGGCCGGCACTCACAGGGGGCACCTGGAGGCTTTGCGTGGACGGGGGTCTCAGAGGAGCCCAGTCCACGGTGTGGAGACCCCCAGTGGAGGCTGCTGGGCTTTGAGTGCCTCTCAAGTTGTGAGCATGTGCCCGAGGCAACAACAGCAGGGACGTTTGGGAAAATGAAATTAAATGAAGAGACAGAATGGACGCCTGAGGGGTCTGGTGGAGGCAGGCGCCACACGCCCGCTGACAGGACTTCACGGGACCCCCAAACCCACAGTCAGCCCCCCAACACCACGGACGTGCCTGCCCGACCCACTCCCACAGGAGCGTTGAGAGGCCCCCAGCGGGGGCCTTTGGCGTGGTCTATGGGGTCGGAGGGGTGAACCGAGTGGGTGCAGCAGGGCCAGGGAAGGGCCCCAAACATGCCCCCCCTTCCTTCCAAAGCACAGGAAGTAGCCGCAGCCAGCAGGGCGGAACCTGGCTGTCCACGAACCCAGAGCAGCTGTGGACGCCCTGCCCTGCAGGCTCCTCTCCGCAGTCCTGCTGAGGCCCAGCCCCCCACCCAGAGCCCCCCTGGGTGCTGTCTCAGTGGCCGGCTCCTCCCCTGGAAGCGGGTGGACCAAGGCCATGGGTGCCCCAAGGAAGGGGCAGTAAGCCCTCCTCCGAAGGTTCCCTGACGGATGCAGGCTCATTTCTCTAACTGTGCACTCCGGGCCAAGTGCCCAGGAACACAGTGCCCTGCTCCCAGCTACGACAGCCCCCACGGTGGGGACAGGGACAGGGACAAAGAGGCCCAAGGCTTTCAGCAAACTCGATTTTTCACGTGGCCCTAAAACCAAAGGGAAAGGAAAGGAAAGCTATTCCTGAGACCCTTTAAAGGGCTCCTTCAGTGGGCCAGCAGCCAAGTGTGCCGCCTTTGGGCCCCGAGTGGCCAGGGAGCTGATTTTCCCAAGCACCACAGCTGGTCGGACATCCCCGCCCTGTTCTTTTCCTCTGTGACTTTTTATTCAAGTCCGATGACTTCTAAAGCGTTGCAGGCTCTGAGCCCAGTTCACAAGAGAACAGCAGAACCCACCACAAAGTTGTATTTATTCCTCCAAATAAAAAGCATCTAACAGAACAGCTCTCAGCGGGGAGGTTGGCTGGGTGGGGAGATCAGCTCTAAGCACCATGGGTGGAGGGGACCCGATGGGGACCCGGCTGCTGGGGCCAGCACTCACCTTTCCCAGGCAGAGCCCCTTCAAGGGGGAAGAATGACCACTTCCCTTGAACTTGGGGATCCCTCCTGGAGGGCAGGCCTGAGGGGAGAGGCAGGCACCCCAGACCAGAAGTCACTGTCAGCTACAGAAGAAGCCTAGCCCATCCAAATCGGACATGTCGGCCCAGCAACTTCATCTGGGTGAGGCGGTGGTGAGAAGTAACAGAAACTGAAAAATGACATGCACGCCGAAAGCTGTCACAAGGCAGCTGAGTGTGTGAACGGGAAGGGACGGGCTGGGGCACAGGGTGGTAAGAAAGGAAACCACAACTCTAGGTCTCACACGGCTGCCACGGACAGGCGGTCGAGGGCTGGCTCGGAAAAGGCTCTTCCGCACGACGGGAATTCACTGAACTCATCCCCCTGTCTGCCGGGGCTGCCGGGAAGCTCAGAGTGAGATCTCGCCTGTCCCTGAGCTCAGGGCCGCAGGGACGCTGTGTTCGGGCCTCGCCACGCAGCTTCCCCTTTTCCCATACTTTTCCTCCCACTCAGTCCACCCTGGAGCATGCAGGCTGCTCCTGAGGGCTCACGGCCTCATCGCAGGACCAAAGCACCCTGCCGCCCCAGGGAATCGCCCTTCCCGAAGGTAGTGCGCCAGAGAGGGCGGGCTCGGCCCCCCGGGGGGCCCCATCACCCCAACACCACACCCAGGGACGCGAGCGTCAGGTGTTTTGCTTCAAAGGGGAAATGCCCAGGATCCCCCCAGGAGTCCAGGAGTGTGCTCGCTAGGCCCCTGCTGCCCGGAGCTCACACGTGTTTGTGCGAACTCAGCACTGGTTCCACTCCGAGCGGGTCGCTCCACTCGCAAACCCTTCCCGGGATGGGTTCTCAGCGGCTCTCGGGAGATCTCGTCCCTAGAACCGCCCACCCTCTCTGGGGGCAGGTCACGGGGAGCGGTCTGAGTGTGTCCTTCACCAAAACCCACCGGAGAAGGCTCCTGGCCGGGCAGCCTCCGAGGGGCCCAGCTGCACGAGGCCCCACATCACTGACACAGACCAGCCCGCTGTGGGCTACAGCGCCACTTCTCATCAAACCCTCCTGGCGCCAGGACGCCGCCTGCGGAATATTCAGGACCTCGCCTTGTGTAGGGACGAGAGCCGGCTCCAAACACCTACAAATCTTTCCTTTCACACATGCTGGTTTTCTCTCTAAAATGCCGCCACCCTTCTATCGAAGGCTGGTTGTCAAACGTGGCTCATCTGACGTGTGGCCCCCCGCCCGTCCCGTGAGGCTCTGAGAGTGAGGGGTGCTGAGACGCTCGAGTGCCCAAACCGACCCAGGGCGGCCCAAAGACCCACACCAGACGCCGCTTAGGAGGGGAGCAGGCTCAGTGCTCATCCGTGACCTTGGATTATGACACCAAAAAGCACAAGCAACCAAAGGGAAAAAGTTAATTGGACTTCCTTAAAATTAAAGGATTTATGTATTAAGAACCTAAAAAGATGACAAAAAAGGAAAAAAAAAAAAAAAAAGGAAACACTATTTACAAATCATGTCTCTAACGCCAAAAGCTGGGAAGTCCTGGTCAAGCACCCAGGCCCCCGAAGCTGAACGAAACTCCAAGATCCCCGGTGTGGACGCCGGCCACTCGAGCGCACTGTGCCCCGGGCGTGTCCTCCTCTCACCCCGCCTGTGGGTTCAGCTCAGGCCCTTGTGCCCTGCTCTGCGACCCTGCCTGGAAATCCGACTGGCACTGCAGAGGGTAGGAAAGATGCTACGGTAAAACACAAAACCATTAACAACCCCCCCCCCCACCCCCGAGATAAGGAGATACACACAGCCGACCTGTGCTGGGAAGGTTCGGCCCATTCGGGACACACACAAGGGAGCTGGCGACAGGCACTGGGGCTGCGGCGGCCAGTGTCCTGGAGCAGTGAGAACAGGGGTCAGTTCCTAGTTCCTTTAAACCAACTCGAGGGAGGGCAGGGCAAGGCCTGACCCCATCAACCACCTTCTCTGGGCCTCACCTGGTAGGCGGAAAACGTGCTGAGCACGCAGCCCCCCACTCCCTGCAGGGCCAGGGGCCCACTTCACCAGGAAGGGGCAGAGGCTTCCCGAACCCAAGGATTGGGGCTCAAACCCAAGTTTCCATGCGACACCCCAGACCACGCCCCTCGTCGGATCACTGACACCCCTGCAGAGGGGTGAGGGGTGGGAGCTGCGCAGCCATGCTGGACAAGAGCTCACAGACATTTCCAGACACCTAGTTTTGTGAGAGGCCCATTACAAACTTTCAAGGCCTGGCAGGGCCGCCCTCTGCCCCTCCCCTGGCTACCTGCCCTCCATGGACAGAAGCACCATGCCCCCACCCAAAAGGTGGGGAGAGGCTGCTCCGAGGGACGCAAGCCGAGCTGGGGGACTACCCCCACAGCCCAGCACACTGCCTCCTGGCCTGAGAGGTGCCGGGGAGCTAATGAGATGATAGAAAAGCCCTGCTTCAGAGGGGTCAGCCGGAGGCCAAGGCCAAGCCTCAGCACTGCAACTGTTTCTTTTTCCTGGGCTCGCTGTACTCCCACAGCCCACGGGGCCTGCTCAGCTGCTACCCTCCTCAGCAGACACGGAAATGGGAACACAGAACTCAGCACGCTCGCCCAACGACACCCAGCAGACCGTGTGCATCCGAGCCACACTGCCTCCTGGGCCGAAACCCATTCCCGGGTGCACGGCCTGTCCAGGGGCCCAATAAGGGAACCACGAGCCTGGAAGCCAGCCCAGTGCAACCAGCCGCAGGAACAAAGGGCAACGCCAAGACCAGGCCCTGAGTCCGGTCTGGCGCAGAGGGCATGACCGAGGTCCCGACTCTCCCAGGCACCGAGGGGGGGAGATGGTGCTGGCCGGAATAGTGTGACTGATCCAGTGAATCCCACGGGGGCCGGGGGCTAGGCATGGCCACATCCAGGGCCTTAAATGGGGAGCCAAGGGGGCATCCCGAAATCGGGAACAGTGATCCAGGCAAAGAGCCGTGTCGGACCCCAAGCAGAGGTTTGCGGCCAGCCCCAAGGATGGGCCGAGCGCAGAATCAAAACCAGGCCTGTAGAGTTCACGGACATGGGAGGAGATTCAGGTGCTTTACCTGGAAAGGCTGAGCTGCTCTGAGGAGAAACGGGCCCTGGCCAGCACACGGAAAGAGACCTACTGGGTGGCTCTTGTGTCTGCTTCATGAGGCTGGGACTTCTTGACCATGACAGTCAGGGCCCCCCTGCAGCCACCCCCACACCCAGTGGTGGCCGGGGCAGGGTCCTGCCCCCAGCCTGACAGGACGCCTGCCGTCATGCGGCCGCTCTGGTGTTGGTGCCCTGCGCCCAGCCTTCCCGCCGGGCACCACCCCGAGGGTGCCAGGCCCCTGGAGGCCCGTGTGCCCCACACCCAGTCCGCTCTTCGCGCTGTGCCGCACACCTGCCCAGCACAGGGCAGAGGCTCGGGCAATGCGGAAGGCTCCAAGCCCTGCTGCTCCGCAGGGCGAGTTCAGCGACATGGGCCCCGGGCCCCGGGCCCCACCCCACCCCACCCCCAAACGTCCCCGTGACCGAGAAGGGGGAGCTGGCCAGGCCCGCACATTCTGGGCTGTGGGAGTGGGTGTTCGAGGCCGTGCGGTGGCTGCCTTCTCCGCCTGCCTCCAGCCCTAGGGTTGAGGGCCACCGCCCTGCGGAGCTGTGGATTGCCTGCCCCTCGCCCAGTCTGCGTCCTCTAAGAAAGCCAAGGACACGGGCTGAACCGCCCAGGCTCAACAGGATCGACCCTCTGTTCTGATTCTGACGGGACCAAGGTTTCTACGGGGGGCGTCCTGCAGCCTCGGTGCTGGAAAGCAGCACCCCAATTCTAGCACACCAAAGGACGCCATGAGGTGGCCGGCTCTGGTGACAGCGGACACTGACGGCCACTAGCCGCCCCAAAGCCCCAGCATTAAGAGGCCGCAGACAACCCAGCACCCCCTGGTGACTGGGTTGGGGTCTGAGCTGTACCCCGAGCCCAGCCACACCCTGAACACCAGCTGGAAGGGACGAGAACCACTGAGGGCCCTGCTGTGTTTGGGATGAAAATATGGAAACAGCTGCAGCACTGTTTACATGATGCGTCTGCAGCACCAGTCACAGGGAGGCTGGCGACCCCTGGCTGAGGCTGATACCATGTGACGCAGGGGAGGGCACCTCGAAGGGTGACAGCCACAGCCAGGGGGCTCTGCAGCCTGTGGCCGGCAGCCGGGTCAGCGAGAGTGGTGCCATGCCCCTCGGGGGCCCCTCCTCACCTGGGGACCCTGGACTAGCAAACGCGAGCCTGGTGTTGATACCGAGAAAGCCAACCTGACGAAGCAGGTGGTTTGTGGCCCGAGACAGACACGTGAATATCCCCAGCACACGTGAGCGTGACCAGGCCAGGAACACAAACCACCCACCCTCGGTGAACGCTGGCTGTCTCTGCCTAGGGCAGGCAGCGCCACCCCCTCCTAGGCTGCCTGCCCCTCCGGGTGAGAAGGAAATCTGTGAGTCAGGCAGAGACCCAAGGAAGGCTCACGCAGGCTGGTCACACCACTAATGATGGAGGCAGCTGGCGCCAGGTTCAGGGCTCTGGACTGGAGGCCAATGGTGGAGCCCTGAGTGCAAGCACTGTCCTCTCGGGCCGAAGGGCCTGGCTAGGAGCCTGCCGGTAGGCGAGTTCCAGCAGATCCAAACCTGGCTGCTGCTTCCACGCCTGCCACACCAAACACCATCCACACGGGCCGAGTCCTGGAGAAGCAAGTGCTGCCCCCGCCCCCCCCACTGCCTTCAGGGAGGGTCACGACGACAGCTCGAAGGATGGACAGCACCGCACAGATCCTTTCACGGGGCAATTTACGTGCTGGATGACTTTCGACTGCAGGCATCCACGCGGAGGAAGCAATCGGTAATCCTCTGGGCCACACAACTGTGCTAACTGGCACCCGCCAAACTTCGACGACACCCCTCGCCCCACCCCCAACGACACGGAATGTTTTTGTTAGAAGGCAGTGCAAACCTAACAGAAAACGGAGAAAATACGGCAATTTAAGAGTCTTTCTCCAGCAAACCTTTCTAGGACTTCAACAAGGACATAATCTTTCTGTGATTATGACCAAACCCTCCTGTTGCTTAGCAACATGTAATTAAGGAACATGTTTCCAGATCCGCTTTGCAGCCGGCCATTACCAGACGAAATCACTGGAGCCGCGGACGTCAGCGCCAAGCAAATCAGTTGGCAGCACAGAAAGAATGTCTGACCGGGAGGGAGAGAGCACAGGCCTTCGGAAAACTGTCTGCCTTTTCTCCTGTCACACACTGGGGAAAAAACCCGTACATGAGACAAAACCCAGAATCTCCAGTGAGAGACAACAGGAAAACCCAGCCAGCCACGCGGTCTTCCTCCTGAGGCAAGCGAAGGGCCTGGAGGTCGCCCTGGGGGGGAACCCCCACCATTTCCGTCTGTCGGGGGCCACACAGGTGCCAGTGCCCCACTGTGAGAGCAGAACCCAGCGCAGCATCTTGGGGCTGCAAGGCCGGGCCCCCAGGCCCCACTCACCACTGTTTAAGGGGTGTTTTCACCCTAGTTTTCATGCCACCATCTTCACATTCTAGTAATAGTTACTCACAGAACAACTCATTTAAAAAAGATTCAATTTTTAAAAAGTATGTCGGGGAGGCAAGAATAAAGAAACGAAACCAAATGTATACCATAAACCATCAGTAAAGCCTCAAGAGTTAAACAGAAACTCGAAGCCAGTTCAGAGAACGCCCACAGGGAAGCTCACGCACAGTGCCCAGGAGACATGCGCCAAAAGCAACCCTACTAGGGTCACCGGAAACGCCTAGGACCCTACTCTGCCTCCTCGATGCGGGAAGATGAAACTCGGTGTTCCCTACAGGGAAGCAGAAGCCCCACCTCCCAACACGCCAGACAACTCGGGTCTGACGGGCAGGGGTTTCAACAGCTCGCTTTGTCAGCCCTGCGCCCCCACACTACAGCGCACAACTTAACGGGGGGGTGGGGGTGGCGCAGGACGGTGCCCGTCTTCTCCGAAGCCACCCCGAGGGGCCGTGATTTCGGTCCGTTCTGAGTTTTCCCCGGAAACACAGTCATGTGTTGTCACCGTGAAGGGAAATCCACACACCAACCTGAGCTCCACTACAGGAGGGGCGGCAGGAGCTGGGCACGGCTGTGGGGGCTGGACAGAGGCAGTGCATCCCCATGGGCCTGTGTCAACTGGCCTGGCTGGGAGTGGGCTGCACTGCCCTGTGGTGTGTGTGTGGGGGGGGCAGGGAGCAGGCAAGGGCTGTCTCTCCAGGCCTGGCCCGAGAACAGTGAGAACACCAGGACCCGCCGTCCCAAGTGCAAACCCCTGCCCTCCGCTCCCTCAGAGCCCCGAAGGAGGCAGGGGGAGGCGGGTGCGTTACTTGGTTCTGGAGTGAGCATGGTGGACACGATGATGGGGGCCCCCGTCCGCCGGGCCACCTTCTGGTAGGGCGAGTGGGGCACATGGAGGCTCTGGCTGGCTGGTGGCAGAGTAGACAGGTCCGCGGGGATGCCGGGCTTCCGCAGGAGCTGGGCACCGCTGTGGGGGCTGGACAGAGGCGCGGCGGCCATGGTCCGCTCCCGCTTCAGCAGCTCCATGGGCACGGTGTAGGCCGTGGAATAGGCCGTTCGGGGGTGGAGGGGGGTGGCGGGGCCCGGGTTCGTCAAGGCCACTCCCGCCTGCGGGGGATACACAGGGCCTAGCCGCACAGTCAGGGAGCAAGGGGTGGGAGAGCTGTACCCGGAGTTGGAGGGGAAGTGGGGGGCGTGGGCACCCACCCCAGGGGTAGAGTAGGTAGCTGCTGACTCCAGCAGATGCTGGGAGGGAGCACTAGAGGGCCGGCGAGCCAGGTCCCCGGCTCGGGAGGGTGCTGCTTGCAGGGGACCCATGGGCTGGGGCTGCAGGCCCGAGGCACCCAGAGAGGACAAGTCGCCGAGGAGCTCGCTGCGGTGGCTGAAGCTGCTGGAGCGAGCCCGGGGCAGGGGGCCCGCCTGGCCCTGCCTCCGCAGCTGCAGCTCAGTCCTGCAGCTGCTGGCCAGGCGGCTCAGGACGCGGGCCTGGCCCAGGTTGGGCGCGACACATTTGATGTCTGCGTCCTCCATGGTGGCCAGGACAGCCGGGGAGTCGAAGCCCTGCTGCAGCAGGGTCACCAGTGTGGCCTCTGCCACACCCTCCGCCCGCAGCAGGGCCAGGAACTCGGGCAGCACGCTCCTTGTGCCACTGGGCTCCTGGAAGCAGGATGGGCTGGCCTCACAACTCCCGTGAGACATCTTGGAGGGAATGCTCTCCTGCCCGAAGCCTTGACTCAGGGTGCCTGGCACCATCCCCAGGCCACCTTCAGAGGCAGCAGCACTACTGGGGTCCACAACCAGGCACGTGGGGGCCACCTGTCTGGCGGTGGCAGGATCCACAGGCCTTTCGCCGACACTGACGTTGTAGGCCTGGCCGGTGGGGTAGGTGGTTGCCTCCGCCCGGTACCTGCCGTGGGCTAGCTCCCCGGTGTGCCTCGGGGGCGACGAGGCCCTGCTGGGCGTCCGCAGTCCCGGGGCTACCGTTTTACCTGCAGGGTCCCGGTAGGAGTGAATTGCATCCTGCAGCGCAGGGGCCCGGCCTTGCACTTGCTCCCATGTCACCCTGCTGCCTGGCACGCCATAGCTGGCCAGCGAGCGGCCGACTCCGGGGTCCCGGTGCTGGCGCAGCTCTCGGGGCACCTGAGCGGCTCCGGTTGGGTCGCCGTAGTAATCCCGGGGCAGCAGGGCACCTCGTGCAGACATCACCGCCTGCCTGCTGTCGTAAAAGGTGAAGTCGGGGACAGAGCTCTTCCTGCCAGCCACCGAGCTGTAGAAGACCTCCCGGCACAGGTCGGGCGCAGGCTCACACCAGGGCCCCTCTCCGCCCCCATCTGTCAGGGAGCCACTCTGGCCCGGGGCCTCGGCCACCGCCCAGGGGCCGTCATACCAGCCGGCGGCGTCCCAGCTCTGAGAACGGCCCACACCGACATGCCTGCTGGGCACGGGCATGGGTGCAGGTGGAGGTCGGACCTCACAAATCTTCAGTTACGCACATCAGCAATGGACCAGCTGCACCGGAGCCCCCGCGAGCCGGCACGGACAGCCGACTGCAGGTTTCCTATTGCAAAGGACGGCCTAAATTATTAACCCACGAAACCTTAGTACACAAAACACAGCACTCACGGGAACTCCGCCTCCCTCTCAGTGGTGGCGGGCAGGTCTTTTCAGTCGCAGAGAGGAGGATGCCGGGGGCTGGCCCCGCCCTCCACGCGCACAAGGCCTGTCTCTCCGCCTGCGGATTAGGAGCTAAATAAAACCCCAGAGCATTTGTTCCATGTGACATCTCTAGATGGATAAAGCCTCGGTTCCACCCCAGCCTCCCGGCCTGTGAGTGGGAATCACTTTCACACCAAAGCTCTGGCTTGTCTCCCCATCCTCACAGAGCGCTGTGCGGATGGGCACCGCGCCCCTCCCGAGGGGTCTGCACGCAGCCCTGCCTCCCACTGCCTCAAAGTGACAGAAGGAACAGGGGCAGGCGGCTTTAATGTCCATTCGATCTTAATCCGCCCTGATGAAATGCTAATCCACTGCACTCAGCTAGGACCAAATTAAACAGGAACAGGCAGGCAGGGTGAAAAAACAAAACCACACGCAGTTCCAGAGCAGAGGTGGCCCCGAGAGACGGGCCAGGTCTGCAGCCGACGCTCAGCCAGCACAGAACTTGGCCGAGGTGAACCCCTGCTGACAACTGCAGTAAGTCACGTGCTCAAGTCCAAAGGGGCCTGTGCCTCATGGTCATGGAACACAGATCCCTTGCTGCGGCCAGAGGGACCACAGAGCAGAGAAGCACCTCCTGTGTGAAGGAACTCGAGGTTTTCATTGTAAAGACTTCGTCATCTTAGAGAGAGGGAAAGGGAGGGAGGAAGACGGGAGAGAAACCCTGATGCCCGTGAGGCCCACAACCCCGGCACGTGCCCCGACTGGGAATGGAACTGGTGGCCTTTGGCTCTGCAGGACGCTGCTCATCCCCGAGCCGTGCCAGCCAGGGACACAGGTTATCATTCCAGGACTGCAACAGAGGTCAGGGACTAAATTTGGCTGCCATGAAGCAGAAGCAGAAGTGGCTGCACCTGAAGCACATCTTCCTTTAACTCTGTTTGAAAGGGAAGCGGAGCTCCGGCAGCTGGCTTAGATATGGGGGGCATTTTCCACACCCCCACGGATCACTATCTTTCGGCCCAGCAGGGACTTCGATCCAGGAATGCGTGAGAACCGCCCCAAACAGGAGCACAGAGATGTCTCCTTCAGCATACAGCCAGGACCCGCAAAGCCGCGCAGCAGCCGGGCCTGGCTCCTCCGGCTGCAGGCTCTTGGTGACAAGGGATTGTGGCGCAAACAAAAGCTGGGACGGGGCAGCCCAAAGGATGTGCTTGGTCACAGCCTCCAGAACGAGGCTGCGTGTCTGGCGCCAGTGCTCCTGCGAGTGCTGGGTCTTCACCCATATGCCCCTCAATCTAAAATTCAACTGCAGTCTTTAAGGAGAAGTGCCAGTCATTAAAAAAGATATTTTTGATGTGAGCAAAACTGAGGCTGCATATGAGGGAAGAAAGTGGGTGCAAATCCACTTCCAGGAGCTGGAGGGACATGGTAAAGCAGGATGGTTTGAAAGAGCAGGGCCCCGCCATTTCCCCATGTCCTGATCGTTACACTTTGAGACAAACTGTTTAAACCAACACTATTCCCCAAAATGTGCTGGTCCCCCAAAGCCAGAGCTCTGGTCCAAGTCCTGTGCGGGGACGTTGCCCATGGTCACCTGTCTGTTACTTGAACACCGTAGACCCCATTTCCGACCCCAAAATGCCAACAAGGCCTCAAGTTATCTGAGAAAATGCCCACCAGGCAGGCAGTGAACAGACCGAATCCTCTCCCAAGATTTGGCCCCCACCGCTTTGGCCGCACGGGAAGGAGTAAGACAAGTAGCCCTGAAATAAGCCCGGTTTCCCTGCACGGAAGCAGCCCACCAGTGCCAATTCCACCACCGGCACGCTCGCAACTGTGGCTGAAGGCAGCCACATACAAGACAGGTCCCACCAACTGCCCCAGGATATATTTGCTTAGTAGATGCATCAAAAAAGGCAGGGAAATGTAACAGAACCCTACGCTACATGGAAACAAGCCCTATCTGGTTACGGCAGATCTTCCTGGCACTGCGGGCAGCAGAGCGGCTGGGAAGCTCTGGGGAGCTGGCGGCAGGCAGGCCCAGCCTCACGGGCGACTGTCATCTGGGCCCCATCCCGGGCCTCCACTGGAAACCCTTCTGAGGGTGAGCATGAGACGGGTTTGCGTGGAAAGAAGCCTGGGGTGTTGGGCAGACACACCTTTGTCCGAGCTGGGGCACTGACCAGAGGGCCTCGGGGGGCCCATGGCCCACATCCTCTCCCTTCTTTTGAGCCACGGCTGCACAGGCAGGATGGATAGCACCTCTGGCCCTTCCGAGGTGACCAGAAACAGGGCATCGAACATAAGCCTTCAGCATCTGCTCAACGTCCAGGTTCCAGGCCCCACCAAAGGCGTTCGGCCCGCACCACATCCCCAGACAGCTGTACCCGGGGCCGCAGGGCAAAGGGCCAGGTCATGCTCCAAAGCCAACCTGCTCCCCAGAATTCCCAAGCTAACTGGGGTGTCACTGTGCTGGAAAAGGGGGACTGCTGTTGCTTCCTTAAAAATTTTCTGAAAACTCACAACATCATCGAATATGGCCAATGAAATTAACTCCCGGAGTATGAGAAAGTAACTCCTAAAGACATGACTGCTCCCACCCCTCAAAATGGGGGGGCCCTGGGCTCCAGTCAGCAGGGCCCCACCTTGGCCAAAGGCTGGCACCTGTCTGAGCTTCAGCCCCCACGCCGTTCCCTTTTCCTGTCTCCCTGTAATAAAACCCCAGCACACCAGGTAGCAGGAAGGCCGAGACCCCGCTCCTACTGCAGATGCAGCCCTCAGAGGTGGGTGACCACTGAGAACCGTGGGCATCGCACCTTTGTCGAACCAGAGACTCGGCCTGGGTTCCAGTTTCCAGCTCAGGTTCAGACGCAGGGCTGTCCAGAAGCATGTGCACCCTACAGCTCGTCAGCACAGCAGCGACCGGCTCCGAGACGGGGAAGCAGAGCAGCTTCCGGCGGCCCGGGCTTCGGGACCCCCAGCTCCCAGCCCACGCCCGCTACGCAGCCCCCCCGACTCACGCAGCAAGGGCTCTGCAACCTGCCAGAGATGATGACAGCTCTTCCCGTGTCCGGTAAAAACACCTGCAGCTGCACCCGCGCTGCACAGCACGGGCAGACGCCTGAGCCGTGGTTTAGAAAGGACTGCTTCTGGGTAAATACGGCGGGACGGGCCAGTTTCTGCAAAAGGAGTCTCACAGGTTTTTTAATTCCGCAAAGACTCTCACTACAGAAAATTGTGTAAAGTAAAAAGACATTTTCCCAAAACTAAGAAATCTAAAGTCTAAATTTTCTTGCAGACAAAGCTAAAATACGGCTGACCACGCAAATGGTGACCTCAGGGTTACAAGTGACACCCCCCCCCAAACCAATTCTTCAGTTCCCCGCACAAGACATCAATTCCTGACTGTGGAGACCTGACAACTCTGTGAGGACTCGAGAAGGTTCTGGAAGAGCAGGGAAAACTGAGGAGGGGTGACCACTGCCCCCCCCTCCCCCCGGGCCGAACAGCCAGCCCAGGGCAAATCACCCCCCAGCGTGCTGTGTGCTGGTCGGGACAGGGACGGGAAAGCCCTGGGGAAGAACCGCAAGTGGAAGTGCAGCTCTGGCGTCAAACTCTCACGTCTTTACCTGTCTTCAAACAAAAATCAGCTATGTGGTGAAACCAGCGAACCTGAACTCTGGCCTCACACGAAGGCCACTGGACCCGACTGCCCCTCCTCAGGGGATGGCCAGGCCCGACGTCAAGGTGTCTGGTGGCCAGCCCTCCACCAAGGCAGCCCTGGACGTGGAGGCAGAAGAAACCCCGAGCTGCCTCCAGGGCCTGCGGAGCCCAGGCTGCTGCGCCCAGCTCCCAGAGGCGGGTCTCCAGGGCCCGTCGCTGAGGTCAGTGGGCTGCGCGGAGCAGAAATAGATCAGAGACGGGAGGGAAGAAACCAGCGGCAACCTGGGGGTTCTGACTTCCCAGTCACCCCAAACTCCTGTCATTTGGTTGAGCTGTACGGGATGTACCCCCCGCCCAGGGACCTCTTGCCAGTCTTATGGTACTTCAAAGCCATGATGGCCGTGCTGCCCAGAAGGAGCCCAGTTCCTGGGAGGTACTGCCATGGGGAAGTCAAATCAGGCGACACGGGGGTGGATCCCCAACAGGGACAGGATGCCATCAGCTTGGGGACGCAGGGGACCCACGGTGAAGGCAACAGCCGCAGCCACAGAGCAAACCAAGATGGCGTCACCCCACCCTGCCCCTGACACCCCGACCCCCGGAACGGAGACAGAGTGGTCTGCACACGGAGCTCCCAGCCCCGCGTGACTTTAGTAGATCTGCTCAGGGTGGCCAGAGCCCATCGGCAAGCACCGGGTGAGGAGGCGCTCGGCCTGCGGTGGGTGTGCAGTCTCAGAGCCACCACCTGGTGCGGCGAGACATGGAGCCCTGTCCCTCGCAGGTGACTTCTATGGCGCTCCAGCTTGACCGCTCTCCCTCCTCCTACAGATCTCTGGGACCTGAGCGCTGTGTCCCGGCGCGTCCACCCACACCGAGGGCGTGAAGACTCCCCTAGCTGACTGTTGTGTGTTTACACAGCTAAGGTAGTCGTCAGTAATCACGTAATTACTGGACATGCGGGTAACTGCCTGATCCACACACATCAGCATGATGTATACCGACACTATGAATCCCATTTTAAAAACCCACATTTTGGGGCTATGAGAGAGATTTATTACGAATGATTGTGGACTACCTACAGACGGCCAGCTTCAACACCGTTTCTTTACAAAGTGCTCTAAAAACAAAACAAGGAGTGATTTCATATTGCATTTTTTAAAGAGAGATATAGCAGAACAGCTTACAAATAAAAGCCAAAAATGACTGGCCCGAGTCCATGGTCTCCCCACGAGGAAACGGGCCGATCCTCTGCTCCGTGGGCACCAACAGGTGGGTGCCAGGCACCGCAGGCCCTCCCCAGCCCCCTCTGCCGCCTGGAACCTCTTAGACATCTCTGCTTCTTGGCCATTTGGGGACCACCGATGTCCCATGGAGACATCCCGTCTTGGTGACAAGCTCGCCATGGCAGGAGAAGCAGAGCGACGCCAGGGCGGCGCCCCCCACAGCCCTTTTGTGGCACTGCCTGACACACCCTGGCCTCCAAGGGACACAGCTGAGGCAGGAAAAGGCTCCCAGGGTTTACAACTGCACCTACCCCATCTGCTGTCCCCTTCCCCACATCCGGCCCACAGCTCGTCTCTGTCACCGTCACCTCCTCCTCCTGTCTGTGCTCGGGAGCACAGCCCTGCAGTCACAGGACAGGACCTGTCCTCTCCTGAGCTGTGCTGCAGAGGGAGCTCGGCCGAGAGAGTCCCTGGCACTACCTTCCCAAGCACATAAGACACCCGCACAGAATGAAATCTCTCCTTTTTTCACACTGCATATTCTCAATGGCCCCAGGAAAGGAAGGTGCTTAGAGATTTATTCCACCCCGACCCACAATAGGAGGTTCTAACCAACAGTCACCAGCGGAGCCAGGGTGCTTTATCATAGCTCCACACCCCCGGGGCTCTCCCGAGACCCTTCGGCAGAGCCAAGGGGCAGTGAGCCCTCTTCTCTGATCACAAACAGCTGGGCCGGTCCAACCAGGCCTGCGTGACGTGTGACCACGTCAACACTCTGGCTGGGGCAGTGCACCAGTGCAGCGCGCCAAGTTCTCGGGCACAGACTCTGTGCAGGGGAAAAACCAACAGCCGGTCACACCCCGAAAAGGAGCCGTCCGCCTGGCTCCACCCGTCCGCCTGCTCACAATTCTCACACAGTGGCACTAGTGTGCCGCGAGATCGGGCATCGAGAAGGAGTGAAGAACATGTTATACACATTGAAATAGAAGGGCTGCTTTAAAAAAAATTAAAATTGGGCTTTTAGGCCAGCTCACAAGGCCACCATTCCAACTGATTTGGATGGAGCCCTGAAGACCCATGGGTGGGGAGTGGGCTGTATGCGGCGCCAGGCGTGAACCTAGAGCAGCGGCATCCGGGTTGAAGGCGCAGCCTGGGCGGGTCCTGGGCTGCCAGAGCGGGACGGACCCATCTTCCCTTGGCGGCCAGGCCTGGGTCCCTGTCCTGGACGGCGGCACCACCTCTCCTGCAAAAGGTGCTGTATCAGCCTGTACATGCAAGGGGCGCTGCGAAAGCATCGGGGGACAGAGGCCACACTGATTGGAGAAGTGTGTCTTCTGGGCCTTGGATTAGAAGTTACAGCCGAATAACTTAACTTTGAGATATCTAGCGGGGAGTGGCTATGGAGAAACTTGCTCCTGTCCCAGGAACACTGCTCCCAGGGGAGGGTGACAGTGACACTTTTGCTGTGAGAAATGGGCGGGAGCCCACGCCCTGGAGGGAGAATCTGAAAGAGGGCCTGAGGGTCTGCCGGGAGGAGAGGTCACCGGCCCTTCAATCCCCTTCCTGCTCCCATCCCACCCCTAGCTGAACCCTGGGGCAGAGGGGACGGAGCCAGCCCCGAGGCATGCAGGAGGCCAACCTCGGGAATATGGAATGAATATCGCCCTCAGGGACTCTCTGGACCAGGAACACAGGGACCCAAATTGAAGCACCTGTCCAGTGCAGGCCAGAAGTTCATGTTGAGGGTTCCCACACAATCAGGGGAAGGCAGGTCATGGGACGTTGCACAAGCCAATGGGCCTCGGAGTTTTCAATGTCAATGCTTTTACAAGTCCAAAGGCCAGGGAATCACTGTGGATTGAGACCACAGACACAGGAGGAGTCAACGCTCCGTGTCCTTGTTTGGTTTCGACAAAGGCACAGAAGCCAGCCCAAACAGGTGGATTCCAGTGCCTGTGTTAGGAACACAGGGAGGCTCGATTCCCGGGGTGATGGTGGTGGGGGTTTACACAGGGAACGATCCCAAAAGGGGAGACACGCCACAGGCCCTTCAGGGTAAACTGCTATATTTACAACTTTCTCTCAGAGGATTCTGGAAAAGTCCACTCACCCCCTCACATTATATTTCTATCTACGTATCTATATAAAAGGAAAGCAAACAATAGCAAGCTTATCAAGTGGGAAACGCAGCTCAAGGGACTAGCAGTGTCCAGTGTACTACTCTCCATCTGTCCGCAGGCTTGAAAATCTTTAAATGTTGGCTTAAAAAAAAATGCTTAAGCCCTACACCCACTGCACCCCTGCAGCCGAACCCCAGGAAAGTGGGTCCAGCCAGGGCACTTTTGCTCTGCAGCCCGGACGCCCCGCGGGGAGAGCAGGCACAGGCAGCGCGTGACTTTGAAGCTGACACCCCGTGAGGCTTGGGCTACATCTACTCAGAGAACCAACAATTCCACGTGGATGGCTGGTGGGAGGCACATTCTGCCCGAGTCCGTGGGCCAACCAGTGCGTGCGCGGACGGAGGGGCCTGGGGCGGGCGAACCCTGCCGGGAGCCCCGCCAAACCCAGCCTGGCAGCAGGGAGGCCGCAGTCACAGCCCAGCCCACAGTCCTTGCCACTCACTCATCAGGAGAGGACGGTGCGTAATCAACACTTTATAGAGTGCGGTCCCTGGGTTTCCATTAGACTTTAATTGTGTTTATTTTTCCTTTCATGAATAAAACACTTCCAGACATTTTCAAAGATACCAGGGACGTGAACACATCACGAGGGGCAAGGCTGGGCTCCTCAGGAATTATCTTGTAATTTATCCTTGTAAATATCTTAATTCCAAACAGAGCACATCTGAACTTCAGGAAGTAAGAAAGATGGTCCTAATATACAGCATCTTTCATATGCAAAATGATCTTAGGTAAGCGGTGGCGTGGAGGGGAAGGACCTCAGGGCCCATTTCGTCTGAGCCCCACCCCTACCTGGGAAGCCAGGCCCCCCGCCTATCCAAGGTCAGGCCTATTGACCCAAGGCCAAGGCCAGAGTTGCTTGATGGTGGGAAGTGCTTGGCTGAGGGGTGGGGGTGTGGCACACAGTCGACCAGGGAACCGGGTGAGACAGGTGAGGGGGTCACAGACCTGAGGGCAGGATGGTGGTCCCTGGTTGGAAACCGCCAATCACGCTGGCTCTTACCTTCGCAAATTCTGTCCAATCGCTGTCGCTTGACTTTGTGCTTATCCACAAGGGCCATTCTTTATCGAACTTTGCAACTCTGATTCAAAAGGCCAAGCGGTCCTCTAAGAATTAGGGGAACTCGCAGGAGTCTGCGGGCATTACGCCACTATGAACCCTGAAACAAGGAGAAAAGAATCCTTACTCTCCGGACACCCTGGGGCACAGGACAACAGGCCACTCAGGAGGTGGCTGCCGCTCTCTGCAAGGGGACCTGCCATCTGAGCACTGGCCCTCCTCCCTTGAACGCTGGAGTCGGAGCTGCTGCAGGCCCACCGGCCCATGAACACCAGTTCCCAACCAACCCGAACTGGAGTAATTGGTACTGCTACGCCAGAGACCCAGTGACAACCCGCTGGGCCGGCCCCATGCTTGTGCAGCCATGGAGGGCAGAGACACAAGGGGGCAGGTTCACCGGCCACAGGACGGCCCTCCACAGAGATGGCCCAGGCCCCGGGCCCTGGTGTATCTGCCCCAAGATGCAGCCACCTGGAGCTGGGTGCGAGGATCATGGCCTGCCGCCAGGGGGTTTACAGAACTTCCTAACGCTGTCCTTGAGGGGTCAGGAGTCAGGGCCACTGCTGGGCACAACATAAGCCCCTCACCCCACCCCAGCCCTGTATGAGGACAGGGGCAGAAAGCCTTGCACCAACATTTGAAGGGAGCCAGCCAGGGCAAACAAGGACTGGCAGGCTGCTGGCCTTGACTCTGGAGAGAGGCGGCTGTGCCTGTCCCAGCTGTGGGGTTCCAGGCAGAGGCAAGCCGGAGAGGGAGGGTCTCCCACTTGGGGTGGGGTATGTGGGAGTCTCCAGAGGGGAACCCAAGTGCCCCCTGAGGATGGGGCTCTGCCACCCAGCTGGTCTGTGGAGGGCATCTGCTGCTGCAGGTCTGGGGGGCTCTGACCCTCACTTCCTGCTGCTCTAGCATCCCGAAGTCCTGGCGTTGACCCACTGCTGCAGTCTGATTGGGACAAAGCTGTCCCCAGGGTCAATGATGAGGACTCTCGCGTACGGTTACTCTATCAAAGGTCGGAGTGCGGGTCTGGCCACAGAAAGGCGGGTGACTTCCTTGTAATTAATGGCTAATTTCTCAGCCATGAGGCTGAGAAAGCACCCCCAAAGATTTATGGCAATAATTATGTGATTGTTTACAAGAGCTAGGCAAAAGCACCATTTCTGATCACATCAATAATTAATGCCATGTCCCCACACCTGGGGCGACCGTCCTGGGTTAGCAGGACGAAGGTTGGCCAACAGCAGGCTGGGCCACCACCAGGAAGACCTGGGTGTGTAAAGGTACAATGGATGTATTTTTTAAATTCTGGGCCTGCTTTTGCTGGACTTTCTGGAAGGCAACCACGCAAAGGGGAGCAGGGTAGGGGTGGGGTGTCTTCCCCGTGGCCAAGTTGAGGGTAATGGACAAAGGGCAGGACCCCTGGACTCAAGCCACACCAGGAGGCTGGCCCTGAGCTCTGATCGGGGTATGGCATGGCTTGGGCCCCTCCAACTCCGCAGTGACGCCAGAACCCCGCGTCAGGCGCCTCATCAGAGGGGTGAGAGAATTAATTAGTTAATATTTGCGAAGTGCCGTAGAGATGAAAAATGACAGCATTATCGTCTGAGGCAAGATGGATTTCACACCCTCCTCCTACAATTCCCCCAGTGAGGCGCAATCATTCTTTCTGCTTTCCTTTGAATTTTAATTTGTATAATTAGATGGCTTCCTGAAAAATTGATAAGCAGAATCTCGATTATGCAATCAAAGGAAAGATCAAGCATCAGCTTACATAAATTATCTGTGTCCTATTATGTAAAAAAAAAAAAAAATTAAAAAAAGAAACCAACTTTTGTGTCTGGCTTTTTGGAGCGGGGGCGGGGGAATGCTGTTAATGGCTGGCCCTTCTGCGGGTCCCCCGAGATACGGGTGGGCCACACCAACAGCAAGTCTGGGCTTGCATGGCCGACAGGCTGGTCTGGCCTGGACCTGATGGCTTCAATTGCCCCCCACAGTATTTCTTCTGAAGCAAGAATGCTTGAAATGTGACATTTCTGCCTTCTAAAGGAGTACGCTATTTGCAAGGACTAATGAACAGAACCACCCTCCAGATGGGAGGGACAGGCTGCCCTCGGAGCTCAGCTGTGAGCAGGGGTCTCCGGCTGGTGCCCACAACACGAACACCAGCATCCGCCTCCCACACTGGCCCTGCTACAAAAGCCGACCTCTGCTGTTATCTTCTGGTGGTCTGAACCCACAAGTCACACACTTCTCCACAGCTGCATCTGTCACAGCAGCAGCACCTTGCAGCCCGTCCCTGTTGGACAACAAAGAAAAGAACCAGAGGGAGGATGGGAGGGGCCCGTGTGGTACTCTCCCACTTTGGCTGAAGCTGGAAAACTTCCCGCCATGCAGGCGTGGTTTTGCAGGTGGTGACAGAGTTCTAGAACCTACTAGCGGAACGACTGGCTAGGCAGGCCCCGTATTTGTAGAAGGACCATGTAACCCACATACCCACCTCACAATCACACAAGGACACGCATGTGGAGGGGGAAGCATGTGCTGACCCACTATGTGCCACCTGGGTGTGGGGGTTACTGAGTTGAAGGCAAGCAAGACCTACAAGAATCGAATCACCAAACAACCTCTCTTCTTACCGGCCTGGGAATCACCCCCCACCCCTGGGCAGGCCCCATCCTGTTCCTTAGCTCAGAAGGGCTGGTATGGAAGTCTCAACTGCCCAACCTGCCCTTGGGTCTGGTATTTTCATGGGGCTCCTGTACGTACAAAGTGAAAACTGTGTTTTTCTCCAGTCAATCTGTCTTATGTCAATTTAATTATTAGACCAGCCAAAGAACCCAGAAGGAAGGAAGGAAATTTTTTTCCTGCCCAACAGATGAAAACATTTGGTGCAAAAGAGCAGGCCCCGGAGACTGCCCACGCCTTCCTTTGGAGAGACAGACACCCCTCTGCTCCCTCTGCCCCACCCCCGCTCTGAGGTACTAGCAAGACCCTGAACTACATGCTGAGGCTTCAACCAGCCCGGTCAGCCTGCCGCTGGAGTCTGGGAGCACAACTGTTTGTCTCTCCCCAGGGGATGCCCAGCAGCCCAGCCTCACGGTGGCAAGGCCCCACCCTGGTCACATGCCCTCCAGCTGCTCTCTGGGTGCTCCCTGGGCCCCACCCTCAGGCCTCCCGGGGTAGATGCTGTCTGGTTGTCCCAGACAGAAGTGAGCAGACAGCTCAAGGTCAGCATGGATCCACCAGCCTCTCCCAACACACAGAGGCCAGGTGCGCTGCAGAGTTCAGGTGCCCTCAGACTCTAAAAAGCCAGGACAGCTGTTATACCGAATTATGTGGCCTGGACCAGCCGTGGGCTTTTCTGCACCGGCACCTATGGACAGGTACCAACCGGGTTAATACACAGAAGTCAAAAAAGACCCTCACCGACCCAGGCCAGGTCGAAGTCTGCCATCAAGCAGGTTACAAAAGGGATTCAGGTTTCAGAGCTCTTTACAATTGGGGGTCAGGTGAGGAATTGTGGGCCTGTGGTCTTCTTCTTTGCATCTAAGCCCCACCAAATACACCCTCTAGGGCTACGAAGGAGACCAGGAAATGAATTATGAAGACCCTGTCATCTGCATAGAGGTCCTGATGTCAAGGAAAAGAGAAGCAAGTCTTTAAGCGGGGGAGGCCCAGTGCTGGCGGGGTGTCCAGGGAGGTCAAAGGCCGCCACGGGAGAGGGGGCAGTGTAGGAAGGGCACTTTGGCTGAGTCTCCTTGGCCAGCGACAGCGAGTGAATCCTGCTCGTTTAGGGTCCTTAGCGGGCAAACCCACAGTTCCAGGAACGTCACCTGCTGAAAGCCACACTCCAAAGCAGGGGACCCAAGCGGATGCAAGCAAGCCAGGATAGCCCTGACAGGCCCTCAGCTGAGTCTGAACAGATACTCAGTGTTGGCCCTCCAGTGCCCTAGACCAGGAGAAGCTCCTGGCTCCTGCCTCAAGAATTTTCACACATTTTTAAAGCAACTGACATGCAAATATGCTTTAAAAATAAATATCGTTGCTTTACTAATGACCAGAGTCACAAGCTCCCCTTTCCCGCCCCAGTGTTCTGACACCTTCTTCCCCTTCCACACGACAGCAGCTGAGGAGTCGGGGTGAACGGGATGAAGGGGTCAGCACCCTCAAGTTCTAGGCAGGCAGAAGCAGTTTCCACCCTGACCCTGAACCCCCCCCACATTGATCGTTACATGTTGAGAACAAGAAATCTTTGTAGAATGTTGATGTCCGGAACGTCGGGCAGTTCTCATAAAGGGCCCGCAAAAAGACCTCCACCATGGTGAGGTCAATCCAGGGCCCCAGCGGCCACCTGACGGCGTGTCTGCAGCCTGGACACAAGTATGCAGCCACCTGCGTGCGCTGTGGCCCGGGGCGGCCCTGGGGACGACCCAGGCAGGGCCACCAGCAGCCAGCATCCTAGACGGCACTGCTGAGCTCGTGCACAGCTTTAAAACGTGTTGTCTGAGGAACACAGCGTGTGGGGTGGGGGCTGAAAAAGACTGAACGTTTTCAGGGCAACTTTGGATTACTGGGCTTGTTCTGACATACATGAGTTGCCCTTGTATCGAAATGTCCAATAAAGACAATTACAGGAGCTCATTGTTACGAAACAAATAGCAATGATGAGATCTCACATGTTTAGAAACCTTACAGTTAGATGTGGAAGACTCTGCCCCCTGATTTCTTGCTACGCTCAGCTGTCTTCTTGAGGCACCCACCTGCCTCGGTGGCAGGACTGCTTTGCTGCCCTTGTCAGGTCCCGGCCCGTCTGTCTGCAGACGCCATGAGATCCAGAACCCACACGCAAGGGCACGCCCACTGCAGACTCGAGCCCTCAGAGCCTGTTCGGGGCCCACCTTCAGCTCCAGCCCTTCCCCAGGAGCAGGCCCACCCAGAGGAGGCTTGGCAGTGGGGCCCTGCAGCCGGCAGAGGGCGCCACAGGCCCTGCATGGCCTCCTGCAGGCACCTGCATGCCCGTGCCTGGGCTCGCCTAGCTCGTTTCCATGCCAACTTGGGCTCTCTGAGACCCTGGAGCACGAGACCAGACACCCCAGAAGGACAGGTCTGGGATGGTATCAGGAGGGGACACTGCCTGTCCTCCCAATCTCAGGATGCAGAAGGGTGGACGCCTCCAACCCCCCTTGGAGAAAACACGCGGAGGCTTTAGGAGCTTGAACAGCCAGGCAGGGGCGGGGGGAGGAGAAGAGGACCCAGGCACCCCGCCTGCTCTGTGTGTCTTCTGGGCCACAGCTGAGGTTTCACAGATGAACAGGCTGAAGGCCAGGCTGGGGGGGTCCCTGTTGCAGGAGGGGCCAGAGGCCACCCTGAAGGACGATTTTCTATCACACCCCTGCATCTTGTTTAAAGACACACCCCCAAGGGGTGAGCCATGGGGTTGAAAAAAGGAAAACGCTTAGCAGAGATCTTACACAGGAGGGACCAGGCAAAGGACACCGGGGTTGCCACGACAGACCGCCGTTTCCGGGCCACTACTGCACAATCCTCCTTGACCCCGGGCATGTGGTGTGGAACTGGGACGACCTCAGGACTTGGGGCCTTTCCAGGGGACTCCACTGGGACAGGGAGGGGAGAAAAAGCGGCTTTTCACAACCGTACCAGGGGCTGATTCTGGCCGCAGCTGCCGCCCAGGGGGAGGCTTTCTTTCCGGACCCCTTCCCTGGGACCTTGTACCTTTGAGGCTGGGGCCCATCACCTGCCAGCCAGACCACAGCAGAGGGACACGCCAGCTGCTCCGGGTCACCACATTCTAAGAAGGGACCAAGGATGCAGTGCACCAGCCCCTCCCTCCCCACGCCTGCAGGGCACCCACCAGTTCAGTCTGCAGAAGGAAAGGAGGGCTGGTTTAGTCCATGGGGGCTGAAGTAGGGGACACATGTCTTCCACAGGACCAGCGCCCTCTCTTACTACCATTCAAAGCCAGGGTTGCTATAGCAACAGATGCCACAAAGCATGTTTCTCTCAGCCTGAACCTGGCAGGGGATGCCTTTGGAAGGACTGGCACGCACGTGGCGATCTGGAGTGCCCCCCGCCCGACTCTGCCTCCTGGCACAGCCTCTCTGCTCTTCTGGCTTTGACATCACCAGCTTCTCCCCACCGTCTTCCTAACCACACAGGTGGGTCTCACTTTGACCTCTTAGAGGAGGGTTCTCTGTTCACAGCCCACTTCAAGGTGGACAACCAGTGAGGCATGCGGGCCACCTGGTGGCCAGGGAGAGGCTGAGAGAGGCCAGCAGGCATGGCGCAGGCCTGGAGGCGCTGGGAGAGGGCCTTCAGCCTGTCTCGCGGAGATAAAGCCATCGGATGGAATGATGGAAGCTGGGGCTCTTCATCTGCTTTTAGAAAGCAAGTGTCTGGAAAAGAGCCCACTCCAAATCCACCCACCTCCGTGAGGCAGTAGGGACCCAGCCTCCCAAGTCAGTCGAGGACCAACCAGACTCCGGAGCAGCTGTGTTCAGAACGTGCAGCCCAGCCTGATGGGGCCAGGTGAGCCCACTCACCCTCAGCTCAGTGCTTTGCCCCCTGCACTGCAGGGGCCAGCACTTCAGGGCCCTGAAATGCAGCGTTCCACGTGCCTGGGGGCGGCCAGGCCCGTGTTTCGTTCAAGGTGTTGCCTGCACACAGGTGGTACACACACCGGAAAGGCAGCCCAGATCTGGGAACAGCCAGTACCAAGTTCACCCTGTTTTCCCGCAAACTTTTATGGAAATGTGAGGCAGGAAGGGGTCAGATCCCCACCCTCCAGGAAGCCTGACTGAGGCGCAGCTCCGCCCAAGCCTTACCTGAGTCATAAAAAGGAGCACCTTCATGTAAACACAGGAAGTGCCCCGCCCCAGGACCCCGCTGCAGGGTCAGCTCTCCACTGCAGCTGTGCAATGGGAGGGCAAGAGTGGGGTGGGGTGGGGGGACACGTGAACTGTGAGGAGTCCACCGAAGATCTTCAGAGCCACACGCCCACCGAAGATCTTCAGAGCCACAACCTGCCCTCTGTTTGCGCGGGGCAGACTCTCTCCTTGCTGTGGAAGCCAGAAAAAGAACCACTACACCATGGCCCCCAGGGAACCGCCCTCCGGATGCATTCCCAGTGAGTGCAAACTCTGCTTCTAACAGACAGACAGATGCGGGTGATGGGTGTCAGGGCTGGCATCCTCTCTCCCTCGCTCCCAGAAGACCTAGCAGCCAGGCCGTGCGCTGCTGTGTGGAGAGGTCCACGTGGCAAGCAACTGATGGTGGCCTCCTGGCAGTGGCCGCTGAGGAACTGAGTCCTGCCAGCAACCCGGCAAGTGGCCCTGGAGAAGACCCTGCCCCAGCCGAGTCTTCAAAGGAGCCGGCCACCCTGGCTGACAGCCTTAGCCCCCCAGCCAGGCGCCCAGCCAAGCAGTGCTGGACTCTAGACCCAAGGAAACCCGGAGCTGGGGTTTTGCTGTTTTCAGGCTCCACGTTTTGAGGTTCTTTGTCACAAAATAAGAGAACCAATACTAGGGTTCCCTTGCTGCCTGTAGAGCATTCCTGTGAAAACTTTCATAAACAAAGAAGCAACTGTTAATTTTCCAGCACTCCCAGACCCAAAGATAACCCGCAGAAGCACACCAAATGGCACGTACAACCCCAACCACATGAACTTACAATAAGAAGCAACGCCATCCTCGTTGCTCAGGGTGCACTGGTGCCATGGCGGCTCACAAAAGCAAACCCTATTTTCACTTTTTACCTTTTTTGGTAAAGGCAAAAATGCCCTTCGTATTTCTTTCATTAGTGAAAGCAGGTGTGAATAGGTCTTCCGTGAGCACCAAGTACGTGGCGTCACGCGGACGTCTGACCAGAGAGCCGTCTGCACAGCCCTCTTCCCGACCTACCAGGTGGACTGTGGTCGACGAGGCGGCGGTCAGTTGGGCAGATGGGAACAAGGCCACGTTTGCGCCGCAGTGCACCAAGTTTATGTGACTAGGGGTAGAGGGTGCTAACAAAAGCCTCCCAAGTGGTGCGGTCCCCCCAGCTCTGTCAACTCCGGGAAACTCTAGCGCCTGGACACCAGCAACCCCGCGGGCTGGGGGACGGAAGGTCCGCTGGGATTTCACTTTCTGCAGACACTTCGCATGCATTCCAGGGCCGGGCTCGGCTCGCACAACTAAACCAAGGCACCTGGGGCCTTCACGCAGACTCACACGTGCCCATAATCCGGGGACGTGAAAGGGATCTACGAGAGACGGGGCCCCACGCTGAAAATGCAGCCCCTAGGCCCCCCTTGGCCTGGCAACTCACTGGGTAGACAGCCCTCTTGCTCTTATTCTCAGAAGTGGCCCTTGAACCGCACCACTGCTGCAGCCGAGCTCTGAATCAGGGAAGAAAGGAGGCAGGCGACCCAGAAGGCAGTCTGCTCAGAGGCCCAGAGTATAAACACAGCCCTTTCCCGTGACGCGGAATGGCAGACAGGAGCTCCAAGTGCAGCTGTGGTCCGTGCACGCAGAGCTACACACGCTCCTGTGGCCCTTGATGGTTTGTTGGAATCATGCAATTTCTGGAACATTCTGAGATTTGAGACGTTCCCAAATCCGACCACTGCCCGCATAGACTGGGAACCTGAGACTCAAGGACCCGAGGTCAGTGCTGGCCCGTGTTTCCGCTCATCCCCAGGAGCCCTATGCCACCCCCAGCAGCCCCACAGAGGGGTCACTTCACTGCATTCCTGGTGCCTGAGTCCCCATTACCCTTTTCCATGGAATCTACAGCTTCCCTCTGATCCTAGGGCACAGGGCAGCTCCTGGCTGTGGGTTCCCCCGGCTCTGGGGGCAAAGACAGGAGATAGGGTGCTCTTATTCTCAGAGGGGAGCTCAGGAAGGGTTAAACGGATTTTTAAAAACAAAAGTTATGAAAATGGCCCCAACACAACTTGATGAGGTCAGCAACTAGAGAGGCCTAATGACACTTGTAAGAAAAACCATCTGTCGGTGTCAAGAGGTCGGCAGGAAGGGAGTGGGACTTACGCTCTGATTGGCCAGATCAATGCTCCTAGAAAGAGCTGCACAAGGCTTAACTTGGCTGGAGGAACAACAAAAACCCCCTTTCGACTGTCCTCCGAGCAGCCCCCGCTGCCCTCACACGAGAAGCCGCGCTCTGAGCTACGAAGTCCATCCAGGACCCTGGCTGGCCACTAGCTCTTTGTTCCCCCACCGATCAGCCTGCTGTCTGTCTGGGTCACAAACCCTCCAATTTTGCTTTTTGGTTGGAAAACAACTTGGGTCACTTGAATAGCAAATGTTTCAATAAATCCATCATCACAAAAACCAAGAGAAGAGGTTTCTTTGGAAAAACAGGAAGTCCTGGTACATAATATGCATGGCTTAAAAATAGGGCCAAGTTCGTCTGCTGATGAAATCCCAGCCTCCAGAGTCTGTCGGGCTGATTTGTTCAAGACCCAACTTACCTTCTAATCCTCCTCCAGGATGCACCCCATTCCCTGGGGCTACTAGCCGGCTGCCCCCTGCCCACAGCCCCCAGCACACCAGCTGCAGGCATCAGGCAGGTGCTTTCCACGACCTGGGGGCCGTTTCAGCTTCTCCCAGAGCACCTGGAGGCCGCCTCCTGGCAGGAGTGCCGTCTATTGGGACAAAACTCGTGGGCTGCTACCTGAATTTCACCCTGGGCCAGCAGCACAGCAGCCGGGAACACACAGTTTTCGTTCTTCCCAAAGGCACCCACTGTCAAGGACACGGGTGCAAGAAAACTCCGCCCAGACGTTGCAGGCTTGGGCAGAGCCAGCACTGGACACACAGCGCCGTGTCCCTAAGAGGCCTCCGTGTGCCAAGGCCACTCCTTTCCCACCGACACGGCGCTCTCCTCACCAGCCACCCAGCACCAGGCGGAGTGTGCACTGTAATCACAGCCCTGTCAAAACACACAACCACACTGGCATGCAGGGAGACTGGAGGGCCGAGTTGGCCAAATTCTTGGGGACAGCGCCACCACCAAAGCCTATGCCCCACAGCTGGGGGTCCTGTATGGCCCGCAGAAGGTTTTTCTGCCCCCGGGGAAGGCAGAAGGTTCCGGCACACCAGAGTCTGGTAGACTGCATTAAGTGCCCTACGCAGTTGCCGACCCAAAAAGGAACGTAAAACAAAGCCCAGGTTTAAGTAGAAAACGCTGGTTGTTCCAGGGTTCTGGTGGGTGCTGTCGGTTTACGGAAGAGAAAAATCAGCTGCTGCTACGTGCAGAGTAGGAGGCATGCAGTTTCATTTGGAAAATAAAAATGAAACTCCAGGTCCATGGACAACCATGGTGAGAAATGGAGGAAACACGGAGTCCATCATTTCGAAAAGCAACGTGGTTTAGAGGAGACTTCGCTTAGCCCCAGACCTGCCACCATGAACCTGCCCTGATTCACAGCTGCCCTGCAAAAGGCCCCAGCCTTTACCCGCTTCCTGTCCCAGCTGGATGGCTGCCCACGGGCTGTGCCCCACAGAGCCAGAGCCCAAGCCCAAGGGCGCAGTGTGGAATCAACCCCCGTGAGTGGCCACGAGAGACTTCCAGGGGCTGGAGGAGGCCGTGCTGTCCAGCCGGGGTCTGGGTCCCTGGGAGCCCGAGAGCCAGGAGCAGGGTGTGTTGGGTGTGGAGGCCTGGCTTTGCTGCTCTTCTGGGGAAGCCACTTAGGGCAAGACGGGGCTCAGGGTCAGCCGGGACGGAGGCCGCTGCCCCTGTGACCATGCTCCCTGCCTCCACCGTGGGTCCTTCCTTACCCGGGACAGAGGCCGGGGCCTCTTCCAGTAGCTGCAGAGCACACCGGCTGAGAACCACTGGCCCACGCCATTCTTGGGAAGAGCGAACACTATGGAGAGCTAGAACACACGGGCCAGCTGCGGTGGAGGCACGCGCATTGCACGCAGACATTTACCTCCAGGTGCGCGTGCTGTTCTTACCCTTCACGACAGTGCCGGGGGAATCCACGGAGGAAACCACGGGGGCCGCAGCCGCCCCAGCTGCTCAGCCTCGCACCTTCGCCCCGCAGCGCACACCGCCTGCTACTGCGTCTCTGGGAGATGCCCCAAGTCATTCAAAATTATTTGAGTTCAACTCCTTCTTTTAAAAACAAAAGGTCTCGAGTGGCTTTTAAATGGAAATGCGGTTTTCTCAGCTCGCCAGGATGGGCTGTGGGGCCCACACACCTGCCCCATTGGTACTGAGCAAGCGACCACCTGAAATGGCTGTGGAAGGAAGTGCTGATGCTCAGGCTTGGAGAGGAAAGTTCTGGAGCCCGGACCTCTGCCCGCTATGTGGGGGGCAGGCAGAGAGCATTCTGCCAGGGCAGAACCATGACCAAGGGGGGCCAGAGCCGAGAAGAGATTTCAGATGATACAGAAGTTTCTCCCGTCTAGGAAAGGCTGCTCCGCCAGAGACACTCCCCACCCCCCACCCCATCGTGGAGGACAAGGCGTCCAGTCCAGGACTGGGGCCCATGGTCAGAGATCCCATCAACCAAGGGCACAGGGGTGGGGAGGGAATACAGCCTCATGCCTGTAAATGTTTTTTGCCTGGTTCTGGGATCTTCTAGCCTGCCCAGGCTACCCCACAGCCTGCCCCTGTTAGACCCAGCTTCCCTGTGGCCCTTGCAATCCCGAACCCTCACGGGGCTCCTGCAGAGCCAAACAGCCCTGGTATGTACCGTTTCTGTTTTCACTCAAAACACCCTTCCTGGGACCATCCCAGGAAGCTGAGCATGCTTCTTTCAACCCAGGCCTTGGTATTGTCTAGGGATGTTTCCAGGACGAAGCAGATTGCTAAAGCAAACATCTTATTTTCGTCTGCTAGGCCAGCCAAGCTCTCTGTAAAAGCGCTTCCTGCTAGGACTTCCAGTGGAGCTGCCCCCTCTGGTGGAGCCGTTGGCACCCACACTCTGTTCAGGGAAAAAGCTAGGGACGCAGGGGTGTGGAGCACCCACACATTCCTTGGGGGCGGTTTCTGCTTCAAGAGCAGTCCCGGGAAGGAACAAGGGGGGCTCCCTCTCCTCCCTGCCTCCCGGCTCCAAGGCACAGGCTGTGAAACCAAATACCAATTCTCTTCAGCTTTGCCAGACTGGACGCCCCCGTCCTCGTTAGGGCAGCCTGGGGGGCTCAGCCACCAGGTGACAGGGGACCCAGGAGCGCGGGAGCCGGTCTATAAAAGCAGAGCCAGGAGAAAGACGATGCTGGCACACCTGGTGAGGTCACCAGCCCACATGGCCACTACGACCCTCAGCAGTATCACGGGGGGCCGGCAGCTGTAGCAATGATGACACTCCCAAGAGGAAGAGCCCAGAGCCCTGCCCGAAGAACATGCGTGTACTAGCCCGTCCTTCCCAACAGTCTTAGGACGCAGCGATGTCATGAGTGTCATTTAAAACGACAAACCTGGGGCATAAAATGACTGGGGCGGGGGGAAGGAGGTGCAGTGGGTAGAAGAGCTGGACCCCGACCAGGCAGTGCGCCCCCCGCCCCGCCCCACCCCTGCCACTCGAGGGACCAGAGGACTGCCCACGTGAACACGCAGCAGAGCCTGCTGAGGAGGGGGTGGGCCGGGGCAGCCGGGGCCTGGCGTCCACACCCCTCAGCTCTGATAACCAGAAGAAAGGGGAGCCCCACAGGAGTGGCTCCTCAAGATCACAAACAGTTAACTTTTCTTCAGACGTGACACAGGAATGTACACTGACCAGCCTGGTGTGACATGGGGTGGGGCTGGGTGGTGGGTCCCTATGCAGGGACCCGCCACCAGGGGCTTGCTGCTCAGAACGACTGGCGGGCACGTGGGTGTCCAGTATACAGCCTTCTCGGATTTTTTGTATGTATGTCTTCTGTAGTTTTGTTGTTGTTGTGTTAAATTAAAGCTCTCTCTGTAAAACGGGGACAGTGCCACCCACCTTGCAGAGCTGTGGGGATCGCGGATGGCAGACTCTCGCACACAGTGAAGCCCGGCAAAGGCAGCCCCTGCTGCTACTGAGAGTGTTACCGGAAATCAGCGACGCGGACACCTGCACTGCCCTGTGCCCCAAGGGGACAGACACCTGTGGGGTTCCAGAGGGCAGACCAGGCCCCCGACAGAAGGCATCCTGGCCTGAAGGAGGTCTCTGGCCAGGATGCTGAGTACACCACACTGTTTCCGCCTGGACTCACCTCCACAGTGGACTGAGCCGCCAACGCCGGCTGAACCAAGACAGCCCTGATGAGGCGCAGACATATGCTCACAGCCCAGCTCTGGCCACGTAAGGAACCCACGAGAGATGACAAGGGCACAGCATGACAACACCCAACACGTCCACTCACACTGCAGGCTGCCCACAGAACCCTTCCAGGCTGCGGCCACACGGCTCCGCTCCTCTCCACAGGCGCAAAACCGGGGCGACACTCCAGGCCCTCGGCTCCCCACCAGTAGTAGACATTAAATGCCACGTAAAGGTCCGGATTCTTACCAAATTAAGCTCTAGGATTTATCAAATCAGGGATGGCGCAAACTCAATAGTGGTTTAACTGTGTCACCTGAGTTGCTGCTGTTTTTTAGCAGTGACAGCTTTCCTGGGAGCCAGAGTTCTGCAGAGTTCTACAAGCCAGGGGGCGCCCTTGAGGGCAGGCATGGAGTGGGGACCCACCCTCCCAGGCCGAAGCACCACCCCACCAGACACCCTGAAACCTTGGCACCCTAACCTTCAGAGCCCACTGCCATTGAATTATCCAACTCCACTTTCCTGTAGGAACACAGTTATCCAAAATGCATTAAAAAAATAAACCACTGCCGATTGCGTGTTCATTTTCCTCCAGGCCAGTGAGTTTATGAATAGCTTCCACGGTGCGGCAGACAATTGGATGGAGAGCGAGTGTGAAAGCCAAACAACACAGATGGAAGGAAACGCCATGCTTTTCAAGGGCAGAAGCCACTCGGTTCTGGCTGGAGGCACTGGCCAGAGAGTCGGGGTGGCCACGCCCCTCCAGGGGCTGGTCTGTTTCTCATTGGAACTGGGCCGGGCATAAACAGGCCAGCCCCCAACAGGGTTCATTGTCAGTGGACAAGCGCCCCTTCAAAGCCCCCAAACTCAGGCCTCTCGAGGACAAACCACTTTGGGGCCATGCTTGGGGGAAGAGCATTCTGAGAGAGAATATAGAGAAGGGTCACTAACCCTTCTTCAGAGGGTCATAGCTCTAAATCCCAAGGGACAAGCACCCCCACTTAAAATCAGTAAGTTCAGTTCCGTTACAAAACATCAGCATCACAATCCGCGCGCGAGTTTGCTTTGCTTTCTGTTTATATTCGCGGTGGATGCTCTGAGTCCATTTTCGTACCTTGTTCTTCAGCAGAACTTGAAACGACAACCAGAGGTTACAGTATCCAGCCTGCTGATTTTCCACTTCTGGCCCCTCCCAGCCGAGGTTTGTGGTCCAGGTCACAGGAAGAGGAGAAGAATGAAACCTTTCTGGTTTGGTCACTGAGCTCAAAGCAGGTTTTGTTCTCTTCCTTCTTGGTCACGTGGTGCATCGTTGGGGTTTTCGCCTCCCAAGTCTCCCTTCCCCATGGGTTTTGGGCTACTGCTCACTCTAATGGTCGGTCACCTTGGACGCCCGCCCACAGGTAACGCGATGGTTCCACGTGGGTTGTGACGTGCTCTGGAAGCACGAAAGTGGCTCTGACGTGGTGATAAAAGGTTTGTCCCCAGAAGTCACACAGAAATGCAGCCACTGCTCCAGGCTGGGAGCTGGGTCCCCCAGACATGGAGGGTGGGCTGGGAGGCTGCCTTAGAGCACAGCCCGCACCTCACCCACCCCAGTCCCGGGAGGAAGGTGGGTCTCACAAATGAAGTTCCCGTGGAAAGCCACCCTCCCTGCCGTGAGCCCGGGCCGGAAATGTCCTTGGACCCTGGGACCTGGTCCTTCTGGAAGACCCAGCCGTCATCAGAACCCAGTGGAAGTCCTGCTCGAGCCCACACCCAGCAAGGGCCGGCGGGCGCGCTGACTCGCTGTGCTGCACGGCCAGGACTCAAGGTGGCCTCCCCACCCGGGATCCAGCCAACGGTCGATCAGAAATGAAACCCGTAAGAACGCTGGGTCGTCGCCGACGTGCACGATGCAGCCAGGCCTGCCACGGCTGCACCTGCCTGAACCTGCGCAGCCTCTTCGGGCCACTGCTCCCCACACAACCCAGAGTGAGAACTGCTCTAGGGGGGGTCCCAACGGCTCTAGGGGGGACTGAAGGTCCGCGGGAAGGCGTGCGTAGCTCATGTGCAGACACTGCCCGCTGACGGAGGGGCTTGAGCTCCTGCAGAGCCCCGTCTCTGGGGGTCCCGGGACCAATGCCTGCGGATGCTGGCCGTCTGCTGCATGCACTTCTCTGAGGGCACAGTCACGCTTTCTAACAGTTAAAAACAATCTGAGAGAGTCAATTGTTTAATTCAACTCCTGCCTGGATTCAGGACCCTCAGGAAATATGCAAAGGGAACCATGGCATCGAGGCCACTGGTCTCCCCGTGTCTCCCTGAGGCCCCCAGGCCGGGAAGCAGGGAGGAGGCGAGGGTCGGGTCAGATACGACAGGATAGGGAAATATGAACTCCACCCCTGTGCAACCTGCTCTTGGGTGCTTTGTGTTGGTGGGTCTCGCAGCTGGAAGCAAAGCAGGGGCCCTGGTAGTGGTGGTATGGGAGGAGCCCGCCGCAGTGGCCTGTCGCCAGCTTGGTGGAAAGGAAACCCTACCAGGCCTTGAGACTCTGACTTTCACTTACCCTCCCTGTGAAGAAGCTGAAGTCCACTTCCTCTTCCAGGTCTGTGGTCCAGCCTGGCTTGCCATATGAGGCTTTCAAAAATTAAGGGTCACCATCTGCTCGACCATGAGCTGCCTGGTTGGTCCAGGCCCCAAGGGCGTTGGCAGAAAGGGGTCAGAACCGTGAGCTCTCCGCCGTAGCCTGCACTAACAAGGTGACCACTAGGCACCACTGGCTGCTGCCCTACCAAGCAATGCATCAGACCCCAAGCCCGACAGGGCAGGAGAGCAGGCTGCCTCGGCCCGCACAGCCGGCCATCCCGGGACCAGCGATGGTGCGCAGTGCCTTGCGCTGGGGTGCTCTCTGCCTTCTCAATGGCAAGGTGCACGCAGGGTGCTGCATTCTGCTGGGTGGTCACCCAAGGTGAGGAAGGCGGCTCCCTGCCCTGGGGGGTGGCTTCATGGGGAGGCAGCAAGGGAAGGACACTAGGAAGGGCCGTGAGGTTGCTCTGCACAGGGACTTGCAGGAGGCAACCTCTGCGTGGCACCTGTCTGTCCCCGACGCGAGGACTCTGGGCCTGAACACAAGGAGGACAGAATGCTGATGTTAAGTTTCAGTTCTAGCTCTGCCACTTGCTGCGAGGGACAGTCCAAGCTGCATGACTGTCCCTGGAGCCCTCCACACCTTGGCTCCTTAACCACAAAAGGAAGCTCCCCTCCAGGACATAGAAAACATAAATGAGAAACAGTCTCGCATGTGGTGGCCGTCAGGCGACCACTGCCTGCCTGTGAGCAGTGTCACTGCCGAAAAGCAGTGACTTGCCTCCACCTCCCCGGACAGTCTTTTCCAGCTCCCACGGAGACCTGACCAAGGCCATTAAGTTCCTGCAGCCCCCCAGACTGAGGTCTGGGAGGTCCGAGGGCCCGAGGACGCCTGCTCCTCCCCCCACGCCCACCAGCTGCGTGCAACCGAGCTTTGCTCTCACACGTCCTTCATTTTACAAAGTGCTCCGACTTTGGCTCCCACAAACCCACGTCCCAGCCCAATCGTGGGAAAACCACCAGCAAACCACAGCAGAGGGGCCTTCGGCAAAGCACAGCGCCAGGCGCCTCAGCTGCCAAGGTCACTGACAAGAAGTGGAGTCTGCAAACCAGCCACAGCCATGACGGGCCTCAGCGTTGGTTCATGAACTTCCCCAAACACACCACACTACTGCGAGACGTCAGTAATGGGGATTGGTGCGGGGTACGTGGGGCTCCACACTATCTTCCCAGCTTTTCTGTACGCTCACAAGTGCTCTAAAACACAACCCTACTGAGTGGGGAAAATGGCTTCAGCAGGTGCCACTTCTCCAACTTCTTCCCAGCCCCCCTCAGCCTGCGTTGCAGCTACCTGAGTATGGTGCCTGTGTCCAAACGGGGTGTCTCTGGCAACGGTTTGCCTTCTCTGCCCTGGCACCTGGGCCCCATCCCTGAAGCCACCAAGTTCAGGGTCAGCCCCAACAAGCCACTGAGCTGCAGGCCCGTGAGTGTCCGACAGGTGCCCGGGCACCCCTTTCCCCCAAGCGCCGCTCGTTTTCTTGTTCGCTTTTGCTAACCAGTGTCTGCAGGCTGCTGCCTTCTGTCCCAGGGAGGTACGAATGTCTAGATTCGAAGCTCATTCCCTTTACAGTCTTCTCCCATCCGCTCAACAAACGCACTGAGTCCGGTGCCTGCCGGCGCCAACAGACAGACCTGGGGCATGGTGAGGGATGGGAACCCCGCTGCAGAGACCGTCCTCCCACTGCTGCCTACTCGGGACCTGCCACACCAGCAACACTGCGGACACCTGCACCACCAGGTGTGCCCCACCTTGGCAGGCATGCCCAAAAAGAAGCCAGAAGGTCAATCTGCCCACACGGCGGCCAGCCCCCTGACCTAGTCCCATAGTTCCAGGGCCCCAGGGACGCTTCCTGGCAGAGCCCAGCTCCTGGTCCGATGACCTTCCTGGTGTGAAGAGGACATGCCTGTCCTGCCCACAAATGTCCACTGAGCCCCTGCCGAGCTCAGGACACGCACCGGAGTGACTGACCCTGAATTCAGGAGTGGGAAATTTCATCTGCACTAACAGAACTCAACCGTGTACAGAGGGAGGGAGCAACAGACACCAACGGAGAAAGTTAATTTGCACGTATAAAACCTCACCCTCTTTCAAAACAGTAAGCAGTAGAAGTCTAGGATGTGAGGAAAATGTTACTTACATTTTGGAAACTGAGGTGCACTGGTCGATGAAAATGAGAACAACTCCCAAGAGAGGCCACAGGTTTCAGTGGAACACGGGGCACGGTGAGAAGCAGGCGCCAGAGGGCCAGGAAGTCACCTCTAGAAGGCGCTGCAGCCGCCCGGAGGAGGGCAGCTCCCAAGGAGTCAGCGCTTGGGTGTCTGGCTGCTGGCGGGCGGTAGATGGGACTATGCTGGCTCATCCGCAGCCCTGCATGGGCTTCCTGAGCCCCTGCACTGGGCCTGCGGGTGCGGGAGGCGTCCACTGTATTCCCAACTCCTTCGTGACTCCGGGCTACTCTGCCTGCCCTGCCCCCCATCTCCCCATCAGCAAACGAGACAGGCCCGTCTCCCCCTGCATGAGTCCCGGGCTCTCCTCTACACACCCTGGCACGCTTCCCCTTGGGGACTCAGTTCCTCTTGGATCCTCCAGCTTCTGATCAGGAAGATAAGCTTCGAGGATGATGCAAAGTGATGCCCAGGAAGGGCCCGGGCACAGCAGGGGCCCACCCTCCCCCCAATAGACTCCCTCACGGCCTGCCCTGTCCAGCCTGACCACCCACGACCAAGGCCCCTCGGTCCCCTGCTTTGTCCCTGAGTGACACGCCCCATCAGCTCCCAACAGTCAGGGCTCTTCTGCTGACACTCCTGGCACCACAGAGCAGCTGCACTCAAGTCCTGTAGGGTTTCAAATCCCGGAATCAGAACAAGGGCCAGTCTGACCTGCACAACACCTGGCAACAGGGGCCTCGTCCAGCTCAGTTCCCACCCGGACAGCTCTGAGCTCCTAAGCTGAGGCCGGGACAGGGCCGCCTCGGCCTCACCCTATCCTCAGGGAATGGTGACTTCTGCTGGGGACACCTACTTCCTTCCAATGGAGGATCTCACAGGGGGAATTTTGCTGTCTACCCGGGTCCCCTAAGCTCAACAGAAACCAAAGACGTGGAATGGCCCCTCTCCTGCGTCGCATACTCACCCACACAGCCCTGAAGAAACGAAGGGACACAGAGAGACAAAAAGTCGCCCTCTCCAGCCAGCTAAGGACGTCAGTGATGACACGCATCGTGCTCGTGGACAACGTCCACTGAGGGAATGACGGGTGTGGGGCACACAGGACTCTTTGGAGTAGCTTCTCCATTTTTCTATGAATCTGAAACAGTTCTAAAACCTACTGAAAGATTTAAATCGAAGAGAAAATGTTACCCACTCCCCCGACACAGCGCCGCTGTCAAGACCAAATCCCCTATTGACCTGCTCCCCCACCCCCCGTCCCAGGCAGATGTGCTTGGGGCTACAGCCAGAGTCCTTTGGCATCCAGATGCTCTATGGACTGTGCAGGCGGCAGGGGCCAGGCTGCGGGGTGGGGGTGGGGGTGGGAAGGGGCATTGCAGGGGCGGGGTTTGGGGGGACTCCCTAAAGCCGACAGCTTGCTAGAGGCTGACAGTGCTCCACACTAGCTGACAGGGGCGGGCCAGGCACTCGGGGAGTGAGTGGAGAAACTGAGAAATGAGCGCAGCGCAGCACGGGCAGAGGAAGTGGTAAAGCCGGCTAACAAATCAGTCATTTGTGCAGTGAGCTTGAGCCCGCGTGGAACAGGAAATTAATCCAACATGCCGAGCGCGCGCATTCTTGGAAAGAGGCGGGGCGAGCCCACCCCCAGAGCCAAGACAGACCAGAAAGATGGCAGTAAAAACTTGCAAGACTCATTAAAACAGAGCTGGTGGGGATGACACGGACCAAGGAGCCAGAGCACGGACGGGCAGCAGGCGGATACAGCGATGCAGGGAATCCCAGAGAGTGACACCCTGAGCAGACCAGACGACAAAGCTCCAAAACCAGAGCCAAGCGTCCGGTAGCCTCTCAGTACTTTTCCTTTCCGGAACAAAACGGCGAGTGCGAATCAACTCCTCAATACCCAGAAACGGACCCCAGCCGTGTCCGAGCCAGAATAGTCGGCTGTGCACAGATAGGGAAGGCAGAACACGGAGTGGAGGACAAGAGGCCAGGGCAGGCGCCTCCGCTCTGCGCTCCCGGGGTGGCCGGCCCATCGCCAACGCATCCCAGGACCCACCACAGCCGCCGGGCAGAGCGTGCCTTTCTCCAGCCAGACACCAAGCCCCAGGTCGGAACCCGTGCACGGCCCCCACCTGTCCTGCCAGACAAGGCTCCCGGGAGGAGGGCAGGAAACAGAGTAGCAGATGCCAGTTCCTGGGCCTCCCCACAAACTTCCACCACCAGCGGCAGACTGGAGCTACTGACGCCCCCCAGGGGCTGGCTGGAAGTCTCTGGAGGGACAGGCCTCAGAGACTGGGCCTACTCCCCCCTCTACGGGTGCTTCAGGACTCATGACATCACACGCGAGGCCCCAGACCAATAAGAAAGTGGCTGATCACAGCGGCAGGGACCACTGTTCAGGCCGTTCCTGAAGTGGCTGGGTGCAGTAAGGAGGGGTCCCATAGGACGGCGAGCAGCTTCGCCAGGAACAGCGTCAGAATGTGCGCAGGCGTGGCATGTGGCCGGGCCTGCCAGTCCTCGCACTCGGACTCTGCCGGACAAACCATCTGAGGGTGTCCCCCACCCCTCGCTGCAACCGCAGGGCCCGCCGGTCCCGTTCCTGCAGTGCTCTCTCTCAACCCCAGGTTGGTGGGGCCCACATAAGAGAAGCTCAAAAGGACTGGATTTCTCCAATGGCTTCCAGGTCCTTCTCAAGTTGGCTTTTCACATAAACAGCACTGGGGGCCTCTACCCAGTAGGGTCATTACACAAGTGGGGGTGGTGGGAACTGCCCCAGGCCAAGAACCTGCTGGGTGACCTCAGCTCCAGCCCCTGTCTCTGGGACTAGGACAGTAAGAGGTCATCAGGCCGCTGGATCTGCAGGTTCTCCGGTGGCCCTCTTCGCAGCCAGACAGACATTACCCTCCCACTGAGCGGGGGAGCCCAGTCCTTTCAGATAGAACCCTTCAAGTCAAGGTCCTCAGGCTCTGAGGACCTCTCGGCATCATCCCTGCGGGGCGCCAACAGCCACCTTGGCATGGGCCTGGCGGAGACGCAGGGCCAGAGGGCCCTGACTGAAGATGGGGGACTGTGTCCTGATTATCACTGACTGATCTCTGTCCTTGAAAAGCAATACATTAAAAACCCACAGGTGTGATTTTGGTGTCGACAGTCTGGTGATACTTCTACTCTGAGGAACTTCTTGGTAAGACAATGAATGACCTTTCCTTCCAGCAAAATTTTCTGTTAACACAAGTTCAACACCGTCCACGGGACCGAGAGCACTGGGTACGAAACCCTGCCTGGGCCTTAAGTTAGGGAAAAAGATGCCCCCCTCCCGCCCCCGCCTGTTCCAGGGCACGAAGCACCAGCAGGGCCAGGCTGTGCCACCCCCGCCCCTGTGGGGACAGTGGGGCCAGATGTCCGGGACGTGGCCTGGGGGACAGGTCGCCCCTGGGAGAGCCCCATATCCTCCCCCTGGGGGAACTGGGGTGTGGCCAGCCTCCCACTCCTGTCCCGGGGCTCACAGACCCTTGATGGGAAGGACATCTAGCTGACAGCTTAAACCCACAAAGCTCACAAGGTCAGGAGCGTGTCTGCCCCTGACAGCTACATTTCAGGCTTCTCACCTGGAAAACAGAGGGCAGCCCAGTGGCTCCCAGAAGCCTCCTTCCCGCCCCCATGCTGTGGCTCTCTAAGTAAGGCCTGCGCTGCCACCTCATGTCTGTGAGGTGGAGCATGGCGAGAAGAGCTGAAGACCCGCCTAAAGTACTGTTCTTTGTATTCGCCGATTTCTTGGGGCAACAGTCTGTGTGATTCGGGCCCCAATCAGGAGGTTTAGGCTGCAAGAGCTGTAAACCAAAGTAAGGGACACTCTTACTTTGGAACTCAAGGCGACAAGGGACCCCACACCACCAGCGACAGGGATGGCTTGGGGTCTCACAAGCTATGACCAGCAAGCGTGCCCCACAGACCATGGTGAGTGGCACTAACACAGGTGGCCAGGGACCTGTTAGCCGTTGGTCCGTTCCCTTCCTCTGCCCTGGCCCTTTCTAAATATAAGTACCTCTTACCCGCCCTGCCCCCCTGCCGGCAGGCCCTCTTCATCAGTCACAGGGTCACCACGGCAGAGACGTCCAACTGGGTGAGATGTCAGAGCCCACGATGGGTGCCGCCCAAACCACAGAGGCCGCTCGTGCTGGGGGCGGGCCTACAAACGGCAGTATCCTTGCACAATGGAGTATTACATGGCAGTGAAAAACGAACCCCTGTTCACACCAAACACAGCCAAGCCTCACAGACACCAGAGCACAAAGTGTACGTGTCCACTGAGGTCAACAACTAGCAGTCTGAGGTCTGTCCAGTAACACCTTTGGGAGAGGGACAGGCGGCTGCAGGACCCCAGAGAGGCTGGCAGGCCACTACCACCTGCCCTAGGCGGGGGTGTGATCACACAGGCACAGTCACCTCGAAAAATCACTGAGCTGCACGCGTGAGGTTTAGGCACGGTTCTGTTTGTATATTGTTTTTATTAAAATTTACAGAGATGTAAAAGCAGTACGAATCTCACCCCTCATTTGGAGTCTCCTTTCCCCACCCCAAACTCCAGATGCCCATAACCCTGCCCCAGCCTCAGGCATGGCAGCCACCTCTGGGCCATGTCCCAGCTCCGCAGCCACGCTGTGTCCACTCAGGTGGGCCAGGGTGCCATAGTGGCCTGAGAGGATGGTCCAGGCAGGACTCTAAGGTTTGAGCTCCCTTGCCATGTGCCCGGTTGGCTTGTACACTGCTAGTGACTTACCCTGGAGGGGAGCCCACCACTCTTCTTGGCCCGGGAACCTCCGCCCTGCCCAGGCTCCCTGTCAGCAGTGCGCTCCTTGCCCGGGAACTGCCCTGCACCCCTTTCTTCACCCACCCACACTGCTCCCAGCAGCCCCAACTCCTCACCAAAACTTGCGAGTGCGCGCGCGCGCGCGCGCGCGCGCACACACACACACACGGGACTGGAGCGGCAGAACAACGCCCAAATGCACAGACTCACCGTCCCGGCCTCCTGCCCACAGCCGGACACGGAGGACACGCTGGGCACAAATGAGCCTCACGAACCAGATGCCCTGCTGTGAGATGGCCAAGGGACAGGGACCTGGGGCTAGGGCAGGGGCTTTGCATATTACGCCCATGCTGGCCGTCCTCCGACTTCCAGACCCCTTCCCAGGAGAATTTGAATGCCCAGGAAGGTGTCCTCCTTCCCAGGCCCTCTCTACATCTTCCCCCTTGAACTCGGCATTTCTGCTGAGACTCATCTGTCTTGCTACTTCCTGCCACCCCATTAATTACAAGTGACCCTGCAGTGATGTCATCCCAACTGCCACTTCCTGTCACGCAGGAACGGGCCAGGCCCACGCCGCCTCTGATCCAGCTGCAGGAGAAAACCCCGCTCCTGCCCTCCAAGGAAGCTTGTTTACAGAGGCACTCGCCCCCAAGTTTGTAAGTTAAATAAAACCAAAATGCGCGTTGGGCACTGCCACCGTCAAAATGTAGCTACTGTGAGGGGAAAACAAGCCTCCGACTGTGTCGAGCTGGAGGTCTGTCTGCGCACAGATCACCCCATTTTCAAGACCTGCGAGAGGAGAGGTGGGGCACGAGGACGCTCATGGTTCCCAGCGTGTGACAGCTGAGAGGGGGAGTCCTTGGTTTCTGGCATCTGGAGGGGTATAGGGGCCCCCGTGGGTGACACGGGCACTTGTGGCAAAGGGCACGCTTCCCTTGTATGTGTTTTCAGAGTGACAGGTCAGGAGTGGAGACAGGAAGGAAAGAACCGCCCTGCCCTGGGCTCCAAGCTCCCTGGGCACAGAGAACCGCCCTCCGCCCCCTTCGCCAGGCCCAGGGGCCAACACCAATGGGCAGTTTCCATGTTCTGGAGGGATCAGGTGACAAAACCGTATCCAATGGCACACTGTGGAAAGTTCTGTGCCTGGGATTTTCAACCAAAAGGCCTGAGACAAACAAATGGGAGCCTCCCTGGAAAAACGAGGATCCCGGTGAGCGGCAGAAATCACCCAGGAAAAAGCAGGGGTGATGTGGCCGGAGCCCAACCCAATCACCCTCTAGTCCTGCCATCACTTTGAGCCCCGTGTTCAACGCAGGCCACTCGACAGCTTGGAGTCCAGACGGAATCTCTTCCATTATCTCAACACTTGGTACCAATACTATCTTGGCTTTCGGCTTAAAGGAGCGAGCCTGCATCCAGACTAGGTGATAACCCTGATGCACTGCTGGGAGGAGGGGTGGCCACCCGATGCCACACCCGCCCCAGCACCTGTGAGGAAACTTGCTCTGCCTTCCTCGTCACAGTCCCCAAAGAACCAGAGAGGGACCTTTCTGGTGGGAGGCCCCAGGCCAGGCCGCTCTGATCAACCATCCAGGCGACCTGGGACTTGTTTCCTAGGGCGAAGGCAGGCCCAGATGCTGCCCCGAGAAGGCAATGTTTTGTCCCTCACCTGTCGGAAGCAGAGCCTTACTATCAATGACTATGCCAATGATTTGTGGCTCGACCCTCTGCGGTCACAAGGAGACTCCTGCCATCAGACGAGATGTTTTGTGGCTGCCCGAGGGTTTTCTACTTCCGTGGGTGCTTTAAGCCCAAGCGCCTTGGCCAGGCCCTGGCAAGTTCCACCCAGGTGGACTCTGAGAACCCAGGGATGTGCTGGGAGACACGGGGACCTGGGCAGGCCAGGCTGCAGGGCGAGGGAGGAGGGCTACTGGAAGCCCGGTGGGCAGTAGTTCCCATGTCAGGGGCTGAACCACGAGTGTCTCTTTAGTGGCCGGGCCTCTCCCCGACAGCTTAACTTGTTCCCACTGGCTAAGATGCTCTCTCTTGAATCTTGGCTGGAACATCCCTTCTAGGCCAACGGAAAAACTGTGGAGAAAAGGCATCCAAAGTCCCTGCCCAGGATGGGCTGAGTTTCCCCGCCTTCTGCCTGGAGGCAGAAAGCAGCACGAGGCGTTCCTGGCGTTGGGGCCACCTGGTCCCCGGGAGGTGGCACGGCCTGCCATGGCTGCAGTAGGCTGGCAGCTGTCACCCCAGGCGAGCGCGGAAGGGGGAGTGCTGCCAAACATTCCCAAGTGATTGACTCATCTGCCCACCGGACTTCCCTCCAGATTCGGGGTGCAGCCGTTTGGTCCCGCGGACACCATGCCCTCGGGTCCTCCTTCCTCAGACTGGGACAAACGAGCAGTGGGCTGGTCTCAGGACAGCAAGAATGAACAAACAATGGCGAAAGGTCACTTTCAAACAGCCAGTTATATGTAGAAAGTGAAGTCAAGCCCTGGCTCCAAATAAAGGGTGGACCTCACCGGCCTGAGGTTAATTACTACTCAGTCCCCTGCAACTTCCCAAAGGGAACTCGGTGCCTGCTCCCAGAGGGGCGCTCACTCCCCGCGACGAGACGACCGAAATCGCTAGAATGGTCACTGATTTGAATAGAATCGGTCCCAAAATTAGGACAAGTGCCTATGCCAGCGGGGAGTTCATTTCCAAGGCCTGTTCCCAGAGGAGCGGGGGGGCCGGGTCAGGGACCGAAAGCCTACCCCCCCCTCCCGGGGGGAGATCCACTCAGGGTGGAAGTACTGACACTCTCCCTTTCGATTCTGAGTGTTTGAGGCAGAATTTAGAAGTTCCAGAAACTGTGCTAAGTGGTTCCGATTCGGCACCCGAGCGTGTGACTGATCTTGTCAAATAAAATGCTCTTCCAAACTCGCTCCGCCGTACATTTATGCGTTTCATATCGCAGCTCCCTGCGAAGCGCACAAACCACTTTACCAGAGAGTACATTTAACTACCACAAAGGCATTTTATACTCCGCCTAACTTCTCTAAGGGGCTCGTAGTTTTTGGAGCAGATAAATCAGGCTTCTACATAATTTTACTTTAGGGAACAGCAGTCAGAACTTCCAAAGAGAAATCACCCTCCCACTCTCCTTGGCCTAGGGGGGAAACGAACATGTCCACGCTGTCAACCAAGACGCCCCCTCGCTCACCGGCCTCCTTTTCCTCACCAGGGACAGGGAAGCCAGCAGTGCCCTGGGCCAGGGCAGCTGACGGTGCGAGGCGGCCTCTGGGCACCGCTCCCCAACCACTGTCCATGAACAGACTGCTGTGGACGGAGACCACCCCTGACGGCTTCCGGGTGGACACCTGTGCCACCCTGACCGTCTTTAGAAACTGGATCTCCTGGGGATCTTTTCTGGAAAGGACTCCACACTCCGACCCAGAAAGGTCTCCAGATGCACTCCAGTAAAAAAAAAGGGGGGCAGAGAAGGAAGTCAAGCCCGCAGCAGCTGAAGTCATAAATTATTTACTGAGCTGAGGGAACTTTAGCCAGGGGCCATATGGAAGGGCCAGACATGGGCCCCAAAGGTCAAATGGGGGGCTCTGGGGCAGCAGCCTCTGCCTTCGTGATGCAGGGGCCGCCCGGCTATGTTCAGAGCACAGGCCACCCACCAAACAGGAGGCGTCAGCCCCTTCCTCCCCTCCCCCGACAAATGGTACATCAGAAAGACACACACGGAATCACAGACAGGGTGGCGACGCAGCCAGGAAGTAAAGAAATGCTCCGGGAAAGATGGAGAAATTAAAAGACGAGGTTAAGTAGCCAGTATGCAGAGGCGCCTGCTGGCCAAATCTTAAGTCATTTGGGCACCAACATGAAAAATGACAGGAACAGGACGTAACCCATGAAATGACACGAGGACCCAGGACTCACTGTACACGCACACACGCATCCTGGGTTCCCACGATATGTAAGAGAAACGGGGACCTTCTCGTTCATAGGAGAAAGCAAGTGAAAAAAAAAGTAAGTACAAAAAACGACGGACCCAAAGAATGACCAGCAGCACCCTTCCACTGTCTCCACGTGTTTACCTCCCTGCAGCAAACCCAGTGATCGCCAAGGGAAAGAAACAGATTTACAGACGCCAAGGCCCCCGGACGATTCGAGGCACCCTCACCAGCGAAGGATGGCCAGACCGATGCCCTGTGCCTTCCAAATGGACGCAGAGAACACGCTGGGGCTTTAGTGTTTCGGCCAACAGCGCGCACCTTGAACCGAATCAGGAGAACACCCGAGACAGAGGCAAACGGAGGGTCAGCCTACCGAAGGAGCAGTCTGTCCTCAGAAACATCAACGACAGGGGACAGAGGCAGGTGAGGAAGTGCTCTGGGTTACAGACGACTACGGAGCCAAGGCAACGGCATTTCCTGTGCCCTGAAAGATGTTATGGGGACAGCTGGCAAAGTCTACAGAAGGTCTAAAGGCTAGGTGACAGTCCCAATGTCATTCCTGATTTTGATGCTTTTGCTGTAAGAAAATGTGCTGATACTGAGGAAAAACTAAGTGCTTTTCTTGTAAATACTTCTGTGTTACATACTTGCAAATAATTCTCAGAGGGTTCAGGAAAAAAACACATTGTTTCTGTGTGTGTGTGAGAAAGAGAGAGAGAGAGAGAGAGAGAGAGAGAGAGAACAGCCAAGCAAAGGTGGCAACTTATCATTTGGGGGAGGTCCCGGTGACGGCGACAAGAAACCCCTCACCCTACCTCACAGCTTCTCCACGGGCCTGAAATCATAGCAAGAAGTTAGTGTGGACGGATGGATCTTTTTGCCACAGGACGTGAATTATTGTATGTCAGGGGTTTTCAGTGGGAAGACCGGTGGGGTCAGAGCGAGCAAGGACCCTGTCCTGCGTGGACCGCGGTTTGGGTGAAGAGCTACACCAGAGGTAAGGAGGGGCTCCCTACCTGCTGCATCCAGTCTGGGCTCGGTGGCCTCAGAGGACGGGGGGCCTGGCTTCCTTTCATCTGTGTGGGGGTGCTGCTCTGAGGAGTTGGCTCCTGAGTACCTATCCTTGACCAGCCTGCAACACACCTGGACCCCAGTGCAATGCAGCCCCCCAGGTGAGGTGGTGTGTGAGGCCTGGGTGTGGGCAGGGGCCACGAGTGGATGCAGAGGCTGCGTGTTCAGAACCCACTGACCTTCCACCCAAACTCCACCTTGCACGGACAATCCCACGTGGCCACAGGGACAGCACGAATCAGACTGATGACAAGTCTGAGGCCCAAAGTCCCAAAGTTTAGCATGTCCTCCCTGGTGGCCCAGGGGCAAGGCCTGGCCACCTTCTTCCCTGCTGCTGGAGGCTCAGGGGCTGCCCTTTCTCTCCACGTCCCCAAGCCTTTGCCACCCCTGCCCCCGGCATGGTACCTTAGCCCCTCTCTCCTGAGCTGCAAGGGACTTCCGTTGGCCTCTGTGACCTGCTCCCTGAGCCCACGCAGCCCGGCTGGCTTCTACTACCTCTGTGATTTCTGAGTAAACTTTCTCTTACAATGTGGGGGGAAAACCCCAAGCTTCTCACAGCCAAACAACCCCCCCATTTAAATGCAGCCCAAGTGGCCACCCCCGGGAGAAGGCAGTAAGCAGCTCCCACAAAAATCTGTCTGTAACTAACCTCGCCTTTCCATTATTCGATCGATCTTGTAAAAAATGTAATGTACCTCTCGCCCGCCTCAGGTGACACTTTCAGCTAATTTCTGCTCGTCCCTGTGACCAAACTGCAGTGCCTGGGCAAGGCTCACTCTGCACAGAGACCCCACCCCCACCCCACCTGTGACCTCGCTTTCCATGGCCACATGGAACGCTCCGGAAACAACTCGGGAGCCCCAGACTGTACTCCACCACGAACCCCCGAGCTGCCCCACCGCACCCCGCCTGGGAAGTGGCCAACCCTGTGCCCGGTGTCTCCCCGTGCTGCTGCGTGTGCTCCTCCGCCCGTCAGTCTAGTCGCCCAGCAGCCCTCCAGTCATCAGACCCACCGCCGACCTATCACACGCTCGTGTTCACGCCACCCTCGGCTTGACGTGGCGATGGCCCCACACCCAAGGGCAGTGGTACTGGCCATTGGCAGCTGCCAAGGAGAGGCCAGAAGGGCTTCCTTTACGACCGCGACTTTCAAACCTTTTCCATCTCAGGGCGCACGTTCACTAATTACTAGAATTCTGCTGCACACCAAAAAAATATACTTTTGCTGACCTGACCAAAAAAAGTAGGTATAATTTTGATTCACTAGCACTGGATGGCTACTGCTGTGTCGGCTGCTGTCATTTCTTTATTTGACAATCGAGGGCAAAAAAGGCCAGTGCCTGACTAAGTAGTCAGGTGCCGCACCAGCTGGAGATCGCGGCTCCGCGGGAAACGCTGAGCAGAGTGCGTTTGAGACACTCGGAGCTGGAGTGAGGGAAGTGACGTATTTTGTTACCGCAAAAATTGTTTTGAGAGATCACATCTACATAACTCTTATTGAAATAAGTTGTTCTACTTTATTTTTAGTTATTGTTAATCTCTTACTGTGCCTAATTTACATATTAAATGCTGCCACAGATATGTACGTACCTGTAGGAAAATATGAGGTCTGCCCGGAAAAAGTCCAGCCATTGTTAATACAACGAGAACGGTTTGCTTGGTATTTACGGAACCTGGCAGCCAAGGAGCGTGGACTGGAATGCACATGTGCAGACGACGACAACTTCACTGTACAAGTCAGTGGGGGCGGTAGACGCCATTGAGTGAGCATGTGTACTGTGTGGCTGTCGCATTCACAATGACTGAGCGAGTAGAGCAATGAATCTGCAACAGATTTTATGTTAAGCGTGAAAATTCCTCTGCAGAAACTATTCAGATGATTCAGAAGGCCACAGCTATGAGCCACTGGTGATTGGCAGCTTCATCACAACAACACGCCTACTCATGCATGTGGTCAAGTAGAGTTTTTTGGTGGAACGTCAAATCACCCAGGTGACTCAGTCCCCCTACAGCCCAGATTTGGCTCCCCACAACTTGTGGCTTTTCCCAAAACTCAAATCACCTTTGAAAGGGAAGAGATTTCAGACCATCAGTGAGATTCAGGAAAATATGACGCAGCAGCTGATGGAGATTTGGAGAACTGTGTGAGGTCCCAAGGTGCCTACTTTCAAGGGGACTAGGGTGTCACTGTCTCTTGTATCTTCTTTAATAAATGTCTCTATTTTTTCATATCACATGACTGCACACTTTCTGGACAGACCTCACATATAGGGGTCGCTACTACCTGTGGTTTCAGGCAACCACTTGGAGTCTTGGAATGTATCCCCCATGAATAAGGAGGGACGACTCTATCTATGATAATTCTTTTCAGCCACTTTTCAATGGACAAGACCCGTCGGCTTCAGCCTGGAACACGGGGATGGGGACATCCCTCTGCTAGAGGCCGTCCCCACCAGCCTGGAAGGCCAAGTCAGAAGGGCAAAGATGCCCTTGTCATCTCTGTAGCCCAGGGGCTGAGCCTGGACATTGCTTGGGGGTGGTTAGCAAAAGCTGGCACCGAATAAAGGTGGACTCACTGACAGTTGAAGGCTCCCACCTGGCCTCACACATGTTATACAGGGTCCGGCAGAGGTAACGCCTGCTGGATGGAGTGTGGCTGGTAGGGTAGTAATATGGGCGTCATAACTTATAGTTTTAACTCGGACATTTCACCCCAAATGTAACGTGGTGTGCTTCAGTGTGGTGTTGTTATGTTACAGAAATCCGTGCCGATGATTCTGTAGTAGAAAGGGGTGTCACTTGTGCTGGACCCTGGCTATCCAAGACCTCTGGGACCCGCACACATTCCCAACAAACTCCCCCAAACTGGAGGAGAATATAGCCGAGTCCCTCAGAAAACGCTCGATGCGACTTCCGGATCGAAGTGCACCTCCCTGATGAGACAATCGGAGGCTGTCATGGGCCTCGAGGAAGCCTCGGGTCCCACGGGGACAGGTAGCCCCGGTGCTCCCTGAGCAAGGGCGCTGAGCACAGGCGAGGACACAGGGCCATGCCAAGAGTGAGCTCCAGTCCCTGAGGAAGGACCCAACGCCCGAGACTCGGTTTCCTCGTCTGCAGAAGAGACACATTGTGGAGATTACCACTGGGACAGGAGAGGGTAGGCCACTTCCCCTGTCCCGCACGGATCAGGGACCAGGCCGCAGTGGCTGCTCCTCTGAGTTCACTGAACGTCAGCGGCCTGTGAACCAGCCCAGAGATCCGGCCACGTGGGCCCCACAGCAGCCTGGGGGGAAGGCCACCAACAGGTCGAGGGCCCGGCTCAGGGGCCCTGCACCACCTCAGCCCCTGGCACAGATGGCGGCAGCGGCTGCAATCTAAGCCAGATGCCCCAGGCCAGTGTGGTTCCACCCTCGGTTCCCCTGTAGAAGGTGGGCCTGATGACCAGAGGGCAGGTCCTGACCTCACCCTAAAAGCAACACCACCATGCACCCCCCTCCCCCGCCCGTTACCTCCTCCCTCGGTCCCTCCGACCTCGCCTTGCTGACTGACCAGGGCTCATTCCCACCCAGGTGCCTAGTGGTCCCAAAAAACAGACCCGAGGCTGCCCGCACTCTGACCGGCGAGGTGCCGACTTCTCCACCTGTTACAGCCGGGCGGACGCACGCACAGCTGGAGAGTTCTGCAGCCGTGTCAGCACGTCTCTGACAAAGTGCAGCTGCCCCGGCACATCCCCGGGGCCCTGTGCAAACAACGCCCTCTCCTTAGCAACAGCTCGCAGGGCCACACCCAAAGGCGACTGGCCTGGTGCTGTGCCAGCATCCGGGGTCTTGACTGAGGACAGCTAGGACCACAGCAGAAGAGCCCCACCCACGGCCCACACCGCTGCATCAGGAGGAGACCCACTGCAGATTGCAAGCAGCTGCTGAGCTCCAAGATGAAGTTTTATTTTAGTGGCTGAGGTGGAAACAGAAGAGGCGCTGACGTTTTTACTAACGGAATTGAACCGGATTCTCTCCTCGTGGATTCGCACACGGCCCTGTGGGCCATCTCAGCAGCTGAGAGAAGACGTTGAAGGCGATGCCATGGCCACAGGGTCCATCTCATCCCTGTCCCTGTCCCCTCGTCTGACTCTCTTTAACGACAAAGGCAGAAAGCTCCGAGGCATATGGCGAGGGGGCCCACCCCCCAACTGCACAGCAGTTAAGGAAAGCGTTCTGGGGATGGTTCAGCTGTCGGCAAGATCCCATTAACCAGACATGATTCCTTTTCAGACTCGGGGCAGAGCTGGAGGCTTTACTTCGGAAACCAGAGCCAAGAAGCCCCAAAGCATCTGGGGGCACACCCTCCTCCTGCAGGAAGCCCGGGGAGATCTCTGCCACTCCCCAACCAGCCACTTCTGCAGAAACACGGACATTCTGGGTATCAGTGAGTGACTGAACACGTGGACCCGCCACCAACCCCACAGTGCACCTGACTGGCCGGCCACCTTGTTTCCAGAGACACCTGCGGATCTTACCACAGTCACCGAAGCGCTCCAAACAGGCCCTGCATCAACGGTAATACCAGGACAGCCCACCCACCCTGCCCCTGGTCCACTGCTGTCCCCTCTCCCGCAGCTGCTGCCACACAGGTCACCGCTTGGGCACTTCACAGCGGCCACTCCCTCCACCCTGAGCCCCTGGCTGGCTGTCATCTGCCTGGCGGTCTTGGCCCCTCCACAGAGACCTGCTCTCACACCCCCAGCAGAGTGCTACTCAGCCCGGGACACCACACGGCCCCCACCTGACACTTAGGCACCCTGCAAGGTAACGGTCCCTCAAGGTGTCTCACCCCCAGAGCACAAGCTCAGGGCCAGCTGGTTCCCCACACACAGGTTCTGAAGGGACGGACAGCCAAGCCCGTGGAGAGCAAGGGCTGGCCGGCCCCAACCTGACCCCAAGAAGGACAGGTTGGGGCCATTCCTTGCCAAGAACAGCAGTGCCTGTGAGGGTCAGAGAGCTCATCCTGCACAGGTTAGAAGACGACACCACTGGTGGTGGACAGTCCATCATGCCTGGGAGCTGCCTGGCAGGCCCCCAGCGGGGGAGGTCTGTCTGCTGAGGGGGTCCCAAGCCTCACAGGTCATCAAGTCTGCGGCCACAACAACCGCACCTTGTGCCCCGCTCTGCATTCATCTCCCCGACTCTTTCTGTCTGCCTCACGGTCGGATCCTGCATCCAGGACAGGGCCTACACCTCCGGTGTGCCTGAGCCCAGGAGTCCTTTGGGATGCTTCAGCGCACACTCAGACGTGGGGGCCCTTTAGGCCAGGCCAGGTGCCTGCCAGGCTGCTCACCAGCACACAGGTGGCGGGACTCTCAGGTAGACAGCTTGTTCTGTTTTCAACATTCTTTAGGTTGGAGAGAATCATGCTCCATGCCCCACCCAGTGCTGCCCTAGGGAACAAGTGGCCTGCCTTTGAAGTGGCTTCCTCTTCCACAATACTTTGAGGACAGGTGTCTCAGTTCTGCCCACAATACTTTGAGGACAGGTGTCTCAGTTCTGCTCATCGCCCCAGGCTGCTGAAATGCCTTTTGCCCCCCCACTCCAAGTCTCACTCGCTTTTGTGAGCTCTTCTGGGGCTGAGGTGCGGCAGACACCTGGCCTTGGAACATGACCCCAGCTGCACAGAGTCTGCTGAAAGCTCACTCCATATTCTCCTTCTGCCCCAAGGCACGAGAAGTCGACCCATTCCTGGCAAGGTAAGCAGAACTAGTTCCTACTGTGTGCTAAGATGTCTTTCAGGAAGCTCCCAGAACAGCGCAGCTGTCGGTTAGCAGGAGTATGGAGAGAACCAGGATAAGCTTACCCAGGGAGCTGGGGAGAGCTGCGGGTCGCTGCTAGTTCCCAAGGAACAGGGATGGGGGCGTTGACAAGTATAGGGGTACAGGGCAGCTTATAAACCACAACCCAAAAGGAAGCGTGAGAACATGCAAACAATGTCTCTCGACCTCTTGACCAGCAACTGGCAGCATCACTCAGTGGCTTCTGGTGCCTTCTATGCCATTTGAGGCTCCACATGGATCGTTCGCGTCTGTCCCTCAGTCACGGCCAAACAACCCAGCCTGTGCCGCGGCCCACTGACCAGTCACCAGACAACCTTAGGGCTTCTCTCTGTGGTCCCTCACTATCAACTGTGCAGAACAAGCCAACAGAATCAGAGAATGTCTCTCCTCTGGAAATAATTTACTGTCTCCAACAGTTAGCAATGAACAGCCCTGCCTGAGGCCGAACAACGGTGAGCTTCCTTAAAACACGTGTGAAGAGGACACCCCTTGTAATGGACTGTCACTTCTCACGGCCGCGGAAACCCACCGACTGGAGGCCCCGTGGGGAGACGAACGCCAGCATCAGCTCTCCCGGCACTCCCCCCCAGAGGGAAAGGAGCCCTTGTAACAAGCAAACGATCGAGGCAAAGTATCGAGCTGGACCTCCTTCATTTGGTAGCCCATCAGACGCCCCTGCCACACTAGTGGGATCCGTCACGTGACTGCCGGGACAGAAAGCTGGTCCTGGAGACCTGAGGGGTGCGCTGGTCCCTTACCCGATATGCGTGACGGCAGCTCTCCCACGTGTCTTCCCCACGTGCCCTCCACGGAAGAGACCCACACAGAGAACTTCTGAGCCTGGCAATACACTGCAAGTCATTTCTTTTTTATTTTAAAATGTTTGCTCTTGACAAATTTTAGACTGGCATAGAATTTGCCTTTCCACGAGAGTGCGGAGAAGGAAAACAAACGTTACTAGTGGAATTTTGTTTTTAAACACTGAAGAGTCCGACGTATCTGAAGATCGTGCGGAAATTTTAAATCAGGGAAACTTTTACGCCTGGCACAGCCGATGAGGTTATTCCGTGAAGCTGACCGATGGTGAGGACGGGTGAGCTCAGAAGTCACAGCCCGACCCAGGGAGAGCACGGGTCCAGGCAGGACAGTCGACGGGGACCTTAAATGACGACTCTGTCACTATAGAGCTCCGTGCCCCTCTAGGCCCGAGCACCATCCCGCCACGGCTTCCGCTGCCCCTTTTTTCTTCCCCAAACGCAGCATGTGCAGATCAGGCCCCAGGTGCCCAGGGGAGGACACGGACTGTGAACACTCCGGGAAGAGGAGCCGGGCAGCGAAGGGACAGTGCCAGCCAGGCTGCAGGCCGGTGGCCCCCAGCCTGACCTGTGTGTCACTTCCCTCAGGGTGCCCACTCCATCCCGACGTTCAGCAGGCATCTAGTAAATGCCTTCTCAACAAAGGACACTGCTACTTACAACCTGGCTGCTCGGGGGCACCCGTAATGGATGGGGTCCAGTTGTGGGGACGCTCATCGTGGCTGCTGCCAGCTCAGCTTTCCCAGGCCCTTGCCAGTCGGCACTCATTTCTTCCTCACACAGCCTCTGGGACCTGGGGCCTGGCAGCCTCGTTAGTGACCAGGCCCCAGGCAGCTCTGATGAAACAGTCCCTGACCAAAACCAGGCTTGCTACGGAGAAAAGACACCTATTGGCGGGGACAGGGGCAGAGAAGCCAAGGCGAGACTTCTCTTTAAGAACAGAGTTTGGGGAAGGAACCGAGAGGCGTAGGATTTGGCTGGTGCATTGGGGTGGAATACAGATTGTGAATGGAGGGGTCTGCTCAGAGCACCACACGTGTACACATGTGATCCCAGACACGGAGCCGGTGCTGCCTAACAGTGGATGAAAGACAGGGGACAAGGGAACGCTGTCACCAACGGGCGGCGGGCGAGGTGGCCTGGGACCACTAGGTCTCCCCAGCGCACAACCATCGACTCCGAGTCCCCACAAGCCCACCTATTTTTAAGGGGAAAACCGATGCACAGAGAGGACGAGGCATTTTCCCCAGGGTCACACACCTACCAAGTGGCAGCTGGTCACTCATTCACTGTTCTCCCAAAAAGACAAAAACAAATCAAAAAACAAGACAACCAGAAAAACCAACACACAACTTACAAAACAGCAAGACACAGTAAGTACCCAAACCCAGTGGCAGGAAATCGTGTGTCTGCTGACGACGCTCCCAAGGGGAGGCCGGACCCCTGACTCGCGTCATCGCTGCAAGAAGAGGGGACACAGATGGCGGGATGCGGCCAGCGACCCCGCTGTGGGCGCACAGGCACCTGCATGCTCCAGAAGGGTGAGGGGAACTGCCCGCCAAGGTCTTGAGAGTTAGGGAGGGAGGATCAGCTTTGCTTTGTGCGTCTTCGTTGTGTTGCTTACACCTGCCCCGTGAGCCCACAGTCCTGCGGGAAACATTAAGATGACCAGCAACTGTTTCCCTGTTTTTTAAAAAAGTCAACGCATGCTCACTGCAGAACAATGGGCAGAGGAATGGGGGAAAAATTACCCTAAGTCTCCCACCTGAAGACGACCACTGTGAAATATTCGCCCTCAAATTCTCTCCCAGGAGTGTCTGCTGTGCTTTCAGCGTGCAAGTGTGCTTTCTCACTGCTGAGTCTTTCCACTCCAGGACAAGCCTTCGACGTGGCTTACTCCACACCACGAAGGCGTCATTTCAAAAAGAATGCGCTCTCCTCCACTGCGCCATCAAATGACACTGTGACGAAACACCTCTGTGTGGCGCTTTCCTGGCACCGGGCAGGGAAGGAGATTACTAGGTCAAAGGGCGTGCACACGCTTTTGGGAGGCTGACCCCTGGCTGACTGATGACTTCAGCGCCACACTCCGACGGCCTTGTTAAGCTCTCTCCCAGACACTCGGGAACACACACGCGTGTGCGTGCACACACATGACAGCCTTGTCCTCCTGGGTTGAGCCCTAATGTCTCGAGTGACGCAGACGCGGCGACACTCGCAGTGGCGGGAGCCAGCCGCAGAACAGGCCGCGGAGCAGACCAGCTTCTCCAGCAGCACGAAGTGTCAGATGTGGGCACTGGCCTGGGCGTAGGAGCAGGCCACTGGACCCACCTTTAGACACTAGAATGGCCCTCAGTGAGATGCTTCCCGACGGGCAGGACTGTGATGTGGGGACATGGCCCACCCCGCAGAGGGGCCCAGTGTGGGAGGCGGGGGAGCTGCGGCCAGCCGGGTGCGGGAAGGGCGCCCAGGGACGCTCGGCAGTGCCGGCCAAGCTCTCCCCTCGGTGTCCCTGCTCCTGCCCCCTCTGCCCACTCACCTCAGCTAACAGAGCTGACAAGCGGAGCCCCTGGGCGGCCCACCTCCTCACCGGCACCCATGCACCTCTCACTGACAACCACCCTCAAGTATTGGGAATACAAGCTTCACGGTGTCCTGAGACCCGAGGGTGGGCCCGTGCACAGGGACAGCAGAGAAGAGGCTCAGTAACAGCTCCCCCAGAAGGCTGCCTGCCCTCCACCTGTCCTCCCCATGGACAGCGCAGCCACCAGCCTGTTGGTGGGACCAGCAGTGCGCAGCAGGCCGTACCGGGCAGACTACCCATGTTAGAAAGCGGACTGGTTACCACGATTGTACAACACACCTCCCTCCATCAACACTCTGTTCAATTCCAAGGCAAACACCAAAGCTGAGACTTGAGCATGTGTCTGAGGCCTTCCCGGCCCCCACCGCTCCCTCCTCTCTCTGACACAGCTGGGTAGGAGCTCACTGACCTAATATTTCTGGACGGATAATTCCTCGCCTTGGGGGAGGCTGGCAGAGCCCATGGCACCTGCCATTTCCAATCTATGTTTTCAAATGGCAAGGGGCGGGGGGGGGGGGGGGGGGCGGCGGCTGTGCTGGGAAGCTCGGACACAGCATGGACAGTGCCCCACACCCCGAGCGAAAACTTCCAAATCCACCCACAGCCTCGGCGGAGCCACTGCTTTGTGTTGGAAAACCCAGGAGTCTGTTTCCAAACGAATCATCTCAAATCCTTCACTGCAGAGAGTAATTGAATTAAAGAGTCGCCCTAAGTCGTTCAAGTGAGACAGCAGCCAGCAGTGCCGTCAGGGCCCGCCATCTTCTCGAGAGCTTGCAGAAAAAGCAATAGAATGTGGTTCAAAGGACAGATGGGACTTCCCTAATTGTCCCCAGATTCCCCGCAGCAGGGGTGGTAACTAAATGGTTTCAATTAAAAGTTAAAGAAACAGGGAAAAGCAGGCCGTGAGTTATGCCTGGTGCTGATCAGGTGCATTCGGTTGAGCCTGGGGTGTCTGTCTCTGGGTCAGACAGCCCAGTGTCCACAACACAAGCACTGACCCACCCAACATGTGGCCGTGACGAGGGCAAAGTAAATCTGTTTTCAGATGCCCTGCCCTGATTGCCCAGTGAGTCTAAAGGAGGCAAGGCCTGGTGCCGGCTCGGCCCATGAGAAGGGGGAGCCAGCATGAGCCAACACGGTGGGTGCCACCCGTCTCTGGGGAGGGCACAAAACCTGCCCGCAGGCGGTGGTCACAGCAGGATGACAATAGGCGCGAAGCAAGCATCACCTTCTGGACAAACCGATGCGTATTACCGTGGTTTTCGGACTATATTACCTAGATTTTAGGGGAGGAAAATAGGAAAAAATATTTTGAAGCAAAAGAAATGTGGTCTTGCTCTTGCCTCCTGTGACCCCGCTCCACCGCTGCCCCACCCCGCGAGCCAGGTAAGCTGCATTCGGACTATAAGATGCACCCCCATTTCCCCCCAAATTTGGGGGGAAGTGCGTCTTATGTCCGAAAAATATGGTAAGTGGTGTCACTTTGCACCCAAGGGCACATGGGGTGACATCTGAAGACATTCTGAGTTGTCACACGGGGGTGGGAGGGTGCTACTGGCATCCACAGGGTGGGCAGAGTCCAGCTGTGGTCCAAAATGTCAACGGCGCCAAAGTTGAGAGACTCCCTCTTAAAGGAACCCGAAAGCCAAGTCCCTGAAGTTTCAAAGAACAGCAATGCTAAGAAACAGCTGGGTCGACGATAGGCAACTGCGGAAGCAAGCTGGTTTTGGCCGAGCAGGGCCTGAGTACCATCACGGTGGCCCGGACAACGAACACGAAAGAGTGGAGCCCACTAAGTGCCTCAGGGGAGCACAGCAGATGGGCAGGAGTGAGCTCCTGCCACAGGAAGACCCAGGTGGCCATGGTGTGTGGGGCGAGGCGTCCTGACTGAGCTCATTTAAAGGAGAGAACCGGAGCCAGTGTGGGTGAAGCAGGAACTGGGGACCCAGTGCCTGCTAGCCGGAGGAGGTGAGTGGCCTGGGCACGTGCGGTGGGTCTCTCAACACCCTCCAAGTTCAAGTCCCATTTCCCATCCAGGCCACCAGCTGCTCTGTGAGCACAACTAGGACGCATACCTACAAACAGATCTCAGGAGAAATTCCAGAGAGCTAACTGTTGGAAGGACCCTAACAGACAAAGACAAAGAGACACAGACGTCACGGGTCCCAGAAAGCCAAGTTCAACAGATAAGATCCTAAAAACCAGTCCAGCAGCCCACTGTCAGGACACCGTCTCCCCCCAGCCAATGATTACTACTGGGTGGGAGCGACTGGTGAGAACCCGGAGGCCTGGCCGTGTCTCCGCCCTCCCAGCCCTCTGAAAGGCACTCTCAGAGGCAAACCAGCTTAACGGAGATGGAGGTGGGGGCTACCACCCTCCTGGGATATGTGTGGGTTTGGTGTTTGTGCCCTTTGTTTAAAAAACAAACAAACAAACAAACAACTAATACATGTTTGCATAGTTATAATACCCAAAAAATCTGGGAATAAAATTAGAATATTCCTTACTACACAGCTACACTATTAGTTAACTTTTTGTTACTATAATTAGTATTTCCTGTTCCTTCTGAGAGTAGGTTAGCGAGAAGGCACAGAACTCAGTTTTGAATCTGCTCTAGGAGGAAAAAAAGGTCAGCATCATGAAAAGGTGCGAGGGGAAGAAAAATGCAAAATAAAAGAATATGGTCATAACATTCCTGCATGATTTGACAGCAAAGCCTGAGCAACCTCATACTGACGGACTCACGCTCTTTATTTCCACGCTCAAAAACAGGGAGAGATCTCCCCACCTGCACCCACAGTCAAATGGAGCGAAGGGGAGAAAGTCACTGTCACTAGAATACAGACTGGCCCTGGGGCTGTTTACGAAGCACAGCCGCGCCTGATGAATTCTCAGAATTCTCAACTAAGACATGCACAGAGCTTTAAAAAAGAAAAGAAAGGTACTTCTAACTCAGGTAAGAAGTACAGAACTCTAGGTAGCATGAAATACCTCCCAGAGACTTGTACAGCGAAATCAAGCAGCAGTTTAACGGGGTGTACAGCCTGATATACAAAAGGGCCCCAATTTCTTCAGAGGAATTAACGTTTCAATCCTGTTTTTATCTAGAAGTCGTTAAACTGTGCAACATGAATTATTGTAACTGCAGGAGCGAATTAACTCTGTTCATCAGCCAAGTCCAAACACTTTAGAGTGCATCTGTAATGGGAAAACAGCTCCACTCTTCCATCTCTTCTCGTTAAAGGGAACCGGTTTCCCTCCCAGTATATAAAACTGTCCTCTCTTCACGTAATTTATATTACCGTAAGCCAACTCACATTCTGAACTATTACACGCCTCCAATTAATTTCTGCAGCTTTTGCCTGAAAATTTAATGAGATAGTAGTGTACGAACCTGCTGACTCTGGACTGTGTGCCCCCAATATTAATGCCGGCACAGTAAAGTCACCGGAGCCACGCTTGCTGAGTATGAGTGGCGGAGGCAACGCACACACCAGGTCTGCTCGCTACCCCCTTTTAAATCCAGTTGCAAAATTTACTGGTTTCCAACTCAACTGCTCCCCGCATCCACCAGGGAGGAGGGCAAAAAGGCCACATAGTCCAATCACCACCACTCCCCTTCTGTAATCAGCTCCCTCTGGCCCCATGGAAGTCGGGTGACTTCGTCTAAGACCTTAGTTCTCTCCTGTGGGAGCTGACAAAGCGGCTGCACCCAGATGAGGATGGGGGCCCAAGAAACCCCTCACCAAGTCCAGCTGCAGGTGCCCCATGGGTCGCCCCTGCACAAGCAGGGTCCCTGTACCCTGACGTGTGCCTGAGTGTGCAGGTGTGTGTGCACGGGCATGCACATAGGTATTAGGGTGCACGTGTGTGCATCTAAGTGTGCCCAGGTGTGCAAGGTCAGCCACAGAGGAAGAGGTCAGGGGTGCCGGCAGCACAAGGACAGGTGCTCTGTAGTGATTTCCTTTGCCAAAGGGCCTACAGGTGCAAACAGAAGGGAAGAGAGGCCTCAACCACGACACCCGTATCGCACACGCTGACTCCGCACTGCGGAACTGACGGCCCGCCCTTACTGCACTTACGGGCGCCAACTGCACTCTCTGCCGCTGGTGGTCACAGAACACACAGCACCGGGCAGAGCGTGTGGGACGTGGCTGAATACTGGGTTGGCGAGAAAGTCCGTATGTTTCTTTCCATAAAATGAAAGACACGTTTTTCATTTTCACCAGTAACTTCACTCATTTGGATATGTTGAGTATGTTGGCTGTCTCCCATATGGTATATGTCACACTGATTGTTCTCAATTAATGTCTCACTTCGATCGCTATCAACTTCCACCGGTCTCCCCGACCGTGGAGCATCGCCCAGCATGGAATCTCCAGCACGAAACTTCGCAAACCACTTTGACACGTACAATCAATCACAGCACCTTCTCCACACATGGCACAAACCTTTTTCTGCATTTCAGTTGCATTTTTAATTTTCTTGAAATAATAAAGCACAATATGCTGAAAATGATCATTTTCTTCAATCTTCAATATTAAAATGACTACACAAAATTTCACCAGTTTTGATAAAGTATTTTTTCAAATGCACACTGATACGACAGCTGCCACAATATAATCCAACAAAATTGTTCCAAATGAAGTTAATAACAACTAAGAGCTAATAGAGCCACCTTATGGGAAAAAATATAATGAACTTTTTGGCCAACCCAATAGCCACAAAGTTGGGAGTCGTGTTTGGCGGCCTGTAGAAACCCAGGAGCCGGGGAGTGAGTGGACCAGGCTCCCGAGGAGGGAGGTAAACAGACCCCGCTATTCATTCCTGTCCCTGTCCCCCACCCCAGCCAGACCTCACAGTGCCAGTGAGCCAGAAGGGAGACTGCTTCTGCTGAGCAGAGACACACAGACACACAGAGACTCCAGGTTTGAGCTGTTCTCCCTGCTCCAGTTCAGCCCGGGGGACTGGCTACTCCAAGTCCAAGGTGGGGGCAGGTGCAAGGTCTGTGCGGAGTGGAGCTCCAAGCCCCCACGCACATCTCAGCTGAGAGCAGTTACCACGTCAGGAAGCTTCTTCTTTGAGGGTGTTTGTGAATATACTGGGGAGTCTACAGTGAGAGTACAGAACATCCATCAGGTCAACAGCTGATTGGGTATGTTCAATAGCAAACCTCTGAACAGACAACAGCTGAACCGTTTGGGTAGATGGTGACGGAGCAGAGCATTCTGGGTGTGTGGGTCCAACCCAGACTCAGGTTTCAATCCCACCCTGCTCCTGCCAAGTGCCAGGAGAAGTCAACCAACCTCCACTGGCCACTAAACTCAGAGTAAGTAAGGATATCCCACCCCCTCAATTGCAGAGCCAATCTGGCCTGGAAATTTTAAAAAAACAACAAGAAAAAAAAACCCAGTTGCTTTCAACTTTGCCTCCACAGCCAGGGAAAGCCAGCCTGTGACCTAACACCCACCCAGGCTCACTGGACAACCCTCCCTCCCCAATCAGTCTGAAACACCTCTCTCCAAGTGCTGGGGACCCCCTTCTGCTCCACAGGAAAAGACAGGACTTCCTGGGAAAACAAGCTCCTGGGCTGCCACACCCCTGCCTAAGAGAAAGCACACGGGTGCCCAGCCACCAGGAACTGTAGCATCAGCAAGAGTGGCAAAAGGATTCTGGGGACCCCTCAGAACCAAGGTCACGGGCTTTGGAGGCTGGGGCGGGGGGGAGAGGACACAAGAGTAGGCTGGCCCCCCTGGGTTCCTGCCAGAACCAGCACAACCCCAGCCCACCCCAGCCAGAGGCATCCTCCCCGCAGGCCCCGCCCCCAGGCCCCACTCCCTGGGGAGGACACAGGATGTCTCCTTGCAAGGTCACACACCCACTGTGAAAATCTTCTCATCTGTCGAAGAGCCGAAGCCATTAGCTGGGTTGCTGGCAAGCACAGATGTTGTCTATATCTAAAAATTCCCAGACAGATCAATTAGCATATTATAAAGGATTTACTCCACTTTCTCTTGACAGATCATAAAAGCCAAAACACAAGACTCAGTTTGAAACTGACAAGTGTATATAGCAGGGGAGGGTCTATTAAATGGAGACAACAGCAAAAGAAAATGGTATTTATAATGATTAGCCACCTAATTAATTCTAAGAGCAAAATGTCAAAAGCTGTAAATCCATTTCTTTGGTAACTGACGTTCGACATCAAACAAGCCACTTCTGTGCTGAGAAGGGACGCCCTGACGTCTCCCCGCCAATTTGTACCCAGCAGTGTGGCTGCTGTGCTGGCTTCCCGTGCAAGGACCCTGGAACCTATGTGGAAAAGCCACAGAAAACTGGAACTCGGGGAAATAAATACTCTCCCCCAAATTAATGGCAAAAAAAATCCTACAATTAAAGAAGTTAAAATACCACACATATATATTGACAAAGTCTTAGGACATGTCTGTGTTCCCTCCTGTGCCAGCCACCGCAGTTCAAAAGGAGAAATTCTCAGCTCGGGGGGTCTTCCGTGTTTCGACTTGGCCGTTGGGGGTGGCATTTGGAGGAGGGTTCTAAGACAGACAAAGGTCAATGACATTATTATCCTCTGCAAGTCTGTGCACTGTCCTTCCTAGTGCGTTGAAAGTCACCCTTTGGGGCTGGAGCGGACAGGCAGAGTGAAGCAAGAATAACACGAAACCAAAATGGACTTAATGGATGCAGAGTTGTCCCTCTTCCCATACTTCCTGAGTTCTCTTCCTAGACTGCTAATCAAAATCTGCATTTAAATAGGACATTTTTAATGTAGAAAAGAGGAAGCCCTAGGGTACCGAGGTATTGCATTCAATATCCAGGGACACAACATTGCATTGTAAATGAGACGCAGCTTTCTGAAATTTACTGAATGTATGACACATTCCAAATTGTCTTGTTATTACTACTATTTTTACTAAATTCTCCTCTCCTAATAGGTGTGTTTCTTTTTCGTCCAAGACCGTTAATAAAAGTAATGCAACGCTACATCATGCTATCAACTGAATCTTGAGAAAAGATTACAGCGACCCCAGGATCTCATAAGCCCCAGGCTCCCATAATTCCAGCCATTATTCAGTGTGAAGCTCAAGCAGTCTGAATTCATTACCATTGGTGGTCACAAATCTGCATTTTTAGACTTTGCCGTAAGATACAGGAGTCCAAACCCGGTGACCTGAATCTAACAGCCTTTCGTGTGAAGTGGCCAAGCTAATGGGCCTCTCTCCCAGTGCAGCTCTCGGGACTAAGCCTGTGTGCTGGGCTGGGCCTCACTCCGGATGGCTGGGTCACCGCCAGGGAGGACAGGACAGCACCGGCCTCACCCCCATGACCTGGGTCACACTCAGTGTCCAGGCAAACAGTGGAGACTTGGAGCCCCCAAGAGAAGCATGGGGCCCTCTCCCAGGGGAGGAGGCACATTGTCACACAGGTGTCCGGGTCGCCTGGCACAGTGGGACCAGCTCCCTCTCACCAAACGGGCCAGGGCTCAAGTGCAATGTGCGAAGGCAGGCAAGGAGGTGGCCACCACACTGGGTCCCTGCAGATATGTGACACACTGCCCCCCTGTCCTTCAGTCCCTAGGGACCCAGGGACTGAAGGGACCCAAGGCACGTGGGAGCCTGCTGGGCCTCTTTGCAGAAGGGCTTCAGGGAGCCCCAAACCTTTCATCCCTTGATGAAGAAACAGCATTCCCAGGCGGACGTGAAAGAGAAGTTATACCCCATTCCCCAAGTCCCAGGAGGAAAATATGACAGAGTTGTTTCTCACAAGCAAGGAAGCCTAGAGTCACAGTCACCTCGCGTTTAAATGTCCCTTTAACCTGGACTCCAGGTGCCTCCTTGCAGAGACACAGGCTGCACTTGGCGCCCCACCCCTGCAAGGTGTGTGGCCACCTCTGTCAATGCGCCTGCTCGTGGTGAGGGTGACCCAGACCACCCCTACCCCCTGTTGAGCCCTCACGAGGGACCAAGCCCTGGCTCAGCCTCCTCAGTGACCGTTCGCTGAGCCCACACAACTCTGAGATGAAGCATTACTGTTCACCCCCACTTCTCAGGGGCACTTGAGGCAGTACATGCAGAGGGCTTTAGTTTGCCCAAGGTCAATGCCATCAGAGGGAGACCAAGGTCACACTGCAGGCATTTATGGCCCTGCCACCAGCACCCAGCCCCCAACCCATGCCCAAGGCCATGGCCAAGTCTTTACCTCCCTCATGCAAATACGAAGCCACCGGTGTGCTGGGGGAGCAACCGGTGACATGATTCCTGAGGGAGGAGCCAAGTTCAACGCCACGTCAATGTGCTGCTTAAATGCGCAAGCGGGCGGCTCCCTGACTGTGAGTGCCTCCCTGGCACTTAGGCCAGAGGGAGGTCAGAGTGGGCAAGTTAACCCGCCCTCCTTCCTCGAGGAAGGCGCAGCCCGAGCCAGGTCTGGGGTCCGTTGGGGGCGTCTCAGCTGTTACTAGGAAGCAGCACTAAGCTTCAGCAGAATGACGAAAAGCCAGGAGTCCAGTGCTCTCTAAGTTAAGGATTTTAATAAACGTGGGACTGAAGCCATGAGTCACACGCAGGAAATGCCAGCTTCCAAGCCTGGGAAGGCAGGCAAGGATGTAGCACCACACTGGGTCCCCACAGAGATGTGACACACTGCCCCTCTGTCCTTCAGTCCCAAGGGACCCAGGGAAACGAGACTTGGGAGCCCGCTGGGCCTCCCTGCAGCTGGGTCCCCAAGTCCCATGGAGTTCAGACTCTCAGCTCTGCCTGCAGGTCAGGGAGACAGGGGCATGCCTTAGCACTCTAGCCACAGAGCTCAGAACAGGCTTCATTATTTCAGAACACGCACTCCTCCCCCAACAGGTAGTCTCATGGGCGGTCTGCCGTCGGTCTGCAGAAAACACTCCAGCCACTGTCCTCAGCCCTGCCTTCCCGGCAGATACTGGGACAGGCCCCACCTCAGCCCGGGGCACACCCGTTCAAAAACCAGTCCCGGGAGTCCCTGCTGTGTGGGTCTCGAACAGAAAGCCATGGAGACAAGGAGCGCAGTAGACATGGCTGCTGCCTCGGGGAGCTCACTGGAAAGTTCTATGTTAAGAGATCACTACTCCTTAATACACCTGTATCTAATTTCACCCTAGAGTGTCAGAAAGCTCAGCATCATCTGAGAGACCGACAGCCTGGGAGCCCATGCTGTCCGGTGACCAAGGGCTCCCAGCAGCTCCCGGGCCACCCTCCCACCAGGGCAGCTCCCTCAAGGACACCCAACAAAGCTCGCCCCGTAGATTGCTGACACCGATTAAGAGACGCAGATGAGGCCAAGGACAGCGTGATGCAGCAACCCCAGGACACAGAACCTTGCACGGTGCTGCCCCCATGGCGCTCCTGTCCCTGCGTCCTCTGAACTGTGGAAGCAGACATCCATCTCCAGGCTGCAGAAGGAGTGGGGCAAAGGCTGGCATGAAGGAGGGGCATTTCAGCAAACCTGCACTGCCCAGTCCACGCCCCAAGCTTCCCCCCCCACCGCCCCCCGCCCTGGGACAGGGGCGAGGCTTGCTCTGGGGCCCTGGGATCCTGAGCAGAGAAAGTATACCCTCGCACCCCCTGCCAGCGCGCCCTGCACGGCCAGAGCTGAATTTTCCAAGGAGCTGCAGGTTACACCCTGCCGGGCCCACAAAGGCTCCTTTCAGTTACACAATGCACAGCTGCACAGAAGAGGGGAGCCAGGGGAGGTGACCACAGAAAAGGGGTCGAGTTACAGGGCACAGCAACCAGAGAGCTTTCTGACATTTTCTGACACTCTCCTACAAATGACAGTGCAATCCCTCCAATGTCACAGGGCCCACCCCCTACAGGTCCGACGGGCTGGAAGCTCTCCGGGACGCCGGAACTGGGAGCCTGGAGAAAGACAGCAATGGGGGTGGGGTGGGGGGGCCCTGTGGTAAGTCAGAACACATTCATGAAGAAACGGAAATTCAACATGGTAATCACAGGCTCTAACTGCTGCGGTTCACCCCTGGTTTGGGTTTTCACCCCCGCACCTTGCTTTCCTCTTGTTCTGTCCGTTGCCATGTATAACTAATGTAACAGCTTCTGCAGCCCACCCCACAGGCTGCTGCTGTTCCTTTCAAATAGTACACTGCTGGGAAATTGATTTGTCTCCTCCCCGTGCCTAAAAAAACCCACACTATGAAATATGTATAAATGTCACTGTTCAGGCTCCGTCATAGGGTAAGTGCAGAAAAACGTTCCTTTTACCTGCGCACACAGGGGCGCACGCAGGGGCCCACGCAGGGCCGATGTTCTCATGGGCCGTCTGTGCGCCTCCATGAGACCTGACGAATTACGCAGCATTCTCTTTTAAAACCTCCTACTTACACTTTACTGGTACAAGTCTAGGGGAATTATCCTAATTGCTACATGGAAAGAATGAATTGCCACAGCATTCAGTTAACCAAGACGACTTTATTTTTAACAGCATGGGGCCAGGTGGGAGTTGCCAAGTTTGCCAAAAATAAACGAGCCAACCAATAAATAAAGCCAACGGGTCCAGTGGGCGTCAGACGCCCAGTAAGGAGGAAGCCACAGGGAACAGGCCTGGGGCCGCGCTTCTGCCGGGGACAAGGGAGCTCTCAGCCTGAGAAAAGGTTCCCGCAGTGCCATGGGGCGGTGGCTTCTTGAGCTGTAAAGGGCGGTCGACCTTGGCTTGAACATCCTGGTTCTCAACCAACCTGTCTGTCTACCAAAACTTCGGTCTCGATTCTTGACCCGACAGCCCTTCCAGGCTGATGCCTGTGTAACGAGTCACGTGTCTCTCAGGCCACAAAGAGATTCGGTTTTCTCAACAAATCGCTTCTCGAGCAGCTTCCACTGTATTTCTGCAGCACCTGTGGCTGAGGAAGTTGCTACTCCCCTGAGAGGCGGTGTGCGCCCCTCTGCGGAAACCGAGATGGAAGGACAGACTGAACCTGCCGGGGACCGAGGCCACGTTCCAGGAGTAGGGACGGCAGCGGCGGCGACACGCAAGCACTAAACAGAAATATTTACACACACGCAGAAATAACCTTTCCTCTCTCATTGATCACACCTGACTGGAGACCCAACGTTTTCACACCAGAAAGCTCATTTCCTGCCCACACACACAACCACCTCCCCGTCCTCCGTCTGGAACTCACCGCAAACAGAAAACGGCACATCCAGCAGCAAATGTGACCGGACTGCATGGGGCCACCCCTCCCCATCCTCCCTCCTGGAACACGCAGGTGCTCCCAGCCTTGGAGATGATGACCATCAGCCCACTGACCTTTGCCTCTGGCTGTCCCCTATCCTAGGCTGTGGCTCCTGTCCACTGGGGGACAGGGGCAGGGGATGTAGGCTTCCAGGGGGTGTGTCCAGGCCCCCACTGGTCTGGCCTGAGAGGGGCTTTCTCTGCACGCAGGAGCCTGGCACCCAGGCAGCTCCTCCCGGGACCAGTCAGGCCCCACTGTGCGTGTGGCAGGGACCGACTCCGCCATGCACTCGAGAACACACACTTTCCAGGAGTCCTGGCCGACCACTCAGGGACCCTGCCGCACTGACACAGCGAGTCGCACCGCTACACTGTTTCAGCAGGGGCAGGGGGCGGCCTGAGTCTGGGTCACCCCTTGGTGCCTGAGCCCCGGGTGCTGACAGGGGGTCTGGGCATCAGGTCCTTCATGAATAAAAGGGGTCCCACCAGCTCCATCAGAAAAACCTTAGAAAACAGGTGGACCTCGCACCCATGTTTCCCAGCATCACACCTTGATGGGGTGCTCAATTAACGACACCCCTCCCACCCACTGGGGACAGAGGGCCATAGGCCACCTTCCTCCTAAGGGGGTCCTTCTGGGGGAGCACAATTCAGCAGAGAACCACCCTGGCCGGGACCAAAGGACATCCAGGCAGGACCACTCACTCCACACACAGGATGGCAGAGTGAGAACCAAGACCCTCTTTCATTTTGCACCTCCCTGGCTGGTGAATCGATCTGATTAGAATCAGCAGTCCTGAAGGGCAAGTGCAGGGAACAGGCCAAAAGAGCAGGAAGCATCCCACAAGGGGGAGTCAGTCAGTGGAGGCTGGAGGCTCGACCCCCTGTGGCTAGGACAGGGCACACCCCAAGAACAGAACAAGAGGCTGGGCAGGTGAGCTCTCTCCGGTGCTGGCCAGGAGGCAAGGGTGGGCCTCAGTCACCACCTGCCAGGGAACGGCTCCCACAGGACCTCAGATCTGCGGCTCAGGAGTAAAATCCAAACAAGAACCAAGAACCCAGGGCTTCAGCTGGGCCCTCCTGCCTGCTCCATAGAGCTGGCTGAAGCTCAGTCCCCAACACCCCCCCACCACCCCACCCTCCAGGGGCCTCCAGGCTGTTTCTCAACTAGAGAGTTAAAGATACAAGGCCCTGCCCAGGCCTCTGGTTTGTGGTTTTCAAGCTGGCAATCTTTGGCCTGAGCACCGGACCGCACGTCCCCAGGTAGCACTGGCATGGCCCCTGCACCTCAACAGCCAGAGCCACTGAGGGGTGGGTGGTTTGCTTCTAAAGTAAGGCGATGCTGTCCCTTCCACTTTTCAAGAAAGACACCTATGTCACCAGAAACAGGGCTGAGGCCCTGATAACCACAGAGAAGACTTCAGCGACCCCGCTGCAGCAACGGGTCGGGTGGTCAGCAGCCCGGTCACTGTGGGAGACTACAGCAAGGCCCTCCCCGCCCCCGAGCAAGGCACCAGCATGCCGGGGACCTCCGGGCGCCTTTCTCCGGGGCCTCATGAGGCGGGCCCAGCCTCCGCCTCACTATCGAGACCTGTCAAAGCAGCATAGGGCACCTGCTCCCCCAGGCGCGAGCAGCCAGGCAGGCCGCCCGTCTTTGCCAGACCAGAGCCGCCGCCGCCGCCGTCCTGGCACCGCCTCACAGAACCAATGCTCTGACTTCCACCTCCACTCACCTGTAGACATTTAACAAGCACTTATTTTTTTTCCTGTCACTCCCATAAAGTTACAAAGTAAGTAGGTGCTGCGATGAGTATTAATGCTTACTAACAAGACAGTGCAAGACCACCAGGTCTTCACCCGCACCCACGGAGACCGGACTCGGGCTCCGGGAGGAGCCGGCACACCCAGCACGTGCTGGGTTTCCATTTCCCAACAAGCAGGGACACATGGCATGAAGAGGGCAGGCAGGCAGGTCTAAAGGTGGCCTGTCAGCATACATTAGGATGACAAAGTGCGCCTCCTGGGGGGGGGGGGGGGGAGGGGGCGGGGGCGGGGAGAAAGTGGGAATGTTTGATTTGAAGATATTAAAAAAAAGAGCCACAATCCAAAATACCAAGTCCAGAGTAAGAAGTGTGCAACACTGTAAATGGGGACACACTCAAAATGACTAAGAACACACTACGGAACATAAAGGTTCTAGCACCCCCCAGGTTTGCCTTTGCAAGGCTGTGACTTCCTGAGTTTTGTGGTTTTCATCAACTTCTGCTCCTCTGTCCGCATTAAAAAACAAAAAAAACAAAAAAAACAAAAACCACCCTCACCTGTCCATCCACACAGGGTCCTTCCTCAGGCTGCAATCGAAGATGCCCCTTGTGTGGCCACTCATCGGCCTCAGCGGGGCTTTGTGGGCACGACGTCCTGGACACAGTGCTGAGCCACGGAGAAGAGTGGCCCAAGGGTTAACGCCTACTTTCTGGGGACCTGCGAGAGCCCCACCCTGTAAGTGCAGGCCAGGGCAGGCGGGGTGAAGGCGAGCCCACTCACTGGCAGGGCCCTCGGCGCTCCGGGACTCCATCAGGACGCGTGCTGTAATCTCTTCCGACACCAGATGCGTTCAGGCAACGTCAGCGTTCCCCCAAGATCAAGACCACTCTTCCACCAGCTCCCACAGCGGTTCGGTTATTAGGTTGAGTCCAATGAAAATGCTATTACTCAACCATTGGTGCTATTTTAATAGTCCACTTCATCCTTCTGCTATGAACTTCCACATTCTTATCCTGAGAGGAAACCGTTTTCCAGCCCATGGTGTCTATAAAATGTACCGAGCATTGCTCTCAGGTCTCAGCTATGCAGACGAGATGCTGCCCCCGCCCCCCACCCCTCCCCCAGCAGGTGAGCCTCGGCACTGGGCACAGCTAGTGCTTGGACACGGAGCTGATGGCCACGGACCAGTGGGAGCCCGAAGGATTTATCTCCATCACCCTGCAACCGCCCCCTGCCAACCCCAGCACCCAGAACTGGAACTGACCCCCACCAAATCCAGACACGCAGAGAAGGGCTCTGAAAGCCCTGAGTCAGCACCAGCACACAGGGTCCAAAAGAGGAAAATGGCGAGAGCCAGAAAGTAAGCAAACAATGGCCTCGAAAGGCAGAATTCAACGGGCACGTCAAAGGGCCACCGTGACTTACTAAGGAACACGTCCATGTTTCACCCAAAACACATCCAAGGCCATTTCTAGCCTTGCGCTTGCTCCAATGCTGAGATCTGTGGGATGGCTCAGAAACCCCAGTCGGCTGGGATGTGTGACCCCCACAGATGCCACACAAGCCCTCACACCGCCCCCAGAAAAGCATCCTGGCTACTACGTTAAATTACATCCTCAAAGGTGGGGATCCCCGAGACTGGCCCAGTCCAATGCCTCAATTCACAAGCAAGGCGTACCCATGCCTAAACGAGGTGACCGCTAGTGGCCAGCCAGCTCCATCAGTGCCTCCAGCTGACACCACTTGGTGGGGAAATGGAGGGGGACACAGGGACAGTGAGCCTTTGTCCCAGGGCCACAACCCACTCTGCCGATGGTTCAGGCTGAGGTGCATCTCAGCTACCCCCTGGTGCTCACAGCTCAGCGGGAAGCCTGGCTTAAGGCCACAGTGGTGAACTTGACCTTTCCTTAGGTCAGAGACTCCGTCCTATTGAACACTGCAGGGAACAAGCCTCAGGGTCCGACAGAAAAGACACCAAGGACATATGTGCACACACTCCTTTTTCTTGCTTCAACATGATGTTGTTAGCTCAAGGAGAAACAATTTTTAAAAGCAGGATAAAAATCAATCATTTCTGAGAAGTTGTCACTTGGAGACTGAGTAAGATCCAGGTTTTGTGAAAAATGGCTAACGGCATGTCATAAGTAAACTTGGAACCCCCCGCTCCCCCTTGCTACAAAGGGGGGCTGCACTCGCTCAGTTGGTATTTTCTCAACCACACTCCACATGAGTGTGGAAAGAACCGGTGCTCTCTCCTCGGCCCACACCCACATTCCAATCCACCTACCAGGAACACCATTGCGTGCTCAAAGCATCCAGGGGCCAGCAACCCCCCAAATCTAAGTTCACTGAATTCGTGCCACCCTCAGCAAGCTTCCTAAGGACGCCCATCCACCTCTGCACTCGAGTGGCTTGAGGTGTGTGTGTGTGTGGGGAGGAACTGTTCCCCTAACTCATTTTTATTCTTTGTAATTAATATGTCGAGGAGTCCTAGCACGGGCTCCCACCCTGGCTCGAGTTTCTAGCAGCACAATTTCCGGTGACTTATCTTTATAGCAGCAGCAGTGGCAACAATCACTTCACACTGAACTATATTGCTTCAGAGTTAATTACATGTATTTTGCTTCTGATAAATGAAAATACCAGATGCAATTAATTGAAAGGCAATCAATATGGTCCTGCTACTAGACATCCCAATGAAACACCCAGAGGCTGCTGGCGATCCATAGTCATCAGCTAATTGAAAACATTCCGAAGGGGATTTTTAGGAAACCGGAACTTTTACCTGGAGATACTTCCCAGTAACTCACCGATATAAATCTGTCCACACCTCTAGAGCTCGCACGATGGGCTGTCCGTCCGTCTAAGGGAATCCAGCTTCATTGGCTTGAAACCATTTCAGGCAATGGAACCCTGGAAGCAGAACGGACTGGGTCAGTGAAGCTAAGGCAGGGACTTCCGCTGTTTACATTGGGCCACCCTTTCATCTCAGTTTTCCAATGCCGCCGACTCTGAGTGACCAGTTAGTTATTGGACGGTTTCATTAAAATCACTGTTTGTCTTGCCTCCATCACAACGCAGGTCAAATTAAACAGGACAGCACCAGAGCCAGTGAGCTCTCTCCATCTCTCGTGATGGAAGCCGGGCATGCCGCCCAGAAGGCGGTACTGTGTCATCATCACCATGAAAATGGCACTGAGCTTCCCTCATGTCCCCCAGCAGCCAGCAAGGGACCAAACCAACAATGCCGCCACGCATGCAGCATCACCGGCGGCCTGAGCAGCTCGGGACCAGACGGTGCGGTTCCCGAGCCCAAGGTTTCTCGGTGCCATTAGCATAAATGCTGACAACTGTTAATCCACGGTAACTCTGATTAACGGTTGCAGTTGTCCATTAATAGGAGGCATTTTAACTTACTACTGAAATTGATTACTCAGTTAAGAATTCAATCCTGACGTTCAATAAAATTGCACTTTCTCGGCAAATGCAATAGGAAAAGAGGTGATGCATTAAACAGAACTCACATCCATTTTCCTGTGCGTGGAACGAAGAGCAAATGTACGGGGCCTTTCACCTCATCAGCCCATTTCCTGTCCACCCAGAGCTGCAAGGGGGCAGGGGGGAACCCCTGGGCAGCGGGCAGGGCTGGGTGTCTTTCCCGTGGCTTTCCCCTGGCAGCACGTGGACCTTTGCTCGGCTGGGCACCCTCCTCGCCCTCCTCCCGGTCCGTGGGGAAGGAAGGAGAGCAGTGGTTCACGGGAGCGCACTGCTGGAGCCAACCAGCCACGCCTGCCGCACCATCGGCCAGGATGCCAAGGGCTGATTAATATTTTTTAAATGCACGCCATCACTGTGGCCAGCTCCCTTGCTACACTCTACTTTCCAAACCATTGAAATCCTGGAAAACCAGAGTTACTGAATACAGTTTCTTCTCTTTTAAAACAACCTGGGATCCAATCCTGGGACTTGTCCTGCAGGACTACAGAGCAAACAGGAGAGAAACCACGGAGCCCCACAGGTCCTTCTGCTCAGCGTGAGGCAGCAGGACACTCAGGGCTGGGACACCAGCCGCTCCTCCTCATGCCCAGACCCAGGTCAGCGGCAGGGATGGTCTGGAAGACCTAGGTGGGAAGGGTGGCCTCTACTGTCACGGCCCCTGTACAGCCAAGGTCAGGAAGGAATCTGCCCCCGACTTTCACCCCCAACTTTCCAGTTCAGGGAAAGGGGGACAGAGACACCCCAGCCTCTTGCGGGCTGAAGAGGGTGGGACAGGCAGGGGCTCTCCGTGGTCCGGAGCCTCTAATGACACCCCAGTTTCACGGTGACTGAGCACCCACTACAGCCAAGGAGCCGACCCTCTGAGGTGGCAGCAGCTCACCCAGCAGACACCTGCGTGCCCTGCAAAACCCGGCCCGTCCACGCCACCTCCTGACACCTCCCTGCTGGTGCCCGACTGCTGCCCGCCCACTGCCCGCCCTGCCCTGAGTCTCTCCAGGTTCAATGCCCTGGTCGCATTTTCTTCACCTCTGGATTTCTCCATGCCTGGAACTCAGGAGGAAATCAAACACTTGGTGAACCACCTAGTGGGATTTACCCCCCGAGCAGCGTGGCCTGCCCTGGCATGCCTCGGGCTCTCTTCTCCCCTCCAGCGCTCTCCAGAGCAGACACGGAGATGTTTACGGGTACGTACAGAAGTACACGATGAGTTTTCAAAAATGTACAGTTATCATGTGTATGTATAAAACTTCCCGATACACCCGGAATACTTGCTTCATACGTACGTGAAATAAAACTTAGAAATGTCTGTAACATTCCTTATTTTTAAACCAAGGTCTGAAGACAAATGTAACAGGTTAGCATCGACCTGGTCTCGGTGGGGGGCACGGAGCCACTTTGAGGTACCTCATAGTAAAATCAGCTCAGTCGGTAACAGACAGCTCTGCCTGCGTAGAAGGCTTCCCGGAGGAGGTGCCCTTTCATGGAATTTCCTGAGGGGAATTCGAGAGCCTCCAGACAGGCTGCCCAGGTGCTTGCTGACGGCTCGTTTAATGCCTTCAGGACAGTGAGGGGCTTGGAAGATGGGATGTTTAAAGCAGGTGCCCACTGCGCCTCGAGGGGCGAAAGCACTTAAAAAGTCGGGAGGCACAGAGAGGTGGAGACCTCAAACCCACTTGTTCCACAGAGCCTGGTGACAGGGCGTGGCGGAGTGGCCCCGCGGACTCGCCACGGGAGTTTCCCGGGCAGATTTCCCTGAGAACTTCCAGGGGTATGTACGCAACAGGACCCAGAAACGACTCAGCGGATTAAAAATCACCCCTGTCCCTCCACCAGCAACCGCAGGAGCCCAAGCCTGAGGCTGAACCTGCGGTGGGTGACTGGCCCCTCCCACGGACACGTGCCACTCAGCTCCTCGTTGGCTGGGCAGCTTCCGGCATGGGGAAGGCTCCTATTTCCGGCTTGTACCATCCACCGGGGTGAATGTAGTAAACATCACTGTGTGTTCCGTCCACCGTGGTTGACAACGAGGGGCGCACCAACCCCCAAACTCCTTACAGGAGAGGAAGGGCAGTACCCAGAGCCTGGAGGACGTGGAGCCAGGCCAGGGCCCCAGGGCTTACTACATGCAAGAAAAGAACCGAGGGCCTACTGCCTAGAAGGGTCCCCTCCACCCGGATCATCTGTTACTTCTTATGCTAAGTTGGGCACATGAAAACCACACTGCAGAGTCAGTAAGCCCACTTTTCTGAAATTGCATGACATGAGCCCCCTGGAAAATCGAGAGAAGCCTGAGAAGCTCTACCCTGGCTCATTCCAGGCGGGGGGGGCCAGTCCTGCCTGCACTTGAACTTCAGCCGGCTCCCAGAACTGTTCCTATGCCCTGGAGGGCAGCGACAACCCCCCACCGTCCCCTCTGTGAAGCGGGCCAGCCCAGGTGCCCCCTGCTGCGGGCATCCCCTCTGTGCAGAGTGCCCTCTTCGCACTCCCTGTGCGTGAGTGAACGGCATGTAATGCTTTTCTGCCGTCCAGGGCTGGAGCACCAGCTCTTTCTACCACTTGGGGCCTGCCGGAACCCGCTTGGGTTCTTTGTTCTCACTGACTGACATACGGGTCATCCAGGCTTTAAAATGCCATCTCCCGTCCTGCCATGGGCAGCGGGCACTGTCTTACCCACCGCATCCAGGGCGGTGCCCCTTGTCCCCCTGTGCCGGCACGGGCATTAATTAGGAGGAAAGGGCCTCCGGCGGCACACGTGGGGAGAGCAGGAGGCCCGAGCTCCTGGGAGAGTATGGCCTCACATGGAACCTGCTCCCGGCTTCCGAGGGTCATCCCTCGGGCAACTGCAAGTGCACCTCGATGACAGGCTGCTGGGATGGCCGGCGAGTGGGTGGGAAGCACACGGGAGAAGCCCCGTCAGGATGCCCAGCTGCCGGGGCCTCTGCTGTCCGAGGAGGAGGGGACAGCGCTCACAGGTGAGCGTCCCAGGTGACAGGGCCCATTCAAAGGGGTAAGGAAGGTCAGCCCGAGGCCTGCATACAGCAAGTACTCAATAAATGCTCGTCATCAGCAGACTTCGCACTCAACTCAGGACGAGGTTGTCCTTCTAAGAACCAAACCCCTCTCTGCCCAAATCCTGGGGAAAACGGTGCCTATTTGGCAGAAGTGTCCTGCCCAGGTCACTGAGCAGGGTAACAAAGTCCCCCTACTCAGGAGGGGTGACCTCGGTGAGTCCTGTGCTCGGCTGTGCTCAGAAAAGGCACAGGGGCTGGGCAAGAACCATCTAGAACCCAGCCCCCTCTTACAAACGTTCTTGGCACAGACAACACTGGCTGGCCCTCAAGTGGCGCCCGTCATTGTCAGAGGTGCACGGGTCTTCCAGGAAACGCACACCTCCCACAGGTGCAGGGCTCCCCGAAAAGGAAACCTGAGCCACAGCTGCAGAGAAGGCTCATCCCACCCCACCCCACCCCCGCCGAGGGCCTCGGTGGAGCCCCGAGACGGCCTGAAGCCCCGTGTCCACCTGCTCACCCCTCCTGCTGCATGCACCGGCCCCGTGGCACTGTTCTGGGTGCTGGTCTGTGAGAGGCAGTGACCCTGAGCAATGGGACCACGACAGGGGAGCGCGTGCCAGGGACCTCCCCCCCGCACGCATACTTAACAGGTCCCCCCAACTATCTCAAGTTCAAAGACGGCAGGTGGGAAAAGGCCGACCAAAAGTTCACAGAGAAACCAAATGCCCACCCCTGAACACTGATCTGCCTATGTCAGCAAGCAGCCCGGCCAGACAGATGGACATATGCATGGACAGAGTATGCCAGGCACTATTAACTCAAGACCACAGTGACAACACAGGGGTGTGTATTCCAGGGGACACGGTGAGCAGCCTGGGCCCCGATCCAACACGGCAGGGCAAGGGCACTCGGCTCCCTAGGCGCTCTCCACTCCCCAGTGCTCACCGGCCCCTGGGTCACCCCCCCCCCCCCCCCCCCCCCGCCTCCCTCAGCAGGTCTCTGGATGGGAGAGTGACCTTCCGACCCCTGACTCCACTCCCACAGCTCATCTGCCCTCAGTCCTCAGGGCGGCTGTGAGGGTGTGCACTGCCCAACACCCCCCACGGAAGTGGGGTGGCACTGGGGCTGCCACCAGCAGGCTGGGCAGGCAGCATACCTGGGGGGCTGCTGGAGGCATTGCTGAGCCGTAAGGGGGCATGGGTGGGAGGGGCCGGCAGCTGCTGGATGGGCCTTCCCATGCCTCGACCTATCACTCTGCCCACAAGGCTACATGCAGGATAGTGCCCTCTAGCCAGGACCCCAGACAGGCTCTGCCAGCACAAGCCAAGTCACCTGGGATGGTGTCCCCGCTCCATTCCCCATTGTCCGTGCACCTGCCCAGCACCCCCAGAAAGGCCTAGCCCATCCGGCACGAAGCTGGTAGAAATCTCTGGGCTGGCTGTCACATGGGAAAAACCAAGGTCCTCTGCACGCCGGGCAAGACACAGTCAGTGTGCGGTGAGACCTGAGACATCCCCACCAGGCCACAGCCAGGTCGTCCCCTCCCAGGATTCGGTTCCACTTACTACTGCCTAACGACAAATAAACCATATCCACTGGCCCTGAAACAATCGCCCTTTATTCAGGGGGAGGAAGGCCACCACCCTAAAAGCTAATTTTTTCCATGTCCCACACAGCCCCTGTTGGCATCGAGACACTGAAGGTCAAATCAACACGTCATTACAACGGCCCTCCTGACCCCCCGCCCCTCCCCCACCGCACTGGGTCCAAGAGTTTCGACTTCAGTAAGAAAATGCCCTCCAGGCAGAAAATGCACACACAGTTTTTGTAGGAGAATGTTTATGGACATTTTGCAATATTAATTGTGTTCAGCTGGTCTTAAGTTCTAAGAATGTGAAAAGACCCAACAGCCAAGATGTTAGAAATCGACTTCCAATACAAGGACAGCCCATGGACAACTGCAAGGGAAGACTTGGAACTCTACCACTTTTTTAAGAAAAACAAAACAGGCTGTTTCCTGTGCTGTCTGCCCCTCATGTAGTCAGTCCATCATGCCCGTTCCTCTGCTGCGGCCTCCAGCTTTCCCCGTCTGTGCCCAACGGAGAGCCATCGGATCGGAGCCGGGCGAGATGAGCAGGGCAGCTGGGCCCGTGGCAGAGCCGAGCTCCAGCCGCGGAAAAACCAACAAGACACGAGGATGCCAGATATGGGGGGCAGGGAGCCTTGGAAACGACGGGAAAACAAACACAGAGCAAATCGATAAATGGGTGTTGACCAGGCTTGGCACAGGCCAAGTTTTGAAAGAAAGAAAATGAGGTTCTGAGAGTAGCAGCCCACCCACAGGACGACGTCACTGTGTGACTTGAGGATGTGTTCCCATGCCCCAAACAGGCCGGTGGCTGCAGGGGTGACAGCCAGACCCTCAGCTCAGAGGCCTGGCTGTGCCTCACCTGCCCACAGGAAGCTGCCCTCTTCCCTTGGAAAAGACCAGAGGAGTTGAGAGGGGTCCTTGCCAGGGGAGCGGGCCAGGCCTCCCTGGAAATCAGCCCCGCTCAAAGGAGAGCCCGGCCCTGGGGCCCCAGGAGGGGGCCTGGCGACGGACTAACAGGTGTAAATCAGGCACCTGCAGGCGTCTCTTCGATGGTCTTCCCTGGTTCCAAATATCACTGAACAAGGAAAGGGCCAGCCGAGGCGCATGCAGCTCTGTGAAATGGCCCAGAATCCACCAGAAGAAGGAAGGGGTGGAGGGAGAGATGGGCGCCAAGGACACAGCCCCGCAACCAGGAGGGCATCTGGAAAGAGTGCCCTGGCCTGGGTGCTGCCCTTGCCAGAGAGGAGGTGGGGGGCGTGGAGAGGGAGAGGAGTTCTCTAAGTGCCTCTCCACCAGGTGCCTCATCGACGCCCCATTTGGCAAAGGGCGCAGGGTCAGGGGGTGAGCCCGGCCCTCTGGGTACTCCGTACAGAGACCCAAAACCTCTGTGCTGACAATCTGTCAACAAATCCCGCTGATGACAGAGGAGCATGCTGGGGTGGGGGCGAGGCTCAGGAGAAGAACACCCCTGCCCACCCCTACCCACGGTGGGGGACGGGGCGGGGCACCCTCCCAGAAGATTCTACCCCCCACCCCACTCCACCCCTGGGGAGAAATGAGAGGAGTGGTCAACACTGACATAAAAAGAAGAAACCATCTAAGATGCGAAATAAAAAGGAAACAGTTGGGTACCTCGCTTTCCTGATTCGCTGCAGAGACGCACAGCCATCACGCTACACCCATACCCGTGCATGCTATTCTTCCTTAATTCAAACACGTTTAAGACATGGGAAAAACACAGGCTGGGTGGGGAAACTAACATGAAATACAGAGTAGGCCAAGTCTTACCTATAAATTTTAAAATACTCTTTAAGCAGTGAATTCCGTTTTGGGTACGTACACATATGCACGAGACAGAAAATACACCCCGAGTGGTGAAAGTTATTTCTCCATGCTAAGATTAAAGGTGGTGTTTAAAATACGTCTTTCAGATCAGAAGAATCTTTCGTTGTTCTAATTTCCCCCCGCCACCTCCCTGTATTTCTCCATTTTGTGCGAAGAAACAGATGACCTACAACCTGGACAGTGCGCACAAACGCAGCAGGGGCTCCCGTGCCAGGACACAGGGGGCTGAGCTGGCGGTGCGGACGCGGGACGGGTCCAAGCTGCCCCTGCCTGCGCTCTGGCCACAGTGACACTGAGGAGCAGCCCCGTGGAGGACGCAGGTACCCTCGTCCTGGCTGCACGACCGCAGTGGTGGGCTTTGACGAAGTGAAGGAGCCCATCCTTCTGCATGTCAGACCTACAGAAGGGTGTCTGTCTTGGGAACCCCAATGTGTGAGCCTGTGGTTCCAGCGACCTGTCAGCCTGGGAGAATGGGGGCAAGGACACCCACGCGACGGAGGGACACTCAGCACCTGTCCCTGCCCTGCCCCCCAGGACCCGCAGGGGCAAACAGGCCCAGGCAGGCCGGGCTTCTCAATTGGCTCCAGCGGAGTTCTTGGCCACAGATTAGAGGCTGCAAACGGAGCAGGGAGAGGCATTCAAAGAGAAAAAAGAAAAACAGTGCAGCAAGCCTTGAAGACCGCACGGGGAGCCCGCCAGCCTTGATGCATCGTCACTGTGAAGAGTGATCAGCTTTAGGGTGGATGGGCTACATGCAGAGCACCGGCGGGGAAATGCAGCCAAGTGCAACGAATTCACAGGGGCTGGAAACAGCCCCCGGAGCCCTGGAGAAGGCGCTGACCACTCCCCTGTGCTCGGACTGTCCAGGGGGCAGAGGCCGATGTTGACCTTGGAGAACTGAGACCACTAGCAGTTAAGATGACCTGAATGAGGCCCTGAGTGGCCTAGAAAAATTCCCTTACCCTCAGCTTCTCTTCCTTGCCGAGGACCCCAAGACATGACCCTTAGTAGCCCCTTCAGCACCTCCTTTGAGAGCCGTTGAAGGAATCCCGCGCAATGCTGGCTGGCACCCCGGACGCACCCAACCAACCGCTCTTAGCATTTCATGGCCAGGTGAATCCAAGAACCCAGAGTCCGAGGGAAACAGGTTCTGCTTTATTCCAAACTAAATTAAGAACCCACACCTCAAGGTCTGGGGGAGACTTCTGTTTAAAACGAAGCACACCACTGCCGTCGAACGGGGCGGATGCCGGACCTGCAGCACAGAGACGATGTCCGTCTGTGGGACCCCTCACGGGGTGTGGCGCAGAGCAGAGCACGCAGAGAAACTGCACACACGGGTGTGCAAAGCACCCGCGCTGCAACTGCATCACGGTCCAACGTAGATTTCCTCTCAGGGAAACAAATTTTAAGACTAAACCTCAGAGCTAGGCAAGACCTCAGGGAGCGTCTCACCCAGAAATGGGGAAGCAGGGCCCAGGTCTCCAGCCCAGAGACAAAGGGAGCATGTATTCTGACTCAGTCCTTTCTGCTCCCCACCCAACCTGCAGTCAGAACTACTTCACAGTGGTGTGAGCCCCCAACAGCCGGGACCCACACTAGGACAGCCCTCCCCACCTGACCAGAGTCTGACCACCCAGTTACGATGGCCCCAGGCACAGAGGCTGCACCCCCTCACCCAGAGGAATCCAGGACACAGAGACAGGCCAAACACCAGCCCAGCCCAGGGCCCAACCAGCTGGTCACCCCCCACCCCCCAATACCAGGGGGTGATTTCTGTCCAGGTACCTCCCAGGTCCCAGCGGACCAGGCAGCAAGGCCGGCTCAACAGTCTGGGCCTAGGAAAAGAATGCGGGGCCCTTGAGAGCCCGTACACAGGCTACTGGATTTGCCTCCATCAGGTAAATAACCCCGGGAACGCGGAACCACCCGTCACCCGCACCAAAGCACTCGGGGGCACTTCGTTAGTTCCCAAAGTACAGATGAGCGCTCAGCACGCGTGTGCACAGGGCTCGCAACCCACAAATGCCACCTCACTCATGTGATGGATGTGAGGATACACACGTGTGTATGTTCAAAACCCAGGGCCAATGTGCTTCCTGAAGGAAGGACCGCTCCAAATCTCAGTCTGAAACGAGATTCTCAGGACTGGTCATTTCGCAGGAAACCAGGCCACAGCCACGCCGGTGCCCAGGGCTTCCTCCAGAAGAAGCCGCTCGGGCTGCACCCAGGAGCTGCCGCCAGAGCAGGGCTGCCAACGAACCGAACAGCAACATCCCGAAGTCCTTTCTCCCAAGTCCTGGCTCTTCACGTTTCAGTCCATGCAAAACACACACAGCCCCGACGAGCACCTCACCAGGTGCAGGCGGCTCTCTGTGGTTCAACCACCCCACGGACGTCCAGGGGGAAATGGGCAAGCTAAGTGGAGGCCAGAGATGCCCAGCTTCTCTGGACATCGAGCAAGGACGAGTCGTTCTGCAACTCTCAGGTCGCCAGGGGTTTCCTCTAACCCAGGGTCCTGGTCTGAAATCGGGTCACAATCCTTCAGGACGGACTGTCCCTCACCAAGGAAAAGGAATGAAGTAGTGATTCATGCTGCAACGTGATGAATCGCAAAGGGAACTGTCCTGAGGGAAAACAAACCCCATCCCAAAAGGCGACACATCACCTGCTGGCATTAACAGAACAGTCTGAACCTAGACGGGGACAGACTGGTGGCTGTCAGGGTCAGGGGCTGGGACGCCAACTCTGGAACTTTCCCTGAGCAAGCTGGGGCTTGGCAGGCGGCCAGCTCTGTGTATGGCCGTGGTGTCAGCAGTGATCTGTGCTGGCCACCTGAGGTGGGTGTGGCTACAGACAGTCGGCAGCGGGTCCTTGGGGTGAAGGACTTGCGTCCTGACCATGGCGGTGCACGCGGACCCCACAGGTGCTACGCTTGCGCAGAAGTGGACACGCACCCAAACGAGCCCAACACGGGAAATCCGACCACCTGCAGACTCCATCCACGTCCACTTCCTGGTCGTGTTACTACCACCGGGGAGACTAGGTCAAGGGTCCACCTCGCTACCAACCACGTGCGATCCCACGATTGCTTCCAAGTCACCAGTGTAATTACAAAGCTAACAGGCAGGTCTGGCCCGTTTGGGGTTGGTCTGTCTGGCCAGTAAAGAGGGCCAGCCCCGTCGCCAGCGGACTGGGGTTTGGAAGCAGCTGGCCCTGCCTGGGGGAACCGAGATCAGCAGCCACAGCAGCCCACCTCCGCCCCACCCCCGGGGCCGAGCTCCCGGCTCCTGAACCCTGACCTTCTCCGCTGCACTTGGCAAAGAAGCTGGCTGCGTAAGTTCTTTCCTGGGAACGGGCACAGTGGACTAGTTTCTCTTCCAAGTTGCTGCCAGTACCCGACGGCTCCCCAGGGTCCCATCTGAGGAAGGGCGCAGCGCCCGCCCTGCCAATAGCCCTGGAGCAGACAGCCAGCCAGGCCCCAGGCCCCCCTGTGCCGGCAAGTGGGCACATGGGCATTGGACTCCAGGGCTCCCTGCCCCGGCCCGGCCAAATCGAAACCACTGGCGGCAGGCTGGAACCGGCCAAGACCGTCCCGGGCTGACGCACACGGCTGCGCGCTGGGCTGGCCACCTTCCAACACCCGGCTCCTTCACAGAAAGTTCTGGAGCTGGGGTGTCCCAGCAGACCCCAGGGTCAGGCAAGCTCCTGGGGGTCTGCTAGGAGCACAGCAAGTGCCCTCGAACGCGCCATCAGCACTTGCGACAGAAATCCCACTCACTGTATCACCCTAAAGGTCTTTCACGGCGCTCTGCCTGCCCTCCCAGGTCCCGGAGGCCTCCCTTTCAAGGAGGGTTGCTGGCTCAGCCACCCCAGCCCTCTCCAAGCTCTCTCCGTAACTCCCTGCTGAGCCAAAGCAGCCCAAAGCAGCCAATCACAGGAGCATCTCTGCAGATTCCGCCTGTAACGCCTGCAGGTCACTCTCTTCAACTCCTTTGACGGGACTGGGTCCTTCACGCCTCCCAGTGAGAGTAAGGGAAGTGCCTCCCCTCTCCCCCAAAAGTGCCCTTAGGCACAAGTGTACAGACGAACAGGCATTTCAATGATGACTCGTTTTTCTCCTGATTCTATAAACCCTTAAGCAGTCGCGTACTCAAAACAGCTGGACCACTTTCAAATCACCAACACCGCCCGGCTTCAAGGCCGCTTGGAGACATGACCACGACCCTTCCACGGGATAAAAGTCACATTCCACAGAAATTAAATTCATAATTTGATTAACCATGTTTATGTCTTCGCAATGACATTTAAAACAGAAGTAATCATTTTCTTTCCTCAAAGAAAAACTCTTTCAAATCCAATTCGAAGCTGTCAAGCCTGTCTCCTGCTACAGATCTCTTAAATGTCACGTACCTTCAAAGGGGATGGCAGTTTCCTCTTCGACATGCAATTCCAAACAGCGCATCGGAACCAAGCACGGATGAAGACGCTGCTGCCATTTACCCCGAGGAGGCACAGCCCTCGCCCTTTCCCCGCGGGGGATCTGCCCGGGAGCGCAGCAGCCAGCCCATCTCTGCCCGTGCACCCCGGAGCGGCTGGTGTCCCTGCGACTGGCTGGCTGGCTGCACACCACAGGGCCCGACACCAAGTCACACCCCTAATGCCTTCAGGGGGCAAGGGTGTCCCCTCGTGATTCCTAGTGTCCCTCCCAGACACCTTGCTGAACCCTGCGCAGCCTGGTTTAGCATAGCGTCCCAGCCGGAGCCTAAGACAGGGCTCGTCAGAGGCAAAGAGCGCCCGGCACTCGCTCTCCTAAGTCAATGACCTACATATTCAATCGCTTACTCTCCAACTTGGTAGCAAACACCGTGCTATATTTACACACAGAGCTCAGATGGATGTTTCTCCCGAAACCCTTAGAGATACAGAGAAGCCTTGTACTCCGGCCCTCCCCCTTCTCACCTTAGGGAAGGTAAGCCTCATTGCCACTGACGGTTCAGTACGGTTCGGGGAGCTCTGGAGAGGACAGTGCAGCCCATGCCTCCACTCTTCCAATAGAAAGGCGCTAGGTGCTGCTTCTGTGAGAAGCAAGCAGGGGCAGCAGCCCACCGCGACAGCAGCCAGGGGAGCCTGGTTCACTCCTACGCCCCAGCTGCAGGCAAAGGGCAAGTGCTTAGACAGGAAACAGACCCAATGACATCAAACCAGGTAAGTGTGAGCAACGGGCATGTCACATACCAAGTGTCCAAACACTCCCTAATGGCGGAACCCTGGGACTCGGGACCGACACCCAAACAACCTTGGAGCTGGCAGCGAAAGGTACAGAGACCCCCCGGGGTCTGCAGTAGGAGCGGGGGGTGCGCTTTTCACTTCCGGTCTCTTGTGATATTGTCCAAATGCAATCAAGTGTGGGCAAGAGCCCTGCGCCCCCAACCAATGTTGGAGGCAGAGGAGAGTCCTAAGACCATCTGAAGGAACATCACAGCAGAGTCTGAGACAGAACAAAAGATGCACCTGGACCCGCAACACGTTCCTTCCTCCCACAGAGGGGAGCTGCCCACGGCGGGCGTAGGGGCAGGTAAGGGAGAGGCCAGGACCCTTGTAGACTCCAGGGAACCTTGTGAACAGACTGCAGTGGGCAGCCTGGGAGGGGGCCAGAGTACTGGAACCTCAGTGGCAGACACAGGTCCAACTGTGTGACCTTGGGCAAGGCACTGCGCCCCTCGGGGACCAAGTCAGCACAGGTACAAGGGCGGAATGCCACCCAGAGGCACCATACTTTTCTGACTCAAGTTCTAATTCCACGTAAAAACAGGCAGTTGTGGAACTTAACAAAAGCCAATTCTCGAAAGTCACCAGGGCTTGAAAGAAATCAAGAGTATGAAAAAGAAGAGTTATAAGGGGAACTTCCTCTTGTTCTTTGAGTCAGGTTAACTTCCCTTCCTTGGGTGGCAAACTCCACTTGCAGTGTGTGGATGGGGTGGGCCGGCAAATACCACTCAAGAGGCCAGACCCTCTGACACACCATCAGAAGCTGACTGTGAAGACAGAAAGTGTGGATGAACCACAGCACGGAGGGCCAGGCTGGGCGATCAGTAAGACGGGCCTGCTCGGTGTCAGTTCCCAGGCCCCGACGTGATGCGTGGAGCCTGCTGTGGAGCCTTCCTTCTAATCTCTCCACCGCGCCCCCCAACTCCACGTCTATATGCATTTCCACACCCACACACCCAAGAGCCCCTGTGGACCCCCGACAGGCACAGCCAGCAGCCTCTTCTCAGGGGCCACCTATCCCCCCAGCCGTCCCTCCCTCCCCACGCACATGGGTGCACACACACGCGAGCACACCTCCCCACTGTATCAATTCTGAAAAAGCACCAACTTCGAGCCGGCACTACTGAGAGAGGCAGATGTGAAGATAAACGAAACCTCATCTTCGAAAAGCTCCAAAGAGGAACAGGCGGAACACCACCTGTGCTGTTCTGAATGGGGGAACCAAGCCCCCCCTCAGATGCTCAAGTCAGGTCCTTCTGCAGAGCCCCTGCGGGCTCCAGGTGCGTGTCTTCCCCTGCTCCCTGCGGCCCCCCAATCTCGGCTCACCCGTAGCCTAGGTCGTCACCGCCTTCCCCTTTGGAGTCCTGGCCTCCCAACACCAGCCAGACCCTGCCCTGACTTCAGGTGCCCGTCACTGGGCCCAAACAGGCCTGTCCCTGCTTCTGTCCACCTCCATGGCCGAAAGGCCAGAGAGCAACCCCTGTGCTGTCCCTGTGCGTCCACTCCTGGGCAGGAAGCACAACTCCAGCCGCCGGAAACCCAGTGGAGACTAGCCATTTTTCAGAAGAGAGAGAGCCCGTCTACTTCAATTGGTCAGTGTCCATTGCTCCAGTCCCCAAAGCATTTTAAATCCACCCAAACTGAACAGCACCCCTAGAAGGGCTCCTCTCAGAACGACCGTCCCTGAGTCCTCCCCTCCACACTGTGCCTCTGGTTTTTTCCAGTGGACTTGGGCAGAGGCAGCTGTGGGAACCCAGGTGTGGCACTTGTTACCAGACCTCAGTTGGTGGCAGGTCTCACTACCCCAGGACACGGCCCCCTAATGAGTCACTTCTCTTCCGTGACTGGCTCAAGGACACACATTGTTTCTGCAAACTTCGAGATGTTCCACTTATGGCATCTCTGTTCACAGCCAACTCTCCTGGTACTTGTGGTTGCTGTGTTTGCATTTTTTAAAAATGTTTATTGATTTTAGACAAAGAGAAACACCAATGTGAGAGAGAAACATCAACTGGTTGCCTCCCACATGCACCCCGACCGGAGATCGAGCCCCCAACAGTTTTTACTCCTGGTGCATGGGACTCTCCAACCAACTGAGCCACCCCAGCCAGGGCTGCATTTGCATTTTTGATCACCTCTAATCCTTCCCCAATCTTATCCCCTTATGGGAACCCTATTTTGTTGAGTCCTGAAAGTACTTTCTCGAAAGAGGTAGGATATAAATAAGCGAAATGGAATCCCCATTTGGGAAGCCCTATAAACCATGTCTCCAAGACTACGGGCCCTCAAGAGTCTTGGAGAAGCCACCGGCAGCCCTGCCGAGGTCTGTGCGGCCAGTGCCCGCGAACCGCTGCGTCTAGGACAGCCCAGTGCACGGGGGCCTGACCTGCAGGCAGCCACCCAGAACACGGGCTCAGCCAGTGTCCTCAAGCCAAAACCAACTAAGAAACCAGCTTCTGTCAGTCACAGAGACAGGAAGGCGGGCCCAGCTGCTAACAAGAACCAGGGGCACACCAGGAAGCCAAGCGCCTGGTCCCCCTCCATTGGGGAGCATGGTGTGTGGGGGGAGAAAGGGAGCAGGGGGAGGGAGAGGCATGGCCCAGGACAAATCAATAATCGAATAATCGTTCTGGATGTCCAGGTAAAGAGAAGCCAAGGAGAGCGGCCCGTCTCAATGAAGAGGACAAGGCTCTGTTTTCTAGAGAAGGGGACCTCAACAGCTCACTGCCAGCACAGTGCTTGGGGGAACGAGGGAGGAACAAGGGACAGGAGAGTCCACCCACTTGCCCTCCACCCTGCAAGGAGAGTCAACCTCTTGTTAAATGGTTTAAAATAATAGCTCTGTTTTCCATACATGATTGGTAGCAGTGTAAAATTTTATAGCTGCTTTATAAAACTAAACATACACCTAATTCTACGACTCAGCAATTCCATGTCTAGGAATTTATCCAAGAGAAATGAAAACATATGTCCATAAAAAGACATGTACAAGAATAGTCCACAGTAGCTTTACGCAGAATAGCCAAGGGCTAGAGGCAGCCCGTGCCCATCAGCAGGCGAGTGGGTGAGCACGGCACGGCACGTGGGCCCCCGCAGCGGAACACGACGCCCCGAGCAACACGGAGCGCGCGACCAATCCAGGCCAGCACGCTCGCAGACCACAAAAACATCATGTTGAGTTAAAAAAGGCTTTTGCAAACAACGTGATGGTACAACACACACCTATTTAACACTGCACACACGCACGTGTGCATGTATGTGTAACACAGATTTCCTATTACATCACACCCTGGAACAAGCAAAACCAACCATGTTGGGGTGAAAAAGTGGCTGTCTACAGCAGGGGTCCCCAACCTCCAGGCCACAGACTGGTACCTGTCCGGGCCTGTCAGGAACCGGGCCGCGCAGCAGGAGGTGAGCTTGAATGCGATGCTCTTGAATCATCCCCAAACCCACCCTCCACCCCAGTCCCTGGAAAAACTGTCTTCCACGAGACGGGTCCCTGGTGCCAAAAAGGTTGGGAACTGCTGGGCTGGAGTGATCAGAGCCACAGGTGTGGGGACCGCCGGAAGGGGGTGTGAAGGGACTTCCAGGAGCTGCATGTGCTCTACGTCCGGACAGGGGTTTGGGGTGCAGGTGCGCACCTCTGCCAGCACAAGCCCGTTGGCACACTCAGGGTCCACGGGTTAATCTGACCCTGTGGCCCCACTCCCAGCCCCCTGGGACACCTCCCGCAAGTTTTACCTCAATGGAGAACAAAACCACAAACAAGTCACCTTCGGGTATGAGACACCTGCTGAAGGATTCAGGGCTGGAGCTGAGTGAGGATGGCCATGCAGCCAAGGACCATTGCCAAGGAGAGGGGGACTGACGGACGGATGCATGGACAGAGAGATGGACAGAGAGCAGCACTATGTGTCAGACCTGTGGCTGGGTGAGCATGTGCTCACCGAACAGTCACGTCCTCTTGGGGACCCTTCTACACTCAGATCACTCCACAAAGTCCTGCCGCGCATGGAGGCCCACAGAATCAGCTGTGAGGCACCTGCCATTTCCGCACTAGCGCCGGCACCCCGGAGGCTGGATGAGTGCCCACTGCAACCTGAGTGTGGGCCCACTCTCTCCAGGCACAGATCTGCGGGCTCCAGGAGGCAGGGCCTTGCTTGGGTTTGTGTTAATGCAGGTGGACAGAGCAGGAGGTCCCTCCCAGGGGAAAGGTCCCTGAACTGAGCCCCCAGGCAGGCCCACCTGCTCCCATGCAGGTCCCAGGGTTCTGAGGTGTCCGAAAAGGACCCCCAGAGCAGCCCGCAGGTCCCCGACACCCCCTCTCCAGGCACCCTTGGGGGCAGAGCACCCTTTTGGCCACAAGAGCTCCTGAAGAGCAAACAGATGACCACGGCCCATTGGGACATCTGCTACCAAATGCCACGCGACTTTAACTGGGCTGTCGTTAAATGCAGTGTCCCATAAAACTCAGACTTCTTGGCCTGAAGCTGCATCTTCAGCACAGGCCATGCATGGGCCACACTCACCAGCCTCTCATATCGCCCAAGAGGCTTTTAAAGTATCAAGTACAGAAAACACTTTTCAACGTCCCAGTTAAAATACAGTGTGTGGATACTTGGAAAGGTCACCAGGGCACCCACTCCGCTTTCATTACTGAAGCGCCATCATCCAGCCACAGGGCAGCGACAACAGCAGCTCACTTAGGATCGGCTGTGCTGGAAGGTACAGCCACAGGACCGCCACCCTGGGAGTCCTCCTCCTCTGGTCTGGGCAGGTGCTGGGGGCTCCACGCCCAGCCCTCGCACTGTGGAGGCCCACAAACCACGACCCGGGGCAGGAAATAGGGCCTGCTGCCCAAGCTGGAGGGAATTCCTCCCGGGTACCAGCTCTCTGACCGCCTTTATTTGTTCATTTTTTAATCTATTTTATCCTCACCTGAGGACATTTTTTTCCTTGCTTTTAGAGAGAGAGGAAGGGAGAGAAACACGGATATAAGAGAGAAGCATCGACTGGTTGCCTCCCGTACGCACCTTTTGGTTACAGGATGCACCGGCCAGGGCTGACTGCCTTTATTTTAAATTCTCTGCATGTTCGTCCGGCCCGTCAGAAAGGCTGCGAGGCCGGATTAGCTGTGCAATAGCTGCACAAGACACTTCAGGGGGAATGTGAAACGGGAGTCAGAGGGCGGCGCGGGGCGGAGTCCTGCAAAGGAGACAGGGGAGGAGGCGGGACAGGGATCCTTCCTCCCTGGGCCCCAGTTGGCTGCCTGTGGGAGGGGCCCCAAGTCTCACAGGGAGAGCCAGGCACCCCAGCCAGGCACAGGCCTGGCAAACCGAGCCCTGGACTCCAGGTTCAGAACGGGCCAGTTGGGCTACCAGTCAGTTCCAGTCCCAGAAGCAGAAGGTCGAAGCATCACCTTTTCATGGCTGAGATACCAGGCCAGGTCAGTTGGCAGGTGTGAAGCAAGAAGCCTTGCAGGGATGCCCACCCTTGGAGCTCACCACCTGGCAGGAGGAAGGGCCCCTGAACAGGAGAGGGGAAGGAGACTGCACCTCCAGGACTCAGTGAGTGAATGGTCATGCGTGGATGGGGACGTGAAAGCCACAGGGCCAGGGCTGGTGACTGGGAGAAGAGACTTCTCCCAGGAGAAGGGCCACCTGCTTGCTGCAGCGCAGGTGGAGCCAGTGGCATGGACTGACCCACTGCCCTCGTCAACACTGCCTCTTTAACAGTCAAACCCCAGACTGAGTACCAGGTCCACACAGCACGAGCCCTTTTCTGTACCACGAGAAGATCCATGTTCCTGCCGAGTGGACGGCTCTCCACAGGGTGACTCGGGGACCCAGGATCCGAGGTGACCTCTGCGGAACTTTCCACATCCAGGCAGCAGTCAAGGGCAGAAAACCCAGGCACAACACACTTGCTTCTCAACTACTTCTGCCAGGAAGGGACACATGTTCCCACCCATGTTCCACTAGCGAGAATGGTCCTGGGGAGATACCTGGGGGTGGCCTGGCAGCCACCCCCAGGCGAAGAGAGGCACAGCTCCCGGTGGATGACCGATCGGTTCGACCACACCCACCCTGGGGCTCCATCTCAGGAGGGACGCATTCTGTCTGGAAGTGACTGAGGCCTCGGGTCTCTCTGAACACAGGAACCCAAGGCTGTCCGACCACCGGACCAAACCTGGAAACAGCTGCCAGCAACTCCAGGGACACATCTGTTAGATTCTTCCCCTCGCTGCCCCGGAGACGTGGCATGCATTCAAGTGCAAGTCTGGCCACAACTGGACTTCCACTGGTCAGCTTAAGTTGAGCAACTATCCTTTTGTTGGGGAGTGCCCACCTCTAAAACTTTAAAGTTTGTAAAAATGCTTCTGTGTTTATCAAGAAGCCATCAAACCTCAGGCCTGGAATTATTTATAAGCCATTGAGAATCAGAGACAAAAATACTGTCACATGGCATCCAACTCAATCTGAGAGACGCTCAAGTGCTGCCCATGTCAGTGAGTGGACAGCGCTGTGGTCAAAGTCCTCCCACAACCCAGAAATCGCCATTTCCTAGATGGGGAACTGCAGCCCAGGGCGGGGTGACTTGCCAGAGGCCCCCCAGCTGGTGAGCAGCAGTGTTGGGAGAGGGGGTTTCCAACAGGCTTGACTTGGCACCCAGCAGCCGGATCTGGGCCAAGATCCCAGCCCCTCCAAAAACTCTCGAAGACCAAGCCACACTCCAATGTCATCCATCCAGACTCTGCTTCAAATGGCAAAGCAAGCACCTTGACTATAATATTCTTACCAACTCATTTAAATTAAAAAAAATCCACGGAAATATGGATTTTCATCTGCATAACACTTTACCAACAAATTCCACAGCATTCAAGTGAGAACAGATGATGCACGAAAATATCAAAAACAAGAATCTGATATGGTAAACAGTAGAGCAGTATTTTCGCATCATCTGGAAATGGATTTAGTTTCAATAAACACAAATCAGCAAACACTCTGAAAATTTTAATGGTATGGTGCAAAATGATACTTTGAGTGGCAGCCCCAGAAAACAAACTCTTTTTCAGCAAGTGACAGATACCACAAAAAGAGAAAAGTCAGAATGGATGACTCAGTTCAAGGGGCTTGCTACTACGGCCCATGAATCTGACCTTGGCCCTGAGCTTGCTTCCCAAGTAAAGTGCCTTGGACTGTGAGTGAAGCAGCTAAGGGGGGAACTCTGGACCCCTGGATCTTGCTCAGAGCGCCGGGCACCAGGCACACTGGTGCTTGCAAACGTGCACAGCCTGTGGGTCACTCACAGAACAGGACACAAAGGTTGCGGGTCCAGTTCTCACCCAGGGCAGTCTCCTGCCTCTATCCATCTCAGTATGGATAAAGCGTCAAGTTCAGCCCGCTGGGAGATGTCTGGGGGTGGGGCAGGGCCTGCTCACCCATCCTCACATGTGTCTCGATCCTGTCATCACTCTGAAAGCGGTACCCAAGTTCAATCTCAACCATGAGCTTACTCCCACTTTGTTAAACCCAAGTGTCCGAGGACCAGGAGGCCAGGAAACATGCAGACCCCCGCCCGGGAGAAAGGCAGGCAGGGCCACATCTTCTGTTTGCTCCACCTGAACACAAGTGGTTGTTTGGACGCTGTAACATGAACACTGCTGCAAACTCTAAATCACTATAAGAAGAGGCTGGACTGGTCTTTTGAATTGACATTTTTACCTTGAAGGTAATAAACCAAAATGAACCAATTCACAGCTGTTCAAATCCCAAAGCCTTGTAACTTCTGTAAGACACTGCGTACCCATCTCTCCCCTGACCCCGCCGTGTGCGCACCGACACATGACTGACTGGCTTCTGAGTGTCTGGCAGCCACTTCCTGGCTGTGTCCCTGAGACTGAAGGAACTTCGTTCTCTTTTTTCTGGCCTGGGCAGTAAAATTTGGTTCCACAAGGAAAGACACATACAGGCATTCGAGACTTCACCAGTATGATATCAAAGCAAGAAGCAAAAAGACTCCAGATCAGATTTCAAAGCATATAATCAGAAGGAACACACGCAAGCCTTCAAGACCCACGCGTGCCGGAGGCCCAGCCACTTCCCACGCACTGTGCCTGCAGCCCCCAACAACCAAACTCTGAAACCCACTGCTATGGGCGGCCAGAGTTCATTTAGTTTGTTTCCATACAAGGGAACTAGTGGTGCTTTGTTGTCTTTAACTTCATTCAAAAGAATTTTGTGAGATTGTATTGTGACAGCTGTCATATCAGCGTGCATTTAAAGAAAACTTATCAAAATTGGTGAATTTTGAGGCAGCCATTTTAATATTGAAGATGGACGAAAATAAGCAACATTTTTGATGCATTATGCGTTATTATTTAAAGGAAAGGCAAAAACGTAACTGCAATGCAAAAAAAGATCTGTGCAGTGCATGGAGAAGGTGCTGTGACTGATCGAACATGTCAAAAGTGGTTTGCGAAGTTTCGTGTACTATTGACACTCTGTCCAAACTCTCTGCCGTGGGGCTGTCTTCTGCACTGGAAGACGTTCAGCAGCACCTCTGGCCTCTGCCCACTAGAAGGCAATGGCAGGAGACAGCCGACACACTCCAACTATCCAAATCCACGAAGTTATTGGTGGAAATGAAACATGTACCTTTCATTTTATGGAAAAAACCTAACGGACTTTTTGGTCAACCCAACACTTTCATTCCAAAGCCCACTCTGTTGCGGACTTGTTATTACTCCCCCGTCGTGGGTGGGAAGGTGGTGGCGCTTGGCCTTAAGCCAAGGTCTGCAGAAGCCGAAGCGGAGACCCCAGCCAGGTCCAGCTCCAGTGTGCCCCGGGGAAGACCCCTCACAACCTGCAGCAGAGGCCGAGGACAGCAGGAATGCAGCAGAAAGAGACGGAGGGACCCTGGGGAGAATTCAGGACCCTTTGCTCCCTGCCACCCTGCCTCACCTAGGAGGGCACGGGCCTGCCACAGCAGGGTCCTGCTCAGGGCTCACGGCCCACCCGGCTGAGCCCACGCAGGACACCGGCCAAGCTCCCAAGGGGAAGAAAGGTCCAAAAGGACCGGGCTGGGGCACTGCCACCGGCCTCCACAGAGCAAGGAGAACCTGTCAGATAAGCCAAGGGCAAGCACGCAGCACCCCAGGTGCCACCTCTCTCAGCAACTCAAGGAAGGAATCAGCCACCAGGGCCTCCAGCCTGAGTCCTTCACTTTCCCTCATCCCCTCCCCAACCTGGAGCCTAAGTCAGCCCCACCCCACCCCCAGGCCCAGGTGGGGCCTCTCAGCCAGCGGCCTGGTCAGACACCTGCCGCTGCTGCATTAACCACCCCATGGGGGCACCTAGGACCTCAAGCTCGCTCCCACTGGTAACAGGCAGAGGCCAGGGGCATCCCCATCCACTTGGGTTCCGCCAGAGGAGTCTTCCCTTGGTCCAAGTGTCACCCAGTTACCAGGTTCTTACTTCCTCCTAGCGGGGGCACCCACCCCTGGCCTGACCTCCCCTCCCCCCAGAGCCTTCCACAAAAGCCCACTGACCCAGGAGCAAGATTCCTGGGAAGGCCTCCAGGATTTCCTCTGCTCCCCTTCGCCCCCACCGCACCTGTTTCCGCTCTCTCCTTCCTGGCCCACCCACAGAACACTCCCTAACCCCCCACCCCGTCTCCGTAGCTGTGAGCAAGGTCAGGTCCCAGGCTCCTGAGACTCACCCCTAGAAGCTGGATTCTTTCTTTTCCGACAAAAATGCACATAGGACCCTCCCCAGACCACCCTCTCAACTCCTGCCAGGTTCTGGGGGCTCACACCCTCACCCAGTCACAGAGCCCCAACAGGCCTGCAGGCCCAGGTCAGGCCCTCCAGCTTTGTATCCTAGGCAACAGCCACGCTCTCCTTCAAGCTGCAGCTGCATGCCGACCTCGGCAGGAAGAGTCTGTGGCTCCCGGCATCCCTTCCCCAGAGAGGGACACACGCCAGCTTTCCCATTTCGGGCAGGAGGGCCCTGGGGTGGCAGGACCCTGGCGGCCAGCTCTCCCACCGGCAATCCACCCCCTCACCGGCCCTGCAAGGCTGACTCCCCCTCTGCTCCAGCTCTTCCTTGCGGAGGCCCCTCACCTGTGGACGGGAGGCCTGCCTGGGACACTTCTCGGCGAGCAGCTCCCACTGGCCGCCTGGCACCCAGCCCAGCAGGAGAGGCCTTCCTGACCCGTCGGGCATATGTCTGAGGAGCCGGGAAGCCTTGCCCACCCTTGCCCCCAGCATGTGCCGCAGTGACGACAGCACCTGCCCGATCTAGGCCCTGCCTTCTGGGTCCCGGGCAGAAAGGAAAGCGGCCTCAGCTGAGGGCTGGCGGGTGGGGCCTGGTTCTCTCCCCAGCTGCCCAGGAGAATCATCTGGGAGCTTCGAACACTGCCCAAGGCAGCCCCACCCAGGACCACCAACTCAGAGCTCTGAGGGTGGGGCCGGGCTTAGCTCTTTCTTCAAAGCTCCCAGGTGAGCTCAGGTTCAGGCGGGAGGGCCTAGGAGGGGCTGCAGGGCTCAGGCTGAGGGTGGGGCAGCCTCCAAGGGAGGACAAGCTGGAGGGAGCCCAAGGTGGCAGTCCCCACCATGGCCCAGACCCCCAGCTCCCTTCGAGGCCATCCCTGATGTCAACAAGTAGATAGGGCCCGGCTCCCAGTCTGGGACCAGCACGCCCCTCCCTGCCCGGCTCCCGGTCACCACCACTGTCTGGTTGTGTGGTCCCCTCCTGGCGGGCAGGACCTGGTCAGGTTTGTCCCAGACACGACCCCAGGCCCTGTGCAGCACTGGCCACACTGCCCTGCCACCCCCACTCCCACCCTGAGGCTTGAGATGACAAAAAGGCTCCATGCCCTCGCAGGCACCGGGGAGAACACTGTCACAGAAGAAAATGGGCCCTAGGACCCGTTCCTGCAAGAATTCTGCCCTGGGCACCTCCAGGGCCCCCATACTGAGGTCCTGAAGCCACTGTGTCCCCTCCGTCTGTTATAGAACACCCCCCCCCACCCAGAGGCTCTGTCCCCCCAGGATCCCACGAGGCCGCAGCCCTTCTCCCATGAGGGTAACAGGAAGCCTGGCTGGTGGCACCGCCCGTGGCTGCGGAAGAGCAACTCCCCACAGGCCCCGGTGAAGGGGAGGGGCTGCCATTGGCAGGGGGCAGGTCACCCAACTTTCCCCCACATCTTCAGCACTGATGTCACTACTGGGCACAAGGTGTTTGTTTATTCCGAGGCCCTGAGTTCCTGCGCTCAATCCTTCCCTTGATCATCGCAATCCACTAAGACACCAAGGACCAACAGTTCCAGAGAAGGGGTTAGAAAGAAAAAGAGCCGGGAAGTCAGGGTGACGGAGCAAGGGTCAGGAGGGAAAAGACTGCCATTCGATGGGAAAGGGCTGTTTTGGGCTATGACGTGGGCCTACAGTGGTGTCCCTCTGGGTGAGGCAGCTGTGGCCAAACCCAGGGCAGGGTCGTGGGCATCCGTCACCCTGGTTTCCCAAGGGCCCTGCCAACCACGGTGGGCTGGACCTTGAGGACCAAGGTCCAGACAGTCCCCACAGGCTGCAGCCGGCTCTCTTCAAGGATGGGGAGGGAATGGCACATGGTATCAAGGGCCAGACTTTATCTTTTAAATGCACAATGAGCTCGGGCCAGAAGCAAAACACAAAACCTTTCCAAGATGCTTTCCAAATTCCAGAAACACACTGGGCTGGGAAAGCGGAGCCCTGCTTCCTCTTATTTTTAACCTCACACAGGCTAGGTTTATAATAAAAGAGAATAACCTATTTATTTGCTTACCTTACACTTGGAAAGACAATAAATTGGAAAGGCTTCATAAATCTCACAGGGAATTCCTTTTAAACAGGGACTGTCAGCAAAAGCCCGTAAATAACCTTCTGCTGGCCTCGCAATCACCTCCAACACACTCTTTTTCCTTCCTGCTTTTGTACTAATCTTCCAGCAAACAAATCAAATCAAGCACCAAAAAGCTTTTATTCTTCTCGAGGTAAGGCTCAGAAAACATCCGGGAGTCCACCAGGGCTGTTGGCTCCATGGGCCTCTGCGACTCAGAGGCACGAAAGCCCAGGGGACCAGACAAGGGCACCCCCGTGCCCCCAAAGCCAGCCTCGCTGCTCTCACCGATGTACAAACTGAGGCTGGGGACCGGCTTCACAAACAAGAGCCACAGGGGCGCAGCGTTAACTCACCTGCAGCAAAGCCCCAGGCAGACACACTAGACACAGGCCCTGCCCAGGTCGGCGGCCCCTTCTCCGGCTTCCTCCCAGCTGGGCCAGGCCAGGATCACAGGTAGGCAGTGCCTCTGTGCACCTCGCTCCCTTGTCAGCCCTATGTGGGTGGAGCCCCAGATCCAGGTGGTTGCTGGTCAAGTTCATTCCTGGAAATGTCCAGACCAAACCCCGGCCCCGTCCAGCAGGCCATGTCCACACCAGGCTAACAGCGCTCCCGAGGCAACCCTGGATGGGGCTGATTAGAACGACCTTTGGCGGTTCAGAAACACCACAAGATGCACAGCCTCACACAGAGGTCTCAAGGACTGAGCTATAAAAATAAGTTTAAGTAAGAGGCAGAAGGGGACTGGAGGGTAATCAAATGTGCAAGACCCGACCGAGCTGCTGCAGTCAATCTACGAATCAGGGAAGGATAGTTACCATCGCCAAAGGGAAAATTTCTCCACGCCAAAGGCTATAAAACATAAATAAATAAGTAAAAAGGACCAGCCAAGCACTACCCAAATGTAAACAAAAATGCGTGTTTTCAGAAACACCCTGCCTCTTGAAGGGCCGGTCAGCTTCTGGAACCTTGAAACTTCACTCCGAGACCTCGATTCTGAGAGCGAGAGGCCTGGCTTACAAAACCCAGCCAGCCCGTGCACATCCACGGTTTTGCTCGGTTGGTTAGTGGTGCAAAGATACGGGCTTTTGATTCAAGTCCCTCTGAGGCTTTCCTGCAGCAGCTGTCACCAAAGAGCCGTGTCCCTACCAGTTGCTGAACCAGCCGTGAGCGGCCCACGAGCTGTTCTGTTAGGGACACACCAAACACCTTTTACCTTCTCCCCTCCTGGCAGGTTGCTGGTACTCAATAAAAAGTAGCTGTGTTACTATTGTTATTACTATTATTACCCAGCCACCAAACTGGTATCTCCAATACTCCTGAATGGAGGCAATGGCCTTCCCTAACAGGGTCCCCTGAAACAGTCATGGGGCAGTGTGCACACAAGAGCAAGCCGCTCTCTCCGGGGGCACAGAGCGGCTGCCCACTAGAAATTCAGGACCCAGCCAAGGGAAGCGGCTTCTCAGCTGGAAGCCACGCTGAGCAGACAGGTGGAGCCCCAGACAGGCACTGGGAAGGTCCGGCGAGCGCAGGACCCCAGCAGCCTGAGCCACCTCCACCACCTTGAACGGTGGCCCTGCTGTCCTCACAGCATACATTCCGGGGCTCAGCTGCTGCTGACCACCCATGAGTGGCTTTTATTGTTCGGGTGGCACTGAATATGCTTGCTGATGACCTTCAGGACATAAAGCACACATCTCCCTCGTGGTTTAGTAAGTTCCAGCGTTCAACTTTTCCCATAGTCAATCCCAGCTTCTGGGCAGCTTTCCCACCCCTCCTCCCCACCCAGGACCACAGAGGGAAGTGCAGTTGCGCGCGAGGACTTGGGTGTCCCCATTGGCGAGGGCAGTAAGAACACACTGCAGGCCACACACACACACACACCCCTTCTGTTCAGGGTCCAAGACACTGGTTCACACAGCCCTGTCCTACCGTCTCTTAAAGCCTCCAGGACACGCCGGGGTGCCCACCTTTCAGCTACTGACCCCAGACTCGAGGCCCTCGGCACCTGGAATATCCCCAAATCCAGTAAGCACATGACCATGTTGTCTTCACAGCACAGGCCGAGTGGCAGTTCAGCCACCCCCACCCCCGAAGAGGCCGAGGATGCGAAGACAGGAGTCGTCTCAGGGCCAAAAGCAAGGTCACGTTCAGCCTGAGCTCACAGACATCAAGGGTTTCCTAACACAGCGAATGTGCACACGAGACAAGACGCACCACGAGCCACTGTGCGTGATGACCGCTGCCACTGTCACCTGCCCACAGCGCCCAGGCCACGTGGGGGTGGGGGACACAGATAACCAGCACTAGAAAGACAATTCCAGCAACCACCAGAAAATTAATAAATACAGCGTCCCCAGATAGTAATTAAAAAAATTTCTAGGCTCATTCCATAAAATCTCCCCCAAATGAATGGAAATAAGAGAATATTAAAACCATGAAGAAAGCAAGTCCATTGTGGCTTTGCTCAGAGTGCAACTGGACACGCCTGCCGAGCATGGGCTTCAGTGCCTTGCCCTTAAATACGTAGCTGCTCCTCCGAGAGAAGCTGCGGCCCCCGTCTGACACGCAGAAAACCAGGACTCTGGCTCCCGGGTGGGACGCCCCCCGGGGCCCGTCCCACTGCTGCCCTTCCCAGGGAAGGTTCTCTAGGGCCCCAGTGTTGCCCAAACCACCCTCCTTGCCCACAAGAAGGTGGCTGGCCTCCACCTGCGGGGAAAGAAACAGGGACCTGAGGGGTGTCCCCCAGCCCTGCGTCCCAGGCGGAGTCACAAGAACGCAGGACAGAGCAGCCTCCCTGGACCTGGAGCTGGTGGACAGAGGGGGCACTGCTCCAAGAGGGGATGGCGGGTTGCTGTGTGGAAGCCGGAGATGGGGACCCCGAACAGCCCTCTGAGGGAGGGGCTGGGCATGACGGGTCAGACAAGGTGCTGACTTCAGTGCTGGCCTTTCAGCCCCGCTGCCCCGCCTGGGCCAACAATCTCCATTCTCAGGCACCCCTGGGGCAGCCGGGGCAGTGCCACCAGGCAAGTTCACCTGCCGTGACTGCAGCATCCTCCCCAGCCACGTGAAATCCTGGGACAAATGTCCCAGAAAGTCCTGGCACCTCCCCGACTCCTGCCTGTCTCCCCCAACACCCGAGGCCAGCCCTTCTACTCCAGAAGGAAGGCTATCATGAGTAGTGGGGACAGGGACTCCCCTAGTGGCAGGACTGCTCTATGAACACGTGGTGTTCACAAGCCGCTGGCCAAGACCCGCAGACCTGCACACCGAAAGGGTTCCATTGTACTGAGTGTGACTCACATAAAAATGTTAAAAGGACCAAAACGAGCAATGAAAGCAGGCCCGCTCCCCCATGCGTAATCAGTCTGATTGATTGGGCAGCCTCCCACCTAGAGGTGGCGACACCTGCGGATGCCTGGCCCACACCTCACTCGCCCTCCCTGGCAAGCGGCCTCTGTCCCAAATAGCAAGGCCCAGAGGAGCCTCGGCCCATTCCCTACAGGCTCGCCGCCCTGCAGAATTCCAGTTGCGCTGCAAACAGCTGTGTCAGGGGAGGGATTCAGCACCTCCAGCAGTTGGAGTCCAGGAAATGAAAAATGAGGTCCCCCTCCAGTATGTTCCTTAATTGCTCTCACCTTGGGGTCCATCCATCACGTTTAGCCTCCTCACACGCCCGTCAGCCTAACTCCAAACCCGTTTATTAGCAGGTGAGGGCCAGGCAAGATCCCGCTGGCCCTTCCCTTGCTGGCGCCTGCCACTGTCCTCCTGAGCAAGTCTGTCCACCCCTCTGGACGCCCCCAGGGGCCACATCCAGCAAACAAGTCCCTGTCTGGTGGCGCTGAGACCCCAGGCATGCCTCAGCACAGAAGCCAGGTACCAGCCAGCGCTGAGGGGACCCAGCTAGCCGAGCGTGGGCCGTCCCTGGTTGGCCCCTTCCCTTAGAGGGCTGCCACCGCCCTGTGCCCCGTGCCCCTGGGGACAGTCCATGCGGAGGCAGAGGAAAGCAATGACGAAATAGCCTTCCGCCCCATCATCTGGGCCGAAGGCCACGGCAGGACTGCGCCCTGGAGTTGGAGACAGAAACCCAGGCTGCAGCCGGAGATGAACTGGGTGGGTGCAGTGACTGGCCCACCGAGTACCCCAGCACCTGAGCAGAGCCCACCTTCTCCCGCTCTGCCCCACAGCCAGGGGGGGCCCCTGGACCTGTCGGTCTGAGTCCCAGAGATGCCTCTGACAGGCCCTCCACCCTTGCAGCCCCCACGCAGAATCATGGCCGATTTCCTCCCCCAGGAGCCACAGCCAGAGCTCTCAAATGCCCCGTCTGACGGCAGCAGGTGTACACTTGGGGCTGCCTGTGGCCCTCTGGCCCTCTGTGCGTCTCCAGCCCTGGCCCCCCCACCGCCCCACACGTGTGAAAACAACACCCACGTCGGAGAATCTACCCAAGGCAAGCCTGGCGTTTGCCCTGCATTACTTCACTAAACCTTCACAGATACCCTGAGGGGTGCAAACACCCATCACCCCGCTGGGAGCACACAGAGGCACAAGGAGGTGAGTCCCTTGCCCAAAGCCTTCAGCTAGTCGGGGTGGGGGTCTGGGACCCAAGTGCACGTCTGGAGGTTGTCCCGAGGTTCCGTCCTCATGCACCACGCAGCACCTCTCCAATCACAGGCAGCAACAAACTCCATTGAGTTTTCAGGGGCTCACCACCCTCCCGGACCCCACAGCCTGGCAATGACCCACTCACCACCCAAGACCTCCGAGCACCTAGCCCACCCAGCTCTCACCCATTCACTGCTCCGCAGAACTTCAGGGTAAGCCCCGTGGCTCCCACGTGGGGCCCCAGCACCTAGTACCCAGTAGTGGCTCCCCCTGCTGGAGACACAGGTTCTCCTTCAATGGGCGACTTTCGGAGGACGCGAGTCCACCTCAGTGGCACAGCACACGAGTCCACAAACCAGTCCGAACTGAGCCACCTTATCGTGTGATGTAAAAAGTTAAACCCCGTGCATAAAATATCACACATCTTTTTATCTGACCCACTAAATTATAAAGCTTCCCCCTCAATCTCTTAAAGGTGGTTTCCCCAGCAATGCCTAACTACGTAACTGCCAAGTGTACGCGGCGTAACGTCACCGTCCACCACTCCGATGCTGCTGGAGGGACCGCCTCTGTTCGTGACTCCTGCTTTCTTTTCGTATTTGATCCCCGTTAAGATGCCTACACGGAAACAGACAGGCATGCCAGTCTTCATAACACCATCAACCACGAAGTCGCTTCTCTGCTAACCCAAGTCCAAAAGCAGCCCTGGAAAGCAACTCCTAGGACCCCAGAGGCTTGCGCTTCCACGTCCAAGCAGGGCTCGACTCCTGACAGGCGGGCCTGCACCCTAGCCCCGGGCCACTGTGCCGGGTGACAGTTAAGGGAATGCCTGTCATTTCTCTCATAGCAAATGGCTCTGCACGCAACTCAGAGAGGACCCCAAACTTGCCCCAGTAGTTGTTCCCTAAATCAGAGAGGGCAAATCCTTCGTGCCCAAGACTGCGATCTTACATCAAGAAGCAGATGGAGGCCCTGTAAGTCACTCTTGTCTGAGGACATCACGCGTGCGCTTCCAAGTTCGCCTTCAACGAGCAGGAATGACTCCCACCAAGGGCTCCAGACTCCCAAGTAGACAGGCCTCCCTGTCCCACCCCCCACCCCACCCCTCGCCTTCAAATCCGAGAGCTCCGTCATCCCCAGAACTGGGTTAGTGGGACACGCCGTTTGGTCCCAGGGGAGCACCGGTCCAGGTCCCACCCCATCGTCTGGTAACTGTGAGCCCACCCAGGGCCCGTGAGGCTGGTCTGTCAACTCCTAAGCAGAAAGTGACCACAGCACCGCCCTGTCTCACAGCAGGGTGGCTAAGGGCAAAATAAGACGTGTGCCACAAGGGGCTTCTGCACAGGGTCAAGGTAAGCTGCCGCCTACATGCAAACGAGAGCCTTCGCCTCGCTGAAGCCTACGAATCTACAAATCCACCAACGAAGAGTAAAAGCATTCACCACCAAACGTGTCTGCTTTCATTTCTGGAGATGGAAGGTGTTGTCCGCAGACCGGAGTCCGGCGTGAGGATGGAAAAATGCTCCAGGCACCGGCCAGCTCCTGGAAGCCCAGCTCCAGAAGGAGGTGGGCTTCCTTCACCGGCACAACAGAGTGGATGGGCCCTGTGCTGATTACAAGTTCAAGTCCAGCGAAAATGAGACACCACTGCATCCACCTTTCACTTGTGTACGTGGGTTTTCAAAGTGTGCTTAATGAGGGGCCCGTGTTTTATTAAATTGACTTTACGAAGACAATTTCTCTCCTTGCCAGGCGACCGTGACACCAGCCCGGCCTCCTGTCAGTGAGCATGCCGAGTGGTGAAGAAAGTTAGATGTCAAGTGCATCAGAAGAGGGGCCCAACTCCAATTTTAATGGACACGCAAGAAATGGCCCCGTGCCTGAGCAATGCCTGGTGCCATGCAAGGGGGTGGAGGGTCAATCTTCAAACAAAAAACAAACAAACAAAAGATCCCTGACTAGGCTGGGCAGAAATCCCTATTTCCACTTTCAAATCTAGTCATTTGTATTTGGGACCAGTGGGTAGTGTAACCAAGTTCCGTAAAAGCTTTCAATCATTTGTGGTGCCAAAAGCTCAAAAACGAGACCCAAGGGCGTGGGTATGTATTGGAGGCTTGGTTTGTTTTCAAAGGCAGACAGGCTGGGGGCTGGCTGGGGGCTGGCTGCAGTGAGAACCACTGGGTGGAGTCTGCTAAAAATACAGATGTCCCGGCCCCACCAGGCGTTGGGTGGAGCCCCAAGAGACTTGATTCCTGGCCAGTGGTGCCCTGGGGATGCCCCCCTGCTCTAAAGGCTACCCCCCCCAAACCACCTGGGCACCCCTGGGGACTGCACGAGTCACCCAAGTGAAAACCACTGAGCCCACAGCCAGCCTCTCATGCTGAAGGCACTGCGATAGTGTGTGGGCTCCCGGGCAGGGCTGGGGCGGCCGGGGGTGTCGGCACCCAGCACTCCCTCCAGATACATGGGGCACCAAGGACTGCCCCTCGCCCCGACCTTCCTTTCCCGAGGCACGTGGTACAACACGCTGCGTAGAGCTGAACAAGGCCGAGGCAGGAAGGGGGTTTGGTGCTGATTCCCCGCACACCCCAGCACGCTGCCCCACTCCTTCCAGTGACACCAGCAACGATGGTGCAAACAGGGCCGCCTGAGCGTTTCCTGAACTTCCGCGCCTTGTTTTCCACACACACACTCCCCGGGACCTGCAAATGCCGAACCAGGCCTTCCTGGCCTGCTGGCCGCTGACCCCAGTGCGCCTGCATTCCAGCACGGGCTGCCTCCCAAGGACATCATGGTGCACCATCTTGCTTCCAAGGGGGATTTTTTTTAATGGCATGAATTCAGCCCAAAGAAACGACCAGCCCGCCCTGGAGGGGACCAACAGTCTCTTCCACAGACCCTGGAAGGACATCTTCCCAAACACGTCCCCCAAGCCGCACCTCCCATTCCCACTCATGTGACCCGTCCTGCCGGCACCTGGAGCCCCACAGGACGTGCAGGGTGGTGACAGTGCCCGGGTCACGCCTGCACCCAGGCTGCGCTGCCGCTGTGGGTGCCGGCTCGGCCCCTGTGATGGAGAGAATGGCCCCGAGGACATGACTGAGCGCCACTCACCTCCAGGGCCAGGTCAGGAACGCAGCAGAACACCCACAGCGAGTCAGCCACCCAGCACGATCTGGGCCAGTCAGCAGACCTGCTGTTGCCAGAGTGACCACCACGTGCCAGAAGACAAACCCAAAGAGACAGCCCAAGGCCCACAGCACTCTGGACGCGCTGACTGACCCACAACCCTTGGACCTGGAGAGGGGAAGGGGCCAGAAGCAGTGCCTCTTCCTTAACACCTGCCCCCCCAACAAGGCCAGGTCCAGCCGCCTTCACTGCCCCCATCTGCTCTGTATTCAGGTGCTGAGCCGCCTCCCAGCAGAACCCGTGTGTCCCACGGCCCCGATGAGGTGGGCTGGGCCCCCACCTGGCTGTCCTCGGAAAGAGGCAGGCAGCACTGAATGGCTCACTTTTTCTCTTTCTCTGGGAAGGGAAAGTAGATCTTAAATAGAAAGTAAATATTTTACTAGGCATTTCTCGAGTGACCTAATACAGAGTAACATTCCACAGTCTAAAAACAACCTCCCGCCTGGGCTCCAGTTCATCACTTTGGCCCCAGGAACCCAGGCGTGGAGGGGCTGCTCCCCGACCAGCAGGCCAGCCCCTGGCCTGGCCCACGCACAGAAGGCTCCAGGGCATGTGTTCATAGCACAAGGGGTCTCACCTCCCACCCCAACCCCTTCTCACTATGCCCCAAACTCACTCATCCTTTCTGAGAAAAGGATAAAACCAGCCAGCCCTTCCTTGACCGTGCAAGTCCGTGCCCTGCCTCCTCCCATGGCAGGTGCTGGGACCCTGCACCCCACACAGGCAGGCAAGGGGCACCCGGGAAGTTGTTCCGCTGCGCACTCAGCACCTCCGGGTAGGGGTGGCTGAGTCACTTGTTTATTTAGTTTGTATTTTTTTTAATTGTTATTCAATTACAGTTGTATGCCTTTTCTCCCCTTCCCTCCCCCCACCCCGGCTGAACCGACCCCCCTGATTTTGTCCATGTGTCCTTTATATTAGTTCCTGCTAGTTTGTATTTTTAAAAGCACCTGTGATGTGGCAGGCCTATTCTAAGTGCCTTCTAAATATCACCTTGTTGAACCCCGCAGCTCGCCCCATTCCCACCCCCACGTGAGGTTCACAAACGCGAGTGCTCTGCGGGGGTCAGCAAACCCCAAATCCCACAGGCATCTCTTTTCCTTTACCACACCTTCTAGCAGGGTCTGTCCCTCCGGATGCCACCTCCTGCTGGTGATGCCTTGTGTCACCTGTATTAGAGACTGTGAGGGCAGGCCGTCCCTCCTCGTGCCCAGCCTCAGCCTTGAGAGGGGGAGCAGACATCTCGGTGGGACCTGTCCCTCACCTCTCTGGGCACACAGAACACCGAGGTCAGCCCAGTGCCCCGGAGAGGGCAGCCAGACGGCCCAGAAACCACCAGGTCGCAAAGCTCCCAGCTACAGACGGGGGCAAAAAGTGGTCCCTGCACTGGCCTGCCCCCTTCCCACAACTGACAAAGAACCTGACTCCCCTGTTACCCTCCCCAAGACGCCCCCTTCCCTGCTGCTGCTTGAGAAGATGAAAGGAATTAGGGGAAACAAACCTTTTTAATCTCCCTTGCCGTGAAGCATTTTTAAAGAACCAGTTATACGTGCCATGTGTGTTTCGAGTGGCTAAGCTAAGCTCTCCGGCCAGCCAGGGCCGAGTGGGCCGCACAGGAAGAGTGCCACCCAAACTGTCCGTCACCGCCCTGCTCCCTTCCCGCCCCTGGGACAGGAGGCACTCAAACACGGCAGGCTCACAATTCCTGCAGAGAACACTCAACTCACTCTGCACTGCTCCCTTTGTCCACTCCACCCGGAACACATCTGGGCAGATCAGGGAGGAAGAAAATCACCCACTGTTCAAAGTCCTCCTTAAATACTCAGGAAGACATCATTACGGGGAGAATTCCAACTTTAATTCTGAAATCTCCTGGCTTTTGTCAGCTGAAGCCACATTCTTAATCCCAGGCTTAGTTGAGAAATGAGAAGAAAGGATGGTGTGTAGGGAAAGAAAAAAAAAAAAAAGAACCCCCAGCCCTGAGTGGAAAGCACCAGCATTCTGGCAGAGCTGGGAGAGGCAGAACCCCACACAAAGGCCAGGCCGAGGACAGGGTCTCGGAAGGTGAGGTTCTCCCATGGCACCATCAGGGGCGTGTGGGGAGCCCACTGTGTTACCTTCGGGTGCTGCTGCAGGGCCTGGGGTGCCAAGCTCAGAGGCTTTCCTGCAGAGCCAGGGATCCCCACCCCCCAGATGTGAGACCACCCACAAACCCTGGCTCCCGTCAAGAGCCTGCCTGCTGTGACCAGCCAGCAAAGGATGATGAAACTGCAAGGGACGTCAGAGAGTTCCTTCTTAGATGCCTTCAGACCCGGCCACAGCCACTGTCCAGGCAGATGGGCCCCAGAAGGCGGCACCGCCCTTCTCAGCCCGGCAGGAACACCAGTGAGAGGCCCTCGGAGGGAGCTGGCCCAGCGCTCCGGCTGCGGCCCACCCAGGCACCACCCTTCACCACTGAGTGGAGACCTGTAGGAAACTGCGGGGGGGCTTCACACAGAACATACTCATTACCCAAGCTGGAGCTAGGCCAGCCCACGGGGGGGGTGAACATGACTCATTGGTCAAAAGGCCCCCTTCTCACACTCTCCTCGCCCCCACAGAAGACCAGGCGGAACCCACAGGCCCAGGCAGCACATACACTGCCCCCCACCACCTCCAGCCCCTCTGGGACCTCAGGACACTAGCCAAGGCTTCAGGGGTTTCCCATGCACCCCTGTGTTCACAAGCACACATGTGCTCACGAAAGGAAGAGCTGCACTGTACGGACGGAAGATAATCTCGTAATTAAAGGAAAGCCTGTTTTTCAGGAAGATCTCCACCTTGTGGGGACCTTACCGTAGAGGAAGCCAAGGTCAGTCTGAGAGCTCCTGCATCACCTGCTCTGGAAGCCTTTCAGGTGAGTTAATCACCAAGCAGGGCTCACCTCCAGATTTCAGGTCACGCCCAACTTTGGGCCCTTCCCCTTCCATTCCGGTAGCCTCTTTGAAAAGAAGGCTGTTCCTTTTGTTCAGAGTAGTCATTCAAATTCCATTTTAAGGCAAACGCAGGGCAGCAACCCAAAGGAGATGCACCCTGCTGAATTGGGTTTCTGGCCGGTTTTTACAAACGTGGTGCGAACAGACCACTCCCCTTTGGTGAAATGCTACCCCCCCATGATGAACATGGGAACCAAATGCTGATGTAAGAGGTCCACAAGGAGTCCAGGTGGGAGATGAGGAGCAGCCAGAGAGGGAGAGGAAGGGGGCGCCCCATCTGCCTCCAGCCCCTCCCACAAGAGAGGGGCTCACAACTGGAAAGGAGGGGCCTGCTTGGAGAAGACTCCAACTGAGCTCACTAATCCAGACCACAAATTTGGAAATTCTACTTGTAACACGACACCTGGCCACGGAATCCAGTTTTACCACCCAAACCCCTAAGCACAGTGAAAGCTGTCCACAGAATCCCGGGGTGTTGGTATGGGAGTAGGGGGGGCGGGGGCACTTCAGAGACAGTCAGATGGAGAGCAAGGGAGAAAATGAGATCGGAAAGAGGGGTCTTATCTTGCTTAGTGTGGCAAAGCCACTCCCAAGTGTAACCACGTGCCAGTCCAAAGCCCAAAGAGTTCTCAATTAATTAAAGAAACCAGAGCCAAATGCACTTGGAACTAGTGATTCTCCGGGCTCCCTTGCTTCACTTAACCTCCCTGACCCTCCGTTTCCTCAGCGAGCGACTCCCTCCTACGGCCAGGAGGATGTGAGGGTAAGGAGAGAGTGGCTGGGGCAACAGCAGCACTGTGTCCGGCCCTCCAGGCCCTTCCAGGCCCTTCCAGCATCTGCGCCGGGCCTGGAAAGTCTGCCCCCCAGAGGGACAGGACTCTCCCCCTGGGGGCCCCTGTCTACTGAGCCAGCCACTCAGGCTTCTGATCCCGAGCCATGCTGTTCATTAACCCAGAGAGTGCAGTGAATTTAAAACAGCCCTGGTCCAGGAAGCTATCTAGAAATCCCTTCGTAGTGGTAGATGGTTGAGACCCTAACAAAAGATCGTGAATCAAAGAAGGAAATTAAAACAAGCCAGACTTCTCGGGGTCCCACCTGATCTGGAAAGCCATTCTGAGCCCGAGAAAGAGAACTGTTTCTGAGAGGCCCTGTGAACCCCGGGGAACACGCCACATTCCGGGGACGTGGAGAACTTTCACCTCCCCTCTGCTCTTGGGGTGGCCAGTGGAGCGGCATCCGGGGCAGGAGTTCCTCCTCCACCAGGAAATCCTGCTGGAACGGCGCTGCCAACGACAGTCGGGTTCCCATCCCAGCTCTGCTGCTTTGGGGCCCAGGGGTGTCCCTACTGTGCCTCCTTCACCTGACGGGACCCCACCTTGAGAAAACCCAACGCAGCATACCCTGGGGTCCAGGGTGAGTGACAAAGCCATCAAGTAAGTATGTGCTCAATACACAGAAGCGATATCGTGACCTTAACAAAAACAAGAGAACTACTCAAATGAGCCGCCGGACATGCAGGTTCCTCCGTCAAGGAGAAGCGCGGTGCCAAGGGGCCCCGCCCCAGCTCGTCCCGGCGCCACCGCCTGCGGGTGGGCGAGCTCTGCTCCCTGCGCTGGAGGGGCGCGGCCGCCCGAAACCGGAGGATGCAGTCCTGGCCTGGGCTGGCGGAAGACCCCAGGACCTGGTGGCCCTCGTTGTGTTCCGCAACAGCTACTGCCGCCATTTACCGTACAGTCCCAAACACTCAGGGGAGGGCCTTCCAGGGGGGGGGAGGGGCCTCAACACACCCAAGGGACCCGGTGCTTAAGTCCCGTTTGGTGCATCTTGGCCCCCATCGCGCAGTCAACGACCCTCCCCGTTCGCCAGGAAGAGAGGTGTGTGACTACGACAGAGACTACGCAACCCCAGACAGGGGATCACTAGGGTTGGCTCAGGCACGGGGCAGCTGGGTACCTGGTTCTGGTCCCGGCCTCGGCCGCGGGTTCGGGCCCGCCTCGGGGTACGGCGTGGTCTCTGGGCTCCTTCTCTTGACCGGAAGGGGCGCGGGCGACGCCGGGGGTGTGCGGCCGGAACCCTCCGCCCAGAACCCTCCGCCCAGGTGACCCCGCACAAAGGCCCGGGTAGGGAGGGAGGAGGAAGTGGACGGAGGAGAGGGCGGGGCCGTTCCTCGCACCCAAGACGACTTACCCCGGCAGGAAGCGACTCCCCATTTACAAGTGAAAGGGGGGCACGGGGGGAGGGGCGCTTCCGGCGGGGTCCCGCGAAGGTGGGGGGCTAGTCCACCGGCCCGCCCGCAGAAAGCGCCGTCGGGGCAGGGGGAGCGCGGCCAAGTGCGGCGGCGGGCAATGCGGGGCCAGCCGGTTCTCCCAGCCCCGGGAGGTCGCGCCAGAGAACGGAAGTCCCCGGCCTCCGCCCGGACGGACGGTCCCCCGGGGCCCAAACCGCACGCCGCGGGCCTGAAGGCCAGGAAGGGCCTCCCTGGGACCCGGGTGGCAATTCAGCATTTTTCCCTCGCATAAAACAGGAATTGCTCTGTTTACTGAGCCTGCAGGAGTGTAGTGAAGATTAATAACTGTGCAACATCCTTAAGATCAAAAACATTCTGAGATTTTACTCGTAGGAGCTTATATGTGCATATTGATATCTGTGCAGAAAAATAGGCTCATTGATTGCCCCCCCCGGAGTGACTCTCAGCCCACAACCTGAAGGCGCCGTGTGTGCTCCTGGGATCCTAAGGAATAGGAGTGGAAAATGTCATTGCCACTTGTCTTCCACGCTGGGCCTCCGGCTCCAGCCAGTCCCAGAAGGGCAGATGAGCCTCGGCCAGCGGTACAGACTTCTGGAGAGGGGACAGGAGAAACTTTAAAACCATGTCACCCCCAATGGAAAGAAAACACAGCACTCCCACCCCAGTTCATTAGGTAGTTGCCCCCAAGTATGGGGCTCCCTCGGGGTGTCTGGTGTTTGGAAAGCCTTGCCCCGCCCCCGGACCCAGTGGAAGGTCGAACGCAGCCAGAGCTACGAACCCACGCAGCCCATCTGGCCTGGCAGCTCCAATGCTAGGCCTCCCTGGTGCCACCAGCACGCTGCCCCTCCCACAAAGCAAGCCCAGTGACCAGGCGAGGCCACTCCACTCCAGGCGGACTGGTCTCTAAGAGCTCTGGAGGGCCCTCCCTGCTCGCCTGGGACTGGCTGCACTCCAGGTGGGCAAGCCCCACAACTGCTACACCCCACCAGCTCTCCACCACCCAGAAGGGCTTGTGCGGATGCCCCCACCGCTTCCCCAGACCCACCTGGGCCTGCACAAGCAGAGGGTTAACTGCACTTCTGGGCCAACAGCACTAAAGACATCCATCAGCAAAAGAAAAAAGTCCCAGCCGGAGTTCATTCAACAGGAAAGGTGCACAAATCCTTTCCTGGCCTCCCACCCCTCAAAAGCAAAGGAACTTCCACCTGCGGTTCCTCCCTCCCCTCCACCACACCTGGGGCAGGTTCAATACAAACACTTTCAGGTTTGATGCAGGCCATTTACACTCTGCTAACCTGGACATTAGGTAGACTTTTCCAACGGCCACGGGGCGGGGGAGGGGAAATGCCATTAGGCCAGAGGAGTTGACCTCTATGATCTCAGTCTACCATTGCTTCCAAAGAAACTTCCCGGGAGTCCGTGACTCCATAATGAAGTTTTTGTTTGTCCAGGGCTGGGACAGATTGCCGGAGGCCGGATTTCAGGCCTGGCTGGAGCGCAGCAGTGAGTTTACAACGGCCTGGCTCGCTGTTACCCTTCCCTCTACCAGGCCCCCGCACAGATCCGCCAGCACCTAGGCTGGGAGGCAACACAGAAACAGTGCCATGGTTTCTGATCAACTTCAAGCCAGTTAACAGTGTCTTTCAAGTCATAATCAAGGATTTACTTTAATGCAAAAAGCACATTTCTGATCAGAAAAGCACTTCTGAAGGGAGTAAAAGCAGCAACACAAAGGTGTGTGTCTGTACATTTTACAAGTGGTTAAGACTGTAAGCGCCACGGTGATGAAAAGCACTCCCCCCCGCCCTGCTCCCCAAACTGTCTGGGATTCCTAGAAAACAACCAAAGGTGAGTCTGCCCGCCAGGTTCAGGAACACAAGCTATTTGGAATTAACATCCTCTAAACTCCACTGTCCCTTTCGGAAAAATGAAGGCTCTGTTATCGTCTAGGAAAGGAGCACAGTTCTCCACAAAACCAGAGGTATCACTTGCCCCATGAATAAGAACCCAACTGTTTCATCAAAATTCTTGTGAATATTAAACCAACAGGCACCATCTGTTAAATTTAGTCACAGAAACAGTTAAACCAGGTCATTTCTAGAACATTCACTCAGGGAGGGGAGAGCTGGGCTGGATACAGATGGCAAGATCAACTGGCCCCTGAAGTTCTGACCAAGTGGGCCTGGCTGAGGTCAGACCAGCAAGGGCCCCAAGAGGGGCCAGTGTCTACACTGACCCCACGTGGGGGAGGGGTGGGAAAGGGGGAGCAGAAGGGTCTGTCCCCTGGCCACAGAGCTGGCTGCACCCTGTAACCTCAGCTTCCACGTGGGTGCAGGGCCGCTTTGTGCAGCAGCTGCAGCACAAACCCCCAAATCCAACAAACCCTCATTTCAGCTGCACTTCCCCTGACACTACACACAGACAAAAAAAAAAAAAAAGGCTTTAACAGGAGGAGTAACACAAATAGACACTACTGGATCCTGTGACTTAAGATGCCTCCATTTCTGGGAAGAGTTGAATGATTTCTTAAAAATTGCATTTCAAGGGGGAAATTTTTGCTTTTTCTTTACACTTTCTCCGAAGGACCCTCCAATGTACTTTGAGAACCTTCCCTCAAAAACTCAGAGCCCCAGAGAGGAAAAGCACAGTAAGTTCCCTAGCAGTCCAGAGAAGACCACCTTCTATGAAAGCCCCCAGACAGGGAGCAGGTCTGTGGCCACACCTCCATGCCCGCATCCCCAGCTCCGGAAGGTAGTCAGAAGAATGAATGCGAACCTTCGGCCCTTGGCTCCCCTTGTCAACACCACGCCCTCCCCCCCCCCCCCCCCCCCCCCCCCCGCCAACACACAATGGCCTGGCTCTCTCCCTATGGTACATTCTGTATTCATCTGTGAATCCTCCCCTTTCCGCACAGTGCACCAAGCCCTCCTTTCCACCGAGCGGGCCCTGAAAGGCCCAGGGCAGCCAGCGTTTAGGTTTTAAACATTCATAATGACGGCTAAAAGCAAACTCCACATTCCGCCCAAACATCCCTCCGTGAATGTCATTACAGTCCCGCGGATGGCCTCTGGATACTATCCATTAAATCAGGATCAAAAGGAACAGCGAACACCTTAAAAATGGTGCTGGAGTTTTTAGCGATTATTAAATATAATTTTCCAAACCAAGAGATGGGGTTAAAAAAAGAAAACCCCTTCATAAGTATATTCCATCAAACACGGACTTGAATAAAATTTAACTTCAAAAGGCTCGGCTGGGAGAAGCCTCGCGTTCCCCCCTCCCACGGCGCCGTAACTGTAGCGGGTGAATTAGGGCCTGCTCACCAGGCGCACGGGAGGAAACCGATAGCTGCGCAGCAGCCCGGCCTCGGCGGGCAGGTCCATTCTGGCATTGTCACGTGCCCAAAGTTCTCGGTCGGGTCCCCAGGAGCAGTCCTTCCAGAGAGATTTGGGGGAACCGCGCCCCCACTTCCGCCCCTGTTATGGACGAGTACTTCTTTTCAAAGGGTCAGGAAGCCGGCACTCACTTTTTAATGACTGCAACAATGCGTCTCACCCCCTGGACTGGAGCTATCGGCCTGACAGTGGGCGGTGGGAAGATTCCCAGAGCTGCGCCCCGCCTGCCAGAGAACCGTCCTTCCCGGATCGGGAGTGTGTGAATGTGTATGTGTGGCCTGTCTCGGGGGCAGGGGACACTTGGGCTGCTGCTCCTCACTGATGGAAAGATTATTAACAGAGGGACCCGGGCTGAACTGACATACATTATGCCGACAGCCTTCTATGTTGAAATGACAAGAGGTAAAAAACGGCAACCGGGGCGGCCATTCTACCGTAGCTGTCAACTCTTCACATTTTTTCCATTTAGGGAAAGCGTTAAGTGCAAAGGGTATAACTTTGCCTCCAAAAACGATTCATGGCGGAAGGGGGCTGGTGGCCGCTGGCACTCTGGCACTGTCCTGGTGGGGCCTCTGGGGGCCAGATGTTGTCCCTTCTCGTTTTCAATCAGCGAGCCTCCAGGATTTCCACGGTGGGAGCCATCCTGAGCTCCCTTGGCTCTGGACCTCTCGTAGTTCCCAGCAAAGCGGCCTTCTGGATTCCAGGGTGTTGCTTGTTCTGCGTGTATTTTATATCCTCACCCTTTATTTACCTTGTGGCTAGCCACTCAGGCCCTGACCAAGCGCACGCTGCTCTTGTAGTTTTGGTTGCTGTTGTTGTAGCTGTTTGTTTCATCTGTTTTTAAATGCTTTTCAGACTTACGAAGAGGACTCCTTGGAGTTTTCAGAGTCAGGAGTAAAGCTATTGATTATTCCCTGAAAGGGGAACTGAGGAGGGGCTGGTTAATAATTACACAGATAGCAAGTTTTCCTGCTTCATCTTGTGTACATGACCAGAGGAACAATGCCAGGGACAGGAACAGGTGTGCCCTGAGTCTTAAAAGGCCAAAATATGTCACCGGTGTATTTTTACAATGCTAGTAGTGTTTGTTTTTAAGTGGCCAGACTTTTTTTTATTTCTTAACTTTAGAGAAACACACTTTGCAAATGTTTCTTCCCTGAGTCAGTAACTAACCCCTAGACACAAGGAAAAACTCGTGCGGGGCGAAAAAATACACTTTAAACACAAAGAGGTTTTTTTAAAATCACAGTAAGTGAAGGTAATGCACCCTGCCCCTCCCCCAGCAGAACACCCATTCAAGGGCCCCTTTCAAAGATTCCAAGTGAGGTCGTAAATAACACGGGGCCCTAGCACAAGCACAGAGCAACTCCACCCTCCACTCAGCCTCATTAAGGTACAATTAGAAAGGAGGGCAATCACGAACCCCTTAGCCTTATCTTTCCAAATGGGAGAAAGAGTTAAACCAAAAAAGCACCTTCTCAGGTTCAAAGCAAACTCCAAACTTAACATTTTAAAATTCCCTCTAACAACTGCTTTCTACAGGGAGGAACTGGGGTCCCCTACCCTGGGGCACAGAAAGCCAATCAGAGCCATAAATTCCCCTTGCCTTCTAGCCTCACTCCCTTGCACTCAGGGCAGAGTGGGGGGAGGGGGTGACCTGACATCAACACTTACACTAAGCCCCTCCATGCTACAGAAATATGCTGGCTTATTTCCTTTGTTTGGTCCTGTTATACTTGATCAAGTGTGAACGATTAAACTGGTTTCATTAAAGGCAAGTGCATTCACGGCTGACATCCAACTTCAATGGCAACTGTAAGCATATTTTGCAGGAAGGAGGGCCTGTTTTTTTTTTTTTTTTTGCTTGAAACCTACGGTCTCATTAACTTTTCTTTGGGGGGGGGCAATAAAAAAGGGCACCAGGGGTGTTTACAGGGGTGTCAGAGCCTCTCTTCGGTGATCTGATGCCAGACAAAAGGATATTTAGTGTTTCAACTCTAGGATACAGCCCCCATTACCTACAATAAAGAAAAAAAATCCTGTTTCGATATGAAAGCTGCTCTGACTGAAAGTGTTTAATTAGCATTTGGAATATCACTTTATAATTGCTGCAAGGAGTACTCTTTGAAATCAAATGACTATAAAAACAAGATCCTTTAAAGTCCCATTACTTCAGAATATAAAAGATTTGTAAGAAAAAAAAATCAAAACGGTGTAGTTCTCCGAAGTACACGAAAACTATTTCTACTTTGAGAACCCTAGAGGCAGAACAGCAGTCTTACTTAGATACTGAACACGAGGTAATTCTTAAAATGCCTTTGAACCCAAGAACCGAGCTGGCAAGACTTGTAGGAGAGTTTAATATATTTCGCCAAAGTCAGGAGGCAGAGTCACTTTATAAACTAACCAAAATACAGGTCCCCTCCAAATTATCCATGTCAGATAAAAATACACCAGTCTCCAGACTATCCAACAGAATTGCAAATAAGGCACTTAGCATTTTAAATTCCCAATGCATATTTATAGAATAGAATTCTCTTGTCTACCCTTCAAGCCACTCACATCTGACTCTCTAAGAACTTAACCCGATCTTCCATCTTTAAAGAAAAAGGGGGCGGAGGAATCCAGAAAGATCTCTTTAGCTCGGATCGGGTAAGTCAGCCCGGCAGGACGACGTAGGCCACTGCCAACAGCCTCCCTCGCAAGGACACAGCAAACGGGATTTCTACGAAAAATTCCTCCTTTTCCCTGTAAAATACGAAACGCGGGGACCCCGAGAGCCAACTGCTGCTTGGGCCGCCTCCGGCAAAAGTACTCGCGGGCGGAGGACGAGGGGGGGTGGTGTGGGGGGATCACCACACTCGCGTACCCGTACACTCAGTGCCCGTGACCGTCCGCGGCGGAAACAGAGGCACTGAGACCGTGTGTACGCGTGTGTGTGTCTAGCCGCGGCCAGCTGTGACCACGCAGTGTTCCTGGGCCCGCGGCCCCACAACACCAAGGTGCTGCGTGGGTTGCGGGCGATCAGCCACGCAGCGGGGCCCCCAGATGGAGAAAGGCCCCGGCGCGCCCGGGCTGCCGCGCGCCTCTGCCCAACTTGCCCCGGGCGCTGGGAAGAGCGCGAGGGAGAGAAAGAAAGGCGCTTCCCCTCGGCCGCGCGGGTCCGTCCTGGCTGCGGAGCACGAGGGAGACCGCGGCTGCCCAGTTGCAGCTGCGCCGCGCCGGGTCCCTGCCGCCCAGGGCGCGCCCTCGCCAGCCCCTCCTGCTAAACTTTTTCTTTTTGGTCCGCCCCACCCGAAAAGTGCAGCCCGGGCGGGGGAGTCGGGCGGGCCGGGCTCGCGGCAGCAGCGGGCGAAAAGGAAGTGGTGCCCGCGGGAGCGCGGCCGGGCAGAGGAAATGCCCGGCCCGCCTGGCCCCCGCCCGCCGCCCGGCCCACCCGGGGCCCCCGCCCCGCTGCGACTTTGGCGGGCCGAGCCCAACGCGGCCGTGTTGGCGGCCGCGGCAGATGTGGCCCGGCTGCCCGGAGGAGCCAACAATGCGGGGCCGGCAAAACAAAAGGGTTCCACTTCTCCTCCTCTCCAGTCTTTCGCTAGCGCTCCCGGAGCGCCGCGCGGGATACCGGGCCAGCAGGGGCCGCTCCCCTGGGGGCCCCTGGCCGCGCGCGCCCCGATTTCCCCGCGGACCCCCGCTTGCCCCCACCCACGCCCCGCAAGCGCAAGGCCCCGCGCGCTCGGACTCCCGGTCCCCGGGGATCCGGCCATATTGTCCCCGCGGCGCGCCGCGCGCTCGGCCTGGGTCGCGGGCGGTCCCCGCGCGCGCACCCACCAGCCTCGGGGAGCAGGAGCCGGGGGCGCCTAGGAAACCGTCGCCGAGACGCCGCCGCTACAGCTGCCCTCTGGACGCCGCCACGCTCGGGATTTCTTTTTTTATTTTTTTTCTGTGCCAATCCTGATGGGAAGGTGACCGCCTACTTCGCATTCATCAACTCTCATCACAACAAAAATCCTGGCGCGACCGGCAGCGGGGGTCGGCAGGCGGAGACTCCCCCGGTCGGCGCCCACCCCCGGGCGCCGAGCAGAGACACGGGGCCGGGGGCGCAGACCCAAGATGTCCTCGGACGCCGGCTTCGTGTCCTTCGCCCTCCTTCCCCGCCCCGAGTGGCGCAGTGAGGCGCGGGCGCGGCGCCCCCAGCCCGCCGCCGCAGGTGAGGCGGGGGCAGCGGCGGCCCCAGCCCTCCCCCGGGGCCCCCTTACCTCGTCCCGGGCCGCCAGCGTCCACGGCGAAGGGCGCCCACCCGGGAGGCGGCGGCGGCGGCTCCCGCCCCTCCCACCCCACCCGGCGGCGGTGGCGGTGGCGGCGGCTGTGCGGCGCCCCCCCTCAGCGCGGCATGGCTCTCGGCTCCGTCCTCCGCTCCTCGGGCCACCTTAAAATGACACACGCACACAGGGACACACACACAAAAACTTAATCTCTCTAGCGCCCCGCCCCTCCCCCTCCCGCCCTGCCCTCCCCTCTCCTCCCCTCCCTACCCCTCCCCTTCCCTTCCTCCTCCTCCCCTCGCCGCCGAGCCTCTTCCTACTTCCCCACCCACCCACCCCCTTCCTCCGCCCACCCGGCTCCCAGGGCTCCCCACCCGGGTCCGGGCCCGCGCGCGCCCGCCGGGAGGGGGATGCGCTGGGGGTCCCCGGCCGCGCACACCCCGCGCCGCGCCGCGCTCACCCCCGGGAGGATGCTAATTCCAACTTGGATCGGGGGAGGGAGCGTCCTGGATGCCGAGCGCCTCCCGGCTATTTGCTCTTCTTTATTTGTTTTCTCCTCCGGGGAAGGAGGAGGAAAGCGGAGAGAAAAGGAAAGGGAAAGAAGCTGCGTTGGCCGCGTCTCCGGTGCCCGCCGGCAGCTCCGGAGCGAGGCGGGAGGCGAGGTGAGGGTCGCCGCTCGCTCACTCCTCGCTCCCTTTTTTTTTTTTTTTTGGCAAAGGCGGGGTCTCTCTTTGCAAACCAATGACACAACCCCACATGGGCCAGCCTCGCCCCCTAGAGCTACTCCTTACTACAAATCGGCTCTCTCCGGGGATTAGTAGCTCTGCGAAAGTGCACACAGGCGCGGCGGGCGGGCGGGCAGGCGAGGGGGCCGGGCGCGGCGGGCACTCCCCGGCCCCGCCCCGCCCGGGAGGCCCTCGAGAAGTGAGGGGGCCTTCACGGCAGGGGCTAGGGTCCCGCCCCAGCAGCCGGGACTCCGGCCCCCCCATTCTCCCTCCTTCCTCCTCCACCCCTTCCACGTGGGGCTCCGGGCGGCCGGCCACACGGGGGAACGCGAGCCTGGCCCAGCCTGGGCGCAGCGCCCCGGTGTGGCTTTGGCCCCATCAGGCCCCCTCCTGGCCCGCGGCGCCGAGCTGCCCCCTTCCCGGCCCCGCGGCTCCAACTTCCTCCTGGGCCCCCGCGCCCGCCGCGTCTGCCTTCTCAGGCCTGCGGGGTCAGGCTCGGGCCGGCCACAGGGGGCACTTGAGCTCCCCAAATCCGGATCCGGGAGCCGGTGCCCGTGCCTTGCCCGAGAGGTGGCGATGGCTGTGGTGCTTGGGGAGAGGGCCTTATGTGCTGGAACTTGCAGCGGTTGTGTTCCCTACGAGAAGCAAAACATTTTTTACACATTAAAAAAATGTTCCTTTCTGTTGCCTGGATCTCGCCGGGCTATTTTTAGACCTTTCTTTTGGGTGGGAGCTTTGGGCCTCGCAGGAGAGGCGCGCGGCGGCCCGGGGTCCTTAGGGTCGGGGTCCGAGGCTCGCACCTCGCCCTTCCTCTGCCAGGAGCCCGCGCCTCCGGACGCCGTGAGATTAGTCTGGACGCCAAACCTGGGGATCCAGGCTGAGCGCCCGCCGCACCTGGACTGAATGGCTGTGTTTACGGGGTCGGAGGGCTCTTCTCCCTGCGCCCCAGAGCCCCCCAAACTCATCTCAGTTCCCTGAGGTCCGCAGCGCGTCCTCCAAGCGCCCCTGTGTGGGCTGAACGGAGCCTTTAGCTTCGAACTGTTTAAAAACCATATTGAGATGTTAGGAACTGGATTGAGACGTAGGGCAGGAAAGGCGTGGGGAGGGCAGTGAGGTCGGGCCTCCGCTCCACAGGCCAGCGGCCCTTCCAGGAGCCTAGTGGCTGGAGAGCACCACACCCTGCCGCGCGGAGGAGACTCCCTAGGGACTGGCGGCGCGGGGGGGAAAGGCCACCAAGCCTCGGGAACCCTTTCTGCATCCCAAAGAGAGCAGCTCCAGGCCTCTGCCTGTTAACATTTTAAGAACTCGGGCTCCAGCTCGCAGCAGGGAGTAGGTGTTAACCTGCTCGGTTGCTAAAGTGCACTCACGAGGTTGCCTTGCGTGCCAGGCCTTGTGGGGGCCGCGACTCCTGATGGATGGATGGTTCACGATAAAACAGTAAGGTCTGCAAACTCCAATGAAGACCTCCCAGCTGTGGTGTCAGGGCTGGACCAGACCACTCACAACGCGAGCTCCCGGAATCAGGTTACTGAGATGCCCGAAGCACGTTTTCCACGTGGCCCTAACCGGCCCCTGGCAGGCCTGGTGGTGCCCGTCCAGTTTCCCGTTTGGTAGAAAAACTCCCATCTTCCGGTAACCCAGCATCCCCCCAGACATCAGCTCCTCTCTTCAGCAGTTTGGCCTCAAGGTCATGGCCCCTGAGATAGTTCTTGGCATAAACTGTAACATAATGACCATAAACAAAGATGTTCTGCTTCCTTCCCTCACAGATGAGCTTGGGTTCTGAGTGGTCCTCGAGTCTCACCCTGAAACCACAAAACTCTGCTGATTTTTTTCCTATATCTTACTCAACTTGAATATCTCCTGTAAGTCCTACCTAACTTAGAAAATAGTTATGTTCTTTGTGTTGAGAATGTTAAAAAGAAGGCATCCTCGGAGCCAACAATTATTTTTCACTTCAACTGGACACCCTGCATTTTCAAATATTAAGCCCATTTGCCCCCAACATGTGAATTATTTTAAACTCCAATTTTTTAAAAAATGTTTCAAACAGCAGCAAAACAAAAACAGCCCAACTCAAAAGTGGGCAAAGACTCGAACAGACACCTATCAAAGGAAGGTATGCAAAAATGAACAACGAGCTCAGCATCCCTAATCACTAGGAAAATGCAGATCAAGACCACAGTGAGGTGCCCCTCCGTGCCCATCGGGATGGCTGTTACTAAAAACAAAAAATCAAACAACAGAAAATAAGCATCGGTGAGGACGTGCAGAAATGAGAAAATGCGTGCCTGGCTGGTGGGGACGTACAATGGCGCAGCCACTGTGGAAAACAGTGTGGAGGTTCCTCAGAAAGTCCCATAGGAGTATCCTAGGAGCCAGTAATCTCAGTTCGAGGTGTGTACACAAAAGAATGGAAGCCACCGACTCAAGTATTCGCATATGTACACAGCGTTCACACCATCACTCACAAGAGCAAAAGGGGGGAAATAACTCAAAGGCCCATTAAAGGATAAATGCAGTGTAGGCACCTTGGAATATTTTCCACCCTTAAAAAAGAAACAAGTGCTGACATCCCCTACAGCATGGACGGCCCTCGAGGACATGACACTAAGTGAAATGAACCAGACACAGAGGGCCAAATAGTGTCGGGTTCCGCCTCCACGGCCTCTGTAGTAGAGGCACGTTCTCCACTAAACAGTGGAGCGGAGCTTCCCAAGTGCTGTGGGAAGGGGCGTAAGGGGGTGCTGTTTAACGGGCACACAGGTTCGGTTTAGGGTGGCAGAGAAGTTCTGGGGACGGCCGGTGGCGATGGCTGTGCGGCAGTGTGAATGTGCTTCATGCCACAGAGCTGTGCGCTGAAACCTGAATAAAATGGTAAGTGTATGTGTATTTTACCACAGCACTCTAAAGAAGTTACAAAGTAGCTTTTGTCTTACAACTTCTTGGTTTACATGTATTGCTATATATAAAGGTAATTTTTAATGAGAAAAATGATGATGAAGGTAACATTGTGCGTTATGCTACGTTTCAGTGAGTTGCCGATAAAACATGCGGGGCAGAGGGCTGGGGACAGAGGGGTGGCACGGCCGATTCTCAGTCGTCTCAGCATCTCCTTCCATCTGACCCTGTTTCACGGGGCAGGTGCAGATTCTGGTGTCCCAACAGGGACTGCGACAGACACAAACAAGAGCAGTCATAAAAACAACAGGAGCAATGAACAATTGGCCACGACTCGCAAGGTCCTGGTTCTGGGCAAGGCCTTTAACGTGAATTTTCAGTCCTCCTGGGAGCCCCTGCAGAGAGTTGCGGGTCTCATCCCCATTGCACAGTGAGGGAGACTGAGGTGACTTAATGTGCCTTCCCCAAGGTCACACTGCCGGCCAGTGACAAGCTGGGGTTGGACCTCTGACACCACCTCCCCCCCAATTCAAGGAGGGCTTCTGTTTGCATACATGTATCTTCATTAGTATAGATTCAGAAAAGGTAAAGTTAGTTACTTCTTAAACAAATGATCTTATTGAATGTTTTTGTCTTTATTTAACAAGTCTTCAATCTAATCTTTAAAGGAAAGAAAAAGAAAGCCCAAGAATTAAATGCTAAAAAAAAACAAAAAACAAAAAAACAGGTGGGTACACCGTGGTGGATTTAAGGCTCCTGAGGATCAATTTCGGAACACCAACAAAAAGCTGTGATAATAGAAGGCAGAAAAACTATGGATTAGAATAAGGGTCCTACATGTTACTTTCATTTTGAGGAAGAAAGAATTCAGAGAGTTCAAAAAGGTCGCATCTGTCACTTCCTATGGCAGGCACATGTCATTTTTTCCCCGTGGCCTGAGGCAGGAAAGTCCGAACACTCCGTTTGTTTAGGTCCACACCCCCCACCCCACCTGAGACTCAAGCTGCCCTGTGGGGAGTGGCCTGGGAGGGGCACGCTGCTCTGGGAGGTGGGGCAGAGGCTTGTCCTTCATGGGGGTGAACAGGAGTCTCCATTCCCAGGCCGTGTGGCCAGTGAAGACTTCTTGCCTTCTGGTTGGATTCTGTTTCTTCCGGGTTAAACGGCCTCTGCTAACGGGTCTCTTTTGGGCGATAAAGTTCAAACTCCTTATCAAAGTGACTTCCCCCCATTTTCAAGGAGTGTCTCTCCTCCTTCCTGGGTACTAGGATTTGGGATTCAGATAGGGGGGTGTTTTCCAGCCCCAAGGCTCTTGGGAAGGGGTCCTAGTTCTTCAGCTGAGAGGTCTGGCCCGAGGAGCCCCCATACTGCGGTGTGAGGGCAGCTGTAACTGGCCCAGGTAGAATTCTCAGCAGGGGGAGGGCAAGGGCTTATTCCTGGGGTCCCAGCCATTTCCCTACTGACCTAGCACAGCTGACCCTCTAAGATGCTGCCTTGTCCTCCAAAGCCCCATCAGCCCTCCCCCCCCACCCCCCACCCCCGCCCAGGGCCACTTCCCTCATGGATGCACAGGGCCACCTCCCTCATGGATGCACAGCACCTCCTAACTTTCAGGTGCTTTCCACATCCCCAAGAAGCCATGAGTTCCGTCCAGGTCACAACACAGGGCAGCAGTGCTACCACAGGCCATCCGTACAGTCACTTCTCTCGGCCACCCCCCAACACACACGCACACTCACACTCACTGTCCAGGCAGGGGCACAGGGACGGCAAGGGTCGGTCCAGAGGCTCCCCTCTCCCTGTCTGCACTCTTTCGGAAAATAAAGGGCATCTCTTGAAAAATGAATGATTGGCTTTGAACAGAAAATTAAAACTGGGTAAACTGTTGCCTTGGCTGATGGGGAGCTCAAAGTTGCAAGTAATGTTCAAGGATGCCAACCAGCCTACTGTCACGCTCCAGGAAGCCACAAGTACTTCCTCCGTGGAAAGCGATTGTGAACTCGATGCAGGAGAGGAGTGGCTTGTGTTGTTTGAAAGGGCACATGAAATATTTTCATGTAATTTTACATCTGGAAGACACAATACCAAATATTCCGATAATTCACATTACCGAAAGTAAAGCTCACTAAACTCTTCTTGCTTGGTGATGACGCTCAGCGGGGACAGAAGGGTCGCTTCCTGGACTTGCAAAAGCTGGCTGAGACGCTGTTGGAAGGTGAGTCTGGTTCCCATTTTGACTTTTTTGATCAACTGTGGAGGTGTGTATATGTTTCACTATTACCACCTAGAGTGTGCTTTTTGGAAGTAGGTGGGAAATTATTAATAAACACATAAAAATCCCACTCACATCAACATCTCTGACTTAGGGCAAGGGGCTTTTTTTTAAGGGACAAATGATACGGAGGGGACAAGAATTGCCCCCAGTGGCCGTTGTCACATTTTGGAACTGTGATATTATGTGACAGCTTCATCTGTGTGGTAAGGCCTTGGACAGTGGGAGGTGCCTGGTGAAGTATTTCTCGGATGGATGGGTGGAGGGATGGATGGAAGGAAGGACAGATGGATGAATTACACTGTGACTATATTTTGAGAGATTCCAGCTGTACAAAAGTTATATATACAAACCGATGAAGAGAGTCAATTAATTTTAATTGAACGTGTTAGTGTTAGGGAGGTAGGGTTTGGGGTTGTCTGTAAAGGTGTTTTAACCTGTACTTTGTTACGTTGTTTTTCTAACGTACAAGAGTAAAGGAGCAAAGGGAAATGACATGCAGCAAATAGTTCGGAAAAATAATATGCATGGAAAACAGATGCGGCAAAACGTTAAAAACTGGTGAACTGGGCTGATGGGTGTATGGGAGTTCCAATGGCTTAGCTGTAAATTTAAAAATTGTTTACAGACGAAAATTGTTTTTAAAAAACATCCATAGCCCCAGTGTGAAGTGCTGGGTTTGTGAGGCACTCCTTTCTCCTGTTTAGCCGCCTTCAAATAGGAAGGCCTAGCTCCTCTCCTGCTCTGTGCCCCAACACCCCCCACCCCACCCCACCCCAGCAGCCTTTCTGCCTCTCAGAACCCGACCGGGACCTGGGAGAGGCCCGGGGGACAGGCCGGGCTGTGGCTCAGGGCTCTCCCTTTGTGGCGAGCAGGGGCCTCTAACTGAGGTCCTCATTCCTATCTCTCCTGTTTCATTTCCAGGAACCAACAGCTGTCAAAAAAAGATAGTGGCCCTAGATCATAGCGGGTCCTATTATTGTAACTGCTTTATGCAATGAAATGGACTAGTTGTGTGCACTGGGAATTTCAAGGGTCCCTGCCGCCAGAGTTGCAGGGAGCCGGACTTAATTGTAGGGTCACACCTGTATCCCTGTCATCTGGGGCTCACTCACCTCCGACCCACGACCACGGGGAGCTCTCTGTTGCTGTCCTGAAGGGAGGTGAGAATTCTGCTGCACTTTTTACAGAATGTCTGTGCCCTCCATGCCTGTAATGTAATCGCAGTGTGATCCTTACTTAGTTCTAGTCCGTGGGTACGCGTTGCCTTCGCAGATGCCCTGCCCCTTTTCAACCCTACGTCACAACTCCAGTGCTCCCGCCCTGCGCGGTGAGGGCTGCGGATCGGAGTGGTCGAAGCTCTCTTTCAGACCTTATTTGGCATTCAGGTTCAAGCCCCTCGATTTTAATTTGTAGCGAAACACACACTCACACCCACGCACCCACACACACGGTGCCTGAATCCTTTGAAAAACGGGGACTCCAGGACTAGGAAAATAAGAACAGGCTTGCCGACCCGCAGAAATGCATGTCTGTGGTGTCACATGCGGAAGAAATACAGGTATTGAGCTCCGAACATTCAACCAACATTGGAGGAGGCTGCTCTGCGCCTAGCCAGGCTGGCCCCTGGGACAGACACTGGCCCAAGCGGGGTGCTACCTCCAAGGACAGAGGACCTCAGGGAAACTGCCTTACCCCAAGGAGCACCTCCTTTAATTCTCACCCTGATTCAACCTATAGGTGCTGCTCCCAGAGGGTTGGTGCGGCGCCACTTCCCTGGGCTGCAGCCTGTGCGGTCACATCACCCCGTGCTCGGAAGGGCCCCACACTCGGTTTACCGCTCCGTTGTCTTGAAATGCTGGACAATTCTGAGCAAGGGACCTTGCATCTTCACTTCGCACCAGGCCCCACAGATTAATTAGATAGACAGCCCTCATTCATTAACTTGCCGAAGGCTCCTCCCCCCAGAGAGTGGCAGGCTCACTGTGCAGCGTGGCTCTTCAAACCTCCCAAGTTCAAGGTGCTTCAACCACCTTGGGAAGCTAATTTAAATACTCAGATAAAACATGCTTAATCTGTGCACCATAGAACCCAGGACAGAAAAGCCTAGAATTCTGTATGAGTGACTCATCGGGTCAAACCGAAGCCACATGAGTCCAAAATGTCCCTGGCCTCTTAGGAAGCCACCTCCTCACATGCCCAGCCTTGGAATGTTAGTTTTCCTATAGCAGGGCAGGCCCATGACACACAGACCTTCAGACGTGCTAGCAGCATGACTAACGCCGCCGTCACAGAGGGCACTGACGTGACTCAGCCCTCCGCCGAGCCTGCAGTGGGGCCACGGTGGGAATGGCCAACGAGGGACGTAGCATGGAAATGGACGGTCTCCTGGGATGACCACACACGGGACAGTTCCGTCGTCAGAGGAAATGATTCAGCTCCAACTACAACTGGTTTCGGGTCTAACGCTCCTGATGTGGCCTGCAGTTCAGTCACCTGCAGAGCACCCTCGTGACGGGGCCGGCTTCAGTGAGTCTGTCCTCCCTGGGGAGCCCTGTGCTTGAAAAAAAATCACTCCTCCATTCCTTCCCCTGAAGATAATACATGCAAGGCCCATGTTCACCAGGTCAGCTGGCCAGGGAGCCTCTGCCGGCCCATCCTCATCACTCACAATGCACATACCATCCCAGAAAAGCACCCTGTTTCACATTAGCTAGGGCGGCCCTTGCGTTTCAGACCAGGATGCTGAGGCTGCAAGGGTGGGCCACTTGCCAAGGCCTCCGAGCAGATAAGCCATGGAGCTCCGGCGGAAACTGCGGGTCCCGGGGCCTCCGGGGCCTCCCCAGCTCTGCTGTCTTGCCTGTTCACTGGGATGTGGACAGGTGAGTGCGCCTGGCCCCTGGCCCCTGGCCCCTGCATCCCTGGAGATGTGCCCTCACGTTTAATTTGTGCCGGGAAGAAATGAAGCTGTGCTCTGCTAGTTTTTCTTCCCTGCTCCAACGTTTCATTTCAAGATTGTTCAAATCTATAGAAAAGCTGATTTAATAGTACAATGAACACTCAGAGGCCTGCCTAGTGGGACCATTTGTTCACATTTTATCACATTTGCTTTCGCTTTTTTCCCTCTCTGTTCATAAATACTTTTTTTGAACCATTTAAGAGTAGGTTGCAGACATCCTGATGTTTGACCCTTAAATGCTTCGGCATGTACTAGGAAGAAAGGTCTCCTCCTACAAAAATCCAACATCGCATCACATTTATGAAAATTAACAGGACCTGGAAATACAGGGGCTGTCGACTCAATGCAATTCAGCGTGTGGTCGGCGTTCCAGGGCCAAGCTGCAGACTAGCCGTTACAGGTGGGCGGCAAACTCACATTGAAATTGAGAGCAAGCTTTTAGGACCTTTCCTAGCAATTTGACAAAGTCATTTTAGGCCTATGAAGTTTAATAATAAAGATTCTGGGCTTGCATTTTACATATTTTGCAAGGAATTCACTCTATTTTACAAAAGCACCAGCCTGAGACACAGAAAAGCAAAAACTGCTCCTTCACCGCAGTTAGTTTGAGAAGCACGGTCCAATGCCCAGGCGGTTTGCAAACTTTCCCCATTATCTCAGAGCTTCTTTTGTCGATTGTTTTTGACCCAGCACCCAGTTGGGGTTCACACACTGCATCTGGTCGTCACGGGGCCGGCCACCTTCCTGCTTCGCTGAGACCTTGAGGGTGTACCCGCCCAGTCGAGAGCCAGGAACTTCAGTATTTGGGGGCCTATAGAAAGTACTGTTCCTGAAGCTGTAACGGGGGAAGCCCAATGACCCGACAAGTCGTTTTTAAATTCCGTATGCACGGTTTCTTGATGATAGGGAAAGATCATGACGTGTCCGTGGCATTTTGGCAGAGTTTGGTCAGGTGAGGCAGAGAAGCCTGTGTTGGTGTTAAGTCTCCACTGAACAAGAGCCTCGCGATGCCCTGATGTTGCAGAGGGTCGTTGGGAAGACCCCAGTGACAGGGTTCTGCAGCGCTCGGGGTCTGGTGAAGACCTTTGCGCAAGAAGGCCACCTTGTCGGGTTAGCGCTGGTGGTGGCAGACCTAGTGTGGATTTAGGGGCTCCTCAGCTGGGGAGTAATTTGCGTTTGTCTGGACTCATTCCCACCGAAGAGAAATGTTTAATGTGCTTTGACGTAAGGCGCGATACAAACAACTACTGGTTACTGCAGAGGAAAAGCATCCGACCCAGTACCTGGCATGTGCACCAGGTGGGCACGTTGAACAGAGGCCGCTGGGCTCGCTCCCACGCGGGCTTCACGCTGAGATCCGAGCGATGTCTCGGGCCTGTGCTCAGAAGGCAGGGCCCTCTGTCTGGGGTAATGCTCCACAGTTGTCGTCTTGAAAGTCCTCGTAATTTCTAATGTCTAAATGCCCTGCGTTCTCCTTCTGCACTGCACCCTGAGAACGATGTAGCTGGTCCCTCCACTCCCTAAATCTGTTTGACCCACCTCTGATGTCGGTAGCAGATGGGGTGACTGCCTGGGCACCAGCAGGCTTCCCTCGAAAGACAGCGCACACGTCACGCATGGATGGCACAACCTCCAGCGTTGGTCCCTGAGCTTCTCTGACACCGTGCATCCCACTCACCTGCACTCAGGTGCGGGGTGGGGGGGGGGTTCGGGGGGAGAATGTGGGGGCGGGGCATTCCCACATCCCTGGGGACAGGAGCGCTGGGTAAGCCCTCTGGGCTCCCAGTCTTCGGACACGCAGTTCTGAAATGCGCTCTGCGCATGTCTCAGAGTACCGCAGGGACCGAGCCCCCTCCCACTGCAGGAAGAAACTGGATTTCATTTAGAACAAATGCCTAACACTTGGGCCTGGGCTCCGTTTTCCTTGGATAAACGGGCAGAATGCGCAAGCTCAGGCCAAAGGGTAATTTGAACCACTGGGATCAGCTCACATGTCAACTTAAGTGGCATTGTCACCTTTGTCTCATTACAAGGAAGCCAGACTTCTTGGGCAGACTGTGGCCCCATTTTCAGGTGGCCCTTTGGGAAGTGGGCTGAGACCTTAACTTCTGGTATAGGCCATAATCCCAGCTGGGCTTTTCTCACATAGTTGTTTGGAAATAGCCTCAGAGGCTAATCATTAATACACATAAAATATTTATTAAGTACTTAATTCATGCCAGGCTCCTTTGCCAGCTGCTAAACAGAACAAGAAGAATTGGGCAGGGACCCCACCCTCAATAAACTCCTGGTGCACCTAGGGGGTTACAAATCCACGACTTCCTGCCGTGAGCTCTTACCGGACACCCACAGCCAGCACGGCACCAACGTGGCGCTGAGGCTCTTGCTGCCTCTCCGTCTGCAGTGCCAGCGGGCTGCCCAGGAGCCCCGGTGGAGACTCGCCACACTGCACTGGGTCTGGAGGTGGCGCTTTTCTCCACACTGCCTTTCTTCTGACTGCATGGGTTTGGAGAAACACACCCTTCCCTGGGCCTCCTCCCCGCGGGTTGAACTGAGCAAACGAAATGAGGAGATGGTGCAGGGCTTGTCAACTCCTGTGTCAGCCTCGTGGTCCCTGCACATCTATTAAGCACTCACCACGTGCCAGGAACAGCACTAAGTCCTCGCCAGGACTTATTTCGTCTCACTTTATTTCATCTTCACAACCACTCCATGAGGTGTGGATTTTAAGCATCCCTGTTTCACTAAGAAAGTAAGGCCCCGAGGGACTAAGTCCATTTCCATGGGGGGTTTAGACACAAGTGGAGAGGCCTGACCACAGGACAGAGCCCTTAACCAGCGTGTGGGACCGCCTTCCTGTGCAATGTGGCCTTCTGGGATTCTGTGGTCCCAAGAGGACTCTCAGAAGGAGCAGCGGCCCACCCCCACTGGGTGAGCACAGGCGGGGAAGTCTTGAGAGTCTTGAGCTGGCAGAAGAGAGGGGCGAATGCTCCGCCCACTTCCCTTCTGTGTCTTTCTCACACCACACCAAAAAGGCAACATGTCAGACACAGCATCCACGGCCCATCCTCCGGAGGACCCGCCTCCTCTTGAGCTTGTGTTTCCCTGGTGGAAACTGCACATCTCCTTTCTGGTCTACTTCCCTCTCTGGGCTGGTGTCAAGGAAGCTCACACCCAAGCCTGAATGAACTCTAGCAACTAGAGAGTGCCTTACAGGATGCGTTCCATCAACTCTTACCACCCCAGCTTCGTCTTGCTGACATACTCTTGTTTTCCTTTTATGCTTGTGTTCCAGATGTCTCCCATTTCCCTCCAGATCCACTCTGTACCCTTTCCCACCCTGCTCTGCCCTGGGAGGCGGACCTCCACCGACAGCACCAGTGTTCGCTCACCCATGGGCTTACAGCAATGGGAGCCACAGCCACCCAGAAAGAGGGAGGAGAAGGAAGGTGGTGTATTTTCCCCTGGCAACCCCGCCTTCCCCTTCTTCCTCCACCTGCCCACCCCCCCAACTACCAGTTGTTGCGTTGGGCTGACTCTGCCTTTCCACCAAAAGCCATACATCCCCCTTCCTTTTTAAATTTATTAAGATCTAATTCACATACCATAAATTTCACCACTTTAAAGTACGCCTTTTCGGTAGTTTACAGTCTATTCATAGGGTCAGGCAACGATCGCCACTGCCCAACCCCAGAACTTTTAAATGATCCCCCCCAAAGAAACGAGGAACCCATTAGCAGTCACCCCTCATTCCTCGTTCCCCGCAGCGTAGGCAGCCACTGACCTGCCGTCAGTGCTGTGGATGTGCCCGTCCTGGCCGTTTCCTCCAAATGGAATCACAGAACATGTGACATGTCATCTGGCTTCTTCCGCTTGTATAAGGTCTTCAAGGCCCACCCAGGTGGGAGCACATGCCGGCACCACAGTGCTTGCAGGCTTCCTGTTGCTGCTCCAGATGTCTCTCTCTCTCTGGGTTCTAGTAGCTTCCGTCTTTCCTTGCCCTTTGGGCTGAAAGGAGGTGACAGCTGTCTGTCCAGGTTCTGCACTGTCCTGTGGGGTTTCCCTGCACTCACACTTTCAGAAATAAACCCTCCTCCCATCCTCCCGTTTGGAACGCGCCTCTGCCTACTGTTGGCACTCGGACTGATCCCCATTTTCCTTGTACAAAGTTTACACTTTGTATGAATTTCCATAATACGGCTCCCTTACTTTCTCATGGCAAGTTGGGACAGAAATAAATACGTAATAGATTTGCTGATGACGTGAAACTTGATGGGTGGCTTGTCCTCAGACCCCTTGCCTGCCAGCAAGCCACTGGATGGTTTTCAGAACTCTTGGGGGCCTGACCCCCTCCACGTCTGCCAGTTCTGGGAATTCCCGTCAGGGATCCTTGGCTGCATTTGGAAGTCGCTGCGTTCACTTGGCTCAAGCAAATAGAAATGGGACATTGAGCGAAGGGCCAGGCTGAGAAATGGCCACAACTTGTAAGTTCACGTGAAGATACACTTGGGAACTGTGCAGAGCCCTAATTTTAAAAGAAGGCTCCTTGGGAGGAATATGAGAAGCCAAGAGAGTCATGTTTTTTTGCTTTCTTCTTGTCACTGCTGGTGGCTGAGAACAGACTGTCCGGCCTCTGCCTACCCATGAGGATTCTCAAAGAGTTTTCAACAAATTTCATTTAGTAACAAGGAACAGCTCTATTAAAATAAAAAAAAAGAAAGAATACCATTTGCAAATGACCCCCATTACAATACATAGGGCTTTGATATTTACTGTCTTATGGAAGAGTTGGCAGGAGAAGCAGAGAGAGACAATGGGCCCCGGGGTGGAGGGCCCAGAAGAACAAGGCAGGGCTTTCTTCACTTTGTCACTCAAACCCGAGGGCTTCTTTCTGGAGCGACTTTCGATGTGAATGCTCCAAACGTTCCAACGCCAATGGCCATTGAAATCTTAGTGGTAAAACTCCGGAGCCATGCAAGTGTTTAGGATAGGAAAAGGATTCTTGAAAACCCCACAAAACAAACGCTTGGATCCAGGGCTGTTGGAAGGAGAAGAAAATCCAGGTCAGTTTAGTTCAGCGCCCAGTTCAAGGAAATTTTATTTCCAAGGATAGCGTGTAAGCTGTTCCCATTCTGGGGCAAATGTGAACGGCTTGCCGCATGTTTCGTCTACGGTATTTGGGGGAAGATTTCAAACTTGCTGGGCATATGGTTTGGCTGGAAGCAAGAAGACTGGCCCTCATAGACCTGGTGGGAGTTTTAAGTGGCCCAACATTTCTGGGGGGGAGGTTTGGCAATATGTATTCAAAGGCTCAAAAGTGGCTAATGAGTATATGAAAAGATGCTCAACATCACTCAACAGTAGGGAAGATGCAAGTCAAAACCACAAGGAGATAGGACCTCACGCCTGTTAGGACGGCCATCATCCCTCTATCGAAAGCACAGAAGGCAAGTGCTGGCGAGGGCCTGGAGAGAGGGGACCCTCGTGCACGGCTGGTGCGGAGGCAAAGTGGGGCAGCCACTGTGGGAAGCAGCATGGAGTTTCCTCAAAAGGTTAAAAGTGGAATTACCATATGCCCAGCAATCCCACTTCTGGGTATATACACAGAAGAATGAAAAGCAGGATCTTGAAGAGACATTTGCACGCTCATATTTACTAGATTATTATTCACAATAGCCAAGAGGTGGAAACAACCAAATGTCCATGGATGGACGGACGGACGAACAAAATGTGGCACATACGTTCGATGGACTATTATTCGGCCTTAAAAAGGAAGGACATTGTGACATCTGCCGCAATGTGGGTGAACCTTGTGGGTTATTGTGCATTATGCCCAGTGCAATAAGCCAGGCACAAAAGTACAAATACTGTATGGTCCCACTTATATGAGATCCCCAAACTAGTCAAAATGAGAAAAGCACTAAGTAGAAAGGGGGTTGCCAAGGGCTGAAGCTGGGGAGGCGGATTGACGTTTGATGGGCACAAAGTCTTCAGCTTTGCGAGGAGAAAACCTCCTGGAGGTCTGTTGCACAGCAAAGCGGGTGTACTTACCACCACTGAGCTGTACACTAAGGATGTCTGAGGCGGTAAATTTAAACCATTTAAATGAAATGTTACATGTTTGCAAGGACGATTAAAAAAAGTCAAAGGAAAGATTTTTTAAAAGCCTTCACGTGTTTTTATCCTTTGCCAAGGAATCCTGTTTCTGGAAATGTTTCCCGAGACGCTCTCAGGGAACATGTGGTTTTGTCATAGTGAGATTGGGAGCAACGGAAACACGGACTCGGCCTGGAGTGTTCAGCAATGGGGGCCTGGATAAACAAATTAGCACACACGTTCCAATGCCATCCTCTGCGGCCAATAAGAATTTTGTCGTAAGAACATTTAGTGGCATTGAAAATTATCATGACATGTTGAACTAAAAAGGTGAATTGGAACTTAGAATCATACTGTGGTCCCAGTTTTGCAGTAATTCAGGCATCTATGCAGAGAACAAAGATGGGAAGATCTACATTGAAATGTGGACGCGGGTTGTCTTGGGCACTGGATTGGAGCTGACTTTTATGTATTTCTGTGTGTTTGTCTCCATTCCCTGAGATGCACTGTTGTAATCAGAAGTAAGCAATTCTTCGAAAGGAGAGGAGAAAGGAATTCCCAAAAGGATCATGCCACACGCTGGGAGGTGACCTGCGGGGAGTTAAGAAGTGACTTTCATTGCCTACTTTGTGTACTTTTTACATTTTTTTACATCAAACACGTACACATTACTTTTATAATTGCAAAAGGATGAAGTCAAAGGGAAGTGTTGTCACTGTCATCTTCCTTTCCCACGCAGACCTACCTGATGACTTTCTAGGGACATGGCTTACCAGGGAGTAAGTTCAAAGGGCATCAGCCAACAGCAAAGCCACGTGACTGGTACTGTCCCTTCTGTAAGTTCCAGGGTGTTCAGTGTGCCACCCATGCACAGACACGGAAGTGAGGTGAGGGCCCGAGGGGGTGAGGGTTGGGCAGCGGCACCTCCTGGTGGGATCCAGAGAGGAGTTGCCCCACCCCCCACAAGCGAGTACGCCTCCTGTCCCAGGAGGCAGTGGGCACCCAGTGGCTGGGCACAGCTGTCCAATTTCAGGTCCAGACTCCATTCCTCAGCGAAGAGTGCAGGGTGACACTTCCGTTTGGCAAAGGAGGTGCTGGGTTTTGGAGTGCTTCCCAAGTGTGCAGAAGACGCAGCATTCTGTATTATTCCCCAACAACGGCCCTGTCAGCATTCTGGAGGAGAAGCCTGTTTGCCTCGCAAACACTGGGTCACCCGGCTTTACCTGTAAAGGGACAGGCGTGAGCACACAAAAGACATTGCGGGAACTTCCGGCTCTGGCAAAATCTGCTGTGAGCATTTTGAAGGAAATCTGAGACAGGGAGGCGTCTGCTTTCAACTGGTCTGGGGATTTAGTTTGCTTCATCAGCTCGATTTTGCATGCTTGGAAACGGTCTTCTATCCTTAGGACAAATTTGGTTATTTTTATCTTGCTTTTCATTTACTATTATAACGTAGCCTATTTCTCATGTTATACAAATTCTTCAAAAATCTCCAAAATAGTCCATAATATCCCATCATTTGCCACAAATTGCCCATTTGGTTGCCACTGAATTTATTGGAAACTTTGTTAATAAATGTTATTAACATTGCTACTGCAAATAATACTTTTGTGCCTTTCAGCTTTGTTTGCATTTCAGGTTATTTCCTTATGACTGATTTCAAAAGCGAAACCACTAAGTCAAAGGCATTACATCTTTCAGTGGTTTTTTGTTAATGTCGTCAAAATTTCATTTCACGTTGCTCATATATATGTCTTTCTCTTTTGAAGATGAAAATGACCTTTTTCCTAAGTGTAAAAGAAATACCTCCTCAATGTAATTCAGGTTTAAAAAGATCTAAAGTGAAAATTACCAGGCAAATGCATCACCGATAATTACTTGTTAACATCCCTTCCAGAACTTTCCTTATGTCCATGTATAATAATACGACCTATCATAAGTATTAATGTTCATCTCTTATTTCCCCTTAACATGTCATGAACATCTTGCCTAACAGTTTAATAGAGGGATATATAAAACATTTTGCTGGCGCAGTCACCCCTATATGGAGACATACTTTTTTGAACAAGCTTGGGCATTTTTAAGGCGCTCGGCTCTGGTTACTGAATCACGTTCTGAACGGCTCCGTCCAGCTTTGCCCACCCTGCCAGCAGTGTCAGTGTGACCGTCCCCCTCCCCACCAATGGAAACTGTTTGGGGTGCCCTACTTTCTATGCTGAGATGTTTCCAGCAAAGACTGAAGGCAGGAATCTTGACCCATACGTTCGGCGATTTCGGCTGTTTTCTCAGGAAGAATGGAGAAGAGCCAGGGCGGCCCACCCGCCGGGGGAGCGGGCGAGTTTCTGGAGCCGGCGGGGGGGGCTGTGGGCTGAGGGGGCCCGGAGCACTCTGGCTCTGGGCAGATAGCGTCACGTGTTTGCAGAACTTGGGTCACGTCTCTGACTTCAGACGGGCGTGTGTTTACCGGCATGTACGGTATCCTGGGGCAGCACTGCACGCAGGTGTCAGCAGCTTTCGCAGTCTGAGGACCTCGCTCTTGTGACTGAGTGAGCGCCACTCCCCCACTTCAGCTGGGCACGCTGCCCTCACAGGAAGCAGGGCGCTCCGAACCCGGCAGGGCCTCAGCTCACTTGATGTCCAGGTGCTGGGGGTCAGCTTGGAGACATGGGGATCTGCACTGCGCACCCAGGCGGGCGGAGGTCGCTCACCTGCCAGGGAGCCGACCTCGGCTGTGAGCACGGGGGATGTCGGGCACTGGGCGGGTGGGGCCTCTGATAGCCTGCTGTCATGGGCACTTGGGGCCAGGCGTGCCTTGCCCTCCTAAGTGCAACCTCTGTCCAGCTAACCCCAGTGCCCTGAGTTGCCCAGAAGGGGGGCATGGGCGCGGTGGGAGGGCTCAGGGGGAGCTCGGCAGCTCTTCAGAAGCTTCCCACCATCTCCCTTGGAGGGCTGGGCTGCACTTGTGAACTTTTGGAGCCTACTTCCCAGAGCGGTGTGCACAGGAGACAACACTGTCCTGCAGACAGGGGGCATTCAGAGCCTTGGTTAGGTTTTTCCTACTCCTAGGGAAGGTCCTGGGAGGGGGGTCACCGTGCCCATGGCAACAAGGGGGAGTGAGAAGCATCACAAGTTGTGGGTTTGTCCTATAGATGGACCAAAGGGTTCCTGGGGCCTTTTCTTGTCCTGTTCTGTTTTGTGGGGAAGAAGCAGATTGCACCCGAGAAAATGAAGTTCTACAGACCGGTAGCCAATGGCCAGGCTACCACTTCCCTTCTGACCTCAGCTTTGTCTGCTCTGTGAAGTCACAGAGCACAACCCACAGGAGTGTCTCGGGGAGGGGAGGAGCTGGGACACATGAGAGGGTGTGGCAGGGAGCTAGCTGCACACAGGTGGCATCTGGCAGTAGTGACTAGCTCTAACCCTAAAGTCCTCAAGTAGAAGTGGCTTCTGGCTGGGTAGTGTGTTGGTCCAGTAGGGTCCCTGATCAGCCCCTGAAGTCTGGACGCCCACCAAGGCTCATGAGGCAGCGACTGGGTGAAGAGCCTACAGCAGGACCAGAGCGCCTCTCCACAGGCTGGCATGAAGTACGTGCTCAATAAATGCCTGTTGAATGAAGGAAGGAAGGTGCGGAGCGTGAAGGAAGGAAGGAGCCAGCACCGAACATGAACACAGCTGCCACTGCGGCCACACCAGCGTCTCCCCTGCCCCACCCCCAGCTGTCACTGTGAATTTGCTGTGCTCTTCCTCTCTTTCTCCCCTGCTTCCTCCCTGTCTCTCCTCTCTCTTTACCTCCACTCTTCCTAGCCTTCCACCTGGTGAGCTCCTACTCATCCTGCAGAACCCATTTCAGAGCCTACCTCCTCTGGGAGACTTGCCTGGCCCCTCAAGCAGCGGTAGGTGTTCCCGGCCCTGGGCTTCCCAGCCCTCCTAGAGCACTGCTCCGACCCTTTGGAATGTGTCCCTGAAACTTGGGAGCTTCTGGGGGAAGATTTTGTTCCCCTCCCCTCCCCCCTATATCTGAAGCATCCTGTCCAGGGCCTGTCATCTCAAAGGTGTGTCCTGTATGTGTGGTGAAAGGCAAGATGGCGCAGAGCATCAGGCTTCCTTGGGCCAGCTGGCCCTGTTCCGCACTTGAACGCGTACCCCAGACTCATTAAGGCCTTCCAGTGTCCAGGAACTGCAGGTGGTTCTGCTCTGTGGTCAGTTGCCAGGGCCTTCTAGGTGACCAGCAGCCCACAAGCAGCAAAAGACAATGTCAAAAAGAAAATCGAAGGAAGGCAAATGTCTTTAACCAGAGACCCAGGGCACAAAATGCTTGTGTCCTTGCAGGGGTCCCCCTCTCAGAGATAAGAGGAAGACAACCAGGATGCAGCACTGGCTTTGTAGCGCTGCTCTGGCCGGCTGTGCCCCCTCACAGCTGGGCTGCAGGCAGTGGATGCGAAACTACCCCCTTTGACTGCGCTCCTTCCACCTTCACAACCAGAAATGTCTTCCCCACCATGGACTGGCTCGGGGACAGGAAGTGAAGAGTGGTTCCTCCCTCCCAAGGAGCCAGTGCCTGGAGGGGAGACACAGGAGGGACACTGTGGTGACTCAAAGGCTCTGAGACTCTCCGGAGGGGTGCTCCACCCTCTGCACGGGCAAAAGGCCCCACAGGGGCTGTGACATCAGAGTGGCACTGGAGGGATCAGTGGGGTTGCACTGGGTGACAAGGTGGAGCAAGAGCACAAGCAGAAGCCCAGCGTCTGCTGCTGGTCCCTCCCCATCGAAGTCAGTCCAAATTCTTCCGCGGGCAATGAAGGCCTCCCGCTTGGGCTGCTCACCTCCACCCCCCCGCCCCACCGAGTCCTCAGTGGCTCCCCAGTTCACCCCTACAGGCTCAGTACAAACTCTAACACACATTCAAGCACAGCCACAGTGTAGATCCGCCTGACACCATCAGTCACCTCTTCCCTCCTACTACCCCAAACTCCTGCCTTCTGTCTGGAGCCTTCTCCTCCTCCATCTCCACCTTCTTCGGTTCTTCCTGGTTTACCTTGCCAGGAGCCTGGCTCCCTGTGGTCACTGCGCAGCCCCTTCGGCACCCAGAGTGTGGAGTGGGTGGATCGTTGAGTCACTGGAGAAATCTCCCCAGCGGGAGGAGCAGTCCCAGGGGTCAGCGCATTGCCTCCCCTTTGCTGGGGGAGCACTGAGCAGTTGGGCCCCCTTCCCTGGTGGGAGGAGTGCCCCAGGGGCTCTCCGACTGCTCTTCCCTCCTGCTGGTTGGGACAGGCCCAGGCAGGGGCTCCTGCTTTGGCGTCCCCCACAGAGTGGTTAAAGGGGCTTCCAGACGGAGCTCACAGGAGTGAAAGGGTCATACTACTTCCTCGTTCATCTGTCACTCGTTTGTTTGTGTCCCAAACACCTATGGAACACGTGTCAGGCATCGTGGCAGGGATGGGGTACAAAAAGGACCGTCACCACCTGTCTTGGGGAGCATCCAGCCCAAAGGGGAGCTGGAGCTGGTCACAGCAGAGAGCACCTGGGAAGTGCGGTGGCCCAGAGGACAAGAGAGTGGGTTCAGGGAGCAGGGGTCAGGAAAGGAACTGCAGCCCAGGTGGCCTTGGAGCCAAGTCCAGGAAAATGGCTAAAACAAGGACGTGTGACAACATGTGTGCACGGGTGTGCACAGGCACATGTGTTTTATATGCACACATGTGTGTCCAAGTGTGTATGTGTGCACGAGCAGAGTGCACACACACATATCTGTGTGCACATGTGTGACTGCATGTGGGCACACATTAGCACATGTGCATGTGTGTAAAGGTACACATGAGTATACGGTCACGTCCACATGCACATGTATATATATGTTGTGCATGCACATGTGTGTAGCTGGAAGGGCACATTAAGCAGAGGGAACAGCCTGTGGAGGGCATGGAGAGCTGTTGGCCAGTCCTTGTGGGGTGCAGGGGACCGTGTCAGGCAGCGGTGCGGGGTATGGGAGCAGACGGCGGGCGGTCTTCAAGTTCATGTGTTCCTTGCAGGACACCTGAGGGGCCAAGCGTGGACTCCCGGGCCTGGGGCGTCACTGACGCTCTGAGTGAGGGAGCCGCCTAGCCAGAGTGGGTCCGACTCCAACACCAACCACCCCATCCTCCTCCGACAGCTGCCCTGCAGAAGCTGGTGCAGAAGCAGCCTGGGCAGGGGCGTCTCAGAAGGCAAGGGCGAGACCTCGGAGACCAGGACCAGTCTTCCCACTGCGGTGCCTTTGAGTTTGACTGAGAAGTTGCACTTTAGCTCCTAGTTTGTCTTTCAAGCTCTAGCTTTCCCATGATTCTGTGTTAGATAGGTAACTATTCAAGTCCCTGGCGTGTGGCTGCCTGGGGGTCCCCTCTAGGCTGGGGTGACCCTCATGGAGGGGGATGGGGGCCTCCCACGGAGACCTTGGCACATCTGGAGTGCACTGGAGAACGTACCACAGGGCTTTACAAATAACTAAATGAGTAAGAAAGGGCCTGAACAAACTCTTTTTGTGGGAATAATTTTTATGTTCCCAAATATTCATGGGTTCAGTTTTGCACACAATTAATTGTACTTACAAATGCCTCCTTGAGGGCACAATTAGTCATTGGCAACTCATTCTAAAGGTGCCAGAGGCTAATTGTACCCCCCAGTGAGGGGTTTCAGGTGTAATTAATTATTCTTTAATTATTAAATTTGTTATGCACTGGTTGGACGCACAGAGTTGTGATCGGATGAACTTGCTGGCTGGCACAGGGACGGCTAGAGGGAAGGGGACTATGCCACCCTCCGAGCGAGGAGGCATGTGGAAAGAAATAAAGGCCTTTCTGGCTGCTGGCTCAGCGTGGGAAATTCCTGAAGTGACAGTAGAAGAGCTGGCTGAATTGGGCGGACAGCGGGAGGGCCAGCCCAGAAAGCCCGTGGCCTCCGGCCCTCTGGGCCAGGCAGAGGAAGGCCTGGGGGCTGAAGCGGTCCGAGCCTGCCCCTTCAGCAGTGTGAACAGGGCAGGTTCTGAGCACTCTCTGAGCCTCACCTGTGCCTCGGGCTCCCGGTGCTGGCTGAGCTCCCCCACTGTGCAGATGGGGCAGCTAGGGCCACAGACGGGGTGAGTTACCCACAGAAGTCAGTTTCTTTGAGAAGCAGTACCCCATGGGGGTGGGGAGGGTGGGGCGTGTCTCGGGAAGCCCGCTGGAGCCAGACTTAGCAGTTTTGAAACCTGAACATGAACATGAGCCCTGTAACCCCGGGAAGGTCATCTCATCTCGCTGGGCCTCTGTTGTCTCCTGTGTGAAACGGGAATTCATAACAGCGCCCCTCTCCATGGGGCTGTGAGGATTCAATGAGTTAGCATTTGTAAAGCTTTAAACGGGGCCTGTCTGTAGTAAACGTGGCCACGTGGTAGGTGTTGTTACTTTTGTTCCCTCCAGGGCCACAAACCTGTTTCCAAAGAAAAAAACCACTGTGCAAAAGGTAACCCTCCAACTTTGCTTACAGCGCCCTGTCTGTGCTGCCTCCTGACTCAGGGAGAAAGAAGATCTTCCTTTTGTAGCCAAGACGGGGGGTGTCTCATTAACACGTTCGAAGTGGTATGTCTGTGTGAAGAGATGAAGGGTGGTCATTTTTTTCTTTGTCTTTTTCAGTCGGTTTCACATGCTTTAGTTTTCCTTGGCTTTTATTTTTAAAATGTGCAATGTTAAAAAGAAAGACAGGAGAATAATACACGAGCTCCAAGCCCATACGTGGGTCCTTCTGCAAACTGACCTGCAGACAGTAGGTGTCCTGCAGACCACGGTCATGGCGTCACAGGGTCTTGATCTTGTCCTTGCACCTGCCCCTCACCAGGACCCCCTCCCAGTGGTCATCTTTCTCGCAGCTCCCTGATGCGCTCTGCCCTCCTAGTTCGTCCTGGCCTGACTGCCTGACCGTCAGTCAGTGGCTATTCTGTGAACTGGCAGGTGCTGGGATGCCCCTCTGTACTCCCCTGAGCCCTCCATGAGGGGCCCAGCCAGGATCTCAGCCAAGCACTCCCCGTGCCTGAGAACTGGCTGGGTTGCGGGGGTTGGGGCAAGCTTTGTGGTTCCATTTGATTTTATGTTTTATTCGGACAGCGCCCTTTCCCTTTCTGCTCACCGCCCCCCCCCCCCACCAGGGGCAACCGCTCATGTGAATTTGCTGAGCATCTCCTATTCCGTTGTAGTGATGCCCAACGCATGTACGCATCTGTAAACAACTGACCACTTTGTGTGTGTTTAACATGTGCATCAATGAAATCACCTGCAACGTGGTTCTTTCACCCAGCTGTCTGTCTTTCCTCTCTGTTCGCTGTGAGGCATGAAGCCCTGGGTCTGCAGGTGTGCCAGGTGACCCAGGCTCCGGGGCCCCCACAGCCTGAGACAGCAGCGAGAGCCCTGGAGCCAGAAAACCGTCGTCACTGACCACCTCCATGCCCTATCAGGCATCTCTCTTGTGAGCAGCAGGAGCAACACCCAGCTAACAAGTGGAAAATGAATTTAGTGGCAGGCTGTCAGGTGGCATAAATTATTGAAGGGAGGCAAGAGAACCAAGTGTAAGAGCAGACATGAACAGGTAGTAATCAGGCAGTTTCAGGAGTCTGGGGGGCAGGAACCCACCCACGGCTTGTCGTGGAACCCCTGGAATGAATGCCTCCCGGATGACACATTTTGTCCTTTCACCATTTCACTTAAGATGTAAAGTCCCTGAGAGGAAACTTGACTCAAACTGGCTTAAGCACAGACAGAATCTATGGCTCACATAATAAAAAAGGCCAGTGTTCAAAAGCAGTTCTACCTTCAGGTATGGCTTGATCCAGGGCCCAAAGGACATCACCAGGACTCACTCTTCCCATCTCTCCCTTGGGCATCCCCCACGGCTTTTGCTTGTTGTCCCCTTTGCTTGTAGGGCATGAGGGTTTCTGCAGCTCCAGCCTTGCACACCCTCAGCTTTCCCAATTAATTGGACATGCCAGCGTCTGCCCCAGCCTCCTCAGGAGAGGCTGGTGAAATGGCATTGGCCCTCATGAAGTCATGAGTCCATTCTGAACCAATCACTGTAGCCAGAGAAATGCCATAGTTTCATTGGCTAACACCCAGTCACATGCTCTCCCAGGGCATCCTACCTGAAGCTCAGAGTGGACAGCTTCCCAAAGGGAAACTGGCAATCTTACCAAAATAAGGGGACATAGATGCCCAGTTGGCAGAAAAATCCAATCAGTGCCCACTCATGAATAAATGAAAGAAGAGATAGGAAAATAAAAGTAGAGCAGCAGGCCAGCCACCACGGGACTCTCCAACACCTGCGCTGGGAACAGGGAGACCCCCAGAAGCCGATGTCGGCAGGCTGTGGGGTGGGCTAAATGAGCAGTGCTCTTAGGCACAGTGGCACCAGTTCATCGGGCTCACTGGTGGCAGTGACACAGAAGGTCGGGCGGTGACACACTGCCACGTGCTTCCTCCCATCGCCCTTCCCTCTGGTCACTGTCAAATGATGAACTTCGGACACAGACTACACTTTCCTGGGGTCATCCCTGCAAATGAATTATACAAATAATAAAATTTCAGTATTTCCCATTCAGCAATGAGTCTCGGTGAGCACACAGCTCCATGGAAGGTGCTGAAGGAGCCAGCCAGGCGCAGGAGCAGCCTGGGCAATGAGATGTGGGTGCGTCTCAAAAACTGGGGGGCCTCCCCAGTGGTGAGGTGCGGCACCTCTTGGGCACAGACGTCCCCGGACGGTGGTGGAGTCTGGCCGGGACTGTCTTTCGTTTCAGATTCTCTGTGCGAAAATGTCCGGGTGGTTTTAACATTCATGAGGAGTGTTCGTGGGAGAAAAGAGATGATCGGAAAAATAATTCATAAACCCAAACCAGTCGTTATTAGAGTGGCAAAAACACAGTGCTTTTGCACAGAACAGTTTACGTTAAATTAAAAACCGTAACTTATCTCCGAGACACTCCATTTAGTTGCATCTGAGGTTAAATACGATTCAGTGCGGCTCTTCCAATTAGATTGCTCCTCCTTCGCTCCAGTAAAGTATATTAAACATAATTTCCTGAAAAGTAACAGAGATCATTACTCTGTTTGCAAATTGATACTATGTTATTGAAAATAGGAAATATTTGCAGGGATATTTCAGATTTTTTTTTTAAACAGAGAATCCAATATTGGCAGTGAGGATATGTGTGAAACCCAGATTTTCGACTTCCTGGTCAAGGGGGGTGAGGCCTGTCTGTGTGGGAGGGGAGGGACAGAGGAAACCTCAGAACCAGTGGGCTGGGCACATCTGGGAACGAGGGGCGTTCCCAGGCTAGTCCTGGGAACCCAGGAAAGAAGCTTCCTGTAGTCCTGCGTCTCTACATTCTGCCCAACGTCTGTGCAGCGGGAGGAGCGCCAGCCTGTTAAGCTTCTGGTCGATTCTGAGTTGTTGATTCACGTTGGACTTTACGGGGAGTCATTTCACTCACACAAATGGACGTTGTGGCCTTCGTGGGCTTTTATCTCTGCCCGTCTTTTGGACAGGCCTGTGAGATTCACAAGGAGCAAGGCTGTCTCTTTCCTCTGCTCCCTGAGTCACTGCCACAGAACTGTGTCAAGTTCGTGAAGGAAGCCCCCAAACAGCTCTTCCAGGGTTTGATAGGGCTCTCGTGGAGAATGGGGTTTGCAAGGCTGTTGTGTGAGCCCCAGGCTGGATTGCTGCCCTCTGGGGTTTGGCAAGGAGAGGACCAAAAGCCCCCAGTACGTAATCTGGTGGCACAGCCCAGCTGGAGCCTGGCCCCAGTCCTTTGTGAGGGGATGGGGTCTCCGTGAGCCAGGTGGGGCGCTAGGTCAGAGCCATCTGTCCATGGCGGTAGGGTGTGGCGTCGGGACTGCCAGGGATGCACTTCGCCGGAGGGAACTAACTGCCGGAGCCTGGGGGTTGCAGATGTGGAGGGGTGGGGAGCCTGCTCCGCCTGCTGCGGAAGCACAGTGCTGCTCTGCCGCGGCCACCGGCCAGGCGCTAGTGCGGGGCTAGGGCACTTCCGGTTAAACTGAGAATGTGCAAGAAAGGACACTGTGTATTTGATTTCTTCAGGACCACCTAAGCCAGCCTACGAGACACCCCTGCCATCCCAGAGTGTCGCTGCCCCCACTGGGAACAAGGAGCATTTGCTCAGAGGCCTAGAGACCAGAGCACCGGGCAGAAGATGCTGATCCTGTCTGTGGCCAGCGACAGTGGAGGAGTCCCTGAGTCATGGTCACGCCAAGCATGCAGCCCCTGCCAACTCCATGTTCCTGACCTTGAAAGAGAAAGCGGTAAGATTTGATGCAGCTGCCACGCAAAGGCCGACAGATGTGGGTGGGCTGTGGGGAGAGGAGAAAGCGAGAACTGCGGACCACCTGCCAATGCTCTGGATCAAGCCATCCCTGAAACCAGTGCCCCAGCTTTATTACATGAGCCCGTAACCCCCTGATCACACAGGCCCCCTGGAGTAGGCTTTCTGTCACCTCGGTGGGAAACCTAAGTCTCCGTTCCTTCAGCTATTCACGGACTTCGGTGGGCTAGACCACTTGTTCTCAAACTGCCTCCCGAGCACCGGGAGACCTGCAGGACTGTGGTATGGGATGGAGAGGTGTCCTTGGGGCTCCCCCTTCCCACCACAGGGGGCTTTCAAGCAAAGCGTTCTTTGATTGTGAGTTTCACCTAAGTGTGGAAACTACTGGCCCAGTGACCCATCCAGCTGACACCCCAGGTCTCACATACAGCCCCAGGAAATACCTAAGACTTAGCCCTACGGGCATCTTCTGTGAGTGGTTCTATTTGGGGGCCACCAAGTTCCCTCCCCCTTCCTTTCACCCTCTGCTGTGAATTACTCAGAGCAGCTTTGCTTTTTAAGAAGAGGGGGCGTGTGGCCCCACTGCTGACTCCAGACCAGGGCTCCGCCGCAATTGCGCATGCTCACCCTCTCTGCTCAGCCTTCGCTTGTAGGTGCCAGGTTTCTGACCTCGGCTGTCATTTTCCATGGGGGAAGCAGCCCAGGCTCCAGACTGCGGGTCGGAAGACCCGGGCACTAGCTCAGAGGCAGCTCCAACACTCAGATCTGCCCAAGTGAATGAGTGTCTCTAAGAATTTGGACCTTTCTTGTCCCTAGCTGCTGGGCCCTGACCACATCCCCCCTCCCCCAGCCCCTCCTGTCCTAGGGGTGTTAACAGTGTCTTGCAATTGCTAACTTCTGGGGTGACAATCGAGGTGCCTCGTCATTCCTCTTGGCTTGTCATCTCTTCTGTCACCTCTGTAAGCAATCCCTGCATTAATTTTGTCTGTTTTAAACACTTAGAATAGTTCATGTTTCCTGGCCGGACTGCAATGAATACAATGGTCATCCTCAAGCTTCACTTGCATGGTTACAAGATAGCTGCCACAGCTCCAGTCATCACACCCCTACCACAGCCACACCAAAAGTCAAAAAGAAAGACAATTTCTCTTTGCTTGCTTCTTTTTGCCAAGAAGGAAACCTCTCCCCAGAACTGGGCGGAAGTGAGTCAGTGCCCTGACTCTAGCTGGAAGCGAGGTTGGGAAAGTGAGCCACGCAGCATTTTTAATCCTGAGAATGTGAGACAGGCACTTCAAGCAAGAAAATGGGAGCAGAGCTATGACTGCTGAGTGAGAAACCAACCATGTCCACCATGTTTACTGGCGAGTGATCGTGGTCACGTCACTTCCTCCCTCTGGGCCTCAGTTTCCTCATCTGAAAACTGGGGAATTCAGTGAAATCAGTGGTTTCTGAGCCCTTGAGTTTCAAGGCACAGGGAAGTGGGGTCTGAGCAGGTGGGACCCTTCCCCAGCTTCAACAAAAAAGCAGCCTCGTTTGGTCTTTGTGGAAATAAAAGAATTCTGCTGGGTCCCTGATTTCTCACCCCTCCCCCAAGGACCAGGATTCAAAGTTATAGATCAATTTATAATAGTGAGGAAATAACCAGGGTGATGTTCTTGCTAAGAGTGATCCATTAATTTGGGGGGTTATTCATCATAAACTTTGGAGATTGATGGAGCTCCTTGGCTTTTTGCCAACGATTAGCAGTCTCCACGATGCTGCAGACTCTGGGCCACAGAGCCAAGACATCCGCCCTCCCTGAAATACTCACTTCTCCCTCTCTCCCCTTCCGTTGCGAGAAGGCAAGCCCCTTATGTATATACAAATGTTTCAAACTGTTTACCTTGCACAGAGGAACTGGTCTCCGCAGACCCTTCTCCCCAGCCTTGACACCGGCAGACGGCCTCGGAGATGGGCTCAGAGAGGGAAGACTGGACGTGCCCTTAACAGATGGCTCTTCTCGTCCAGAGGGGCTTGTCCCTTCGGAATCTTCCTTCCTGCCCTTTGTGGGTTTAACTCTACAAGGGCCGTGCTGGGGGCAGAGCCCGTTTTGCTCCCGATGTCTCAAGACCTCTACAGATGGAGGGCTCAGAGGCTCGCAGGGGAAACCCTGGCATACGGAGCCTTGGCCAAGGCTCGGTCCTCCACTGGGAAGAGCCAACAGCACCTGACAGGTGTCTGCCAGGTTGGCTCATTGGACATCTCTCCTGCCCCTCACACTCTCAGGAGACAGTTCCAGCCTCCTGAGTCGAGGTAGCGCCTTCACACACCCATGCTCTGAGGGCTCCTCGAGGCTGCTCTGTATGGCAGCGCCTGGCGCTCTGCCTGGCATGAGTTAGACAGGACAGGTGATGTTCCCAAGGCACAGGAGAAGAACCTGGGGCCCAAGGAGATGAAATGGTTCACTGTCTCACCCAGGCTCATGCAGGTAAAAAGAAAAATAGCAGGTTCAACACAAATTCAGCTTCGAGGATTCTGAGTTGAGAGCCCACGCAAGGACGGATGCTCACTCAAGGTCTGACTCACGGGAGACGCTCCTCTGGTCCCACTTCCTTCCCTCCCCCGCTTCCTCTCTTCCCGTGGCTCTGGGTTTCCTCTCTGGATTCAACAGAGACAGAACACACAGGCCCAGGTGTGCCCAGCCTCCTCGCCGAGCTCACGCGACTTTGGGAAGTCTGACACACGCCAGCTTTTATTTTTCAGTAACCCATGGAAAACGGGAATACATCTGTCTCAGCTCAGGCTGCTACAGCAACGCACCACAGACCAGCAGCTTTTCCAACAACAGGACTGTGTCACCAACAGTTCTGGAGGCTGAAGTCCGAGGTCAAGGTGCCAGCGTGGCTGAGTTCCGGGGAGAGCCCTCTTCCGGGTCTCAGGCTGCCCACGTCTTCGTGTATTTTCATGCGATGGAAAAGACAGAGCTAAAACTCTCTCTCTCCCCACAAGGACCTGAGTCCCATTCAGGAGGCCCCACCCCCTCGACCTAGTCACTCCCACAGGCCCTCCCCCTAATACATTGGGGGCTGGGATTCAACATACGAATTTCAGGGGGCACAAGCCTCTGATCCGTAACACAGTTTCATTAGGAAACATTTGAATAGCATGGATAAAATAATGCAAACAATCAATAATACACATAATTAAACTCAGGTCCCTGCGAGGATCTTACCTGCTGTTCCAGGCTCCTGCCCAAAGGAGCTACTGGTGCCAGTCTGTGTGGCTTGGACACTTCCAGACCTACTTCTGTGCATTTATGAATGTATGCATGTAAATATCACATAAAAATACGTATGGAGGTTTGTTTTATCTGCTGGGATTTCATTCATTTAAGTGGTATCGAAGCACACACCTTCTGCAACTTGCTTTTTACAGAACGCTCCTACTCACTATATTTACATTGGCCTTATTTGTCTTCTCTCTGCAGCTTCGTCGGCGAGTGCTTAGTATGGGCATGTTGTGCTGTGTGCAACTAGTCCCTTACTGAAGGGCAGGTGGGTTTTTCCAACATCTCACTGTTAAAGATGATGCGGCGACAGGCTTCTTGCTCATGAATGAGTATTTCTCTGGAGGAAAAAACAAAAGCGAGTGTTTCTGCAGGAAAAGGAAACCATATACTAAGTTAAAAGAGAAGTCAACTGGGAGGAAATATTCGCAACATATACGACAAAGTATTAATAATCAGATTATATGAAGGAATGCTTCAATTTACTAATAAAAATAACCCAATAGAAAAATGGGCAAAGAATACAAACAGGCAATTTGTAGAGGAAATACAAATGGCTGATTTGCATTAAAAAAAAGGTGCCGCACCTCACTAGTAACCAGGAAAAAGCGAATTACAGCGACAATGAGATACCTTTTTCACTCACCGAACTGGCCCAGATTCTCAGTGGAATGTCAGTCACGGGCAAGAGTTTGGGGAGGTGGCGCTGCCACACGTTGCCAGGTGCACACTGAGCCTGTCCCTGTGGAGGGCAGTCCAGAAGCATCATACACTCTCAGTTGTACCCGCCCGGGAGCCGGCAATTTCCCACCTTGGCTTTGCTGTGCAGAACAACGGTGCAGGCTACTTTGTGCACAGAGGTGGCCGTGGCGTTGTCCCGGCCACACACAGAGACTGTGGTCCAGGTCAAAGTCCAAGGACAGAATTCCAAATGCCTCTTCTTCAGTTCAGGATGAAGACTCCTGGGAATGCACTTGGGTCCTCCGCCATGGCTTGGACCACTCATGGTGTCAGGGGGCGGGGATGTCGGACAGCCCAGCCCTAGTCAGGAGCTCAGTCCGGAGCCTGGGGGTTGGTGCCAGGACAGTCGTCAGGCAGTGCAATGAGGACCCCTGGGGAAGCGCAGGAGAGAGGCAGGCCTTCCAGCCCGTGCCTGTCTTAGGTTCTGGGACAGAGCAAGAGGAGGCAGCTTGACCATGTTCTTCCATTTGATCTCAGAGGTCCTGGCATCTCTCTGGTTCTTGGTATCCCCAGCTGTGAAGCAGGAGACCACCTCCCATCTCATAGACTTTCGTGATCATCGAGTGAGATGAAATGTTGAGAAGTGCTTAGTAGCTAAACCAAGGAGGAAGAGTGCCTATAGCTGTTGGTTAGATTTCTGAATGGAGCCCGCTAACACCCAGTTTTGTGATCTGGCCTGATGCCAGGTGCCTGGGCCCCTTGCTGGTTCCTTCCCAGAGTCTCTTCAGGGACAGGAGGGGTGTGCTCAGCTCAGCTCCTCCCCCTCCAGGTGAGCCGGACTCAGGACCCTGATGGGCAGCCTCCTGGAAGCCCTTCTTCCTGAGACTCCAGGGCTGGTCCCAGGCATCTCTATTTCTGGGGGCTGTGATTCTTATTTGGTTAAATAACACATTTTAAAAAGCTGTTGTGATTCCATACTGAAGCTTCCCATATGGTTAATTGGAAGTGTTCTCACCAATATAGCAGGCTGTAAAAACTAATGAGGTAAAGGGAAAATTTATCAAGTGCCACAGTTAGAAATTAACTTATTGCTTGATGCCGTGCTCATGACTAATGCAGTTCGAGGGCGCTCTTCACATGCAGAGCCAGGCGCAGGGGTCGGGCTGCCCTAGACATCGGGGAAACCCTCCCGCTTGCCCCTCTGCCCCTGTCTCCCCACCCCGCCTCACATCGAGTATCAGACGAATACAGCGAACAACCAGGCCCAGTCCAGACACCAGCACACGGTGCATGCATTCAGATGTGCCTTCTGTCACCAGTGACAACAGTCGCTAGCATTCACTGACGCCTGGTGTTCTGTGTGTATTATCTCACGGGCTTCTCTCATCAGGGCTGCAGGGAGGGGCTGTGGTCACCCACATTTCACACCCCGGGAAACTGAGGCTCACACTGTCCTAAGTGGTGAAGCTCAAACCTAAGTCTGATTCCAATATCCATTTGCGTTCCACTTAGCCATCCACCCATCCTTCCACTAATCCATCCCTCCATCCATCCACTTGTCCGTCCATCCACCCATCCATCTATCCATGTACTTATCTATCCATCTACCCATCCACCACTTATCCATCCATCCATCCACTCAAGTGACAAAGGAGCATTGCCAGCCTGCGAAGTGTCAGGCCCCACGCTCTCCTGGAGATACCAGGATGCAGCCGGGCGGTGATAAAGGACCTGGATGCAAATCCCACACCTTCTGCCACTTGCTGGCTGTGGGGTGGGCTGGCCCTTCCATCTGGGCCTCCAGGTTCACCTCACCCTTCTGCACTCTGCTCTGAGGCTGGGGGGCTGGCCTGTGCGGCTCACATCTATGGACTCCCATGCCCTCTAGCTCCTGGTCTTTGGGGGGCACTGACTCTAGCCCATGAGGAGCACTGGCCAGAAATGGGACATAGGAGGAGAGTGGGAGGTTTCTCCAGCTTCCTCTTTTTCTGGTTGTGTCCCCTCGCTCCCCTATCAAGGACCGCTGCTCCCTGAACCCAGGTGCACTAGAGAACTAACTGTTGGGTCCTCTTTCCTTCTTTGTTGCTCACCTTGCTACCACCTTCTCCTACTCCCTCTGCACTGGTCGTCCCAATTCTGCTCATCGCCATCGCCCCCCAGTTCAGGGCCCTCTGTATGACCGCCTGCATCCAGCATGGCGAGTGGCTCTCTTTGGCCAACAAATACCAACTGACACCCCTCTCCTCCCAAACCTCCATCTGAGTCACAGCCTCTCCCTGACCATGGCCTTTTCCCAAGAAAAAACATACTGAAGGCCGATGACCACACTCACCACTACAAGGGGCTGGACAGCCAAATCACCCCCACCTCTCTGCTCTGGCCTCATGGAGTCCCTGGGAGAGGCACCGGAAGCAGACCTGCAGGCCCCAAGATGCTCTCTCGCCTGTGGGTGCCCTGGGGATGAGGCTGTGTCTGGGTGCTTGGAGAGGTCCAGGTAGGGTGCTGGCTCATTTGGCGCTTCTTGTGTGTTTGCTGAGAGAGGGAAATGAGGTGCAGCCGTCATTCAGTCAGTGAGGATGCGCTGGAGACATCCTGTGTGCACTGGTGCTATGAGCTCTTAATAAAAGAGGGGGAGACCCTGCCCCCGGCACTGGGGAGCTAATGGCTTTGTGGGGCAGAGAGCCTGCATGTGCAGACACCATGGCTCCTGGTGGTCTCCATCCTCCAAGACCTGGCACCATCCCCTTCTCCCAGGACCCGGGGGGCAGCTCAGCCCGGGTCCCTGTGCTGCTGGCCCCTCCTCAGTCCCTGCAGCACATCCAGCAAGAGGAGTCTTCCAGCACAAAGACGGGCCCTCGCAAGTATCAACGTCTCTCCATTTTTGGTGAGTAAACTACAAGCTGCCCACTTATGCTGAAGAAGGGACATTCAAGGCCCTTCTTATTGTCCAGCTTCTTCCCAGTTCACCCTGCATCCTCCCTCATGCAGCTGGAAGGGACTACCCACCATCCTGGGACTGTGAAGGCCCATTCCTGCCCTTGACCTGTTGCTCATAGAACTTCCTGTGCCTGGAGCACCATCCCCACCCTTCTCCACTATCACCCCCTCCTTGCCCGTCAGGCCCCATGGCAAACTCTCCAGAAGAGCTCCTGATTAAACCTATGGCAAAGGATTTCTTCTATTTTAAAAATTTTATAGGACAGAAATTCTAAAAAATGACAGCACTCGAAGCTGGCCAGCAGGCAGCAAGCCGGCAATCTCTTTGATTGCCTGTAGTCTAAATTGATACAATCATTCAGAAATCCAATTTGGCATAAATATCAGGAGATTGCAGAATTTTCTCCTTTTCCCCAATAAGTTCGCTCAGAAGAACCTATATACCGGAAAAATCGGAACTGCTCTCAGACACTCCTACATAAGCATAGGTGCGGAAGTGCTACTTCTCTGGGCCCCAGGTGACACCGCCGGGTCCTAGACGCTAGCTGTCCGTCCGCAGTGGCCTGGCCTGGTTCGTTAAAGTGAGGCCGCGGGACCAACATGCACCTTCTCACACGCTGCGCCCGCCAAGGGCGCCCCACGGCCCCGGCTCCTGCTTGTGTTGTAATATCTGAACGATGCATGCGGTTTATAGAACAAATATTTTTTTGTATGTGCAAAGGCCGGAAGGAAATAGGTCGAAAGGTAGACAGTGATTATGCCTCGTTGGTAGCTTACAGATTATTTAAAAGTTCTTCTTTATGTTCTTCAGTATTTTCCTAGCATCCTATTTGTATTGCTTTTATGATGGTAATGAACTCTTCTCTCTTCACAAGACAGCTTGGAGCTGTGTACGTCCCCTACGGAGGAATTCGCCTGCTATGATTTTTAATTTGGGGGGTACCTGGCTCCATTTTCTTCTTAGACAATAAACCCCCTGAAGGACATGGACTGGCGCTTTTTTTTTTTAGCTCACTTTTGGGGCCCCTAAAAGCTCAGTCCATCCTCGGACGTAGTAGGACCTTGTTCGCTAGTTAAAGGGATTGGGTTGGCTTTCTTTGAAATAGCCCCAGGGCCTTGGGGTCCCTGGGTCTCGGGAGGGTGCTGGCAGGAGGGCCTGGCGTCAGCAGCTTGCCGACAAAACAACACAGTGCCGGGTATAGGCCGCCGGTCCTTGGCAGGAACGCAGTTCTGGTCATTGCATAAACTCATCTGGAACCGGTTCCATGAACTGAGTGCATGATTGCTGTTCAAAATCTTTTTGTTCTACAAGAACTTTTATTTTTACTTAGCCATCAATTTTTATTGCTCACCGACTTTTGCGGTCTATTTATAAACACTGCTCTGGAGATTAAACTTCTGCCTTTTAAAAAAATTTTTTTTGGTAAAACCCTCAAACTATCTCCTTCTTCCCTTTCTCTTTCACTTTTATATTTTTGCAAAACAATGGCTTCATCGCCCCGGAATCTGATGGAGTTTGAAATTGAACGTGCAGAGGCAATCCTCTCTTGATGATGATGCATTTTAAAGACATTTGCTCTTAAGAAAATTAAGATTCCCTGTGGACTTGAATGGCTCTCTGCCCTTTGCTCGCCTCGTGGCTCTGCGTTCATGAGATGAACACCCCGTCTCGGTTCTCTGTTCTGGGTCCCAGGCACAGCCAAGTGTGCATCCGCCTTGTGCTCATTCTTCTCAATCCTAAAGAAAACGAGCCACCGTTGTATCTCACAGTCCTTCCCCTCCTTCCTGCAGAATCAGAGGAAGAGCGCACCAGAGAGCACCACCGTCTGCCCTGTGGTCCCCCCCAATCGGACCCTGAGTGTTTGGGTTGGGGACAAATGGCAGATTTCTGTCCTGTTTTCAACTATTACTTAACCAGGGCAGTTTCTCAATTACACGATCCATTCATTCATTCACTCACTCACTCAATCTATGTTTACTGAGCACTTACTAGGTGCCGGGGGCTGCCATGGGCTGTAGAAAAGGTGAGGAGCCCTCGTGGAAAGCACAGTCCCGGGGCGGGGGTAGGGGAGGTTGAGGGGCACTTACCAAAACCACACATATCATGTTTTGAACTGTGGTAAGTGCATCTATAGGACCATGTGGGCCCAAGGTCAACTCCGATTCTGAATTCAGCTCTGGAAGTGAGTGGCTGTCATTGTTTTTCCTCCCTCATCAGATGGGGACAGCGCAGCTGCTCTGAGGCAGGCGGGCGGCTCCAAGGATGGGAAAGGAGGCATTTTCGTAAACCCTGTGCCCTTTCCTCTCCTCCCACTGCACCCTGAAGACATCTGTGTCCCTGGATGGGGTCCATCTGTGTGGGCTGTGGACCAGCTGAGATGGGTCTGGGTCTGGAGCCCCTGCTCTGTGGGGGGGCGGCAGGGGACCTGTCTCGTGGAGGCGGAGCTCAGCCATCCTGTGACCACGAGTCAGAGCCAGGGGGAGCAAGGTGTGCTGAGGGAGGCCACTGCCACCTCTCATGGCCATGGTCATGGCCGCCCCCGGAACCCTCGAAGCTGGGGGAAGGAGGCTTGAGGGCATCCTCAACCTCAGGCCTGAGAAGCAGAGAGGGAGGGAGACGAGTGTCCACATGCCCCCGTCCATGACCACGAGGTAATCAGAGCCAGATCTGAGATTAGTGCGGGCAGGGTTCTGGCTCCCAGACACACAGCCAAGCCCCAACCCCATGCTGCTTCTTGGAAAAGACCTTTCCACATTCCTCTCCCTCCGACCCACCCCAGGTTGTCTCTGGAAATATTGTAGCTGTCAGAGTCATTGTTCTCATAAAGTACTCATCTGACGATCTATTAGGAAGGCATTGTTGACAGGAAACAATATGTTGTCTATTTCCTGCCTCATTTTTCCTCGGGGAGGGCACGAGTAGCTGGAGATAATAGCATATCGACACAAAGAGAAAGGAGGGAAAGAGATAGTGGCAAGTGGGAGAAGTCTGCGCTATTGGGCTGCAAAGGTTTCTGCCAGGAAATCCACGCTCGTTTCCTGTCGGCCAGCCTGTGCCAGGGCTGCGTCCTCCCCCCTCTGGCTCCCTGCTCCTCACGGAGGCAGAGCCTGCTTCGGGGGACTGTGGTTGCAGGGGGGTGGAGGGTGGGAGGTGGATTTTTAAGAATCCGGAAGAGACTGTGAAATTAACTCTTTTTTATGTCACAACCAACGGGACTGAAATGGAGGCTGGTGGAACACGAGGCCAGAAAGACCCTTGTTTTCTCGGAACGTCTTGCCCACAACATTCTCTCTTCCGATATCAAATTGCAAACAGCACGGCTGAGGGGAGACTACTCACTGCTTAGGCAAATGCCAGCGGCTGGCTGACGGTGAAAGTGGCCCCTTTTGGGGTGCCCATGTCTGGGGCTGGGAATGATTCTGGGGTGCCTCCTTGTCGGTGGCCCTGACCTCGGTTCAGCCACATCCCAGTACTTGCTGGCGAGGCTCTGCAGAGCTCTGGGGCCTTGCCCGGTGCGGGTTCCTGGGGCGGTGGGGCTCAGGGCTAGGAGGAACTCCCTGGCGCCCTTCCTCTCGGGGGCCCTGGGCCTTCTCCTTTCCCACTGCTTCTGACCCGGAAGTTCGGAAGTGTGGGGTGTAGCCACAGCTGGGAAAGGGAGGGCAGACAGGGAGAGACGGGAGTGACCTTAGGTGAGCAGCTGGCCCAGTTGACCCAGGTCTGTCCGGGTTTTAGCCCTGGAACCGCTCCATCCCAGGAAAGCCAGGGCAGCTGGTCGCCCCGCAAAGGCGAATGCCGCATCCACCGCTCACCAGTAGACTCCCTCCATGTCCCTGAGCCAGTTCCAGTGGTGAAGAGGTAGGGTTGGAGGAGGGACGCACAGACAGTGATGTCAATTACGGAATCTCGATTTCAACTGTCTGAGGCAAAAGGGGCTCAGAAAACCCATGTGGAGGCTTCCACCTTCCTTCAGACACAGCTGGAGGGGGTGGGAGACAGATGGCTGTGAGGACAGCCCTCCTCACCTGCTTGGAAGGGGACTGTCCTGTAGCTTGCCAGATTAGCATGTCAAATCCAGGAGCGCAGTCAGCTCCACGTGGACAGGAATGGGGGGTGCCCCTCGGGATCACTGGGGCGCTCTCGGTGAGAGTGAGTCTGGCGGTGGGGCACAGACAACGGGTACCTGGCTCACCTGTCAGGGTTGTGCTTTCCCTGGAGCCCCGCCCTGGTCCAACCCTGGGCTGGGCTGGGAGCGCTCCTCTGTACCCTCATGGCACCCCTCCACCCCTTTGAAACATTTTCCCACGGGATTTTCATGGTCCCTACCACCCCCAAGTCCCCGAGGGGCAGGAGGGCGGGTGCAGCGATGGGCCTTCCCCTTCCCTCCCCTCCCAGGACAGCCTGAGCTCTGACCTGGGGGGTGTCTGCAATGGCTGCTGTGTATCTCTGTATATCCCTATATTTATCTGGCTCCTGTTTCCAGAGCTCAAATTAGAAAATTTCAGTGTTGCGTTTAAGGAATGCCAGCAGCCTGAGTGCTCCGGGAGGCCGGTGGAGGAGTGAACAGGAAGGTAAACGTCTCACAGTGCCAACTGCGTCCCCACGCTGGTCCAGGCTGGGGCCCGGGATGGACGAGGCTGCGGGGCCCTCTGCCTCAGAACTGCGTCAGGCACCTGTCTGCACTTGTACCAGGGGCCCCATTCTCCCTGGTGACCACATGCTGGGGCCTCAGCAGGGAGGCTGAGGTTGGCACCCGCCATGGGCTCCTGGGTCCACCTGCACTCACTTCTGCTGGGGCAGGACTGCCAGCTGCAGCCTATTACCCACCTGGCCCTCCCTCCCCTCCCCCACACCGCAAAGGCGAGGATGAGATTTGTTTGTTCACTGTTCTATCCCCAGAACTTAGTGCAGTGCCAGGCGCATAGTAGGCGCTTCATGCATACGTAACTACCACTTCCCAAGAGCTTTAATTATGCCGTCACGGCCTGTGCTAAGCCCTCTCCATAGGCTCCTCCACTTACTGTCCATGCTGACCCCGTGAGGTCGGGATTACAGGTGGGGTAAGTGTACACAACGCAGAACCGACCACTTCAGCCCTGGGAGTGCGCATTTCGGTGGCATCACGCACACTCACATTTTTGTGCGCCTGTCACCACCACCCGTCTCAGAGCTCTTTCACTTTCCCAAACAGAAACTCCGGCCCCACGACACGACGAGGCCCCACCTGCCTCCCTGGTCCCTGGCAGCCACCGCGCTGCTCCCCATCTCCATCCGTCCGACAGCTCCAGAGCCTCGGGCAAGGGGAGTTGCCCACTACTGGTCCTTCTGCATCTGGCTTATTCCACGGAGCATCATGTCCTCCAGGCTGTTGCACGGTATAGCAGGTGTCAGAATGTCCTTTTTTTGTGGCCGCGTAATATTCCACAGTGCATAGACCACGCTTTATTTATCCAGTCCTCTGCTGATGGGCACCTGCAGATGGGCTCCCCTTTTCTCTATTCTCCATAAGGGTCGGGAGTTTTAAAATCTTCATTTTACCAAAAAGGGAGAGGGAAGCTGAAAACAAGCAGTTTTCCCTAAGGTACCTGAAGTCGCAAAGCTGGTCAGGGGCAGAGGCGGATCTGCACTCCAGGCCACACCTCATTTCTCCTGTTCATCAAATGAACGCATGGAGAACTGAATGCGCGAGACCGTCGGAAGGTACTAAATTACATTAGTGAGGATAGCACCAGTTGCTATAACAACCCACCTCTAAATTTCCATTGGCTTAGCAGTGAAGGGGAAGTTCACTTCTTGGTTTTGTTAAGTGCAATGTGGATGGTTCTGGGTTGTGGAGCCATTTATCCACGGGGTGACCGGGGGCTCAGGGTTCCTTGGTGGTGCCGTTCTACCACCCTTTAGGGCCTAGGAATCCTCTGCCTTCAGGCATCGGAAGTGGAGAGAGATCGTGGAGAAAGCACTGGTGCTTCTAAAGCTAAAGCACCAGGGCCTGGAAGTGACCCCTCACTCTTCCACCCACATTGTCTTGGGCTAAAGCGGCCCCACAGCCACGCCTGGGGCAAGGGGTGCTGGGAAGTGCGGTCTCTGAGTAGGCATCTGTTCCCATCTCTCTCTCTCTCTCTCTCTCTCTCTCTACTTTCTGGGAGGGGGAGCATGAACTTTTTGTCAGATCCCTGGTGAATCTGTCACACCAACGGGGGCTGTAAAATTTTGCGTGGGTGATGTGCACAGAAAGCTAGAAAAACACTGGTGTGTTTCGGAGGCCGAGGCATCAGGGGTGAGCAGGAACAGTCTGGACGCAGAGCTGTCTCTGATGGTTCAGTGCATTTTCCAGTTCCCCAGCGCCCTGGGTTATCTGGAAGGTTATTTCGTACGCCTGCCTCGGCGTGGAAGCACATTGCCTGAGACAGCCGATCAAGATCTCTTAACCTTGCGTTTCCGGCGCCTCATCATAAATAGCTCGTGCAGGGCCGCGTAGGGAGCCTGACAGCTCCTACAATGAGATCGGGGTGCAGCGGCGTATCTTCTTGTTATATATAAAAAAGAGTGACAGCGCCCATCGCTTACGCTGACATCGATGAAGTCTGCTTGTAGCGCTTCCCAATCCATCCATTCATAATACCTTTTACGACTTCAGGCTTTTAAACACGGTGCCAGTCTATTTTTCAAATGCTCCACCATTATCAGCTCAGGGAGCCATTCTTCAATGTTTCATTTTCCTAAGGATATCTAGAGTATCTTAATTTTTATGAGGCTTCTCCATGGGGTATGCTGTCAGGTGTGACTTTTATGTGAAAAGGGGCGGGGGAGCCACCGCCGGCTCACCGAATTCCTTGTGATGTCAGAGGCCGTTCTCCCTTTTTTGCCCTTCCTGTCATCCTCTCTAAATAAAGACCCTGTAAGAGAGGCGGTCCCAGGCCCCGCTGTCACCTCTGTATGGGGAGGTTAGAGGACTGGGAGGAGGGAGTTAGCACACAGACGGGGTCACCCTGCGGGTTACCCCGACCTCAAGACACAGATGTCCTTCAAGGCCTGGGAGTCCACCACCAGGACAATGGGCCCACTCACGGTGGGACAGGGGAGTTCTCTCATACCACCAGGGGCTCTAGGCCATGAAGCGTCCTCTCTGCTCCCCAAAGGACCCAAATGGTATTAGAAGAACTCTTTTGGTTCCCCAGGAAGTGACTGTGGCATTGCTTCCCAGTGTCTGATCACTTTCCAGGTGCCAGGGAATCTCCCTCTGCCACTGGCTCTTGGTTTCTTTTTGCCAGTGATCTGGGGTTGGGCCCGGTCACGGTTAGATGTAGCCCTGGTGGGTGGCAAACACCCGCCCCCCCATCCACCCTCATCAGTGGTCCCCTTGGACGGGCTGGAGTAGTGGAGATCCCTGGGGTGCCTTAGACGGGAAAGATAATGACGGACATTGATGAAGAGAAGTTGACCGGCTAGCCTAAGCCTACCCACAGCCGGCAACCGAGGGCAAGTTACAAACACACTGGACACGCCAAGGATGAGAACACTTGACCTAATTTAGCAACAACAAATCCTTCCCCTCACATGCACTTCTCCAATTACAAACGAGATCCTGGTGGGCGCGTCAAGGGTAAATAAAATTGATTCTCTCCACGTCGTGTTGGAGATGATAAATGTGTTCAAGAAAGGGCTTCAGAGGCCTGCTTACTGGTTAGACGAGGCAAAATAATTGTGTAATAGGGATGAAGAGAAGGAAGGGATCACGGCAGAAGGGATCTCTCCTTGCAGAAATGCCGCAGGTCTGGGCCTTGCGAGGTCATTGCCATCGGACAGATGTGTGCGTGTTTCACGGCTGCCCTTTGTCTGCCGGGGCATTACAGGGGTGCTGGGATCCACCCTGCTCCCGGGGCTTCTGCCTTTCTCTCTGAAGCCTGTTTTCTTCGTGGCAATGCCTGTCCCCCATTCATTTGTTCCCCGGTGCCTCGTGGGGTTCCTGGCACAGAGGAGGTGTGCCGAGTTCGTCCGGCAGCGCCGTGGTCGGGAAGGCGGGCCTCGATGTCACGGGCCCAGGTTCCCGAGGCAGCTCAACCTCCCAGAGCCCGTCTCCACACGTTTGGAGGGGGGTTAGGAGGCACGCAGTTTGCAGGATGTTACATGCAGGAAAAGCATCAAGTATTTAGTTTGACCCCTGGGAAACTGCTGATATGTAGCATTTTTAAAAACTTAACAAATAGCCATTTCCTTTGGTTCCACCTAACATGAACTAGTTATTTATTACCGCATAATAAATTGCCCCCAGATTTAGCAACTGAAAACAACAACCGCCTATTAACTTACAGTTTCTGTGAGTCAGGAACCCAAGTGCAGCTGAGCTGCATGGCTCTGCCTCTACACGGCCACAGTGAAGCTTCCCCAGACCTGTGGTTTCATCTGAAGACACGACTGAGTGGGGGACCCACAGCCTGATGGCGTCAGCTCACCCACAAAGGTGTCGGGAGGAGCTGAGGGAAGGAGGGTTCCCATTCCTTGCTGGCTGTTGACTGGGGGCCGTCAGTTCCCCACCATGCACACTTTTCTGCAGGGCTGCCTCATGACATGGGACGTGTGCCCCCCAGAGCGAGCGATCTGAAAGAGAGAGGGAGAGAGAGAGGGCACACTCAGGACGGAAGTCAGTCTTTTTATAACCTAACCTTGGAAGTGACATGCGTCACCCCTGCCATATCCTATTTGTTAGAAGCAAGCTTTCCAGTCCAGTCCACATTCAAGGGGAGGGGACCACACAAGGGGGTGAAAACCAGGGGGCAGGGCTCGTCGGGGCTCATTTTAGGAGCTTCCTGTTGCACTGTGTGGCGCATAGATCTCAGGAAATGAGAGTTGAGAACATCAGTGAAGGGAAAGAAGAGCCGCCCTGGAGACGTTTCCAACTGTGTCTGAATTCAGGTGGAATAGTGCTTTCTTCCTGTGAAGTGATATGAATAGAATAATCTGGAAGAAACATGCCCAGAGGCTGCAGTCCTTTCCCATGCAATGCCTTTGGCCTGCTCTGCCTTGAAACCCAGCATCTTACTGTCAGCTGCTTCTGAGCACCTGGCCTCTGGGCACAGATCCTGGCTGCCCCCAGGGGCCTTTCAGGGCTTGGGCCAAAGCCTGGCTGCAAAGTTGGAATGAAGATGGGAACTTCTAAAGGGATAAACTGGGCTGAGCTGCCTGACTTTGGAATGGGGGAGGGCCAGCGGGGCCTTTAATGGGAAGTTCCAGCTTAGGGAAGGGCCCTTCTGGGAGGAGATCCTAGAGGTGTGGAGGGAAGAAGGGGAAGGGGCGGGCTCCTTCTGATGACTTGGCACTTTGTGAGATCACCCGCCATGCCCTTGACTTTGGTTCAAATCTAGGAGGAAGTATCTGGGATGGAGCCAGTTAGTGTAAATGATTTAGGGAAAATATTGGAGTTGATGGTTTGGCCTTTTCTCAGCCACAGTTTCTTGAGCACTTACTATGTGCCAGGCTCTGTGCTAAGTTCTTTAGAGCAAGATCTCTCTCTCCTTTTTTCTCAGAACAGTGGTAGAAAGTGAGAGCTATTGTTTCCTTTTTACAGGTTGAGGCTCAGAGAAAGGAAGTGCTTTGCCAAGTTCCCCGGCATGAGGCTGCAAGCCCAAGTCTGGCTGGGATGGGTGGGGAGGGCAGAGCTTCCGGCAGGCTTCCAGCACTTGTGTCTGGCTCTCCACGTGCTCACCCTCCCCCCACCCCCTGGGAGAAATCACTGGAGGATCATGTCAGAGCCTGGTCCACCTCTCCTGGAAGCATATTATCTTCCCCGGACACTCTGCTTAAATCTGAGTTATCTTGTTGCAGGTACCTCAGTCATAACGGGCTCATTCCTACCCAAGAGTGTGCCTGGGAAGCAATGTAAACAGTGGGAGTGGGAAGTGCTTGGGGGGCGGGGTGGGGGCACAGATCAGAGAAGGGAGAACAGGCTGGTCACTGGAGGATCTGGGTTTGAATCTCAGCTTATCTTACCACCTGGGTGACCTGGGCAGGTCCTCTGCCTCTCTGAGGGTCTTACACATTTTTCAAACTGCACCTATCCTACAGTCGGTGTGGGCCTTGTGGATGGCAGCCGCCTCCTGGAGTCTTGGGAGGGACTGTGAGTGTGATTGCAGGCTCTGCATTGATTAGTTATGTCTGTCACAGTTGAGGGAGGGGCCTGGGGCCGGCAGGTAGGTACACCTTTGCTTTAGCCAACGCTGTTGGAGGCTTCCTGAGAGGTTTCGCTGTGATGACTCCTGGGAAGCTCCCTCACACCTGGTTGGTAGTCAACAACTATCTAATATTTTCTTTTGGATCTGATGCCGCTGATGATCGAGTCAGCACCTTAATTGGGAAGTGCTCACTAGCTCAGAGCAGATGCTCAGTAAGATCCCAGAGCAGGGACAGGATGAGAGACCGTCCCTGTTCTTTCTGAGAGCGCATTGACCCCCGCCTCGGGTCCCCTGACCCACACACCTGGCAGAGGTAACCAGCCCTGGACTGCAGGGCCGCCCAGGCAAAGAGATGGCATCATAGTGGCAAAGGTATTAAGTTGGTGTATTTACATCCCCAAGTGCCTGGCTGTCATGCCGGAGCAGCGCCTTCAGGAGATATAAGTAATTTGTGCAGGCTGATCCGGGTTTCTCATTAATATGCAAATGAGGCATGCCAGTTGTTAGGTTAGAAGAAAGCTGTCATGTTTATTGTGACAGAGCTAATGGATGTGTTTGGATTGTGCATTCGATGTGTTTTCAAGAGCGTGTCTTATCTTTGTTTAGGCAGTAAATCAAAAATGTAAACAACAATTCATTAGCATCTGTCAGAAGCTCAAAGCCGCATTGTTTCACTTGACAGTCTTCCCGGAGGTGGGGGAAGCACCCCTCTATCTGACTTACTCCAGATTAGTGAGAGATCGCACGGGCTTTCCCCTCTCTCTTGCTCCGCAGCGTGTGTGTGAGTGGTCACGCAAGCCCAGGGGGTTTGCTCGGAGAGGTGGTGGTCCTGGGGACCGTGCGCGGGGGCTGGGGCAGGGGCGAGGGAGGCAGAGCCCTCCTGGATGCACCTTGCCCCCTAGGAAAACTCAGGACTCGGGGCACTCCCCTGGAGAGCAGGCTTTCTGGGGAAGGGTCCCGTTCACAAGGAAATCATTGGTGATCGGGCAGCCCGAGGGTCAGCTCTCCGGTGGCGCTGGCGGGACAAGTACCCTCAGAATCAGCTTGAATAGCTTCCGGACTTGTGGTGTCCCGAGGCCCTGAAGGAGACGACCCAAGTTCCAGCACGGCCACCTCCATATTTTACAATTTGCCGGGGACGCCACGCCTGTCGGCCGGTTCATCCTTGTCTTGCCCCTCCAGGACACACCTAGCCGGCTTGCAGAAGGGGAAACTGAGGCTCAGGGGCTGGCAGCTGCATGCCTGGGGGCGTTAGAAGTGGGCGTGGTGCGCTGCTAAGCGAGGCGGGAGGCAGGCCACCCCGCAGTCCCGGAGGAGCCCCGGCGTCTGCTGGCGGTTTCTGTCCTCCCACTCTACGGTCCCCGTCGGGGGCGGGTCCGCACACCTGGAGCTGGCTCGGCTTCCCTGAAATTGCGACAGAGGGCCTTGCCACCCATGTCGCAGTGACAGTGGGGTCCACAGGTGGGGACCCCTTAACATTTGACCGCCTTTCTCTCTACCACTGTAACTGGTTCTTGAAGGGCGTTTTCCAAAGCTGCCGTCTACAGAACACTAGTTTCAGCAGCAGGTGAGTGAGAAGAAGCACTGGCTGGTCCAACAGGTTTGAACAATGTCGCACCCCCGCAGCCCTTCCTAATAAATGTGCCCACAGGCCTGGGGCAGGGACCTAACCCTCAGGGTGGTCCCTCTGCCCCCAGCCCCCACCCCCAACCCTGCTTAGTCCAGGGAAGAGTCTGCTGATCTGCCCCACTCCCCCTGCTCTGTTATTGGAGGAACAGGTGGAGTGCAGACCTGGGAAGTGCAGGGGGAAAGCTACGCGGATGAGGTTAGAAAGAGCCCAGAAATGCTCAAGAAGAAGACAAGAGATGCGAAGGCTGGGCTGTGAGTGGCAAGCCCTCTCGGGATGAACTGGGATGAACTGGGATGAACGCTGAGCGTTGAGGAGCTTGTGTGGGTGGCCGGAAGAGGAAGACAAAGAGGAAAGGCCTTGGAGGGAGCAGCTGCAGGGGGAGGGTGGGGAGAAGAGGCTGCATCTCACAGTGCTCCCCCTCCTCTTCATGACTTTGTGTGGAGAGTTAAATTCCCTCCTTCTTTCCTTCCTCCCTCCCATCCATCTATCCACCCATCCATCCTCCCACCCGTCCGTCCATCCATTATCCATCTTTCTTTCCTCTTTCCCTCCCTTTCCTTCCTCTTCCAAGTCAGACCACTGTTTCTGTTCGAATGTGACTGGCCCAGGATGGCTTGATCTGTTCCTGAGCATGTTCATTCTGCCACAAGGAACGTGTCTGGCTTTCTAACCCAGTGTTCTTCCCCTTGGCTGGCAACTGAACATGCGTCAACACCTCACAGGCTCCGAGGACCACGGTCTAAGATATGCTGTCTGAACTCACCTTCCCATCCTCCCGGTGGCAGTCACTGCCCACCCCACCCTGGCTCTGCCACTGGCCCTTCGCCCTCCTGGGGCCTCCCTCCACCTCTGAACTCACCCACCTCCTCTCTCCTGGCTCTTCTTTCTTCACAATGTCATACCTTCTCCTTGGAAAGACCTCTGTCATCCCGTAGGGTCGTTCCCCTCCTGCTCACAGATGAGCTCTTGGAAGGACTTGTCTGTGCTTGCTGTTGCCCTTGTCTACACGCCAAGCGTGCAAGCCCCTTCTGGGGCTTCTGAGACCCCTTCTCCTGGCTGCCTGGCCCCTCCAGGCTCCTCTCCCCCTGCTAGCTCCTCCTGCCTCTGTCCTACATCCTCCTCCTTACTCCACCCTTTGCTCTCAGGGTGGTGAGCTCCTCCACACAGATGAGCCCAATCCCAGGGGCCCACCATCTCTTCTGAGACCCCACTGGTCTCCGGAGCGCCCCCAGACCTCACTCCTTGGACTTGGCCCCCTCCTCTCTGAGTCTTCATCCTGCTGGCAGCTCTAGAGCCTTTGACATAACCCACCCTCCTTCCTTGTCCTGTTCTCAACCCTTAGCTCAGGGCCACCACTCTGGAAGCCTCCCCGCACCTCGTGTGGGCGCCCTGTGTTCACCTCTACCTGGGTCCTGTCGCACTCAGGAATCCGTGCCTCTCACCGTCATTGCAGCCTGGCCCGTGGCAGGCACTCAGTAACTGGGTGGTTGGAAGCTTCCAGCCTGCAACGCCCACACACGAATGTCCCATCCTTCCTCTTTGGAGCAGTCTTGTCCTCATCTCTGGCTGTCTCAAGCTTCTGGGCCTCAGCCTGGCAGGCAGAGCATCAGGTGGGCTCTGGAGAGCCAGGGTGGACGTGGGGCTGGGGGTGGGGGAGGCTGGTAAGTGGGCAGGTGGTGTGTACTACCGGCTGCAGCCAGGGCAGGTGGAGTGCCCTGTGCCCAGGCAGGCAGGCTGGGGCACTCTCTTCAAGGCTGTTGCGCATCCTGAGCCCCTGGACAGAGGCTGAAGCTGCCTGGGGTGCCCCAAAGGTAAAGAGGTTCCACAGCGCTGCCTTGTCCCTGACCACCCTCCCTGAGGGCTCAGGCAGTCACGTGGGCTTGGGGCCCCGGCCTGGGCCAAGGCCTGGAGGAGAGGGAGGTTAAAAACCTTCACTTCCAACTCTCACCAAGATTTAAACCAAAGCTAAAATGGTGCATTAACCTTCCAGCCCCATTCGAAATCTGGCTCCTCATTTAATGGGGATTAAAGTAATTGATGAACTTGTACTTGAGACATAGATTCACATAAATAAAGAGCAATGAGCTCTAAAAATAACACTCAGGTTGGTTTGGTTTTTTTTTACAGTAAGGTTAAGATCAACATGCAACCCACCCCAGGAGGCTCCCCATCAAGCAATTAGGAAGCTGCAGAGAATGGGGAGATGAAAATGTGTATTCAAAAATCAATATATTTACCCTAAACGGGGTTAGGGAGCCGCAGGAGGAAAGTCTGATGCTGCCTCGGCCCCTAGACTCTCCCGGGCCGGGGAGGTTCCGGGCAGTCGGGGGTTAAGATATGGATTTCAACTCAAGGTTGAAGGAAGACCCCTGGGTGAGCTTTTCATTGTGTCGACTAAAAACGTTTTAAAAATCAATATAATGGTGTATAAAAGGATCTTCCAAAGACCGGGTCAGCCTATCCACAGCCAGTAGGCTGCCGTGAGCAACTGGAGAGGCAGGTGGCGAACCAGGCCTGCCACTAATGAGGCGGGAGTCTTTGGGTGGTTCTGGAGGCAAGTGGAGACACTCTCTCTCTAAAGAGTTCTAATTGCTTCTGCAGGAACAGATAATAAAGACCTGGACCTTCCCATCAGCTGAGACAGTAATTGCACCCTCTCCCTCACCCCACACAGCCCAACGGGTAGACTATGCAGTGACACAGTAACTACAATGACAGAGACTCATTCAGCAAACAGTGAACTCCTGCAGGGAGTGGGACTGGACTCTGGGCCACGGGATGACTAGAGGGCCCAGGAGGCCCGAGCTTTGCCTGCAGGGAGCTCAGACTCTGATATGGTGGCTTTCAAACTTTTTAACCATGACCCACTGGAAGAAATACATATTACATTTTGAAAAGTGATTCAGGAGAAAGAAAATACCACGTGAGGGAGTAGAGAGTAGAGGGAAGGGGGCCTCTGGTTGGGAGATCAAGGAGAGCCTCTTGGAGGAGGCAGCAGGAGCTGGGCCCTGAAGGACAGACTGATGCTTGCCATTTAGATAGGCTGGGTTAGGAAGAGTAATTATATTTGTAGTAGGGTATAAATTATATTGTTATTATTAATGTAATAGACAGTGTTATCCTTCTCAAGGGGCTTTCCCGCCTGGAGCTTTACTGGGTCATTCTAACGAATTGTGACCAAGTTCATCCAGATATTAGCTGTATTTTATCAATGGGGAAACCAACAGTCAAGGAGGTGAAGGATTTTGCCCAAGGACCCACAGCTCCCGGACTGCAGCAGAACCACGTTTAAGCTTGGGTCTGCCTGGATCAGAGTCCCCTGGAGCCCCCACCACAGGAGGCACTGGGCTGGGCTTTGCGAGGGGAGGCCAGCGCCGTGTCTGAGAGCCAGCTCCAGGCCGGACCTGCCACGGCTCTTTCCTCTTCTCCATTCTGTCCGGCTCTTCCTCCCCTTCCCCAGAGCTCCTGCTGCTGGGGCCTCCCAGCCTGTCCCCTGGGCTCCGAGGGAGGCGCAGGAGGCCTGTGAGTCCTCCAGGATACCCATCCTGCTCTCCTGAGTCACAACCAGGGGGCTCCTATTCCGGGGCGGAGGGCTCTTGATCTGGAGAAACGAGCTTGGTGACTTCAAGCACCCCGCCCAGACTGATGAAAAATTGCCCCCTACGCCCCTCCTGAAACCTCCCTCGCTCTCTGCCAATCGAACCCCCAGGTCTGGAGGCCAGGGTGAAAGTCACGTCCTTCTGTGCTCCAAGCACAAGACTTGCCCTCTCCCAGCCACCAGGCTGAATTCCCAGTTTCCTCTGTTTGACTTCGCTTCTCTCAAGGAACTTACAATTTAATCAGGAGTCCCTAATAGTACACGCATTCTAAATTGCAATCATTTATTGCATCTAGCCTGGGGCTTTTCTGTCTGTTAGAAATATCAGGGTTATTTCCTTCTTTTAAGAGTTTACGTTAAAAAAAAACAAACTTTACAAATAATGTTTGCTGTTTAATGTTCTCCTCCGAAATATCAATCTGCAAAAATAGAAATCCTTTTTTACAATTCATCTTAAGGATGGAGTTCCAGTTCCTTATAATGTAATGAATGTACTGCAGATAATGGCCCAATAGTGCAAATGAAAGGCACATATAATCAAAATGATAATGGAGCGTATTGCGCTGCTTGTATAATAAAATCCATACCAATATGGAAATCATATCTCAAGGCAACATTCCTCTCTGTGATTTTTGTAATAATTGTACATGTAAGAGCAGGGCAGCGAAGAGTGGGGAGAACAAAGGCCTTTATTGCTTCATTAGGCAGCTGGCATTCTGCTGGCCTGGCCTGTCAACAGCCATCCCTGAATTTCCAAGGGAAGCTTCTCCCTTCCCCGCAGAATGATTGACCCTTCCCGTCAGCGCCCTCCTCAGCTCTGAGCCCACGGAGATTGACTGATGACAATGTGACTGGCACCTTCTGCCTCCCCCAGTGCGAGGTCTCTGGGTTTGGATCACGTGGCAGCCAGGCCCTGGAAGCTCGGTGGCATGGGAGAGGAGGCCTCCGTGGGGACTTACGGAGCCTCAGGGCTCGATTCTGCCCCATCCCTGAATTCTTGTGTTCCGGCACAGGTCATCCTGCCTCAGTTCACCAAGCCTTTGGTGGGTTCTTCTGGGTGCCAGGCACTGTGGGCATGGGGTTATATCTGGGGGTTCCGAGAGAAATGGGCAGAGGCCCTGGCCACACCACCTCACAGTCCAGATGGGTTAGTGCACACCAGTGGGCTTGCATGCGTGTCGTACAATTGATAGCTGGGGGGATTGTGGTTTATGCCCTGTCTTGAGTATGACCCTGGCCTTTCTGGGCCACAAAGGTGGCCTGGAGCAGACCCAGGTCCCCAGCACCATGTCGTCCACTGTTCTTCCCATCACAGCCAGGGCTTGTCTGTACTCATGCACTCTGGGTGGGAAGGGGCAGGGTGGGGGTCTGGAGGGAAGTTCTGAACAGCAGCCTTCAGCGCTGGGCACGGGCTGCATCTCAGTGGCTGGTGGGTTCCCTTGAAGACTGCCCCGCCCCCCATGCCCCAGGCCCTCCTCAAGGGTCCTTCTGTGCTGCCTCCTGACCTTGGCTGGCCCTGGTCTGGCCATCCCAGCCTGCACGTGACCCACTTTTTTTTCACTCCTCCTCCCTGGACCGGCAATCCACCCTGCAGGGCCTGAGTGGGTGGGTTAGCACGAGCTTCCTCTGGGCCCAGCGTGGGGTGCAGCTGATAGTCATTGTCGCCGACGGTCGGGCAAGATCGGGCATCATCCAGGTGCATTCCTCCATAGCCCTTTCAGATGGGCGCTTTGTATCTGCCTTTTATCCACCCGGCTGCTGCAAACATCGTGTGCAGGTTTTTGCGTGGACACAGGCTTTCGGCTCCTTTGGGTAAATGCCAAGGGGCTTGACTGCTGGATTATATGGTAAGAGCATGTTTAGCCTGGCGAGAAACTACCAAACTGTCTTCCTAAGTGGCTGCACCATTTGCGTCCCTGCCGGCAGTGAGAGTCCCCATTGCCCCCGTCCTCACCAGCATTCGGGTGCTATTGGGTGGGTTGTCAGTGTTCCGGATTTTGGCCCTTCTAACAGGTGTGTGGTGGCATCTCACTGTGGTTTTAACTTGAGTTTCCCTGATGACACGGGATGTGGAGCATCTTTCCATGTGCGTATTTGCCGTCTGAATCTGCGGTGAGGCCCTGCGTTGGCTGTTCCGAGTCTTATGCTTGTCCGTACACACAGCTTGTTGGTATTCACGCAATGCTGCCGTTTTGATCTGGATGGCATTGAACCTACAGGTCAAGTTGGGAAGAACTTGACAGTTGAGTCTTCCTGTCCCTGAACATGAATATCTTTCTATTTATTTAGTTCTTTGATTTCATTCGTCAGACTTTTATAGCTTCCCTCACACAAATCTCATACCTATTTTGTCAGATCTATACCTAAGTATTTCATTTTGGGGGGTGCTAGTGAAATATGCTCTGAGAAATGCGTCACGGGGCGAATATGAGGGCATGCACCTACACGAACCTGGATGGCACGGCTTACTACATGCCTGGGCTCCGTGGTCCACCCCTGCGGCACACGTGGCCCATCATTGACCAGAATGTTGTTACGTGGAGTGGGGGTGTATCTATAAGTAATCCCAGCCCGCTCCCATTAGAACTCCACACTGCTCCATGGGAGGTGAGAGCATGTTACAGTAACAAGGTAAAGTGCTCCCTTCCTTCCCTTGTATCGCGGCCGTTCATTTCACTTACACACATGAGCACACGTCATCAAATACATGGTCGCTATTATTTGGAACAAACTGTCACTTGTTAGGAAAAATAAGAAAAAGATGCGCTAATTGTACTTTCACTTGTCCTTTTTTGGACGCTTTTGTGTTCTTGACATAGATACGAGTTTCTGGCTTATGTTATTTTCCTTCTCTCTAAAGAACTTCTTTTAACATTTCTTGCAAGGCAGGTCTACTGGCAACACAGTTCCTTAATTTTTCTTTGTTTGAGAAAGTCTTTATCTCTTTTCACTTTCGAAGGATAATTTCGCAGGGTACAGAATTCTAGGTTGGGTTTTTTTTCCCCCTCTCAACACGTTGGACATATCTCTCCACGCTCTTCTCACTTGTGTGGTTCTGAGAAACGGAATGTGACTCTTACCTTTCGGCATTTTCCCTGCTCAGTGTTTTCTGAACTTCCTGGAGTTGTGGTTTGGTGTCTGATACTAATTTTGGGAAAATTCTCAGTGATTGGTGCTTCAAACACTGGTCTGTTTCTTTCTCCTTCTGGTAGTCCCATTATACGTTGTTACACCTTTTGTAGTTGTCCTACCGTTCTTGAACAGTCTGTTCTAGTTTTCTTTCAGCCTTTGTTCTCTTCAATTTTCGGTTTTGGAAGTTTCTATCGTCATATCCTGTAGCTCGGGGACTTTTTCCTCAGCGGTGTTCAGTCCTACTAACAAGCCCGTCTAAGCCATTCTCCGTCTCTGTTACGGTGTTTCTGGTCTCTAGCGTTTCCTTCTGCTTCTTTCCTGGGATCGCCATCTCTGCTCGCTCACACTGCCCATCTGTCCCTGCATGCTGTCGACGTTACCCGTGACAGCCCTTGGCATATTAATCATAGTTGTTTTAAGTTCCCAGTCTGATAATCCCCAAATCCCTGCCATGTCTGGTTCTGATGCTCCATCTCTTCGAACTATGTTTTCGCCTGTCAGTGTGACTCATAATTTAAAATTGATATTTGGACACGATGTACTGAGTCAGAGGAACTGCTTGCTGTAAATAGGCCTTTAGTAATGTGGCGGGGCCGTGGGGGACAGGGCCTTAGAGTGAGCCTGTGCTTCTGGAGCATGAACTTCCTGAGTTTTCTGTTTGTTTTTCTCTCCCCGCTTAGGTGGGCCAGGACAGCAAGCTGAACCGGAGTGAGGCATTTCCCTCCCTGCAGGCCAGTTTGGCTCCGAGCGCGCCCCAGCAGGTGATGCGCACTGCGAGAACCTGGCTGAGTTCTGGGAGGGAGAACTTGTGGAAGCGTGGGGCCTTTCTCCGATGGGGGCCTCCCGGAGCTTCGACTTTCGACCTTGTCCTGGGTCTCCAGCAATTTGCCAGTTACAGCTCAGGTTTTCCTGCCAGGGCCTGGTTCCCATGGAGACCTGTGATTCTCTATCTGCCTGTCTGTCTCTCCAGTTTCAGGAGGAGCAGTTTGCCCTTTAACCTCACTTCTCTTACAAATCTAAGAAGAGCTGTTGATAATTCAGTTTCTTTAGCTTCTTACTTACAAGGATGGAGTGGTGGCTTCTGACCTTCATACGTGTGGAACTGGAGGTCCTTTAGGTATTCTTAAAATATTGCATTCTGTCTTTTTTTATTGTGGTAGGACACTCACCATTTTAAATGTCCAGCTCGGCAGCGTTCAGAGTATTCACACTGCTGCGTGACCTTGACCACCGCCATCTCTGGGGCTCCGCCGAACAAGACCGAGCCTCTGCACTCCTTAGCATGTGACTCTCCATTCCCTGTCCCCCGTGCCTCTGGCCACCACCATTCTATTTTCTGCGTCTGTGAATTTGATTATCTAGGTTCCTCCCACGAGCGGAATCACGCAGTATTTGTCCTTTTGTGACTGGCTTACTTCTCTTAAGGTGACCGTGTGTTGTAGCAGATGTCTGAGCTTCACTCCTCTTCAAGGCTGAAATGATAGTCCCCTCGAGGTACACAGCCTGGGGCAAGCCACGTTTACAGGTGCCTGTGCGGCAAATACTACAGTGACTGATAAATAAGAGCATGCGAATAAACTCTGTGTGTGTTCTTGTGTATGTGTGTTTGCCCCACCCCGTGCACCCCATTTGCTGTATCCGGTCACTGGGCGGGCAGCACTTGGGTCATCTCCACCTTTTGACTGTGGCAAGCTCTGAACCCGTGAACACGCAAATATCTGTCTGAGACCCTGCTGCTTTTAACTCTTTCGGGGCGATCCCCAGGAGTGGAGTTGCCGGGTCACGTGGTAATTCCCTGTTTGTTTTCTCAGCACCTGCCAGGCTGCTCTGCACAGCGGCCGCGCTGTTTCACATTCCCGCCAGCAACGCACAAGGGCTCCAATTTTCCACCTCTTTGCCGATGCTTGTTATTTCTGTTTGCTTTTTTAAAAAATTTCCTAATAGCCGTCCAGTTGGGTGTGAAGTGGCCTATCACTGTGGTCACTTTAGGTCATTAAGCCCATTCTTTAGCACAGTTCCCCCACGGGCTACTCCTGATACCCACGCCCAGATGGCAGGCCCCGCCCCTGGAGCCAGTCTGGACAGAAGGTGCTGGCTCCTCTGAGCAGCTTTTGTGGGAGCCCCTCCTGCTGCAATGCAGAGGGGACGAGGGAAGGCCCAGGTGGACCCTGTCGCTGGGACTGCCCCCAGCTCTGTCACCAAGTGTGGCTGGCTTTCTGAATGTCAGCGTCCTTGTCCCCGCAGGCACAGCCACCTTTCTTCTGGTGACTGCATTGTGCAGAACGGCCGGTGGGCACTCCCAAGTCTGAGGGTGTGTTTGGAGGGGTCTGACTTCACAGAGGCTATGGAGCGGACTGTAAACTTGATTAGGGGGCTCGTGGGGAGCCCCCCTCAAATAACTGAGCAGTGAGCCTCTGGAACAGCTAAACCCAGGGTTGGGAGACACCTGTAAATACTGCTAGAAAAAAAAAAGACCTAACGGTTAGGACACAGTGGCCAGAAAATGTGCTTTCAAATATGAGCCCCAGTCCACACTCAGGGCAGAGCCGGCAAGCGGCCACCAGGCTGCTTCCCACTGGGCCTCTCGGAGCCTCAGGCAGGCGTTCGAGGCTATCGAGTGGGGTGGGTTTCATTAGGGAGGCTCCCCAGCAACCTGAAGTTGGGGTCTACCAGCCCAGTGCTTCCCAGACTGCAATGAATCCACAGGCCACCAGGGATCTTGTTCAAGCGCAAATTCTAATTGAGTAGGTTGGGTGGGCCTGAGAGTCTGTCACAGACAAGCTCCCAGTGGATGCTGCTGCTGCTGCTGCTGCTGACTGCTGGCCCACCTTTGAGTCATGAGGACCTGGATGCCGTCTGAGGTGCTCCCCCCCCTCCCAAAGCCCTTCAGTCCCTCAGGACCTGGCCCTGCACCCACCTCCAAAACTGTTTCTGACGCTCTTCTCCCACGGCCCTGACGAAGAGCTTGGTATTGTGGTTTCTGCTGCCGCCACCACTCACCTGCTTCGTGGAGGACGTTTTTGTTTAATTGCATTAAGCTTTGCTCCCCAAGGACGGGGTGTGTCTCACCACTCTCTGCATCCCCTAGCGCACCTGGTGCAGGGCGGAGCGCGTGATGTGCTTTCTGTGCAATTTGTTGAAGGCGTAGTAATAACAGCCCTTCGTCTGTGTGAAGACTTTACACTTGGCGAGCCCCTCAGTTCATTATCCACCACTTCTCTTCCCATGGATCAAACAGTTCCCCCGGCCTCTGCGCTCGGCGTGAATTTTCTAATTTTCATCATCACGGCGATCCTGTGAGCTGCCTGCCTGCAAGAAGGGGGACGTATTGTTTGGACAAGTGTTAAGTGTGCCGCCCAGCAGGCGATGGCGAGGCTGGGATCTGTCCCCAGGTCGCTGCCACCACCATGTGGAGGACGGACAGCTGGTGCCTGTCAGCAGAAGCGGGCGGGCCAGTGTTTCTGAGTTCCAGCCCTCTGGGGCCCCTGACAGCCAGTCCCCCCCTGCCCGCCCCTGCGGCTAGTGCTGTGGCACAGGTGACCATGACACAGCTTTTTTCCTGTCCTCGGCACTGCAGGCCCTTGCCCTGCAGAGAAGAGCTCAGAGGAGCGGACTCTGGTCCTGGCACATCACTCCTGACCGTGGGACTGTGTGCCAGGCACCGACCCACTGAGCTCTGGTTTCCTCTTCTGTAAAGTGGGGCCACGCCACCATGGCTGGTGGCTCGGTTGGTTAGAGTGTCGTCCTGTTCGCCAAAGGGTTGTGGGTTTGATCCCCGGTAACGGCGTACATGGGAGGCAACCGAAACATGTTTCTCTCTCTGTGTGTGCCTTCCCCTCTTTCTAAAATCAAAAAAAGCACATCCTTGGGTGAGGATTAGACATTTTTTTAAAAAGTGGGGCCACACTGTATGCCCAGTGGGGCTGCCAGGGCTGCCGAGGAGCCCACACCAACAGCTCAATGTGGAAACGCTTTGTACTTTATGAAGAGATGTGCGTGCTCCTTGTTAATGAAGGCTGTGCGTTGTAAAACAGGCTTGCTTTTTCATTTTTAAAGTCGGGGCGCCTACACGGAGGCACTCTCACAGGCAGGGCCCTTTCAGCTGTTTGTCTTGCTGTGTAGAAAAACCAAGGCGAGGACCGCCATGCCAGCCAGCCACCAGCAGGCTCCTCACGGTTCTGAAAGCTGATTTTCTTTGTCAGCCTGACGTCTCCCCAGGGTCAGCCAGAGCCATCCAGCATTAGGATGGCAGCTTCGAGTTAAAAGTTAATTATTCTTCTTTATTCTATTGAGGACACTTAATTTTTTTAGGGATTTACTCTCCTTTGTAATTATAGCTGGGGTGATTAGAGTGCCGTGTGCGCCATACCGCAGATTTTTAAAATATGATTTATCCCCATCGCTGATGGAAAACTCTTCCTTTATAAGTTTTTATTCCTGTTTCTGCGACGGTGTTCAGGGACTCCGGCCGGGCCCAGTGCCTCCGTGGAAGCCATTAGAGTCGCTGTGCACATATATAATTAAGGAATTTCAAAACACAAATTACCGCCTTTGGGGCCAATAGCCAGCTCAGTTACCATCGATCATGTCAGCTCTCGAGACAGCTCTGTGTGTGTTTGGTAAAGTAAATTAACATACAACTTTGCTTAAAATAATGCTCGAATGTGATGTAGCAAGAAGCAGGAAAAACAAACAATAAAGGGACCCGGGGAGCGTCGAAATCATACATTTAAATGTGAGGGAAACGAGGCACAAAGCTGTCTGAATGCTCCGAGCCCCCTCCTGTCCCCCGTCTTCTGGCTGAGCTTCTGTTGGGTTTGCATCACCTCTGAGCAGACCTGGGCTTGGGAGGGACCTTTGGGGCCTTGGCTATGGCACATACTCTGTCCTCTGGAAGCTTGTAATGGTAGAGACAACGGAGCGGCTCTTCAGAGTTTGGGAAGCCGGAGGGAGGTCCCCTGTCAGTGCAGCCGCTGAAGAGGCGCCAGCCCAGTGGAGGCCTGCCCTGCGGGCTTTTATGTCCACGCTGGGGACTCATGGCCTGGGAAGCCTGCTTCTGGTTTTGAAAGTTGGTCCCTTCCCAACATTATAGCATTAATTTTTGGGGGGCTATCAATAAAACCATGTTGAGGGCTAATATTAATGCTTTAAAAATACAATCGTCCTTTGGAGCCCCGTTAACAGAAGCAAGTGCTTTAAAACAGATGTGTGTTTGTGGACTAGGCAGTAGCTACTTGGACGGTGTGGAAGTTTCCACGTCTCCTAAGAAGGAAATGAAAGGAAGGTTCTTCCCCCGAAGTCAGCCGTTGCCAAGCTTCCCCGCAATGCCCCCAGTAACGTTCTGGGGTGTCTCTTTAGAGCTGCTCCACGTGTAATTCATATGTAAAGATGAATCTTTCAAAAAGCAAACTGGACTTCATACTTTTGCCCTTTTTTCTCATTCACTCCACTCTTTTAACGCTTTGCCCAAGTCAGCGAATATGTACACATGTGATTTTTAATGGCTGTGGAAGACTCTCTCAGCAGAGACCATTATTTCTGTGGTCTTTTCATTACTCATGATGATTTTTTTGTTGTTTTGGGGTTTTTTTTTTTTTTTTTTTGCTATTAAGACTGATGCTTCCACGAACATCCTCCTACGTGCGCCTTTGTCCATGTCTGCTGTAATCTCTGTAAGATGAATTCTTAGAAATGGGGCTACAGTATCAAAGGTTATACACACAGACATTACCACTTACTCCTCTTAAAAATAGCATTTTTTCTGGTAAAAGTAGCAAATTGCTTTAAGACAATTCTGCTACACTTGTTGTAGTATTCTCAGAAAGAAGGGCACCAGCCCCTCCCCCAGGAGACAAAGGGACCCAGAGCGACAGCCCCCCGGGGAGGAAACCACAGGCAGTCCTCAGTGGGGGACCGATTCTCATCTGCCAAAGGGGGTGACTGGGTTTGGAGCTTTGTAAGAGACGTGGCTGTAGCTCTGAGCTGCAGTAGAATTGTGGCTAGAAGCATAATCATAGAAAGTTCCAGAAGCTTCATTCGGTCAGGCAGGTTTTGGATTGTTGAGTTTTCACTGAGTGGAATTCTACACTAAGAGGTGGGCGTAATCACACCTGAACCACCAGGTGTAATTCACCGGCTGCTTCTGGCAATGTATTCCCCAGTGGGCTGTCACCTCAGCGGGAGGCCGTGGTTTCTGCCTTCTCAGCATGCAGCCAGCCACCCTCTTTTCTGGTGTCTTCTGGTGACAGCTCCCTAGTTTGTGCAAGGAGACCACGATTCCCCCACTCTCGGTCCACGTGGTTTGGATAGGCTTGGTCTCACCATTGGGATCTGCAGATGACATGTCACCGAGCCCAGACAGTCAGAAGATGCCATCTCCCTGACACTTGGCCCAGCGATGCGCAGCTGGCCAAGCTCATCCACTCAGAATGAGCCTCAGAACTGTTGCTCCAGCGACTGTTGAAAGTACAGTTGAAATTTTTATTTTTCTTTGAAATTACAGTTGGGAGATGTAGCAACACAGGGATACAAAAATATGCTTTCTGAGCTGCAACGTGAGTTCTTGATCCACATATACAGAAAGGAGAGCTAGCCCTGGAGTTCTCAGTTACTTGAGTATATTTTTTCATGCATATATATTTCACATATTGCTTTTGAATATATATATTTATTTTTCTTAAGCCAGTTTGACTTGGGATCCCGCCACTTACATGCAAGATTCCTGATTGCTACGATGATAGGAAGTTTCAGTTCGATTCAGAGATCTAGGTGGGACACCATGGCCGCTAAGCCTGTGGGAACGACCAGGTCCTGAGCTCAGCACACAGGTGGGTGGGTGAGCCCTGGCCTCCCCTCGTGGGTCCCTTGTGGCACCTGTGGCGGGGGCAGGGACACTGGTCTCACAGACAAGGCAGGGCAGGGTGGACGGCCAGGGAAGGGAAGGACCGTCTGCAGGGAGGATGAGGACAGAGTTCATAGAAGTGGTATTTGTGATGAGCCTTGGGACAGGACCAAGAAGAATTTGACAGGTGGAATTGGCGAGGGATGGCATTTCTTGTAAAGAGCCTGGCAGGAGCCACAGCGGACAGGGGAGTGGAGTGTTTTCCCAGGAGGGCGGAGCTGGGTGAGGAACGCAAGGGGAGAGCTGCCGTCATGCGGTATGGATGCTGAGCTCCATGGCGACATTAAGCTTTGTCAGCATCCCACTTCTCCTCCTGTGTCTGATGGGAATGCTTGTATCGGACCAACAGACCCTTAGGGACAACTAGAAAATCCACACAAAATTGAATGAAAGAAGAAAACCTCAAAAACATCTGTCTGGAGACACTGTAAAGCTGCCAAGATCAGCTGCGAGGGGCTGAGGTCTTGGAGTACGGGCTCGTGGAGGGCAGACCAGCCCTCCACGGGCCACTTTTACTCAGGCACGTTATCTGCAGCTGGCTGTGACAAGAGGGTGGAAACCTGCAAGAATCACTTGCCAGGAGGCAAAGAAGCCAACAGAAATTTTGGCAATCTTGCAGGACTGGGGAAGCAAAACCTGAAGTTTGGGGCTGCGTGGGCAGCCAGATATAAAGGGTCCAGATCACAAACAGAAATGAAAATCAGTGAGCCCCATACTCGATGGTTCTCACCTTTAGGCACCTACCAAGAAAAAAAGAGGCTGAGATTATCGCAAGTTATGGGAAGTTCTGTGGTATTGAGGCAACAAATATTTGTATTTAGGAGCCAAGGGGCCCTAGTAAGGAGTCCAAGCTCTGAATGGGACCCTGGAGGGCCACAGCCACAGGTGGGTAAACTGGAGCTTTCAAAGACTGTCATCCTGCCTCGGGCCAGCAGTGCCCCGACTGGATGGGAGGGGACCGCTCTGTTCTCGATCTCTGCCAGGTGATGGGGCTAGATCTTCTCTGGAGGAAAATACCACCACCTGGACCTTCTCCACTTCCTCATCCGGCATGCCTGGTTCTCCATAAAACACCCACAGGCGTAGCAAGAATCAGGATCAAAAAGGAAAAGTAGGTGATAGAAAGAGACCCGGAGGAAAACCAGACAGTGTACTTTCCAGGCATGGGCCTTAAAATAACTGTGATGGATATGCCAGAAAGTAGCTAATATGATAGAGAGAGTCTTCAGATAACTTAAGTCCATAAAAAGAATCAAATAAGAAATTAAGAACTAAAAAACCCCCAATAATTTAAATTAAGAACGTAATAGGTGTGTTTAATGGCAGGTTCGCACAACTAAAGAGCGGACTAGAAAACTGGGAGACAGGCCAGCAGAAACCGTCCAGCCCAAAGCTTGAAGAGCAAGCAGACTGCGATCTCAGACTAACGTAAGCAGGAGGGAACTAGGACCAATTTTAAAGTTACTCAGAAACTCTCCAAATGTTCGGAAATAAAGTGATACACTTCTACACAATCCAGAGGTAAAATATAGGTAATCACAATGGAAATGATCGAATATTTTGAACAAGGTGTAATGAAAATAAGACATATCAAAACCTGTGGCCTGCAGCTAAAGCTGTGTTTGGGTTAGCACAAATAAGAGAAGGAGGAAGGCTCAACATCAACGATCTAATCTAAAGGAAGAGGCACGAGAGTAGAAATTAAGATAGAAAACAAACATAGAATAAATTCATAAAGTCATATGTTTATGCTTTGAAAAAAGCTAATAAAATCAATAAAACCCTAGGAAGGTTGAAAGAGAGAGCTCAAAGTACCAAAATCTGGACTGAAAAAATATCATTATAGATCCTACGGATATTAAAAGTAATATGATATTATAAACATCTTTATTCCAATATGTTTAAAATTAGGCAAAACAGACAACATGGTAGAAAAATAACACTTATTATGAGTGACTCAAAAAGAAACAGAATATCTGAATAGCCCTGCATCTATCAGAGAAAGCTGTTTTGTCATTAAAGTTTTCCCACAAAGAAAGGTCCAGACCCGGGTGGCTTCACTAGTGAATCTTTTCAAATGTTCAAGAAAGAAACAGCCAACCAGTTGTATCAAAATTTAGAAAAAAGAACCCCTCCCCAACTTGCTTTATGAGGCTAGCATAATCTTACAAAATTTTGGTAATGACATTACAAGAGAGAAAAATTACGAGCGAATTTCACTTATGGACATAACAAAAATCTTAAATAAAATATTCTAACTAAAAATGTTGGGTTTGTGTAGAAATGCAAAGTTAGTATAGCATTAAAAATTAATCACTTTAATCACAACATTAGCAGAATAAAGGAGGAAAACTAAATGTAATAAAAGCACTTGGTAAAAAGTAAACACTAAGAGTAGGAATAGAAGGGAAGTTCCTAACTTGGATAAAAAATCCTATAGTAAAACATCATATTTAATGGTGAAATATCAAAAATTTCTCTCTGAAACAGCGTATGAAACAAGGGTGCCGCTGTGACAACTTCTACCCTTTACCAGCTAGTGTGCCAAAAAAAGAGAAAGTCACAAAAATTAAGAAGAAAGACATGAACCTGTCCTTATTCATAGATGACCTGACTGTCTATGCAGGAAATGCAAAATAATCTGTAAATTATTAGAACTAGTAAAGCAGGACATGATTGTCTGTGTAGAAAATATACAATAATCCATACATTATTAGAATTAATAAATAAGTTTAGCAAGGTCTGCATTCAAGGTCCATGTATATAAATAAATTGTATTTCTTTATAGCAGTAACAAAAAGAATCACAAAGAAATTATTTCCAGTAGTACTACTCCTCTCAAAAAAATGAAAACAAGTACACCTCCCCCCCAAAAAAAACCACATCATATATTTAGGGATTCGTGTAACGAAGAACGTGTAACTCTTTAACACTGAAAAGTATGACATTATTGAATGACATTAAAGATGACCTAAATAATGGAGGTACATACCACGAACTAGAAAATTCAATACTGTAAAGTCATCAAGTCTCCCTTGAATTACAGTATAGAGTCAAGGCAATCTGCATCCAAATCCTAGGATGATTTTCGTGGACATTGCAGTCTGATTCTACGTTTAAATGAAACACAAAGAGCCCAGAAAAGCTAAGATGAACTTTAAGAGGAGCCAAGCTGGAGGATATGAGATATCAAGGCTCTATTAGCTGTCACTGGTGGATATCAAGGCCCCCTGTCCAGCTGCAGCAGTTGAGAGCGATGGAGTAAACCAGGGATGCAGTGGAAGAGAACAGGGTCCAGAGACAGACCCACGTGCACAAGATGAGTTGTGACTCAAAGGTGAGAGGCAGTGCAGCACAGGAGGGAGAGAGCAGGAGGGACAGAGAGTGGTGCTGAGTCGTCTGGACATCCATACGGGGATAAAGGAAGCCCGGCTCCTATCTCATATGGCTCTCGCACACACGGTCCATCCGAATGGGAAAAACAGGTCCACAGAGCGTCTGGGGGAAAATGTAGAGAATATGTTCCTAACCTTAGGACTAGGCAAAGGTTTCTAAAACAGGACACTAAAGGGACTAATTAGAAAGGACTGGATTAATACACTGGACTACGTTAAAAGTTATAATTTTGTCTACTACACGACACCATAAGAGAATGAGAAGGCATGCCTCAGAGTGGGAGAAGATATTGGCAATGCATGTACATATATGACTAAGGATTCAACCAGAATATATTAAAAACTCCACAAACCAATAAGAAAAAGACAAATAACCCAATAGACAAATAGGCAAAAAGCGTGAATAAATGTTTAACGAAAGAGAAATAAATATTCAGATAACTAATACATATCTGGAAAGGTGCTCACCTCATTAATCACCAGGAAAATGCATATTAAAACCACAAATATTCATCTGAATGATTACGGTTAAGAAGACCGACACCACAGGTATTGGAGAGCGTGTGAAGCAATGGGAACCCTTGTTACTGTTGGTGGGAATGTCAACTGGGACATCCTCTTTGGAAAGCCTTTGGGCATTGTCTACTATATTTGAACCACACATGCCCCATTACCCAGTGCCTGGACTCCCCGGTACGTGCTCAAAATAGTTAAGTGCATTTACTCATCAAAATTCTTGCATGAGAACGTTCAGACTGTGATAGCCCCAGCTGGATATAACCCAAACGCCCACCAACAATAAGAAAGGTAATTATAACGTGGAACTCCACAGTGACGAGAAAGAACAACTTACAACTGTATACAATATAGATGAATCTCTTGAACATAGAATTTGGAAAGAGCCCAGGCACGAAAAGGTGTATACTGTGTGGTTCCATTTATATGAAAGTCAGAACTAAGCAAGAGTGACCTGTAGTGACTAGATGGGTCCGTGGCCTCCCTGAAACTGTGAACCATTAGCCCATGTGGACGTGCGCTTTCCTGGGGAGAGGGCCCCTTGCCCAGTTCTTGAAGGTGTCTGCATCTTAACCAGATTAAGGGTCCCTTGAGCGATAATCTCTAAGGCACCTACAGCTTGGCCTGCTGTGATCTTCTGGGCCACAGGGAACCTGGTGGGGGGCACATTTGGGTCCAGGGGTCACCGGGTCATGGGTTGGGGTGGAGTTTAAGCAGTATGTGGCAGACAGAGAGTGGGTGGCCGGGGTGGCACAGGAAGGGAAGACGGGACCGGTCTTCTCTCTGCTGTCACTGGGTGATGGCCCCTTGGGAATGTACGCAGAGGTGGGCAAGGGCTTCCCCATCAGAAACGAGCTGTCTCTGTTGTCAGGCAAAGCTGCCACAACTGTGACTTCTTCTTCCTGACAGCGTGCACTCCACCCGTCTGCAGGAAGAACTCCCAGTTGCTGCAATGTACAGCTTTGGGGGCACCAAGAAATTGTCACAGTGGATCAAGTCATCTGTGAGCACTGGGACAATGGGAGCTGTAAGGCTCCATCCCAAAAGGGCATCTGTTCTCCTAGGAAACAGGCCACACTGACCGTGAACATCAGCAAGAATTAGAGGCATTTGCTGAGGCCAGAACTTGGCCTGAGGATGGACTGAACCCCTTCCCTTCGCCTGAGACATGGAGTGATGTGACTTTCTAGGGGGGCAAACCCTTGTCGTAGGTGATGGATAAAGACATTTTATTAATATGGAGTTATGGCACCATTTTGGAAGTTTTAGAAGGTTTCACATTTGCATGTTGAATGTGGTCATTTCTAAATGGAATGGGGCCCCCAGGGGACTTGGGGGAAGTACAGTCCACTTTTTGCCATGAGATGGGACAGGTGGCCCAACTGCTGGTGGAGGCATCAGGCCTCAGCCATGGTGACCCCTCTCCACTGGGGACCTTTCATACCCTTCTCTCTCTCTGTACTGCAAGGCGTTTTCCCTTGGGTTCTATAAGGAGAAACAAATTTCAGGGTGTTTGAACCTACAGCTCTCTAAGCCCTTTAATAAGGGTGTGAACATGAGCACATGGCTGAAGTTCTCTACTCCCTCATCTACAAAATGATACAAATGACTCGGTAGCTCTGGGCGGTTACGGCAACATGGTGATTGGCCACCAAGAGCCATCAGCAAGCGGTGGCTGTTCCTGTCATCATCGAAAGCAGAATGAGGCAAGAGCCTCCACAACAGCAAGGCCCACGGGACCCAGGGAATCAGCAAAGTCCTCAGGGACAAGACATTGAGATGAACTTGGAAGGATAATAGGATTTTGATGGAAGAGACAGAGAGAAGGCATTTGGGCAGAAGAAAAAGTCTTGGGAAGACATGCAGAAATGGGAGGATATGTTATGTATTTTGGGAAAATGGAGCTGCCTGGTGTATGAATGCATCAAGGAGAGGTGGGAGTGTTAAGGAGTGATGGCCAGAGGCCTCGATTTCTTGTGCTAGGAAGGCATTTCCAATTCGAGCAGGGTCCCAGATACTCCAGTGGTTCCTCACAACAGCCATCTCGTTCATGCCCAGCAGTGCCTGGAGATGGGAAGGTTGGGTCCCGGACTGTGCTGCGAGGCCATGGACCACTCCCCTGCTCATTTTCTCCTGATGCCGAAGCAAAGGCCGAATTAAACTGCAAAGGTAAATATATGCAGAGAGAGCCAGAAAATTAAAAATATAAGGGAGGGATTAAGTTGTTAATCATATTGCAGTGTTTCACAGAGAATGGGTTGAGTTTTCCAATGAAGCGATGACTCCAGCATATAAATTAATCTTTCGTACGGGAAAAAATGAAAGTCATTAAATGTCATTGTCTTATTTTAAAAGCAGCAATATCCCGCCTGATCGCAGGGCTTAGAGGAGGGTGATTAAACAGAAACCTTATCTCCACTGTTCCAAGGAGGAAATTGGAGAAAAGTTATCCAATTATGGCTGATAAAGCCGAGAAAAAAATCTGAGAAGAGGCGAACTTGGGTCAGCTGGTTATGAGGAACACGTTTCCCCCTCGGCACTGCGACCTCCTCCTGGTCAACAGTCAGGGACATGCAGAGCCACGAGAGTGACGGCACCCCTATAGCACGCTGCCCAACCCCAACAGTGTCTGTGCATTCTTTCCTCCTCCGATCCACTTCCGGTTCCTGTGACCGCTAAATGATTACTGTTTTGTTATCTGTCCCTATAGCATAAACTGAGGGCTTTCAAGCTCGCTCTAGGCATGTGGGCATGGGGTTTATTGTCCCTGAAACTCAGTCTTCTTACCTGCAGGCTGGGTCTACTGGGCATTGCCAGTGGGCCTGTGCTGGGGGCCTGGGTTTTTGCCCTCATGCTGTTGGCCTTCTGGGCTGGATGTCTCTTTGTGGGGGGTGGGGGCTGTCCTGTGCCATGTGGCAGCAGCTCGGCCTCTACAGACTAGCACGGCCCCCCCCCCCCACGCCTGACCCCACATGCGCGACATCCCGAAATGCCTCTAGATGTTGCCAGATATCCCCTGGGGCATAGTCACTTGCGTTATGAAGCACTCAGGTGGGTAGAGCATCTGACTCTGCAGGGTCTGGGCTCAGTCAATAGTAGCTATTCTTGTTACAGTTGTTGGATCTTCGAACATTGCTTTCCAGCCCAGTGTCACTGCTGAATGTGCCCCGTGCCTGATGACTTAGAAATGATCCCCGGTTTATTGTGTGTGTGTGTGTGTGTGTGTGTGTATTCCCCCCCACCCCCAAATCAAAGTATTTGATTCCTAGCTCGAAAACCTCTGGTTCTGGTAAATAAGAGTGCTCTCCTCCTGAGGAATACATATTTCCCCTGCGTTTTAGGTTATAACTGTGGATCTTACCCTTCCCTGGTGAGTGAGAGGACGGGGCACGGAGCATCTCCGAAGTGGGGACCATGCGAACATTTCTGGTAGAACAAAGAATTACTGAGCAATCGCCACATAAAAGACACCATGTGGTGTGTGACGACTCTGTGGGAACATATATTTTATTAGCTACAATATTACAAATGTACATTTCAAGTAATTATCAGCCTGATTACAGGGGTGTGAAAACGGGACCAGGTCACAGAGAGACATCAACAAAGAGACACTGAGATGCCTTTTCCAAATGTTCACACGCGAGCTTGTTGGGATCCTGTTTCCTAGAGGAATAGGGAATCTAATCACAATTTCCACTTTACTTAAATAATTTTCATTCCCTTTAGACATACTTTATCACAAAGGGGAAATTAGGAAAGAAGGAAAGAGGGTTTTATTTGGGTCGACTTAGAGAAAGTATCTGTAGTAATTTCCCAGGGATGCTGGGAAATTAATTAGCACAAACTGGGTGGCTTACAATGACAGAAATTTATTCTGTCCCAGTCCTGGAGGCCAGAAGTACGCCAGGCTCCCTCTATGGGGGAGGATCCTTGCTCTCAATTTCTTCCAGCTGCTGGCAGCCCTAGGCATTCCTGGGCCTTCGGCCACATCCGTCCAGTCTCTGCCTCCGTCTTCACGTGGCCTCCCCCCTGAGTCTCGGTGCCTTTGGGGCCCACCCTAACCTGGGGTGACCTTGTCTGGAGAACCTTACTTGAACTACATCTGCAAAGACCCTTTTCCCACATATGGCCACATTCGAGGCTTTGGTGGATGTCTCTCTGGAAGGGGCAGAACTCAACCCACTAAAGCATATTTTCCCAGATGGAGCATTTGAAGGTTAACCTTGATGGCTGATCACCATTAACACTTCATTATACACCAACTCTTAACAAGTGGGAGTCATCTGGTCCCCTCCTCAGTGCCTTCAGCTTTCCTCTCAACACTGAGAGAGTGGACCCTGGCTCCTCCCTTCGGTTCACCCCTTCACGGGGCTGCGGGCATGAGCGAGGCCCTTGTGCTGTTGGTTAAGCTCCACTAGAGATGCCAGAAATGTCAGCCCGAGAAGCTCCCATATGCCGGGCTGGGCAGGCGACAGAATACATTCTTCTTGAAACTCAAGCATTTCTAAATTTGCTAATGGTGGCTAATGAACTCATCAAGATGGAAAATTGAAAGATATGTAGTTACCCTCAAAACTAGGAATAGAAACAGAATATACAGTGGGTTTCTCCTGTTCTGAGTACCGGCTGGCGCCCGGTCTGTAATTGTGGAGGTCTCCCAGTAAGCCTTCTCCTTCAGGGGTGGCTCTTTATGGGAAATCCTCTATGATGTGAGGATCTCAGTGTTCTCAAGGGTAGAAATGCAGGGATCTGAGCTACATGATTTCTGAGGCCTTTTCCAGCTAAGATATTTTTTGGCATTCTACACATTAAATTAAAATGGAACCCTTTCCTTTTAGTCAAAAGCTTGCCACTTCTCTTCAGTTTTAAATTGGCCATCACTGTTTCACCTACACCTCTTCTCCCATCCATCCATTCATCCATCCATGCATCCATCCATCCACCTATCCACCCATCCATCCATCCATCCATCCATCCACCTACCCACCCATCCATCCACCATCCATCATCCATCCATATATACATACATACATACATTCACACACCCATCCATCCTTGTCTCCTCCCTTCCATCCGTCTGTCCATCCTTCTTTCTACCCATCCCTCCCTTTCACCTTCCTTTCATCCATCCATCCTCCCATCCTCTACCCAGCTGTCCATCCACACATATTTCCTTCCTTCCATCTACCCCTCTGGTACACAGATGTGTCACCTCGAGTGTGCCAGACACAGTGGAAGGAGGCTCTGAGGACACAGTTGTGAACAAGGCAGTTGAGCAGGGAGAGCCCCAGGTTTATGTGCACGGAAGTTTATGCAATCTGGGGGCCCTTTTTAAAGAATACAGACTCACTCAAGGGTTCCCACGGCCTCGGAAGGGGCCCATGTGAGCAAGGCACCCTGAAGCTCCAGATGTTGGCTTTTGTCTAGCCCCTCTTTGCAGATGTGGCCCCATCCTCTCAGAGCTCAGATTCTGGCGTCCGCCGATGAGGCAGGGCCTCTTTGTCAGGCAGGGATTTAGGTGAACCTGGCCAACGCCCCAAGACCACGCCTGTGAGAATCTGAAGTCTCCCTCAGCTCTCTCTGTCATGCCCCATCCAAATGTACACATTGCATTTGGCTCTTTCCCCTTCACTCGTACTCACAGTTCAACCTCCTTCCATTTGTTCCCACGGGGGCTACAGGAGAATGTCTTCCCCACCTCCTTTGGCTGGGTCCCTGTCACAATCGTGCTGTCAGGGTGAGATCCAGCCAGGAAAGGGGGCTCTGGTTCCGGCTCACCTCCCTTTCCCGTCCCTGAGAATGGGAGCTGCCCAGCAGCGCGATGGGAGTGAGAACCACAGGGCCCATGTGGAGCAGCCACAAGGGTAACAGCGGGGCTTCTCCTTTCAGGTGCCTGCCACGCCAGGGTGCCCAGGGCTCAGAGGGCCCCCAGCCCAGCTCCTGGGCACCTGCCGCTCTGTGAGCTCCTGTTGTCTGCTGATTCCCGTCGCCATGTTCAGAAAAGCCTGAGCCATCTGCACTCCATTTTGCTGGTGTTTGTTTGGTTTTGTTTTTGCTATTGTGCTGGAATCTTCCAGCTCCACTGGGGCAGGACTTTGTTCTTTGTATAAAGCTCACCATCATCCACAGGGCCAGGAAGCATTGTTTCGCAGCATTAAAGTAACAGCAGAAATAACCATAGAAACTTAGCGCCTAAGTAGCTCTTTTCATCATCAAAGCATTTTGAAAATACTAATTAACAAAGGAGACAGAATGTCATAGTCAATAAGTACATTTCGAGCAGAGCAGCCACAGTGCTTCGAGGCGGGAGTCCTTGGCAAGTTTGCAGACGTCGCTGGTGGGTCTGGTCCAACGGCTACTGGGCCGTGCCTGCACTGGGCACATGCAGAGTCTCTCCATTGTGCCCCGCACGGGACCCCTGTGCCTGTCTGCCCTGACTGCCAGAGCACACTTTTTTCAGCTCCTGCAGTACAAGTCAGGAGGTCCCAAATGGGGCCCCAAGGCCGGACTGGATGGGATGGCCTTCAGCTTGCCCCCAGGCCACACGAGTCCCCAGCCTGAAACTCACGGAAGGCGCGGCTCATCTGCCCTGGTGGGCCTGTTTCTTTTCACCTTGATTTATCTGCATCAGGTCCCGTTATCTCTGACATGCCATCTGGATTGAGCTCAAAGGACTGTTGCTGAAAGACACACGCATGGCAGAGAGGGGACGGGTGGCCCGTAGTCCCACCAGCCAGGATGAGGGGGGAGGGGCTCGAGCCTCAGACTCTGGGTCTCCTCCTTCCCTAACTATTCCAGCTAATGCTCCATGATGACTAGGAACCTCACCTGCTCTACACAGACCTGTACATGTTTTCACACCGAAGCTACTGGTCGATGTTGAGCTGCACATCCGCCTCTCCAGATGTGCCTCTCACTTCTCCCCCTGTTGGCGAACAAAATTCTGAATACCGGCTGGGTGCTACCATCTGGGTTGTCCCTCTGCAGAGTCCCACCCCTCCCTCAGCACCCAACCAAAAGTCCCTGGCGCAGCAGCTGGACGTCACTGTGCTCTCCTCCGACCCCCCATTCTGCCACGCCTGCCCTGGCTGTGCCCCCAGGAGTGGGTTGATTTGCTCACCCTGGTGGTTCTTCCTGGACTGGGAGCCCCCTGAAGGCTGAGTCCCAGTCTCTTCCACGTCACCCCGGCTCCAACACCTCACACAGGGGCCCAGGAAGGATGCACCCTTGTCCTTACCCAGTTTCTGGTTCTCTTCACCCTCACCCACCCAGCTGGCCGCTCAGACGCCTGGGGCCATTTTGTCTCCCAGGTCCTGGAGGTTGAGCTGCCGTTTCCATGACAACCCCGCCACATGTGGGTATTTGAGGTCATGTTTGCACAAAGGTAGGAGCACACCGGCGACACTGACACATGTTTTCTGCGTCTTAACCCTGTACAGATTTGTTGCCATAACATCGTAAAGTGCCTTCTCCGTTTCTGACCTCTGACCCCAGTGCAGAGGAGCCGTTCACACTCATTTCTCCTGTTCCCCTTTCCAGAAAACTGAAGCTTGGCCTTTTAGATATCTTTTAATTTTTTTAAGATTTTTAAAAGGTAATCGGGAAAGTGAAGATAGGGTGACACCTCCCTGCGTTAGTGTGGTGCGATTCTATCTTTGAGTAACTTGTCTGGCTTTCCCACGAGCGCCCCTTCCTGCGCGGGGCTGCGAGGAGGCCGGCTCGACACCACCTTGGAGGGGAGACCCAGTTTCCCTTTCACCCTCCCCGCCGCCGCCGGCGTCCCGACCGCCCGCCCAGCTGCATGTTTTCATTCTTTCTCATCTGGGCCAGTCTGCCGAGAGGATGGCTGAGTGGCTCGGAAAGCTCATCTACCTGAAGGAAACACTTTCTCACGCGGTGGGGCCACGCCAGGCTCCGGAAAGCCCCCTTTCCGGCAGTGCGCGGTGCTCCTACTTCCCACTGACTGCGGGTTGTGGATCAGCAGTCTGCTGGTTTTCTCCAAAAGAGGAAAATTCCGGCTGTATTTATACATTTTGATGGTGGTTTTCAGAAGGAAATAAATTATGCGAATCTCCTAAAAGTGCTCTGGTTTGGAAGTCAACTGGGGTCCTTCCCTGTGACTCATCTCCTAGCTCTTCCAGCCCCCCAAACTCCTGTTCTCTCTGTGAACACACCAGGGTCCCCCGGCCTCTGGCACTCTTCCCCCGCCCAGTTCCCAGCACAGGGCTTGCGTGGATGCTCAGAGGCTGCTTGCTAGGTGACGAGAGGACTTCTCAGATTCTAGAGAGGCAGGTGGGGCACAGGAGAGCAAATGCTTAGCAGTCCAAGACCTGGGTTCAAGTGTTGGCCCCGCTCTTCCTAGTGAAGTTCTTGGGCAAATTGCTCCATCTCAAGAAGCATCGGCTTTCCCCATCTGAGAAGCGGGGACAAGCAGGTGGAGAGTGATGGGACCAACAGGGAAAAGAACGTGCAGATGGTGAGCCATCCGCCCACCGAGAGCTAGCACAGCGGGGCTAGTCTGACATTTGGATCACTGAGCCCTAAGTCAAGAGCCGCAGTAAGACCCCAGGGGAAAATAATGAGCAGATTGTAGTTCATTTTAGGCTTGTTTTTTTTAAAAGCAGGTTTGGGATCAGTAACAGAATGACAAGTTCCCCTCCGCGATCTTCCCTGTCTAGTGAGGCTGGGCCGGTTGAGGGCAAGAAGCGTTTGTTGTGTGGTCCGAGGGTGGCCTTGGCCACTGCCCCTCTAGCATGAGGGTGGCCTGGCGAGCCTGGGGAAGCTTGGCTCTTTGTGGCCTGTACTGAGTGCCACTTCCTTTGTGCCCAGCACAGTGCCAGGGTGCGGCCGACCCCAGGCCTGGCAGGAGCTGACGTGCAGTCAGTATACCTGTGTGGCACATCTGTCCCTTCTGCCCGTGCTGGTGCCACAGGGGCTGTTAAGGATGCTGACCACTGCCCTGCACGTAGGTGATGCCACTCCAGTGTGACATGCATTCTGGTGGGGGCAGATGCTCAGCAGAAAGGGGGCAGGCTAGGCCCAGGGAACGGCAGGTGCGGACTGGGCGTGGTGGCAGGAGCCTTCTGGGGACAGTGTGGTGGGCAGGAGGAGAGGATATACACCACTGACTGTCAGCCAGAGGAAAGGACGGGAAGAACCTCAGCAGGAATGCACACAAAGTTATCCATTCATCGTCTGTCCGTCCATCTGTTCATCTGTCCATCCGGCAAGCATGGGCTGAGTGTCACCCTCTGACAGGCACTATGTCCAACACTGACACCGAGAAGCCCCAAACTCAGTCCTGACCCTTGAGTCGCCCAACTCAGCAAACAGAGACAGGTGCTCTTGCCATCTTGATGAAAGTGCCATCGGAGCCCCGGTCAGTGGGGACGGCCGTCAGTGGGTCTGTCATGTGGGGAGCAGGGAGAGCTTTCAGGGCATCGGTGACTTTGACAAGGGCCTGGAGGTGAGGCTGGGCAGGATTCAGGCAGGTGGAAGATGAGGAAGGAGGGCTGGGGGCCGGGGGCCGGGGGTTGGGGGTCGGGGGGCAGCCCAGGAGGAAGGCATGTGGGAGCACAGGCAGGAAGGTGGGACTGAAGGGCATGCTGGGGGCTGGAGGGGAGTCACGGTTGCTTGGAGAGCAGGGTGTTGGGGTCCTGACAGAGGAGGAGTGGGAGAGAACAGCTAACACCCCAGGGACACCCTGCACTGAACCCTTTGATTCCAGGATGCCCAGTGAGGAGGAGCCATTGACGCCCTCCCTCCCCACTGCACAGTGAGAACAGGGGGCACCTGCCCAAGGGCAAGTAGCCGGAGGGTGGGGGCAGGGATCCCAGTGTTCCTGAGAGTCAGCTCCAGGAGCTAGGGCTGGACCCCAGTGCTGAGGCCCTACCCCCAGTGCGAGGTGTTTGGAGGGCGGGCCTTTGGGAGACAATTACAGCTACGTGAGCTCATGAGGATGGGGCCCCGGAAGGGATCAGTGGCTTTGTAAGAAGAAGAGAGGGAGATGGTGCGCACTCGGCCACATGAGGACACAGTGAGAGGCAAGCCAGGAAGAGGGCTCTCATCAGGATCCAAAGTGGCTGGCACCTCGATCTTGGGCTCCAAAGCTTTTAGAAGTATGAGAAATAAACGTCTAAGTTCTGCTGGTTAAGCGCTCCCACCCCCGCCACCCCCCCCAATTGTGTTACTTTGTTACAGCAGCCTGAGCTGATTAACACACTAGGTCTGTGTGAATGTGGAGACCCCTTCCACTGATCTGGGGCCACCCCAGGTTTGGGCCCACACAACAGGTGTCCCCAGATTGCTTCACTGACAACCCCCAGAGAACGGCCACTCATTCCCTCAGAGGCACTTGGCTTTGGGGTCCCCCTGAGCTCTCGGACCTCCCGCAGACAACACTGAGCATTTCTTCATGGCAGAGCCAGGTGGCCGACCTGAGGCTGCAGAGCTCCCCCGGCCCCCACCAGCCCAGGGCGGGCTCCCCGCCCAGGGAACACACACTCTTTAAAAGAATCCTCTCTCCTTGTTACCTTCACACCAAGGTTATCTACTCAAGTATGTACGGAGTAAATGAGGTTGTTTGGCTTATGGATACAAATAGATACTGCGTTTTTGACTTGCAAAATGGATTCTACTGCAACGGGCTCCAACTTAAGTATGCTAATGCTCGATGAACCAGTTGTCTATTTATTTCTGTTTATGCCTGCAGACCCATTAGCAACTTTTTTTTCTTGTTTTCTTTTGGAATATTAAACGGTTCCCACATATTCTAAAAATTAGTTGATTAGCTAGTTAGGGCACATTTTAACTGCTAGCTCCGCTGAGCCAAAGGAGAAAATGAAGGTAATTTTGTTTGCAAGGAATGTGCGCTCCAGAGCTGACTGTTGAGAGATGTGTGCGTCAGCGTAATGAGGGAGCGTAATATCTCCGTTTGCATCAATATGGAAATAACCACGCGCTTTGACAGCCCTGACGCTGAAGGCATCACCCGCCTGCTCATTACGCATTCCGGCTCTGATTATGAAAAATAGTGTGTTTTCTTTTAAAGAGAAACCGACATTATCAATCAAACCACACCAATTATTTCAGAAAGGGATCACAGTGCAGCAGACATGAGGGCTTTTCAGCAAGAACAGCGCCTGATGGGCAGGCGGGCTCCGAAAGGGCGTGATGTTTTCATTTCCTGACAGTTGTTAGTATTAATTAGGAGCACTGACGAAGTATTTTGTGCAGCGGCACCCAGACAACCTGCCCTCGCTGCTATCCTCGGGATCTTTAGTATTTTCTTTTAACGAGCCCTGGCTTAATATCAGTGTCCTTCCGACGACAGCTCTCTTTCAGCCTGACAGTCCAGTGCGCGGCTAACAGGGCTGTCAGACCAGGGACCGGGGGAGGGAGCGAGGGGACGAAAGAGAGGCCACAGGAAAACCCGAGTCTGTGACGGGCGAGAATGAAACAGGCATGGGAACAAAATGATGTCTGTGGCAAAAGGAAGTGTGTGTGTGAGTGTGAGTGTGTGTGTGATGTAGCTCTGAGTGTGGCGTGTGTGTTTGACGATGACTCACTTACTAGTTTTACTCCAACCTTGCAGATAGGTTGGAGGAACGTCCAGAGGCCAGGACAGTGGCTCACAGGCCACCCCGAGGACGCGATCACTTTGGACTGCTCTTCTTCCTGCTGCTCCCCCTGGACTGCCCACTGTGTCGGGTCTCGCCCCTGCCTGGAGGCCTTCCTGGCAGGTTATCCTGGGACCTGCTGGGAAGTCGGCTCTCAGAACCGTTTGCTGAATGAGTGATTGGAAGAAAGGAGCTTTCTCTCTCCGGTGTAAGACCTACGTCTCGATGTACTCAGAGAGTACACGGAGATGCACGGTTTTCTTGAGGAAAATGCAAAGACAAACTCATACAAGGCAGGGAGACGCTGACTAAGAGAGTGGGAATCGGACAGACCTGGACACACTTCCGTGTGACCGCGGGCACGTTGTGTCATGCCTCTGCCCCTCACTTTCCCACAGGCGAAGCGGGGGTGGGAATTAGCGGTGCTATTCAGAGGGGGCCTGGCCGAGGAGGGCATTCCAGCCCCCCTGTGTCATTGGACAGTAAGTCCTTGTGGGATGAATGAATGAATGAATGAATGAATGGGGGAAGGTTGTACACCTCTTGGTGACCTTCCCCTCGAGTACCCAGCACTGGGCTCATGGGCCAGAGTGGCTGTGGTGGTTGTGTTGTTCCAACCGTGGGCCTGCAAGTGGACTGGGGCATGGGTGTGGATTTGCACGGACCTCCCTGTGCCTTTCCTCCATGCTCCAGGAGGAATTCCAGAGAAAGCCAGGGTCCTTGTTTTCCCCACAGGACGTGAGTGCCCACTGTGCCTAAACCCAGCTGTCCTTCCCTCCACGGCGGACACCTAAATGTCCTCAGGCTGCCGAGGTTTGTCCTCCTTCTTAGAGCTTTGAAGCCAGCCTGGCCTGGCACGCTGTCACTAGAGAAGAGGAAGAAGGCTGACTTACCGGCTCCCTGTGGTTCTGGGTGCTGCAGAGACCCTGAAGTCTCTGGCAGTGGGTGCTGAGGGTGGGCGTGTCCTGGACAGAGGGCTTCAGCCTCGGCACCCCAGGATTCCTGAGCCCAGTTCCTGGGAGAGGCCTTCCTTCCACAGAGAGGAGGCCCCCTGCCACATGCTCTGGGGAGCACCCCAGTGTTGTCAGTGAACCAAAGGGACCTTGGCTTCCTGCCAGGCCCCCTCAGGCCCACCTTGCCCTCACAACCCCCTGCTGCTGGCTGTAAGGGGCACAAAGGTGGTATTAGACTGGGCCAGCAAATGCTGAAAGTCTATTGGGGCCTCTGCTACACTGTGGTCCAAATTCCTAAACTGGGGGATTTCTTTTAAGAAAAAGGTGGATTGGTATGGTCATTTTTTCCCCACAAAATTCAAAAAGGTCGTTTTCTCCCTCTACATTCAAAAAGCCCAGACCACGGATGAGTCAGGTGGTAGGACAAGGGGAGGAACTTCAGAGCCAGCCAGACCGGGGTGTGAGTCCCCGACTCTGCTCAGCGGCCCTTTGACTTTGGAGCAAGCACCTGACCTCTGCACCTGGCTCACAGCACACACCCAGCGCCCATAGAGATGACTCCGTGGTGGGCATGGTGTCAGGCACTTCGAAGACATTGACCCTTTCAATTCTCATGGCCATCCCCCATCCCGTGGCTGGGGTTATGCCCACTTCACCACGAGGAGGCCAAAGGAGGGGTGCTCATGCTCCATTCCCCTGTGAAGTGTGATCTGGTAGGAGGCACTGGCACCCGTACCAGTCCCCATGGAGCGGGCTGCCACACTGTGTCAGAGGGCTGCAGAAGGTACTGGGGGGAAGAGGGGTGGGACCCACTTCATCTGGGATGGGCGGGAAGGCTCCATGTCAGCAGTGGGTTTCAACGTACCTCTGAAGGACCAAAAGGATGTCGCTGGGTGGAGATGGGAAGAGTGTGTCTCAGACGGAGCATAAGCAACAGCAGGGGCAAGAGAGCCAGGGTGTGCAGGAGGGCCGGAGGGTCCTGCTGGGACATGGCCGGGTGTAGGCTGTGCGTGTGCATGTGTGGTTTTGTGTGTACACGTGTGTACACATGTGGTGCGTGGTGGTGGGGGGACAGAAGAGGCTGAAAGTATGGTTAAACCCTTTGAGTTTTACTCTGTGGGAACTGGTACGAATTCCCAAGGGCAGGCTCTGCTCTCCACCGCTTTTTACCCCTATGTTATCGAATCTGTCCATCCTTTTAAGTAACGTTTTAATGGCAGTGAAAGTCTGCCCTTTCCAATCAAGGTAAACCACCAGACCTGACACGTAACAGCATAACCGGGTCCAGCTCTGTGAGGGAAGGTGAGCACACCTTCGCTTCTTGCAGCGATGGTCCTGTGCCGGGTCCAGGTGACACATGCCTGGCCTCTGCTCTAGGGACATGGATGGGCCCGGCTGAGTCTGTCTGTAGGCACAGCCAAGGTGCCGTGTGCCAGCATGGCTGGCAGCCATGCCAGGAGGTTCCGGTTTCTCTGACACCGTGCTGACACTTCCCTCCCTTCGGGAAGCTGTGGGGCACCTGTGGGAATAGCTGTGACAGAAGGTCAGGCGTGCTAGGTGTCCTGGAAGGTGCGCGGGAAGTGCTGTGGGCGGGACAGCCGTGTCCCTCTGGGGTCTCAGGGAGTGGCTCTGTGGGGCAGGTGGTCCCCCACCATCCGGGTGGTCACTGTAGTTGGTGGAAGCAGCTTGAGCTAGCTTTGCTGGCCCAGTGGGGTGACTTTCAGGCTGCAGAGGGAGTGGGCCGTGTGAGAGGGAGAGGAAGGAGGGAGCCCAAGGCTGGAGACCAGGCTGGGTGCTTCCTGGGGGGTGGGCCCTGCCACTCTGATCCAGGAGGGCAGGCCTTCATTCCAGCTGTCACCAGGCTCTGAGGGCCCTGGGGAATGGAGGAGCATACGGGTGGGCCAGGGTGCTTAGGTTACAAGCAACAGAAACCAATTCTGGGCCCGAGAAGAAAGGATTTCGTTAGGAAGTATCTGGACTCAGTGGAAACAAGGGCTCTGAAACAGGCAGAAACCCCGGGGGCTTGTCAGGGGCGGGAGGGTGGAAGCAGAACCACGTAAATGGGATCCATCCGTTTCTGGACAACTGGTCTCCCTGCTCAAGATTCAAACTCATCAGGGGCTCAGCTGCAGAGCCTGACATGAGCCACCCGTCTGCCTCTGGGCTCGGGGAAGGCAGGGCCCTGCCTGCAATCCCACTGGCAAAGGAAGTTCTCACAAGGAAACAGGAACACTGTTAGGAAGGGGAATAGGAGTGGGTGGTCCTGAGCCACAGCAGAGCCCACTAGAGACACCAACTTGGCTGGAGAGTCTGTGGCCCACGTCTGCTGCCCACAGTATTGTCTGCAAGGACAGATGTCCTTTGCCCTTCAAGGGGACCCTCAGATTCCCCACGTGCCCCACACTGGCTGGTGGCATGGGGTTCTGAGCAAGGCTGTTCAGGTGCCCTTACAGCAGGGAAGCCTCATGTCCCAGTCACAATAGACCAAAGTCAAATGGGAGAGTACTGCTCCCAAGGCTTTGCAAGAACAAAGCCAGGCCAAAGTTTTAGCGGCTTTAGAAAAGACTCCTCTGGCACAAGCCATTACTCCACGAGAAAAACACGTGTTGCATCAAAGCTGCAGTCAAAGCTGGGGAACTATGACAAGTCCCGATAGACTGAGCCACGTGAACATGACAAGCCACGTGACAAGCTGGTGTTTTGGGGTTGGGCTAGAGTTAGACATAATCACAGTATAACCGAGGGCAGCTTCACCCCCTCCTGCCCCCTGCGCTGTGCTGCTGGGGTCTCGTATGTGTCCGTGGGAGAGAAGGGGGGATCCTTTGCCTCTAATTTCAAGCCTTGTTCCTCTAAAGGTTCCTTGTGGAACGGTGTTGAATAATGGTCATTACCACTGAGCCCTGTACTTGGGGCTCCTCCTGCCAACTGCAGCTGTGGCCTGTGGCATTTGCCATTTTCCCCCGAGTCTGGTTTGGAAGGTTGGTCTGCGGACGTTTGCTGACTACTTCCTCCGACACTCGGAACGACTGTTTGGGAGGAGTCACCTGATGAACACAGGTTACCTTGAGTTTGGCATTATGGGTCCGATAGGTTAGGCTTTCCATAACCATGGGAAGCTGGGAGACCACAGGTTACCCCAAAAGCTGGTCCACAGAAGTGTTCTTCATTCCTTCCCTCTAGCCCGTCAGCTGTGTTCCCACCAAACACGATCACCGTTAGTGGAGCTTCACTCCGTGCCGGGTACGAGCCTGGGGCTGAGGACGGAGGGTGACCAGGACACGCTTCCCTCTCCAGAAGGTCATTGAAACAAGTGGTCATTGAAACACTGGTTATCATAGTGCAGAAGACATTCTAACAAAGGCGCGTACATGGGGTTCAGGAACTAGAGAGCGGGTCCCCAAGTCAGCGTGGAGTGGACAGGGGCCTGAAGGGGGTGATGCCGAGCAGGGAACTGAAGGGCGTGTAGGAGTTAGCCAGAAAGGAAGCTGGTTCCAGGCAGTGGGGCTTCGTGCGTTGTGACAGGGGAGCATGCAAGCGAGTGCCAGTTTAGGAAGCTGTAAGGATGGCAGGGTGGCTGAATCAAGGCAAGGCCCTGTTCTGAATTTTAAAACAATTATGTTTCTCTGACTATAGCAATCATACATATTTATAGGTAACTGTGGTTAAAATCTGGGTGTGCCTGTGTATCCGCCTGCTCCCGGTCTTTCCTCCTCTCCCCTTTCTCCTCCCTCAGTGGGTGTGGCTCCTTCTGTTTTCATTAATCTCTTTCTCCAGAATTGGGATAAAACTGAACATAGAGGTTTTTTGTCTCTTTATCATTTACTGATTATATTATAAACATTTCCCCCATTAAATGTTTTTCATAGATATTATTTTAATATTTCACCATATGGACATACCCTCATTTTCTAAACTATTTCTCTATTGTTGGACATTAAGTTTGTTTTCAGTTTCTTGCCTTATAAGTAACACTGGGTGAACACCAAAATAAAAAGTTTTGTCCATATTTCTGATAATTTCTTAAGGATAAATTCCTAGACATCTAGAAGTAGAGTCAAAGGGGTTATTGGTCCATATTGTTAATTGTTTTCTTTAAAAAAAAAAAGTTTACGCCAACTTCCAGGCATAACTGGAAAACTGGACTAATTTTACTCCCTTTTCCCCCAGTACAGTGAGAAGATTTTTATTTTTAAGGCATAAACTTGCAACAATAAGAGCGGAGGACAGCAGTGTAGTCTGGGAGTCTGGGAAACAGATGGGCAAGTGGGAACTGCTCTAGCGGGCTGGAGGAGACTGAGTTCCCAGACGTGGAGGAGAAAACAGAAAGACAACTCACTGTGCGCGGTGGAATCCTCCAAACACTCAGGAGTGGGTGGTACCAGGTGAGTCTCGGGAGGCAGAGCTGCTCCTGAAGCAGTCAGATTCCTAGATGTCCCACTGTGCACTCTGTTGACTGGGTACAGAGAGACGCCCAGCACCACCCTCCTTTACATACATTTGGACGTCATTCCCAGAGAGAGCAAAACAGAGCACCTCTGCCCTGGGCCATCTGGCGCAGCGAGGAAGGGGTGTTACCAACCCGGATGGTCTAGATGGGCCTGGGCAGGGAGGCTGCCAGGACACTGACAGCCAGGTGGGGGCCTCTGAGCTGGAGAAGAAGGGGTTTTCCTTAGGGAGTTTGTTCAGCCCCAGAGGAAAGACTGAAGATACTAACCAGCAGGTTTTCGTACAAACTTAAAGGCAAGTTCATAGTTGACCTTCCTTCCCCCCACACTCAGAATTTCTAAACAGATTTTTAGTTCCTCATGTTTAAGCCTGTGACGGTAGCCAAGGGTTACCAGGCATCTAAAGAAAGTCTCTACCATGAAAGGTAGAGGCCAAAGCAAACAATCAGGAAGCCGACCCCTACCTCACACCACACACACAGATCAGTGGGGATGGTCCGCAGATCTAAATGTGAAAGGTAGGTCAATGAAGCTTCTGGAAGAAAATGCAGAATATTGTCATGACCTTAAGGAGAGCAACGATTTCTTATACAAGACACAAAAGTCATTAACTTAAAATAAAAGGTGAATTAATTGGAGTTCATTCAAATTGAGAATTTCTGCTGCTCAAAAGACACCATTTAGAGAATAAAAAGGTACATCACAGAGCGGGACTGGGAATTTGCGACTCACACACAAAGACAGCATTATAGGAAGAACTCCTACAAATCAATTATTAGAAACTGGTCAGTGGAAAAAAAAAAAAAAGATTGCTTTAGCTTCCTAGAAAAAAACAAAACAAAACAAAATAAGAATTGAAAGATAAAGTTGAGGAATTTCACAAAGATAAAGCAAAAGACCAAGGGATAAAAATAAAACAAAGATTAGAAAATTAGAGGACCAGTTCACACAGTAGGAAGAAAGGAAACAGAAAGAAGAAAAAGTGAACTAATCCAATAAACTTTCCAAAACGAAAGGACATAGGTTTTAGATCGAACGGGTTCATGAATTTACCATGAATCAAAACAGAGCCACGTCATGAAATTTCAAGGCACTGAGGACAAATAAGCTATGAGCTGTCACAGAAAAAAGAAATAAAATAAACCCCATACAAGAGGAAAAGCCGCGTGCACAGGGACGAGTATCAGACTGCTTGGACGGCCCAGCCCGCGTGCAGCCTGGGAGCTACAGGACAACGAGCGATGCCTTCAAACAGGGAAGGAAAGCGGTTTCCAATCCCGACTCCACCCAGCTGGAGTATTAGTCAAGTCTGGGAGTGTAATCAGCTTATTTTCTTATTTGCAAAGTCTACAGAATCTGTATCTCACACACCCATTTCTCAGGGAGCTGCTGTAGTTTGTATTTTACCAAAAGCACAAAGTTAACGTCAAAAAATATCAGGAGACAAGAAACTGGAGAGGCAACAAGGATCGCGGTGAAGGGACCCTCCGGGCTGAGAGTGAACGCGCCCTGGCCCCAGCTGAGCACCGGAGTGGTGGGGGAGGGGACAAGAGTCCAGGGTTGTCTCCACCACGAGGCCTTCTTTCATGATCCTCATTTCTCCAGCATTAAAAAAATTTAAAATTGTGGGAAATACATACAGCATAAAATTTGCCATTTTAACCCTTTCAAGTGTACAATTCGGTGGGATTTGGTACATCCGCAGTGCTGTGCAACTGTTGCTACTGTCTCCAAATTTTTCATCACCTCAACAGAAATTCTGTGCCCACTAAGCAATAACTCCCCATTCGTACCTCCCACAGCCCGCGGAACCCTCCATGCGGGCCATGAACTTGACTCCTCCAGGTGACTCACATACGCGGATTCGTCCAATGTTTGCCCTTCTCTGCCGGACTTCTTTCAGTGGGCGCACTGTTCTCTGGTGTCCCCGTGGGGTATAGCACGGGCCAGGACTTTGATCCTTTCTGTGGCAGACTATCCGTGATGCACAGCCCACGCTCTGACACTCCGTTCACCTACAGATCGCCCTCCGTGTAAGCCCTGTGACGCCTGAACGGCCCTGCCTGTCTTTGGCTCCTTGGACGGGGTGCCCGGAGGTCTTTGCTGCTGCAGCAGACCGCGGTTGTGCGTTCACTTCACAGCGGTGTCCCGCTCTGGCTTGTCCTTGACACGAGGAGTAAGTCATGGCAGCCCCCTCCCCAGACCTATTCCTGCTAGATCCCTAATACGTGGAACCTCCAAACTCAAAATAAACAAGCAAAACAGAAACAGATACAGAGAACAGACGGATGGTTGCCAGAGGGGAGGAAGGCTGGCGGGGTTGGATGGAAAAGGTGAAGGGATTAAGAAGCACAAATTGGCAGTTACAAAACAGACACAGAGATACAAAGCGCAGTATAGGGAATAGAGTCAATAATACGGTAATAACTATGTATAATGCCAGGGGGGTACTACACTTATTGGGGGGAATCACTTCATAAGTTATTCAAATGGCTAATCACTATGTTTTACACCTGAAACTCATATAATAGTCTATGCCAACTGTAATTAAAGAAAACCCCACTGAATATAATTTACGTGTGCAGCTGGGAAACAGTTAAACTATGTCCCATCCACTTGAAGGAATATTATACACTTGTTAACGTTAGGTTTATTGGGAGTTGATAGTGAGATAGTTTGTGATAAGATGGTAAAGAAGGAGGAAACGGGCTGTAATGACACGGGACCTGTGTTATTGGAGAAGAAAGGGTACACATATAGGGGAAGAATCCTGGGAGGACAGGCATGGCACAGGACACTCCCTCGCTATTCCTGGGGGGGGGGGGGGAACTGCGCGCGGGTGCCCCAACCCCCTTCTTTCCACGTCCTCAGTTTTCCATGCCCAGAAAATGGCAGTGTTGGTGACGGTTCTACCTTCAGGAAAGCTGCCGGGGGCAGCAGTCTCCCAGGAGCTGCCCCCCTCCCAGCCCTGCTCTGCCTTCGTACTGCCGTGGTGCGGGCGTATTTGAAGGCAGACGCGGGTTCCCTCCTCAGCTCCTGCTCCCATCTCAGACACCCAACGCTCAGCGCTGTGCGGAGCACACTGTCATCCTCGGTGAGGAACCAGCCCTTTGTGGTGGCATTCGGAGCGCCGGGCGCGTTTTTCTTTTTAGAGATGGGAATTGTCCTCCGGAAGGCCCGCCAGCACAGCCAGGCTTCTGGTGCTTCGACAGCAGAGGCAGACCGCACAGTGTGCCTGCCCCGTTTCCACGTTTGTTTAAAAACCAGAGCAGGTGCGTGTGCCAGACGCATGGGTTCTCTCGCGCTGCTGGCAGGAGTGCAAAGTCTCACCATCTTTCCACGGGACAGCCTGGCGACACTCCAGAAAACCCTTCTCATTCTGCATATCCCTTGATGGCGTGATTGTACTAATAGGGATTTCTTCTAAGGAAAGAGTCCTGATGTTTGCGAAAATAGAAGTGGTAAGATCGTCCATCATAGCACAGCTTATAATAACAAACAGTTGGAACAACAAAAGGAGGTCGGTTAAATAAATTATGGTCCATTTGTGTAATGGTATGTTATGCTTTTGAGCAATATTGAGTACAATGGAAATTATTCCAACTACATTGTTATGAAATAATCTGATTATGCAGTGGTATAGAGCAACATGATCTATTTTGCACTGGAATACTCATGTGCTAATTAAAAATAATGAAAAAAATATACAAAAAATGGGTAGCTAGTACTCTGTTCCTGGACAGCGGAATTAGGGGTGATTTATTTACATGCATCCTGATGGATTCCTTTGTTAATCCAACAAATACTGTTTTGCTCCAAGGCGCGGCTTGCAGCCCGTGAGGCGCATCCCAGGTGAGGCGTGGTCTGGGAGAGGGGCCTGCCGAGCTGGCCTGTGAGCTGCTCGGAGCAGGGCCAGGCACACCGAGAACCCTGCGGAGCCTCGAAAGTGAACAGGCGAGGCCTCGATGACATAGCAGACCGGCCGGTGCCAAGGGAGCTTTCAGGTGGCTCTCTGCTCACTCTCAGGGGTTGGAGAAAAGAAGGAAGTCCTTGTTCTGGCCTTCTTAAAAACAGTGTGCCCTGAAGACCCTTTTAAATCACATTTTCCCCCCAGTGGTCTTTCCATCCATCTACCCACCCACCCAACCACCCATTCATCCACCTACCCTTCCCTCCATCCATCCATCCACCCACCCATCCATCTCCTCATGCATCCACTTATTTACCTATCCACTCATCCATTCACCCACCCATCTATCATGCATACATTCATCCACCCACCCATCCATCAACCCACCTACCTGCCCACACATCTACTCATCTACGCATCCGTCTACCCATCCACTCACCACCCATTATTCATATATCCACCCACATGAATGCTTGTCCCTCCCATCCAGCTATTCACCCACCTGCCTGTCGATCCACTCACCTAGCCATGCACTCATCCATCCTCCATCCATCTACCCATATATCCTTCTCCTTCTTCATTCATTCCATAAACACTGGGGATCTACAACTTGCCACACCTTGAACTTGGATGGTACTAAAGACACAGCCCACCTTCAGGGAGCTGTCGCCATCACTCACACAAAGAAGAACTGTTGGCAGCTTTGGTGTGGAGGGGGGACACGGGTGTGCCTGGGGAGGTGCATGAAACTGCTCGTGCCCAAGCACCGCAGCAGAGGAACTGCTGTCCTTCCCGGGCCCAGGAGCAGCTCCGTGGAGGCCAACATGGTCTAGACCAGATGGCCCTTCTGGTGAAGTTCTGGTTAATGCTAGACCTCTTGGTCCCTTGGTAACTCTCAGAAGGGGGCAGAACTCTCAGAACACTGAAATGGAACCACTTGCCAACTCAATCCATGGGGCTCTGACAAGTTACCTTTCATTCAGGAAAGTACTGTATTTTTCGGACTATAAGACACACCTAGGTTTTAGAGGAGGAAAACAGGGGAAAAAAACCCTGCTTCCCCCCGCAGCCCTGCCCCGCAAGCCAGGTAAGCTACATTTGGACTATAAGATGCACCCCCATTTTCCTCCCAAATTTTTTGGGGTAAAGTGTGTCTTATAGTCTGAAAAATACACTAACAGATGACATTTCTTGAGTTTTTATTCCTTGGACTAGAATTCTAGCACCTATACTTGGTTTTATGGGATTTTTCTTGATCTCAGGGGGTGATTCAAATAGAGGTCAGTGTTTCAAAGTTTAGTACATCTGCAAGATTCCTTTCCAAAGAGGGAACAGTTCACTCTCCCATCAGCTTCCCTGAACCCACATTTTAAGCTTTGGCTCTGTGGCAGGTTAAAAACACATTGTGTTAGGCTGTGTGTCTCTGACTGGGATGAGTGGAGCGTCTTTTTGTGTTCAGTGTTCACGAGCACCTTTTCTTCTGTGACTGGCTTGTTATAGTGGCAGGTGATTAGCCTATGGCCTCTTCCCATTTCTTGCCTGGGAAGCCTTTCTCAGTCATTACATTTGGAACTAGATGTTCGCCTCGTGGGTGCCTGCAGTGAGCTAGGACCTTGACCCTAGCACCGATTTTGCTTGGTTTTGAATAGGGGAAACTCACGAATTTGTTCACTTCCTGCTTTCTTCCTCGAGGACTGGGGGCTCACCCTCTGCGGTGTTTGTGCGCGTGTTTCTTCCACCAGACTGAACTTGATGGGGGAGATGTGGCCCATTTAACTTCGTGCTTGCCCCTTCCACCCTTTAACTGAACACTCTGGATGGCGGTCTCAAAGCATTGCCCCCCACACAATATTTACTAACTGTGACTTTTTTTAAAGAACCCTTACAGTGGAGAAATTTGGCAGCGAGTGTCTTCACCGAGTAGTCAGCACCAACGTCACCAACAGGAAGATGGACTAACGTGTATCCTCGGGACCTGCCGTCCTTGTGTTGCAGTTCTGCCCAGTATGCATGGCCCGAATCTGACGACTCACCCAGCAGAGTCCAACTGAGGGACACGCCGCAGAGCAACTGGCCTGTTCTCTTCCGAGCTGTCAGTGCCACGAAAGGCAGGCAGGCTGTGGTCTGGGCTCTGGTCCCACTTAGGGGCAGTTAATGTAACAGGTGCCTGGGGGCTGGATCCTGAGTCAGAAAAACGTGCTAAGAGCCGTTCTTGGGGCAATTGGAAATTTGGGTATGGACTCTGTGACAGCAGCATTGTGTCAAGGTTAGATGTCCTGAATTTGATCTTCGTTCTGTGGTTACATGAGAGAAATGTCTTTGTTCTTACGAAATCTATGCTGAAATATTTAAGGGTGGCACATCATGTTTCTGCAACTTACTTTCAATTAGGTCAGCAAAAAAACCCACAACAAAACCCCTTTACACATGAGAGGGAGGGAGAGAAGGAGAGGAGAGAGAGAGTGCAAATGTGACTAAATCGATCAACACAAGTAAGGGAGTGCTTACACAGTACTGTTGGCAACTGTTAAAACTCAGGTTTGGCATTTTTCAAATAAAATGGCATTTCCTTTGCTGTCAGGCTGTATTGAAATCAAGCATCTCTTCTGGAGCGGTCCAGCATTGGGGGACAGGGTTTAGCACCTGCCAGAACAAAGTTCCCAGGATGTTAATGGAGGTTCGTGCAAACTTCCCTACATAATTTTTCATGGGCTTCATCAGCAAAGAACATTCTGAATGCTTTCTAATGCTTCTCTAGTATCATCTCACCTACTATCTACCAAGCATTGATTTGTCCAAAACCAAACCCACCCAAGAGGCTGGGGACACTTGGCCATTTTCCAGGAAATCTGATCAGCTCGGTGGCCGTTCCAGAAGATACTGTCCCAGTGCCTGGATCAGTGCCACATGCTGGTTCTGTTTTCAGTCACTCTCAGTAGATGTCCACCTGACCAAATTCACTGAGGAACTCCTCTCCTCTTATCCTGAGTTTGTAGACGTGCTCCACAGGGGCTTGTGCGCGCCAGACGTGGGATGAGGATTAATGAAAGAAGTGTAATTTACAGTGGCACCCAGAGTGGTGGGTGACTGACAGGGAACGAGGGACAGGTGAAGAAGCAGAAAGCCAGAAGCCACATGCATCTTGCTTTGGTGTAAATTGGATACTCGCTGGGAACACACAGCACATTCACTGTCACATTTTCTTGGCTTGTTTGGGCTCTTTTTAAAACCGAGAGACTGTACTATGCCTTAAGCAAGTGAAAGGCAGCTGCTGTGGAACAGAGAATGGGAGGTGGATTCTCCCCACAGTCAGGGTGGCGGGGGTGGCCGGGTGGGCTGAGGATTGCAGTAGGGCCAGGGCTGCTCGTGGGGTGCTGAGAAGTGCGTGTTCGGGAGGCTGAGTTGGAATGAGGTGGAGAGGGGCCTGGGGTAACAGTGAGGTGCAGGATAGGTGCAGTCCCCTGGAGCAGAAAAGTGGTTCTGGGGTCCCTGCCCTGGGCGCAGCTCAGAGGGTGTTCTCGCTCCCATAGAGCTGATGAGGAAAACGGGGGACTTCTCAGAAGAAAAGCAAAGGATGAATATGGAGAAAGGGCTGGAAAATAAGGACCAGGATCAATAGCCCCAGGCATGGAATTATTTAGTCGGGAGTAAGGAGGTGTGTGGGACTTGGTCGGATAAACCCATACTGTGTGCCAAGGCTATTGAGATGTGGGGGGACAAGGGTGCAGGTTTTGGGTCCCTGCCCTCAGGGGAGAGAGCGGGAGGTAGAGAAAGTCTCTCCTGCGCCTAAGGGGAGACCTGGTTAGTGGCTGTAGCTGTGTGGATGTCACAGTCTAGAACGACCACCAGCACAAAATACTGGGCACTGGCCTTGAGTTGCCAACTTTCCCTCTGTGTCAGGACATTAAAAAATCCAGACCTCATCTTCTGCACTGACTATCTTTGTAGAAAACAGGGGCCTCCCTGCCACCGGGAAAGCAGGAAGCGGCAACCCCAGGTGGGAGCACAGCGCTCTGCACGGAGCACATTTAGTCTGCGGGGAGCGCGCATCCTTTCCTCTTTTCTTCTTTTGCTTCAAACCAGTGCAGACTTTGCCCCATATGGCAGGTGGCCACCTCGTCTCAGGGCTCCAGATCCCTGGCTTCAATGCAGCAATTAACCCGAAGGCCCAATGCTCCTCACCTGTTAGCTCTGCAGCCACTCTCTGGGGGGCCCTGGCCCTCTAATTAATGGGGACATGCACACTTCTGTCGTGCGTTATCAAAAGGACTGAGGTGACTGGATGCAGGTGACTCCTGGACTTAATGTGGTGATTTGATTTGTGACCTTTACTCCCCGTTTTAAGCCGAAGAATGAACAACTATAATTGTGCACTGTGTTATTTTTTTCTGTATTTAACCTTCGACATTAGCTCTGGGCGAATGCCTACTCTTCCCTGGGCCCCAGGAGAGGGTTTCTTGTTTACTCATTTAATTCTCAGTTCTAACCCCCAGTCAGCTGACATTTTCAGCTGAAATGGAAGAAGGGAGACAAAAGTGGATAAGTCTTTAGGGTCCTCTGTTTCTTGATTCCAAGCTGCAGATGGTCTCTCCTATTGCAGAGGATCAGAGATATCTGGCCAGAAGTATTTTGAAATTTTGGCCCGTATCCTTGAATGTCAGGGGCACGTGGGGGTTGAATCCCCTCATAGCACACAGCAGCAAGCAGGGTCGGGAACTGACTCAGGTCAAGGGTGGGCAAACCCGGCAAAGACCAATGAGACTTGAGTTTTTCTCCAGCAGTTCCTGAGAAAGTTCTTCCTCGCTTGTAAGAGAGCCAGGACTTCTTTTTCCCTCTGAACGCGAACAAAGACGTCTGTTGCTCTGAATGCTGTCGGTCGTGTGTAACAAAGACCTAATGCCAGTGGCTCAACCAAAGCAGGTGTCTCGTTCTCACTTATGTGACACTGGGAGGAAGTGCAGTTCTGCTCCACGAAGTGTCTGGGTCCAGCTCCTTGCTGCACCCCAGCACGTGGCTCCACGGTCCCGGCATGGTGCCTGCTTGCATGCTCCAAGATGACTGAGCGCCATATCCTCATGGTAACCAGCAGAAAGGGGTAAAGGGAAGGGCGGGGCTGCCCCTTTCCTTTAAGATAGACTCTTACTTCTGCTCACATCCCATTGGCTAGAATGAATTAAATAGCCTCAGCTAGCTGCAAAGCCATCTGGGAAATGTGTAGTCTTTATAGTCTCAGTGGTTGTGTGTCCACCTAAAAGTTGGAAGGAGGAGGGATTGTAGGGGCAACTTGCAGTTTCTGAAAAATACCTTTAACGTCCGTCACAGATGGACGCTGGCTGACGCAGGTGCCCGCATAAAGGCATCTCACCCAGCAGTGGAAATGTGCCTGGCTTCCATTCCCACCAAATACACAGCCGGAGCAGTGGACAGTTCCTGGCTAGTGCCAACCCACTGGGCAATCCTGCACCTGGCACAAGCAAGGAGGTGCAGAGCGACCTCAGGCCCGCCCTCTGCTCCAGACCCACCAGGGACGGCCCCCTGGACCTGGCGGTCTCAGCACACCAGCATCCTGAAAGTGAACCAGTGCATGGCGGGGTCCTGTTCACTGTGAGTGAGATTTTTCATTTTCTACATCTTACACAGTCTAAAAGGACTCCACCCCCAAACAATACTTTCGTGGTTTGGTGAAACACAGACCGAAACAAATGAAAATACACAGGACAGCAACGCAAGAAGTGTCCCGCAGGCATCGAGGCCTGGCTGAGAGCTCTCACGCCCACGCCAAGTCTGCGCAGACACCTCCATCCCCAGGGCATGCGGGGGCCCAAGGCTCTGCAGTCCAGGGTCTCCAAGGTCCACTGAAGGGAAGACTGTGCCGCATACGCTGTGGCATCAGCTCAGTACCACATCACGTCACTTACTTCGGCTGTGACAAAAGGCTGTGCTATTCTTATTGATGGAAAAAGAGCTTCCACCCTTCTGATGGTGAACAGATATGTTAACCATGTACTGCTTTGAAGGAGGGCCAAGTAACTGGCCTGCTCCTGGTTAAGCCACGTGTGTTTGTTGGATCCTGATGGACTCTCATTGTTTGTTAATGTCCCTTCCCCCACCCCCCCAGCACACACACTCTAACATCCTTGAGGCCAAGAATGCGTTTAAAATGGCAATATCCCCAGATATTGGGAGCAACTTGTGAAGCCCTGAGTAGGCAGAACACTGATCCCGGTGGGTCAGCTGAGGGTCTGGATGAAGGTTGCAGGGGTCATGTCAGCTGGGGAACTGCTGCCTGAAGCATTCACCACGTGGAAGTTCACACCCGCCTCTGAAGCCCGGCGGCCCCGGGGAGATTGAGTAAATAACTAAAGTGTGTTCTCCGTAGCGTGTCCTGGACTTCCATAACCACCCTTCTGGGGGTTATATTCTGGTTTCTTTAAAAAAATTATTGGTGTAATGTATTTCAAGGATGCAGGACGGAGAGAGGCTAGCACAGGAAGTAACCTTGTTCTATCACCTTCTTACCATTTTGTCAAATTATTTAAGATTTTGAAAACTTCCAACGTACTTACTGAGTTAGTGAGGTACCTACAGTGGGAAATGCTGGCCTACTAAGAGGCCTCCCCCATCAGCCCCTGCCCCATAGGTGGGCTCTGCACTGCTGCTAATTAGCCCTCCTGAAGCATTGCCATGGCAACGCCATGTTCCCTCTCAGCACCTTCACCGACTCCCCACTGCTCCCCAAGGACCTCGCCAGTTCCCTTCCATTCACCCTGGGCTCTTATTCTCTGACTTCAAGAGGGACCCAGGGAACCTTCTAAGGATGGTGCCTGCTGTCACTCAGGGCACACAGCCCACAGCGCCTATACCACCCCACCCTGGCCCTTCTCATGGGCCTCTGGGAAGTGTGTCCTGTGGCTAAGGCGCAGCTCAAATGCCACCTTCCCCAGGATGCTTTCCTTGATCATCTCAGCCTCTGTAGACACTCCTGGGTTTCTGTCACTGTTGGATCCAAGCTCTGGGAGGCAGGGACTCTGTTTCCTGCAACTTGGCCTCTGGTAGCTCTTGGCACGGGGCGCAGCCTTGACAGATGGTAGCTGAATGAATGAAATGACTGAATGACTGATTACAATAGGTTCTGTTTATGGATGGTCTTGAGTGCTAGGATTTGGAGAGTGGGATGGAAGAAAAATCTGCAATGACCCAGAAGCAGTGTTTTATGGAGACTTGGCCCCCACAGGGGTTTTCGCCTGCAAGCTGGAGGAGGGGATAGCTACCTCCTGCATGAGGACCGCCAGGTGGGAACGCAGGGCTGGGGCAGCACGAGCAAGGCCAGCTCTGGGCTTGTTGGCATGACATGACAACAGAACAGCCACCGAGAGTAAAGATGTCCACTGCCTCCACCAAGGCAGGCCCCGATGCCCAGATTAGGGCTGCCAAAGAGGACTCAAGGGTTCCTCTAAAAGTTAGATGCAGCACAGCCATACGGCCCTGCAGTTCCACTCCCAGGTACGTGCCCAAGAGAAGCGAACGTAGGTCTCCAACAAGAACGTGTGCACCACGCTCACAGCAGCTCTGTCACAACAGTCAGAAGGGAGAAGCACTTCCGATGTCCCTGCACAGGTGACTGCGTAAAGAAAATGCAGTGTATGCATGGGGTTCAACATCATTCAGCCATAAAAAGGACGGAAATGCTGACCCCCCTACCACGTGCATGGGCCAGATACAAAGAGGCCAGACACAGGGACCACAGAGCAGTGTGAAATTCTGTTTGCATGGAGTACCCAGAACTGGTGAGTCCACGGAGAAGAAGAGTAGATGCCTGTTGCTGGGGGAGTTGGGGGGGGAGGGCAGAACGGAGAATGACTAATGGGTAAGGGGTCTCCTTTGGGGAAGATGGAAACGCTCGGGAGCTGGACGGAGGCGGTGGTCGCACAGCATCGGGAATGTGCTCGGTAACCCCAACAGCGCACTCCAAAACGCTTCCTTTTTTGCTATGCACATTCCCCCAGTCTTCCCTGAGCCACGGCCACGCCAGGGTCCAGGCTGCTCAAAGGTGCAGCAGTGCCTTTTGGGGCAGTGGCCCTAGCGAAGGGCTAGGGAGGGGAGCCAGGCCTGCGAGCTGCCGGGGAGGATGTATGGAGAGGAAACGGAAGCAACCTATGCACAGGGACAGGAGGCTGGAGGTGGGACCGCACGGGGTCACAGGGCCAGGTGAGAAGGTCCAGGTGAAGACGGTGGGTTGAGAGAATCCTCGAAGACGAGGGGAAGGACTTCACAAAGAGGAGAATGGAGGAGCCAGAGAGGGAAGGGTTAATTTAGGGGGGTGCCTTGAAGGAAGGAACAAGCAGAGCCTTCTGACCGGCTCCGGGCCAGCGGGCTTGCCTTGCCTTCCCCACTGCGGGTGAGGCCCGCGGCTGGCGGTCACAGCTTTCCTGCTTTCTGGCCCACAGAGGGGGTGGCCCTGGGCAACTGGGCAGCGACTGCTCTCAGCTCCCGTGGACTGTTCCATTCCTCTCTGCCAATCATGCGTTCTCTCCCTAAACTGTCCAACTGAAGGGCACCTGGCAGCCTGTAACCATTTCTACCAGATCTCTGAGACCCTCATGAAGCCCAAGGGTTTGGAGAATGTCACAATAGTTTTGATGTCTCCCTGTCACCGCACTGCTGGCCAACGAGCCTTGGCATACGCAACTCCATTCTGCCCCACACTAATTCGGTGCTTAAGAACGCGAGCACTTCCCAAAGACCATCTGCTTACTCTTCTGCTTAAGGAACTCCGCTCTGCCTCGGACCCCTAGGGTTGGCTTCAGTAAATCCTGACACGGAGGGATATTTTTTTGGCGGGCCCAGAAATTGACTGTTTTCCAAATGGTACATTATTGATATTAAAACCGATTTGTGCATCGCCAGGCATCAAAGAAATACACTAAATAATATCTCCAGGAATGAAAAAGAAATTGAAGGGCCTGTCCAGCGTATTTATCAGTGAAAACACCAGCCTCGGCTTCAAAACCCAGCGTGAGAGAAATCTGTGGGTCCTGTACGCCAACCAAAGCTCCTCAGGCTTATTCAGACTCAAACCCTCCTACACCTACCTGGAAGCACCTGACATCAAACGAGCTGTCCCAGACAGCTCTGGCTCTGTTCCCATCTCCCGGCTTGCGGCCACCTGGAAGGCCCCAGGGCAGGACTCAGGCGTGAGGGAGGCCTGGGTTGGAATCCTGGATGCCCCCAACCCCCACCCCGGGTCCCTTCATAGGAGCTGGGTGTCATCTTGCAGAAGCAATTCGCCCCTCAAAGCCTCTGCTCCTCCTGAGTTAAATCCCCTCCTCAGAAGACTGGGGTGAACAGTGAATGACAAGTGGTACCCAGCAGGTCGATGCAGCCCACTTTCATTTCTTTTTCTGCCTCCCGCCCTGTGCCCCCCATCATACATGTGGTCACTGAGAACTGGGTCAGGGCAGGGACTCTGCTGGCGCATCCTGCCTCCGCCGGGGCTGGTTTGCGCGCTTCCTGTGTGCTGTCTCAAATAATGTGATTTCCTAATACGGAGCACTAAATAGAGTAGTGGATATTTAATCAACGTTTTGTTGAATGCATAAAGATCGCATACACTATAATTCAGTAAGTAACTTAAGTAAAGCAGGGCATAAATATTTCAAGACCCACTGAGGGCGCAGCTGTAATCCATATTGATCGCTGCTGCACATGTCACGGAACGTTATAAATTTCCACACGCCACTACAGGGGAAGACGGATCCGCCCTCGGTCTGAAGGCGGGCACGATCCCCAGTGGCCATGGGGAGTGGCGTCTGCCATCTGCCTTGCCACCGAGAGGGGTTTCCAGGTCAGGCAAGGGGCTTTGGGTGGGCTTCCGAGGGGGATGACTACAGATTTCTTCTGAATCTTTTAAAGCTATTTAAATACCAGGACAGCGCTCACCAGTGGTCCATCAAGTATTTACTTACATTTTAATGACTTTAGGATATATTAGTGACAAGATTTTTAGGACTGTGATGAAAAAGCCCCCCACCGTGTCCATTAAATGTGGTAGAGTCCCATCTTACCCGGGAGCGATACCAGGTCAGTCCCACGGGCTGACCTGGCGCCGTTCCTGTGCGCCCGCGGAAACTGCCCATGAGCCCCTTCAAGCAGGCAGCACAGCCTTCTCACACCCCAGTCTCTGTGAGCTTATTTTCAGTCTCTTCCCTCTCTATGAGCGCCTCGCTTCCTATACGATTTGTTTCAGCTCTCCTTTCCCGGCGTTTGGGAAGACCTAAGGAAACCGGCGCCGTCAGAACGGTAACAACCTGTATAGCCGTACTTTTCTTAACCTGAAGGCGTGGAGGATGCATTTATCAAGCGCACACGACACATGTGATTTCTTTAAAGTATTTGTTTCTGCTCCACTTCAAGCATCCCCATTGTCTAAACGGACGGATTTTTATTTTAATTAGTCTCACATTCCAGGAGAGTGATCTTAATGTATAAGGAGATGTTAGCTGTTGGCCAGTATTGAAGCGTGAGCCCAGCCCCGTCGGAGTGAAGCGCACTGTGGCCTCGGGAGAGGCTGTTGGGCCAAATCAAGGCCAGCAGGCCAGTAACCCTTCACGCTTCAGTAAGAAAGAGAGTCTGGCACTTTCTTAAACAGTGCTTTGTGTTTTTTTTTAAATGTGGAAAAGGATGCAAGTAAAAGGAACTATCACCATTGGGGCAGAGAAGTTTTCCACTTGCCATGAATGTCAAAATCCCAGCAAGGGATTTCGTGGGTAGCGACATGCTGATTCTAACGGTTACTTAGAGAGGCCAAAGACCGCGACAGCTGCCGCCACACGCCAAAGGGGAAGGGCAAGTCAAAGGGGCGATGTTACCCGACTTCCAGACTTCCTCTACAGCTGCAGGAGTCGAGACGGCGTGGTCCTGGTGAAAGAGCAGACAGACAGAGCGATGGAGCAGAACGGAGAGAGAAACAGAGTCGATGGATCTCTAGCTGAGGAGCAGAGGCTATGCGATGGAGAAAGGACAGTCTTCTCAACACATGGTGCCGGAACACGCGTGCCAGAGAGAAAAAACTTCTAGACGTCTGCAGTGGATGGAACCAGTTCCTGAGATGTCAGGCAGAGGAAATGCTGTAGCAGAGGCCACAGCAGGGCGAGCGAGCAGGAGGGTGTCTTTTCTGAAACCTCTAAGAGTAAGACATCCTGTCTAATCGGGAAGGTCAGTGTGGCCCGTGGAGGTGGCTGCAATGACCCCGTATTTTCCAGCCTGTGTCGAGGCTGCCAGTGCTGCCCTTTCTTCATCGTGCCCAGGGGTGACACAGGGCCATCAGACGGTCTGGGGCTTATTGCACCCAACCAGGGGCTCCCGCGCCAAGCAAATAAGAGTGCAAAATCAAGACTCATCGGCTTTGTCTGGCCTTATCTAAACAGGCTCTTCAGTGCTCGCTTCCAAAAAATATATTGCACCTCTCTGAGTAGAGGAAAATCAATAATAATATTAGGTTTATGTGAAGGTCATTTGGTGGAGCACTCAGCGTCTCTCGCCCTCGGGTTTCAAAGGGAGCTCTGAAGGAGCATTGTTCCTGATGACCCTGCATGTGAAATGTCTTCACTGAAATTCTTGGACTTCATAAAAGATTTATGGTGGAAATTCTGCAAGTAATATCTTGTTAAAATAACTTCAGTGCGAACCTCAAGTGACAAGTGATTGCTCAGACGTGTTCCCGTGGCTCCTGGGCCTTCGCTTTAATCTTTTATTAGCTCCGTTCTCCAAACTTGAAATACAAGGGGCGGCGATTGTTTTAGTCCATTATCTTTGATATGAGTGTCTCTTTGCTGTATTCGGAGACGTGCTTTCTTTTTCTGAATTACAAATGAAGTAAATGTCACCATTTGATGGTAATGGATGGCATTTAAATACACACTGAATGTCGCATTGCTTAAAAGTCAAGACCCTTGTAAGCAATATTAAGTGATAGGCGTGGGTGTTCCCTGGGAGAGAGAAGACAGCGGGAGAGTTCACAGCTCTGGCGGTGAGAGCCACCGGCGCTGCTTGTCCTTGGCTCGCCAGGGACTCTGTTGGACCAAGATCACTATTGTTACAAAATGAAAGTAGAAGTGCAGGTGTGTGTATCTATAAAGACTGGATATTTCGGAGAGGAACAGAATCGTTCCCCACAATCCGGTGACTGTGGGCAGCCCATCCTGATGGTCTCTGGTTTTGGACCGAGCTGTGTCCCCACCAAATTCCTGTGTGGAAGCCCCAGCCCCCCAATGTGACTGTTATTTTGAGAGAGGGTTTTTGAGAGGGGATAATGAAGGTTAGAAGAGGCTAGTAGGGTGGGGTCCTAATCTGATAGGACTGGTGCCCTTCTAAGAAGAGGAGGAGGAGGCACCAGGAACAGGCATGCACGGAGCGAAGGCCAGGTGAGGACACAGCGAGGAGATGCCATCTGCAAGCCAGGGAGAGTGCTCTCAAACAGAAACCAACACTGCTGACACCTTGATCTTGGACTTCCAGCACCTGCAACTGTGAGGAAACCAGTTTCTGCTGCTTATGGCCCCCAGACTGTGACATTTTGTTACAGCTGCCCTGGCCAACTAATGTGTCTACTCATTGTGGATCCCAGCTGATCCTTGGGGGCTCAGGCACCGACACGCGACCCATTCCCAGCCCATGAGAGATAAAGGGATGTCTACTGAGGGCTTATGGGAAAGACCTTCCTCTTAATAAGGGAAAGAGGCAGGGAGAAGGGGAGGAGGGGGGGGAGGGGGAGGGACAAGTGAGGAGAGCCCCTCACCTTTCTCTTCTGGATTTCCAGTGTTTCCACGTGAGGACGGAAACCTGGAGCTGCTCAATGCATCTCAAGGCCCTTGGGGGAGGGTTAAGAGAGTCACCAGGTAGTGGCCCAGAGCCCTGATGCTGTAGAGCCCGTGGACCTGCCCTGTGGATGCGAGACAGAAAACCCCGAGTCTAAGCCACTTTTGTCCGAATACACATGCTGGGGTTGCAAACGTGCTAAGTGATACAATGATTAAGTAAAAAGCAAAGGACGTCTACGGCGAAGTCTATCATTCCACGTGACACCACAGCAGACAGAGAAGCGGTTCCATTCTGGAGAAGCCTAGTTAACGCAGGCCATCGGAAAGTTGAGTCTTCTCAGTGCTGACATCACCTGCTGACCGTGAGCAGTGATGACTTCGTGCGATTCTGACATAGCCGGTATGAATCGGCACTCAGTTGTCTCCAGCTGTACTTCAATATTCTCCCTAAAGACCACTAGACTTGGCCCCCTTTCCTCATCTCTGCCATGGGCTCCCCTCCCCATCATCTCGCTCCTGTTCCGTTCTTGCGGCTCCTCTCCTGGTGTGTGTCCCTCACTCATTTATCTTCTGCTTAAACATTTTTCAAATGAAAGCCACACAGACACGTGGTTGGAAAACAAAGTCGTACGGAGGGATTTATAATGGGTCCCTCGCCTCACCCGCCCCTCCTCAATCCTGCTCCTTGGAGACAATCACTTTAGCCATCAATCATTACTTATTAACTTTATACTCCCCTCACTCACATATAATTATGTCATTATTTTTAGTTTTTCTAAAAATAGTTTCTCTCTTGTCTCTACACACACACACACACACACACACTGACTTAATTATCTGTTGTCTGGCAGTTGCTTAAAAAGTTAACCATACATTTATCATGAGTTCCAGAAATTCACTCCTACGTATCTACCCAAGAGAAACAAGCCCTACGTCCACACACAGCCTTGCATGAGAGTATTCATAGCAGCTTTGTTCATAGCCACCGAAAGGAGGAAACAGCCCAAACGTGTTTCAACTCACGAGTGAATGAATGAAATGTGCTGGGTCCACCCCAGAATATTATTCACCAACAAAAGGGAAGGAAGTACTGACATGCGCTGTGACGTGAACGTGTCTTAAAGACGTTAGGCCACGTGAAGGAAGTCAGACACAAAAGCCACACATTAAATGATTCCATGTATGCAAAATGTACAGCGAGGGCAAAGCTATAGAGACAGGCATATTAGTGGTTGCCAGGAGTGGAGGGTGGGAACGGGGAGCAACTGTGAATGGGCAGGAAAGCCGTTCCTGGGGTGGGAGTGTGTTTTACGGTATGTACACTACACCTCAAGAAAGCTGTTAAAATATAAAAGACATAATTCCCCATTTCCCTTTGCATCATGCGGAGACGGTGCTGAGCTGAGACTGTGTCCATCTCTGCCCAACCCCCACCCCTGTTTCCAACTTCCCCGAGTTGTATATTTACTTTTGTTTTGCCAAGAATTCCAACCATTTAGTCTGTTTATCTATGAATAAATTAAAGGATGGAAATCGATAAACAGCACTTCCATTAACACGGTTATTGAAAATCTTTTCCACAGAAGAACCCAGTCTTGTCCTATGACCTCATTTCCTTCTCTAAACTTCCAACGTGGCTTTTCCTGCATCACTCAAAGGGGAACGTTCAAATGGATTCTCCACGTTTGCACTCCATCAGCTCCTTACAGCCAGGCCACATTTAATTTTTCTTCATATTTGAGCGATGCCTTTCTCACCCCTTTGCACCCTTCCCCTGCCCTGGAGTTAAAAGAATAACCTTTCTGTTGTAGAATAGTGTTCAGTTTACAGAGACATTATGAAGACAATGCAGAGAGTTCCCACGTGTCGTTTTTGCTTTTACTGCTTATCTTTTTGGCGTCGTACCCATAAAGTCACTGCGAAGACCAACGTCAAGGAGCTCTTTCCCTATGTTTTCTTCTAGTTTTATGGCCTTAAAATAGAGCCTTTAATCCATTCCAAGTTAATTTTTGTGACTGGTGTTAAGATGGGGGTTCGGTTTCATTCTTCTGCCTGTGAATGTCCAGCACCCCTAGCACCCTTGAGGGAAGAGATGGTCTCTTCTCTATCAAAGATTCTTGGCTTCCTTGTTAAATCTTAGTTCACCGTACATGTGAGGGTTTATTTCTGGGACCTCAATCCTGTTCCGCTGGTCTATGTAACTGTCGGGCTGAGTGGCGAGGGACCGTTGTCACTCTCCGTTGTTCTTATGTTGGGACCACGCTGTTCTGATGACAACGGCCGGTGGTCTGAAATCAGGAAGCGCGATACCTGCCATTTCGCTGTTCTTTTTCAGAAACGCACTGGGCACTCAGGGGCTTGGAGGCTCCATATAATTTTAGAGTTGTTTTTTTTCTATTTCTGTAAGAAATGTCATAGAATTTTAGAGCGATAGAATCTTTAAATTTTTTATATTGATAAAATCTTCACTGTTCTATGTAAGAATAAGTGGTAGAGAGTAGTCAAGTATGCATGAGAGAGAAGCTTCATTGAGGGGAAATTTGTCTCATCCGGTATCAGACCATAAAATAAAGGGATTGTAGTCTGCAATAAAATCAATATGGTATTTATATCAGAAGAAACAAATAGGTTAGTGCAACAGAATAGTGAATCTGAAGGTAGAGCAAGGAGAGAATTTAGTAAATGATAAACGTGATGGTTTGCTTCGGTGGGGAAAGGGAGATCATTTAATATGTTTTGCTGGTATGCTGCACCATACACCTACAGGAAAATGAAAGTGAATTCTTAGCTTATATCCTAGTCAATAAGAAATTACAGGTTTATTATAGAACTAAATACAAGCAGCCAAACCTAGCAAACTCTGTGTATAATTTAGAAGTGGGGGGACCTTTGTTATGTGGCTGGCAATTCAAAAGCTTTGAAAGAAAAGATAGACATATTTGAATACATCACAATGAAAAGCCTTCACACGGTGAATGACATTATAAACAGTCAATAAACAATAGATTTGAAAAAATGTTTGATAGAGATGACAAAGGTGATTCCCATCTATTACATGCCAGGAGCTCTTACGGATGGACCATAAAAAGCTGGCAGAAGCACCCCGGTAGAAAAATGGGTGAAAAACACGAAGGGGGAGTTCAAGTGCAAATCAGAAAGGCCAGCAGATGCCGGGAAAGAGCCTCAAAGTTACCAGTAGTAATGAAATTGCAAATTTAGGTAACAATGTGTTTAAAATGAAAATAATACGATGTGTGTAAAACAGGTCATGTGTAAATATTTACATGGATACACAGGTGTGCGTATTTATACTTGCATGTGAGTTCAAGTGCACGAGGATTGAGAGAGGCTTCGTTCCGGAAGGCTGCCATAGGCCTTCTGGGGCTGGCGCTGGAGGGTGGATGTGAGGTGGAAGGAACAGCGAGTCAAGTAAGAACGGCAAACAAAGAAAACTCTTAAAAAGCATTGATGATATGAGCATATTTGTACATTTATGTGAAATTATATAAGTGAGTATGTACATACGTAGGTATTTTTACAAAGAAAACATTTCCCACAGAATCTCGAGGCCACTGATCTGTTGTTACCCCTCACCGTGTTATAAATTTTTAAAAAACATATAAAATGGAAATGATAGTGCGATAGGCACCATGCCGTTCTTTCTCCCGGATTCAGCTACTGGCAACGGGTTGAAGTGTGTGCTTCTCTCTCCCAGGGCCTGCGCCTCTGCGCGCATCGGTATTCATGCTCAGCCTGTACTTCCTGAACCATTTGAAGGTGAGTCGACTAAGAGTAAGGACATTGCCCCAAGTTATCCACCCTTCTGTTACCACGCCAAAGAATGTTAGCACACGCTTCATAACATCATCCAGTATCCATTCCACGGGCAGTGTTCCTGTGTGTTCTAATGTGGCCTGTGTGCATGTCCACTGTTTTGCTTTTTGAGAATGAGGATCCAGGCAAGTCCTGTGCTGTTCTGTCACTCCTTTTTGGGTTCTAGATTTCCCCCCAGGCTGACCTGTGGAAGAGTCCCGGCTGGCTGCTTTCTCGCATGCCTCTGACTAGCGCGGGTTAATCCTCCCTCCTCTCGTTGGACCCCGTATTTCTCTCCAGAGTTGCCTGGAGCAGAGTACTGACCTGCAGTGAAAACTGCAGACTGCACTAAATTTTCTTCTTTTGGTGCCTATTTTTCCATCCCTCCCTCCACCACACAGTGTTTCTTATTCTTGGGCATCTGGGGTCCTCAGGGGTGGACAGCCCTCCCTGTCCCCCTCGACTTGAGCTCCCTGCGGCAGCTCTCTCAGCCGGGCCTCAGCAGTTCCCACCCCGCCATCTGTCCTCTCTCCTCGATGGATTTTTGTCCTGGTCTGGGCTGAGCAGAGGCTCAGGCCAATGAGCTACCACTTTACTAGGAGGTGTGGCGCCAGGCGCGGGCAGTGACCCCGAGGAGGAGTGTCAGTATGAGGCCGGGTGGATCTCCTTGCCCAGGTGGTTCAGTTGGTTGGAGCATCGTCTTCTGCACCAAAAGGTCACAGCTTTGACTTCCAGTCAGGGCAAATGCCTGAGTTGCATGTTTGCGCCCCGGTAGGGGCACATATGAGAGACAACTGATCGATGTTTCTCATATTGATGTCTGTCTGCCTGTCCGTCTGTCTTTCTCCCTGCCTCTCTCTCTCTAAGGTCAATAAGCATATCCTTGGGTGAAGATTTAAAAAAATCGTTTTAAAAAAAGGGACAGTGGATCACCAGTTTCATGGGATCATCCTGTAAGCGGTCCAATGGCCCATCTCCCACTGGCCAAAGGGTTCCCCATGAAACACTGATACCCGCACACTTCCATTCCAGGTGGGCTGGGCATGGGAGTGGGAAGACCCCACAGGATGCCATGCCTCAGCATCAGCAGGGAGACTGAGGCAGGCGGCAAGACTTGGGCAGGTGCTGCCTGCAGGAAGTCGGTTGGAGCGCCCGGCGCTGGCTGGCACAGTTGTGGCTGGCACAAGGAACGAGGCTGAGCGTCCCATGCATGACTCTGGCTGATGGTTGGCCTCTCACTCTGTCATCCTCAACTTACACCTTTCTTTGTTGTTCACAGTCCATTTGAAGGGTGACAGCAGAGAGGGACGATAGAGCCACATAGCCGAGCCTTTGCCACGTGTGGCGAACATCCTCTTCTCTTGCAGATGGGAGCTTGGTGGTGGGCTGAACCGCTGGGTCTCCAGGACAGAGTCCTGATCTGCAGTGCTTGCTAATTTCCGTGGTGTTCACACTGCACCACGGCAGTTTCAGGGTCCCAGTGTCTGGTCACGGGATGCAGAGCTGGGAAGAGACGCACACACTTTGCTCCTATGAGCTGGCACGAGCTGGTGCTGGCACCCCCCTGCGTGGACTGGGCAGTAGGGAACAAGGTCAAAGGAAGGGCGGAGGCCTTCCCCGTGGGTGCGCATGAGCAGCGGAAGAAGTAAGCAACACAAACAAAATCAAGAGAGCAGTCCTCCTCGGGCTGACCCCTTGCAGACCACAAATAACCAACATGTAAACGCAACACTGGAAACAGCTTGTCCCTAAGATGGGACTGCTTCTGTTTCTCAGCTCGGCCGGCATTCTTGGGCTGTTTCCAAATCCAAATAAAATATCACTGACAGCAACAACAACAAAGAGAGTTTGAGGAGGATGCTGGGGAGGCGTGTGTCGTACTTGCTGAGTCGCAATCAGAGAGACCTGGGGCTTGATCGCCGCTCCCACCCAAACAACTGCGGGAACTCTGAAGGACACTGCCCCCCAGGACACCTGGCCTCAGCGTGCCCAGGCCACGCATGTCGCTCCCATGACCTACTTCACGGCAAAGGGACTTTCTGTTGTGAAACACACCTCCATCACCAGGGTGAGCTCTGCCCAGGCCCTGCTCTCGATGAATTAAATACAAATTCCCATGGGACTTGAATGTGCCCCCAGGGCTGATATCTCTGCACTGGCTGGTGCGGAAACACACACTGACTTCTCGGTCGTGGATGACTCATGCCCACTGGTGAGTCCTCAAGGTCAGTGCTGGAAAATCAAAGCTCTCTAATCTAAGAAAAATGCTTCCAGTGGCCTCGGTTGTCACTAGAAGACCCTGGATGGCTTCGAGGTTGATCCACGTGTCTACACACACTGGATCCCGAATGGCCCTGAGCAGTGACCTTGGGCTGGCCCTGAGATGCCAACTGAGTCCAGCTCTGGGGCATCTAAGAGCGTGCGGCTCCGTAAGGTAGATGAGCAGCAACCAGGTGCTCGTGGGAGAGGGTGCAGAGGAGCCTGCTGCTCTTCTAAGTGCTGGCTGGATGGAGACGGTCACAAGTCCTGAGCGGTCTCTGTGGCTCAGCCAGGCTGTCTCCCCTGGGCTCGGGAGGCCGCCACACGTGCTCTGCCCTTGTACCAGGGCTGTGTTCATACAGACGTGTTTGCTGCGTCAGTGTTTCTGGGTCTCTCACCCGAGCCCACCGATCTTGTCCGTGACACTCTGCCTTCGTGGGCTGGGTCAGCTGGCTCTCAGATTTTGCCTTTCTAGATGACAGAGGCCCAGAGCTTGCCCTGTCTGCATGGCAGCCCTGGCGCCGTCACTTTTGAAGCCCTTCTGCGGTGACCTAGTCTAGGTCCCCGGGGCACAGTTTCACAAACACTGCCCATCTTATTCCACTATTGACACCAACTGAATGCTGTCGGTTAGAAATAACAGAAAACCCAAGTAGGATGACTCAAACAAAAGAATATGTATTATCTCATGCACCGAGAATTCTGGAGGCAGACTGGTTCGAGCTGGGTTAATTAGGCAGCTCAGATATCATCGGATACTTCCACTTTTCCACTCCGTCTTTACCCTCACGTTACCCATCGCCCGCAGGCTTGTTCCCTCCTGCCACACATGGGTGCCCGACACCCACCTCCTTGAACAGGCGTGACGACAGGGTCGGCAGAGGAGCAACCATCTTTCCTTGCGTGTTTCCTTTTATCAGCAAAGAAAATCTGGCTCTGGAGCTTTCTAAAAGTTTCCCCTAATATCTCCCAGGCCAGAATGTCATCCTATGCCCACTTGCAACTGATAAGTTGGAAAGGTAATGGATTTACCGTGAATGGTTTACAGTAATATTTAGCCTTCTTGGCTGCCCTCCTGAAGCACGTCACCATGTTATATTGAAGAAAATTGGGGTTTGCTAGCAGGCTGAGTGGGAAGAAATGGGTGTAGGGCAAGCAGCCAGCTGCCCAGCAGTCCCCCATGTTCTGATCACAGTTCTTGTTTGCACCTGCTCTAGGTTGTAGGTGGTTTCCTTGGCTGATTGTGTCAACCAGGGATGAGCAAATCACAGCCCACAGGGCCTAGCTGGTCTCCAGTGCCTGCTTTCTGTCATATGGCTCACAAGCTAAGAATGGATTTTACATTTTAAATGGTGGAGAAAAACAATATTTCAAGGAAGGTGAAAATTATAGGAAATTCAAATATCACTGTTCATAAGTAAAATTTTACTGATGCACAGCCTTGCCCATTCATTTACTTATTGTCTCTGGTTGCTTTGGGCTACAGCAGCTGAGTTGAGAGGTTGTGACAGAGGCTGTATGGCTCCCAGTACCTAAAATATTATGTTCTCTTCAGCAATATACAAGATCCGGTCGTTCCTAATCCTCACCAGCGCTTAGTGTATGTAGTCTTTTCAATTTCAGCTGTTCTGCTAGAAATGTGTTAGTATTCACTGTGGTTTCAGTCTATGTTTCCCTAACAACTAATGAGTTTGGAAAAGTTGGGGCCAAGGCGGATACAGGTGATCCATTTGGGGGTCAGGTGCAACGTCTGCCGCCTGTCATGGAAATGGGGCCATGACACCAAAGGTGGTGAGATGTGATCCGATTCTGGAAATGCCTGTTTTCTGATACGTTATAAACACTTTCAAAAACAAAAAAAATTAGTCTTTTCAAAATAGTCTTTTCTCTTGAACAACAGGTCCCGTTTCCCTGCTTCTTTGTATGTTGAATACTTTTGGATTACACTGTGAATGCTACATTGTGGAGATGCTGGGTTTCATTATATTCCTTTGAAGAGTGCTTTTTTAATAAATGGCATTTAACTTAGTTAGACTCCAATTGTAGACTGTCTTCAGGCTGCTATTAAAATATCATTTCAGTTCTTTTAGCCTTATCTGGGCCTCTGGAATTTGCCCTTTTCATGCCCGGTTTGGGGACAGGCAGAGATTTGGGTTGAGTTCACACCCAGAATTTGGGGCTTCACTCTCTCCTGTCCAACCCTTCTTCCCTCATTTGCTATCAGACATGGTGGCCTTGACCTCTCCCAGTTCTTCAGACCATGAAGACTAACAGTTTCCTACTGGATGTGGAACTGCCGCGTGGGCTGAACATGGAACCCTCGCCTGGAATAATACCCACGAAAGTGGGAAATTCGCCCTTCTTCCAAGTCTTGACGCCCCTCCAGAACCTGCCTGCTCTGGGACGCTCTTCAGTGATGTAAATTGTAGACTTTATACAACATTTTACATTTTATTATCTGCACATGGGTATATTTGATTGCAATGTCTTAGCAATAACCATTACTGGATATATTTTGAAGTCAGAATATGAGGCTTGAGAGAAATTCGGGTTTTCTCTAAGGAGTCAACTGGAAATTTGTAAAAAGAGAGTTGGTCCCAGTTGAGTTGGGGTAGTCTGGGGATGGCGTGGAGTTTGGGGGGAGATCAGAAGTTCAGCTTGGACATGCTGAGTTTGAGACGTTTGTGGAGGAGGCCATTGGCCATGCACACGCTGAGCTTAGGAGATGCGCCTGGGCTGGAAACATACATGTCTGGGGAATCGTCAGCACACGCATCTTACTGCAAGTCTTGCGACTGGGTGAGGTTATCTAGAGCAGGGGTGTGGGCACAGAGGAGAGGGCCAAGCACTGAGTCCCAGGCACGCCAAACCAAGATGGAAGAAGTGCCGGCAGAAGACCAGGAAGAAGCCATCGACTCGGGAGGGAAAGCACGAGAGAACGACGTCCTCCAGGCCACACAAAGAAGACGTGTGGAGCAGGAGGATGTGCCAACAACAGGCCGAACATGACGGGGACCAAGGATGCACCTAGCGGGGCCCTGCTAACCCCCACTGGAGCAGCTACAGTGGGGTGGGGGGTGAGGCCCAGCGAGAGTGGGCTTAAGAGAGAATGGGGTTAGAAGTGGGGGTCCTGCAGGGCTTGTTCAGAAACCATTCATCAGCAAGCAGCGTGTAAGAATAAGGATGAAGGTATCATCGAGGTGGAGCTTCAAAGCTGTGAGGCCTAGAACCATCAGGAATGGAAAGGAAGCCAGAAAGACACTCGCAGTGAAAGCTCGAGTGGCCCCCATAGTTCCTGACTCTGGAAGAACCTAAGAGGTGGGATGGGGGCCAGGAGGCAGTGCATCGACTGTGGTCAGAGAGAGGTGCCCCGGTGGCTGGTAGCACCCGTCCAGAGCACAGCAGTGGGCAAGGAGGCAGAGGTGGGCAGAGGCGGGTGGAGGCTGTAAGAGGTCAGGAGGCCTGAGTTGGATGGGGCGTCAGGTGGGCAGTGCAGTCATCCAGCATGCTGGAAAGGTTGAGGGAGTGGGGGAGGGGAATGATAGCTGGGATCACTGGGTCCCGTGGATGGGTGTGGGGAAGTGAGCGGGAGAGGAAAAGACAGTGAGGTATAGGTGCTGGTCCCCTGATGGTGGGTGACTGCCCCATGAGAAGGGGGTGACATGACGGCAAAGGGGTTCTAGTTTGGAAGCGTCACTCCCGCCACCCTTGTCCCTGCGGCACTGACTCAGGGGAATGAATGGCCCCGGGAGATCAGGCTTTGGGGAGAGCAGAGCGTCTGCTTCATTACTCTTAAAAGCATTAGGGGGATTGTTTCTGCTCCACTATTCAAGCTTTCAGTAAAAACAGCCAATGCCAGACACCCGTCAGGCCCAGAGCTGCTCCGGCCTGGCACCCTGTGCTCACCACGTCCTTGCAAATTAATGGTGTGGTGCTGTTTCTTACTTAACTTTTCAGGGTTGGCGGTAAGCCAATGAACGAAGGCGCTCCTTCTACAAAGCCTTCCCGGGTCCATCAGTTCCAAGCCTTACCACCTCCCCTCCTCCCTGGCCCGTCTCCCCTGGCGCTCAGCCCCCCTCCTCAGGGCTCCAGTCTCTAATGCCAGCATCCTGGATGACCTCCCCCTTCTCTCCTCCCCAATCTGTTCTTTGTTTCAGGGCTCTCTCCTTTTCCTTCATAAACTTACTCCAGTTCATCATTGTTTTTATGTTTTCTCTTCAAACAGTCTGTTTCTCTGGTTAGAATGTAACTCCACTAGGAGGGGCATCATTAGCCATAGAGACGGGTGCAGAACAGGCGCTGGAGAGGGCTTTGCTGGGCAGGTGTTAGCATCTCCAAAATGACAAAATTTTGTCATTTTGTCTATAAATGACAAAAATGAAGCTCAGAGAAAGTGGCAATGCCTGGATTCCGGTCCAGGGCATCCAACCATCCCGTTGCCATAATCCCTCTTGGAATCAGGGAACAGTTTATTCTCTCAGTCACCACAGTGGGTAAAAGTGGCCACAAGTTCCTTATCACATGCTCTAGTGAGAGGTGGGGCGAGTGGCGCACCCCTCGGCCCCCGGCTGGCCCGGAGACGGAACTGACCAAAAGGGATGGGGAACTGAGCCTGTGTCAGCTCCAGGCTCAGCTTCTAAGGGGACTGGCAGGCTCCTGAACTGCCATGTGCGACAGACTCTTTCTTCTGGAGGGACCACAGGGCAGGAGCAGAGGCCCGGCTGTCCCAGCACTTCTGTATGACCCCCGGAGGACACAGCCCGAGCTGCCACTGGGCAGCAACGTCACGTGATCACAGGTGAGACCAGGAGGAGCACCCAGCCAGTAACTTCTAACCTGCAGCACCACCCAGGATATTAAAGTGTGGTTGTCCCCAGCAGGGTGGGGACTAGAGGCAAGAATGCATGCGCTCTTGGGCACACAGGTACCTGCTGCACCTTGAGAGTGAGGGAGAGCTGCCTTACACCTGCGCCCAAGGCCCCCGACCTCACCAGTCCTGGACCCTGGCTTTCAGCCATGTATGCGGTTGGTGGTGTTGACCCTGTGCTGGAGAACCAGCACCCCTGGTGCCTCGCACAGAGTAGGCACTTGGAGAACCACACTTAATGGAATCAGTCGACGTAGGACTCACGACTTCGGAATGAGGCTCTTTCCATGGGACTCCCTGGCCCGGGAACCTTCTGTATGGAACTTCCTTCAACACATCACTCTTCTTTGTTTGCCACACACCTACACTCTGTCGTTTTCTTCACTTCTGCAAACACGTACTGACCATCTACTTCGGGCTCAGCACCATCTGGGGCACTCAGGGGTGTGTGGGGAGAGGGCAGGAGACATGCAGATGGGTGCGATGTGGTGTCTGCCTTCCAGGAGCCACCTGCGGACCGCCACAGCCACCTCAGATGGTAAGACAGCAGAGAGTGGGCGTGGGGTGGGTGGGAGCCAGCGCCATGGGCAATGGGGGCTGTGGAAGGTAACTAGGGGGACAGGAGGGACTTCGGAGGGAGGAGGTTGGTGCTGAGCCTGAAGGATGAACAGTAGGGTTCTGACCAGCAGCCATGAGGGGACAGGACAGAGAGAACACCGTGGATACAGCCGTGACCTTGACGACGGCACTGCTCACATCCCCCTTGTCCCCACCCCACCCCCTTTGCACAGATGAAGCAAAACGTGTGTTCGTGGAGATCTCTGAAGCTCCTGCCTCCATGGTAGCTGATCCAGACTCCACGGGCTGCTGTCCTTCTGCAGTGCCCATTTCCCAAGTAACGAAGGCTCTGTCACCCCTGGTCCCGCTCCATCATCCTTCAGTGAAACGACCAAGGGGACTGGACCCATCGCCCCTATTTACAGAGATTCTATAGAACCCAACTCCTTGGAAGTAAGTACACAGGAAGCTTCTGGGCAGGCAAAGTGCCGGCACTAAAACTGGGTTCAAAGCCTGGGCCAGCCCCGCTGTCGGGGTTCTGGTCTGGGAAACTGGGGGCGGGGGCGGGGCAGGCATTCAGCAGGACCTGCTTTTGTGTGATTGTTTCCACAAAGCACGTGCGCTGTCTGCAGAACAGAGCAGCTGTTTCCAAACAGCGATCCTCTCTGCAGGTTAAACATTTACCTTCTGCTCTGCTAACACGGCGAATTTGCAGAGTGAACCCCTTTCGGGGTGCTAGGGAGACTCCAGTGGGAACTTCTCAGAAAGCAGACTGAATTCTCCAGATCCCATGGGCAGGGGTGGAAGGAGGCACGTGGTGCCAGCCGGTGGGGGGAGTGGGCAGAACCTGTGTGTGGCAGCGTGTGTGGAGCCAGGAGTAAAGGTGCAGAACGCTCCTCGCACGTTCACGGCCCATGGGGACCACCAGGCCCCCTGGGAACTGCGGCCCAAGGCTGCAGGCTCTGTGGAAACTCCACGGATGTATCCGCATGTGCTCTCTTGTAAGTATCAGCATGTAAGTCATACTTCTGCATTTTTATCTTTACGGAACCATTCTTTTTGTGAGCTCACATGTCTGAGGTTTGGCCCCGAAGTTAACCAGGAACCTGGCTGGCTGACCTTCCCCATTCAAGGATCTGGGAGAAGGTGTCCCTGGTGTTTTTTCCTCCCAGCCTCCTTTCCCTTGTGCGGGGATTACAAACTGATTATCTCAGGGGCCGGGCAGGTGCCGTAAATACAGGCGCAGGAGCAGGTGGGCCTGTGGCCAAGGAGAACCCTAGCTCCCTTTCAAGGGGAACGTGACTCAGCAGATTCCAGTCGGTGGGAGACACAGGCCCAGTGTCGTGTCTTAGTAAGACAAGACGGACACCTGGAGTCTTCCTTGACATTGGCAGAAGAACACTGAGAGATGAAACCAAACATGTCTGTAGTCCCTGTTGGGCAGGTGAGGGGAGGGCAGGGGACGTGGGGGAGGGAGGAGGGCAGGGAGGGGCCTTAGGCGTCTGGACTCCAGTTCTCTAGAGCCACTGCCTGTGTGACATTGGCCAAGGCACATCTCCCCCTCGGAGAGGGGTGAATCTGGAAGAGTTCATCTCCAAGTTGTTCAGCTTCGGGATGCTAAACCCCTGTACTCAGGGTGACACACACTTTACTACGTGGTCAATAAATTGATGTTGAATTAATAAAGGAATGAATTATTCATCTGCCTTTTTGCAAAGATAATCAGCTTCGGAAGAAAGCTTTAGATAGGTCCCTCCTTTTTCTTAACAAATTCTCCACTCCTAAAATCTTCCTTTGATGCCGTTTGCCCCTAGTTCTCAGTTAATTTTTTTCCATGAAACCTCAGCTTTTGGAAAAGCAGGCCCAGACAGCTCCAGTACGGGGAGCCCAGGGGTGGGCTGGCCACTCTGTCCTCGGCAAAGCTTCTTGGGTGGTCCTGATGTCCTGTCATGGTCAAGGGCCATCGGAGGTGGAGACTACGCCCCTTCCATGGCAGGGGGTGCGGATCTCTGAGAGCTGGACTCCCCCAGGGATACCCACGGCCCACAAAGACGCTGGGGCTGTGGGGAAGCACTGACTGGTTCACCTGTGGCTGCGGAGGCACAGGTGATTTGCCCAAATGCATCCAGTTCAGGTGACTGCGTGGCACCTGTGCCTTCTCCTTGTACAGCCCCCTCCCTGCGAATGAAGTCAGCTCCCCCAGAATAGGACCCAAAGATGTTACAGATTAAGATGGGGTTTTCTATCCATACAGAGTCTCAGAATTTTAAATTGAGGGGACTTTAGGAGGAAGAACAATTGGAAAGCAAGATTAACCTACTATGTGCCACCCACTCTTCTGAGAGCTTTAGTTTACTCACTTTTCAGAGTAAATGAGGCATTATTATGCCGCTTTATCAGGGTGAGAAAACAAACTTCTCCAGGGTCATGCAAGTTGTAAGTTGCAGATCCAGGACTCAAACCAGAATGACCGGGCTTCCAAGGCCTCATTCTTCCTGATGGGAATGTGGAGGCAGCCTCCCAGGGTCGCCTCCCTCACTGGCTAGGGGAACAGACGTGGCCCGCATGAGCTTGATGGCTTTGCCAAGGTCAAGAGTGAGCGTGTTGAGCAGCCGGGGCTGCTCCTGCTTTCCACATTGGGTTGTGACCAACTGGAGTCCTTTGGTGATGTGGCCAGCTCTGAGTGACACCAGGCTGGTGGAGGCAGGTCCCCAAGCCCCAGGCTTAGAAACCTTGTGCCACTGTCCCTCTTGATGTATCCTCCATCCCAAGAGTCACTTTTATTTACACCAAGCCTCAGCCCAAGAGAAGCCACTGGCATGGTCAGTAAAGGCCACCCTGAATGTGAGAGGACACAAGAGCTTGCAGGCTGTGGTCCCCATACAGGGGCCCCGCCTGCAGAACCCTTTCCCTGCCTTGTGGCCCCTGGCCCTCAAGTCTCACCTTGAGAGCTGGCTCTTCCTTGACTAGAAGCCTCGTACCCCAGGTAAATCACTCAGGGCCACACCAAGGCAGCAGTGAGGAGAGTGACCCAGTTCCTCCGTGCCAGCTCTCCCGCCTCCACCATCCACCTGGGCCTGTGAGGTTTCTGTGAGCCTCACAGTCCCCAGCAGCCAGCCACCTCAGGTTCGTCTCAGCCTGGTGAGTCCTCCTGCCGCTGAGCCACCTGTCAGCCAACACCTCCCACACCAGATGGCCGCCCCTCCCGCCCCTCCATGTAGTCCAGCCAAGCCCAGGCCCGGCATGGCCAACAGAGGAGCCGTGTGGCCGCGGCCAAGGTCAGAGCGTCCATCTGGATGCAGGTTTCCGCAGAGCTGAGGTGCTGCCACAGAAGCAACTGCCACAAGAGGGATTCTCCCAGGCCTCGGCTCTCCGAGCCTGCTGCCTTGCCTCAACACCGCGAGGTGTGCTCGGGGGCACCGCTGCTCCTGCAGGTGGGCGGAGGCCTGAAGAAGGCCTTCAGGAACACCTCCTCAGTCAAGGGGGGTGAGGGGTGGGCAGGAAACTGCCTGCTGTGGCTCTCGAGGGCGAATCTCCCCATTTCTCTGTCAGGGAGAAGCGTGACCACAGACGGCCTCCCTCTGCTTGCCCAGGGTCCCCTCCCCCCCAGCTCTCCTCCCTATGCCCACCGCCCCTCCCCCCAACCCCGGGGACAGCCTTGAATTCTGACCTTGCCCCTGTGCTGTCCCCTCTCACAGGCTTCCATTTATTTCCCCAACTTGACCTCATACAGTGGTTCAGTCAAACGGGAGGCAATGTTATTGTACCAGATTTTTACAAAATAGAACACCGAACAGGAAACTATGTTTGTTTCCTGAGCAGTGAAACCCGAAACAGACCTACTTCTGCTCAGGTCTCTCGTTTTTCCATGTGCACGTTGGCAGCCATCGAGATGACCTTGCAAGGAGCTCGTTGTCACCTCGGATTGGGCCCTCCCCCTTCGAGTCCCACTGGTAGGGAATATATACTGAATTTTATTTTAAAAATCTCACTGCGTCTGAGTTTCCAGACCAGGATGGCCCATCTCTGACTCATTTGTTCCCAGGGCCCCGATGTCAGGGGTGAAGAAGATGTCTTAGAAAAGAAGGTGGAAAGCCCCGTCCAAGCCTGGCGGGGGGCTTCAGGCGGTAGCCGATCATTGCGGAGCTCCCGGACTCTCCCTTACAACCTGTGCTTTATGTGTTTCCCAGGTGGGAGCCTCGGGAAGGCACCTCTGTTGTCATTGCGGTGTGGCTCACGTCAAGTTCAGTTTTTCAAAAGGGGCATCAGAAACATCTCCTCGATTTCCCCAGTAATCGGTGAAACGGGAGCCACTGGACGGCTCATTCTCCTTTATGGAGACAGGTCTGAGCTGGGCAGTCTTGCTTCCACCAAGCCGGCCTGCCAGGCCGGGTGGGTTTGGCGGAGGTGGACTCAGTGTTGGGCCCATGGCTCTGCTGGGCGGCAGACAGGCAGCCCTGCTGACGGCATCCTGGTTTGCTGGAACATCATGCTGCCCTCTCCACATCCTAGCTCCCACCATCTCTTCCACGTGCTTCTCTGTGGATGGGCAAGTCGGCCGACAGTGGCCGCCTGGGTGAAGCTGGCCTTGCCCACGGATGCCTGCCATCGCTTGCCAGACTCACTTACCTGGTGCCAATTCCAGGGGGGAAATCAGATCTAACTTGAGCACCGTTTTATCTGCTTGTTTTGCACACAGATGTGAGTGCATTTCTCTCTACATTGCATAAGTATTTCATTCCAACTGTTTTCAGCACTTACTGTGACACACAGCCCAACAGACACCCCCACAGAACCATTAACACGTCTTCGTGGTCCCTGCTCTCCGAAGGCTGTCAGAACTAGGGCGCTATGAAACGGAGCAAGGCTGGTGGAGGGGATGGTAAAGTCACCAGAAACACCCAAGGTCTCTCTGGACTGTTTCGTATAGTCTGGAAGTGTGTGCTGAGAAGTGGTGGGTGGAATGTCTTCTGTCTTCCCAGTTTTGGCTCCTCCGAATGAAATATTATTGACATCACGACTGCCGCGCTTGGCAACGTGAAGCAGCTTCCACGAGTAAGCTGTGCTTACGAAAATGCCTGTCTTCATTGCAGGTTCGTGGGGCCGCAGTTCACGCAATGCACCTGGTGTGCACCCCCCCCCAGGCACGCAAGCCCATCAGGGGGTGACTGAAGTCCGCGAGGACAATTCACTCACCCAAAGGAAGGTCCGCCAGGAAAAGAGAATGAAGTGCTGCATCAGCAAAACCTTGTGTCTCCCCCCCCCCCCCCCCCAGTCAGGGCTGTCACTCCACTTGGCTGGATGATCCCAGGTGCCAATGACTTACCGTTGGTGCCCGGGGAGCCAATGGGTATAAACATGCCATTTATGAGGGCGCAGAACCTGTCTCTGAGTGCCTACGAGATTGTCTGGCTGACGTCTGTGGTTATTTGGGCGGACCTTGTGGAGGGGACCGCCATGTGGTATTGGAGCTTCGAGGCAGGAGGCAAACCCAGGCAGGGTGAGAATGTGTGTGTGGAATACTACAGACTTGGGGGCTAGGAGCTTAAACAACAGACTTTTATTTCTCACAGTTCTGGAGGCTGAAAGTCTTCAGTGCCAGCAAGGCTGGGCTCTGGGGGGTCCTCTTCCTGGCTTGTGGACAGCCGCCTTCTTGGACCCTGACGTGGCAGGGAGAGAGAGGATCTCTTTCTCACCTCTGCTTACAAGGGCACCCATCCATCACGGGGGCCCCACCCCCACGACCTAATTACCTGCCCGAAGCTCCACCTCCAAAGACTGTCACATTGGGCCGTATGGCTCCAGCATGTGAATTTTAGGGGGACTCAAACCTTCAGTCCAGAGTAGAAAGGGATGGTTGCAGATGTCCTTTGGGGGAGGGAGACTGAGAGGATGACTGACAGCGGACCGGCAGGGACCCAAGGGCTGCAGGAGGAGCGGCTATGACGGTCTTGGTGGCTTAGAGCCCTTGAGGGGCCACGCCCACCTCTCCCTCCCACAGGGAGGGGCCCCACACTCCACGTCCCCAGCTTGCCATGCCCCAAAGTTAAACACTGACGCTGAAGTTTGTAGTTCCAGGTCCAAAACTGAGGAGGGATGTGGCTCCTGGCTGAGCCTAAACCCTGGGAAGACTCTAGAAGGAGAGGGATCTGGCAAGCAGAGGGCACGCAGGAGAGAAGGGCTGCCCCCTCCCCACTCCGCTTGGCCCAGGAGGTCCAGCCCTGGGAAGCTCTTTGGGCAAAACCATCCCCAGGCGTCTCTACCCCATCAGTCTCCAGGATGAATGGAGGGAGAAGCCCCCGGAAACTCCTCAGATAAAACTGCATTCACTGATGGCATCGTTATTCTCAGCTATGGATGAGGTGTCCTGGTGGGGGTTCCAACCACCAGCAGCCCATAGCTGCAGCCTTCTGAATCATCTGAATAGTTTCCTCGGAGGAATGTTCAAGCTTGATGAAGAATTGGATGTAGATGAGTTGCTCTACTCGCTCAGTCATTTTGAATGCGACAGCCACACAGTCCACATGCTCACTCAATGACCTCTGCCACCCCCACTGACTAGTACAGCGAAGTCGTCATTGTTCACACATGTGCATCCCAGTCCACTCTCCTTGGCTGCCAGGTTCCATTGATGTGCAAACTGTTCTCGTTCTGTTAACAATGGCTGGACTTTTTCCAGACAGACCTCGTGTACCTGGGTGCCTTCTTAGAGCTCGGCTTTCTCGTGTGTGAAATGAAAATAATAATAAAACTGCAACCCCTTAGGCTGTCATGAGTGTTACATGTGACAATGCAGGTAAGGGGCTTGGCACAGCCCGGCTCACAGAAAAACCTCAAACACGGGGCCATGATCCGCACACATGTGTGGTATGTTGCAGGTCGTGTTGGTGAGTTACTTTGAACACTGTGCTCACGATGAACACATCCCTGTGTGTCGTACTATAAGAGAGCCAAGGGCAGGCACATGGAGATCCGATTGGCTTTGGTACACACGTGTCTTATACTGGGCCCCAAAGGGGCCACAGCAGGGAGTGGTGGCCGGGTGGGGGAGGTGGACAGCATCGTATCCCTGTGCCCGAACCTGCTTCCTTCACTTGCTCGCAGGTGTCATTCCCAGCGTGCTCACCGACAGACCTCCCGTGTCCAAAGGCCCAGCTCCGCGTCTGCTTCTGGGGAATCTGACCCAACACACTCTCCCTGTTTCAGGGTCCAACTCCTTTAGGTTGTGTCTTCTCCAATCTCAACACTTAAAAATCGGTACCTACATGAGTCTTCTCCTCTTTGACCACAGAGTGATTCGAATAATCAAAACCGGTGAACGCCTTTTCTGTTACCATGGTGATGTAGCTATTGTCTCATGCTTGGTCAGACAGTGAGTTGAGATGACACTGCCTTCTCTAAGGTTCCGGTGACATTTAAAAGAGGGCATTTACTTTGTTTCACATTTGAATGTTGATTTTCTTGTACAGCCCCTTGATTGAGGCACTAGGTTCAAAAAGCTATATTGAGAATTCTGACAGTCTTGCTCCCTTGCCTTCCAGCATCTGTTTTGGTTCAGCCTGACGCCAACCCAGTGTTTGTTCCTTTACAGAGAATGTTTTTCTGTATGGAAGCCATTGGGCACTTCTATTAATATTTGCTGTTTTAAAACATTGTAAAAATGTGTTCTATCTGTTAGGAAAGTTTTAGCTGTAAGTAAAAAATGAAAACCAAAACAAAACCGTGAACAGTAGCTTGAGGAATGCACTGGGGAGGAAGGTGGCCCCGGGTTGGCCGCATCCATTCGTTGTCATCAGGGCCCTTGCCACCTGTCCTGCTTTGCAACGGACGTGGCAGGAGAGGAGTCTCGCCATCCGGTGCCTATTGCCTCGTGGTTGTGAGGCGGTCCCCGCACCACATCTTTGGACGAAGCAGAGGCAGGTCACTTCTCTTTACCAGGCTCCGAGTTTCACTATGAAAGAACTGCCCCCCCACCCCTCAATAAGACATTCTCTAGACATCTCACTGGCCAGAACCTGGCCACGTGTCCACTCCTAAACACTTGATATAGTCTGAAGTTTTGTACCCTGTTCCCCAAATTCATATGTTGAAATCCTAGCCCCCAAGATGACAGTATTAGTAGATGGAGCCTTTGGAGGAGATTAGGTTGTGAGGGTGGAGCCTTCGTGAATGGGAGTAGTGCCCTCATAAAAGAGGCCCCACCGAGCTGCCACTGGGCGAGGACACAGCGAGAAGTGGGCTGTCTGCAGCCTGGAAGAGGGCCCTCACCAGACCTGACCGTGCGGGCCCCCTGGTGTCAGACTTCCAGCCTCCAGGACTGTGGCAAATAAATACCTGTTGTTTGCAAGCCACCCAGTCTTTAGTAGTTTGCAACAGCTGCCGGAATGAACTAAGACAACACTCATTACCGAGAGACAATGGAATTTATTAGACCTGGTTCAGACCAACCACAGTTCAGTCTCAGGCTGGAAGGGGTATCATTCTTTCCTGAGGTCACAGCACCTTCGCTGCTACCTCAGGCCCCAGACTGGGGCACTGTTGACAGGGAGGGAGGAGGGGGGCTTCTTTTGGTTCCCTCCCTTGGAGTGAGTGCCTGCACCCTTTCAATTCCTTCAGTATTATTTCACTAGGGTCCCAGAAGCAAGGGGGATGCCGGGGCTCAGTCCTGACCCGGAAGGCCGCTGTTGTTTCCGTTTTTAGAGCTTCCTTGCTTTAAAAACCGTTTTTATTTTTAATTGTGGTAAAGTACACATAACACAAAATTTACCATCTCACCATTTTTAAAGGTGCGGCTCTGTAGTGGTGAGAGCACCCACACTGCTGAGCAGCCAGCACCGCCATCGCGCCCAGGGCTCTTTTTGCCTCACAGAACTACAGCTCCGTCCCCGCTGACCCACAGCTCCCCACTCCCGCCGCCCGGTCAGCATCACCCTACTTTCTGTCTCTATGAATTTGACTGCACTGGGTCTCATACAGCAGGGGTCTCGTTGTGACTGGCTGATTTCACTCAGCACAATGCCCTCAGCATTACACCACGTTTTAGCAGGTGTCACAATCTCCTTTCCTTTTAAGTCTCTGTAACGTTCCATTTGTGTGTGTATAACACATGTTGTTTATCCATCAACGATGGATAAACCCATCACTGATGGATTTACCCATCAGTGGACACTTTCTGCCTTTAGCTATTGTGAATAATGCTGCTCCGAACACGGGCGTACAGCTACGGTTGAGTTTTACAAGAGCTGCGCTGCAAGAGACCCTGGCCACTCAACCCCGAAACAGATGGACCTGTGTGGGTACTTCCCGTTGCCCTGGGGTAAAGTCATCGTCGTTACCATCATCACACGGTCACCGTGCGTCAGCCCAGCGTCTAGAGCTTTACTTGGAACATCTCTTCCAGGTGCGTTATCGTAACCCATGAGGTGCAAAGAAGTTCGGTCTGGACGGATGACAAGGGGAGGGATCATGTAAGTTGCACAATTGGAAACTGGCGATTCGTGGGTGGTGCAAGGGGAATGAAAAGAAGTGAGAAGTGACAAGGGGTGAAATCGCTGAGTAACTGCTATGAGCGTGAACGACATGGTTGGATTACTTTGTTTTCCGAGACTCTGATGTGGCTTGACTGGTTTGACACGGCCACAGAATGATTATCTCTAATCTAGTAACTTTAAGGCCAATTTTCCTAACTGATGAGACAGGTCGACATTGTAAATTTCATGTCGGGGTGGGGGGAAAGAAAGAAACCTGTCTGAAGCTCTGCCAGCTAAGATAAGACAGAATATCGGATAAGATTTAACTACTAAAATCATAAAGCTTCCTTCCCCTTTAGTTTTCATGGAAGGGAACACGGTAAACGGTGTGGGGTTGTTGGCACAGTTTCTCCCATTTGTATCTTCCTTTTAAACAAGAACGTTACCTTGTTTATTCGCCTGTTAATGACAGCTGATTATCAGCCCATAAATATACATGTCGGATCTGATGGTTTGTGAACGTTAAGCCTCAGACAGTAATGTTTGTGGGTATTTAGAGAAGTCTACAGCTTCATCCCAATCACTATCTGGCTTGTCAGTTTCCCGTGGAATTATCTTCTTCTCTGGGCTGTCAGCTGAATCGCGTATTAGGCAGAGAGCAGCTTTTCCCTCCGTTACTGCTGTTTTTTCCTTCCTGTCAGTAAACACACTTAAAATAAAAGGAAGAAAGAAACACCACTGCCCTGTGTAATCTAGGCTACAGAGACCACAGTTTCCCTATGTCCTTTGGACAATAGCAAATGTGATTTCTTAAGGCTTTTCATTTTCAAATCATTTCGGGAACATTATTAGCAAATGCGTATGCATGCAGTGCTTCTGTACCATATACTGGAGAAAATAACAGATACGAAGGTGCTACGGTTCAAGTTAAAGGGTCTTCATCCTCTAGCCCTGAAGTCTCACGGTGCTTATTTAAAATTTTAAAATATTTGGTCCCTAGCGGTTTGCTCCCTGAGTGCCAAGATAGATTTATTTATTTTCCAAGCCTAGTGAGAGAAGCCTGGTGTCTAAGCTTGACAGCATGCTGACGCGTGCTGGAGAAAGACACACCGCTCCCCAGGGGGCTGCCAGGAGCCCCTGAGAATTTTTCTTAAAATGTCTTCATTGTTCCACTCACCCAGAAAGCAGTGACTCGTGCCTGGGGCACTCGCTCTGGGGACACAGAGGTGTTCGTGCTGGAGGTTTTCAAGGCCTCAGAACAAAAGGCAACATGACCGGACAGAGAGGACCTGGTCAGAACCCCAGCCTACCTCCCCGCCAAGGGCATGGCCTTCACCTTCCCTCTGCCCGTCCTCTGCTGGGGATGGACACACCGCTGCAAGGAGCTGGGACCTCACTGGGTGACCTGCAGAGGCCCAGAGCTGCAGCCCTCAGGACACTCCTGGGTAATTTCCACCGTTTCCACTCCCCTGGGCCCCTCCCAATCTGATTGCTATTCCGCACACTTTACCCACAATGCTTTCTTGTCTTCCTCCAGGTCTGCCAGCAGCCTTGGACCCTACTGACCCCTAGACTCTGCCTTTCCTCTCCCCCTCCCTCTGCTTATCTCTCTAGAGCAGTGGGTCTCCAAAGGTAGGGAGTGTCAGAATCCCCTGGGGGGCTTGTTAAGACAGATTTCTGGGCTCCGCCCCTGGATTCCTAACTCCACAGGTCTGGGCGGGCTGACAAGGTGCTCTTACAGCAAGTTCTCAGGCGTTGGGGCTGCTGCTGGTCTAGACAGAGGCCACTAGTGAGGGCAGCTGTGTGTGCCCCCCCTGCCCCCTCCCCCCCCACCTCGAGGCACGGGGTCAGTTCCTGTGAGCTTGTGTCAGCTGTGCTAGTTACTGTCACCAGGTAATTTAATTAAATGTGGAATGAACTGACAAATACGAGGAAGCAAAGAAAAGTAATTATGTTTATACAATTGTCTATGAAAAAGACTCAATATAGATGAGTCATTGAAAAATTGCTATAGAATTAGGAGTGGTCACGACAATTGTAAAAAGTCACAATAATTGAAAATTAAAAGCCACAAAACTCTAGAAGAATATTCAAAGAGGTTGTTTGTAAACATCTTTAAGTTCTTGCTTTATTATAAAGTGTCTCAAAAATAAAAATGTATGCCAATGTATTAGGTAATGTGTGTGAAAATACATCTGAAATGCTCTTCAGCACTTTCCATTCAGAAAAGAGGCCCTGCACCTATGTTAGAGTATCGCCAAATACATATAAATATATTTGTTTTAATTTAAATAGGAAGTTCAAGCTATTTATGAATTTTTTACTGATTCTCTGATTGAACTATTTGGATCAGCTGACCTGACCTGACCCAGCCGAACAAGGGAAACTCCTTGGCATCCGCTGGATCTCTCTGCCCTGAAACCATTTCCCCCGTGCCTGGAGCTGGGAGCTGGGAGCTGGGAGCTGGGAATCCCAGCGAGGACCCTTCAATGTCCCAAATGGTATTTTCTTATGAAAGAATGCCAATTTAGTGTTTATACATTGCTGCTGATCTGTTTGAATCTTTACCCTGCCCCCAGGTACGCACAGAGTGAAATCTAAGCCCTTGGGGGTGGCATTTGGGCCTCTCCGACCAGATCAACATCTGTCTCTCACTCCCCGTCACATCTCACTTCTTCCCTTCATAACCTTGTACCACTTGCGAATTACTATTTCCTGATTATACAACTTGAGCCTTTTTAGATGAGCTCTTTCTCTGGCCGTCCGCCCAGAGAACTCCTATTTATCCTTCAAAGCCCAGCCCAAATGTTCCATCTCTGGAAAGCTGTCCCCAAGTCCCTGCTTTATTCTAATGGCTCCAGGTCCGTGGTCTTTGATAGTACTTGTCAGACTGCTTTGGATTTTTTTTTTTGCTGTGGTTTCAGTGAAACCTGTAGGATCTTAACTTTCAATGTAGAATCTAACTTTTCCACCTAATAAGTTAGAAAGTGTAGGGATGGAGCCCAAAGAACATTTGTAATATGTTACCACATTTTACTTTACCACCTCACCCAGGCTTTGCTGTAGTCCTGAGGCTTGGTTGGGGCTTAGAAGCATTGATGGAAAATATGAATGAATGAATGAATGGACACTGATGACCTCTCACCTATCTGATACTTCCTACTCAACCATCTGTAGACACAAACACCCACTGTAATTTCAACGACAACTTAAGTATAATATATATCACCATGAATTGCTCACATCACTCACCCTTTCGGTGCTTAGCAATTCCTTCTCATGTTCATAAACAAAACCCATTCTTGTTCTAAAAACTGTTTTAAAAATGCAGGAGTGAAGCATGGGTTATTGAATAAATAGCTTTATAAATTATGATAGCTTCAGCCTTTTACAGATTCATCAGTGAACCTTCTCAACTGAGGGAATGGGAGGCTCCTCAGCTGTAAACTGGGCCAGCAGTGGAACTGACCCCCTGGAGGCATGGGGAGCACTTCGAGAGCCTGCACATGGAAGTTATCTGAACATGGGGGAGACCCAAGGGAATTAACTGACCACATGCAACTGTGGATTTAACTGCCGACACTTTTGTTCAATGGAGTTTAAAAATAGGAACTATATAGCCATGGAGACAGAGCTCAGCACGTGCAACCCCAACCCCCAGGAATCCCACTCCTAGATATTTCCCCCATAGGGAGCTCACATGGGGCATCAGAAGACAGGGCAAGCCTAGTGATGGCACCCGTTCTCATAACAGTCCCCAAGGGGAATTGAGCCAGGTGTTGGCATTGGAACGGAACAATGCCTGCATCACATTCACACGGTGGGCCACTGCACACCAACAGAACCAATGAAGAGCTGACCCATTGAAAACGTGGCCAGATCTCATGCACAACGCAAGGGAACAAGTCCGATGCAAACGAGGATGAGCTGGCATGTCCAGTGATGGGACTACCAGCAAGCAAGCTCACCTGTGGCGGTAGATGAGGTGAGTGGCTGCCGCTGGGGCTGGACTCTGGGTGGGGGGATGGGAAGGGACTCAGGGATGCTGTGACTCTAGGTCTTGAGCTGGGGAGGTTCCCTGGGTGCATTCCCTTTGTAAAACTTCATAAAGCTATTTACGATCTGTGGGCTTTTCTGTACGGATGACACACTTCCATAAAAAACATAATTAAAGAGATACGAGGCCAAACTGGCCAGGTGACTGGAAGGAAGGATGTGACAAGGAGGGTGACTCGGAGTCCCTGGGGTTTGAAGGCGGAGCAGGGGAGCAGGGAGAGAAGGCACCAAGAACATGCCCTCCTGTCACGCGTGTGTGGAGGGACGGAAGGCAGAACCACTGCCGGTCACAGCTGGCCATCTTCTCCGAGGGACACGGCAAACGAGCTGGTCCCCTGGTGACGAGGCAGGAGAGCGGCCATCTGGACAAGTGACCTAAAGTCCACCCTGTACACCAGGCTAGATCTAAATGAATCGAAGCTTTATGTGTACAACAGAAAGCTGTAAGTTTACTAGAAGAAAAACGGGAGAATTCCATTCCATCTTGGAGTGAAGAGGCCTTTTCTAACCGCGACAGCGAAGCCGGGAGACACTGATGAATCCAACCACAGGGTAACAGCAGCCTCTCGTGCAGCCACACAGGCACCGCCCCACTGCCCACAAACAAGAGAGCGAACAAAAAGCCCTACAAAACAAAGCCGAAAGACCAATGAAAAGCAAACAGCTAAACTGTGCTTCACATCGCAGTAAAAGGAGTAAGCTCCTTAATATGTAAAGAGTTCCTAGAAACAGATAAGAGAACAAAAACATGTGAACAAATAGTTTACAGAACAGGAAATAGAAATTGCTCTTTAGCATAGAAGAGGTGCTTAACCCCTCCCACGATAAGATAAAGGCAAATAAAAATGGAGACTCCGTCCTTCACTGACTGGCTTCCAAGAAAAATGCCTTTGGTGATACTCTGTTGGGGAAGCTTTGGGAATTAGGCACGTTTATCTGTTGCCATCGGGCCTGTGAACCCATGCTAGCCTTCTGGAGGCTACCTGGCCATATCCCTGAATTCCAGCTCTGGGGACTGGCCCTACAGATTTACCAGCGCACACGAAAGATGAGGCAGGCACCAGGTTGTTCACAGCAGCACCCTAACGGGAGGAGCCCGCAGACAGCCCCACCCCGTCAGCAGATGGTTGGTGAAATGAATGATGCGTCCACACAGTCTCGATTTGGATGAAGGTCTCCAAGTTACAGACAGCATTATGCAGGAAAAGACTAAGACAAAATGGTGTCTATAGTAGGTTACTTGTATGTGAGGTGTGTGTGGCGGGCGGGCACGAGAGAAGGGTCTGTGTCCCTTTTTGCTTGATTTGTGTGAAGAAGCCTGGAGGGTACCTTAGGCGGCTCCAAACGGAGGTTATTTACCTGAGTGGAGAGGTGGAGATGGGTACAAACTGCATGGGTAGCAGGCTTTTCCTTTTCCTTTGAAATGATGCTGGATCTTTGTGAATAGGTTAGCTACTCAAACAGTTTAAATAAAACATGCGAATGACCACATCTTAGCTGGCACGGTGTCGTTTTTGGGGGGTGGAATGCCCTGCCTCCTTTTTAAGTTGCTGATTTGGCAAAGTAAGATGAGAGAGAGAATTTGTGTTCTTTTGTGGTTTTAATCTTTTTGTTAATAAAAGAACAAACAGGAGTCACGTGCCCCTCCGTAGTCGCTCGTTCTCACAGCAGCTTTCAGTGAACTAAAGGGACTTCAGTGGGTGGCCCAGCCTACTTCTGAGACTCTTCGGAAAGGACCAAGTTTTGGAAGTATGAGCCTGGGCGGAGAGGCACAACCAAGGGGGTCTTTCTGGATTGCCCATACGTAGCTTTGAAGGAAGAGACGAGGGCCGGCCAAGCAGGCGGGGTTCTGCAACTAGTTTAGGGAACTCCGATCTGACTCGATGACCTACCTGGACATTTCAAACAGAAGTGGCTTTCAGGTAAAACGAATTCTGGACATATTATGTGATTTTTAAATTTTATTTTATATAACTCGACAGAAATGTCCAAATCCACTCCAAATCCACAGCCCACCCGTGTTGGAATTCCACGGTCACTGCGCTTCTCTATCAACACCCATGTCCTGAGTGAAAGACGGGACGAAGCGTCTCTGTGTTTCTATCATTTGGGCAGAACTTGCCCCACACAGCCAGCAAGGTCAAAAGGAATTAACATGCACGCAGAGCGCCTCTCCATTAATTAAAGGGAATGAGAGAACAGGAGGTGAAGCCGGCATCCGCAAGTCACAGACTTTGAGAAATTGTCTCGATCCAGGAGAACTTCATCTGGCCTTCAGTCAAAGCCAATCAATACGTTATTTGGCTGAGGACAGGGACGTGAGGGGAGAGAGAATCGGGGTCAGGAGCTGGGTCTGCGTACAACAAACAGGGCCGCAGTGAGGGGCCAGGACGGGGAGGGGCATGGAGTGATTTACACCGGGTAACGAAATAAGGTGGAGTGGGAAGCCGCTCCAACCCCAGCATGCTATTGCCCTGTGATGTATAAACTAGCTGATCTTGGTTAGTGTGGTCAGCCTTGGGAGCAGGGGACAGGGTGGAGGGGGGGCTGACTGTCACAGCCCCTGGTCATCTATTTCCCCCGTGTGATGGGCTCCATTAGGACGGAGGGTGAGCCATCAGACAGCCACCGTGCCGAGAAGATGTCCTGGGCCCTGTCATTCTGCTCACAGCTACAGCCAATGCTGCGCTGACAGGTGTCTTGGCAGAGCCCAGCCCAGGCTGGGGGTGGCGATGGGGGCGGTGCAGAGCCAAGGTGCGCTCCACCACCTGGAGGTGGACGGGGGCGGGGGACACTGAGGGCTCCCAGCTGGCCTTGTAAAACTTGAGTCATGGGGACTGAAGTCTTCCCATCGTCATTTATGCTGCACCTCCCCAGTCACATTTACCGTTATTTAGCACCTTTCTGCCATCCACAAAGCACCTCCCTGACATTTGTTTTTGTTATTTCTTACTCTCCTGAGGCTCTCTGCTCTCCCTCCCTTTCTAGAGGTGGGGAGGACTCTGTCCCAGGCAGCAACCCCCTACAGGCCCCTGCACAGGCAGGTGCCTCCGCAGTGGCACCTGTCAGGTGAGTGTGTCAGGGCGGGAAACAGGGGCCCGGCGTCTCGCCCTCTCTCCCCACTGCTCCGTTTTATGATCAGGGCAAATCTTTCCATGTGTCCTGAGCCGTAAAACGGGTAAGTTATGGTGGCCTCCTTGCCCTCCCACAATGAGGGATGCCTATCTCTTGATTTTCCCTAGTGTCATAGATCTAACAGACCAAATATAACCAACAAGAAACTTCACCCAGTTCTGAAGAACAGCAGGCTCCTACACTCTCCTGCTGGGAAGGTGTCCCAAAACCCTCTCCCCCCATTTCCTGAGTTCGTTTCATGTCATGTGCCTCCTGTGTTCAAGACCCTGCCAATGGCCCCACTTCCCTCAGAGTTAAAGTGGGTCCCCAGAGCGACCCTCTGCAATTTGCCCCCTCCTTGTCCCTGACAGCTTGAATTCCTCTCCCCGGCTCCAGCCACACACCTCCTTGCCACTCTTCGGTACACAGCTGCACAGGTGCTTCTGACTCTCTGCCCTCGCTAGTACACAGAGCTGCGCGGCTGGCCCCTCATGTCTTGGGCCCAGCTCTGAGGTGCCCTTCTCATGGAGGCCTTCCCCCACCATCCTTGGCACCCCAGCCTTCTTCCCCCAGCACTCACCCACCAGCCAGCAGGCTCGACACCCAGCCTGTGGGTTGGCTTGTGTTGTGTCCGTCTGCCTAGACAAGGCCATGAACCCCTGGAGGGCAGGCATTTTGCTGCTTTGATTTGTTCTATGTCTTTAATAACTCCATCTGTGCCTGGCTCATGGTGGACAACTCATATTTACTGTGAGTGTAGCCCTCCACGATGGGACTGGATGGAATGGAGCACTGAAGACCATTGAAGATCCCAGGGGAGAGCAGCGATAGGAAAGAGGAAAGGGTCCTCTAGAGTGGGTGTCATTTCCAAGTGGCTCCCAAAGGAAGCCATGGGAGGGGGCTGGAGAGGCCTGAGCAAAGGGCTGGTGTCTGACCAGGGGCTGGAGGCAAGACGCCTTACAGACCAGCCATTTTCAAGGCCCTGAACCATGGACCAGGCGTGGCAGACCGCACTGTTCTTCGGCTCTCTGTGTGAACTTGACTAACGACCAAGCTGTTGGAAGACGGGCTCTCCCACCCCTTTTACTCGAGAGAACAGCAGTGGAACTTTGTTTTCTTCCAAAAAGATCCAAATAAGGGAAAAAACAACCAAATGTTCAGCAACAGGTTTCATTTATTCAGTGTCATACTCTCCGGGTCCTAAAAAGGATGACGATGAAGAAAATAGATGGACGTGGACAATGTTGTAGTGTATCTGTATGTTAGAAATGAGCAAAAACGTTCTGTGCGCCGTGCTTACGGCTTTGTAAAACGAATGCACGCTGACCGGAACTAGAAGGAAGAGGTAAGGAATAAAACGCTGGGTGCGCAGTGACTGGATTAGTTAAGGCACCGCAGGCGACGGTGACAGAGAACCCTGAGATCTCGCGGCTCGATGCACTGGAAGCGGAGTCAAGCTCACGGGGGTCTCACAAAGTGTTCAGGGCTCCTTCCAGCCCGCAGCCACCACCTCCTCTAGGGCTGTGCAGTAACAAGCCATGTCCTCACCCGCTTTGGCTGGAGGTGACAGTCTAGTCCCACTCGCAGGTGACTGGCCTGAGGGATTCGCACGGCCCCACCTGGATGTGAGGAGGGCTGGGCAGTGCGGTCCCCACCCGGCTGCTGGTCCCAGGCATGATCCCACACTAGGGCAGGGCGCTCAGTACTTAGCACATTAGATCCTTCAGTACTTGGTCACCTGTATCTGTGCCTGTGACATTCCTTCTTCACACTTGTCTTTCGCGTAACTAGATATAGTATTTAAAAAATAAAGACAGCCGAAAGACTCCTGTGTTTTCTTTTATTCCAGGAAAGGGAAATAGGGGGGCACAGACTCAAGAGGCCACGATGGCGTGGGAGGAGACACTGGCAGCCAATGCAGGAGCAGAGGTTAGAGTTCACGGCAGCGTCCTCTCTCATTTCCCAGCTTTCACTGAATATTGCCTTTTGCGGGCTGAGTCGTGGCCTCCCCGAATTCCTATGTTGAAGCCTTGTCTCTCAGTGTGATCACATCTGGACACAGGGACTTGAAAGAGGTGACTAAGGTCGAATGAGGTCATAAGGATGGGGCCCTAATCTATAAGGACTGGGGTCCTTATAAGAACATAGTAATTGTGAGAGAGAACAAAAGAGAAATTCTGGATTTGACAAGTACGTGATTGAAATAAAAAGTTTACTAGAGGGGCTCAATCGCAGATCTGAGCAGGCAGAGGGAAACATCAGACAACTTACAGGTAGGCCCATTGAGATCTTCCGATCTAAGAGCAAAAGAAAAAGGAATGAAGAAAATGAACAGAGATCTATGGGACTCCCCCAAACACACCAGCATACTCACACCGAGAGTCCCGAAAAGAGACGAGAGAAAGGGGCAGAAGGAATATTTGAAGAAATAATGGTCAAAATGTCCCCAAGTCTGATGAAAAACATGAATCTACACATTCAAGAAGCTCAGTGAATTTCAAACGGGACAGACTCAGAGGAGCACACTGTAATCAAACTGTTGAAAGACAAATGTGAAGAGAGAATCTTAAAAACAGCAAGAAAGAAGCAACTCATTATGCGCGGGGATCCTGAATACGATCGATCGACGCTTGAGTTCCCCCCCAGGAATTACGGAGGCCACAGGGAGGGGGACGGCATGTTCACGGGGCCGAGAGAAAAAGACCGTTGAACGAGAACTAAATCCAGAAAATTATCCTCTGAAGATGAAGATGTGAAAGTATCTCCAGAGAGCCCTGACCTGTGCAGCTCGGTGGTGGAGTATCATCCCCCAAACTGAAAGGTCACCGGTTTAACTTCCAGTCAGGGCACATGCCTGGGTTGCGGGCCAGGTCCCTGGTTGGGGTGTGCGAGAGGCAACCGATCTGATGTTTCTCTTACTCTCTTTCTCCCTCGCTTCTCCTCTCTCTAAAAATAAATAAACAAAATCTTGAAAAAACATATTCCTGGAAAAACCAACTCTGAGTGACTTTGCTGCTAACAGATCTGCCTGACAAGAAATACTCCAGGCTGAAGTGAGGACACGGGGCGGGAGCTTGAATGCAGTTGAAGAGACACAGCAAACCAGTACAGGGGGCCACACAGGTGAACGCAGAAGAAAGCATCACTACATTTTTATTTGTGATTTTTCTTTTCTCCTTATTTAAAAGACAGCTGCATAAAGCAATGCTTGTCAATTCTGTTAATTGACATACGATGTATAAAAATATAATTTGTATGCCAATAACAGCACAAAAATGGGGAGAAAATGGGACTCTTTAGGAGCGTAGTTTTTTGTATAATACTGAAATTAACTTGGTATTAATCATATTGTATTGTTGTAAATTAAGAGGTTATTAAAAGTATTTGGGGCAACCCCTAAGAAAATTAACACATAGAAAAAGCAAAACCAAAATAAATAACAACGGAATTAAAATGGCACATGAGAAAATATCTAACATGAAAAAAGTGGTAATGAAGGAATAGAGAAATAAGGCATAAGGCATATATAAAGCAAATGTGAAAATGGCTGATATGAATCCTATCTTATCAATAATTACATAAAGTGTGAATGGATTAAAACTCCAATTAAAAAGCAGATATTAGTAACAGAATAAAAATGATTCAACTATATACTGTCTATAAGAGACATATTTTAGATTCAAAGACACAAATAGGTTAAGAGTCAAGGCTTAGAAAAAGACACATCACGCAAGGAGGAAACAACAAAAAAACACAATGGAGAAACTCAGTGAAAGCCAACAGGATAAAAAATTGGAAAGTCTGTAGACTGACCAGGAAAAGGAGAAGGCTCAAATTACTGAAGTCGGAATTAAAAGACGGGGCATTATTAATAAATAAAAAGGGTGAGAGGTAACATTGTGAATAAATGTACACCAACAGCTCAGATGACCTAGATGAAACGGGAGAATTTCTACAAAGATGGGAATTGCCAAAACTGACTTAAGAAACAGAAAATCTGAATATAAGTAAGGAGAGTAAATTAGAATTAAAAAACTTCCCACAAAGCAAAGCCCGGGGCCAGGGTTCCTCCCTGGTAATTTGTGCCAGACCTGAAAGGAGAATCAACACAGATTCTTCACTGAATCTTCCAAATGCTGCAGATGGGGGCTCGCTCTCCAAGTCATCCGAGATGCCACCATCGCCCCGAGACCGAAACCACCCGATGACATCACGAGACACCGAGGCCGGTGTTCCCCATGAATACACGCATGGAAATTCCCAACAAAATCCTCGTACATTGAATCCACCAACCCAGGAGGAGGATTGCGTACTGTGATAGGGTTTTATCCTAGGATTTATCCAAGGAACGCACAGTCGGTCGACACATAAAAATCAATGAATGTAACGTCCCGTATCAAGAGAAAAAGGGCAAACCCTGCACCATCACCTCAACAGCTGCAGAGAGACGCTGTGTCTAGACGCTCCCTCTGCCACTCACTGACCCGGCTGTCTCGCGCAAACACCCTGAGTACTCCGAGCCTCCGTGTCCTCGGCGGTAATGGATGAGCTCAGTTACTGTCACCAGCGTAGTCAACGTGTGCTGGTCACTCTTGGTTAGGAACCCGAGGGAGTCTGAGGATAGGCTCGGGTGTGTGTGTGCGCATTTCACTGAGTTTCAATTGAAGAATACATGTGTTAGTCTAAATAAAATTCTACAGATGTATTTGATGAGACTCGTCTCCCCAGTGGTGACAGTGGCAGACGTTTTCTGGGGTGTGAACACTTTCCTGCTCTCGTGCCACGGGCTGTCAGCTGGGGGCCGGCCACGTGTGCCCCGACTCCGGAGTGTGTGACACATCCTGGCTCGCAGGAGGGGTTCCACGAATTTTACTCCCACCTCTCTTCTCTGATAAATTTCTTATGCTTCCGGTATGATGTGTATGGAGCTTATTATTATTCATATTGTTATGAACTCTATGCTTTTCCTTCTGAAGGAGCTTGTGAACTCCTTCGGTGGAGGGGCCTGTCTTCAGCCCCTTCTACGCTAACCACAAGGTCATGTGCATAGCAGTTGTGTACATTTGCTTTTCAAGAACATGTGGTTAGAACATACTAGACCCGATAAGCTAAATGAAACAATGTGCTTTTATGTTAATTTGTAAAGTCATTGGAAATGCTATAATCTAGCAACTGTTTACCACATGGCCACGCTTGGGCACTGCCAAACACAGTTCCACCCAACAACACGGCACTGAGCACATAGTAGGTGCTCATGCAACTGTTGAATTCATCGAATAGTGCCGAAATACGGGCTCACTGATACTGATGAGAGAACAATGAGAGATACTGATGAAATAAACACAGACCCCATTTAAGACATGAAGTGTGTTAGTGTCAGGATGCGTGATGAGCTGTTACCTGTACCAAACGTGCAAGTCAGGGTTTCAGAGGTGAAAACAAAAGGCTATTCTGAAGGCAGTCAATTTTGTTTCATTGTAACATGTGTGCCAAGTGATGAGCATCTCCTCGTTAGCTTAGCAACTGTGGCACGGCTAGAACATTTGGCACAGCGCTGACTTTTAGGAGTTAGATGTTGTGCCAACGTTGCTAAATGATGTAGATGTGATCTTTAACCCCCCCCGACCACTCTGTGATTGTTTCAATGGGCTATAATAGCTTTTCATCAAAGGAGCGGTCTTTCTTCTTGGTGGAAAAACGATGCAGAGATGTTGAACATCAGAGACAGAGACTGCACCTGAGGCATTTGGAAGGTGGAGGGAGACACTGGGAATTAAAGACAAACCGCTCCCCAGAGAATCTGCCACCACAGTTTTCATCAGGCTGAGAGTGACAGGAAGGTCCCCACTCTGTGGGGTGGCAGAGGGACCTAAGGGTCTGTACTGCCCACCCTGAAATCCGTTCCCACTTTGACTTTGCCTGTTCATGTCAACAAGAGACCCTCTGTTAAAATGATTCGATAGTTTTTGCACAACTGTGTTATTGCAGGTTGGAGGATACAAAGCCCCTTTAATGTGACTAATGTACTCCCAGATTCCTGCCCAGGGCACAATTTCTCACAGGGGGGCCATCTGCAAACCATCTTTTTAAAGTGGAACAGAGAGAGAGAGACAGTGAGGCTTGCGACTGAGATGGGGAATGAACTCCTCGTTCAAACAGCCAGCTGAGGCGGCAGGGAACGAACACGTCCTCTGCTTGGAAACTCATCTCCACGCTCGGTCCCTGTCTTGTGATAAGGTTACACTGAACGGGGCTGGCACCCTTCAAGGTTAGCGTTCCAGAAAATATTTGCAAATAATGTGACGAGCTGTCAGCTAAGCAGGCTGCAGTGAATTCTCATAATTCAACACGCTAATGTGGTTTCATGCCTTAAGCTATAAATAAGTTGGATATGCAAAAGTTTCTGTAATGTTTATTTAAGCATATTTTAAAAAATAAATCTTGATTATTCCACCGGGCTCCAGAGGAAGTCTGCCACTCTGGCGGCTGTCTGTGACCTCAGGCAGTTCGTTCCTTCCTTTGTCTCATTCGATATCATGAAAGAAACACGCCGCTCTTCTTCTCGGGCTTTTGGAAGCAGCACTCTGATGCTTCTGCCTACCCGCTCCCCATCCAAGTCTCTGCTCATTAAATGACTGAACTCGTTCAAGTTGAACAAGCCCAGTGGGACGGCGCCCCCACAGATGCAGGGCCTTGGGCGGGGGCCACGGGGAGGTGGAGTGGGCACTTCGGGACCTCCACCCCTGGCTCATAGGAGACCGATCATATCACAGGATCACTGACCCTTGACTTCAAGAGAACCCATAGGGAATTATTGATCAGCTGGTGGAGGAGGTGGCCCTGAGTGGGACCTGAGAAGATGTGTGTGAGATTTCACCAGGCAGAGGCGCAGAAGCCAGGATGCAGGCAGACCCCTGCCTGCACAGAGACACAGGCACGAAAAGAACGGAGCTCATTAAAAGCAGACAAGCTGCAATGGTGATTTTTCTACTGCTAAGTTTCCGGAAGGAGGTCATTTACACTGCAGACCCATGGAGTGTATCTTGCGGCCCAGGTGTGCCTTGCAGGAGGCCTCCAGGAGCTTCACAAAGCTGGGTGCAGCACCCACGCTGGTGTTAGCAGGGACAGGATCTTGGGGAGCTGACAGACATCTGTCCAAGTGGGGGAGCCTGACTGGGAGCCCATGGCTACAGGCCCGTCCCCTGGGGTGGCTGCCACCTGTGCTGCAGGAGCCCGGCACTGACATCGAGAGGCAGCTGAAGTGATGACCATGCCTGACTGGCGTGTGCACACCCCGTGTGCTCCACGTGTGCACAAGGTTGGAGTGGGGGATGCTGTGGAGTGGCAGGAGCGGGAGGGGGGTGTAACTTGGTGGCTTGACCTTGTCCCCAGGCTGTCCCTAGAGCCAGGCAAGTGTTGCCTTGGGGAATGCAGCCAGGTGCACAGAGGCGGCCAGTGCTCAGGGGGCAGCCGGTGAGGAGTAGGTGAGCAGCCACCCATGGGGGGCAGGAGGTGTGGCTTCTCAAGTCAGTGTGTCCAGTGTTAAAAAAAAAAAAAACTATTGAAATATAATTCACATACCATACAATCTGCCCATTTCAAGTGTACCATTCAATGGGTTTACATTCCTGGAGTTGGGCATCTACCACAACAATTGATTCTAAAACATTTTCCTTGCCCCATCCCTGTCACTCCACCCCCATGTCCCTCTACCCGCCCAGCCCTAGGCAGCCACTGACCTACTTCCTGTCTTTATGGATTTGCCTCTCCCGGACATCTCAAATACGTGGGATCAGAATATGTGGTCTTTTGTGCTGGCTTCTGTCACTAAGCATAGTGTTTTCTAGGTCCACCCATGCCAGAGCTGGACTACAGCCCCCCCAAGCAGCTGGCACACAGCAGGCGCTAAAACACATGTGTTGAAGGAAACAATGCATGGATTATAAGAGCAGGGGGGTAGCTGTGGCCCTGGACTGGCCGTTTGAAAACCTGAGTCCCTCCCCGGCCCAGTTCAGCCCCACGCTGCCAAATGACCTTGCCTCCCTTTGGTTCTCATCTGTGCTGCCAGGAAAATGGCCTCTGGGTCATGGACGCTTCAATGACTCAAGAGATCAGAAATGCTTTTTACAAATCTTAATGTGCTATCTAAACTTAAGGAAATATTATACACAGAGCCGTTGAAGAACACAAAACTTTCAGCCCTTGGGGCAGAGCAAGTTCAGCAATAGCCAACGGCTCAGCAGCAAACACTTTTATGAAGATTTGTTTCCCCTCTCCCTCCCCTCCCCCACAATACAATATACAGGGAAAGCAAAGGTTAAAGCAGGCTTGCAAATATTTTTGTTGCTTTTCGAGCATACAAAATTTGGGGGGAAAGAACTTACTTATTGTAGTTATATTCCACTAAGCAGAAATATATCTACAACTGAGATTTCTTTTATATTTAAAATAAGCAGACTAGCTTTTTTTCCCCCTTCAAAGTTGTATTTATTTTAAATTTATATCCTGTCTGCTTTAAAAAGGAATTTGAGGCAGCCAGGAAAATCATAAGCTATAAAATGAGCGAGCTCCATTTTACACTAATAAAATAAAAGTTAGGGTCTCATCAGTGGAACAACTTCTCTTTGTGCTATCCTGTGTGCAAATATTTGGATTACTAAAGTGAATTTATGAAGCAATTACTTTTAATGCTATAAGAGGAAATTAAGTACTCATTGATTCTTGATTTATAAGCCAGAGCTAAAGATCATGAAAAAGCAAATATAACTTAATTAAATGTCCCTTGGCTTTGCTACTATTGAGGTCTTCACTCATAAAGTTAGTAAAACAAACCATTCCTAGGACATAAATGCATATTGGTTCTTCCAGTTGGGAAGGCAAATAATTTACTGGCTAAATATATTCAGCAAAGTTAACCCAAGTGAGAGATTTTGCCAGTGCCCTCTGGGGCTCGACGGGATGAAAGCTTTTGTTGTATTTTTAAGGAAACCAGTGTCCTGGGGGTGATAGGCACTAAAGAGGGGTAAACAAAGGGGCATCTCATTTTTTTCCTATTAGAAAATATATTTTAATATGTTCGCAAAATAGGCTATAGATCTGTGAAAAGAAATAGAGCTTTATCGTCGATTCATTGGCTGTTCACTTGTGGTTATTCATTGCTGCCTGTGAACACATTAACCTGGGATAATTTAATTGAATCTCCTAGTAATGTTGCTATTTTTCTACTCTGAAGTGTAAATGATTTTTCAAAATTGGGTTCTAAAATGTAACACTTCAACCGATGTACACAGCAAATCAAGGAGCCGGTGAAAGTCTGCTTTTGTGCTCCGGGAGTTATTGATCAGGAAAGCAGGAACCCAGAAAGGAAAGATGAAAGAGAGGAGACACAGCCCACTGCCGTGCCTGCCATGCCGGCGGTGAGGGGCCTCCATTCCTCCAGGTCCCAGCGGAGTCGTGGGAGGGCTTATTCGCGAGCATGCAGAGTGTCAAAGAGCCTCATGGAAAATGAAGGTTTTGAGAACTTTCTTCTCCATCCGTGGGGTGGGCTGCCTCCATCCTCAGCAGCACAGCCAGCTGGGCTGCGGAGGGAAGCAGCGAGGAATGGGCTGCGTCCATCGGTCAGGAGCTGTGAGGACGGCAGTTCTAGTCCAGGGAGCGGGCCGACGTCGTGAAGATGGAATCCCCACCAGCGGGCCTGGACTTTGGGGTGTTTTTCAGGAAGGACTGATGGGCTAGCTGACTTTCTCTTGGATTGACTGGCCTTGCGATCAGGCAAACAGTTTTGTCTGGTGGCTGCCTGGACCTGGGGGAATTCTGCAGGGACAGAGATGGTTCCCTCCTGTGTTCCCCCTTGTGACTGAGTCCATGACCTTGGCCTCATTGGCGAAAAATTCTAATCACAGGTGCCAACCAGCCCAATTTGCACACTGGGTACAGGAAGAGTATGCTAAGAATATAAGAAAGTCAAGGTAAAAAAAATATTAGTTTGCTAGGGCTTCCATAACAAGTACCACAGACTTGGTGGCTTAATATTTACCATTCTGTTTTTCATGTTTAAAGTTCAATTTGTTTATTTTTCAAATCTGCTCAGTCAATTATAGTCTTATTCTTCAGTCCTATTTTTATTCATTTGTTTTATTTCTCTAAACATTTAACTTTTTCTTTTGTATCCTCTATGTGTTAATTTAACAACTGAAGTGATTGTTTTCTTAAACTGGGGGATGGGTACATGATTATTGAATCGCTATTATTTACATCTTAAATGTAATTCACTGTCTTTTGTACGTATTCAACATTTGATTAGAAAAACAACACATCTTTAAAAGAGAAAGGAAAAAGTATTCCCATCGAACAGTCTCCATTTTCCATAACACTAGCAACACCCCCAGAGGTCAACTCCCTCTCCTTCTGAGCCCTTTGTGGGTGGGCCCGAAGCTTGTCAATCCTTGCGTTTCCCCGGGAGCGCTGGACACAGAAGGTGCTCCGCACACACTCTTGTGTTTAATTGAGTTCATAAAAAAGAAGCTGTAACTACCAGTGGGGCAACTGTACTTAGAAATTAAAGGAACATTCATTATTCATCAAATAATTTAAATAGAGTATTTTTCATGGCAAAGCTTAAAATAGTGTCTGTCATCTCTTTAGAGGGCTGCTTTGATCTGGGTTCCCCTGGAAGCAGGTCCAGATAGGGATCCAAGGGGTGAGGAGTTTATCTGGGAGGTGATTCCAGGAAACATGAGCAGAGCCGTGGGGAAGGGATGGACAGGAGGAAAGACCAGACCAGGATGAACGGCAGAGCCAGTCACTGGGGTGGGCTCACTCCCCCTGGGGCTCCACGTGGGAAGTGAGCAGTGGGCCTAGGAGTTGACTCACCGTGCTGGGCACCTATCACCACACTGGGCACCTATCACCACATCCCTGGCAGTAGGTGAACTGTCTCCTGGGCATTCCCACCTGAAACCATCCAGCCTGTCCCAGGCATAGGCTAGCCCTGTCCCGGGCTGGAGGGGAAGGCTGTGGGCAGGGAGCTACAGCGTCTGGAGAAGCCTCCCACAGCTCGCAGAGGTAAAAGAAAATGTGGGACATGGGCAGGGTGCCCACTGCATCTCCTGGAGACCCAGAGGCCTCAGGGCAGAGTGCTGTGCCGCGGGCACAGGTGGCAGTGGTGGAGTTCAGCTGCGAGGGAACGAGGTAGAGAAAGGCAGACCTGAGACGGTAAGAGGGGATGCAGACCACGGGCAGCTGCAGTGAGGACAGAGGGCTCGGTGGCAGTGAGTGGTCAGCGGTGCCTGGGCACACAGATGGGACAGTGACAGCTGTGACAGTAACTGGGGCGTGTCTGAACACAGAGGTGGAGCATTGTAACAGGACAGCAGTGAGCCCTGGTGTTACCATGAAAATAGGTTAACCGTTTGTGCAGGGCAGACATGGAGAGAGAGTTCAGGCCCATTGTTCCATGGGGGCGAGAGAACGGATGTGGCTTCCTTTCTAAAGGAAGTGAGTAGATAAATATACTGAATCACTTAGTTATATAACATCCAGTCACTGGGTCACACACCTGAAAGCAATGTAATATTGCATGTCAACTGTAGTTGAAAATAAAAAAATATATTAAAAAACATGTTACATAGAGTGTAGGTAAAGACACGCCAAAAAGAATGAACAACAACAGCCAAAAAGCAGGCTGCCGTCTGAAAATGGAGAAGAGGAACATGGAAGGGCAGAGGCAGGGAATGCGGCGGTCGTGCAGAAGGCAGTGAGTGGACAGTTGGTTGCCTTTCCAGAACCTGTTCCCGCAATGTCATTCTGATTCCCTCTCGAGGAATTTACCATTTTCCCACTAGCTGTGTGTCTTAAAGGGGTAAATGACCCACTCTCAGCTTTGGGATGGGCAGCAAAAAACACAGACGCTCTAAAAGACAGAGTAGAAAGAGGGACAGAGACCAAGATCTCAGTGGCAGCAGTTGGGGCTGCCGGACCAGACCCCACCCCCAACGTGTCTGCCAGTCACAAGAGCCAGTGCGTTCCATTCACTGTCCACACAGGTTGGAGCTGGGCTTTCGACCGCTTACCGTGGAAGGGCTGTTTACTAACACAAAGGGTATGGTACACGGCTAAGGCACAATTGTCACAGCATTTGTTAACTAAATAAAAGCTATCACTGCAACATATGAAGGAAAAAAAAACCAAGAAATGAGGGAGAAAACAGAGAGATAAAACTGTGATGGAAGACTGTAAAACTCCTCCAGGGGCCGAAGAGGAAGCAAGAGTGAACAGGTGGAGATCTGAATGATGTGATGGACAGGGCGGAGCTAACGGACCTGCCGAGTCTGCGTGGACGACACCCTTACAATTAAAGCTCAACAACTTGATGTGAGTTTTCTAAAGAAGAGAAACCACAACCTCCACCAAATATTCAGGACCTAATAACAAAGGAGAACGAGAAACAAATCCCCAAACCTCCAAGTCAACTAAAAACCCTTCTTTCTAACCCATTTTTTGAGTCGAAAAAGAAATAAAACTTGTAACTAGAGTGTCTAGAAAATAACTACAATAAAAATATGACTTTAAAACCTTTGAGATATAGCTAAAGTTGGACTCAAAGGGCATTTTCTATTAAGCACTTTATTAAATAAAACAAAAAAAAATCCATAACTCAAATTCCAATTCCAGTAATGAAAATCTGTACTTTGTGCTTAATTTTGCTGTGAACTTGAAACTGCTCTAAAAATAAAGTTTGTTTAAAAAAGAGAGAGAGAGAGAGAGAGAGAGAGTTCAGCCCTGACTGGCATGGCTCAGTTGGTTGGGCATTGTCCTACAGAGCGAAAGGTCGCTGGTTCGATTCCTGGTCAGGGCACAGGCCTGGGTTGTGGGCTGGGTCCCCAGTCAGGGCACGTGTGAGAGGCAACTGATCAATGTTTCTCTCTCACATCGATGTTCCTAACCCTCTCTTTCTCCTTCCCTTCCCCTCTCTCTAAAAATAAACAAATAAAGTCTTTTAAAAAAAGAGTTCATAAATCTTAGGAAAATAGAAGAAAAAAACAGACATGAAATTAAATATTAATAAAATAGAAAATGGTATAACTCATAAATAAACACAGAGATAGTTCTTTGCAGGATGGGTGGGAATCAGCGCATTGTGTCAATCTAGTAACTAGCTAAGAAAAAGACCAAGAGAGGAAGCCCAGTCATAAGAAACTAGGATTCACACAGGGATACTAAGCAGAGACACTGATAAAACTGGAAGGACTCTAAAATAGTACTTTGCTTAATTTTATGCTAATCAACTTAAATACAAGAATGAAATAAATGCATTCCAAGGAAAACGCCCAAGACCATAATGAATGGAAAGATAACTAGAAAGTCTACGGACAATCACAGAAGGGGCTGAGGAAGTTGCTTAAGGAGTCTGAGCCTGCGGAGTTCCCAGCCCCAGAGGGTGGTGTCAGGGGCAATTCACTCAAACCTTCAAGGAACAGATAACGCCTGTGCTTCATCAGCTCCTTCCAAACACAAAGAGACAAGGAAAGCCTCCTAGAACTGGTCAGAGTGCCAGAAGTCGTGGCAGAGAGCTCACGACAAACCGACTGGCACACCTACAAACAAGCAGCAGGGAGCCCTCACGCAGTGCCCAGGCACAAATCGGAGCCCTCGGTTGAAATCCGGTCTACGGGAGATTTAAGGAATTCCGAGCAAGAGGCGTTCTTAGAAGAGTAAAGATGGTTTAATATTAAGATGTCCATTAATACATTTCACCAAATATCATCCACAGATACCAAAAATTCATTTAATAAGTTTCAATATCCTAATTTTTAAAAAGCCCACGATAAAATAGAAATAAATGGATACTGCCTAGATATAAATTTATATGTTTGCACGGTATGTGTATTTTGTCATATTGAAACAATAGCATAATCCTGCTTAATAAGGAAATGCTAGAAGTGACGCCCATTTAAGTCGATACAGCACAAGAGCCCTGCTTATTAGTAACTATTACAACTGGATAGCTATCACCAAATTCTCACACCAGGCTTCGGCAGCTTCTACTCTCATAACTGAACGTGAGTGTGTCTGTGAACCTACACTCATGTCTACACTTTTTGTTGTCACGCTCGTACATCTCTGCCAACCCTTTTTTTCAGTGGCCAACCATTAATGGCCATTTCCTTAAGTGTTAGCGAGCTAAACTGTTGCACGGTGAAGGCCATTTGTACTGTTGTGAACGGCCTGTGTAAGTCCTTTGCCCATTTTTCCATTGGATGTTCTTCTATTTGCTGTATCTGTGAATTAACAATATTAACCCTTCGTCACAGATCCCATAAATATCTTTCTCAGGTTGTCTTTTCTCTTATGGATGGCGTCTTTTGACATGGAGAAACATGAGTGTTTTCATGAAGTAAAATATTCACTCCTATTTCTCAAGTTTTCTGGCCTCGGTGTTTGTATTGAGAAAGGCTCTATCTCAAGTGTATAAAAATATCCCTCACTGTGTGACTCAAACAGTGGCACAGTCATAGTTACAGTTTTACACTGAGTCCTCTGGGCCACCTATAATTTGTTTGGTGTAAGGACCGAGCTAGAGATACAAATGGCTGTCAAGCTTGCCCACGTCCAGTTGCTAAGTAACCCATCTTTCCCCGACTGGTCCAGGCATCCTCCTTAAATACTACTTTCTTCTGTAACCTCAGGTTTGCCCGAGCACGGGCAATTCTGCTCTGTCTCACTCGTCGGATTATTGCTGTGCTGGTACCTATTGTTTCAGAAACCAGCTTTACAGGGCTGATGTTTTCCGGGGCGAGTTTTTCTTGTTATCCTCACAAGTCAGTTCTTCCGTGTGAGCTGTAGAATTATTTTGTCAAGTTTCCAAAAAAGTTCTCTTGGAATGGTGACAGAGATGCAATTGAATTCTAGTTCAATTTAGAAAGAAATACTGAGTATTTCTACCTGAGAAGAAAATGTGTTTCTCTGTCTTAAAAATTGCTTTCATGTCCTTCAGTGGAGTTGTGTCATTTTACTCTTGGGCATCCTATGCGTTCTTCACTAACTATTTTTAGGCGCATTGTATTTTTGGTACTACTGTGGATGTCCGCTGTATTGGGCAGCAAAAAAGATCCGACACATGTTTATGTTACTATAATGTTCTCAGGGACCTCCAGGGGTCCCCAAAACATACTTTGGGGGCCACTGCTCAGAACCGCTACAATTAATATTATTTAAACGGGCTATAAAACATAACTTAAAAAGAACTCTACTGTTTGTTGAATGCATACTTTGTGCTAGACCCTGCATGTATTAAGTCTTCAGGATGACCCTTTAGGGTTAGCACAGCTATCTCCTGCCTCCTCTGCCTCTTCCGACTTAGAGATGAGCAGACTGAGACAGAGAGACTCAACCATTCCCCCCAAGTCACACACGAGTAGACCCTGGAGCCAGGATTTGAACCCGTGCGCACCCGACATCAAAGCTGCAGCTCTGCCCCTCATTCCTTGCACCGCCTTTCATTGAAAACACAAGCTGAAGATGAGTGACAGCAATCTCTTCGGCCTCCCCGCTGAGTGCTCCCTTTCAACGCCGCATGCCACCGGGGTCTGTGCGGGACGCCCACCAACGCTCCTCCACGAGCTAAGGCACCATTAATTCTGATGAACAGCTCAGAACATGCTTTTAACATGCTGTACCACACACGTGGGCGTGAGGATAGTCATTCCCCGATAAGTGAAAGGCTCACATCCTCTCATGAAGAATAGGCAGCAATGGAGATCAATGTCTTAAAGAGATTTTCTCTTTCTTTCTGTCAAGGGGTTAGATCCAGGATAGTGTAGCACACAGATAATAAAGGGGAAATACAGGAGACTGCAGATAACTACCATCCAGTCTCTTTTTCCTGACGGGCATGGAGGGAGAGGAAAAGCACACACTGTCTGATAAGACGCAGAGAAAATCCTCTCCGCGTGTGTCCGAAGCGATAGGAACAAGTAAGAGCAGAGCAGGACACATAGGAAAATATTAGGAGGATGAAGAAGAAAGTGAACAGTCCTGGATTACAAGGTCGGTTTCGGAGTCCGGCACATCGGCGGACAGAATCTGAGGCTTCCTTGTCCTCTCTGGGGACCCTTGCTGGGCTGCAGCGGGTGTCTGGAGCTGCGTACAGCTTCTGGTTCAGGGTCCCTTGGCACGGGAATTCCAGTTTTGTCTTCATTCACAGTACACGTCTGCAAATAACCACTGGACTTTGGAGTAGGAAGCAACAGAATAGTCCTGGCTACAGGTCTAAACGACATGAGAACAGTTGCCTCTTCTGAAGTTGTCCCTGACTGAGGGCCGACTCTCTCTTTAACACCAGACTCGCCTTTTCCCACCGAAACGGCTCTTCCTTGCTTGTAGGGTTATCAGCAGTGAAGAATGACAAGGAAGATACTACAGCACAATTTCTCAGAAGAAGTCTCTATGCCCACATCATCCATGGAAAAGTAGGGGGGAAATTACCACAAAAATGTTAAAGAGAAAGAAAAGGAGGAAAAAAACCCCGCAAACTGCTTCGTACCCCCTGCCCACACTGGCCTGGCCTGGAGAACATGGTGAAAGTCCTTTAGGAGTGACCCCAAGTAATTGTGGACAGATCCAACTTTCAGACAAAAATATAGGTTAAGGTTTCTGCAAACACAATTCCAAATATCAGAGTGTCCCAGAAGACCTTCGCCCCAGCCACGCAGGGGAACGGAGATGTGCTTCGCTGCTGACTGAGCTCACCAGGGCAGAGGCGTGCCGGGCTCAAACCCTGAAGGGGCTTCAAGCTGGTCATCAACGATGCACCGACCAATGGCGGGGTCAGTTTGAAGACCTGGGGGTTATCTGGATTCATCTTAAGTTCAAGTACAAATTTGTTATTTTTCTGTGTTTATTTGTAAGTGACCAGCACATACTATTGGAAAGAAAGGTAAATGATAGTGTAGATTACAAAAAATTATGAAACAGAGCACATGAAAATACATACAAATATAACCAATAACTGTCATTGCCTTCTAAAACAAGATTAAAGTTATGCATTGTCCCCTGACTACTGCTTTAACTCCAACCCCAGAAGTTTCTTATGTTGTATTTTCACTATCATTCAGTTTGAAATATTTTCTAATTCCTCCTGTGATTTCTTTTTTTTTGTCTTGAGTCATGTAGTTTAATTTCTAACTGTTTAAACAGTTTAAAATATCACTTATATTGATTTCTAATATAATTTATAATAGTCAGAGAACATACTATGTATAATGTCAAACTGAGCAAGAACCCTTTAGGTGAGGTGTCCAAGGTCCACTTGTAGTTTGAAGTCATTGGACAAAGCTGGTCATAAATATTCGTTAAGTTTGTTGATAATGCTATTCGCTATTCGTCTGACTTTTTGTCTCCTGTTCCATCAATTACTGAGAGTGGAATGTTAAAATCGTTAACTGAACTCGTTTCCTACTTCTCCCCAGAGCTCCTTTATTTTTTAATGTGTTCTTATGCTGCGTGACGGGGTGCGAACACATTTCAGACTGTTGTTTTCTTGATGAGTGAGCTCTTTCATCATTAAAAAACCTGTCTTTATCCCTTGTACTGCACATCTTTAACTCTGTGTCTGATATTAACAGAGCCAGTTTTCCTCTAATTTGTAATATACGAGGTTTGTCCAGCATGTATCCAAGTACCATGAAAAATAGAGACATTTATTGAAGAAGATACAAGAAACACTGTACATAGGACAGTGACACCTCAGTCCCCTCCAAAGCAGGCACCTTGGGACCTCACGCAGTTCTCCCAGTTGCCAGCAGCCGCCCCATCGTATTTTCTTGAAACTCATCGACAGCCTGAAATCTCTTCCCTTTCCAAGGTGATTTGAGTTTTGGAAAAAGCCAGAAGTTTCAGGGTGCCAAATCTGGGCTGTAGGGGGGCTGAGTCACCTGGGTGATTTGATGTTTCACCAAAAAACTCTGCACAAGACGTGATACATGAGTGAGCGCGTTGTTGTGATGAAGCTGCCCATCACCGGGTGCCCACAGCTGCGTCCTTCTGAATCATCTGGATAGTTTCCATGGAGGAGTGTTCAGGCTTAACGCAAAATCTGATGCAGATTCATTGCCCTATGTGCTCAGTCATTTTGAGTGCGAGAGCCACACAGTACCTGTGCTCAATGTCATCTACTGTCCCCGCTGACTAGGACAGTGAAGTCGTCATTGTTCATGCATGTGCATTCCAGTCCCCTCTCCTTGGCTGCCAGGTGCCATCGGTGTCACACAAACTGTTCTGGTTATATTAGCAATGACTGGACTTTTTCCAGACAGACCTCATATAGTTAAGATTGGTATATCCTTTTCCATCCCTTTAGCTGTAACCTACTAGGGCCTTTGGACCCGTTATGTCTAAGGTGAAACCCCTGTAAAGAGTTTAGGTCTCGCTGATGCTGTTGTTCTGATCCAGTGGAATTAGGCTAAAGAGAGTCAACTCAGAATAGAGAGTACACGACATCAAGATGGGTTCAGGAAAGAGCGCGGGAGTGGGGATTGCTTTGTAACCAAGAAGGACCCTTAGCAACCACTGGGCAGGAAGAACCTTTTAAATCCAATTATCCCAGCGGCTTAAATTTACTAAGCTATTTCTTAACCCCTAGTGTTACCATTTCTTGACAGCCCTGATTCAAGAATATAAGAATATGTACAGGAGGAGGAAGGCACTTAATTTCAACTTCTTGGGGGAAAAAACAAGCAAAGAAATCAAATTGGAAATTTTTGATTGTTCCTGTTTTGCGCTCCTGAAGATGTGCTCACTGGGTAATTAAGTACTCGGGTAATAACCGGGGGCGCTCGGTGCTGGAAGAGAAAGGCGAGATTTCATTATTTTCCAATAACCCATAGTCTTTAGGCTGTGGCGGTCCTCAGATCAATACTTCTATCTGCGTGAGGGCCACGCACATTCATTTTGCTGCACATCTAGCATTTCCAAAGAGGCTCTTGTTTCACACAAATAGAGTCGACCCAGTACTTTGTTTTTATAATGAATTCTCCTCCAAGAGGCATAAAGGACTTGGAAAATTGCAAGCTCCTCTTTTAACCAGCATGATTTCCAGCAGGTTTAATGAGTGTTGGTTTTTTTTTAAGGAAAAACAGTCACCCTGAAGACAAACAGTAGTGTTTATCATCTCGGCTGCAAAAGAGTCAAGACCCGAGTGTTCTTTGGATAATCAATTTCCATGGATTACTAATACCAGTTATGGGACTGATTGGGTGTCCCTCCCACCCCCCCCACCCCCCCACATCGGCAACTCAACAGTTGTGTGTAAGCTGTAATTTGCATTAAAAACGGCCATTTCATGATACAAATCCCGGGACGATCTGCTAACTTTTGTGCAAGAGACATGGTTTGAGAGGTACACAGTGTGTGCCATTCTATAAGAAACCCAGGTGCACAATTAAGCTTGTCACAGAATTCTTATCTGTCACACATTTTGATTTAACCTCCAGATTTAGTTGCTCAGCTCTCGACCTACCGTGGAAATAATGTTTTTAAAACTCACAGTGGTAACATCGTGCACACTGACCTTTTTCAAGGAGTCTGATGAATGATTCGAAGAATACAGACTTTAAATTCAGGCTTCAAGAAACACATTGGATCATAAATTCAAGTGCAGTTTATGGAACTCCCTGAACGGGGTTAAAGTTTTCTACGTGAAATAGGTTCTTGGCTACACTTCCTTTGAAGTCTGAAAAAGGGGGATTTAGCTGCTGTGTCTGCTGTCTTCCACACTCCTGTGTGTTTCTGTGCCTGTGACTTTGCTCACTGTGTTCTGTGAGTGTGAACAGTGGAAGGCCGAATGTCTGGGACACTTGTATGACAATGGCCGAGGTTCCTCTTAGTCGCTGAACTTGTGGATCATGAATCTAGACGCAGGAAGATGTCGTCCCATAAACATGAAAGATGCTCTGAAGCTGAGAGATCTATCACGTTGGCCTTATTTGTCGGGGGCTGGGGAGCAGCCTTTCCCCTGAGACACTGGGGGTCCGGGCCCCGGCCCCCTCTGGCAAGGAGACTTTCACAGGGAGCCGCCCTGAGGACTGCTCTCTCTCCGGCTGTGTAGCCAAAAGAACGTCCAGCAGAAGTGGAAGACAAAGAAGCATTATTTAACTTGTACAAAGAGAACCGCCCCCGCCCCCAATCAATACCATCTATGACCCGAATCTCTTCCACGGGAGAGGCCGGGAAACTCTGGCAGGAGGTTGACGGGTTTCGATGTGTTTTTGGTTTTAGGAGCGAATCACGCTTTCTTTCTACTCTGCAAAATTTCACCTTTTGCTACCCGGTATGAATACAAATCAGAGGTCAGAGCTGCAAGTTCGGGCTTAGAGTAACCTCTTCGTTGGTCCTATGCAATGCTTGCCTCCCAAACATTTAAGCATTTTGAGATAATGTACAAAGTGCACAGCATACATTTTAAAAGCTCGCCTTCTATGAAAATGATTACATATGATACCAGATAACGACACTTTGTGGTTCTCTGGGGAAACAGGAGGAATCGAGTTAGTCATGAAGTCAGACTTCACTCGGTCATCACTGCGCTGTGGGAGACCTGCGATGGGTGAAAGGGGTGCCCGCCAGCACCGAGCACATACTGCGGCCTTCAGTTCCTCTGTGGATGCTCTGCACTCCGGGATCGGGGCCGTCTTCTCAGCTTTAAAATAGCGAGGCCGGGAGGGTATGCAGTACCTGGGGCTTAGTTATATCGGGGGAAAGGATACTCTGCCACCATTTGCTTTTGTGAACGTGTAGGAGAGTATTTATCAGGGAGGTGGAGGTGGGATACAGAGAATCTTTGGGAAAACTAAGTTTTAGAAGAAAAAAGTTAGTGAAGCACAGAGAAAGAGACACACCAGCCATCTATATTCTGAAGAAAGATTGTCTCTGTTTTGCTTTTCATTAGCAAGTGTTGGGTAGAATGGTTGTAATTTTGATAAACTTTCAACAGATGTTTTTTTGTCAGTTGACTTCAGAGCCTTGAAATGTGAGAGCAGAGAGGGGTGGCTGGACCTGTGTGGCCCGCTGCTCCCCTTGGGGTGGGGACTCCTCACAGGGCGGCTCTGACAGGCGCTGCCCAGCTGCCACCCGAGACTTCTTTATTTTTCTTTTTAAACTATTTATTGTGTATGCTACTACAGCTGTCCCACTTTTCCCTGGGACCCCCACCTTCTTGGACCCGCACCTCTCTCCCTCCTGAGGTGGCACGTGCAGTGGCCCCTGCTAGGAAAGCCTTCTGCCTTTGGAACAGAAGTGCTGTCTCTGTGACACACGCTCCTCCAGGTGGCCATGTCCTCCTCCGCCACAGATGACCCTTTGACTCTGAAAGGGCTCCCAGGACCCCCTTCAGCCTTGGGGGATGGGGCGTCAGAGCCTTCAAGCCCCCCTCCCCCGGGTTACAGAGTGTCTCACACCATTTCCTGTAGAAAGCCCACGAATGTCAGCAAACCGGTTCTTCATTCTTCACCGTATCTGAGTCATTGTTTGCTTGGAAATTCAGATGCAAGCCAGCTACCCCTTTCTCTTCCTGCAGAAAAGACAGGCGCTGCCCAGGGCCCTGGAAGTGGACACACTCTCAGTGGTGGCAGGGCTGCGGCTGGAGAAGGCTGAGTCTCGGGGGGCGGTCTTGTCCCCGTGGGGCATGTCTGAGGCAATGGCAGGCCTGGGCATGGAGATGTAAGTGGGGGCGATTGGTGGAGGGAGCACTGGGCACAGGGAGTCACGGGGACATCTGTTTTCATTTTGATGTGATTAGCATCGGGGTGTTTGAAAAACCCAGTGCAAATGACTTCTGGTCAGCGGAGGTTCTTCAGTGGAGGTGTGGCCATTGCATTGTCCTGTTTTCCTGGAGGGTGCTCACATGGCCATCGTCACATGTGGACCAGGCAGGAGACCCCAGTGGCGGGCACTGTGTCCTTCCTGGAACCGCCTAGCTGTAACAAGGTCATCATCATCAGAAGAGTTGTCTACCAATCTCTCATCAGTGCACCACCGTGTACTCTGGAATGAACTGCAATGATGTTGGAGAATCACAGTAATCAGTGAAGGAGCGATCTTATCCTTATTTTAAGGATGGGGAAACCTAGATCCGAGAAAAGGAATGACTTGCTCAGGGCCACAGGGGTGGGCGTGTCCCGGGCCCGGCCGGTGGACTCCCTGTCACCCTACTTACTAACCCAGAGAGCTGAACAATAAGCTCATGAAAACAAGAAAAGTCGGTCGCTCCCCAGGCTTCCCAAATGTCACTTGTCTGAGGCGGCGCCCTCACACACAGGTGCGTTTGCAGCCCCAGGAGCGAGTCCTTCACTGCTGGTCCCAGAGGAGCCATGGGCGAGGAGAGGGGAGTGGCCCAGGAAAGGAGGTGACGCTGTCCCCTGGTGGGGGCGGGGGAGGGGGCCAGTTTGCTTGCCTCTCAGATTTGGGAGAACAGTGGCTTTCCCTGAGATTTTGTTCAGGGTCCAGGAATGGAGAGTCCCACCTCTGGGTGCTGTGAGCCCTTAGACTGGGCCCGGATAACATCTAACAGAAGACAGATTTGCACCCTGCCCCACGCAAGAAGAGCGAGGGTGACCACCAGCTCTGGGGATGCCACCGAGGAAAAGCCAAGGAGATGCGTCAGACTGGAGAGCAGCCGTGTGTGGCCAGTCTCTGCTTTTGGATGTCTGGCGCCACGTCTGTCTGACTCCAGCAGTACCTGCTCCGTGCCAATGCCCTCGCTTTCCTGTCTGACCTTGAAAATGCACAGGAACATTTGCCTCTGCTCTGCTCTGAGCTTCCATGGTGAAGTCTGTTCACGGCAAGGAGTCAGTGCCGGCCTTTAAGGCTTTGCACTGGGAAGCCCTGTGGGAAATCAAGTCCCCTCCCAATCCAAGACAGAAGGCGCGTCCAAGAGAGGCCTCCACGGCTCCCAGAGGGTGGAAATAAGGGCCCTGGGTGGGCTCTCCAAACCACCAGCGTGCTGGTCGGGGCCCGAGGCAGGCATTCTTAGGGGAATATCCAAAACAATTGTTTTTAATTTAAAAAGTTGGACAGAACACACCACCTGACCACAGGACTTACTGAAGAGCTCCTGTCCCCAGCGTGACATTGCCATAAAAATGGACCAGTGGAACGGAAGAGTCTAGAAATCAACCCAAGCATACGGTCGATGGCTTGTCAACAAGGGGATTTTAACGGGAACAGGCTAGTGGTGCAGGAGCAACTGGTTTCCGTGTGAACAAAAAAGAGCCCTGACCCTTACCTCACGCCATATACAAGAACTAATATGACGCAGGTCATATACCTAAACGCAGAGCTAAGGTCATAAAACTTCGAGGCCCTTTGCATTTCCATGTAAATTTTGGAGTTGGTTTTCCAGTTTCAACTTGCCTTCCTGCATGATGCTGGGTCTAGGCGTTTTTGGTTTGCTTGGGCACCTGGGGAGAATGGTGAGCGCAGACCCTCAGCTGCATCAAACCGTGGGCAGGGAAGGTGTCCTGTGTGTGTCTCTCTCTCTTGCCCTGCCCCCACTAACCCTTGGTTTCTTTAATTATTCGAGGAATCCTTCTGGCAATTAAAATTCCCGCTACATAGTCACAGTCGGTGTCAAGCATGTCTTCATGGCTGAATGTCTTCCTCTCATCTGGATGCCAGCCGTCGGCCTGGTGGCACGGACGAAGACCTCGGAGCACGTATTTTCATGGGCAGGAGTCTCCCTGGCACATTTTGAGTAAATTGTGCTACCACCGTGCAGAACTGGATTAATGTCTGTTTTACCAATAAGACCCAAATGCTGTCACTTTGTCTGCCAAGTGTGGACCCAGTTACCTCTCTGCTGTGTTCGGTGGCATTGTTGTCCTTGGCTGTTTTATTTTTTCCGCTGAAGTATTGGGAAAGGACCCTAAGTGACTGGGTCCAAGAGGGCCTTGCCTCGTAGCCCAGCGAAAACAAACACGGAACCCAACTGCACCGGCCCTACAGGGCGTGGGGCTGGACCTACGGTGAAGATGTGAGCTTCCTGGAGCACAAAACTGAGAGCCAGCGGACGTCCCTGAGCGAGAATGTCACAGCGAAGCTTCGCCCTGGGAGCCCCACTCTCCTCACCCCAGTCCTGGCCCCGCAGCACAGCTGGCCGGGGTGTTTCAGAAGCTGCAGTGCATCTTCGTCAGCAGGACCCTCGTGTTCAGCCTAGGGTCATGCATTTCCTCTGCTGTCCCCATTTCACAGATAGGAAAATGGAGGCCTACATACAGAGAGGCTGAGACACTTGGCTGAGGTCTTATAGCCACGAGGTGTAAAAGCCAGGATTTGGACCCAGGCGGTCAGAGCCCAAACATGAGCAGAGCATTTTGTTTGTCTGTTTGTTAGATGGACTCATGTTAAACACTGAGTGGAACGATTTCATGTTTGTATTTGAAATGTTTCACTACTTAAGTTTAAGTGTGTTGAAAGGGGCAGCTCAGCACGTCCGCACTTTCCCTCCAGAAGTGCATGCACATGGATGGTTGTAACGCTTGTGTCACACGCAGGCCTGCGGCGGGACCACTGGCCCTCTGCCGTCACGAGCGTTCGTGGAGCTGAGTGAGACTTTACTGGCCACAGTTACACCCGCCAGTTAGTTATCTGTGCCGTAGGGCAGACAATGGAATTCTTATTATGTGCTCAGAACCCGCAAAGCCATTTCCATGGAAACTCTGTTTTCATGTCACATCTTTAATGAAAGAACGCCGCATTTACAACTTCATTACTAGTTAAAAAAAAAAAAAAGAAAAGTGTACACTCACACACACATAAACCCAGCTACAGTTCTGAATCATGGCCACGGGCACGGTTTGGAACACGGGGACCGTCACAGAAGAATCGCTAGGACCGTCATTTCTGATTGAGCGAAGAGAGAGAAGGCAAATGAATCGCCCAGCCCTCCCCACCGTGCCAGCAACTCCGAGTGTCGGGCTGGCTCTTTCTCTCCCGTGATTTCAGTAATTCTGGCAGAAAATGACTCCCCACCCTTAGGAACAAGCGTGTTTGGGCATGCAGAAGGGAGATTTTTAAACAGACTCCTTGTTTCCCTCCAGGGAACTCCTGGCTGACCTGCCTCTTCTGTTTTTTGAGAGAATATGTTCAAAATGGTTGCCTTCTTCAAGACTTCCTTACCGCGAGAAGGCTGGCAGGAGAGGGGTCTGACTTGCTGTCAGAAGATTGCTTTAATAGAACAGAAAGATTGTCTAATCATGGTCTCTAATCACCGAGGGGAATTAATTCTCGCAGCATCAGCGCAAGTATCTGGAAAAGGACTTTCACAAGAATTACTAGCAGAGGACGACGTCGCCTCCATCCTGAAGGTCTGACAGGACAGCGGCAGAGACACAGAATGACAGGGAAGAGGAAGAGCCCGTGCCGCTGTCTCCACGTACACAGCCACCCCCCACCTTCCAGAATGTTCCCCTGCAAACAAGTGGACTGGTCACTGCTGCTGCCCACGCCCCCTTCACCCCATGCCAGGGCTGGAATGTGCAGATGGGGAATAATCTCGGGGCAGCTCGACGGGCACAGTGAGGTCATGGTGCCCTGCGCGGTGACATCCAGTCTTGCCTGGGGCAGCAGACCCTCACTCACCAGACCTGCCCCCACCCCCGGGGTTGCGACAGCGGGCACAGTGGCTGGGCTGCAGTTCACCTTTGTCCATTCCCTGGGGGCTGCGCTGAGAACGCCCTCCGGGAGGGAAAGCTGCCAGAGAAGACAGGAGGTACCTTCAAGTGCCCTGGGAGGGAAAATGCCCATTTGTCTGCAAAACCTAACGTACCTATTCACTAAAGTTCTTCCCCTAAGAGCTTTGGACGGCTGGTACAGGTTTTTCAGTGCAGCTCACAGTACTTGAGGACAATAAAGGCCCATTGCTTTAATAACACACCCTGGACGGGAGGCATCACTAGGATAGAGGAAAACTCGGTGCGGCCCTGAGGAGTTCACATCCCCCGGCCCTGGTTTCCTTAGCAAGACATCAAGTGGTCGACTTTACGAATTCATGTGCCTTCCGCCAAACCCCACTCCAGTGTCAGGCTGAAGCACAGAGCTGCCTGCGTGACTGGCTGACCCAGTGCTGCCCTTGGAAGCGTCCTTAGGGTGCTGAGCTGCCGGAGCCCGTTGGCTATCTGTCCACGGTGCCCCTGCAGGCCTCACCCGCACAGCCCCTCGGCGCCAGCCTCCCTGGGGAATGCCGGCCCGTGTCTGGGAGGCACTTGATGGGGACGTGTGTGGGCTGCACTGCTGGTATGTTGTGTGATCCCACCTCTAAGGCAGCCTGCACACCCAGGAACGACCTAGGTGGCCGTTTCTGTGCGACGTGGTAACAAACACAGAGACGAACTCGAGCACTGACTCTGGACATGGGGCGGGAGGAGGCCTGGGGAGTGGGGTGTAGCACTGGGCTTGTAGTCAGACCTTCTGGGTTTGGGGTCCAGCCGTGGGACCCTGGGCAAGTGGCTCTGAGCTCCCGTTGTCTGCAAGCGAGAACACTAGCACCCACCGCTGAAAATCTCCCTGCATGGGTCTGAAGACCACCCAAGCGGATGTGGTGAAACGGATTTGTAAACTATAATAGGCAATATGAGAGTGTTACTGAGAACCCCAAGCAGATACACCCCCTCTTTCTACGAATTCCACAGGCGTTCCCGCCCCGCCGGCCCCACTGCAGACCCCGCCGAGTCCTGGGACCCGTCAGCTCACACGGTACCTGGTCAGCCCGTAGTCACAGTCAGCCCTCTTCCTCAGCAGCCCCCTTCTTACCGATGAGTCTTTTCCTTCCTCATTTGCACCCCTGGTGCCTCCCACTGTGGTGGACAGAAAGGACTCTGTAACAAGAGCTCTGTCTACACATTCAGGTCATTTGAAAATGAACAGAGAGCCTCCAAAACCCACAGGTTTTTCCCTAGAGATGAGTCATCTTCCAAAGAAAAAAAATGCTTTTTATCACCATTTAGAAATACCTAAAAAGCGGTATATGTAAAGATGGTCGCTGAAGAGTCATTTAGAATAGGGAGAAGTTGTGATTAATGTAAATGTCCAAAATAGGATAAAGGGGGAAGCTGGGAATGGGTGGACACCAACCGTACCCACGGGGAACATGCAGACGAGGGGAACGCCAGGTGGTGACAGAGCTGCAGAGAGGATGGCGAGAGAGGAGGGACCGGGGCCATCAGGGAAAGCCTCTCTGTGGAAGTGACATTTTTGCTGAGGTCCGAACCAGAAGGTGGCAACATCCGTGAGCCCAGCAGCAGGAAGAGCGAGCTCCCCAGTGCCGCAGAGGAAGGAGCCAGTGCAAAGGTCTTGCGGTGGGGACAAGGGTGGCTTGTTTGAGGGGCAGACAGAAGGGCAGTGTGCATCACGCACAGTGGGCCAAGGGGACAGTTAAGAGAGAAGGCTGGGAAGAAAGTCGCAGCCAGATGCTGAGGCCTGACATAGAAGGGAAGTCAGCCGGGGGGTGGAGATGAAGACAGAAGGAGCCCCGGGAGAGTGGTCTGTGGGACCCTAGGAACGGGGATGGGGTGTTCAGCTGAGCCATGCTCAGGGGGTCAAGAAGGCGGAGCTTTAATGAGAGTGGGGAGAATATTTACAGATCCTTGGACGAAAGAAACACGGGAGCAGAGGCGAGGGGAGTCGCCAGTCTCTGCACGTCAGGCGCTTCTATCTGCTGGGGTTTCTCAGTGACGTGCCAGCAAAACGTTCGAATCAGCTGTCGAGCAATTCCAATCAGCTTTCTTAAAATTAACTTTTTATTCTGGGTAATTTGAGATGTAAAGGAAAATTGCAAAGATAGTACAGAGTTTCCGTCTATCCTTCACCCAGATTCCATAAATTGACATCTTACATAAATGTGTTACATTTGTCAAAATTAAGAAGTTACCACTGCCTTCCTGCGAACCGAGTCACAGACTGTAATTGGATTTCACTAACATGCTCTTCTCCTTCCAGGATCTAATCCGGGATACCACATTGCTGTTAGCCAATTAGCTCGAAAAGATTCCTTGGCCAATGTACAAAAATTGTTAATTTTATCTACCGCATAGGGTCAGTGTGAGAATTAACTGAAAAATCTGTAGGAAAAAGCTTTGGAAACTGAAAGCACTGCAGCGTCACAGGTGGCAATGACACAAACTTCTGTCATCTGGGGCCAGGCCCATGGGCCACATGAAAGGGGGACCTGGCAACAGAAACATGAGTTTGTGTCCCGTGTTGTGCTGGGTGGCCATTTAGCTTTTTCTGTAAAATAAAAGACACGTTTTTCATTTTCACCCATGACTTCATTGATTTGGATATTTTGAGGATGTCGGCTGTCTCCCACGTGGGATAATGTTGATTGTTCTCAATTATTGTCTCCATCGGATCGCTGTCAACTTCAACAGGTCCACCCAACCGTGGAGCATCGTCCAGCGAGGAATCTCCGGCACAACACTTCGCAAACCACTTTGACACGTTCGATCAGTCACAGCACCTTCTGCACACACTGCACAAGTCTTGTTTTGCATTTCGGTTGTATTTTTACCTTTCTTGAAATAGTAAAGCACAATACGCCAAAAATGTTGCGTATTTTCTTCCATCTTCAATATTAAAATGGCTGCACAAAAATTTACCAACTTTGATAAGTTTTTTAAAATGCACACTGATAGGACAGCTGTCACAATACAATCTCACCAAATTGTTTTGAATGAAGTTAAAGACCACGAAGTGCTACTACAGCCACCTTATGGAAAAAAACAAAGACTTTTTGGCCAACCCAGTACTTTTGTATGTGATTATGAGCCTCATCTGCTGACCCAAAGCTGTTGTCTATTATACATGCCAGGCGCTGGGGTAACTAGGGAGGAGCTGTGTCCTGCCCCCACCCTAGCCTCTGCGGGGTGCCAGCAGCCCGGGCATTGCCCAGCTGGCAGGTGCATCACTCCCGTCCCTGCCACAGTCACCACAGCTGCACCCTCCCCTGGGCTCCCCACCTCACTCTCTCTCTACAGTCCTACTTCTTACAAGGAAGCCAGGCACTGGAACGGCGCCCACTGTGATCCAGAATGGCTGCAACTTCGCTCAGTGATGTTGGCAAAGATCCTCTTTCCAAAAGAGATGGCATTCACAGGTTCTGGGGGGGCACTGAATTTTGGGGAGACTTGTCAACCCCGTATAAAGCTCTAATTCATTTCAAATGACTCATCAACCTCATGAGGTACTTTTTAAAAAATGGTATCTTTTAAATTTATTTTTAAGATTCTTATTCATTTATTTTTAGAGAGAGGAAAGGAGGGAGAAAGAGCAGGAGAGAAACATCAATGTGTGGTTGCCTCTCACATGCCCCCTACTGGGGACCTGGCCTGCAACCCAGGCATGTGCCCTGACTGGGAATCGAACTGGCGACCCTTTGTTTCACAGGCCAGCACTCAATCCACTGAGCCACACCAGCCAGGCCGAGGCAGATACTTCTATCAACCTCAATGTACAGTCATAAAAACTGAGGCTTAGAGAGGAAAATCACTTGCTCAAAGTCCATTAGCTTTAAGTGGCTGTGCTCAAACCTGGTCCCCAAACCCCGAACACTTCACCACTGTTCCAGTGTTTCTCATACTGGGTGGGGTTCAAGGTCATACTCTTGGGATGCCTCTAAGTCTCAACAATAATTTTGAACTTTTGTTCTTTTATTCTGACAATACTCTTCTAAAAAGTTCATGTCAGCATATTTTGGAACCTTCCCATGTAACCAAATATTGCTGCCCATCCCAGTGCCCACCCTGTAACTCCGGCTAGGATGGAGTTGGGGTGAAGGCCAACTACGAGCAAACACAGAGGACTGCACAGGTAAAGAACGCCTCTTACCAAGTAAAGCCCAAATGACATCACAGCACGCCGGACAAACGCCGGATCCCTGGGAGTTGGCTTGAGAAACGTTCTCCAGACAAAGGAAGATGAAGACAGTGTCATTGCGCGAAGTTGAGACTCTCAGAACTCCCCAGACTCAGCCGGGAGGAGAGTCACATATGAGAAGTAATTTAATTCTGTCACAGCAACATCATCTGTCACTTTAGATCCATGCTTTTAATTGGACTTTTACAGGTTTTATGGTTTTCTTTGCATTTGATCTTTAAATTTGTTTTGGCTTTAATAGATGTATGAGAGCCATAAACAGAAGGAAGTTATGCTTAATTTATGTTTGCACTATTTGAGTGATGCTGTCATGGAATTAAGGTCAGCCCGAGGAGCTCACGACGTCTCAGGCTAGAGAGAGAGACACCACCCTCTGCTTTCTGCTGCTCCCAGCCTTTCTCCTGCCAGTGGCTGTGGAGTGGGCTTCAGAGTGGGCTGCGCTCTCACTCTGCAGGAGGGGGAGGAGACCTGGTCTTGGGGAAGGCGGGTCACTTCCCAAATGGGATCTCAGTCTGAGAGGGCCCGTCTGTCAGTCAGGACTCTGAGCTAGAGTCTGGGCCAGAAAACTCAGTTCACATCAGCTGAAAACTCAAAGGGAGTCTATTGGTACATGTTACTAAATAGGTCAGGGGTAAAACTTACTGTTGGCTGGTTTTGAACAGGGGTGCAGATAAGTGACCCGGGCTTGGGCTATTTTTTCCTCTTAGCACCCTACCCCCCATGTCTCAGGTCAGCTCTCCCCCAGGGTCCCAAGATGGCCACCAGCAGCTCCTAGGACTTGGTGCTTCTTTATTCAAGTTCAATGGGGACACAGCAGCCCAGAGGTAACTCCCAGGTATCCCCTCGGCTCCCACTTGGCTCTATGCCCCTCTCCTGAGCATCCCTGGACCCAGGGAGAGAGGAGAGCAAGGTGACGTGTGGTTCATATGCTCACCCCAGAGCTGGGGGCACAGCCAACACCACCGGAAGTGCACAGCTGGGGGTGGTGTTCCCCAGAAGGGACTCGGGAGAGAGCTGAGAAAAGATGAGTGGATGGGGGACACACACATGACAGAGGTCTAGGAGACACACCAGTGGCTGAGACTGCAAGCTCACCTGAGCGCTCATCTGTGTCGCCATCCTTGCCGTGTTACCTGGAGCAGCGGTTTAACTTCTCAGCACCCCAGTGTCCTCAGCTGCCAAATGGGGACCGGGAAATATCTATGAGGCCTGTCCAGAAGGTATCCAGCCAGATGATAGAGGAATTTAATAAAGAAGATACAAGATACAAGAAACATTGTATGTAGGACAATGACGTCTCAGTCCCGTTCAAAGTAGGCACCTTGGGACCTCACACAGTTCTCCCAATCGCCAGTAGCTGCCCTGTTGTATTTTCCTGAACCCCATCGATGGTCTGAAATCTCTCCCCCTTCCAAGGTGAGTTTTGGAAAAAGCCAGAAGTTGCAAGGCGCCAAATCTGGCCTGTCAGGGGGCTGAGTCACCTGGGTGATTTGAGGTTTTGCCAAAAAACTTTGCATGAGATGTAATGCATGAGTGGGTACATTGTTGTGATGAAGCTGCCCATAGTCACCAGTTGCCCATAGCTGCAGCCTTCTGACTCATCGAATAGTTTCTGCGGAGGAATGTTCAAGCTTAACACAAAATCTGATGCAGATTCGTGGCTCTGCTCACTCAGTCATTTTTAATGTGATGGCCACACAGGCCACATGCTCACTCAATGTCATCTACCACCCCTGCTGACTAGTACAGTGAAGTCACTGTTCACACACACGCATTGCAGTCCACTCTCCTTGGCTGACAGGTGCCATCAGTGTCACACAAACTGTTCTCATTATATTAGCAATGGCTGGACTTTTTCTGGACAGACGTCGTATATCAGAGTGTTCTGGGGTTTTGTGGGGGCAAAAACTAAATCAGACACGGTGATTAGCCCAGCATCTGGGACACTGATGTCCACACTGAATGTCAGCTGTTATTCATAGCAGTTTAACTCGATCCCAACACAGAGGCAGAGTAAGAGCCTGGACGGTCGTCACTGAGCAGTGAGTTGTCACCGGGCAGTGAGAAAAATAAAAAATCACTGTCCTGAAAAGCGCTCCTTCACTCTGCCCCTCCCGATGACGGCAGACTTTGCCTTCCTCCCTCCTTTCACATCCAGCCTCTTGAGGTCTCCACGTGCGCCATCGCTCTGGGGCCTCCTTTGTCCTTCATGACACCTTGACCTTGCTCCTGGCTCCAAGGAGGGCGCTCACCTGTGGAACACTGATGGCCTCCTGGGTTTGAATCCCCATCGGTCTTAGTCAGCTCGGGCTGCCTCACGAAGTACCACAGCCCGGGTGGCTTAGCCAGCAGACATTTATGCTCTCACTGTCCAAGATCAAGGGGCTGGCAGGGCTGGCTCCTGGTGAGACCCGTCTTCCTGGCTTGCGGATGGCCACCTTCCACTGTGTCCTCACACGGCCTTTCCTCTTCCACGTGCATTCCTGGTGTTTCTTTCTCTTAGTACGAGGACACCAGTCCTACAGGACCAGGCTCCCACCCTTACGACATTTAACCTTGAGCTCCTCCTTAAAGGCCCGTCTCCAAACACAGTCACAGTGAGGGCTGGGCTTCAGCACATGGATTTGGGGTTGGGGGCGGGGTGGGAAACACGTCAGTCCACAGCACCACCCTGCCTACAGTGACAACTGCATGTCCACCGTCTTGTCCCCAGCTGCTGTGCCTGCCTCTCTGATAGTTCTTCGCTTTTACACCTTTTAGATTTGCTTCTTACCTAGCCGGGCTCCTGGCGCCCTCCTGGGACCTCCCACATCTCATTCTGAGTGACCTCATCCACCTCCGGAGAGCTGTGTGCTGATGATGCCGCCGCCTCTGCCTCGCACCCTGCACTCCTCTTCCCAGCTCCTGTCCCATATTTCTTCTTTCCGATGCCTGTCACTCCTAACTGCAGGCATTTCTTCCTCCCAGGGGATACTTGGCAATGTCTGGAGGTGCCTTTGGTCATCACAACTGTGTTTGGTGGTGTTACTGGTATCTAGTCATTCCTGCTAAGCATCCTACAATGCACAGGACGGAACCATCCAGCCCTGAAAGTCAACAGTACTGAGGCTGAGGAACCCTGAGTGACAACCACTGACAATAGTTTGGAGCGTATCCTTTCAGCTATTTTTCTGAAAGGATATGATTATAAAGACATGTATACTTCTAAAAATAAAATGGGATTATGCTACATGTATTGTTCTGCAAATAGCGTGTATCCCTTATGAATATCATTTTCTCAGTTGGTACACAGAGTTCTTTTTCATTCTCTTTAAGAGTTGTATAGTATTTTCATTTTCTGGATATACTATTCTGCTCTTGTAACACTACAACACTTTGCAATGTAAAGTTACATGTGCATAACAAGTACTAATAAATTATTTTGAAGGAACTGTATCCCCAATAAACTATGGAGCTAAACCATTGGCCAATTCAAAAAAGGTATGAAAATGCATTGTCATTCACAGAAGGTGACTTGCAGCTTAAACGAAATCTCCCTTCCCACAAGATTACTGTGATATTTTTACATTCATTGATGAAGTTCAGAAAAGGGCAGAATAAGAGCTGTCCTTCCTCAGAGAGCCCGTTAGAGAGAAGGCAAGTCCCCCCTCACTCATTCCCAGCCCAGGAGCCCTAAGTGTGACTTGGCCTTCACTGCTCTAGGAAGAAGGTCATTGGAGAAGGCTGGGTGGTTGGCCATTTGAATTGTTCGGAAATTTTTCAGTCGTGAGTCCCTGACAGGGACAAATACTACAAAGGATATCAAACAAGCAAGAAGTCTCAAAATTGTTCGCCTCCGGGTGTATTTGCTGGTGAACAATTGGATTCAGCAGAACTATAGAAGCGATATTTTGCTCTCTTCCACTGAATGCAATAAGAAGTCTGGTGGGATGGAGAAGTCCTTGCTCCATATGAAAAATAACAAAAGCTCAGTGTCCCGCAGCACTAGGCTTTCTTAGCACAGTTCCGGGAGGTGGTATTGTTTCTGGCAAGAACATATGACTCTCGGTTCATTTATAAAGGTAGCTAACCCGTGGCCATGAGGAAAACAAAACACACAGAGTTCCAAGACTGAATTTCTTTTGTGGACGATACGTGGGTGTTTTTGAACGTCAGAGACCAAGACGAGCAGATTAACTGACCAAATCTACGCAGCACATGGAGCTAGTAAATAACCAAGGAATCTGGATGACGGTGACGCCAGCAGGGTCTTTCTGGCCAGCCTCCCTCCCCCTCACCTGTCTCCCTACTGTATGTGGGTGACTGAAGTGGCAGGCACTTTGCTGTGAGTGGTGTGAAAATGAAAGTGACTGCTAATTATTGTAGAATCTCTTCTTCAGAAGTGGCCCTGTGCAGGGTCTGGCTATCATTAGTTAAGACATCAGGTCAGGAGGGCCCTATACTCAGAGGCAGAAATGAGGCTGGATGTGGGGTCTCCTGAGGCAGATCCAGTGTTCATCAGAAGGCAGAACTGGACTTGGCAGAGCGGCTGGACGTTTAGGGGACCATGAAGAGGAGGAATCCCAAACCCTGAGCATGAACTGTGGCTAAGTGCTTGGCCAGTCGCTGAACTATGGGAGTGTGTTCCTTTCACATGCAAAGGTTGGTGCATAGGTGCCAGGTGCTGCTGTAGCTGGTACCTGCTGTTGCTGACTGATCAGCTCACCTTGTGGATGGGACAGGCAGCAGCCAGGTATGCAACATCTTCTGCTCCTGCCTGGTCCCTTCAGTCCTCTGATGCCTGGTTCAAGGCCATCATGAGATGCAGAAATAGCAAACAGGCATGAGCTGTCTGATGAGATCCCAGAATCATGCCAAGTCAAGTCCCCTAGATAACCATGCATTCTCTATCATTCTTAGGTATTGTTGTTTTAAAATCCTACTTGACCGATATACCATTCAAACAGCATAAGAAAACTGGAGTGACTATATTAATATCAGATGACAATAAATGTTAAGTCAAGGAGAATTACTGGATAGATAATTCATAATTCAACAGGATTATTATTACAGCAGGGAGATACAATTATAGATGTAGGCTCGTGTAATAACAGAGTTACCAAATACATGAAGCCAAAGGTACAGAATTGGAAGAAGAAATAGACTAATCCACAATTATAGTTGGAGATTTCAGAATTCCTTTCAGTATTAACTTTAAAAATCAGTAAAGATATATACATAAATGACTCATTGAGCACCATCAACCAATTAGACCTAGTTGTCATTTATTCCATCCAATAAGAGCAGAGCACATTTTCTCCAAGGGCATATGGAACATTTACTAAGAAACCCATATGCTGGGCCATAAAACAAGTCTTAATAAATTTAAAAAGATTGAAACAATATGCATTATGTTCTCTAATAGTAACAGAATTAAACTAGCAATCAATGACAGAGTGATCTCTGAAATATCCCCAAATATTTGGAAATGAAATAGACACCTCTCAACGACCCATGAATCAAGGAAGAAATTTCAGGAGAAATGAGAAAATATTTTGAATTGAATGAGAATGAAGACACAACTTATCCAAATCAGTGCGACGCAGTGAAGGCAGTGCTTAAAGGAAAATGAATATCTTTAAATGTTTATATTAGAAAAACATAATGTTCCCCTCTCAGTAATATAAGCTTCCACATTAAAAAGCTGGAAATAGATGAACAAATTAAACCCAAAGTAAGTAGAAAGCAGGAAATAATGAAGAGTGGAAATCAATGACACAGAAAACAAAAAATCAGACTAAGTAGTTGAAACCAAAAGGTATTTTTTGAAAGTATTAATAAATTCAATAAAGCTCTACATAGACTGATCAAAGACGGGGGAGACAAAACGAACCAGTTTCATGGTGAATGAGAGAAGACACATTACTAAAAATTCGACAGGTGTTAGAAAACACTAATTATTATGGACAACTTTATGCCAATGAATGTGACAACTTAGATGAAATGTACAGATTCCTTGAAAGACACAGATTACCAAAATGAAGACGAAATAAAAACATGAGTAAGGAAATCAAATTCTCAATTTAAATCAGTCCTGCCAAGAATATGTGAGGCACGTATTACTTTACTGGAGAATGCTATCAAATATTTAAGAAGGAACTACTACCAATCCTATACAAAGTCTTTCAGAAAGTACAAGAAGAGGTAAGCCTTCCAACTTATTGTATGAAGCCAGAACTATTTTTATACCAGTGTTAGACAAAGACATTAGAAGAAAAAATGGAATCTATGAGCCAATATCATGAATGAACATAGAAGCGAAAATCCTTAACAAATATTAGAAAATCAAATCCAATAAAAACTCCACATACCAGAAATGCAGGGTTGGTTTATCATGAGACATCAATCATTGTAAATCATTACATTCACAGAGAAGACCACGTGATCAGCTCGACAGAGGCAGAAAAGGTGTTTGGTGAAATTCAGCACCTGTTCTTAAAAACTCTCTGCAAGCTGGTGATAGAGTGAAACCTCCTCAAACTGATGGAGAGAATTTATGAAAACCCTACAGCTAGTACCATACCTGACGGTGAAATAGCCCTTTCCTCCCTGAGATCAGGAATGGTCAGAGGGTGCCCGCTCTCACCACTCCCCCTTAGCGTCATACGGGAAACTGTGGTGCTCACAGTAGGCTACCCGCGTGCATGCAGATGAGGAAGGGGGAAGTACACCCAGTGTTATTCCCAGAACATGGTTGTGTACATAGAAAATGGACCAAAGCAATCTCTACAAAGGCATTAAAATTAATCAATGATTTTAGTAAGATCCCAAAATGTAAGGTCAGTACAACATCAGTGACATCTGTATGTACTAGCAAAGAAAAACTGGAAAATGAAATTGTATAGCAGTATAAAACTATAAATTATTTAGGAAGAAATTGAACAAAATGCATGCAAGGTGTTTACACTACAGCATATCGCTGAGAAGAGAAAAGTGAGCTGTAACTGGGCAGGGATCGGAAGATTCAATATGAAGATGTCAGTGCTCCCCCAGCTCATCTACAGAATCAACAGAATTCTGACCAAAACCTTGCTGGGCCTTTTTGGTAGAAACTGACGAGCTGATTCTAAAATCTGCATGGAAATTCAAAGGATCTAGAACAGCCAAAATAATTATTTAAAAAATAACAAAGTTGGAGGACTTGGAGTACCTGATCTCAAGTCTTAACATAAAGTCACAGTAATCGAGAATGGACGGTATCGCCGCAAGGACTGACATGCAGACCAAGACTCTTATTTATATGGTTAATTGTTTTTTGCACATCAGTAGCTTGCTTCTTTTCATTGCTGTGCAATATTCCATGGAATGGATAAGCCAAAACATGGGTAAATCTCAAAAACATCATCCAGTCAGACATAGAAGCCCACAAGGTACATGATTCCATTGATACGAAATTCTAGAAAAGGCAAAACTATAGCAGCGAAAGGTCGGCAGCTGGGGGCAGGGCTGGGCAGGGGAGCGACAAGGGAACGTTGCTTGGGATGGACACTTGGGGTGATGCAAGTGTCCAGTCGTGACTGAGGTGGAGGTCATGTGACTGTGCAGATTTGCCCAAACTCATCCAGCTGTACACTTAATGCAGGTCCATTTTATTGTGTTAAGTTATATTCCTCAAATGTGCTCCCAAAAGAGCAAGAATGCTTCTAGACACAGGGTAGCCCCGGGCTGTTTCCCGGACCTCCCCATCCCAGGCAGCAGGGGAGGCTGCCTTCCCTCTCTCCTCCAGACCTGAAGGATCTCGGTTTAGAAGGGGCCACGTGCCTGCGTCTCTTCCCTCTTCTCTAGCATGACACCTTCTGGCAGGACCAACCCAAGGAGACTATTTTATTTTAGCAGCTTCCCACATAGTCCGATTTCACCGCAATTCATCCTTATCTCCTCTGAGTCCCTAATGCCTCCATTGTCTCTCTTGTGCTTCCTTCCCTTCTCAGAAAGCCCAGGAAGCAAAACTCATGGCCATCTTCTATAAAATAACCTTTCCGGCCCCTGAGGAGAATCCTTCAATCCTCCTCCACCCGTGCACTCTGAGGTGAATGCCCCTTGCGTCGGTGCTTTTGTATTTCCCTGGGGTTTTTCCCAGAGCGAGGCCCTCTGGGCCTCTGGTTGAGAGTGCTCTGCTACTTGTTCACGGTCTACCTGTGGGTCAGGTGGCCTCTCTGAACCGCAGTCTCTTCCTCTAGTTATCGGGCATCGTGCCATCTATGAGAAGTGCTGACGATAAGCAGATGCGGACCTCGCCTCCTCTACCCTCGCTCTCCAATCCAGAAACCTGTGAGCTCCCCTTGTCCCTGGGGAAGTGTCCCTTCGAAAGTGCTATGACTGAACTCTACTTATCTAGGTGGATTAAGATATTGCTTAGACACTGTAGTTTTGAAAATTAATGAAGCAAGATAATCATACCTGGTATTGATATAGTCTTTGGTCTGTTATCTTAATTATGCTTTATGAAGCCACTATAAAACTGTTAAATAAGATTACTGCAAATTAATTAATATTTATTCTACTCCTGGAAGCAGAGGAGAGCATTTATAAATCAGGTAGGACGAACTCAGGAAAGTTCTTCCTGACTTGGCCGGACCCAGTGCCACTGATGCTGTTGATTTGCAGGTAAATTAACCCCTAGTTTTCAGCCAACACCGGCGTGGTCTGCAGGGACCCTCAGGTATGAGACCTAGCGTAAACTAACAACTAAGGAGAATTAAGAATTTATTGAGGACCTTAGTCCATTGAAAAGTACAGTGCTTGAGATAATGCCTTATATATGACAATAACTGTCCTTGTTTTCATTTTATTCTCTTACTTAATTCTTTTTGTCTTGTCATCATCTTCCATCGTTGTCTGTCCATTAGTACACACTCTTTCAGGGGTTGGGAGGGGAGCAGGTGGTCGCTGATAGAGAGGGAATGAAAGATGTGGGAATCCTGGACTCAAAGTAGCTACTGACCTGTCAATCAAACAGATGTGCTGTGGCAACATTCCACCTCTCTGTCCTTGTTTCATACTGTGTGGCCTGGTGGAATCTGTGGTTTGGCGACTTGATCAATGAGTGCTAATAGTCGGTGTCTGTAATTGGTGTGATCTTATAGCCGATGCCATAAAATGTAAACATACTTCACCTGGGGGCTCCCTGTCACGTGTCATCACAGACTTGCTATTCAAGTTTGCTTCAGAATGGGTTTGCATTTAATTCTGAGGTGGAGTATCTTGACCCATTCAATAGCAATATCTTGCTTACCTTATATTTATTGAAAAGCCTACCCCGAGCTTTGAATAGGCTTGTGTGTGTGCTTACATGTACAGTCAGATGTAAATATTTACACAGCACCATATGTAAAAGCCATATTTCTAGCATTTGTTTAGATGTTGGGATTTGCCTACAGCGTGCTGCCAGGGAAAGAGTATGACATTTAGCGAAACAGCCCTGAGAGCAAATCCCGGCTCTGACACCTACTCGCTGCGGAGCGTTGGGGCCTCACTGCCTCGGTCTCCTCATCTTCAAAGTCAGAACAGTAACAACACAGTAACAGTAACGCCACCTCCAACCACATCTCTTGTTGTGTTTTCCAGGCATGCAAACCATGTATTTGAAAGTGCTTTGTAAACTGTGAAACTCTGCCCAAGGCTAGCTGTAGCGCCTAGATTTTCTGGTAACCTAGCTATCCAGACTCTTGGACTAGAATTTGATATGGTGCCATCTGAATAAAAAACTGCTCCAATGATTTTAAAAGACATAAACTCCGTGCTTCTCCACAGCAGGTTTCCACTTGACACCCATTAGGTTGGCTAGTGTGCGTGTGTGTATAGTACGTGTACATATATACACACGTATCATATTTTTCAAAAAATTAAACATAGATGTGTCAATTCCATTTCTGGGTGCATACCCAAAAGAATTGAAAGCAGGGACTTGACCCAATATTTTTACACTAATGACCATCCCAGCATTATTCACAATAGCCAAAGGTGGAAACGACTCACGTGTCTATCGGATAAACAAAATGTTGTAGATCCGCACAATGGAATGTCATTCCACCTTAAAAAAGAAGGGAATTCTGACACGTGTGTCAACAGGAATGACCTTGAAGACATTGTTATGCTAAGTGAAACAAGCCATACACAAAAGGGCTAATATTTCATGATTCCACTCATGGAAGTAACTGGAAGTCAAATTCATAGAGACAGAAAGTAGAATAGAAGTTACCAGGGACCAGGAAGAGGGGATAATTGTTTAATGAGTAAAAGAACATGCCAGTTTGGGATGCTGAAAAAGCTCTGGAGGTGGATAGTGGTGATGGTTACACAACAATGTGAATGTACTTATGCTACTGGACTGTATGCTTAAAAATGGTTAGAATAATACATTTTTAACATGTTCATGGACTTCTGGCCAAGATGGAGGCATAGGTAGATACACTGTGCCTCCTCGCACAACCAAAAGAAGGACAACAAAAAATTCAAAAACAAATAATAACCAGAACTGCCAGAAAATCGAACTGTATGGAAGTCTGACAACCAAGGAGTTAACGAAGAAACATTCACCCAGACAGCACCACAACGCAGCGATGTGGGCTGCCCTGCCCTGGCGAACACCTAAGGCTCTGCCCCTTACAACATCACAGGTGTGCCAAGACAAATAAATACGGCCCAGATGAAAGAACAGATCAAAGCTCCAGAAACAGAACTAAGCGACAAAGAGATAGCCAAAATATCAGATGCAGAGTTCAAAATGCTGGTCATCAGGATGTTCACAGATATGGTTGAGTACAGTCACAAAATAGAAGAAAAGGTGAAAGCTATGCAAAGTGAAATAAAGAAAAATATACAGGGAACCAAGAGTGAAGGGAAGGAAACTGGGACTTAAATCAACGATTTGGAGCAGAAGGAAGAAATAAACATTCAACTGGAACAGAGTGAAGAAACAAGAATTCAAAAAAATGAGGAGAGTCTTGAGAACCTCCAGGACAACTTTGAGTGTTCCAACGTCCGAATCATAGAGGTGCCCAAAGGAGAAAAGGAAGACTAATAAATTGAAAACTTATTTGAAAAAATAACAAAGGTAAACTTCCCAATCTGGCTAAGGATATAGACTTCCAGGAAGTCCAGGAAGCCCAGAGTCCCAAAGAAGTTGGACCCAAGGAAGCACACACCAAGGTGCATCATAACTACATGACTCAAGATTAAAGATAAGGAGAGAATCTTAAAAGCAGCAAGAGAAAAGGAGACAGTTACCTACAAAGGAGTTCCCATAAGGCCATCAGCTGATCTCTCAAAAGAAACCTTGTAGGCAAGAAGGGGCTGGAAAGAAGTATTCAAAGTCATGAAAGGCAGGGATCTACATCCAAGATTTCTCTATCCAGCAAAGCTTTCATTTAGAATGGAAGTGGAGAAAAAGTACTTCCCAGATAAGGTCAAGTTAAAGGAGTTCATCATCACCCAGCCCTTATTATATGAAATGTTAAAGGGACTTATCTAAGAAAAAGAAGATGATAAAAAATATGAACAGTAACATGACAACAAACTCACAACCATCAACAAATGAACCTAAAAAAAGAAAAACAAAAACAAACTAAGCAAACAACTAGAACAGGAACAGAATCACAGAAATGGAAATCACATGGAGGGTTATCAGCGGGGAGGGGGATGGGAGAGAATGGGAAAAAAGGTACAGGGAATAAGAAGCATAAATGGTCAGTACAGAATAGACAGGGGGAGGTTAAGAATAATATAGGAAATGGAGAAGCCAAAGAACTTATATATATGGCCCATGGACATAAACTAAGGGGGGAGGGGAGTGCTGGTGGGAGGGGGGTGCAGGGCGGAGGGGGATAAAGAGGAGAAAAAATGGGACAACTGTAATAGCATAATCAATAAAATATACTTAACATTTTGTAAAGTAATAATAAATTTTATGTTACATATATTTTACCACAGTAAAATATTTCCCGCACTTTTCCCCCCAATTACCATATTTGCCATGTATAATGCGCACCCCCATTTTTGTGCACATTACACACAGGGTTGTTATACCCATTATTATACCCATGGTATGTAATCATTACACCCATGTATAATGCGCATCCTTATTTTCCCTCAAGGATTTGGGCAGAGTGCGCATTATACACAGCAAGATATGGTAGCTACTTTGAGTTATTCTATATATCAAATTTCAAAGTTACCCACCTCAAAAGGCCCAATAGAAAACTGGTTGACAAACCAACTACTAGGGTGTGACCTTGGTCCTGTTACCTCATTTGTCCCCTGCTGTGTGAAATGCTGTTGCTCAGCCATGGTAGCTCTTATTTTAAAACATAACCATAGTTCAAGTTCATATATACATACCCCCCATTCCGTCATGTTATCTGTACCCTAGTCCAGGCCTTTTGCAAAAGAGTTCATTTTCTTTTTCTTTTGTTGGTCTTCCTGGTGGGCTGGCCCTGGCTCCTGGAGTCCCTGGGTTCATTTTTGTGCCCCAGTTAAACACAACCCACACCCGAGTCTTATTTTTAGACACTCTCAGATCTGTCTGGTTTTCTTCCGACTCACCAGCCGCCCGCGTCTCAGCCATGTCTCCTCCGTCTCTCCTACCAGAGACCCGTCTTCCTCAACCAAGATGTTTTCCGCAGTGAACCACTCTTCACCCTCTGTGATGGAACATTTTCTCATTTCTCGGTACATTTTCCTCCGTTTCTGCCTCTGGCCTGGAACAAAGTGCTTTTCCAACACTCCTCGCTCGGGCTGAGCGCACTGCGACGCTGTCTGAATTGGGCCGTCTCCTTCTCTGCCTTTCCCTGGCCAGGATGATTCTCTGCCACGCATCCTGCATCTTCTCAAGTTCATTTTTATCTCCTGTTGCTGGTGCTGACCCTTCACTTCATGTTTCTCAATAGGACGTTGGAAATTTAAGAATGTGTTCTATGTTCTTTTTTCCTAAATGATATTGTAGCGTGAAGCACCTCTGATTGCAAAGAAAACCTCTGAATTTTAGGATGGTTCTCCTCTACGGTGGAGCTAAATTCCCTGTCTTTGCTTTGCTCTGGCATTTGATCACAGTAGCCTTGTCGTTCTGTGAGGTGATGTCAATCTCTGCCTGGCCTGTTACTGGCTCTAGTCTCCAGCAGCCTTCTTGGGACTGGATTTGAACGTGGTGGTCTGCTGCACCCTGGCAGGGGGCAGCTGACAAGGTGGCCCTGCGTAGATGTGAGGGTATGGACCCTACATCCACCACCTGCTGGGCTGTGGCAATAGCTCTGCAAACTGGGGCTGGTACCTTGACCTCCGTGGGCCTCTGTCCCCTCGTCCGTCACACGCAGGGTCTCTACGGTATCTAACTTGCCGTGGGAATCGATGAGCGAACACACAGGAAGTCCTTGCAGCAATGCCTTGTTGTTCTTGCACCTTTTCTGCACCCTTGGTGTCTGTCCAGGAGGGAAAATCTTGGATCTGCCTGCCTTCACTTGCAAAGCCTGGGAACCATGTCAGCCTATTAGTGAACGTCCTGTGCATTGTTATAACCTGATCTTCCTTCCAGTCTTGGAGGGACGCCTTTTCTCTTTTTAAAACATGCCTTAGCCACTGCCCTTCCCGCTGAAGTCACGCCCGAGTGTAGGGTCTGTCGCAGGCAGCTTGGGTTTGCATCCAGCTCTCCTACTTTCTAGCTGTGCAACCCTGGCAAGTTACCTAACCTCTCTGTGCCTCCTCTGTATAATGAGGATAATGGTAGCTTCTACAATGCAGAGTTCTTGTGGGGATTAAATGAGACAATGCCTGTGAAATGCCTAGTGTTTGGGACTTAGTAATGTTTCCAGTGCAGACTTTTATTGGACCCCCTACCACACGTAGCAAGTCTTCCCATGGTTTCTCATTTCTGCTTCTTGCCCGGGCTAAGCCAAGTGGAAACCCCCAGGAGACAATGTGGGGGGGCCAGCTCACATCCAGCCCCGCCCTGCTCCGTACGCACCGCCTCCTCCCCATCCCAACGTGCACTCATGTGGGCGTTCGCACACATGCCAGGAGCACCAGGGAAGGAGTCGAAGGCGCTTCCTCGGGGCGTCTGTGGAGCAATCCGACTTAAAGCTGCGCTTCCAGCTTCTGTGCCTCCAGCAACGGCAGCGTCAGCCCCTCCACCCACAGCGCGAGCCAGGCACAGGGCTTGGTGACTCTCGTGTGAGTGGACCACGTGTGAGCTCTTTCAGGGAACCCTTGCCTGCTCCTTCCTGCCCTGGGTCCCGGAACCCTGACTGCAGGGCCCACTGCTATGGGTCGGTGCAGACAGACATGTGCACGTTGCTTGGACTAATCTAAGAGTCAGAACTTTACAAAGAAAACCAAAGGACGCGCCGAGATAGCTTAAAGGCACCTCAAACCCAAGGTCCTTCTCCACAACCAGCCATCTGACAGCAGGGCCTGTGTCAGTAAATGGTCACAGCAGCCAAGCCCAGGGCAGCCAGCTCTGACATCTCCTGTCCATGTGCGTCCATTACCAAGTCCTGCCCTACCTGCCCCCAAATGTCCTCCCGTCCTTCCACCCTTCCCTCTTCCCACAAAACCCCAACTCCAGGCTGCCAGCTCTCCCTTCCGGACTCTGAGAAGGCCTCCTAGCAGTGCTGCCCACACCCTACCTTGAACATTCCCAGTCCTCTTTTCTGGGTGCTCGTTTTCGCCCTGGAAATATGGCCGTGTCTCCATCATCTATTCCCTTCTTGCTGCCCTGTGCTCCTGGGAAGAAGATCTAGTCCTCACCAGCACGGACGGGCATTGTGTGATCCGCACCTCCGGCCTCCACTGGCTCCATCACCCCTTCCCCACCCCCAATCCTCCTGGGCCTCTGCGCATCGGCTACCTGGCAGTTCTGCACCCTCACCCTCCAATCCCAGGCATCCTTCAGAACTCGGCCCCGTGATGCTCCGTCAGCACGGCCTTCCCTGACACTCAGGTGGCCTCAGGCTCCTGGCCACGTGCTCTTGGAGCTCCCTGTTCCTGCCTGGCCCTTACCATGGCTGGCGATGCCTCAGATCTGCCACCCTTGGGATCATCCTGTCTCATCAGTGCATAGGTCCCCCGAGGGGTATTTCAGCTCCCTGCAGTCTCCCCGGGGCCTCGGACCGTAGTAGAAACACAAGATGCATTAATGAACTCCTCGTTACTAAATTAGAGGCCATCAAGCAAAGCCCTTGCCCGTAAGGAATGGGCTCCTTAAATATGGAATTAATGCCAAATTCCATGGAATTTTAAACAGTCCTTTTACTAAAATTTGGGGAGAAATGTCACAATGAGAGCCCCCTGGGGAGTACAGTTTGCACATATTTGCAGAAGTGGAGATGTGTGCAAATGAAATTCTCTGGAAGAATCCCCAGACTATTAACGTTAACCCGGGATTAGAACTGCAAGGCATTTCCTCCTGGGGCTGCACCAGGCCGCAGAGCCACCCAGAAGGTGTGGCGTCACCTCGGAGACCTTGGGGCTCTTCCTCCCTTTGTGAGCGAGGAGAGAAACTTCTCAGAGCAAGCGGGGGTGAGAGAGCCACGGTGTCTGCAGCAGCTGCTCCAGCAAATTCGTCTGCGGTTATAAGATGGAGCCGCACAGACCCGAAATCCGCCGTATCTGTCGTTAGGGTGCTAATGAGAAACCATCACACACATCACCTGGAAGCTGCAATTGGAGGAATCACTGTATCACTGGAAGAAGCTAGAAATGGAGTAATCAACATCAACAAAATCTATTGTTCCCAGGTTGCAAAACGGAGGGATTATTTCTACTGCAAGTCAGAATGAAACCTGTTTACATTTGTCAGCAGAATGATCACCTTTTACACCATTAACATTTGGCAAGATGGAGCACCCTCCACGAGCTAATCTGCAGGTGCCCAACCAGGGGTTCAGGGAGACAAAGCACGGGCTGTGCCGAGGCGTCCCCGCCGAGCCGAGACGATGAGTGCAGCCTGCACCGGGGTCACGACGCAGGTGAGGCGGCAGCCTGGGGGGCAGAATGGAACAGCTCATTAAAACAGTCCAGGGCCTGGTGACTGCTGGGAAAAATGTCGCCAGGATGCACCGAATGTCAGGAGGGACTCAGGCAGGGACTGCTGGAACATTAAGATATGCATGGGGTAGTCATAAAGGCTTAGGACACGGCAGTAAATAAAATGAACACCCCTCATTAACTTTCATCCCAAGGATGGTGAGTTGGGGCTGCATGCCGGGCTCTCACGTCCTTGCTTGAGTCCAGACTCGGAGCTGGGACCCCTCGCCTTTCTCCGCCTTGGCTTTTTCTGGGGATGTGGCCCCTTGACTATGTCCTCTAGTTTTCATCCGTCTTGGCGAAAGCTAGCAAACGGCTTTCCCAGATTAACCTGCCCCCACATGCCCAGCCATCCTTCCTGGCTCAAAACTGACTGGTCATCTGGGAACTGAGGTGCACAGAGACCACCTGCCCCCTGGCGACTGGACACTCTCCCCAGGGAGAGGAGCCCTCACGAGGTGTTGGAAAGCAATGCTTGCCTGGCACGGGGACAGATGTGGCTGAACCCCAAACGCAAAACCCTGGACGTGGAGGGTGCAGCTAACCACTTGCTGGAGATTATCCAACGGACCCACCAACGGTGCCAAGATGGAACACCAGCCATATTTTGAGACATAAACACTACAAGCTCTGTGAAGAAAGGATCGTCATCCAGAAGTTGTGCTGGGTGCTCAGGTACTTACTGAATGAATGAATGAACAGATGAACAAATGAATAACTGAATGGACGAAAGCTGACCCCGAGAACGGACTTGCTACTGTGGGGAAAGCAAAAGCATTCTGTCCGGAGACTCAGACAGACCTTCTGAGCGGAGATGTGGCAAACTCCAATCCACACGAAGCAAACACAGGGCTCCGGGAGCTGAGCTGTGATGAGTATTTGTTTTATGCGTGAAGATCAGCAGTTGTGGGAATGGAGATTGTAACAGCATAAACAGCCCTTCTTCAGCAAACAGGGCCATGGGACATGCACTAGCGGGACAGCTCGCAACAGCCATAGCTGGGCCGGCCTCCAGCCCGACACCTCCTAGCCCCGAGGACCACACTGACGAACTCCCCAGCGTGGCCCCTGGTGCTGTGACGAAACGCCAGGTTGGTCTGGGCTGTGGGCGATCTATTCGTGTGCTGCTTTGAAGATGAGTTTTTACCCACTATTTTATTTCTGGGTGGAGACGGGGCATTGGCCTCTGTTCTAAAACTGACAAAATGCACTCCAGGAAACCCACAGCTTGCCCTCAGTGGCCTAGGGGTCAAGGCTGAACTGGACAGAAGCCCCACACTCCTCCTCTGGGCTCCTTCTGAACCATGCTGGGCACCAAACTCTTCCCCCTCTGGCCACTCGTCCGTAGGCCACCTCTGCTCCTCGTACTCACAGGCAGACAATGCTCGTCACACTTCACGTCTCAGCTTAAAGAAACTTTTCCGACAAGCTCCCCAGAACGTCCGAATTTGTCCAAATAGTCGCGTCCTTCTCAGAACATATCACCATTTGTAATGACGCACTTATCTCTGTGTGGAGTCATTTGTTGACACCTGCCTACCTCGGTCCTTACGCCCCAACCCCAGCCTCCGCTCTCAGCTGCGTCTCCACCAATGCCAGCTCTCCTCGGCAGCCGGTCCTGTTGTGGGCACTGCGGGCAGCCCGGGTGGCCGGCTGGAGAAGGGAGCAGGGCTTTGCCCCTCCTTCTTGCTGGCTCTTCCTGCCAGTTTCCCTAGCAGTTTCCAGGGATTATTTATTCTTTCCGCAATCCTAGAAGTTCTCATCTAGAGGTCTGGGTCCTGGCTCTGCACCGCAGGGTCTCTCCACCAACGACCCAAGTTCTGTAGGTGATAAAACAGACACTGACCCCAGGGTCCCCCAGCCCTCGCAGGGGGCCGGTGGCTGCTGCCTGCAGTTGCTCTCTGTGTGATCCCACGTGTTCCTGCCCCCCCACCCCCATTTGCTGATGCTTGGTTAACTGATTTCTTATGTTGAAGACTGCGTCAGCCCTGCTGATAGCAGGGGCTATTGGTCTTACCCCAGGGCCAGGGCAGCTCGATTTACACACCTCCCTGAAACAGGCAACGTCCGTGGCTTCCCTCTCTCCAGAGCCCACTCGCTATGTGCCTCACATGGCTGCCCGTGGGCCCCATGCTCGCTGATTCCCGGGTCACCGTGGAGTAGGTGTTGGGCTCCCCGGTCCTGCCTTTGCCCAAGGAGCCTGTGAATACTCCACAGCCTGTCCTGTAGCCACAGCCCCTCGGTGCAGGACACGGGCACTGGGCACACCACTGACCTGCAGTGGCCACACAAACTAGCACAGGAAGCTCTCCCTCTGAGACTTACTCAAGAACGCGTTTTAAAACTATACTCCAGAAATGTAATTTAAGTTATACACAAATACACTGAACGCAAAAAATAGTGCCTTCTGAACAAGGCCGCAAGGCAGAGAGTGCGGGAGTTGGTGCTGACGTCCACCCAGGCATTCCAGTTCCCGTCCCCAGGGCCCCGCACTGTGGGCTGGATGGACTGGAGGTTGTTAGGGAACTTTCTAGGGGTGCAGAGGCGGGTGCAGAAGTCTCTCCTTCAGTGCAAAGGCCACGGGAAGAGCGGGGCTGGCTGTGCCCAGGAGTGACCCCCCGGGCAGGTGCTCGCTTCCATCACGTGCGCCGTGATACAGACGAACACGTTAGGTGCCCAGGTAACCAGTCCCCTCCGGAGAAGCTCCCCTGATCCTTGCCACCCTCCTCCCCACCCCCTCCGCCCCCAGCACCTCCCCCCCACACGCTGCAAGCTTTATTTCATCCACTTAATGCGCTCTGCTCTGTGCTCAGGTACTTAAAATCTCCCATCGCTATCGCTCGGGCTCTTTCACGGCGTTTTTTATTTGCTCTATCATTTCACAGTCCAGTTGCTCTTTTCGGTCAGGTGGACTATAAAATACTCCGATAACAAGTTCACAGTAGGAGCCGACGGCGGCCCGATCCATAACGACTGCAGACTCTCCTGCTACTACATGCCCCAAATCAACGCTTTCAAGAAGCTGCACCGCCTCCCCCCACCCAAAGACAGACATTTCCCACTCTCCTGCGGCCTGCCCTGAGACCTTCTTTCTTGCTAACAATTTTTCTTTTAAACAGTCCGCATTTTTTCACCCTTGCTTCTTAATGATCTCTCTTCTCTAAAGGTACTTTAATCTATTGCTATGCATTTAATACTATTTCTCTCTACGTCCGTGTTCATCAGTAGGAAATAAAATCAACGATGTAGCTCGTCACTGGCTGGCTACCTTTGTCCGTGTGTCCAGAGCATGCCAGACTGCCCATGGGTCCACCTCGCACTACCTGTTCCATGACCTTGAGCTTCTCTGGGCCTCAGTCCCACTTCACCTGTGAAATGCAATAATAATCATTCCTCCCTTGGGGTGAGCCTGAGCACGCCAGACCCGGGTGCACGCAGACCTTGTTACCACCGGGTAGAGTAGTCTGCTCCTTCCCCGGGGGCCTATTTCACAGAAGAAATACAGTCCTTGCCCTGGCTGGCATGGCTCAGTGGATTAAACACTGGCTTGCGAACCAAAAGGTCGCTGGTTCGATCCCTGGCCAGGGTACTCGCCTGGGTTGAGGGCCAGGTCCCCTGTCGGGAGCCTACGAAAGGCAAGCAATGTTTCCCTCCTTCTCTTTCTCTGTCCCTTCCCCTCCCTCTAAAAATATACAAGTAAAACCTTTTAAAAAGAAGAAGAATAGAAAAATATAGTCCTTTCCAATCCTGTTCTTACCGCCATCTTAACCCTCAACCAATAATGAATGGCCCAACCAAAATTCAAACCCACCGCTGCGGCTGCCTAGGTCAAGGCCGAACCTGTATGAGCCACACACAGCTGGTCCTGTGTTGTTACCGTCTGCACGAGGAAGTGCGTTCACTCACTAATTCAGATCCCATACAATATCACTAGATTTCTAGAACCAACCAAGCCAAATTCAAGAATATCTTTTATCACCATCTTTCTTTAAAATTTTTGAAATTACATATTAGCTGTACACCAGGCTATGGGCAAGGTGCTCAGCAAATAAATACTCTTAACTTGTAAAACCCTGTGCACTGGGTGTTCTTTTTACCCATTTTACAGATATGGGAACTGAGGTCAAGAGAGGCTAAAGGTCACGGAGCTAGAAGGCAAATGGCAGATGGTTGCAAGGTTGAGCTTGCCTGACTTCCTCCCACACCTGCCGTCTGGGAGATGGCTGTGTCTCAGAAGCGCCCCTTACCCAACATGGGCCCACCCAGGCTGGCCCCTAACTCCTGCAGCCGCCTGGAGCCCCGGTGCTGCCATCAAGGCAGCTCTGTGTATGAAGGATGGAGGATTAATTGTCTGTAATCATTCTTCGCATTGACTCCCTGCCACGCTGATCACCGGCTGGGACATAATAGGACTCTATCTAATGACAGCGGTGCATTCATATCACATAAATCTCATTCTGCATAAAATTTGGGAACTTTTTCTTCTCAATTCATCCGACTAAAAATAATAACCTAAAATTGAGATGCTTCTCTTTTCCATCTTAGTTTTCTCCCACGCATTTTGTCCTTTTCTGAATAGAAAGCACCTTGAAAGTAAGAAGAATGGATTAATTTATCAGCAGGATGTGAAATCTACTTACTATTCCCAGATAACGATATTTACTTCTAATGCACCCCCATCCATTTCTAAAAATTATTTGAGGTGACTTACGGTAACGAATATTCGGATGCCAAGGTCTTTAAGACAAGTAAAAAGAATTAAAGGCTGTAGAGATGGAGAGGAGTGCAGTATTCAGCCAAGAGAGGTGCTCGCAAGCGCGATGTCCAGTGGAGACGAATTTTAACAGCATCGGCCATTACGTCTGCCATTGGCTAGCACACACTCCGTTCCAGTTGCTTTATAATTCACTATTTCATCAAAGCCTTGCAGCCCGCCTGCAGGTAGGCATCATTGCCCCTGGTTTCGAGACGGAGGGACGGGCCAGTGACGATGGTGATTTGCCTGGAATGGGACGGGTGCCCGCGGGATTGGCTTACCCGAGCTGCACAAAACTCTTCTCTGCAGGCTGCCTGCCCCTCACATCCCAGGAAATCGCTCTTTCCTGGCTCTGCCTCTTAGATCACTTGCTCCCTGACTCTGCCTGTGCTTTGTGGCTACTCCATTCCCTCACCTCTCTTGTTGTCTTCTCTCCACTCCTCTGGTCATGCCGTATTCCCTTCTGCCACACTTCTGGCCCGGCCGGGCTCAAAAAGCCAGCGTTGACTCTGCTGGCCACCAGGCCGGCCATCAGGCCCTCCCACCCTCTCCCTCAGCAGTGCTGCCTGCCAGCACCCAGCCCACCCTCCTGTTGGCCCCCCTCCCTGGCCCCCCCCCCCCCCCCCCCCCCGCCCCCTGCCAGTGCCCTGAGCAGGCCTTAATCTGATCCTTAACCCCCGGTCAGCCACAGCCACAGCCTGATCTTATGGACCGGATGTGCCCTACCCCCACATTCCTATGTTGCAATGTGACAGTAATAGGAGGAGGGGCCTTTGGAGGTAATTAGGTCATGAGGGTGGAGTCCTCCAGAACAGGATTGGGGTCCTTATGAAAGGGACTCAGAGAGCTCCCTCGTCCTCTCTGCCCTGTACGGACACAGAGAGAGAATGGCTGTCTGCAGCCTGGAAGAGGGCACTCACCAGACCCGGCCATGCTGGCACCCTGACCTTGGACTTCCAGCCTCCAGAACTATGTGAAGTACATTTTCTGTTGTTTATGAGTCACCCAGTATGTGGTATTTGGGTACAGCAGCCCAAACGGAGTAACACATCCCCCAGCCCATCCTCCCTCCATGCGGCCACTAGCTGTCTACAGTGGCCTTCGGGTGACTTGTTTACTGGGAGGCCCAGGGAACTCGTGGTGAGTAACTGAATGGGTCACTACGTGATGGACAGGTGCATGGGTGACTCCACCTGGACAGCACATCAGACCTCCAGGATCACACCTCTGGATGCAAACCCAAGTCTGTCTGTCTCTAAGGTGTGGGCTCTTTTCCCTGTGCCTGGCCCCCTCAGCAGGCCATGACCTTGGGCGGTACACAAACACAGCCCCAGGTCCCTGTTTGTCCCGGACCCCACGGGGACGCTGCCCCTGGAGCTGGGCGGTGCTGCAGCCCTGTCCTGCCTTTGCCACCTGCATGCTCTGCAAGGGCTCCCTGACAGCAGGAAAGGGTAAAGCTGAGATTCTAGAAGGCTGCACGCACCCCAGCGCCCGGAGTCCTGCAAGGACGAATCCTAGTAAGGCACTACCAGCCAGCCCTCAGTGGAAGGCCACGGGCTTGGGGCAGGGCCACACTTGACCCTCCCCACAAGTGCCCACAGCTGTCTCTGCCCTGGAGAGTCACGATGGAATATTCCATGACAGTCACACTTGGCTACCTTATGATGCCTACTCGATACATTGTTTTGATGGAAACATCACAAATCCATTTTGTGAAAAGCCAATGATATTTGCACCCAAGAATTCAATAATAGGACATGAAACCCGGGGAAAGAAATAATCAAATTGTCCACCCAGAGTGGAGTTAAAATTGTCATAAACATTGATCCTTTGTTGCGGGGAACAGAAATAATAAACAGTTGCTGAAATTGCATGGCTGCAGAGATTTCATTCCCTAATTGTCAAAAAGCATTAAACGTCAACTCTTTATTTTGCAGCAGAGGAGGCGCAAACAGACTTCCGTGCATCCCTTCGCCAGAGGTTGTCCCTAATTGTCATGCACAGATTGCGACAGAGGTTGCTGAGAAAAAACTGTTTGCATTTATTAATCAAAAGGAGTCAAAGGCGCAAGATATCATCAAGGCTGCCTTGTGCTGGGGGTAGGCTGACAGCTAACATTCCTGATGAAGTGTTTGCGGAGTGTTTGCAATCTGTTCAGAGCCTTTTCTCTTTGCAGGTGCAAACCTTTCTATCGGCAACATCAGAGAAACAATCGAAAATTAAACACAGTAAACATCGCGATACAGGTTTCAATCTTCCATTTTTTAAGACAATGGGAGAGGTATAATTAATTTCAAAGCAATAGTTGTGCTCTTTCAAAATTCATTTGTGACATTAGCCTTTCATTACCTGCGCGGAAAGCGCTGAGGCCCCTCTCCCCCTCGCTTTTCCCCCTTTTGTTTTATTTTTTAAATTGGAAAGTGGAACTACTCTGAGATGCCTTTTGCTTCCAAGCATCCATGCATAGATAATTATCTTGCTCAGCCTGTTTGATCAGTAGAATAAGTCAGAACTGCTGGGGAAGTCGGGCAGCAGAGAACAGATTAAGGGAGAAAATTCCTTTCTGGTGGCGGTCAGAACTTCAGAAGCCAATACGGCCTCGGCCTGGCTAAAAGCTGCTGCCGCATAATGTGTCTCATCTGCCCATTGTAGGTGCCTTCCGGTATGTGGACTTTCTTGAATTGCTTTTCCCCACCCCCACTCCATTTACTTTTAAACTCATCTCCACAAAAGGTAACAAGTGAGAATACAACCGGCATATAGTATTTTATGTGACGTCTTAAATTTTTCTTATCTTTTGTTTTTAATCAATATTTGGCCTTTGGGCGTTTGAGTCAACTGGTGATATTTCCTGAATCTTCTGAGTTAGATGCTAATAACCTTTCTGTTTAAGGCCCGTTAATTTTATGCCTCCTGGACAGGAGATTGACTGTCTCAGACAGTACACAAAGCCACTCATGTTAATAAAAATAGAACCCTTTACTGTGCTCCATAAAATGACACAGTTTAACATGAATTCTGTGGTTATTAGCATGTTTTGGTACATAATAATGCTTAAGGTTTTGACTGAAAATATTTATTAAGAAACAGGAGTTACTCAGTTATGTTGTCCCTTATTCAAGTATGATATTCATAATTATTCTACTTGTATTTAAAATCCTAGTTTGTGCAGTAGGGGTGGGGAATGGGGTATCTGCTAAAGGGAATTCAGCCTGGGAGGGCACATGAGCCTCGGCCTGGGTGCACTGCTGCAGCCCCGCCTCCTGGGGGCGCTGCATCCGATGCTTGCCCTGTGCACTTAGGTGCAGCAGCACAGGTGACCTGTTGTCTGTCTAATCAGTGTCAATTCGCAAGTATGTACTGACCTTCTATCCTGTGTCCAGCACTGGCCTTGTATCGTGGGACTCTCCAGTGCTGAAATGTGCTGACAGATACCATGTCCCTCCCCCCACTGCAGCGCCCCCTACCCAAAAGTAAGAGTGGGTGGACTGCTTATTTTTAAGTTGCCCTCGGCCATTACAGAGTGTTTCAGAACAGCCATAACCAGAAAGCCATTAAGTATTTCATTTAGGACTGCTACCATATCTACTTAGCGCGGAGAACGGTAGGAGGAATAGCTAGTGGCAAAATACTCTGCTAAAGTGTTATTTCACCAAGAACCACCAAAGTAGCCCAGAGTCCACCTGGATTTGCGGTCACAGCCCTGGAGACTCATACATAGCCTTGCACACCTCTGGGTTTGGGATGGGCTCTGTGTCTGCCACCGTGGCCTTCGGCGGGGCTTCCGTCACCGAGATCCTTAACAACAGGGTTCGTTAGCAGCCGGGCAGATTTGTAGTTTAATCTCCTACCCCAGGGGGAAGGGAAAGAAGGCGCAATTAGCCACCAGTCCGCTTTGTCCTGGCTTTAAATCGGGCCCATTTCTTTTGGTTGAGAATACTAATCCCATCTAAATAGGAGTAAGGGAAGGGGCTGTGGTCGTTAAGACAGGATGAGAAGTTTCAGGCCGCTCCGCCTTATTGAGACAGGCAAGGACTTGGAGGGTTTTTCTTTTTAAAAACCGAAAACAAGGTTTGAGCTTTTCCCTAGAGGGGGATAAAAAATGCCCCCGTTCTGTCGTTGCCTCTGCTCTCCCTGTGACCTTCACCGTCGCGCCCCATGCCGCTCAAACCGCATCAGGAACACGGAGGGAAACAGCAGGGAAACTGGAAGCGTGTTCCCTTCCTGAACCTCGCTTTACCACTTTACTGTGACTTCCGACGGTGAGCAACAGCAGCTTCTCAGCGGAAAGCCGGGGTCCTCCGAAACCGCAGACAGCCCTACGAGAAAAGTCTCCAACGCAGTAATTTCCTGTGCTCGTGGGCTCCCTTAGGCTGTGCGTGTGAGCCCCGTGTCCCCTGCGTGACTGCCTGGGCACTCCTCACGCTCGCTCTGCGGGCTCCTCAGACGCTGCCGAGATCTTCATCCGATGTCGTGCGGACACACCTGACGAAGCCCCTTGCAGCAGCACCTGAGGCACACTGTCAGCCTCTCTCAAGCACGTCGTTGTTAAAGAGCACCCGTAATTTACGTGTTTGAGACCTGCCTGGGTGCAGGAGACAGGCAGGGAGCCGATGGCACAGCCGAAGGCCTGCCCCCACAGGCTCGCAGCTGGAAGGGCGTGCCACCCCCGAGGCTTCCCAGACAACAGGCTGTGCAGGCGTCGTGTGCCCCCTAATGAAGGTTAAGTCTGGGGTGGCTCTGTTTATTTGCTGGGTCAATAATTTCGAGGACTTCCTTTCAAAGACCTCCTTCGGAGGAGTGGCTCAAGTGTGGACTTTAAGTGTCTTCAGTGAGGAATCCTGTGTTTCCCTCTGAGCGCCTCAGGCCCCACACGATCAAGAAACAGATTCCGTTTCACACGGAGCACGGTGATTCGAACTGCGATAAAAACTCAACCTGTGGAGCTCCCCCAAATCCTGTATGCCTACTGAGTCTCGAAAACGATTCAATTCCAGAAAGACTAAAATGTTCTATTTAGGTCAAGGAAAGGAACACAGCATTATTTTCTTTCCTTTTCACGGTTCTAAAATGACTTGCTGGGCAACCAACGCGGAAGACGTTCATTCAGTCACTCGTTTTATAGGTAATGGTTACTGAGTACCTATTATGTGACAAGTCGGAGCTAATTTCTCCATGTGAAGATGAAAACCCGTGGTCCTCCTTCGTAAGGGGCACATGTCTCATGGGCGCACCGAATCAGGTAGACCGTTCATTTATAACAAGCGTCAATTCAGTCAATGTCCCTACTCTACTACAGTCCCCTCACCTCTGGACATGAGACACCAGCGGCTAAACTGCCCCAAGTCTTCACAGTACCCCACTGGAGCTGCCCCCACCCTTCCCTAATCCCTCCTGAGAGCCACCCAACATAAACATCTTCCCCTGCTGAGATATTCCCATGGTTCCCTGGGGAGATACCTCCCACACTGCATCAAGCTGCAGGGACCTAGACCTAATTTTGTTGACTACAGATGTGTCCTTGGTGGTTTAGGGCTGGTGGCTCCCATACACTCAGGGGACAAGTGCTGAGAAGGGTGGCATGCAGCGTGGAGGGGTCAGCTAGGCCTGAGTCCAATCCTGTCACTTGCTAGCCGGGGATCTTGGGTGAGTTATTTGACCTCCAAATTGCAGCCTCCTCATCCATACAGTGGGGTGATGCCCCCCGCATGGGGGCGTCAGTAAGGGCAAACTGCTATAACACACAGAAAGAGTTCAGCTCGAGGCTCCCAGCGAGGAGGCCACGCTCGGGAAGTGACAGTTACATACGTTGTGCCGGAAGCTCCTTCAGACTCACTGGGATTCTGAAAGAAGACACGTAATAAATGGAGTCAGGAATTTTTCCAAGGGTTAGTTTGGAGACTGCACGGGTGGAATTTTCTGGAAGCCTGGGCGCCCTTCACCACAAAAAGCTTACCCTTTAAGACAGATACTGGAAAGAGAGTCAGTAAGAGAGAGAAGAGGGGTATTTTTGTCAAGCATGGCAAACAAAGAGCTAAACATTAAAGCAATATCTTAAAAAAAAAAATGGTTGAGTTCCTCAGTGATCAATTACTACTGCCTGAAAACCCCTTCCAGGTGGCATTATGGGCCTTCAAATAAGTGGCTGTGTTAGTAAAAGGTTACATGTGCACCCATGCATGTGGCGTGGGACAGTGTGGGAGAGCTCAGTGTGAGCTGACGCAGGCCCCAGCTCTCCCCCGAACAGCCGAAGTGAGAAGAGGTTCACACCTCCTGGAGACCGGACGTTGCTGCCCGTCCACAGCGAGAATGAACGGCGCTGGGCCCCCTGGGGTGGCAGGGTTCCCAGCCTGCCAAAAGCTGGTATGCGAAGCAGCCCGCTTCCTGCTGTCCAAGATGCAACTGACTCGCCGCTTCTTGGGAGAAAGTCTCTGTTTTGAACTGTATGTATGGGCCCCTCCCCCCCCATTGTAACCCCAATGTGATGGTATTAGGAGGCAAGGCCTTTGGGAGGTGATTAGGTCACTGCCTCACCAATGGGAGTGTGCCTTCTAAAGGGACCCCTGAGAGCTCCCGTGGCGCTTTAACCACGTGAGGGCACAGCAAGAACATGCCGTCCATGGAGCAGGAAGCACATTCTCACCAGACCCTGAATCTGTGGGCTCCTCGATCTTAGGCCTCGCAGCCCTCAGAACTGTGAGAACGCAACGCATGCCCGCTGGTCCGTGGTGTCCTGTCCGTCCCAGCAGCCTGAACCAAGGAAGCCAGGCTCTTCCAGAGGTGAGACCCAACAGAGGCGGTTTCAAAATCAGGCTGTCCGAACCTCGCATCTCCCTCCCACCCCATATTAGGTCACAGTTAAGATGGCCAGTGGCACTACCCACGGACACGCATGGCCATGGATGTCCCCTCCTCCTAGACGTGTTCACAGATGTTGCCATGTTGGGGTGGCCATGTTTGGAACCGCACAGTATTGGGATTCCAAACGTCGGCTCCTGTTTCCAGCAAGTTCTGGGGCCTGTGAGACGGCCTCTCTGAAGTGAAGTCCCAGGTACGAAAAGACAGGCAGCTATGGCAGCAGCGAGGCAGACGGAGAGCACGCTTTGAGTCCCATTCGCCGAGCCCCAGGGGGGCTGCTTTGCAAAAGGTGTCATTACTTCCAGATTTCCATTTGCTCCTTACAGACATGTTTTTGGAATAAAATGCATTATTTCCTTCATCATGAAATAAATCCCTCATTATTGAAGATTTGAAATATACAGTGAAATAGCCGTCTGTTCCTCCCAGGCCAGGAGCCAAGCAGCTGAAGTGTGTTCAGGGATTGAGCTGAACACACGGACACAACCTGATGGTGTCTCTGGCTTCGCCTGGCACTTCACCTTTCCTGTCTCCCAGATAACCATTTCCCGTCTTCCTCGGCCCCTCAGTGCTCTTCCTGCTCTCTCTCCACTGTGCCCTCCATGCCTCTGACCTCAGCAACCAGCATGCTCCCACTTGTTGATGATAGGCTGGCTACACTTGTTTTTTTTCTGTTCCTGAAATGCATGGAGCTCCTAACTGCCTCCTATTTCCCTGAGAAAAGAGCCCACCTCCCCGGTGTGCTGTGCGGGCCCCCACACTCTGAGCCTCCCCTCTCACTCTGAGAAAGCCGGGTCCCGGCTCCAGCTCAGAGCAGCTCTCCTCACTCCGGCCTGGCAGGCCCTCTGGCCTCCTTAGGTAATCATTCTCCCTCACCTCTGCAGCGCCAGCCTCCCTCTCCATTGGGTCACCATGGTGAACACGTCAGCATGTCCGAGTATCTTCCATGGTAGATGCCACCACCCAAACTCTCCCTGGACCCTTGGGACCCCTCTCTCTGCTCCCATCGCATTAAAGCTTCTTGGAGGTGCTGCCACATGCACCCGCTCCTCCCACACCACCCTCTGCCCAGCCATCTCCCCACCTGGGCTCTCGCCCCAGCATGCTACCAAAGCTGTTCTCACGTCCCCAGTTTATTTCACCTGTTAGCAGAGTTTGAGAGTTAACCACTGTCTCCTGGCCTCACACAGAGAACAGGAGCAATGGCCCTGGCCCAGGGGCACTGGTTGGTTATGGCCCAAGTCCAGTTCTGACTTAGGATGTAGGCAACTTCACAGCTGTTAGATTTTTGACTCTCACCCTGGTGATGGTTAATTTTGTGTGGCAAGTTGGCTGAGCCACAGTACCCAGAGATTTGGTCAATCGTTATTCCAGATATTTCTGTATGTTCTTCAGATGAGATTAACATTTAAATCAGCAGCCTTTGAATAAAGCAGATCACTCTCCCTTGTGTTGTGGGCCTCACCCAATCAGTTGCAGGCTTTAATCAAACAAAGACTGACCTCCCCAGCTGAGAGAGAATTCTGCCAGCTGACCACCTTCGGACTCCAACTGCATCTCTGCCCTGAGTCTCTGGCTTGCTGGCCTATCCCATCTGAAGGGAAATAGGATTTGAACTCTAGGTTAGTAGGGCTTTAGAGCCTATACTTTTCCCACTGGGCCACAGTGCTTCCCAGATCAAAAGGAAGAAATGGCCATATGAGCAAGAGAGATAGAAAGATCTGTAGAGTCCCAAACAGGGAGTCCCTCTTGCCTTGGTGGCAGTGCCCAGGACCAGACTCTGCCCTTCCGAGGGCCCGGTATGCTGGTCAAGTCCCTGCTGAGAGGGTTCCTGGGCCCGCTGAAAACTGATGGTTAATTTCTGGGGTACAAATGGGTAACAAAAGTCTTGCCAAAATCATGATGGTTTTAAAACTCCAAATTACGAGTTGACGGACTCTGACATCACAATTCCCCATGATTCCCCAGCGGAGTCGGGAAGCCACAAACCCAGACCGAGACACTCGGGCAGGGCCTGGGGCTCGTCAGGCAGAAGGGGGCTTTGAAGACATCGTCATCCCTCAAAGCCCCAGTGGGTGCAGACAGACGTGGCCAGGAGGCACTTGGTTGAGAAGTTTGGAGTATATACTTAATCCACTTAGTAACTTAAGCCCTTAATATGCTATTATGTCCAAAAATGCTTTTAAATTGCCATGTTTTAAATAGAAAAATGAAAACAGAGATATTGTATTAAATATCTCATTAATAAACACAAGATGATCATTGTTTTTTATTTTGAATTAACTTTTCCATTTGGGTTCCATGCACATTCCTCAGACATATTCTGGTCTCTTGATGTGAGGGAACGTAATTACAGGAGCACAATTGGACTTCCGACTCTGCATGAAAAGAAAGCAAATGCAATTGCTTCCCCCGCCCGCCCCCCGCAAAGGTTGTTGCTACAAAGAAACACAATTGAATATGACAGTTCTCTGCTAGCCATTGTTTTGGGATGAAGTTTGGGGATTACATGCAATTATACTACAGTAAATTATCCTTGACCATTCACGTTCAAGGACTATATTAAAAATAAAATGAATGCCTAAGTACAGACTAGAATGAACCATGATCCCGAGCGCCCTTCACACCTCTGTTACATCAGTGTAACAGGTAGGGTTAGAGCTGCTGCCCATCAGAAATCAGCGTAAGGAAAAGTACGCAGTGCACAGCAAGCAAACCTGCCAGATCGGCCTGTTGGAAAACGCCGCTGCGAGGCAGGGCATCTGTTTACTTCTCCTTTTCTGCGCCCAGACATCCACCCCCACCTCGTCATGCAGTTCTTCCTTCCTCACCCTGTGGCCAGGTGAGGCAAAGTGGAAGGAGTGACCGTGGCGTTTGGCGACCGGGAGCTGGGCAGTGCTCGTGGGTGGAGGGACGCTGCTGGCTCCCGGCTTGCCCCACCAGCTCCCAGCAGTCAGGGCTGCAGATGGCTTCCCTCAGCAAGAACCGCGGCCCAGGCATGCTGCCTGAAGCCTCGCAGGCCATGCACTGTGTGACGGCTGGGGGGTCGTGGGGGGAGGTGGGCAAAAGGCACAGACCACTATGAGAGTGGGGTCCCTGGAGCTGTGCGATGCGGTGGCACGCCCCCCTCTCCAAACCAACCCTGCAGAGGCAGGCCTGGCCTCTGGGACCTGGCCTCCTGCCTCCTCACCCCCACTGACCCCAGTGGGACTAGGGTCCTCTACAGCGTCCAGCCCCTGAGCCCTTTGCCCCTGAGCTGAACTCTGGGTTTGTGCAGCTCCTGAGCCACTTTGGTTGGTTCAGAGCCCCCTGAACAGGCTTCCGACTCAGTTTCCCCCCTTAGTGACAGCTGGCCGCCCGGCTCCACAGCCCAGTCCCTCACTCTAGGGTGGACCCTGGTGTGTCTGCCTCATCCGTCTCTTGCTAAACTCCTTCCTCAGGGGCAAGTCCTGCCCTAGCCCTAGCCTGGAGCTCATGGCCAGATGTTCTGGAATGCTGGCCGCTGCCACCAGACCTCTGTCTCTGCTGGGTACCATCGTCCGGGCTGGGTAGCCTGAGATTCCAAAATCAGGGGCAAACTTGAATAACAGCCCCTCAGACACACTGTTTGGGGTTCTCTCTGCACATCCCTCCAAGCCCCCCCACACACCCCTGCAGTGGGTTCTTTGACTTGGCTTGGTCTCATTCAGGAAGTGAGCAGGTCTCCAGCAACTCCGATAACATGCCCATCTGTGACAAGTGTCCCCTGAGAAATATTTCAGGAAAGAATTTTATCTGATCACTACAGGCCAAGATCAAAGAAAACTAATTCGCTGTGTTTGTTACAACATCAGTGAAGGAAGTCAAGAATATAGCCTCAGAAAGAGCATAAAACATGCGACGAAGGCCAATACATAATTAATGAGCACCGCGTCTCTCACACAGCTCTTCAAACCGAGCGCACAATGTGTAATTACTCCTCACATCGTCATAACGCAGGCAGAGGGCAGATGCGGGCTGCCTCTTGTAAATAAGGCACCGGGAGAAAAGCCAAACAATTTTTCCGAAGGAAGCCACCCCTAGAAAGTGCAACGAAACCCGATACTCTTGAAACCCAGTTGTGAGGCACATAAAATGTCAGCATTAATCTCCAGCCAAATTCCCACCCAGCGGAGGCAAGCCCTCGACGTATCTGTTTTACAGAGCCTGCGGCGGAGAATCCCCACTCGGCCCTCTGTCCCACCCGGTTCCTGAGAGACGCATACACACCAGGTACGTTATTACAAATGGCCCCGCGATGCAGAGGGTTAGGGCCGTGTCCTGCTGCCCCTGTTCCTGCCCCAAGCCTGCTACCACTTACACAGCTCTGTGTGAGGGTTAGTGTGGTAGGTAGTTGATGTTTTAATTAATAGTTGATGATGGTTTAATGAAGAGATGTGCCTGGCCGATGGTGAGCACTGTAAAAGCAGTAACTCTCACTATTACATTATATTCACATTTCATTTTGACCCCAAAATGGAATGAATTACTCATCATGATTATCCTTGTTATTCATCACATTTGACTGGAAGGATCTCTGTTTTTAAAGAGATCAAATGTATCCTCCAGGTTAGGTAAGTTGAATCTATTCAACAAAAGGGTTCTACAAGTCCTAAAGGCAACAGAGGCATCAGTCGAATGTTCTGAAGGGGCCAGAGATTCAAGTGTCTCCAGGCAGGTGAGACAAAAGTGAGAAGTGACCCTGGGGGGGGGGTAGACAATAGGGGGAACTTTCAAGGGGCTATTGGCCAACAGAGCTTTTGGTGTCTTTATCAAATCACTGCTCTGTCTGACACTTGGAAAAGAAAGTTTTCACATGTTAAACTACATCCCACGGGCAGGACTTCTTTCATCTTTAAAAGAGACTGAACCGGACAGTTGGTGGAGCTGAGTTTACTTTACAGAACGAGTCCCCCGTTTGAATGCTTCCCATCATTCCAGGGACTCCTCGGCCTGCACTTGGTGAGATGGGCTTGTGCCTGTTTGTGTAAATCTAATTTGCGTCCTTGGGACTTTGGGTTTTTGTTTGTTCTCTTTTCTCTACCAGAGTGAAAATTCCTGCAGTGTAAGCCCCGCATTTCTACTCCATAATAATCAAACGAGTGCCTGCTTGTACCCAATGCGGAGCGAGGCAACATGAAGAGCTCTCCGAGCTTAGCCTGGCTTTTCCTGCTCGTAGATGCAGAGGTGGCCCACGCTCCCTGGAGTCCTCCGCGGAGCCCTGCCTCTCTCTGTGGAATATCTGCGGAGGGGTTTTGTGGGTCACGTCTCTTCTAAGTGCTCTATGCCTATTATTGCACTTGACCCATCGACAGGCCTATAAGGCCATTCCTATTATTATCCCTGTTTACAGATCAGGAAACTGAGCAGAGGAGATGAAATGCCCTGCCGAGGTGACACGGAGGGTCAGTGCAGACTTAGGATAAGAGCCGAGCTCCCGCCACCAGTGTCTCCGCCACGCTGCGTGCATGGGCTGTGGACCTGCCGTGGACACAGCACCCCTGCGAATCCCGTGCCCGGCACAGGCACTTTCTGTCACATGGATTTTGGGGCACACACCATAACTCCAGGGCAGGCTAATGGGTGTGGGTATCTATTGTTCCTCCTGTCTGCAAGCCCTAGACATAGCAGGAAAAATATTTTTTAAGTATTGAGTCTACAATATTGAAAAGAAAAAGAAACGTTAGTGGTTTCCTGGATAAAAGGAAGCCGATGGGGTAGGATTTATGGAGGAGAATCGTGGCCACAGCAGAACCTTCTCAGAAACTCACAGATCAAAGTGAGGTCATGAGATACTGGAACAGCACAGTTCATAAGCTTGATCTACTAGCTGTGTAGAACTTTCCAAGCCAAAAGAGAGAATGATCATTCACTTCAAATATCCATAAAGCATTCACAAAGACTCACCATGAATTACGCTGAAAACAAAATCTCGACAAATTCCAAAAAGCATGAATCGTAGTGGCCACCTTTGCTGCCCATCCTGCATTAAAATCTGAAACTAGTAATAAAGGGTAGAGGAGAAAAAGAACACCTCTGGAAATGGGAGTAAAAATACGTCCTTTTAATGTGTTCTGCATTCATAATTATTGTTTAGAATGAACGATGCCTGTCACGTCTGTAAAGAGTAGCAAAGGTGGAGGGAGGGTGATTTTACGAGGGTTGTGGATGGAGATGGGGAGGACCAATGGGCTGAGGAGCTGGTTAGAAGTGAATGGACAGGACTCAAAAACAGACTGGCCTGGTCCCCTGCCAGCCCCTTACCGCCTGGGGCCCAGCCCAGCTTCACCTGAGGGACAGCCTGTCTAGTGTCTTCTTCACACTGGACCCTGGGGACTCGCACAGGCCAGGACCCAAGCCAACAGATTCATATATTTTTGCCAAAAATTTTAATTAAGGTCTGTGCACTCAGCACATAACCTCGCCCAGTAGGGCCACTGCCATTCCGTGACAATCCTCTTCCCCCTCCAGCAAAAACCAGGCCTGGCCAAGCTTTAAGAGATGTGTACTCTGCAAATGACATAACTCCTTGATGTAAATTTTCTAGTTTTGATCCTCAGAACACGATCGCTATTCCCATGTTTCAGATACTGAAACTGAAGCCCAGCTTGTCCAAGGTCAGAGCTGGCAAATGGCAGAACTAAGGTTTGGACTCAGCTCTTCTAACCGATCACTGAAGAGTCTGTGAAAATATGCAGATAGCCTAACATTTACGGATTGATTGAGTCCCTACTATGCACCAAGCACTGTGCTGGTGCTTCAAAAAAATCATTACCTTATTTTGTCTTCACAAAGACTTCGCGAGGTGTTTTTAATCTACATCTATTTTCCACATCATTGAGAAAACCAGACAGGAAGGTGCCCAAGGTCACAAGCGGAGGATTTGAACCCATGTCCTGGGTTCAAGGCTCCTTTTGAGAGGCACACTGCCCCTCCTCCATCCCTTTGGTACCAGCCCAACCATCATCAGGGTGTGGGCAAGTGAACATTTCAGAGCAATTTAACTCCGGTCTGGATCTCTTCTCAAGGAGGATGATGCTTTTGTAATATGAAAGTGATGCTTTATAGAAGGAAACTAAGGAACTGTTTGAGAAAGCGAAACGCTATTGATTACTTAATAGCCACAGCATAAATCACCCTGGACACAAATCATCTATTACTCTTTAAGGAGCAGGAACCCAATATCTGGGAGAAGCTGAACAAATGATAGCATGGTGCATATTAGAATCCAGTCGAAAGACCCACAATAAAGGGGATTTTAAAATATTTCGGCTCAACAGTTATTTGTCCCATAGTTCTAGTTTTCGTAACCATCACCATCAGCTGTTTTGAGGAGACTGTCTGGAAGAGAACCTTAAGTTCTGATGGGTAACTACAGCGACGTTTGAAACAGCACAGATCACCTGGATTAATTTTATGTGCACCGTAGTCTACAAGATATCAGTTTATTGATTGAAGAAACAGGTTTGGAGACAAAAGCAATTCTTGGATACCTTCATACCGCAAAATGAATAGCTCCCATTACTGAGTGTGACACCCACTCTGTGTCCGCCACAAATTCTAGGACCATACATTTTAAAGCTACTTAGTGCTGCGCATTTTAAAAGTGTTCTGAAGTTTGGATCGATGTCCAGCCACACAAGAGGATTGTCCTGAAAGATTAAACGAAACACGCGCAGTTTTCAGAGGGAAATGAAAATATTGAGACTGTATGTTAGGATGTGTAACAGGCAACTGAACCCTTTCGTTCTCTTACTCATTCATCATTTCAAGGACTGTTTTGGGGGATCGCTAGTAGGTACCTTAAGTTAATTGTTTTGGGGAAGGAGGTAAGGTGTATGTAAGCTGGAGATAGTGGACTTCATTGATCAGTAACCCTTTAAAAAACTTCATTGAGATGTAATTGACATACAACAAACTGCGTAAATATGTTTCAAGTGAACAATTTGATCAATTGTGACATGTATACACCCAGGAAACTGTCGAGGTTTCACGTTGCCTTTCAGGGAGCAGGTTTGCTGAGTTCATCACCCGGCCATTCGGAAGTCTGAACCACAATCTGGCTGTTGTTTCGACTCGGTCCTAGCAGTTCTTGGTTCTCGTTTTCCTGTGTAGGCTTTCTTTGGGATTCATTCATTGTTTTTTACAATTCCATTTTATCTGCTCTGTTGGTTTATTCGCTGTTACTCTTTATTGCAGTGTTTAAGTGTTTGCCTTAGGGTGTGTGTTACACATATTTAACTCACCACAGTCCACCTTCCGGCGACATTCCAGTCCATCAGTACTTCACAAGAACCTCACGAAAAGGAACTTGCGTTCCTCCCCTCCCAGCCTTCTGCTCCTGGTTTCCTAGTCCCTCTTTTGCAGGTATTATAAGCCCCATAATACTTTGTCGCTTTTCCCTTAAATAGTAGATTATCTTTTAAAGAGATTAAAGTAGTAGAAAACATCTTTATCTTCATGTTTATCTAGGTGGTTACCCTTTCCGGTACTCGTTTCTTGCCATAGATCCACATTTTCATCCGAATCGTCTTTCTTCTGCCCACACGACTCCTGTGAACACTTCTTGTTGTTCAGGTCCACTGGGGGTGAGTTGTTGCAGCGTTCGTACTTGTTGTCTGTGCTGCCTTTATTTTGAAAGACATTTTTGCTGGGTGAAGAATCCCAGGTTGAGATTTTTTTTCTTCCCCTCCTCTGGACTTGAAAGATGTTCCTTCATTGTCTTAAAACTTGTATTGTTTCCCTCAAGCAATCAGCTCGTTAATGTCTCTTTGTTCCTCTAGTCTGTGATGTCCTTTTTTCTGTTTCTTATTAAGATTTTCTTTCATCACTCATTTTAAATGATTTGATCATGATGTACATTTGTGGAGTTTTAAGTTTCTCAAGTTTCGGTTTGTTGAGCTTCTGTGGGTTTATAGTTTTCATCATATTGGAAAGATTCTGGTCATTATTGCTCCAAATAGCTTTCCTTCCCCACTCTTTCCTTTCCAGGAGAGACTCCAGCTACAAGAGAATTAAACCACCTGCATTTGTCCCACGGCTCAGTGGTGCTCTACTCGTTTTTCCCTCTGTGTCTTCAATTTTCAGTGGTTTCCACTGCTGTTTTCGAGTTCACTAATCTTTGATGTCTAATCAGTCCCATCTAGTGTGCATTTTAGTCCTTGGCATTAGTTTGCAGCCCTAGAAGTGTGACTTCTGTCCTTTTTTACGTCTCCTGTGTTTCTGTTCAATGTGTGCGGCCTGTCTTCCACGCTGTCCCTGCAGAATGCAGAACGCGGTCGCCATCATATTACTGTGCTTGTCGCCTAGTTCTATCCTCGGCGGCATTTCTCGGTCACTTTCAGCGGACTGACTTTTCTCTTCATTATGGTTCGTGTCTTTCAGTTTTGTTGTATGCCTCATCATTTTTTTTTTAAATATATTTATTGATTATGCTATTACAGTTGTCCCATTCCCCCCCCACTCCACTCCATCCTGCCCACCCCCCTCCCTCCCACATTCCCCCCCCATAGTTCATGTCCATGGGTCATACTTATAAGTTCTTTGGCTTCTACATTTCCTACACTATTTTTACCCTCCCCCTGTCTATTTTCCACCTATCATCTATGCTACTTATTCTCTGTACCTTTCCCCCTCTCTCCCCCTCCCACTCCTTTAATGACAACCCTCATGTTCTAGTTGTTTGCCTAGTTTGCTCTCGTTTTTGTTTTATGTGTGGCCGTTAATAACTGTGAGTTTGCTGTCATTTTTACTGTTCCAATTTTTGATCTTCTTTTTCTTAGGTAACTCCCTTTAACATTTCATATAATAAGGGCTTGGTGATGATGAGCTTCTTTAACTTGACCTTATCTGAGAAGCACTTTATCTTCCCTTCCATTCTAAGTGATAGCTTTGCTGGATACAGTAATCTTGGATGTAGGTCCTTGCATTTAATCTTGGGTAATGTAATTATGATGTGCCTTGGTGTGTTCCTCCTTGGGTCCAGCTTCTTTGGGACTCTCTGAGCTTCCTGGACTTCCCGGAAGTCTATTTCCTTTGCCAGATTAGGGAAGTTCTCCTTCATTATTTGTTCAAATAAGTTTTCAATTTTTTGTTCTTCCTCTTCTCCTTCTGGCACCCCTATAATTCGGATGTGGGAACGTTTCAAGGCGTCTGGGAGGTTCCTAAGCCTCTCCTCATTTTTTCAAGTTCTTGTTTCTTCATTCTTTTCTGTTTGGATGTTTGTTTCTTCCTTCTGGTCCACACCATTGATTTGAGTCCCAGTTTCCTTCTCATCACTATTGGTTCCCTGTACATTTTCCTTTGTTTCTCTTAGCATAGGCTTCATTTTTTCATCTGTTTTTCGAATAGATTCAACCAAGTCTGTGAGCATATTGATAACCAGTGCTTTGAACTGTGCATCCGATAGGTTGGCTATCTCTTCCTCGCTTAGTTGTATTTTTTCTGGAGCTTTGAAGTGTTCTGTCATTTGGGCCATTTTTTTGTTTGTTTGTCTTGGCGCGTCTGTTACTTTAAGGGGCGGAGCCTTAGGTGTTCACCAGGGCAGGGTAACGCTGGTCGCTGAGCTGTGACGCTATACGAGGGGGAGGGGCCGAGTGGGAGCAATGGCGCCCGCCTCACTCTCCTCCGGATTTCAATCTTTCACTCCGTTACCCACAATCAAACTGGGCCACTCTGGTGCTGGTTCCCGAGTAAGTGGGGCTGTGCACACTCTAGGCCCCTGTGGGTCTCTCCAACAACCTCTCCTGTGAGGCTGGGAGTCTCTCCTGCTGCCGCCCCAGGGGTGCTTTCAATCAGAGGTTTGAGGCTTTCTTTCCCGGAGCTGGAGCCCTGGGTTGCGCAGCAGTCTGCTTCTCTGCCCGCCGTTCGTCCGGTTTATCTGTGGGCGAATGTGGTGCCGCAGGGTGCTACCCGCTGCTCTGCCTGCCCCGCTCTCCGCCACTCTGAGTCCGGCCCTCTGGGTTTATCTGTGCAAATGTGGGGCCGCAGGGTCTGCTAGTGCTCGGACTGCCTGCGCCATTTGTCCCACACTCCGCCAGTCTCAGTCCCGCCACAGCCACGCGAGTCCTCTCCACCCCGGTGCCCGTCTCCGCCCCTCCTACCAGTCTGGATGAATGGTTATTTTCTATTTTCTTGGTGTTGGTCCCCCTTGCTGTTCGATTCTCTGTCAGTTCTGGTTGTGCGAGGAGGCGCAGTGTGTCTACCTACGCCGCCATCTTGGTTCTCCGCCTCATCATTTTTTATCATTTATTCATTCCGAACAATATTCTTGAGCTTTGATAGGGGATCCAGTTAAATTATTTGGAAATAGTTTAACCTTTTTGGATCTTGCTTTTAAAGTCTGTTAGTTGGAACCAGAGATGGTTTTAGTCTAGGGCCACGGAGGCCATGACCGAGGCGAGACCCTTCATGCACTCTAAGAAACGCTCCAGGGATTACGAGGTTGTCCGCCCTCCGTTACTGGGAATAGGCTCTGCTGCCTGCTCTGTAACCTGCAGGGTGACTCCGCCCTGACCTCAGGCAGTTTCCTCACATGGATGCCCTGATCCGCCCCCCACAACACTGCAGTGGGGCTGCTGGAGATCCCCAGAGTCTCTTCCCAGGCGGCTCTCTCTTCTGCAGTGCTCCTCCTGACGTCTTCGAGCTGCCTTGGCATCCCAGGACCCCCGCTCAGTCTCCTCAGCTCCGTCCACTGCGCTGCGCCTGGATGAACGCTCTCTGTGCGGTGGTCCTTAGAACTTTCTCCAGGCAGAACACTGGGACCGTCACGGGACTCACCACGCTGGTTCCCCCTCGCTTTCCCTCGCTGACTGATGTCCAGTGTCGTAAGAGCCATGGTTTTGGTAGTTTGTCTTGCTTTTTACTTGTTTCTGGTAGAACAGTAAATCTGTAAAACCCGTTGCTTCATCTTGGCCAGAAGCAGAAGTCTGATTCACATTCTTTTGAAAAGGGTTTCGTTACAACTTTATATTCACTGTCCTCTCCAGGCAAGGCACTGTGCCTACTATGTGCATGGTGCCATGGTTTGGTTCGGTTCTGCTGTTGTTGTCTGAGGAAGGGGCAAAAGTGGTAAGACATGGTCACCCCCTGCAGGAACTCACAATCTAGTCGGGAAGACTCGGGGTATTCACGGAGCAAAGACAGCACCACAGAGAAGAGGAGGAGGACCCAGGAATGTTTATCCAATGAGTGAATATGTATCGGAAGCCCGCCCTAGCATCTGTGACGCAGCACGGTGACGCACATAGACACAACCCTTCCTGGGGCTTATCTTTCAGTGGGAAAACAGGTGGTAAGCAGATAAATAAATGATTATAACAAGAGTGATGAAGGATGAATTCACAGGACAAGGGAACGGAGAACGACGGGGGTGCTATTTCAAAAAGGAAAGCCTTTCTGAGGCAGGGCCATCGGAGTGGAGACCTGAATTCAGTGAAGCAAGTAGTGGGGACAAGCGACCCGTCATTTCTAAGGAAGAGATTCTCCTTCCGACTGGTGGTGGAGCAATAGTCATGAAGGTTACATTTAAGTTTCCACAGGATTTTAACAAGGAATGGCCCGCAGCTGTGGGGACGGTGATAAGACAGGGACAGGCATGTTTGTAAGGCACAGTAAGGACACTTGCCTGCAGCTGAGCATTCCAGGAAGTGGGCAGACGACAGGAGGGCCGAATCTCGGGGCCCAGCTGCAGAAAGCCTGAGTGGACCAGCTGGAGCATCTGATCTTTGTTTTGCTGGAATTGTGCAGGAAGGGAGGCAGCCAGAGTTGTGGGATGACTGCTCAGGTCTCCGTGTTTGCAGGATGAACTAGCAGTATGGCGTGAGGATGGAAGACGCTCAGGCAGGAAATAAAATGGGCACTGTGGGTGGATGTGTTGGGCCTGGGGCAGGGACGGGAAGGGTAGGACAGTTCAGAGAAAGAATCAGCATAGGCTGGACGCTTGGGGGGATGTGGGGCAGCCATGGGGTGGGGGGTCCCCGATGTCCCCAGTGTTCAAATTCACGGTAAAGGCTTGACCTCAGGGGCCATGGAGCAAGCTGGTGATCGAGTCTTACCACAAAGACAGACCCAACTGAAAAGTGTCAGGCGGTTGATTTTAAACTCATTTTCTGCTATGCCTTTTCTTAATCCACTGATAGGGAGACAGCGATGCCAACTGGCTCCTGTGCTAAAACAGACTTGATTTTCAAGTGAACAGCTCAAATCCAGCATCTTCAAAGTCTGAACTCTCTCACATTCCCTGACAACTAAAGGCATTGCATTAAAAAAGAAAAGTCACCATTTTCGGAAGGACGTTTTAGTTTTCCAATCGGGACAAGATTTCGGAAAAGACAGAGGTGAGCTTCCTTAGACACCACAGAAAGCGAACTACACTTGAGGGACCGTTACAAACTAAGGGATGCTGCGCCCAAATGAAATACAACCAACAATGGTCATATTCCAAATGGCCAATCAAAAGCGGGAAGGAGTTGAACGTCACACGAGTCTATGATGATGAAAATAATGATCTCAGGACAAGAGATACTTAATGATTTGCACACTTAGTGCAAAATAGACATTCATCCATGTCCAACTCGTAACTTTCAAGCTCTAACCGTTTTGTGTGGCTGGGAGTATTACCTGGAACCGTGGGGGCACTTTTTTAAGCGAGAGGGGAAACAATGCATCTTCATTTCAATTTCAATACAACCGCAGGATGCAGTGGCACGCTAGGAACGCGAAGGATGCGCCGAAGGGTATCTTCTTTACATTCCAGAGCATCTCGCTGTTCGGGCAGAATGGTTCTCTTCCTGGAATTGTTCACAAAGCAACCTATTATATGGTGAGAGGTACCCTCTGGGCACCATTGAAATTGTTATGAAAGAAACAATCAAGAATGCCAAGTGCAGTGCACAAAACACAGGTAGGTGGTGGAAGACAGATAAGCAGCCTAGGAGGCTTAAGTTGCAGAATCTGAAGCTGCAGAAAGATGTGTCATGCAATTTACGTTACAGCCAGTCCTGATGTCAGAACGGGTAATGAAAAGCGCATATAGTTAAGTATTGAGTCCATACACACACACACACACACACACACACAGAGCTTTGCAGCACCAGGGAACTAACTGATGGGTAAATAGACAAAGAAGAGGATCAGAGAGCCAGAAAAGAAAGCCAGGCTCACTTTCACAAAATTCCTCTGGTTTTGGCAACTTCACGGGCACAACACACGAAACGCTATCTCCAACTGTTGGATTAGTTCAAAAGAGGGTTTCTCAACCCTGGAACTGGTACTATTTGGGGCCAGAAAATTCTTTGCTGCGGGGCTGTCCAGAGCGCCACAGGATGCTCAGCAGCACCCTCGCCTCTGCCCCCTGGAACCAATGACACCTACTCCGTCAGCTGTGCAACCTAAGCCGTCTCCAGACCTTCCCCAAACCCCCTGGGGGGCTCGTCCCCATTTCAGAACCACCACCTTAAAGCAGCAGTTTTCACCCTTTTTCCCCTCATGGCATACAAACTAATTACTAACATTCTGCAGGACACCAAAAAAGACATTTTTTGCCGACCTGACAAAAAAAATAGGTATAATTTTGATTCGGTCACACCAGATGGCGACTGTTGTGTTGGCTGTCGCCATTTTTTTATTTGACAATCTAAGAGAAAAGAGGTCCGTGCCCCTGACTAAGTAGTCAGACACTGCACATTTCGGGAACTCTTGCAGCGCACCGGTTGAAAATTGCTGCCCAAAGGAAAGCAGCAACATCAACGGCTTTGGTAAATTACTTCCCCTTGTAACCCATGCACTTCACCCTTTAGAGAGTGCTTATTAGGGAAAAAATGCTAACTGTGCTCAGAAAGTCATACGGCACACCAAATTAATCTGGAGGGTAACCTCACGGTGGTGTTAAATAACAAATTCACATGAGTTCCACAAAGTCTCTTTGCTGCTTTCGCCTTCGATCTGTCTTAAAGCAACTGGCAAAAGTGATTGGTCTCTCCATTTGTGCACCGAGTGACACTTTCTTTGTGACAAAATAAAGCCACAGACTGGCACTCTCCTAAGAGACAGTGGCACAGTAGTATAGTTCAACACTTCCGCCACTTGAAGAGCCGTGAAAGAAGAAAGCCAGGTGTATTTTGTAAGAGAGAGATTTACATCTACCGTGAGACACTGAAGCAGCTGGAACGGGCTCGTAGTCACTATGCTGTCAGACATGAAAGAGCCCTTTCGATTTTTTTCTAGCAATTTCCCCTTTACAGTGCATGCCGGCTGCATGGTTATTGCTGTAAGTTGACCTGTCCCCACCGTGGCTTTTCCTAACTGAGAAGCAGAGTTAGAGTAGTCACTCCGTGAGGGACACATCACGTGTGCCTCTCATCACTGTATCCACAACACCCAGCCCGTGCCTGGCTGACAGCGAGCAGCCGATGAATGGTTCTTGGATGAATGTGAACGAAAGAAGGAAGGAATGAATGAGTGAGGAAAGAAAGGCCGCCCCTCAAGCAAAGAGATAGGACGTCAGCTCCTCAACAATTCTGTGGTTTGCAGTTGGCACATAGTAGGTGGTCAACGAACGTTTGTGGGACTCATCTGAATGTGAGGTCTCTGCCTGTGTCTACTGTCCATCTGACTGAGGTTATGGCCGTGTGCTTCCTGCATCTGGTAACCAGGTTCGTCTGCTCAGTGGTGTCCACCTATCACACAGGGCATGTGTCACCATTCAGACCCAAATCAAGACATCCTGTGTGGAAAGATTTCAACACACGCTTTGCAAAAGGACAACATCACCACCTTCAACAGGTGAGGAGGCACCTTTTGCCCTTCGGCGTCACGATCCCGTTGCTGCAGGATTTCTGAAGTGCCGCCAGCAGCCCCCCACCCCACCCCATGCAGGCCTGGCCACGCTGCAGTCTAGGTGAAGGCTCGGGAACACACTGTGCAGATCAAATCCTCATAGGCAGCAAGGAGTTCATCCTCCTCCTAAATGGCATTCTTTATGGCTCATCCTGAAACTGTAACAAGTCGTCTCAAATGAAAAATTAAAAGTGTGCCAAAAGGCAGAGCTGCCGGGGGGGAATAATGACGTGGCTCCTGGGCACGGCGCTGAGACCCCCTCTAAGAATAGAGGGCCTGGCGAGTGGTGCACTGGGCCGCACCGTGAGCTGGCAGAACAACAGCTCCCAAAGGTACTGTGAGTGGCAATGACAGGCAAAAAACCAAACCAACCAACAAAACACCCCGCTAGAATCCAGTGAAAAATAAAACCAGGAGATTGCAGCAATGCTTCAATAGCCAACCGCCAGTCGATTAGCACAGGCACGGGGGAAAAACGCAACTAAAAATGACTCAGTCACACCAAATGCTTGCAGGGGGCTGAGGCCAACGAAAATCAAACAGAAGCAAGGTGTGTGTGTATCCATCAGTAGTTTGAAAAGACATTGAAAAATGCAACGCGACACCGTTTCAAGGATTTCAATCTCCAGTTTAAGGAAAAAATGAGTGAACCCTTCCTTAATCTGAAGGAAGAACACATTCCTTCTCCATCCTCCCTGCACCCCCTCACCCCGTGTTACTAGGTGATGTCATGTGCTGTGAGGGGTTCCAGGACCCGCAGGCGACAACACACGGCTATGCAGTTTGCGTTAAGCCTCGTTATACAACATATTTGGCAGGCCTCTCAAATTAATTGCATTCAGTGTTTTCCGTTATTGAAAGAAGATTCACGACTCGGAGAGGCCATAAGTGAAATATGGCGTATAGGTAGTAATTACTCGAATTGCATTCTTGAGTCTTTGAAGATAAATTAGCCAACAATGAGAATCTGATAGCTAATGTTGCAATTAGTTACAGATGTAACGCAGTGACCTATATAACTTACTATTTTTTTTAAATCTAAAATTTACCCAGGTTAATAGCATAAAAGATTCTTCACTGTTACACATGGCAGAAGTGCAGTTCTACAAATGCACTAGTGTGGCCTTCTTACAATAATTGCTTAACTCTTCGTATAGAGGTGGAATTACTCATGTTCATTCTTTGAGTAGGAAAGGATCATATTAAACTAACATTCCCTGAGCGTGACCGTGGGGCAGGCACTCAGGCAAATGAGACCTCCTTCTACCTCCAGCGTTCCTGTGTGGTTGGATGCCCTCCCACCCCACGATGAGGGAATGGGGGTGGGGTGGTGATGTGCCTTCCAAGGCCACATGGAGCTGCCCGTCAGGCCCTCTCCTCACTGGGCTAGGGGTGGGGTGTTCCATCATGAGATGCCCGGCAAAGCACTCTTGCTGAGTCAGAAGTTAGGGTTGGTCTACAGGATACAGAGTTCTGCTTGCCAAGCACCCTTTCTTTGGAGACACCAGCTCTCCCTTAATCCCTAATAATCTTGCTGGCTCCACCGGGTTTGAGGAGAGACGACCCTTGCATCCTAGCCCAGGAAGAAACACGTGACCCAGGCTGGCCCACACAGAGCCCAGGATGAGGCTGGGTCAGTTGGAGAACCTATTCCCCAGGTCCTCAAGCCCACATGGCCACCTAGGCCTGTGCTGCAGCAGGGGGAGGGGGGATGCAGAGACACACCATTGTCAATACCACTTTAGTTGTACCCTGAAGCCTTTGGTGTTGGTTAACTCCCTTCTCCAGCGTGGAGGAGTACCGTGCAGATATTTTTTGGTACAACCACCAATTTTGGTTTACCTGATCCTTTTCTCATGGTAAAACTGGGATCAAGGTTTTGGAGAGGAAGACCACAGAGGTTACACATGATTCTCATCACATTATATGGTGGGTGCATGATTTATCACTGATGATCACACGTGTAGTAACATGTGAGGTGTGTAACTTCCTGCAGTGAGGGAGAACACACATAGCGGGGACCTGCAGGTGTCTCAGCAGGCAGGTATTAGAAAGCACCTATCACAGGCTTTGGGTTTTGGTGGATGATTTGGGGGCGGGTCTAAGAGTCAGGGGTTTCCTCTAGATTGCATGCTGTCTGAAAGCAGGGCAATCTTGCGATTGATATCTCAGTAAATCTCGTCTACAGGGGAGGAGACTAGCCCAAGTTTCCCCACCCCTGTAATCATAGCTTTATCAAAAAGCTGACACCAAAATGGGAGCTCACTAAGATATACTATGCATATCTTATAACGTAGTTACGTTACCTGGCTAGACTAACTAGAATTATTGGGCGAATATGGCTGTCTTCAGCGAGGCACAAATTCAGGAAGGCAGGTGGGTGACTAGGGCTGCTCCCCTCCAAATGCACATCCTTTGCCGGGTCTGGCTTTTCCTCCTACGGACCGTCACACCTGCTCCCCACCCTGCACAAAGAACCGCTGCTGTCTGAGCGTGGCGGAGACCGTGGTGCTAGCGTGGCAACCTGGATGTTTGACGTCTATAAAATCAGAATGTGGATTTTGAACTAGTTGTTTCTTTTTAGGCTTTTTCATTTCCAAGGAGGGACAGGGTAAATCTCTAGTCCAAGGTATGTTGATCCTTATCGGTATTTGTCTCCCTGCAGGTGGACAGACACCACTAAGTCTTATCTGTGGGGAGGCGAGCCTAGTGAGGGAGAGAAGGGGTGCAGTCACTCACTGTGGCAGAGAGAGGGAGTGTTTGGTGTTTTCTGGGTGGCAGAGTGACCTCGTTTTTGTCTGTGCTCAGACAGAAGTATAAAGTGACCTTGCTTTGTCTCATTTTGTCATGGTCTCAGAATGGCTTTGAGCTTGGTATGGTAGGAGCTGGTGTCTAATCAGGGAACAGCAGGCTCCACCACAAGAGCCAGACCGACTCCTGCACGTCAGGGTGTGTCTCCCTCAGTGTGGGCCCCGATCGCCCGCAGCTGCCAGTTCCTCCACTGTCCAGCTCCTTTCCTGCCCCATTCCATGCTCTACTCTTTGAAAGGAAGCCACGACGTGGGGTGGGCACCATGCTCCATCCACCTCCTTAAGAGGTTACCGTTGAACTTCTAAATTCTTTTTCGCTTCAGCTGACTTGAGTTGGGTGGAGGACAGCTGAATGAACCCAAACAGTTCTGACGAGGATGCTCAGTCCTTAGTGTCTTTCTTGCTGGTAAGACTGATGTGCTAATTCCAGGTCCTCTTATTTATTAAAACTTTATAACAAAGTCACCAAGGAGATGTCTTTGAAAACAGGTTAAAGAAGGCCGTATGTCCAGACTGATGCATTGGGTTCTAGACTTTTCCAGCTACCCATTAGGGGGTTCTATGTATCCACTAACAACCCAACGTATTTCTGGGAGCCTGGAGTGCCCACCTTTCCCGGATCGGAACTTAGTCTGGCGTCTGACCTGAACGAAAACCAAGTGCTGCTCGGGGCGTCTGCGTAGAAACAGTCAGGTGCCGCACCAGGGAGAGGGGTTGCTAAGGAAGGGATGCAGCAGCATTCCGCCCCGAGCTGTGACGATCTGAAAAACACAGGTTGCTCTTTTACAAAGAGAAGAAAAAGGAGCTTTTTTCTGCACCACAGCAGATAGAGTCCTCTCGCTCCCTCAGCCAGTTTCACCATGAGCATTCTCCTGTGCAGGAAAATCAATAAAGGCGATAAATAAATGGCGATCCCATCAAGGGCTGCTTACTAAGTGATTAAATGCTTCAAACCCCAAATACTTGCCTGCTTCAGGGATACAAATCTGAATGAACATATGTAAATGGAATTAATGCTCAAATAATTTTCTAGTTACTTAGCACAAATGTGCAATTATTAATACTGCCATAATTTATGTTTGAATGTTTGCCTCTGTTTTCCTAAGCATAAGACCTTTAATCTACTTTTCTGACATAATTTGAAAATAGACGTGGGAGTCTTTTTAATCATCTGCTGCTTTTTGTGGAGAGAGACAAAAAAAAGGTGGCAGGACCTCTGGGTCTAAGGTGAGGAGGGAGGGTCTGTGATGGAGTCGCCAGCATCCCCACCAGAAAGGGAAACAGTCCCCCCAAATCCATGAGGACCAGCACTGGGACATCAGTTTACATTTTCCCTCGTTTTCTGCAAACAAGGGTTTATACAGGTTATTTATAAGGAAGGTTCTCTGAGTTCTCGTGAGGTGCCTAGAAGAGGGACATGCTACAAAAATTGTAGATCTGGGTCTTCTGACACATTAAGGTCGACAGGAACATTGACACCCAAGCCAAGAAGCTGTTTTCCCTTTGTCCTTGACCCCCTCCTTAGTGAGCTCAGGGTGGCCCTGAAGGCTCCCTTCCCCGGCGGGCTGCGCCCTGCTTAGCTCTGGCAGGTGTCCGTGTCCCGTGCAGCTCTCCCGGCCTGCAGCTGCGGAGCCTCATCCTGAAAGCTACGGAGCTGTACACGCGGCCCAAGTGTTCCCCGGACTTTTCTGCGGGACAGAAGAGCCTCCATGCCCTACTCCTGCCGCTCTGCTGTCCACCCTGGAAGGGAAACAAGCAGACGCCGAGAAAGATCGAGAAGACGGCAAAATGGTCTCTTATCCCTGCTTACTTTTTCTGAGAAGGAAGGCTTGGAATTGAGTTCCAGTTCTGCCTGTCACTCACCGGGTGATTTCAGAGCCTCTATTTCATTATCTGTTAAAGAAGGAAGAAAGGACAGGGCGAAGGGGGGTGGATAGGAGGACAGGAGAGGGGGACGTGGAGGGGAGAAAGAAGGAAGGAAGGCGGGGAAGGAAGGAGCAAAGGGAGTAAGCTGGAGAGTCTCTAAAATTTCCTTCTAAACTTTAAAAACTTGGGTGTGTTTTGACTGTCACCATCTGCAACTGTTATATCGTAAGTACGTGTACTGAGCTGACAACATGCCAAGCTCTCAGGTAAAGTCTTTGTAAGCATGAACTCATCTGATGCTCATCTACCTTGTGGTTTATCAGAGGTACCCTTAAGAAAGTCTCGGTTTATTTAGTCAGTAGTTCTCAAGGGGGTTGTACCATCCCCTAGGGGGCGTTTTGAAAATTTGCAGTGGTATTTTTTTGGTGTTTTGGTGATTGATGGGCACCCCTAGTAGGTATTTGGTTAAGAGGTCCTACCACGGATGGGACGGTCCTACGTGACAAAGCATTATCCTACCTTCAGTATGACTTCTCAATGTCCCAGTGCAGACTCAGGTAAGTAAACATCCTGCTTATGATCGGTCGATCCTAGGACCTAACTCTGGTCGACACGTAAGCACAAGTACTTTGCGAATGGCTCTCACACACACTGAAACTTCAGGATTGCGACGGGGATATACACTGAGGGAAGACCGTCCCATCGGGCACTCTGTCCCGATATCAGACCATCACACCGTTGGCAGCCATTTCTCCTGTGGGACTTGATTCATTCACGCAACACACCTGATCGGAGCTGACCTTGTCCTTGCCGGCTCATCTGTCTCCATCACTAAGAGGCTCAGGCTCCCTTTCTCGCTAACCACGATTTGAAATCAGGAGACGTAGGGACAAGTGTCAGGATGTGCTTTCAAACACCTGTACCAGTCTTTCAGTCAACGGACGACGACCACTACCAAAAACAAGAGACACCCACGAGCCGCGGGATGTGCATGGCTGTTTTCTCAGGACTCCCGTGCACCAGCCTTGTCCCTGTGAGTGCCGTACCTCGGGGCAAGTGGGAGCCTGGGGCTTGGTATGGGCTGGATTTCGGTGGGCCAGGACATAAAAGGGGGCAGGGCTCTTTAAGTCTATATCCTGGAAGAGCTGGCCCAGGAAGAGAGGAAGGGCCTAGAGAGGGTGGAGTGGGAAAGGAGGGAACAGTGACCTGAAATGATACTTGGAGAAAGGGAGGGCAGGGACTTCTGTCGTAACCTGATGGGGAGCCAAGGAATGAGAGGGAGCTACGGGCACCCTGGGGTGCTTTCCCTCCCGGAACCAGCCTGGGATAGCAGCCTGCCACAAGGAGCACCCAGGACCCCACTGTCTGATGCTAAAGCCAAGGGGAAAGACTTTGCAGCCTGGTTCTGCGGTGCGATGGTGACTTAATTACCTCCTGCCCCCTGGACGATGCCCTGCTTGAATTTGGCCACACAGTGGAGATAGAGGAAGCAAACTTTTAACATAAAAGGACTTAGACAACCTGCTAATGGACTCTTTAGGGATTTAGATGTAGATGGGCCATTTAGCCAGGACTTTGTGTACACTTTTGGTAAATTTAACCCAAAGCACTGGACTGTCTTCCTTTCCTGTAAGATTGAAGATGGCCTGTGGGATGGAGAAGGACTGTGTGGCACGCAAGCGCTTCAAGGAGCAACTCTGCAGTGGTCTCACTGCGCACGAATGCTTTGATGATAAAAGTAAAAATGTCATAATTACATATAACTTCTGGTTAACTGCGCACACTGTTGGGGTGAATAGTCAGTGTTTGCTTTCAAGACAATTGGAAAATTCTTTCAACTAAACAGGTTACACACACCCCGACCCAGCCTTCCCATCTTCCCCTTTCTTCTTTTTTAGTGGCTCCAATTCTGTTACCGTGACATCACTGACCGAGTTTTCTATCTCACAGCCAATGTCTGATTTAGTGCTGAGTCCCAAAACACCTTCCTCCGAGCCCGTTCTATTTATTCCTTCCCTGACATCCTCACGGCTGCCTTCCAATGCGGGGTCTGACTGGTCTTTTTCCCTCCTTGTCTCCCCTCCTGAACACCGTTGACATATTAATCTTCCCCCAACGGCATTTGTCGGTTGCTCTTCCATTCAAATACTCCCCCTCGACCACTCCATCAGGACTGAGTCTCCTGCTTCTTTTCGACTTCTTCTAAATCTATTCCTACATTTTTTCTCACTCTCACTTCCATCTTTTATCCGCATATTAATCCATTACCAAGTTCCGCTGATGTTACTGCCGGCATACCTTCCAAATCCGTCCTCTTTTCTCTCTTCCCTCTGCTACCACTCTAGTCCACGCCCCCACAGCTCTTCCCTCGTGTCTGCATCCCAGCGGGCACCAGCTTTCTCACTGTCCTCTCCAGTCCAGCCTCAGTTTCTCCAGGGCAAGTTCTTAACAATACCCCTTAGGTCATGTCCCTTCTTAAAACCATTCAGTGGTTTCCTACTGAACTTAAAATAAAATACAGCTCCTTAGCACACAAGTCCCCCCACATCTGTCCCCTACTTAACTCTCAAGCCTCACGTCATGCCATTCCCTCCCCCACTTGCCGTGTTCCAGTTGTGTGAACGACCGTCCCTGCTACCCATGTGCTGCGCGTTCCCTCCCCTTTGCTTTGGACAGGCTTTTGAGTTCACCTGCTGGCTGCCTTCCGAGCCTTTGGTCTCAGCGTAAACGACAGCATCAGCAGTACAAACATTCTCAAGGACATTAACTACCACGGAATCCCCAGGATCACTCAGGATCAAGAGTGAGATGATGAAACACAAGAATAATGTGAAAAGGGAGCTAGGAAACAAATGGAGGGCAAAATAAACCCCATTGGAGAACTGACCGACCCATTACGGACAATAGGAAGAAAAGCTGGTTTTGCAGGAAACTGAGACATGGAGAGAGATTTGAGCGAGTCAAATAGAATGCAAAAAGAAACAAGACTAAAAGAAGCAGGATGACACATGGAGATGAGATGGCGGGGATCAATTTACAAGTAAGCAATGTCCTGGAACAGAGAATATACAAAAGGAGCAGGAAATACATTCAAAGGATAATAGGAAAAACTTTTTCCTTAAAAAAATGGAATCTGCCTGTATTAGTCATGATCTTCAGAGAACAGATGAATAGGATATAGCTAGAGGTATAGAAATACAGATACACACGAGATTTACTGTAGGAAGTGATTCGAGTGCATACGGAGGCTGAGAAATTCTTCGGTCTGCTGTCTGCAATCTGGAGAACCAGGTGCGCTGGTGGTGTACACTTGACCCTTGAACTCAGGGGTTAGGGATACCGACCCCCCATGCAATCAAAAATCTGCGCATAACTTTGCCTTCCCCGAAACGTAACCACTAACAGCCTACTGTTGACTAGAAGCGTTGTGGACAGTCAGCTAACACGTCTTTTGTGTGTCTATGTATCACATGCTGCATTCTGACAACAAAGTAAGCCAGAGAAAAGAAAACGTTATTAAGAGAATCACACAGAAGAAAAAATACATTTGCAGTAGTTATTGAAAACATTCTGTGTCTAAGTTCAAACCCCTGTTGTTCAAGAGCCAACGAATTCAGTCCAACGAATTCCTGAGAATCAGGGCAGAGAGTGTAAGTCCCGGTCTGAGCCCAAAGGCACAAGGACCAGGGGCACCGATGGCCAGGGGCAGGGGAATGTGGCTGTCCCAGCTCAAGCCGACAGAGCCAGTTTACCTTTGTCCACCTTTTTGTTCTATCAAGCCCTCAGCAGACTGGGTGATGCCCACTGGCATTGGTGTGGGCATCTTCTCTACCCAGTCTACTGACTCAGATGCTAATCTCTCCCAGAAACACCCTCACAGACACACCCAGAGACCATGTTCACTAGCGACCTGGGCACCCTTAGCCCAGACAAGCCAACACGTAAATAACCACAGCAGTTATGTTATTCAAAACAGAGCACAAATGTGTATGCAAAAATCTTTAAAAACTTACTACAAGTAGAATGTAAATGTTTCATGCAAAATAAAAACGTAATAATAAGAGACTGGAATTAAAAAACACAATATATACCAATTAAGTAGACCCGAATAGGCCAATTGAAATTAGGAAGAAAAGGAGTGGAGCAAGCACAAGAAATGTAATCCCTCACAATGTTTCATTTCCTAACATGATTCATGGAGAAAGAATTAAAAATATTGTTTAAAGTTGTAAAGGCAGCAACTAGTTAAAAATGAAAAGACTATGTATCTTTCATATGCCTCCCAGAGCGATAAACAATCAAAACAAGCCAAAATACATGGGGAAAGAAAGAACACAAAGAAAAAAAAATGAAGGAAAAAAAGCCAGAAAACATTCAACAGGGTTACAAAATTGAAATGAAACACAGCTATTATAAAAATCGATGCGAACGGGATCAGAAACTACAGCTGTGTGTATGCGCTCTTAGGGACAGACTGGAGAGGGAAAGAATGGCCGAGGACACACCAGGCAGCCGCAAACAGAAGGCAGGCAGGGTCTGCAATGTCAGTTTGCAAACCAAGGTAAGAAAAACATAAGGACAAAAACACGAAATTAGAAATAAGAATAGAAACATAACACATAAACACAAAGGGAGTTTAAAGAATCCAGAGCAATATTTTGCACGACTCTAGCTAATACATTTGAGGACCTGGATGAAAAGTCATTTATTTTATCCCTGTCCCCCAGGTTCCAGCCTCCCTTGCCGAGGGGGCATCTGCTGGGGAAGGGGGGCTTCTGGGGAAAGTGTCTAAAGGACAGACACGGACGCCCTGGCCCCTCCTCTGTCTTAAACACGGATGTGGGTATTCCCAAGCTGTGAGAGTCTCCTTGCAGCCTTGAGAGGAGCCTGGAGGCTCACACACCCGTGGCCTGGTTGAGCCCCTGAATGAGCTAACACCCGCCACCCTCCAGCCTTCTTCTTCTTGGAGAGAAAGAAACCGTTTGTTTGAATCTCTATTACCAAAGTTTTCTATTATTTGCAGTACGACGCATTTCTCACTGGAGCACATACTTGTTACCACGACAAAGCCAATGCCTTGCACTCGTTTTAAAACCAGGCACAGCACAAAGATACCTTCGCTACTGCTTTCATCCGTCACTGTGTTAGAAGTCTTAACCAATGCAAGTGGACAAGCGACCCAAATAGAGACATAAACAATAAACAGGAGAAAGCAAATTATCATTAATTTAGATGCTCTGACTGCTAGAATACCCAAATAAATGAATTAAAAGTAATATTAAAAATATAATTTTTTTATAAGATGGCTGGCAACAAAATTAATACACACAAATAAATGTCTTGGCCAAGTAAATACGATCACTAATTAGTGAATATAATAGAAGAAAAGATCCCATTTATAAAGGCAATGGATTGATAAAATAACTAGGAGCACATGTGGAAAAGAAGACTTAGAACTGTAAAAATTTACTCGTTCTGAAAAGGTAGTGCTTAATATTTCATGTAAGCTTTTTCTCTATGAATTATATATAAATTCAATACAACCTTAAAAAAAAAAAAAGAAAACCGGAGTAGCAATGCCAAAGCAAACCAAAATGGCGGTCTTGGGGAAAAATATTAAGTGGGACAAAGAGAAACATTTGATCTTGTTCAAGAAGCAATCTACGAACCAGATAAAGTAGCTATAAATTTTTGTTTTAAATCATCTAATGCAAAAACTGTTAGAAAATCAAAGCAATACAAAATAGTGAGATAATGTAACATAATTCTCTCAGAAATTGACAGATAAATGAAGGCCTGAGTGATTTCAATAATAATGAATAATCCCAATTGTTCATTACATGCAGATTGTCATAGAAAACAGTCATTCTACTCTAAACCATGTATCATTTAAAAATATACCATAGACCATAAAGAAATCTGTTCCCAAAGGTAGAAATCTTAAATGCCATTTTCTCTAACTATAAGTCAATTAAACTAGAAATTAATAACTCTAAAACTTTGGGCACTAAATATTCTCTTCTAGATAACATTTAAGTTAAAAAGAAAATAAAAATTAAGTCATAGAATATTTAGAAACTGACAAAAATCAAGGCACTACAAATCAAAGTTATTGGGATGTGGCCAAAATACTAATAAAAGGAAAATGTATCACTTCAAATGCACTTATTAGAAAACAATGACCAAAATGAACAAATGACTAAGCATGCAACTCAAAAAGTTAGAATAAGCACAGTAACATACAATAAAGGGAAAGAATAATTTACTTGTATCTTATCTGCAGAGTAAAATTAGCAATTACTGAGATAGAAAGCGAAAAGGTAAACTTACTCAACATAATCCATAGTTGGTTCTTCAAATAGTCAATAAAGTAGGTACATCTCTGGTCATTCTAACCATGCAAAAAAAAAAGGAAAATATGAAAATATTAGAAAAGAAATATGAGATACAGTCAAAGTCATGGGAACATTTCCTAAGAGAATAATCGCATATTTTCTCCCTTCTAAGATGTTTCCATAACTTATAAATGAATGACGTTAATAAAACGGACTGGCTCCCAGGCAGAGGAGCAGAGGGGGCCCACCGTTATTGCCCCCACCGGTAGACCCGGCTTTGCTTAGCAGCCATCTTACTTCCATTTCCCCCTCAATACAGTTATCTTTACTGGCAAAACCACAAGCATTTACATTTTTTTGCAGTGGTCCCCTTACTTCTCAAGACCCCGGTGGATGCCCGCACCCGCGGATAGCGTGAATCCCGCATGGCCTGTGTTTCCTCCTATGCATACACTCTAGGACAACTTCTAACTAGTGGATTAGGCGCTGCAAGACGTTAACAAGCGTAACAATAAAATGAAACGACGATAACAATATGCTGTAATGAAATTTATGTAAATGTGGTCTCTCGAAATATCATAGTATGCCGTACTCACCTTTTCACGTAAAGGAAGCACTTTCCCTCTTCCCTCCGGTGTCTCCCAAGTGCCAGCACCCTACTCTTGCACTTTGGGACTATGTTAAGCAAAATAAGGGTGATGCCAAACCCAGAGGCTGGACCAAGCGGCTACTGAGTGACTACTGGGCAGGCGCGTCTCCATGGAGACGAGGGGCACAGGGCTGATTCCCCTTGGCGCAGGTGGAGCACGACCAGGGGAGATTTCATCAGGCTACTCTGAGTGTGTGCTGTTTCAAACTTATGCATTGCTTATTTCTGGGATTTCCTGCTTAGTATTTTCAGATCCCAGTTGACTGCAGGTACCAGAATCCACGGAAATCGTGGAATAGATCGGGGAGGCGACTGTACTTGGGGTCCCCTAAAATGCCTTCAAACCTGATCCCACTACCAGGAGACACTGACGGACTGGGCCCCATGTTCAGGGACTGTCCCCAAAAAGGCCGAAGGCCTCCACCGCTCTCAGAGACTGAAGGAGCCAGCTCAGAGTGGGAGAAGGGACCTGCCTTTGTGTCCTAGAAGAGTCCACGGAATGGTTGGAGAGTTCTAGGTGTTAAAATAACATTGTAGACATAAGCAAGGGCCAGCTAAAGGAAAGGTGGAAAAGAAACAGTACCCCAACAGTAGCAACAAACAGTCTCCAATAATTCCATTCTCGATGAAAGGAACCAGGGATGTCTGGAGAGATTCTAGGAGTGGGGGTGGGGAGATACACATGAGCAGCCTGGAGCATCTTGTAGGGTCGGAAGGTAGGCTAATGCTGGAAAAAACCCAAAACAACAACAACAAAAACAGCCCACAATCTGAGCAACAAAATAAAGAAGTATTGGGTTATAACCCAATGTATAAAACAAATATCCATGAGTCCATACTGATACAAGTAAATGACTTGAATAGATTACTAAATGGAGAATAGACTAGTCTCCTTGAAGAAAAATTCCAAACAATTTATGTAGATTCTCTTCCCTCAAGGAGGTGGAGAACTCCTCAGGCCTTAGGAGTCTGCTAGGTATAGTGCCTTCTTTCCAAAACAGACAATATGGAGAGTGGGGGAGGGGGAGAGCAGCTTCGCAGCCAAGAAACCTCACACATGCTCCCTCAGCCAGGGGCTCAAGGGCGGCGTCGCACTCATAACTCACGTGGATAAATACGTCCTCTTGATGTGATGTGCTGAAAATGGCGCTTTGTCCCTAGGGTCGTCCTCCCATAAGCCATAACCCTGGTCTAATCATGAGAAAAATCAGACACTTCGGCAGAGGGGTGTCCTACAAAATCCCGGGAAGTACCCCTCAAAACTGTCACAGTCATCAAAAACGAGGGAAGTCTGAGAACCTGCCCCGGCCCTGAGGAAGCCTAAGGAGATGCGTGGTGTCTGCCACATGGTGTCCTGCATGGGATCCTGGAACAGAAAAAGGACCTTAGGTGAGAACCAAAGGAATCTAAATAAACCACGATCTTTACTAATAATGTACTGGCGCTATTTTGTTAGTTGTTACCGATGCCCAGTACTGGTGTAGGGTGTCGGTAATAGTGGAAACCGGGTGCTACGCACATGGGAACCTCAGTCTTTCCAAAACTCTGAAACTGTGGTAAATAAAGTCTATAAAAAAGGAAAAGCTGTGAACTGGGGGAGCACAATGCTGTCTGACTCCATAGCCCATGCTATTAACAAGTAAATCATTTTCTTAACAAAGGGAACAAAAAACTAAATAGGACAGTAAGTTTAGGTAATGTAACAGGTTATCAAAACTGTATACCTTCCCCCCGTCCCTCCCCACGCTGGCCCCAAAGGCTGCAGGCTCAGGCGCTTTAATGAACAAGTGTGTCCAAAGGAACCAACGACTTCCGTGACATTTAGGCTGTTCCAGAGAATTAAAAAAAAAAAAAAAAAAAAGACAAAGTTTCCTGACTCATTCTATAGAGCTTATAGAATTCTTGATACCAAACAGGATGAAAAAATGGCACACACACACAGTAAATCAATACTAGCTGTGAACACACACACACAAAATTTAACGTAATAATGTAAATAGGCTGCGCTGTTAACCAGCTAGTATGGAACTAGCTTACTTCCCAGCTTTCCCGATGCGCTCCGGCTGACCGTCAGCCCCGGCCTGCGCCCGCTGGTGTTACAGACCTGAGCGTATCTGTGATGTCAAGTCTGTCAATATGTATTGGACCAGGGTCTGGAAGGACACAGACCAATCTGCTAACAGGGGCGAGAGGGTTGGGGCCAGGGCCACAGCTGGTGAAGGAGGGGGACTTCTGCTCTTTACTCAGTGGTTTTCTGTGCTTTAAATATTCTTATGGTTCAAGTAAGATATGTGTATTCAATCCCATCTGATGAAAAAGACTTTATGTGATAATATATAATGATATGATAAAGTTCATCTGTAACTCATCTGTGAAAATAATTATGTACAAATGGAAAAATCAAGAGGCTGGGGAGTATGAAACTCGCCCTAACGGATATTAAAATATATTATGAACCTCGGCATTTTAGCAAGTGTCGCCCTGACTCAGGGATGGAAATGTCAATAGGTCCAAATACAATGTCCAGAAATAAACTCGAGCCTGGGTAGAAATTTAATGGATGACAAGAGCAGCATTTCAAATCAATGGGGACGTGATGGATAACGCAGCGGTCTCACCATTCGGAAAACATTAAGTTAAATCTCTATCATGCTGTTTACACGGAAATGGATGAGATGCTACAAAGGTGTAAAGGTTTAAAAAAAAATCTAAAACCAGGCAGATACTAGAAGAAGCCAGGAACGACTTGTGTGCTCTTGGCATGGGGGAAGCTTGTCTGGTACAACGAGGAAATGAGAACCCGCACGAAACTGACAGTTAGGCTCCCTGAATATTACACAGTTTTGCACAAGGGAGAACACCATAAACAAAATTAAAAGATACAAGATAAGCAGAGGGAAATGTTCACCACACATATAGGATAAAAATTCATATTCCTTTTTAAGAAGTAAGAAAATGTGAAAAATCCCAAGAGAAACTGGAGAAAAAAAAAGATGGAAGGAGACATGCAAAATCCTTACGGAGAGCCAGCTAGCCATTCTTCCTCACACACAAACAAGCGCACCGTCTCTGGCCTGGACATTCCACATCGAGGCTTCTCTTCTCTAGACACACTCACGAAAGTTGTAGCGTTATTTGTAATAAGAAAAGATACAGGAAAATACCCCAATGTACTCTCATAGGTATTGATTAAACAGTGACACATCCTTGCAGTGGAATACTCTCCAGCCATCAAAACAGGAAGGTAAACCCATGCATACTGACACAGAAGTTTCCAAGACCATTATTCAGGAGAAAAGAAATTGCACAGCCAAGGATCACATTTTGGTACTATAATTAGAGTATCTATAGTTTCATAACTGAAGAAAAGGATTTTGGAAGAATATGGAGCGATCTGCTGTAGGGATGATTTCTGGGAAGTGGAGAGAAAGTGGAGCGGAGACATCTCCATTCTATCTGAATGCTTTTACAGTTTTCGTTACACAATCCCGAAACATAATTAAAATTTAGCAGTATTTTTTTTAAATGGTTAAGGTTCTGTTCTCATTTACATAGTCTGCATTATTAGCAAAATGAAAATTTCTGGAACAGAAAAGGGCAAGCAGCTGGGTTGGTAATCCAGCTGAATGAGTCCAGTGGCGTAGGTCATCGCCGATTCACAGCCCGAGTGCTAGTTCACTCCTAAAGAACATTCAAAAATGGGATTAGGAGAAAAGGCCCAGGAAAAACCACTCCACCACTCCCCTATGGCCTAGTCCCTAGTCATTGACTTCCCCTGAGTTGGCTGACAGCTGAAGGTGGCATTAGCCAGGGACACAGAGTGGTGAATAATCAGTCTTGGGCAGGAAGCTGCTGTTGCAATAGGAAACTTGGCAGGAGAATCGGACCAATGGAAGCCATGTGCAGTGCAGAAAGCCCACGCGCTGTGTGTGCTGTGGGCAACTGTGGTCAGTGAAAAAACACTGGACTTGAGCATTATGAAATTTGGGTTGTTTATCTCCATTGGTGCTTGAGTTAGAAAATCAGATAAGCTCTTGGAGCCTCATTTTTTCCTTCACCTGAAAAATGGGATTAATGACACCTATCTCACCGGGTCGTGGTGAAGATTAAATTGAAATACATGTACAGAACTCTGTAAATAGTAAGGGTGCACCCACAAACTGTTACCCGCCTGCTTGTGGAAATGTGTTAGCCAGTAGGAGGCAGGAGTGGGACCCTAACACTCAGCTCCTGAAGACAAGGCGCCATGATAGGGCTGGGGTTGCTGGGTAAAATACAGGATGCCCAGTTAAATTGGAATTTTGGATAAACTATGAATAATTTTTAGTGTAAGAATGTCATGCTAACTCAGCGCGAGTTAGTGGTTAGTTTTCATTATTTTCCATTGTTGTGTCATTTCAAATTGGTTAGGCCCATCTCCCGACTGTTTTCAAGTTCCGTGGGAATGCAGATCACATGACGGGTTGATCGTGGGTCCTCCAGGGTGTTTGAATGCTGACGTGCCCATTACAGGTAGTGAATCCGCGACGACGAGAGCAAGAATTCGGCTTGGGTGTCATTAGTTTCCCTGAGCCTCCAGGGCTGGGGTACACCTGGCTACCTGATCAGTTAGTGCTCAGGAGCTCAGAGACTGGCCCATTTCCAGGAGTTAAGGAAAGAAGGTCTCAGAAGCCCAGTGTGACACAAACAGAACTGGGGCGCGGCTGGAGTCACCCACACTTGGCTTAAAATCTTAAATTCCTCCTCTGCTCTGAGTGTTGCTGCATGTTATGATTCCCTAAGAGATAAATAGGATTTTTCAGACTCTTTGATTTATTCAAAAAGAAGAAAGAACATTTACACCTTTAAACACGGAAGCTAACTCACGTTTGGCTGGGCTTCCGGCAGCATTTTCCAAACATTGGTCCCTGTCATTGTTTCTTATTACTCGGCTCTTTGTTGCTAAACTTCTCAGTGGGGTTGTGGAGATGCCACAATGTCCCTGGGTAAAAAGAACATATTAAATCGGTGTTTGGCTAGAAGAGGGGGAAAAAACCCAAAGAATATGAGGGTTACTCTACCCATAAACAAGACGATAGCCTACATGCATGGGGCGAAATCAGTAGTGTATTGTTTTTTGAGGGAAGATAAAGAACTTTCTCTGGAATTCTTTGATGAAATATATACTTGAATCCACACACACACACACACACACACACACACACACACGACAAGGAAATACTTTGCACACTGAGTTGTGGCCATGGTTATGTAGGAGTGGTCACCATTTCCATTTAAACAAAGCAATAGGCAGTTAGAAAACACTTTTTAAAAACCACAGAGTCTCTTTGAAAGACGAGAAGAATCTGCACTCCACCTTATTCATTAAAGTTAGAAACTGCCGTGCCTCTAATGAGCAGCTGGAGGGTGGGGAAACTGTCTTGAACAGCTACATTCCGAGGGGGCGCTTGGCATCCTCCCTGAGGATAATGTGGGGTTGCAATTGTGTGGGTTTTCTTCCCCAGTGAATAGGAAGTGATCAAAGATAACGTTGCCAGAGAAAGCATTAAAATAGTGTAACATTGCGTCAGGTAATGGTAAACGCCAATCATTATACGGATGAATGAACCAGATCCCTTCAAGAATGGTACGGATGTGCTGTGGCATTCACGTATAATGGCCAAGTTCAGTGGGGTTCAAATAAAAATGCAAAAGCATGTGCCCGCTCATCTGACCAGAACAGTGAAGTAGAAGCACATCTCTTTCAATAGATTTGTAAGCCACATCCTTCATTTACATCATCTATGAAACACAGGACCACAGGAAGTAAATTAATTCCAAAAGGCTGCCTCAGGAATTTATCTGGGCAACGGGAAATGCTATCTACTAGGAGACTAGAACAATTAGAGGCACGATTGGAAAAAAAATAAATAAAGTGAAGAGGACTTCTCTAATTACAGTGTGATCACCTTTCCCAGTGTGAAAGGACAGGAAAGAAAAGCACAGCCTAGGAATTGAATTCATCATTGTGGGCGGGGGGAGTTCCTGGCAAGTAATGCTGGACGGAGCTATTTACTGGAAAAAGTGTTGGTTTATTTACATGCTAAACAGCACTGCCTTCCTGTCCCCTCCGCTGACAGATATCACACGGCAAGGACAAGAAAGAAAGGGCCATCTTCCCCATGCTGGGGAGAATGGGAACAGGACAGGCCGGGCTTGTTGCGTGCCGGAACCTCTTGACCTTGTCACTGTACAACGGCATGCCCAGCTTCTCCAGGCCTCTCCAAAGAGATGTTCTTCACTTTTTCAGTAACAAGAAGCATCATAGCAAGGAAACTTGACCCTGCATCCAGAAGGAGGGAGGAGAGAGAGGGGCAAAAATCGATACCTTTATCGAGGACATCTCCATAGCAGACTGCTTCAAAGGATGAGAAAAGTAAAATGGGACCCTTGTCAGAGGACTCCTGGACAAGGCCAAGTGCACGGTTGCGCACTTGGCTGAATAAAACAAAGGCAGCAAATACCTGATGTGAAGAACAGAGCTGGCGGGTGGAGGAGATCATTTTAACACTGGAGATCGGAGTGGACAGGTCCAGGAGGCTGGAGAGCAGAACACGCTCACCCTTCCACCTGCTCCCCAGGGACTGACAAGGGCGGGGACTGGAAGACTTTGCTCAGAGGGTACGGCCATTGAGTCTGATCTCATTGGCTATGCGAATGGAGGCACAGCATTTAGGCCCCCCCAGACCTTGGACTTGTGACAGGCAAGGGCTGGCCAGGAGAGTGCATGCTTTGGGGGGCCTTTTGTGAACGGCTGCTGCTTGTGGAAGTGTCTGGGGAAGGGCTTAGTGTGCATCTTCCTGTGTGAAAGGGCGACTTCGGTCCCAGGACCCAGGACCGGTCCACGGCACCACAGACTGAAGGGGAGAAAGGCCTCTGCGAAGAAATCAGCCAGACACTGACGCTGTTCCTATTAATGACATTTCAAAACCCACGCCAGACCTAGAGGCAAACCGTGGGCTAGAGCTGTGCCCTAGAATGGCACGCAAAGAGGAAAGCGTTTGGGTAAAAATGTGGCACTTCCATCCTGGAAACCAAATTTCATCTTGGAAGCTTTAAGTTCCAAGCTTTAAATAGGAAAGTTACAAGCTTATTACAATATTCCCAGCACTGACCAATAAGGTGGTGATTTATCAGTTCATTTCCGAAAGGAAATATTTTACATCATTTATAGACCTTGGTTAAAGGCATTTTTTAAAAAAAACATTTTTAGAAGGTGTTTCTGATGAAAATAAAATTCACCAGAACTCCCTAAGCTCTAGCCCCAAGAAGGCTAGTCTGTGCGCTACAACTTAATTTTTAATTTAATCGATTGGGGTGACATTGGTTAATAAGACGACACAGGTTTCGAGCGTACTGTTCCATGATGCGTGATCTGTATATTGCACTGTGTGCCCACCACCCAATGTCCAATCTTCTTCCGTCACCATACCTGTGACCCCCTTTACCCTTTACTACCCCCATCCCCCCATCCTCTGGTAACCGCCACACTGCTGTCTGTGTGTGAGTTTTTGTTTGTTCGACGTATGTTGCTTCCGCTTTGCATACATCATGTTCTTAGCACTGTCTTCCTAGAATCGGCGGTCTCCAAACAGTGGGAGTGAGACAGAAGGAGAGGAGCGGCATGCTGGAACTTCCAGGGTGGGCTCCATAGCGTAGTAAAGAAATACTCTTCTTCAGACTTATTACTCTCATAATAAAAATCACAGAAGTTACAGCTTCACGAAATCTTTTTGGTTAGTGGGGGATACGCAAAGGTTAAAGAGGAAAAGTTAATTCAAGGGAGTTAATGAAAATAAAAAAAAATATTGAGAAGCTGTTTTAATATTAAGCTGGTCTGAAGAATTTAACTACGAGGGAGGAACTTGGGTCCAGAAAACAATCATATGAAAGCATAAGACGCAGTATAGACTGATGGAAACTTCCTGATATCTGAGCTAAAAATCAATTGACCCTGCATTAGAAAATGTCAACCATAGCCAATGAATAAGAGACTGTAGATTTCTAAATTTAAGGGACTGAGATAATGAAATTCACCCATTCATCCCTATTTTTAGACCAAAATAAACTTAGAGTTAAATTTGAAAGCAGGCAAGTATTCAGATCCTTAATACTGTGATTTTATTCTGAATAATTGCCTTTTATTTTCAATGCCTATTGTGTCTTTACTGTACCTCATGTCACAATTTAATCTCTCTTTAAACTTAATTTAATGCCTAATTTAATCCCCATATGACAGCCAATAATTAAGAGAGCTCATGTTGTGTAGCTTGATGTTTGGTTGCTCGGGTCGTGTGTCTGTGTCCTGGACGGCACCGTTTCTTCCCGTGCATTGTAATGAACGGCATGACTCGATACGTTTATTTAGGAAGAACAGAGCACCAAGGCGCCATCTCTGAGAGCCACAACACAGGTTTTCATGGTGATGTTGGGAACAGCAAAAGATCTGACGCACTACAGAGGCCTACTTTCAACCTGTGTACGTTACACACACAGATGTGCCTGGCTAGGTAGATCATGTGATTGTTACATGTGCAAATCTGAACCTTCTATGCAGAAAGCTGAAATAACTACTTCATAATTACAGTCATTACCTGGATTAATAATTTGTACCAGTGGATTTCAACCGTCTTCCCCTTTCAATTGTCTGCACTATTTCAGAGGGATCCTTGCTTGGGAGCCCCATATGCAAAAGGGCAAAGGTGGCTCTGCTCTGACCCAAGCGTTTGTGGGACCAGAGATTAGGTTCACTCTGAATGGCCCTCGAGCCCTTCCTGGAGCCCCTAGAATTTCTGAAACAGTTTGAAAACCATTGCTATCATACCATGCCCGACAGCAAGTGGAGAGACATCAGTAGTGTTCCATGTCATTCCGTTTTACAGACGGGAAAATGGGACTCAGGGTAAGTCATCCGCCCGCCGCCACGCAACAATTGCGTGAGCAGGTGTCGCACCTGAACTCAAACCTTCTGGCTCCAGGGTCTTCCCCACTGGGGAAGTTTCACATGGGCTAGCCAAGAGAAAACATTCTCGGAGCCGCCCCGAAGTAGACTGAGGTAGAATTTATGTACGGCGTGAGTGTTTCTTCATGTCGTCCATCCTCGGCAAACGTGACTGGTGATGGTCACATGGCTTGTGCTCTGGTGGCTCCCCAAGATTACCTGTTGCAGAAGGTGGTGAGGTATGTGCGACCCCTGGCCGGAACACCTGGCCGCTTCTCTCCCACTCGAGAAAGAATGCTGGATACAGGGCAGAAGGGTGATGTTATTTCCTGGATCTATTTTTATTTATGAACGAGGTGACTAGTTCACAAATTTCAGCACTAATTAAATTAGAGGAAACAGTTGCTTTTCATCATCCTCATTCAGAGACAGTGCATCTATAGAGGTAGAATGAGTGATCAGCATCCTGAGAAATATAGGGGTGGGCAAAGTAGGTTAATAATAATAATAATAATAATGAATAATACAATAATTACCAAATAATAATACAAGAATAAACTGCCTTGAGTACTCACAACTGTAAACCTACTTTTGCCCACCCCTGGATTATTAGAACATTAACCAGAAGTTACCTTGGTGAGAAGAGACTCAATGGGAGCCAACAAAGGAAGGAAAATTCAGAAGGGAAAATAAGCCACCCGGGTGTGAGAGGCAAGTGTTTACTGCGGCTGGATCTCTGCAGCATGCAGAACTGCAGCAACACGGGTCACGGACGGAGCCCTTAGTTTCACACGTGGCAGACGCGTTCAGGGCCGGGCAGATGCTCGCCGTGGGACGTTCCCAGTTCCGCGGCCCCTTCCCTCTGAGGACATAAGGATCCTGGTGTGAAATAGGACGGCGATGCAGCTCTCAGGGGAATGCCAATCAAAACACAATGTGCTTTCACCTCTTACCTGTTAGAATGGCTGTCATCAAAAAGACAAGCCATCGCAAGTGCCTGCGAGGACGTGGAGAGGGGGAACCCTCGTGCACCGTTGGTGAGCATGCAGACTGGTGCGGCCACTGTGGAAAAAACTGTGGAGGGCTCTCAATAAAAATTGAAATGGACCTGCCTTAGGATCCAGCAATTCCACTTCTGGGTATTTATCTGGAGAAAACAAAAACACAAACTCATATATATATGCACCTCTATGTTCATTGCAGGGTTGTTTACAACAGACGAGGCATGGAGGCAGCCCCGGTGCCTGTCCGTGGGTGAGGGGATAAACAGGACGCGGTGCAAGCCGACGATGGAATATGACTTGGCCATCAAAGAGAACGGAATCTGGCCATTTGGGGCAATGCGAATAGGCCTGGAAGCTAAATAAAATGAGTCCCACAGAGACAGATAAACACTGTATAATCTTACTTACATGTGGAATCTAAAAAGAAAGAGAGAGAGAGAGAGAGGAATCATAGATACAGAGAACAGATTGCTGGTCTCCAGAAGCAAGGAGGGGGTGGGGTGAAAGGGGTGGAGGGGGTCAAAATGTACAAACTTCCAGTTAAAAAATCAGTCATGGGGAGAACATGCACGGCATGGCGATTACAGTTACCAATACTGTATTCTGTTTGCAAGGTGCTAGGAGAGCGGATCTTAAAATTCTCATCACAAGGAAAAACACTGTAACTATGCTGTGGGGATGGATGCGGACGAGACTCGCTGTGGTGACGGTTGATTGCCCCGTATATGGAGACCTTGAATCATTATGCTGTTCACCTGCAACTAACATCATATGCCAACTGTATATCATCAACAAAAAAAGGCCCACAGCTTACGGTCTTTAAGGGAGAAAGTAGGGAGCGACGTGAGTGGGGGGAGAGAACGCTGAGGTTTAAATCGAACCATTTGGAGGAGAGAAACTAATAATGGCTGTGGAACCGTCTTGTCTCAGCCTCTTAAAGGGCAGGGCAAGACATTTACAGGAGACATGCTATTATGTTTTTCTTTTTTGACAAGAGGATTTTGCCAGGGTGGCCGACAAACTGAGATGGGAGGGCAAGTGATGCTGAGCAGCTCATTAAATGCAGGAAAACGTCTCAGTTATCTGAACAATCGGGGTTCCTGAAGGCAGAGGTATGGACCAACCATCCCCTTCAGGTCTCGTAACATAGGTTTTCTGATTCCTGTGGCCAACAGAATTTTTAACAAGAGAATTTTTTTAACAGACGAATGGACATGCAGCAGTAGCTATGTCCCACGACATGTTCATAGATGCTACCGGAAAATTCTTTGTGTTCACATCATCTCAGGAAGTACATCCTAGGCTTACAGGAGGCTTGCAAGTGTCTTTAGGGCACGACTTCTTGGAGCCCTCGACGCGGGCATGCTCAGTGTAGAGCTCCAAGCACAAGGGACCCAGAGTATGTTACAAACTTAGATCAACAACTTGCCCCTATCTCTTCACACCACACGGAACGCAGGCATTCTGGGGAAAACGGTGTGGGAAACGCTGGGGTCCAACTGTGTTCCTCAGTGCGTATGCGTGGCTGGAACTCTCTTAATTAATAAGAAAACTCAGGATGTGTGGGACCAAACTTACTAATTTGGAATCAGTCTCGCCTTACCTCACATCAAACAGGACAAGCACTGCCTACAAAATCCCACCTTTCTGCCTTTGTTTAATTGGCAGGTAGAACGTTGGTGCTGAGCACCTGTTAGGCACAGAGCTGGTGGCAGGAGAGAAAGCAGGAACTCAGAAGATGCTGTCCTCAGGAAGCTTCCAGATCAGCGTGCAGCCTCTGACCCGAGGACTTGCCAGTGTTCCCCTTGCGACAATGCTTCTGGACCTCGGAGGAGCTGTTTGCACCCCTTGTAGAATCCTTACCACATTTTGCTTTGTACCCTAGTTATTTTATTATTTTTTAATTTATTTATTTTGGAGAGAGAGAAAGGAAGAGAGAGAGATCGATTTGTTGTTCCACGTATTTGTGCATTCTGTCGCTGATTCTTGTGTGTGCCCTGACCTGGGATTGAACCTGCTCCCTTGGGGTATTGAGAAGATGCTCTGACCAACTGAGCTACCCTGCCAGGGCTTAAATCTGGTATTTATTGAACATGTAATCCACGCCAAGCACTGTGCCCGGGGAACAGGAAAGACCCTTCTTGCCTTCACAGCAGTTAGCATTCGGGATAACAAAGTAAATGTTACAAAGATGTCATTGATGATTTTTTTCTTTTTTGACAAATAATTGGTAAATAAAATTGTAAATATTTAAAGGGTGCAATGTGATGATATGTATCATTTTGAAAGGGTAACTACAATCTGTTAATAATACATTCATTACATCACCTTTTTAAAAAAAAATAGGAATCAGCCCTGGCTGGTGTGGCTCAATAGATTGAGCACCTGCCTGCGAACCACAGGGTCACTGGTTTGATTCCCAGTCCGGGCACATGCCTGGATTGTGAGCCAGGTCCCCAGTAGGGGGCGCTCAAGAGGCAAGCACACATTGATGTTTTTCTCCTTCTCTTTCTCCCTCCCTACCCCTCTCTAAAAATAAATAAATAAAATATTTTTTAAATAAAAAGATAAAACCAAATAAATACAGGTATCGTTTCACTAACTTGCCTGTCATCCTTGGGAAGGGGCCCCACTAATGACTGTATCATTCGAATTTTAGGGTGTGTGTTGCTGAAGCCAGCACTCGTGGTTGCTGGTTAAGATGGGTCTTAGAGGCCCTGACCTATGGGGCAATGCAGATGCTGCCGTGGGTTTTAGATACGCAGGTACAGACACGCCCTGCACTGCTGGATTTGCCTTTGCCACGCCCCTCCCAGCCTCCAGCCCTGCGCAGGAAATAAAAGGGTCTTTCCTAATTCAGCTTCAAGTTCACATTTCTTTGTATGTAGAAATGTGACTATGTCTCAGGTGCCCTGAACCTATTTTTAAATTAAGTGAGATTGGAAGGACAGGCAGGAAATTTAATGTTACCCATATATTCTTTTGTTTCTTTACAATCTCTTGGGCTCACCCTTTATTTCATAACTGTTTTCTTCTTCCATATTTATTTTTTCCACTTAAAGCTAATAACAGAATAACATGAAAGGGGAAATATTAGAAAGAAAATAATTATCAGTATTACCACTTAGAACTTTGCTTTATGAAAATATTTTAAAGCGATTACTCACGTGGAAGCTTTAGCATTCATTAATATATGTATTTTGTGCAAAATCAGCAAACTCCACCGTCCCAGTTTGGCTGTTATACACACAAATTAATGAATGTGCTTTAATGAACTTGATTAATATGCAGCAGTTTAAGAACCATTTTGTATTATTAGCACAGAAACGTTCCGCATTGAATGCTGCTGAATCCGAATGCTGTTTGCCTGGGAGGGCTCACACACACACACACACTTCACAAATAATGTAAAGCTAAGATTGTCATAATTATCATAATTCGCTCATTAAGAAATTAGCAAACTGTCACAACCATAAAGGATTCTCCATACATGGGCTTTCCCATCTTTGCCTGCACCAGGAGGTACGTGCAATGCTAGGATCCCATGGAAACCCCGCCTCGGCATTTTATGAGCGAATTTTGCAAACTACAAATAGCCCGAGTGTTGTATAAATTTATAGTTGTGGTCGCGCATTTGCGACGGTGGTTTTTGGCATGCGAGTTTTATCTGAGAGCTTTTGCTTGGGACTGCACAGAGCAATTCCAAAACCCTCAAAACTAAAGGAAAATACAATTGAAGTGCCTTCACAACTGAGTGATTTATACATTAAAGTATTTATTTTAAAACAAGATTAAAAATACTGCCCTCCTAGAAACGTTCTCTCCTGGCAGAGGAGCCACTCAGATGGAAAATTTCATCTATTTTAAACTGATTTTTTGCCTGAATGGTTCTCACATATTTTCCTAAAACCTAGTCGTGTCAAATGATTTATTCCCCTTTAACGACGCTGCGCCAGCAGCCAGGAAGGTTCAAGTGTTGAAGTGGTAGGAAGCCACTGGCCAATTAGGTGCTCGACTAGAGTTTGACTTTTTTGTGCTTACACACACTAATTCTCTTCCTACCTTCTGATCCCCTACTCAGCAGTACTTTCTTTGGAAGAGAATTTCTGCGTATTTCTGTCCTAGGAATCCTCAACCCAATTGGAGCAATAAAATGCATGTTAGGTCAAAATCCGAAACGAGGATAATAATGTGGGCGACCCTTTTGGCCACAGCGGAAGAGGGAACAGAGGGCGCTCAGGGACAGCCTGGGAAGGGTGCCTGCATTTTCTCTGTCCTGCCCCCCAGAACACCTCGCCCCCAGGTCCTGGTGCAGCAGCACCTGTGCCACCAGGAAGGGCCTGGTGAGAGGGAGGCCGGCCCCCTTGGAGCTACCTGGTCGAGTGCGCGAAGCCCTCTTTCCGTTAGATATGGGTGCTTTCTCTTCATACTTTTCTCCCTCTGAATTAAAAAAAAATTTTTTTTTGCTTCAACTATTGTCATTGACACGTCATCCTCTGGGGTCACATGGACTGTTTTTGAAAATCTGATTTTAAAGAAAACACCCAGCATGTATGATTTCTTACAGAAACCACTGTTTGGCAGAAAAACGAATGGGAGTTCATTATTCCGTGGGTGGGTTTAGTCATGATCTTAAAATAAGATAAAGAATATGGTATACATCTCATTTTAGGATCGCAAGCAGTGCATGAGGAAGCTACGAATGTGAATCCTAAGTTTGACGTTTGGGCTTTTCTTTGGTGGGAAAATACAATGCAGCCCTGGCTGGGAGCTGTCTCTGGGGGTCGGCTCCGCTATTTCAATTCTCAGCAAGTCAAAGGAGCCGTCCTTGTTTTTCTGAACAGCCGGAGCTTGCAAAAACCCACACAGCACCCTGGACTAGGTCCTTGCCTTGATCCACTGCTACTCGTGAGGAACCCTTTTCAGTGGAGGAATTTGGAGCTTCCTGCAACCATGCGGGGCTTGGCCAGTGAAGCCCTCCCTGAAGGACCATGTGACTCATCTACTGATGATGGAAGACAGAGCAGGCAGAAGTCTCAAGCTGCTTCCTTCACAAAGCCCCGTCTGGAATAAGGAGGAGGTCGTCAAGAAGCGGGTTCTCCCTGGCCACCTCGACGCGTGCCGTCGGGGGCTCGAAGCAGAGCCTTCGTCAATGCCGACGACCAAATGCTACTTACCGTGGTCTCTCTCTCTCTCTCTCTCTCTGTTTATTTTTCCCAATTACAAAGTACTTGTTCCATTAAAATGAAAAATGAAGTTATAATGCTCCCTGGAAAGTCATTTGTCTCCTTCCAGCCGCCCAGTGGCATACTTTTAACTTCGTGAAGTCCCTCAGTCCCTTGTTTGTTTACAGTTTAAACTAAAGTGTAGTTTCCACACAGCTTGTTTACCTGTCCGAGAGGCTCATTTGTAGCGAGCGGAGAGAAAGACAACTGAGCGCCGCTGAGCCTTGCGGAGAAAGCACAGTGAACGGCATTCTGGCCCCCGTTTGGGAAATGTACATTGTTGGCGTGTCAACGAGGATTTTGTTGTAAGTAATAGAAGGTGTCTTCACTATTTCGGGCAGAAAGGGATGCTCTGCAGGGAGTTCAGAACTCACCCCTTCATGGGATGTTTTAGAAGAGCAGGCATTCCATCAACCTCCAGGAGAGACTCCCAGGACACTCTTGCTCCCAACGGCACCAAACCAGGAAACCACACCCCAGGATCACTGCAGACCTCTGAGTTTAGCTGCTTTCCAGGCCTCAGGAGGCCACTGCCACAGTCGTTGGCCCCAGGGAGTCGCCACCCAGGCTGCCATCTGCTGAGCAAAAACTGCAGCCGAACACAGGCCTTCGGGGCCGTGCTGCGCCTGCTAAACCCACAACAGGAAAACGGATGTCTCAGGCATCACTCTTCACCCTCTCCCGAACTCAGCTCCACATCCGGGTCTCAAGGGTGCATCCAATTGGCCAGACCTCAGTCCACTGGCTTTTTTTTTTTTTTTAGCTGCAAGGGAGTCTAGGAAATGTAGAAGGGGGTTTGTGTTTAGTCTTTTCCACCCAGAAAGCACATTAGTAAGAGACTAGAACAGTTAGTTACCAGATGTACTCCAATATCCGTAGACTCATTTTCTACTACTGGTTAGCCATGCATGAAATCCTTCATAGTTTTTTAAACTGGTGTTATTTCTTCTTTTATCTTTTTCTTTTCTTTTTTTTGGACCTTACGCATAGTTATTTTACAGTCATTTTGAGATTGCTCCATCACTTCCGTTTTGTCAGAAGTATGGTGTCTGGACGTAGTAAGCAAAGTAATGACTTCCTGCAAAGATGTTTACATCCTGATCTTTGGAACCTGTGAATATGTTACATTATGGGGAAAAGGTGAGTTACAGTGGCAGGTAGAATTAAGGTTGTTAATCAGCTGACTTTACGATAGAGAGATTATCCTGGATTACCCAGGTGGGCCTGATGTAATCCCAAAGGGCCTTAAACGTGGGGGGAGGCGGTGGGAGGGAGCCCAGTGTGTTGCCCGGGGGGACACCACCCATCATTGCTTTGAGGACGGAGGAAGGAGCCATGGCCAAGGAAGGCAGGCCCTTCCAGAAAGTGGAAGGGGCTAGGTAGATCCCCCCAGAACCTCCAGAAAGGAATCGGCCCGCCCGGCCCCTAGACTTCAGCCCACTGAGAGCCAGTGCGGACTTCGGAACTACCGAACTGTAACAGGAAATCCGGGCTGTGTAAGCCGCTGAAGGTGTGGCAGCGGGTACAGCAGCAATAAGACACCGATGCGCCTGGGCTCGTGTGCGCGTGCTACCTTTTCTCATGCCCTTTGGCATTTTAGCTTGCAGGTTCTTCTGGAGTGGGATGTCTCTACCCTCTTTTCTGCCCTCACCCTGCCACCCTGCTTGTGGACGTGAGCAAGGTCTTAACCTGGTGATTCGGTGTCCAGTTCCGCAGCAATATGGCTGCTGTCCCAGGACCAGCCACAGGACCGCGGGGCAGCTCTGTCCAAACACTGCTGGGCTGCCTGAACCTGCTTCCTCCCGCCAGTGCCGCTGTCTGGGAACGGCAATGGGAGCTCTGTCTGGCGCCTTTCCCCCATTGGAAAGCCTGTCTGGGTCTTGAGGTGTGTGCAGGGAGCCCGGCTCTGGGCCCTGGCTGTACACAGGACACCCTGTCCAGCCGCCCCCAGCGATCAGGCCTTCCCCACCCTGCCTGCTTCCGCCCTGTGAGTCCTGGAGGCCTCTGGCTTGGGACACACTTTCTGCTTCGTGGTACTGTTTCTGACCCATCTGCATGTTTAGCTCATTTTTTTTTAGCATAGCCATACTTTAAAACTGATAGTCTATATTTGATATATAATTTAACTTACACAATCCATATGAGGTGCTGGCTGCATGTCCTGTCCAGAGGGGAGACATGGCAAGCGCCGCCTGACGCTGAGACAGCCGTGTGCGGGATGTATGATTAACACTTCCTGGAACGCTGTGCCCGGGTTTCCACCGCAGTTGAGTTGAGCAGAAGACAGAGGGAGCGGCCGGAGACTTCCATGGCTGTCAGGGGTCTGCACTCCTGGGGATGCTGCTCTCCCCCACACATAAAAAATACCCTCCTGGCAGAGGCTTAGCTCGCTGGAAATTAGAAGAGAGAGTTTCATTGTTTTATACCTTTAAGGTGGTTGTTCCAGAAATTCATCTCAAAACTTGCTATTTCGGGAAGCTGGCTCAGCTCCTCTGCATTTTCTGTAGTCCATCCATCCCCTAAATTGGCTAGGCGTTCCTGGAGGGTGATTGTTAGGGGCAGGACGGGGGAGGAACAGAGCACCAGGTGCTCCTTCAAAAGGCGGCCCAAGTCCCTGGGTTGGTCATGTGCTCTAGGAGTGTGGAAAATAGCTGTTCCCAGTTAACACTGGAAGTGCTCGTTAAACTGGTCTTCTGCGGGGAATGATTCCCCCCACACGTCTCAGCCTATCCAGCAGCTAAAACCCTCTCAGGGCGATGATACCCACTGAGTTACAAGTTACAAGAAATGATACTTGAAATAAAGGCTTTGCAGGCAAATTAAAATAGTAATAATTTCAGTTAATGTAATGGCATCTTTTTTTTCACTCCCTTAATATCCTTCAGCCAAAATTACATATTTGGAAAAAAGTGAGCTACAAAAGAAGATTTCTAATTGTATGTACTACGCCTGCAGGCATATTGCGGATGTAATTCCGATGGCCGGACACAGAGGAAGACGTCTGTGATGATGACAGCGTTCGCTGGAGTCACAAACAGTGGTGGTGTGAATGACGTCCCAGAAAAAGAAGCCGGGATTATGCTTCCGCACCCTCCGTAAGCTCTGCAATCCTGGCCGCGCTCCGGGATCTGATTCCCACGTGCGCCTCAGGCCCCTCTGCAAGCCCCCCACACCTGGCAGGTCAAATTTTGACGTCTAACATCTCAGTAGTTTGCAAGTGATAGCGCTTATTTTCCTGAAACTCAGTGGAGTCCTTGCTTTCTTTGTGCGGTTGAGGCCGCCGTGGTATTCTCCCCAGCAGTTCATGCTGGCTCACCCTGTCTCACTGACAGGCTAACAAAGCCCCAGAGCCATTTCTTGAGATGAAAGGAGGATTACTTACACCAGGCATGAGTGCTTTTAACTCTTTACAAGTAGAAATAACTGTTTCAAGTCTTTTTAAAATTTACATTGTTGTGCTACAAGTGTGTTTTCTGTCAACTTATCAATTAAATCATTTACATTTACCGGTGTTCAAAGGCTCCAGGAACTTGCATAGAATTGTATATGTGATCTTCACAAATGACTAAAAATCAAAAATACGGTCTAACTCAGATGAATTTGCAATTGTTTTCCTAATGCTCAGGCAGCATCCATAGACAAGACTGGCAAAGGTTACATAAAAGCAGGTCTCACAGGGGTCCTTCCTCCCACCCCAAATCCTGTGGTCTCTTTTCTTGCCCCTGCTGGCTCAGGGGTCAGGTACTATCACCTCTGACCTGTTGATTTTAGTGTTTCTGAGATAAAAGCTCAAAACCTATCGGGGCCACCCTGTCGTGAGCTCTACTTTCTCACCGGTCTCAGAGCTCATGTGGGTGCCTTCTCCTTCAATTAGTCCTATTCCTCACCACCCTCTCATGTTCCCCTGCGCTGGGTGCCATGCAGGGACAGTGGGCTCCTCTGTTGTCCCTGGTCCACGGCAGGGGTAGCCATAGCTTGCAAACAGGCTTCTCTCCTGGTGAATCCAGCTCTCAGTCTAGTCTCCCTCCTAGGCCTGCGGTCTATTTATACCTGTCTCCCCAAACCCTCAGGGCCACATCGTGGTCACTTTCCAGGTGGGATTCGGCACTACCAAAGCACAGCTGGTAGCTTTCTCCTGCCCCCTGGCCAGACCCGTCACTGGTTTGGGCTTAACACATCCCAGGGGGAACCCGGAGATGGGAGAGCACAGAGGAAGAATCCGTTTCTCTGGCCTTGGTCCAAAGCTTCTCCAATGACTTCCAGACACTTGGAGAGAGACTCGATGTTGAGGATCCGCTCTGGGCTCAAGTCTTTCTGGAAGGGAAAGATGAAGACCATTCATCACTCCAGGGCAGTCTTTGTAAGAAGGCCTTTGCCTCACTTTGAAGGACAGGCGAGGTGCCTTTGGAACGGCTAGGCCTCCAGCCTTCCTTTCGTTTCCTAGGAGAGGCCACTGAGTAATGGGACCGTCCCAGGCAGCAGGGAGGGTCAGCCCGTGCCAGAAGACGTAACTGACATCAGATACAGTGTGAGGCCCACGCTCCAGGTTTTCAGATGACAGTGTAATATTTAGACCAAGGCCAAGAGTTTGGCTGAACTGGGCAGGGTACAGACTGTCCTTGGACACCGCACATTTCATGATACCGGAAGCTGCCTTCCTGGCTTCATGCTCCCTGTGAAATAAAGAGGGTGGTATCATCCTTTCTCCCGTCACAAGAGGGAGGGGCTCTGAAGGTATCTATTCCATCTGTCTGACTTCTTGTTTGCGAAGGTAACATGTGCAGCCTCCCATTCCCCAGGGGGAAGGAAAGGGAGAGGCATTTAGTGTCCTGGAAGGACCCTTGAAGCAGGACTTTGAGGAGCTGGGATTGAACTTGTCACCCATAAGCTAGAGCCCCTTCATTCTCAGTTTCTTCCTCGGCAAAGAGGGCCGACCTTGCGGAGCTCTGAGGATGCCCAGGTTTTGTCTGGAGGAGCAGATCAGGAAAGGGAGGGGCAGGCTCTCAGGACGTCCCCAGTCCCCAGACTGTGGAAGAGCTCCCTCTGAGCAGCCTCCCACAGAGCAGGCACTGGACTCAGCCCGGGGACCCCACCCCCGCCTCTCAGAGAGCAGTGCTTTCCGCCAGGAAGAGATCGAGTCACATCTCCAGAGATAAACCTGATTATCGTTATCTTCCCTTAGCAACCTTCTTCCAGGGTCCCTTCTGCGTGGCTTGCTTATTTCCAAGCAATGAGCTGTATGTTCTCCCCTCCCTCAACCTTGGCCTAATTCTTCTCCTGCATCTTCCTCATCCTGCAAAACCGCGGTGCTGCTTGGAGGAAATGAGGGGCGTTGTCACTAGGAAATATGTTGGGGTTGATGGAATAAAAGAGAAGGGAGAGACCTCTTCCCTCCTCCCAATGTCCCTCTCTCTCTCTTTCTCTCTCTCTCTTTAAAATTCATGGGTAAAGCGTGCCTGTCTGTTTTCAGAAAACGCTGGGACAGGGATGGGAGCTGGCTTGTCCAGGGGATACATCAAGACCGTGGTTTGAGATCCTAGAAGAGCACTCCATTATAAATGAAAGGCAGCTCCCACATTCCAGAAAATACACAGGGGACGCTCTCTCAGGTGTCCCTACCAATAAGATTCCTGAGTTCTCAGTGTAGTTTATTACCGTCTCTGATCTGGAGACCCTCCGCGGAATGGTGAGCGAGAGGCCATTCTTCCTTCTTTTTTTCCTAAGTCAGTACAAAAGCAATTCCTATGCATTCTAACCTATTTTGTCTCCCACAGTGGCCTTTAATTTGAAAGAAAGTGGAGAATTATTATAGAAATGCACTCTGCGCCTCCAAATTTAATGCAAAATAAACAGAGCGGCTTTTTTTCTACCGGCGGGGCAGTGTTCCTCTCCCGATTGGGCTCCGCAGATGTGGCTCTGTGCTGGGTTCAGCGCTGAGTACCCAGTGCAGTGCTGCCCGAGGCCAGCCCCACTTAGCTAAAGCGTGTTTGCGAGACACGCGCCTTTCTCGGAGCGTTTGGCGGACCTGACGGACTGAACTGGGTCCATCTCTCTCTGCCTCGCTTTTGAGGCTCACTGTATCCCACTCTTCTGCAAAGACAGAGACTGATAGTTTCCCTACAGGCACGTCAGGGGGGCCCGTAACACATGTGACAATAAAGCTGCCCGAGATGCAGAAGGTGCTGTTCCCTCCCAGCTGTTGACATGTCTCTGGTTCTCCTCGAAACCTGGATCCTCTGCAATGTCCCCGCCAAATGGTTAGACTCCTGCAGCCATGGGGGACTTCAGAGCCCCACCTGTGCCCGGGGACAACATAATCATCACAGGGAAACAGAGGGAGGGTGGTGGCTGAGAGCACAAGCTTTGGCATCCCAGCTCTGCCCTGTCCTCACTGTGTGACCCTGAGCTCATTCACCGAATGTGTCTGTGTGTTTTCTGGCAACAGCGACTTCCTTGGGTTGTTTTGGGCGTCCAGTGAGACAATAGATGTGAAGCCCTTCGCACGCTGTCTGGATGCTGTAAGGGGCTCCGGGGCAGCCATTATTATAACTTAATTTTAGCCCATGTCTTTTTCACTGGAATGTCCACCCTTTGATTCTGGAGTGAGCCAGCTTCCCAGGACTAATGTAATCTCTCTTCCGCGTGCCTGTCCCCCAGGTAATCGAAATGTTCATCATTTTCACCCCTTCTCCCTTCACCCTTTGGAGTCTGTGACAGTCCCATTTCCCCAAATGTCCCATATCCCCGCTCCTCCCTGGGTTCTGCACACGTCATTCAGTCTCAGCCTGGCTTCTTCCTCCGTCTCGCCCGTCCCCGCATTGGCCTGGTCAAATCCAGCTCATCCTTCAGGTCTCACCTCGGATGTCCCTTCTACCTGCAAGCTGCCCCCGACCCCGAAGACTGTGTGAGATGCTCCTGTTTGGGCTCAGGGGCCTGTAAACCTCCCGTCTCTGTGTTGTCATTGTGCGTTTGGTCTGCGCCAGGCCGTAAACCCCGCAGGGGCACACGCGGGGTCAGCGCTGCCTGTTGGTAAATCCACAGAGCCTCCCACAGCGCCTTACCCACACCAGGTGCTCAGTAAACACTGATTCCATTAAAAAAAGAAAGACGGATATTTTTATCAATGGCCATGTCCATTGATAAAAACCTGTCTCTATTCACCATAGTGAGTCTCCATTGGAGATGTTTGAATTAACGGCCTCAGGGGGTTAGCAAGTCGGAAAATAGTAGCTGGAGTTCGTTGCGGTGTGTGCTTCTCTGAAGTCCCAATAATCTAAAACTAAGAGTTGTCAACAAAAGGTGGCTTTGTGGTGGCAACACTGTGTCCACGAGCGATGACAAAGGTGTTCTCCATCGCGAGCACAGGTCCCTCTCAAGCAAAACTCAGAGCAGATTCTCTCTGTCTTCAGCTAACGCCGGGTAGTTTCACGCCCCGTCCCTTTCCTCTCCCTTCATGAACAGAGCAGGTCCCACACCGTGTAAGTACTTGCTCAGTTAAAGTCCCGCCCTCCAGACTTCTCTGGTTCTCTCCTTTCTTCTGTGAAGGAAAACCCCTCTTTTCCGTATGTGCCTCAACAATATGAGCGTCTACTCTTAAAAGCAATGATAAACTGAATTTTCCAACAATATATACAAAGGCATCACTTTTGTAACAATAACTTCCTACCCTGTCCCTCCACATATATTTAAATAATAACCGAGACCATGTTGTTTAAAGAAAGATACCCCAGGAGCCTTATATCACAGTTTTTTCCCGGCAACTTGAAAATGTAATCATTGACCATAAGTGGAGAGTAAAGATTTTACAACGAGTCACAAAATATCTCATCTGGGATCATTATGTCAAGGAGGGGGCCGGCGGGCAGGTGATTTGTCTTAGATAGAATTCAACCCCCCAAGGCCAGCCGCAGTCCCCGTGAGGAAAATGCTGTGGGTGGCCGTGAGGAAGACAGTCGTAGGGAGGTCAGTGTGGCTGTGGGAACAGGACACCCCTCTGCTAACCTCCCCTCCGGGCGAGGCACACAGGAGGGGCGCTGGTCTTCGCCACCCGGCCCTAAACCTGCCCGAGAGAGGAGAGCGATGCAACTCAGCAGCGGTGTGTGCCAAAGGAGCCAGAGGGTTTGGAGAATGGCAGGATGGACATGTCTGCAGCGGGTCAGGGGGCCACCAGAGGCTGGGACTTCCAGGCACGCCCCTGTACAGGCCCAGCAGCCGGTGTCTCAGCATGGCAGCTGCCGGCCGGGCCTTCTGGACACCTTCACGCCTCTGTCCCAGGGATTAAGTGGCCAGAGGAGGAGATGGAGAATCAGTTCAAGGTTCTTTGGCAATGACTTTTCTCTGTAAGGTCCTCACCGGGTCTAAGTGACCGATTGTGGTAGAACAGCATCGATTCAGTCACGCTGCCCAGACTCACAGGGCTCTGTGTCCAGCACTGTTGTCCCACCCGATCAGCACGCAGTCTGAGCTCTCTGTGTCGGATATTCCGCCAATACTTTGTTTCCCTTTTCCTTCAAAAGCCATTTTTCAGGTTTCAGATTGTTGTGTGTACGTGTATTAGAACTAAAGTCATCTGTCAAAATGTTTCATTGAGAGTGGTTTTTGTGTTTGCCTTTTCATGGATAGGGAAATGTTTTACTTTCCTTCACTGCTTGTCTGCCTTCATCTGCCAAAGACCGCGCGGTCCCCTCTGCCCGCAATCCAGCCCGGGGAGGAAATTAATACCAGGGCTTTGTTTTACAGACACCGCAGCTGCCTTCGCACAACTTTCCTTCCTCCCGCGCAGCAGAGAAAACTGTCTTTCCTCAACCGAAATGTCAAAGGAACGCAGTCCGTAAATAAGAACATGAATTTGACCTTTACCGGATGTCTTTATTCTTGAACACTCTTCAAAGATACACATTCAAAGAAGTTAAGACTTAACTGATGCCCAGCACGGGGCCTCTCTCCTGTGAGCGGAAAGACCATTTCTGTCACGATGGAGCGCAGTGATTTATTCACCCGGCCCAGCAGAGGAAATCACGTTTAAACTGAAAACACAAAAAGCGTTGTTTCTGCCACAAACGTCCCACAAAAGTAGGAATCTTACTCTGTAAGTAGAACCAGACGCTCGCTCCACGCTCTCTGCCCAGCAGAGAAATCGCGTGGCTTTTAGCTTTAATGGCTTTTTAGGCTTGTTGCCAAAAGAAGTTCCAAAAAAAGTTTTCTGGTCCCATTCTGCCCTCTCAGCCCTGCAAGCAGGGAAGAGAGGCGCTGGCCAGTGTCCAGAGCTGCTGCGCTCGGCTGGGAGGAGAGCAAAGGCAGCCCCAGGACCGCCGTGAGTCTGACTGGGGCTGAGGGCTCCAGGACAGCGGGCGCAGCCTCGCTGGTTGAGAACCTTGTCGGGTACACATGTTACCGATGGGGCTCAGGTCACCCAGGGTGGGGCTGGGAGGGGGGCACCTGTGGTGAGCCATCTGTGGCTGCAGCCAAAGGCCCTCCTCTGTCCTGGTCTGGCTGCATTTTCACCCATTTCTGTCTTCAGTAAGCAAGCACGTCTCTTTTTTTCTCCCTCTTTAAAGCTTTGGGGTTTTAGCCCAACTTCCAAATCCCAGTCCTGAGCTGTTCCTGATGGCGAAGTGAGAACCCTATTCTAGCGCTTCACAGGCCTCCCCAGGCTCTGGGGATCTCCGTGGAAGCCACTCCAAGCCCTGAAGGCACGCCAGGGGCCCTTTGAGAGTAAGACCCATCCTAACCCCACTAGCTGCAGTTCCTCCGTCTTGAGATCACAAAGATCTCAAAGGACACAGAAGGACAGGAGTAACCTCCACAATTTGTCCACCAAGGTGGAGGCCACTCAGAAGGCCCCGGCAGGATGTCACTTTCGAGGAGGGGGTTGCTTCTGGCTGAGGAGGTCGGGGTAGCTTCAAGGGGGAGCCTGTGCCTGCGAAGGCCTGCAAGGACCCGGGGCTGAGACTGCAGAGGGTGAGGGTGCACATTCCAGTCTGGGTGGGAGAAGCACGGCGAGCCGTTTTCTCTTCACCTCCGGCAGGCAAGGTGGTTCCCAAAGGAACCGGAAAACGCCCGGGCAAAGCTGGTGGCTGGCTCCTGTCCCTCACTTCCCCCCACAGCCGGCCAGGTAAGAAAAATGTTGACTCCAGCCCTGGCTGGGGTGGCTCTGTTGGCTGGAGCATCCACCTGTGATCAATGGGTTGGGGGTTCGAGTCCCAGGCTGCACAAGTGCCTAGGCTGTGGTTGGATCCCACATCTGGGTGCAGATGGAAGGCAACCAATCGATGTTTCTCTCTTCCATCACTGTTTCTCTCTTCCCCTCCCTCTCTCTAAAAGCAATGAAAAAAAAATGTCCTCGGGTGAGGGTAAAAAAAAATGTTTAAATGTTGACTCTGACACAGATAGACAAAAATAAAGCAAAAGCTTAAAATGATCTGTGTTTGGGGACCTTAAAAGAAATGGAAACACAACAGCGAATGCCATGTGGTCCTGGCACGTAATTTGGCCGGGTTCTAAACCAGGCCTGGATGCTCTCTGGGCCCCGCCTTGGAGTTACTGGAATGTTCCGTGTGTCTGAAAAGTGCTGGAAGACGGGAGGTCTGCCCTGGGAGCCTCTGGAGATGGAGCTTCTGCGACTGATGAAATAAGAGATGATTGCTGAGGAATGAAACCCGCGGACGCGGAGACAAACACACACCTCAGGGTTCCCTTGAGCAGATCCCAGCCTGTGCCTGGAATGCTCCCACAGCGATTTCAGTCCCCAGCGTGTGGCGAGTCTCCCTCCTAACGGCATCATTATTGTTGACATAAGGAAAAGAACAGAGCGATGACTTCCTTCTGAAGACATCTCAGAGAGCCAAGCGTGTAACGGTCCGAGCACAGGCATTTCCAGACCTTTCAACTACAAGACAACACAGTTAATCGTTTTTATGACGGGCATAAAATAAAAATGAGTATAAAATATTAAATGTTTATGAGCGCAGACTCTGCTTTTCATAATTTCCAATTTAGATGGGGTGATTGAGCAATCAAAATTATAATTACTCTCCTTGACACGTGAAGTTCACCTGGTCTCACCTTCGGGCGTTGAATGGCAAAGACAATGGTATCTTTCCATTGTATCTGAAATATTAGCTCTGTAGCCAAGAAAAGTCCTCCCCAGAGGCCATACCTTTCTCGATTTCCACGTCTCTGCACTGTGCCCAGTGAGACAGTGGGCGGGTGGGTGCACACCTTTGGAGGGGTGGCAGTGGGTAGAGAGGGCCATGCATCTCACGGCCCATGGGCCAGCTGCACCCTGGACTTGGTGTCTTCAGAAGACCTTAAGGGAGGGTGGCTGGGGCACAGGCAGCGCTGGCAATGGAGAGGGTTGCAAAGGCGGCAGAGGCCCCGTGTGTGTGAGCTGCTGATTCCTCCCGACCGTGTGCTGTCAGTAGCCAGAATTCTGCACTGCAAATATTTTTTCTAAGAGCTCAAACTGTCTTCTAAGAGGTTAGAAACAGTATCTAGCCACATATGCACATGTGCATACGCATATATATGTGTTTTTATATATAATGTCTATGTCTCCAGCGGTGGTTAAGAATGCATTTCAGTCCCTAGGTGATATGCAAGCACTCCCAGATTTTCTAGAAATTTTTATAGTTGTATTTTTTTACACTTAAATCTTCAGTGCCTCTAGATTATATTTTTAGAGGTCCAGTTATAGTTTCTTTCAGACAGACGTTACACTGACCCTACCTATTAAATAATCCATCTTTTCCTCCCGGAAGTGAAACTTTGTCATCTGTCACAGTTCTGTTACGTGTCTGGTGGGATCGGCCTTGGGGTTCTCTCCGCGGGCCCACGGTCTGCTGGCTCCCGGCTCCACCGCTGACTCGATCGCTGAGCTTGCTCTCACCACCCGCTCTTTCATGCGGCGAGTGAGCTCCCCGTTCTCTCCCATAACTTTCCGAGCTCTTCTGGGAGCACTTACTCTCCTATATAAGATTTAATATCATTCCCTCCAATTTGGAAACAACTCATTGAGATTCTAATTAGAATTAGATTACTTTTATATATTAATTTGGGAGAATTGACTTTTTATGCTATTAAGTCTTCCACTCCATGAAGAATATTTGTTCATATCTGTTTTATTTCATTCACTAAAGCGTCTTTGGTTTTCTCTGGGCAGAGACTGCCTTTTTTGTTGGTGGTGTTGGATTCATTACGAAGTTACCATCTTTTGTTGGCTTTTCGATGGCTTTTGTTACCATGGTGAATGAAATATATTTTCCAGTTTCTACTTCTAAGTGCTTGTGTCAGTTAGGTGCCCTGGCAGGACACCCCCGTCGCCTCCAGTGGGGCACCAAGAAGGACCTAAGGAGAAAGTCTGTATGAAGGTGTGGGCACGAGTGAGGGGCGTCACCAATGAGTGAGAAACATGCAGGGGTGAACCAACACAGGGCAGCGAGGGTTGGAAAGGAGCCGATTACAGAACCCGGAGAGCGAAGCCGCGGCAGGAGAGGACCTTGGAGAAGAGGTGCCTCCGCCCAGCCTCTCCTTCCTCCTGCCTCCGCCTCCTGCGTTGCTTCCAGTGGCTGAGCCCACCTGCAGCTGGAGGGCAATGGAGTCCATGCAGGTGAGTTAAATGGGGCAGGAAAGGAAGGGGGTGGACCAGGAAGGTTACCTAGGAAAACATCCTAGAGGAAATCTTCAGAGAGAACGCAGTTTCGGAAATGGCACTTTAAGCACAAAGATGTTTCTTGCGAATCATTTATGACAGCAAAGACTAGGGAACAGCCGAAACAAGGGGGGTTGTTAGGGAAATTCGAGTAGATGGAGCACCACGCAGTCATGAACTGCTACGCGCAAAGATTTTACAGAGGCGCGAAAATGCGTGCGTTTCAATGGTAAGTGTAAAATCAGGATGAAAATATACTATGTGATCACACGTACGCTAGGACCAAAGAAAGAAGTGAAAATAGAGAAAATGACTAGGGATAAATGCATCAAGATTCCAGTAGTCATCTTGGGTGGCGGTGGTTTTCCTCTCTTTTCCTGCTAAGTTTCTATAGTGCGTGTTGCTTCCAACTTCAGGGGGCAATGGTAATTCCTAAATGGCAGGGACCCAAAGGAATCGTGGAGGTGGGAGCTTGCTGGCAGAGGGGGGAACGTCGGGAGGAGGCAGGTGGGTGCTGGGGCCTCCGCCTAATGTTCCTTCTATCCTTCTGCCTGTGAGAGGGCTTCCCGGGGCTGGCCACGTCCCTGGTGTGGCTCTCAGTGAGAGCAGCCCTCTCACACCCCCACTTCAGGTTCTGACTTAGGAAAACAGGCTGCCGCAGTGCTGACTCCACCCTCCCTGCCCCCCATCCCACCCTTGTACTAACTAGATAGGACTCTCTTTGCCTTTGGACCATGGGCTTCTCCAAGGATGGGGACAGGGTCCGATGGACCCCTGAGTTTCCTGTGGCAATTAGCACAGGAGTTTATGCACAGTATGTGCCGACAAATGTTTGTTCATATTCTAATAACGCAAGTGGTACCCTTCTCTTTAGACCTTCCCCACCCCCAAATCAACTATGCTCAGCACAGAGGCTTCCAGAAGGAAGCAGGACTCCGAGCTCCAGGAAGAACAGTGTTAGAGGGAAAATAAGCTCCAGAGGGTCACTGAGGCCCCTTCAGGCCCTCCCCCCTCCAAATTCAGGTTCTCCGTCCTTGGACCCTGGACACGCCCCCACCCCACCACACTCATCCTCAAAGTGGGGATGTTCTATTTTGCATAATGGAATTTTAATTGATTACATATGACTATTTCCCAGTTTCAGAGTGACTGTGATATTGTGTTTACTGGACACTCAGCCAGGAAGAAACATCTTTTTTCATTACAGAGATAAAGAGTTGAGATATCCAGTAACAGCTCCAAATCTTGATACATTTATTAACGATGTTCCTATTCTAACCAATTTCACGAAGTTTTACACAATTTTTGACCTCTTCTAACACAGAGAGCATTTTGCTACGTGACCATTTAAGGCTAGAGACATAGAATCTCCTATCAGGGCTGAACCCACACACACAAGGGCCAAAAGCTAATTTTTCAAGAGGGACTCTCTTTCCTCTTTCAAAACTCACATGTGTCATCCAGGCCCTACTTGGCCCTCCCTCCACATTACTTTTATTTTCTCTTTCAGATGAGACAAAGCCTCGCTTTCCTGAGAGGCTCACGTAGCTTTGACGAACAATGACCTCGCCACACCCAGAGCTGCCGGGTCACACCCACAGCTTTCTTGGCCTGCGCTCCTCCTCCAGGTCTGGCACCCCGTGCTCGCTCACCCCACTCTCCCTCAGAGGCCCCGGGGTGCTGGGCTCTGCTACTGCGGGATTGCGGACCCGGCCTCAGGGACGGTAAGTCCCTCCACCAGGGGAGGCAGCCAGAGAGTAGCCGAAAGGTCAGGGGTGCAGGCCCAATCTAACTTTCTCCACAGCCAAACCACTTGTTTGTGACTGCTCCCGGGAACACTGAAATGAGCATACGAAACAGACAGTACTTGTACAACGTGGCAGTAACGTCACTAGGAACAAACTCTGATGGGCGAACCCCTAAACGGTGCTTCACAGGCACCAGGCACTGGCCTAAGTGCCTGGCAGACATGAGCTCATTATATTCTCAGAATGACCCGGGAAGGTTGGACCGTATTGTTGTAGGGGAAGCAACGGTGCTGAGAGGTTAGACACCTCGCCCGAGGCCGTGTTCCTGCAGCAGCCACGCGGAGCTTGGACCCCAAGAAGATCCCGGGAAGAAGCTGCCCCTCTGTGCCACATGAGACCAACAGAAGCCCCGGGACTCACTTCTTGACTGTTGGCTATCACCTTTAAAACTGATGAACCCGCTCTGGCTGGTGTGGCTCAGTGGATTGAGCACCAGCCTGCAAACCAAAGAATCACCAGTTTGATTCCCAGTGAGGGTACATGCTTGGGTCACAGGCCAGGTCCCTAGTAGGGGGCGTGAGAGAGGCAACCGATTGATATAGCTCTCCCACATCAATGTTTCTCTCCTTCTCTTTCTCCCTCGCTCCCCTCTCTCCAAAAATAAATAAAATCTTTTAAAAAGAACAACAACTGATGAATCCAATCTTTGCTCAGCCATCCTCCGTTTGAAGAGATTTTCAGATTGTCTTTGGAAACTGGCAAGAACGCATCTGTGCTGGACCAGTCAAGCTACCCTAGGCTCCTTTCCACAGAAGGCATATCTTCATGCACCCTTGGGGGAAAATAGCAGTGGGAAAGCTCTAACTACGGATCAGCATTTGCTCAATCCACCTGTCGCTTTGGTATAAATAGGGCTTTGCACTGATTTCTTGGTTTAATCAAACATCTGCGCCCTGGTGTATGTGTCTGAGTGAAAGGAACTTCCTTCAGAGTTTCCTGCACTTAGCAAATAATCAGATGCTGGGAAGGAGAAGGGAAGGCCGGGGGTTTCACACCCTCGCCATGTGGGGACCAGCTGCCCCCGAGCCACGTTAGTGACAGTTGTGGGGTTCCGTTATCCCAAGAGACGATGAGCGTCTGAGCAGTGCCTGAAGTTAACATTTCCTAAGAGCTCCGCCCCCTTCATATTTGTTACGTGGCTTCAGATTACCTCAGCCAATAAAATTACCACTGTCGGTTCGCACCTTTCAGAAAATTTGTGTGTATTAAACACTTTGGCAATGTTTACCTCTTCCGCCATCTGCCTCACGACCTACACATTCTCAACAGTCTGGCCTAGAAAGCGCCCCCAAATCACCTGAGCATCGTAAAATTAGTCCACGGCTGTCAGAGGAACTCGTGGCGAACACAGCTGCCGTCCTGCTGCCTGATTTAATGAGGTTCCGAAAGCGTGTGGACAAGGATGCTTTCCCTCGGTCACCATGGAAACAAGATGGGCACTCAGGGGCAGGTGTCGGCAGCATTGAAATCAAGATGAATCAGGTGATGACTCGTCATCTGGGGGAGGCGTTGACCAAGCCGCCGTGGCTCCAGTTGGTGCCCAGTCGCTCCCTCCTGTTCCTGGCTTAGGACACACTCGAGGACGGAGGCCCAAACTCCGCCCAGACTTCATTCTGAACATACTGTGTTGCCATGTAAGCTTTGTGCCTAAAAGGACTGACACTTTAGGAATTTCAAAATTAGAAAATGCCAAGAGAGTACTTCTGTTCCTTCAGATCCTGATTAATTAGTGATCTGCTGTTGTATTTGCAAAGAGATAAATACTGTGCAATCCATCCCTGCACCCCCCCACCCCCCACCCCCACCAATGTGGGTTTATTTGATTTTATTCAAAGCCAAGCTCGCCTCAGGAGGAAACTTTTTTGTCCTATGAACAGAATAGGATATCCCATGTGTCTGGCTAGAGTCACTATTTCTAGGCGCAAAAGCTTTTCACACAAAGCCGCTTTTTATTCTAAATGATGCTGTTGGAGGTGGAACCACACAATTTGTAAAAGTTGATCTTAGCTCCGCAGGTTACTGCTGAGACACCACTTCACCTGTGAAGAATAGAGAAATTTAATTATAAAATAATTTTCTATCACTCATTGTGTAGAGTTAAGGGGGAGTTTTCAGGTGAGAGCTATGAGTGGAGAACTCAGCCAGGTGAACCGAAATATTACTGGCGAACTGAGAAGAAAACCGAACCACTCTTCAGAAAGTTCAAGTTTGGCACCAGACATTTAAAGCAGAATAACCTTTGGTAAATATAGATGTCTCTGACTTTTGAGAAAGGAAGGAATCTTTAACATCCTGGCTCTATCTTCTTAAGATTTTTCTCCATCTTTGTACTAGGTCAAATAGAATTCATTAGCTAATTAGCTCAGAAAAAATAAGGCAGCGTATATGCTATTTCATGTAGAAAAAGAGCAAAGTGTTCAATTTTTCTGCTTTTTTGGCTGAACTGACAGATATTCTTTGTTCTCCAGGAATGTGATGATGTAGGCCAAAATTCTGCTTCCTGAATAATTCAGATAATTGCCTCAGCCCCACACTTTGCTGAACTTGGAGAGATTTGACTTCAAAAGGCAGGTGGTCACATTAAAATCATGTTTTGACGGACCTTATGTTAAGCTCTTCTGTAAAGAAAAAAGATAGCCATTTACTGCTAATTAAATATTTCTATGCGTTTGGACAACACAGATAAATGACATGAATGCTAAATGTTATTAGCCTAATGTCGGCAAGCAGAGAAAACGCTCTTTGGGAAACGGAGGAGGCCCTGTGTCCGATGCCCTGGACTTTGTTCCACAAGAATCACCCAGCGAGACACTTTTGCCAAAGCAGATGTTACAGTTTAGATGTTCCAGGAGACAGAGCTTTCACCTCAGCCTCAGGAACTGGGTGCACGAAGTGACGCTTGTTACGCAGCCCCGGTAGCCATTGGGCCATGTGTCATCACTCAGCGCCATTGTCCCGAGCTGTAAACAGAGGGTTCTGAGGCTCGAGGTACCCTAACCGTGTCCTGGGGTGTTACTGGCAGAGGAGCAGCTAGTGTGCATAGAGACGAAAAGTCGCCCCACAAGAAGAAATGAAATAAAAAGGTTTAATTTAGAGAAAGAATATTGCTGTGAGACGTGCCTTGTGTGGGAGAATAAGAACTTCATTTTGATTTCACAATGGGACGGTTTCCTCACTTTGTGGACATTTCCTCAGGCCCTTGGGTAATGCTACTCACTCAGAACCATGGTATGGGCACCTGAGTTGTTTGTCTGAGCCACCTGCACGCCTTGTCCCAAGTGACCCAAGGGCAATGTTGCTGCCTGGGGTGGACACATGCGCCGATAGCCACAGAGCTGTCCACAGCCAGAGAGGGGTTGTGCACAGGGACTCTCTGTCCGCTGTGCCCACGGACAGCGGCCCCACCCTGGATGGACCCAGGGCGGGGGGATGTGCCATCACCCCACCTGGCCCTGGGCTGCTCCCCAGAGACATCACCCCCCGGGCAGGTGGGAGCCTGTTCTTGATGCTACTTAACCTCAGCTGGGCTCTGGCTCCGCCCCTGAAGCCCATGGCCTTTTGGGGGCGGCTCCCTCTCCATCTCCCAGTGAAGACCACTTAGAACCTCAGTCCCCTCCTCTAATGTCTGCCCGACCCCTCTGAGGTGGTGCCTCCTCTCAGCAGGTGGCTGACGTTCAGAGGCAACCGAAGCCCTCAGGTAGGAACATGACCAGCTCTACCAGCCAAACTGACTCACCCATCCTCTCCTTATTTCCCATTTAATACTAATGTCAACATCGGCTGATGGTGCATAGTGCTTCCGAGGAAGGCTCTACACGTGTTGCTTTACTTAACACATAAATGTGGGCAGGGCATTTGCTGCCTCATTCCTTCCACCAGTCCCTTACAGGTGCCCACGATGAACCGGCCCCCGCCTGGGCACCGCAGGAGCACAGAAGAGGGTCTGGTGTGGATGCCGCTGGAGGAAATACGCCGTGGACACAGCCTCTGGTACGATCTAGAAAGTGAGACTAGATCGTAAGTGCTCTGTAGGCCAGAACGGGCTCCACCGTTTGTATCTGGGTCTGCAGGAGTCACCGCTCACTCAACTGGTTCTGTAAATGAGAGGGGTCAAGTGCTTTGCAAATTCAGGGCTGGGTTGGAACTGGGGGTTGGGTCCCTTCCTGCCTGGGGAGGGCCGGGACTTCCTGAATAAGGAGAGTTTACACCTAGCAGCTCTCAGTCACCTGTAGAACTTCCCAGGGTCTCCTTGCTCAGACCATTACAGAGGAAGTACAAATTCGTGGCCGCCTTGGAAGGAGGTCAGCCTGTGTCTCTCACAGCCTGTATGTGGGTGAAGGGCTTTCTCCACACCAAGCGCCCACTTGCATCCAGTATTCTCTCCCTTAGTACTAAGTTCAAGAGTTTTGTTCTCCCTTTGTTTTTGTTTTTGTTTGTTTTTACTCCATTTTCTCATAGAGAAAAAAGTAACACAGTCTCATGACAGACAACTTCGAACGCAGAGACATGTTGGAAGAACTAAGGGGAAAATGACCCACAATCTGACGACCTAGAGACAACCGCGATTATTATCTCTGGCGCACGTCTCAGCAACATCTTATATGTGCGTATTTTTCATGTTCATAAGCACCACTGCAAACACACTTTAGAGTGCTTTCCACTGTCATTAAAAACCTTAGGCAACGTTTAAAAACACCAGGGGACTTGACATTGTTTGATTATGCGATAACTTGAATTTCCATCATGTTTGACATTTGGACTATTCCAGTTTTATGTTAATATAAATAGAGCTGAAATATTTATGAGGTGTTGCCCACATTTTGGGTTTTTTGCTTAGAATAGATACCTCAAAGGGGAATTATGGAATCAGTGGAAATGAACAATTTAAGGATTCTAATTAGATACAATTACCAAACTGGTTTCTAGAAAACTCTCCTCAGTGTACCCTGCTCCCTTCCAATAGTCCGGGTCCATACTGCTATAGAACAAACTATCCCAAAACTAAGCAACTTAAAGTTATGGCCATTTTTTTATCTCACAATTTTGGGGTCAGGAATTCAAGCAGGGCTCAGCCACCTGGTTCTTCCGTTCCATGTGGCATTGAGTGGGGTTTCTTGGAGGTGCTAAGCTGGCAGCTGGTCTGGTCCGCGGGTCCAAAATGACATCCCCACATGTCCCACACCCTGGCAGGGTGGCTGGGAGGCTGGGCTCCTTTCCCTTCTCCATGTGGTCTCAGGCTCTCTTCACAGAGTCTCTCCCACTAGGGGAGTCAAGGGTTCTTAGACGGTGGCTCAGGATACCCAGAGGGAGGCAGTGCTCCCAGACAGGAAGCAGAAGCTACCGGTCCCTTGAGACGCAGCATCACTTCTGCCACTTCTGCCATACTGTGTTGTCAAAGCAGTCACAGAGCCCACCCCGACTCAAGCAGAGGGGACTAAGACATCATTTCTCAATGGGAGGAGTGTCAAAAATGTGTGGCCACCTCTAAATCACTGTGGCAGCTTTGAGTAGCACTGTAAGAAATATTTACTTGTTCATCTGAAAGATAAGATATAGTAAATCAGTGTTGCTTTCACTTTCATTTATTCACTCCAAGCTTAAACTTTTTCATATATTTATTGCCACTGGAATTTTCCCACCAGTGACTTGTCTGGTCCTGCCCTTGGGTCTCCCCTGGATCTGCCTCTGACAACTTTGAGATGTTGGACAGAGTATTTAAACTCTCTGGGTCTCTTGCCTTGGCCAAGTGGCTCAGTTGATTGGAGCGTCGTCCAGTACACCAAAAGGTTGTGGGTTTGATTCCCTGTCAGGGCACATACCTAGGTTGCAGGTTCGATCCCTGGTCAAGGTACATACAGAAGGCAACCAGTCCATGTTTCTCTTTCACATTGATGTCTCTCTCTCCCTTCTCCTCTCTCTCCCTTTCTGTCTCCCTAAAATCAATAAACATATCTTTCAGGGAGGATTTAAAAAAATATTGTCAGTCTCCACTTGTTCATCTGTAGAATGGGTGTAATAATATTATTCATCTGAGAACCTGTAAGTTGCTGTGAAGCTTAAATGAGAGAAAGAATCTAAAGTGCTTATTTAACACTGTAGCAAACACTCAATACACACCAGCAACTATTGCTAATCGTGTTATTTGCTCAGTCTTGTAATCCTTGGGGGCTAGTGTGTGGCGAGGAGCCAGGGCCCCCGGGCTGCTGGGGGCACAGAGTGGCTTCCGGCAAAGGATAAGCCAGGCATCCTCTGTGCTCTGCTCAGTGCCAGCTTGCAGCCCCGATTCCCTGGCACCTCTGCCCGAGGGCAGGGAGCTGCCGGCTTGCAAGTGGGCACAGTGCCATCCTACGAGATGGGAATGAGAACAGGCAGCCAGGGGGACATGTATGCGTCCTGCTGTGTTTGTTAAACAAACCGATCCCAGCCGGGGAGCATGAGAACACCTGTCCTTCCTGGTTTTATACACCCTGGCACTAGGAGACGTGCACTCATTAATCCAGCTCTGGGAAGAATTACCTTTCAAACTTTTTTTTTTTTTTTTTTAAAGAAACAGTATAGTACACCAGCAAATACAGAGAGGTTGATTTATGTCTCATCCATCAAACTGAAATAAATGGAGGTGCTGAATTCATTGGCTGAGCCCCAACTGAGGGGTTCTCACACTTGTCACTCCCCCTCTTGTCTGAAGGTGACACTGCACCCTGCCACTTGCAGCACAAGTCTTGTAGTGGCTTTTCCTCCCCATTAGTGATAATGGACTATGTCCAGCTGGCCACACACTCCCTTCCTGATTTGAGCCCAGCAATGCCTGGCCACAGCTGGTGGCCTCTTTGGGTGATGTTTTGGACCACAGATCAAACTGAGGCCTTACCAGCCCTTGGCACCTCAGGACATCTTAGGTGGGTGCTAGGCCTGGGCAGAGGACAGGCAGGTGCTGAATGCCACTGGGGCGGGGGGGAGGTAGGCGATGCAGACTCAGGGGCAAGGGCTCCTCTGCCACCTGCCAGTTGTGTGACTGAGACTCCCTGAGCCTCGGTTTCTGCACCTGCTAAATGGGGACACAAAAGCCTGCCCTGCGTACTTCCCAAGAATGAGATACCCCCCCCACAAACAAAAGCCTTCGTGCTGCATGAGATGTAATCATAACTGAAGCATACATGGCGTTCTTTCTCTGTAGTTTTTTAAAAGGCCCTTCACATCCGGTCTACATCTTATTCTTTAACAGATTGGAAGGGCTCACTAAACACTATTTTTCCATTTTACGGAGTAGGGAACTGAGCTGCTCTGCGTTTGACTCACCAGGGTCACAGAGTGGAGCCCGAGCACCCTGATTCCCATGGGGCCACCCTGTCTGCACACGGACAAGAACAGGGGCACACAGTCTCCAGGGACTCCCTCTTATGTTCCAGGAGGTCCTCTGCAGCGGGGGTCCCAGTGAGTTGGGGCTCACCTGGATGATGTAGGTTTCTCACCTCAAGAAGCTCTTAGAGGCCCATCTTTCATCTTCCTCAGTCCATGGAACATGACCTTGAAGGTCCTTTGAGCCCCACTAGCCTGCAGGCAGGTCTCTGAAGGAGCCCAGGGGCAGGGAGGGGCCAGGAGAGACCAAGGCCAGGAGGCCGGGGGTCTGGGAGGAGCAGCCACATCTTGTGGGGACATGCATGACCAGGAGCCCCAGGTGTTTCCATTTCTACTGACAAAGGCAGACTTCCACGTTCAGCTGGAACCTGTCCAACAACCAAGGTGCATTTGCAGGTGGATGACAGGGGGTGCTGCCCAGGTGCTGGGTGAACCCAAACACGGGCTCTCCTGTGCAGTCCGAGCTGGGACTGTGCCCTTGAGTTCTCTGATAAGTACTTTATCATTAGTTAACCAAGAAGACAGAGAGAGGTCCTCCTGAAGACCAAGGCCGTCTCTCAGAAGGCTGGGAAACACGGCGGGGGGGGGGGGGGCGCGGGGGGCAGGAGGAGGCTCACAGGCAATAAGAAGCCCCAGGGCTCAGTTCCTTTCTTGTCACAAGTTTATTTCTAGAAAACATTATTTTGCTCAAAAATCGTTCAAAGCTATATTTGTGGACACCATGGATGCCAAAATATTTGCGAAGGACATGAAGTCACGGTCTCACTCCCTGCTGTCTCCAGTTCTTAAGAATGAAAGCATTTTTCTGCAGAAAAATAAAGGCTAATGTTGCAAAGAAGTGCTTGGGGAATTTTGCCCCTTAACTAATTTCATAAGTGTTTACAGCAAGCCTAGCCTCGGTGGAAACTTCGCAGGGAAAGAGGGAGCCTTTCAAAGCCTTTATAAAAGGTAGCAGCACCCCCTGTGAGAGCGGGTAGATGGGGGGGCGCTGCAAATAAAAGAGCATCTCAAAACTCAAAGGGAAGAAAAGATAGCTGGAGGGGTGAGGGGAGGCAGAAAACACATGAAAAAAGACATTATTCCCACTTTGCTGATTACAGAGCTCAACCAAATCCTCCCACGCCGGAAGGAACAAAGTACTCATTTCTAGCAACCTCAGAACAGAGGAAGGGATATTGGCAGAATCCCTCCCTATTAAGGAACAATTAAGTTATTAGGAGATTTCAGAGTTCCAAGGGAAGCCAGCCTTTCTCGTTCCCTGCAAACTAAATCACGAGATACACACAGTACTGTTGCCGTTCCTTGTTTGTTTTGTTGTTGTTGTTGTTTTGGCTTTGTTCACTCACTCATTCAACAGATCTTTATCAAGGGACTTTTGTTAAATCCTCACCCGAGGACATGCTTATTGATTTTAGAGAAGGGGGATAGGAGGGAGGGAGAAACACTGGTGAGAGAGGGGAACGTGGATCTGCTGCCTTCCACACCTACCCAGACTGGGAGCGGAACCTGCGACCTAGGCATGTGCCCTTCCCGGGAATCAAACCCGAGACCTTTCGGTTTCTGGAACGGCACCCAATCAACTGAGCCACACGGGCACAGCTCAAGTGATTTTTGTGTACAGGTCATGACAAATGGTTTTAAGGACCCACTCAAGTCCGGGAGAAGAAAGACCAGATCTGGAGAGAAAAAACCCCAGATTCGAGTCACCACTTTGCCGGGAGTAGCTTCCGGAGTGGTTTGAAGGTGGGTGTGAAAGTGCTGGGCCTCGCACAGCCTCTGCCATAAAGTCCTTGACAAAGGTCAGCTGTCATTATTTTTACAAAGGTCCCCCACTGGATGGGGCGGCCACACCCCCGGCCACACCCCCTGCCCAGAACTGCCACTGGTTACACCTGTCTTCCCGCCCCTTTGCCCTCTTGCAAGTGTCCCAGTTGGGTCAGTAAATTCTATGAGCCCCCGCAGGCCCCCTGGCCTGTGCAGGAGGAAAGCGCAAGAGGACGCCCGCATTTGGTGTGATGGTTCCATTGCGGTAATTTTCCACATCTCACTATCCATTCACAGCAGTTCCTTTCTGCTTAACAATACCTGCTCTCTGAAGTTGCAGCCAACTCAAGTGTGGAAATGAGATGTGTGCCCAGAAATACGTACTCTGCTGCACATTTGACACGGAGGTTTCTCCAAAAGGGAGGAGAAAAGAAATTCGTGGTGCGCCCATCCTGAATACAGAATCTGGGCCCAAGGAAATGGTTTCCTGCACAAAGGCGTTCCCAGGTCACGAACTGGAATACGGTATTTCAGGGCCTCCACGCGGCTGCCCTCGACAGCAGGCACGGAGCATGGCTGAGTCTGGTAACAGCTGGAACCCAGCAGATGTGGGCTCACCAGGTGGGATCCGGCTGCTGCGCTGTGGTCAAGCAGCAGACCCTGCCAGGGCTGGAGCTTGGGTTTCAACCCTCGCCTCCCGTGCGTGCCCTTGGCTATGTGTCTCAGACTCCCCCCGTGCTGTTTCCAGACTTGGGGAGTGGCTGTGACCACAGTACCCGCTTCCTGGTGCCCTTCTGAGGGTCGGGGGATGATGCACAGAGAGAGCTGAACACGGGACAGATGGTCCATCAGTTTGGAAAGGCTTATTCTCAATTCTGCGGCTCCCAGTGGCGCCCTCTGCAGTGGTGAATGAGCATTTTCATAGGCACCAAATGTGTGGCAGAAGCCAGAGTCCATCCCTGCTTTACACCTTCTCTCCCTTGCTGCCGAATCTGCATCAGAGTTGTGCAGAGCAGTGAACTGGGACCCTGTCTTCATCGATTAGCCACTGCCACAGAAAGGCCGTGTAACAAACTGCCCCAAACCTCACTGGCTTCAGACGACACGACTTATTCTCCCCAACACGTGCGCCCGCTGGGGCGGACGGATGCAGGCCGAGCTCTACTTCAGAATGCTGTGACTGGGGGACATCAGAGGCAGGTCTGCAAGAACGTGTCTGTCGTCCTTGTCCTGCAGCCAGAGACCTGCCCAGGGTGTCCTCTTCTGGCGACAACGGCAGGGGAGCCAATGGGCCAGCGGAAGCCGTCCCCATCTCTCAACGCCTAAGCTCAAAACTAGTTACTGTCACTTCTGCCCATGTATCATTGACCAAAGCAAGTTCTGTGGCCAAACCCAAAGTCAACACTCCATCAAAGGGCCACGCGAGAATGTGGTGGGGCCAGGATTAAAACTGGGGCCAAGTCACACTGTCTCATCTTTTGCAGAATAGAGTGAACAAATTCTGACTGGTGTGAAATGACCTCACTCACCTGCGTGGCATCGGCTGGCCATCGGCTGGCCAGCAGGGACCCCGGGGACACACTGGGTGTGTCTCCTCACCAGCAGGCTAGCCTGGGTGTGCTTACGTGTCGATATCCTGGCACCAAGGGCAGCGAGCGAGCAAGCCCCGCTGTGTGGGCACTTCTTCTGTCTCCACCGTCTTGTCCGCTAACGTCCCAGGAGCCAAAGCAAGACGTAAGGCCAGGCCAGCGCCACCACCAGCGTGGGAGGGGCCGATCCCAGGGGGTCGATGGGAGAAGTTAAATAAACAATGGCCCTTTCGGTAACCTACCACCGGCACCTTGCTCGGGGCACACAATAACGGCACGGCAGACTTCCTCCTTCCCACACGCTGCGCCGACAGGCGTGTGGTTAGCACAGCCTACAAGTCCTACGTGTCGCTGATGTGTTCCAGACGCGCTTGTCGTTTCCCACAATAGCCACATGAACTGCCTGGTCCTCACCGGCCTTTCCACTCGGGCACACCCTAGGAGCCTCATGTCTCGGGGGTTAAATAAAAATTAACAAATAAATGTATTTTATAGGGCTTTTGGGAAAAAGACGTGAATGTCTTACAGGCAAGTTGATTTTCGGAAAAAGAGACCTTGCACGCTTGATTCAAGACTAATTCTCAGAAAGCATTTTCTATAAACGGAAGTGTGGGGGGCGGGTAACGTCTGTAGGTGTCCGTCCTCACACCCACAGCCGTGCATCCGCTCATCAGGCAACTGCGGGGCCTGGTTCTAAAGAAGTTTAGAAATGAGGATGTACTAAGGGCCCAGACCCTGGCGTCTGAGCTTTTCCCATGTAAATATGTTCAAATGCATTCACCCATTTTGCATCCTGTGTCTGGAAAAGGGCAACATCATTTTCCAAATTGGAGAGGACGGGGAGTGGGGCAGTGGGTTTGGTGTCACTGCCATTAGTCATGCTTTGGAATATCCCGGGGAAAGTCTGCTCCTGAGTTGTTATTGACATAGTAAAGTGGAGGAGGTTAACAAGGAGTCTGCAGGCACCATTAATTAACCTCTCCACTATTTTTATTTCCCAGTGCCTTTTTCCAACGCACAAAGGACCACGGGGTCAGCCCCTGTTAGAGCGAGCGGCAGGCGGCCCGGCGTCTGCGGAGCCCAAGCCTCCTGCGTCACGGGGAGTTGTTGGCAGTCTCCAGCATCACAGCGGGCTATGGGCCGGTCACAGGTACCGGTCCCACGGCATATGGGAGGAGACTTTATTCTGACTCCTACCCTTCCCCCAAAGCCTGTAGGATGCTACTGCTCCAGGAAGCCTTCCTGGAATGCACTTCTTCTTCTGCAACTCTCAGCCATTTCTTAGTGCCTCCTTGCAGTGGATCCAGGGGCATTCTGTCCGGTTTAGGGTGAAAGCATTTGTCCTCCAGCTGGTCACAGCTGCCACCCTCACTGGCAATTGCCTCGGGCCACAGGGAACGACTCACCCAAGGTTACACCTCTCAGAGGAGCCTGCAGCCCATGACTGGATGCAGCAGGAAGGCCAGCCTGAGTTCATTTCCATCCATGAGGCGCATCAGCTCCCGAGATCCTACAGGGTCAGCTGGGGATGTGGGCCCCTGCACTACAGGCCCACTTGTCCTTCTGCCCTGTCCTGCTTCCCCACTGCTTCCCCTGCCCACCTCACTCCCAGCACCCCTCTGCACACAGTCTACTTCTGGGTCCATTTGCAGAGAGTCCAATGGGGATGCTCCTTCACAGCACCCTGTCTCACGTTCTGTGGGCATTCACAGCTGAACTCGCCCTGATGTTTATTTTTCTCAAACCTTGATGGCTAAAAATGAGGGAAACTGGAATTTTAAAGGTGCCCATGGTTTCCTCCTTAGCTAGAGGTGGAGGCCAACCTTGTCCCAGGAGAGGCCTGCCTGTCTGTCTGTTTGGGGGTGGGAAGGACATGACGGTGTCCCTGTGGCCATGCAAAGTGGAGCCAGAAGCCAGCTCCAGGATGCAGAGGTTGTGGCCACGGCACGTGCTAAAGTCGAAGGCTGTCTGTGCCCAGCAAGGCAGGGCTCCGTCTAGTCAGGGAAACCAGCCAGGGGGCAGTTTCCCAGAGGAGTTTCGTTTCCCCTCTGTGACAAGGACAGGAACAGCCTTACATCAACTCTGGTTAGAGGAATATGATGACAGCCGTCCCTTCACTCCTTTGGGGAGCCACCTGGCCCTGTTGAGGCTGGCCATCTGAGACGGACACCTAGGAAGAGAGAAAGCTCCAGATGGGGCCCTGAGGAAGGGCACAGCCAGTGGGCTCCAGGAGCTGGGAGTCCTGGGTCTATTTGAAAACTTCCCTCATCACACTGCAGCCCCTGATGTTATGGCCAAGCTTCCAAGGCTGTGGAGATGGAGGGGAAGTGCCGGTGCCCACACTCAGGATGTAGAGGAAGAGCTCCAGCCGCCTGGACAAGGAGAGGGATGCAGGGTGTGCCCGTGCCCAGTGAGGAGATAAAGTGCAACCCAGTCAGTTCACGGGATGAATGAACGTTTCAGAGACTCCGAACACCCGGGTGAGCAGGGTCCCGTGGCTGGGTGTCGGACAGCTGCTGCCGCCTAGACAACTCAGGTATGTGGGCTCCCACCGGTGGGCTGTTTCCCCTCAAGGTCATGAGCTCCTGAAGAGCAGAGGCATGCCTCCTCTCCTTCTTGGGCCACCTACACTGCCCAGGCTGGTGTTTGCCTGTGGTGCTTGCTGAGGTGCCCAAGGGGTAAGGACCTCCGACCCCACTTCACAGGGCCACCCTGAAAGGTAGAAGTTGGTGGTTGGCGGCTGTTCCTGGGGGATCCCTGACCCATTCTACCCCTCAGCTATCTGCCTGTAAAGGAGGGCCCCACTCATACCAGTCACTGGTTCAAAGATCACACCAGAGGGGACAACGGACAACACACCAGTGTTCTTACAGATGGCATTCCTGAGCACAACCACAGACACCCCACACCCCAAAAAGGGTCACTCCCCGCAAGCACCCCATCAAGCACCATCATTCTTCTGAAGGTTAGGCCTCTCTGATTAAGAAATTTATTTAATGTTCAAGAAAAACAATTGTCTCAATATCAGCTTGTCCTCTCGAGCAGCCAGATATCTCAGCACACTGGATCGTTTGCATCCGAAAGTTCAGAGGGGATCCTGGGCTGTGAGCCTCTAGCAGAGAGCGTGCCTGGCTTCGTTATTTTAGGGAAAGACCCTTCACCAGAAAACCCCCACCACCGAGGGATTTTTGCTCAGAGAAGTCATCAGATCAGAAACTGCGTTGCCATTTAGATCTTGCCCTGCATTACCCCACGGGGGATACTCCTAACTAAGTTCTAGTGGGCGATGAATGTAGAGGAGAAGCCAAAGAAGCTCTCAGCCTGAAGAAGCCGCACGGCCGGCTGAACAGGCTCCCATGGAATCGTCTCCCGCTCCCTGCGCCCTAACTGAGCGCCAGGGGTTCACGGTGCTCACCACCGGCCCCGTGTCGTCGAATAGATTTCTGAAGTTTTCCGCCAAGCGTTTTATTTTAAATGACAGTTATTTCTATTAATGGGTGGGCCCTGTCAGTCTCCTGGCCCTGGTCGGGGAGGATGTCTCTCTGTTCAAATGGCTGTCATCATCTCTGTGAAGTGATGCGTGCAAGGGAGGCGGCCTGTGCCAGGCGCCCCGCACGGGGCCGTCACTCAAGCTGACACCTCCATGTCAGAGCGGTCTCGCAAAGTTTTCTCCGTGTGGCCTGCAGGTGAGAGATCAGGGACTCCCTTCATCCACGCCACCCATGTGCCCATCATCTTTACCGAAAAATGAAAGTTACAAATAAGCCAGAGTCACTATGTATAGGCTCCTGCCTGGCCCGCTCTCCCCTGTCAATCTGGCTCTTCCTTTGAGGGCGGCGGGAGCCCTTCTCCCTGCAGGATCCCAGCGGGCTGCTCCCGCCTCCACTATTTGTTTTGCCCTCACCTGTGATGTTTTATAAAACCGCCTCGTGGGAGCGGAGGCCATGTCCTCTCCTTTCTGTTCCTCTTCTTCTCGTCCTTCAGTTCTTTCTTCCCCCACCTCCGTCCTCCCACCCTCTTTCCCATCTTTCTCCCTTTTCTTTCCTCTATTCCACTTCCTTCCTTCTCTTCTTCTTTGTCCTCCTCATTTGTCTTTCCTCTCCTTTGTCCCTCCTTCTTTATTCCCTCCCTGTCCCTGATGTCTTCACACAAGGGAGTTAAGATGTGACGCTACCTGCTTCCCGCCCCACCCAGGCCTCTTCCAGGTGCCTGTCTGAGCCCCTCCCCCGGCCCTGATGCCTCCCTTGGACCTGCTAAGGGTTTGCCTCTCCTCTCAGACCCTTCGGCCAGACCAGCCTCACCTCTCCATGGGGGCCTTGGCTTCCTTTCACAGCCACCACTGGCGACCTGTCTAGCTCCCTGATAAAGGTGCTACTCTGAGTGAACGCAGCACTTCCACGTGCCAGGCTCTTAGACGGACTGCAGGTTCCACGGTGAACGAGTCACGGCCCAGATCACGAGACACGAGGGACAACAGACACCAAGCAAATGTCTGGCTAACCCCGTCATCACTGTGGCGATGCATGGAGACCTTTCCTCCAAAGGAAGAGTCTGTCACTGGTCAACCCATGTCCTGTGCACTTGTCCCCCAGGAGGGACCCCCGCACTGACCCACACGAAAGCTGCTGGTCCTTAAACACATTCTGCTTTGAAGACCCTCCCGCCCCTGAGGGTGGAAGGTGGACCCATAATCAAGGGTAGACTCGGTCTTCCGCTCTTCGTGGAGGTCTGGGGGTGCCGCACTGGATGCCAGGAACTGGTCCTTCATTTTGAGGGCACTCAGGCCAGTTGGCCGGCCATGTCTACGTGACCCCGCGTCCTCAAGCATCCTTGGGGTTTGTTTGTTCTCAGCCTCACTTCCACACAAGACCACGGCCTCCCAGGACATGCTCATTTACCATTTGCGTTCATACAGGCTCAGCTTAACTATGAATTGGAGACACAAGCATGCACCCTGAGCTGTGAGTGCCCAGGGGTGCCTGTCCTACGTGAGGACGAAGAAAAAAAGTGAGTCTTCAAAAGCACAAGAGTAGCGAACAAAGGGAAGAAAGTCAGTCTTTCTTACTTTGAGCCTCAGTTTCCCACGCGTGAAACACGAAGAGAGACAGCACAAGAGATTTCCAAAGCGTCGCACACGGCGTTTCCGGATGATTGTTCCAGCTGAGACTCACGCTCACACACAAGCGAAGTGTGGGGAGCTGCGCCCAGAGCCTCCACGTTCATGGGGGCGGGCTCTGGAGACCCCCCACTGGCAGGGGAGTCAGGACCAGTGTCAACATGGGCAGGGAGAAGGTGGGGACAGCACACACACCTGTCATTGCCTATTTCTACTTCATCTCCACCCACTGGTTGTCACATGGGAGGGGGCACATGGGGGGAAACTGAGGACCGAGGGCTGAACTGGAGAGACCAGACTGCGCGGTGGGAAGTGAGCTTTGCGCTTTGCAGACCAGCCTTGAGGCGCTCACACTGATACTGGTCAACCATGACTCACGGCAACTTGAACTTCTCTACGTGATGTTTCTCCTCGTCGCCACGGGAAGTTCGCCTGTGCGCAAAGCTGAACACAGGCAGACCGAAATTGAGTACTTTACCTGGAGGACTGGCTTGAGGATGTTGTAAGTTAAAAAAATAAGACAACAAAAGCCACTATTAACTTTTAAATGCAAACAGCAAGCAAAGGTCAGACAATTAAATGGGGAAACCATGCACAAATGTCACACACAGAGGAGGACATCAAAGGATAAAGATCAACAGGGCCCAGGCAGATTTTTACTGCACAGGCTGACAGATGGCTTAAGCGGGGGGAGGAAATACCCAGAAACTTGATTTCTCAATATGCTGCCGAGATCAAAGGCTAGCCTCAGAGATGAAATACCATAAGAAATGGCACACCCTTTGTTTTTATTATGATTTGGGGGCACAATTTGTATTTCAGACCCATAATTCAAGGACTAGAAATTTATGGGCCGGTATCAAAAGGGGTCAGTCAGGCAAAGAGGAATATTGCACTTTGAAATTCTTTTCATACCTTCTCCTCCAGCCCATCCCCAATAAAGAACGTGAGGCGAGACCTCTGTAAATTACACGGTGTCTTAATTAAACCGCCCACATCCCAAACACAGCTTTTCCTGAGTTCGACGCTCTGTGACTGCATTTGCGCAAGTCCGAGATCCCACCATTATTTCCTGGCACTTTATCCTCTGGTCACCTACCCTGGACTTTCTCTAACTCTTCAACATCATCTTTATCCCCTTGGGGCTGCCCATGGGTACATCCGTGTCCATACGTAGCACGGAAATCTGCCCAGCTCTCCGACACGTCTCAACGTGCAGGCCCTGAGCATCAGGTAAACTGAACATCCAGATGTGTGGCCCTTTCTGTCTTCTTCTGGGACTCGGGCAGAATGTAGAGACAGCCTGGGTGAAAGCTAGTCTGTTCCTTCGATTTTCCATGTTTGGGGATCATCCTATTGTTACTCATTATTCTTTTCATATACTTCACCAGCTCATCCAGGTCGCCATCGGAAGGCATAATAATGTGCTTAATATCTTACACAAACAATTAGCCTTCAAATGTAAGTTAGTAAAGGGATTACGAGTGAATCCCAGAATATTTTGGCAAATATCCCCGGAAAGTTGCGTTGGGACCGAGGCCATGGTGACAACGCAAGTTGTTCTGGCTACAGGATGGATGGTGTGCTTGTGAAGCTAATAAAACATGAGGATCGTTGCCACTGCTGATTCCGGGAAGGTAGGCAGGGGAGTTCGCCAGGTAAACAGAGAACGTAAATAAAATACATCAGCAATGCATGCCTCATCAGCGGTACATTCGTATCGTCCAGGAGAGGACTGCACACAGGAGACTGCACACAGGGTAATGCCCAGATTGTTGCTGTGTGTAAATCAGGGGAGCGTGTGAAGTGCCAGCATGCAGCCTCCGGCCGCTAAGTTCCTCGCAGGTGTGGTCCAGAGTCTGACCTTTCCCCCTGCAATCAATGCCGCGCTAGGGTCTCAGCCAGGCTCACACGTCCGCAATTCCTTTGCGTGTTTCAGAAATCCACACCCTCCATGAGTCTCCCTCAGTGTGGCTTTTACTAAAAGAGCTGTGTTCTTTCTTTTAGTTACTTTATATTATAGAAAATTTCAAGCATTTATTAAAATAGAGCGGCATAACAAACATCAGTCTGTTCCAGCCTTTACCAATCTACAGCTGATTTTTTTTATTGTGGTAAAAAACGCATAACATAAAAGTTACCATCTTAACCAACTTCTAAGCGTACAGTTCAGCCGTGTGAAGTATATTCACATTGTTGTATACCAGATTTCTCAGGTTTTTTCCTCTTTTAAGTCTGGAACTCTATACCCATTAAACAATTTCTCCTTCTCCCTCTCCCTGCCCCCGCCCTTGTCGATCACCACCCTGCTTTCCGTTTCCATGACTTTGGCGACTCTAGGTCCCGCCTATAAATGGAATTATACCACAGCGTCCACCAGGTTTATCCCATGCTGCAGCACCAGACGAGACTTCCTTCCTCTTAAAGGCTGAATAACACTGCGTCGCCTACGTACACCCCACCCACCTGTAGACGGGCATTTCGGTGGCTTTCGCCTTTTGACTGCTGTGAGTAGTGCTACAGCGAACCTGCATGCTCAAATAATTCTTCAAGATCCTGTTTTTGATTATTTTGCATGTCTAACCAGAAGTGACATTGCTAAGTCATATGGTAAGTTCTATTTTTTTTTTCAAGGAGCTTTGGTACTGGTTTGGAGGCTGCACCATTTTATAATCACACCAATCGTGCTCAAATGTCTTTACATCCTCACCAACACTTGTTGTTCTCTTGATGTTGGGAGGGTAGCATCGGATGGGGACGAGGTGGTATCCCCTGGTTTTGACTTGCATTTCCCTGATGGTTGGTGAGGTTGAAGATCATCACATGTGCTCGTTGGCTATTTGTCTATCATCTTTGGAGAGATATCTAGTCAAGCCTTTGGCCCGTGTTTTAATTGGGTTATTCGATGTCTTGTGGCTGAGTTATGATTTCTTCTTATGTAGAGACATGAAGAAGGTGTTTTGTTTTGCTTTTAATTATAAAAATTATTTTAAAAAAACACCTTTTATAAAATGACTAGATTCCTGGAGTGCAGATCCAGCAATTACACAGAGGTGGTTTCTGATACGAGCCGGGTAGAATTAGCAGGTGACCCTCGATGGCTAAGGTGAGTCATCCTCAGTCACTGCACATTTGCCGGCGCCCTGCTGAGCCAGCCGTCCCACAGACACCTGGGACGGGAGTGCGGGACCGGTGTGGCTCTGCCTTCTAGAGGCTTACCACAATTCGGGGGGAAGGCCTGTTTTTGTCTCATTTTTAAAATTGCTTTATTGAGATGTACTTCCCATACCATCCATTTCATCCATTTAAAGCATGTAATTCAATAGGTTTCTGTATACTAGTTTTTGAGATTATGATGAAATGTAACTTAAAATGTGCCATTTGAACCATTTTTAAGTGTGTGTCGGGCACAAGCCTTTGGGGACGCATTCCACAGGCTGGCCAGCAAACCTGGGTATGCCCGGGGTTCCCTCCCTGCCCGCCCCCCAGCCCGCTACCTCGGGCTGGGCGGTCAGGCTCTCTTCTTGAGTGGCTAGTGAGAAAAGGCAAAGGCGTTGGCCCTTATTTCTGCCTTATTCTTCTCTTCGGTTGAAGGACGGGTAGTAGAGAGAAGCTGGTGAATGAACTAAACGTGGTCCTCTGCCATTTAGTCATTAATCACCGATTACTTGGTATGAAGGTTTTTTAATTAAATAATTACTTTTGGTGATTTTGTTTTTTATTTTGCTAAATTATTCATTCAGATGGATCAAACGCTGAAAAATTCCCAAAGGATGCCAAGTACCCACCCCTCCCTGTAGGGGGCAAGGGGTATTAGATTCGTTTTCTGCCTTTGTTTCTTCTTCCTTCCAGAGATTTTAACACTTTTACAAGTCCATTTCTTGCCCTCCCATCATAAATACTAGTGTGTGAACACCTTGTTCTGCACCTTGCATCTTTCACTTAACAATATATTTGGAGAGCTCACATGGTGAGTTTTTGATTATCACAAATAGTGAGAAATCAAGACTTCTGACAGGAGTAAGTTTTGCAAAGTATTTAGTCATTACCTGCTGACTGGTGCATGAGTCATTGGCAATCAGTGTCTACCAGAGAGCACCAGAGTTCATGGCCGAAATTACCTGGACTGGTTAGGTAGAAGGAGACCCCATTTCTACCCAAATTATCCAGGCAATTGTGGTTGATGCGAGTGGATCTAAAAATACCCAGCTCTTTCCCATTTCTCTTGGGGCTCATACTCCCTTGGATTTTGATTCCCAACTTATTTTCAGAATTAGCGCGGCTGGGCTGTGGCTCAGACGGACTCACTGATGCTCCAAATATGAGGCCATGGAAAGGCAAGAAAGAAAAGAAATGGCTGGATGGGGCCAGTTTGTATTCTGGAACCCTCTGAAGAGTGACTATGGAGCACCCCGAGGTGAAAACCATTCACTGGAAGGGGAGGTTGTGGCACCCGAATCAGTAGCTCGGCTCCTGCATGCCAAGTGGCATTGTCAATCAAAATGACAGGACTCGCCTCCCAAGATCGATCGTACTGTGGGAAACTGGACTCAACGTGAAAAGCCACCTCAACTCACCGCAGCCGGTGGGCTACTCCCGAGCAGAGCTCTGATATCAGCCCGAGAGCCCGGGATGCACCACGGAGGTGGGCAGAATTAATCTCATCAAAGGAAACAATGGCGTATTCAAAGGAGTTATTGCATATTAAATGAGGCTCAATGTGATAGATCTCAACTGATGCAACTTTCCTCTTGACCCCGTGAAGGGAAATAAAATAAGGTGAGAAAATTGGAAAGTTTCATTCTGGGCTAGAATACTCCATCTCTAGGCCTCTCTGATATTACTCACCATCCCCCGTGAAATCATCCTCTCTTTGTTAAAGTGCCATCCAGACCAGACCACCAGCTTCATCCCCACCCCATCCATTCACTCCCTGCACCTCAGCCTTCCATTCTACTGAAACGGTACTTTCAGAACAATGCATCTTCCCTTCAGTTCTAGGGAAATGGACAGGCTTCATCCCGTGTGCTGCCCTATCTCAGCACAGACCCTGTTCCCGAGGTCCCGCTGCCTTCTCTGACCGATGGAGCCTGCCGCCTTGCTCTGCCACCCAAACGCCTCTCCTCCCCTTCTTTCTCTGGCATGCTCAAGAGTTTGCAAAATTTTAGTATCTTCCCCAGATGTCCCATGATTCAATATTTTAAAAATAATCTATATTTTATTTCCTTAATTCCATGAACAGATTTTTATGACTTAACATTTCGTTAGTAGCACAAACTTGTGGGCTTTTAATTGGAGAAAAAGAAACTCAATAACTGGGGATTTTGTGTTGCAACGTTATTCTTAGACGTCGAGGGAGAGGAGCTGCCGGCCAGGTTCGGAGCCAGCCTGGGGATGAACCCACGTGTGCTGCTTTCTCTGAAGCCACGACCCGGGTGGAGCAGGAACACAGGTTTGTGAGCATGTTGGGGGAGGATACCGTGGCAGGAGCCTCTTATTCAATAACCGGCTGCCTTCTGAGCCGAGCTCTAATCACTACCATTAAGCGGAGATGGCCAGGTGGGAAGACGAGGACAGCCTCCCATTTGGGAGAGTTTGGAAGTCGAAAAGCTGCTGGGCTGAGGCAGGGGGGCCTGTCGAGAATGCTGTTTTCAGTTCCAACTGTGCTGGAGCTGCAGTGCCTTGCTTCGGGGGTTGTCTTTCTTTTTATTTTTTTTCTTTTAAATGGAAATTACGAGAAAACAACTTGATCCCAGGGAGGGCCCCTTTCTGGGTTTTACCTGCCCATCGTATGAGAGATTTTACAACAGCCTGTATCATTTTGGTACTTAGAAGAGGCACCTGATTTCCTTTAAAACGAAAGAAAACAATTTGGTTTTTCACTCTTGCTGTTGGCCTGCCTCAGTCTCCCGTGGGTCGCTGCAGCAGCTCAGGGCTCAGGGGTGGGGACCCGAGTGTGGTAGACAGGGGCAGAGTTTGGCTTTGGCTTCCTAACTCGGAGACAGAGGAGCTACAGGAACACTGTCTCCAGGTGAGACAGCGATATCCAAAATGACAAAGATGGAAATAAACAACCACACCTAAAACAAAAACAAAAGCAAACTAAGCAACAACTAGAATAGGAACAGAACCACAGAAATGTAGATCACATGGAGGGTTATCAGCAGGGGAGTGGGAGGGGGAGAGAGGGGGGAAAGGTACAGAGAATAAGTAGCATAAATGGTAGGTAGAAAATAGGGGGAGGGTAAGAATAGTATAGGAAATGTAGAAGCCAAAGAACTTATAAGTATGACCCATGGACATGAACTATAGGCGGGGAATGTGGGAGGGAGGGGGTGGGCAGGATGGAGTGGAGTGAGGGGGGGAAATGGGACAACTGTAATAGCATAATCAATAAATATATTAATAAAAAAACACTCGAGAAAAAAAAAAAGGCCATCGTTTCTATCCTGCCAGTCATTTGTCTTCAGCTTGTCTCTCAGTTTCCCAATGTCCCGGTGCAGGCTGTCTGCTGGGAACCAGCTGGGACCTGAGGAGCCAGAGAGCCTAATGTACAGGGTGGGGTGGGTGGCTTACGGAGGGCACATTCAGGGGACACCGCCACTTGCTCCACCTTGCCTGCAGTATTAATCTCCTGGGGACATTTCTGAGACACTGGTGTCTGGCCCACCCCAAGAGTCAGCTGGGATGCTCTGGGCACAGGCCAGGTGATTCCATCATGCAGGGCAGCCTTCACGATCCTCCGCCCTCTCCACCCCCAGCTGTGGCCAAAGACCCCCAGCTGCAAGTGTGGTCCGTGGAGCACCAGCATTAGCAACAGCGGGGAGCTTGCTAGAAGCGCGGACTCTCAGGCCCACCCCAGACCTTCTGGGTCAGAATCTGTGCTTTAACACGATCCCCCGCAGTGCGGTGTTCGCGCTGAACTTTACCAAGGGCTGATCCCGGCCCCAGTGTCTGTTGGAACTCCTCCGAGGTCTCCTAAGGGGGCTTTTTTCTCTTCCCTTCCAGTCAAAGGCAGTCTCCACACTGTTGAAGGTGCCTAGAAAAAGCCACTGTCAAATTATTTTCAGCTAGAGGCATTTGAGTACCCGAAATCCCTTAGCTGCATGAAAGCAGAGCCTCCTCCCCTCCCTCCCCCCAAAACCTTCATAGTCAGAAATCCCCATCCCAGAGCAATTCTCGTCTTCTCCAACCCAATCAGATATGGTCCCAGGGCTGTCAGGTCTCCATCCGTTCTCCTAGGGGCCATCTACCTTTCTATAAAGCCGTTTGCTTTTGTGCAAGGGCCGTTTCTCCCCCCTTCTAAGAGGTCACTTGTTCTCCCAGAAGTTCCCTTCTGCCCATCCCCATTACTGATTAAGAAGGCACCTCAGCCTCCCAGTTCCAAGCACCTCCACGAGCCACATTGAATGGTGAACTCCCATGTATATGATGTAACTTCCTCTGTTAGTTTTTCCTTTGCTAATGTGTCATTTGTACATTCAATTTGCAGGCCCCCAAGCACTGGCCTGAGAGGGTGGAGGAACGGTTTTTCCTCCCCAGAACCATGTACTTGGTCATGCCGGGCTGAGGCCTGCAGGGTACAGTGCAAACCCCTTCACAATAAGGCCACTGAAAACAAGGCTCCGGCAGACCTCTGCAGACACGGTCAAGTCTACATGCCCAAGCTCTTTGATGAATCGTGCATTTGCACAACCGCTCCTTCTACAGTCTGCCTGCCTCCCTCTTCGCTGCCTGGCGATCTCTCCCATTCAAGAACAGCTCCAATGTTGTCCTGTCCATACAATCTTTCCCGTTTTCTTCCAAAAAAACAGAGTTCCAGTGCCCCAAATCTGTCACTCCAACCCCCAGCACAGTACCTAGTACCTAGGAGGTACTGAGAAAGCAGTTTGGTTTGAGTAGATGGCTGGAAGGACAGATGGAAGGAAGAAAGCGTGGATAGAGGGACTAAAACCTTGTTTCCCAAATTTCTCCATCTTCAAAAACATGTGAAGGCCGGTTTAAGCAAGAGGGGCCTCTGTCGTGGGTTTGGACCTTCTGAACATGCTGTATATCACAAGCGTGCACACACACACACACACACACACTGAAGAGCACACGGGTGCCCTGTCACTGGGGATCTGGCAGGTGATGCTGGTATAACGCCACCTGCAGCCCTACACCCACTCGGACCCTAGAGAAACCCTTCTCTACGTCTCTTGCTCAATGTCCTCAAAACATAATGTCCCTGAGCCCAAATGCCATGGAGGTTTGTGCGTTGTGTCTATGGATGCCAGAGGGAGACACGGCTTCAGAAGAGGGGAGGATCTGAGCAGCAGTCATGCCTAGGTGAGACAAGTGACTAATTAATATTCTCGCCACGCCCGTCCTCCAAGGTGGGTGACAAAGGAGAGTCTTACGTCGTGAAGCATTCTTTGTGACCCTGGATAACCATTTTCTTGTTTCTCTTCGGGTTCCATCCAACCTGTAGCCCAGAGGTGCTGAAGAATTAGCACATTATTCACAGCAGTTGCACCTGATCTGATATCCGAAGCACGTTTTGCCATAGTTAAATAACTTATATGAATTAAACCTGCATGTATCGGGGTCTAGGCAGAACGTGCATGAAACATGGTTGCAACTCCTGTGTTTGCAACCAGATGGACACTGAGCACTAGAACGGAAAGTAATCCTATTCTATAAGCTATTTAATAGGATTAGTTAAGTTTTAAAAATTAACTAAAAATTCATCTTTTAAAAATAGTTTCACTTTTTCTACTTGTTAATGATATTTTCTATCTTTCCTTTTAATTTCAAGGAAAAGGGGGGAGTAAGTGGGGACATCTGTACTAGTGTCAACAACAAAAATAAAGAAAAGAAGAAAAATAAATAAAAACATGAAAATGTTGATTTTTGCAACATTTGCTTTTTGATATATATTTAAACTAAATGCAATTGCATTCAATTTTTAATTTTTAAATCACTGAGAAATATATGATAAGAATAAAAAATAGAAAGTAAAGCTCAAAAAGGAAAAACACTGAAAAGGAAAATATAGAATTCCTTTCTATATACAGTCTGCCTAAATTTTTAAAACTATAAACAATAAAAGTGAGAAGTCTACATTTGATAAAATCCAGCACCCATTTATGATTTTAAGACAGCCTCTCAGCATAGTGGGAAGAGAGGGGACACACCTCAACGTAATGAAGGCCAGGTGTGACAAACCCACAGCCAACATCATACTCAAAGGGCGAAAACGAGAAGCATTTTCCTTAACATCAGAAACAGGGCAGGGATGTCTGCTTTCACCACTGTTATTCAACAGGACATTCCAGCCATAGCAATCAGACAAGAAGAAAGAATAACAGGCATCCAAATTGGAAAGGAGGAAGTAAAACTGTCGCTATATGCAGATGACTTGATACTGTATGTAGAGAACCCTAAAGATCCCACCAAAAACTACTAGCACTGATAAATAAATTCAGTAAAGTAGCAGGATACAAAGTAAATATCAAGAAATCATTTGTATGTTTATATGCCAATAATGAACTAACAGAAAGGGAAATTAAGACAACAATCCCATCCACAATGGCTTCAAAAAGAATAAAATACCCAGGAATAAACCTAACCATGGATGTAAAAGATCTGTGCCCGGAAAAATATAAGACACTGAAGAAAGAAACTGAACAACACACAAGTGGAAGCATATAACATGTTCATGAATATGAAGAATTAACATCCTTAAAATATCCATACTACCCAAAGCAATCTAGAAATTCAATGCAATTCCTATCAAGATACCAAAGGTGTACTTCACAGAACTAGAAAAAAAATTCCCAAAATTTATATGGATCCATAAAAGATGCCAAATAGCAACAGCAATCTTGAGAAGAACAAAGTTGGAGAAATCATGCTACCCGATATCAAACTATGCTATAAGGCCATAGTAATCAAAACAGCATGGTACCAGCATAAAAACAGGTATATAGATCGATGGAATAGAATAGAAAGCCCAGAAATAAACCCACACTTTTATGGTCAATTCATATTTGTCAAAGGAGGCAAGAACATATAATTGGGTAAAGACCATGTAGTCAATAAATGCTGTTGGGAAAATTGGACAGATACATGCAAAACAATGAAAGTAGACCAACTTTTTACACCATGCACAGAATAAACTCAAAATAGATTAAAGACTTAAATATTAGACTCAAAACCCTAAAATCCTAGAAGAAATCATAAACAGTAAAAACTTGGAACATTTCTCACAGCAAGCATTTTTCTGATATATCTCCTCGGGCAAGGGAAACAAAAGAAAAAAAATAAACAAATGGGACTACATTGAACTAAAAAGTTTTTGCACAGCCAAGGAAACCATCAACAGAATGAAAAGACAACCCACCGAATGGGAGAACACGTTTGCCAATGATACCTCTGATAAAGGGTTGATATCCAAAATTTATAAAGCACTTATACAACTCAACACCAAAAAACCAAACAATTCAGTTACAAAATGGTCAAAAGATCTGAACAGACACTTCTCCAAAGAGGACACACAGATGGACAACAAACTATGAAAAGATGTTCACATCACTAACCATCAGAGAAAAGCAAATTAAAACCACAATGAGATATCACCTCAGACCTGTCAGAATGGCCATCATCAATAAATCAACAAACAAGTGCTGGCGAGGATGTGGAGAAAAGGGAGCCCTCATCACTGCTGGTGGGAATGCAGACTGGTGCAGACACTGTGGAAAACAGTATGGCATTTCCTCAAAAAAATAAAACATGGAACTGCCTTATGACCCAGCAATCCCACTTCTGGGAATATATCTGAAGAATCCCAAAACACTAATTCAAAAGAATATAAGAACCCCTATGTTCATGCAGCATTATTCATAATAGCCAAGATTTGGAAGCAGCCCCAGTGTCCATCAGTAGATGAGTGGATAAAAAAGCTGTGGCGTTGTGCATTTACACAGTGGAATACTTCTCGGTCATAGAAAGGAAGAAAATCTTACCTTCTGAGACAGCATGAACTGACCTGGAGAGTACTATGCTAAGTGAAATAAGCCAGTCAGAGAAAGACAAATACCCTATGATTTCCCTTACATGTGGAATTTAATGAACAAAACAAAGAAATACAATAGAAACAGATTCATAGATACAGAAAACTGACAGTTGTCAGGGGGGAGGGAGGTTGTGGGACTGGGTGAAAAAGGTGAAGGTATTAAGCAAAAAAAAAAGAACAACAACAACAAAACCCCCTCAAGCCTGACTGGTGTGGCTCAGTGGATTGAGTGCAGGCTGCGAACCAAAGTGTCTCTGGTCCGATTCCCAGTCCGGGCACAGGCCTGGGTTGCGGGCCAGGTCCCCAGTAGGGGGCACACGAGAGACAACCACACATTGATGTTTCTCTCCTTCTCTTTCTCCCTCCTTTCCCCTCACTCTAAAAATAAATAAATAAAATCTTTTTAAAAAGTTCCTTTAAAAAAACCTCCAAGACACAGACAATAAATAGTATGGTGATTATCAGAGGGGTGGGGGTGGGGGCGTAGAAGCAGGTGAAGGGGCAAAGTGGTGATGGATGGAGACTTGACTTTGGACAGTGAGCACACAATGCAGTATACAGATGGCGTATTCTAGAATTGTACACTTGAAACGTACGGAATTTTATTAACTAATGTCACCCCAATAAACTCAATTAAAATTTTTGAAAAATAAGATAAAATTATGTCACCTGTAAAAAAAAAGTGTAAAGTCTAGGTCAGGGATGACTCACATAAAATTAGCTAGTCAGACATTAAGAATTCTATATTTAATAAAGTTTTAATTACTGATCAAAGCAATGAAAATGAGCCCTTCCAACGTCAGGTGAGGAAGATTTGCTCTTCTGAGAGCTGCTGATAATGTGCGTGTTCAAACCTACAGGCTTTGAAGCTGCTTAATTGAAATTCACATCAAAACCGGATTCCGGTTTAGCTCAACTTGACTGCTATGAGTGATGAAAATAAACCCCTGGGTCGCACAAGAACGCTGAGTAGAGCTTGTTTGCTGGCACAGAAACCACATTTCAGCTGGAATTAAGTTGTCTTCAGTTAACAGAACTGAATTTGCTGTCGTTCTCTGACTTGGATTTGCTTTTTCCCCAAGATAACGTGGACAAGACCCAGGTACTGTCAGTGACTCCAGAAGCACAGTTTGCAGACACAGTTGGCCGTGGGCTTCCCTGGCACCTTGGGGGCTCCGCGTTCCTTGACGATCAGAGCCAAAGGAAGGTGGGGTGCCACGTCTTCCATCTCCTCCCCTTCCTCATCCCATCTCTCCTGTCCATCAGCGAGTCCTGCCCCATATTCCTCTAGATTCTCTTCCGCTACCACCTACAGCCGGAACACGCCTACCTCTCACCTGCACTCCTGCAGGTTAGCCTCACAAGAGCAAGAGTGACTTTCAGAAACCCAAGCCACATGTGCCATGTCCCTGCTCACGGCTCTGTGACACTCCTGTTACTCTAAGACAGAAATCTCATCTTTACTGTGGCCCATGGGCCTGCCCATGGGACCCCTTTCTGACCCACCCTACCCCTTTCGCCCACATACTGCACCCCGGCCACCACTCACATCTTCTTCCTAGTTCCTGCCGCCCCGAACTGGTTCCTGCCCCAGGATCCAGGCACATGCTTGTGCCTCTGCCTGAGCTGCGGCTCCCCAACTCCCCCCACCCAAGGACTCCCAATTATTCAGCTCTTGGCTCAAAGTCAAGGTGTTCTTCGGTGAGGCCTCTGGTTTATTTCATTTCTCGCACATTTGCTCTTGGAAGGAATTTTGTTTCTTCATTCATGCATGCTTATCCGCTGTCTCCCCAGCTAGAAATAACCTCCTTGAAAGCAGGAGTGCTGTTGATCTCATCAACACTGTTTAGGAAGCAGGTGCTTAATGATAAAAATTAGTTGAAAACAAGAATGACATGTTTTCTATCAGACGTGGAGGATGACATTTTGCAGTGTCAGTTTCACGTCAGTCAAGATCCGCTTGGTTTTGACCACTAGCTTTCTGCACATACACCTGCTTTGAGCCCTGCGAGGATTCCCTGAACATTCACTAAGGTCAGGCAGGTGGAAGTCTTATTTCTAGTAAGGGAAGGCAAAAGCATGAATCTAACTAAAATGTCAATTGCCCTAAGGTGTGAAAAATATTTTAAAATCCTCCAATTGCTCTTTTGTGATAGCATCCTTTGTCAAAACATTTCCTCCAAGTCGTAGTCACGCCTGATGCATGGAAGAAGAGAGTCTGCCCGGAAAGCCATAAAGCGCACCCAGCGGTACAGAGCCCCCGGGGTCAGTGCCTGGTGACTGGGAAGTCAAAATGGAGAATTGAGAGAGAAATCATTGCTCTGTAGAGGTTGAAGATTGTTAGGGAGAGAGAAAGGGGCAAATTTAAATTTAGAGTTCAGAAGCCTTCTTGGAGGGAAGGGATCAAGACCCCAAACCTTTCTCACCCAGGGTCAGCAGGGCTGGCTGGTCCTGGCCAACATCAGATGGGGAAGGTGCCCAGTCACACTTCTTCCTGCCTCACATTCTCCTTTAGGAACAGACCCCATCCCTCTGGGGTGAGTGGAAACTGACCTGTCCTGGACGAATCATAATCCTCTATCACCCAGACTTCTGTGATTGGTCCACAGATAGTCACACGATCCAGCCAGGCCAATCAGAGTCCTTCCCTGGGACTTTGCTGACTAGAGCAAGAACGGAAGTCTCCCTGTCCCTATGATGATCAGCTGGAGGAGCTTGAGATCCAGAGCCCTGAAGAAAATCCATTTGCTCTCAGAAACAACAAAACATCCGAGAGAGAGACAGACAGACAGATGAGCTACAGCATCCCCAGGGCATCTGGACCCAGAGCAGAAGGTGTTAGTGCCCACAGGGTAGCCCCTGGCTCCCCTGGGCTCTCCAGCTGTGGCTGCCCAAACCTGGCCTCCCACCTCAGTCCCTGTGCTTTCTCCTTCTGTGCCTGAGCTTTCCCCAGCAAAAGTAGAGGGAAGCTTAGGTTCCCAGGAGCAGCCCTCCACCGGTAGGGGACAGGAGTTGGTGGACAAGTTGGTGGACCCCCACCTCCCCAGCCTGCATGGGAAGATCCTGAGGCTGGTCTTACGGCTTCTGGGAGGGTCCCTGGCAGAGATGCCCAGTTACCCCCACACCCTTTTGGGAAACATTTTGGGAATAAACCATCTGTGGCCAGGTCCCTCTTGGGCTCAGCTTCCAGCAAACCCACACTGACCAGGAATGGCCTGGCTGCACCCACCTCGAAAACCAGGCCTACTTCTGCCCTCCTGGAAGCTGGGTTGCCTGAACCTAAAAATTCCCTTTTTGCTGAAACTCGTGGGACTGAATTGGGCTCCAGTCACTCTCAGGTAAAGAACTGTGAAAAAGAACAGGTGGGCAGGTCACTGTGGGAAGCAGGTTCAGAGCAGAGTGATCACTTGCTGGTCCTTGGCCAGGCGCATGTGTCCCCTCCCGTGGAAGCAAGTCTGTAGAGCAGCAGCCCTGGGGTGCTGCTAGAAATTCAGCCTGTGTGCGGAGGGAACTGTCTGTCACCCCCCCAGGCGGAGCCTGGGGCCCAAGCCCTACTCTCCAGGCCACAGGACAGGGTCAGAGCACAGCCCCTCCTGGGGTAGCCAGCCGGAGAAGACGGGCCTGAGTGCCTTCCAATGGCGGGGCAACTGAGTCAGAAAACAAAGGGACAGTGGCCCCTTCAACCTGCCAGTTCCTGCCTGGGGAGGCTGGTGGGTAGGGATCAGGTCACTGCTGAGCCCACAGCCCGCGTCCTAACCACTGCATCTTCCATGTGAAGGACCACGGGTTTCACCTCTGTGATGTCTGTCTCTGAAGCGCCCTGGCCCCATGCTCTAACTCTAATTTTCAACCTGGAACCTAGCACACAGATCTGTGCACACCTCGCAGAGGAGGAGGTGAAGGCTCTGGGAGGGCGAGGGGGTCTCAGCTTCCCACAGCTGGGGTGCAGCCCCCAAAAGAGAAAGCAGCTTCCCCTGATGCCAGCGCGTGGTCCTGTCTCTGGGCACGTGAGTAACTCACATTTCGTTCTCCCATTCAGCTGAGTGCGCACTCACAGATTGGAACTGGTGACCCAATGCCCTAGATTTTATGGCTTATTTGGATGAACTTGACTATTTAAATTAGCTGCTTAAAAGTTTAATTTAGAGAGTGACTCAGCTGCATATACACCTATGGGCACAAATTCTCCATTTGTTCATTCAGACACTCAACAAACAAACCATAAGAATTGATTTGGATTAAGGGTCCAAAGTCTTCTTGAGATGTCATTTTCAATGCTTATTTCACTTTGGGTTGCTAGGAGATAAATTGGTTTTTTTTTTTAAGCCATTTGCATAAAGACCAGTAAAGAATTTTAATAATGTCAATATATAGCCAAATGATCTAAAGTGCTAACATGACTATTTTTCATCGAATAAGTAAGCCTCCAAATTTAAATGTCCTAAAAGAGATACACACGTGTTCTGGGAGGTCTGTTCCACTTAGGTAGCTAATTATTTCTCAGGAACAGTGCTGAGTCACGTCAGACGTCTCCTCGCTAATCGAACGATATTAAGCGGCGAGGAGACGGTTCCTGTCCTATCACATAATCAGGAATGGAGAGCGGGTAGGGCTTTAATTGCAGAATTGAGAGGAATTCATTTTTCTAATCACTAGCACAAATCTGACAATCTGTCCAGCAGCCAAGAGCTAAATTAAAGTTTTCTTTCCCTGATACATGTGCTAGAAATCTCACTAATTCAAACTGATGGAGAGGAAGAGCCAATCTATATTTTGGTAAAAAAAAAAAAAAAAAAAATCTACTGCAGGACTCACTTAATACTATTTAAAATTTTCCCTTCAAATTCAATTAGAATCTTGAGTCCTGCACAAAATAATCGATACGAAAGTGTTAGCCCTCTTTATTGACTCGGTGTAGGTGCCCAGACCGGAAGAAACTTGAACAAGTTCTTTTCAATGGTGTGGTAGACTCTCCGTGGATGTTTGCAGGGACAGCCTGACTGCCCCGCCCATCCCTGCGCACCAGCCTCCTGTCCAGGTGATGTGGCCACTCCCCACCAGAGGAGGGGCCTGTTTCTCCACCCGTGAATCTGGGCTGGCCTCGTGACTGGCGTTGGCCACCAGGCTGGGCTGGGAGTGACCTGGGTGGGCTTACAGTGGAGCCCTTAAGGCCCCTTGCAGCTCCTCTATCTCCCCTCTTAGAATGCTGGGGATGAAAGACCCCTTGAAGAGAGAGGCCCCACGGAGGGTCAGCACCTGCTGCCTGACATGCGGGGCTGCCTTGGGCCAAGCAGCCCCAGGAAAGCTGTCAGATCACTGGGGCCACAGGAGGGACCGGGGCCACAGGAGGGACAGGAGCCAAGCGCAGCAGAGGGCCCAGCGGAGCCCTTCCCGCATTGCTTACCCACCGACTCGCCAACAGGTAAATGGTTGTTGTTTGAACCCACTAAGTTTTGGGGTAGTTTTCAACACAGCCATAGATTACTAGTACAAATGGGTTTTTAAATAAATGTAGAAAGCCCAGAAATAAAAGCACAAAAAAGAAAAATATCACCCACGATCTTACCTCCGGTGTCAACTATCATTAATATGTTGGTATTTTTCTTCTAAACATTATGCGTACCACGTAAACGGTTTTCTGTGTTATAAACCAGTCTCGCTCAGGGCTCTCTCCTATGATGGGCAGTTGGGTACATTTCAGGAGGAGACCCAGGAGGGGTTCAGGTAGACAAAGTCTATTGTACTCGGAGGTCCTAGACCCAGGAGTCACGCCATGCCATGCAGGGTCACACGGGGCAGCAGCTGGGTGATCACAAGGTGAAAGGGTCAGGAGAGAAGGGAGAGCCTAAGCCACAGCCTGTGCCCGAGCTTCCTCGGGAAAGGCAAAGCAGGGCGGGGGAAACCGTTTAGGGATGGCTGGTTTAAGTAACAGTGGCAGGCTGTGGTCTCCAGCTGTCAGGTGCCTGCCCACCGCCCACCCCCCAACTCTGGGGATGAGGAGGGCAGGGGAATACTGCCTCCAGGGGTCTGCAGGACAGACAGTGGAGGTCACACCCAGGGTTGCTTAGTGTGCGTTTCAGAGGTGTGCTCCAGCTGGCCCTTGTTTGGCTCCAGAATTGCCCAGGCCCACGAGGGGAGTCTTCCCCAGCCAGAAATGTTCTGAAGATGTGAAAACATCATAATATATAGGAAATTAAAAATATGTATGGAAACAATAGTCTTCAACATCATTTTAAATAATGGCTTAGTATGCTGCCTTCACCGGGCCCTCTAGAAAACGCAGCTGTAGGGACAGATGAGCGTGCTGAGGCTTTATTTGGGAGGTGTAGGGAGAAGAACAGAAGAAAAACACAGAGCAGCGTCCTGAGAAGGGTCACCACACCTGCCCAGGTTTCAGGACAAGCTGCAAACAGATACAACAGGTCACTCAACAGACACGTTTTCTTGGCATCGGGAGCGTCCCAGAAGGGCTACAAGGAGGAAGACGGTGGGTGCTCTCTGCCCCATGCCCCACCTCCATCCTCATCTCCAACAGGTCCAGGGTTGCCCCTGTGGAGAGACAAATCTTCCACACCTGGGGATCGTCTCCACGGAGGTTGTGCAATTTACATTCCAGCAGGAAGTACAGGAGAGCCCCGCTCCCTCGCCCCTCGGGGCATTGAACTTCCTCATCCCTGACAGTCTGTTCGGTGAAAAATCATATCTTGGTGTAGATTTCATTTGATTGCTCTTGTTTGGAGTGAGGCCCTGTGTGTAAGAGCCATTTATAATTCTTCTGCGAGTCACCCACGCATGCTCGTCACCTGTTGCCATCAGACTGTGTGCCGCAGATTTCTTTGAAAAGCCACAAGCTCACTGAATTCTCTTGTTAGTTCTAATAGTCTGTCGGCTGACCCGCTTGGATTTCTCGGGTAGGCAGCTATAATGCCTACAAATAATTCCCACTGTGTCTTCCTTTTAAAGTTCAGTCTAGCATTCCTATCTTTTTCTGTGTGTGCTCTTACACTGACATTCAACTTCCAGAGCAGCGTCAATTTGTGGAGGTGATGGTGGAGATGCTTGCTGTCTGCCAGGCCTCGTGGGATGGCACCCGGCGTCCCACTCACAGGTGAGATGTTGGGGGGGTCTCAGACTCCCCCACCACTTTATAGGGACATCCTCCTAGTCCCAGGTCACTGAGAGACCACTAGTAGTGTTTTTACAAATTTAATCTATGTTGGATATTGAATTTTATTCGATATCTTTTCAGAATATATTCATATAATCATATTTTTGTCTTATAATAATTTATATTAAGAGATCTTCTAAGCCCAAACTATGCTAGCATTCCTGTAATAGTGTGTTATGTTTTTATTTTTATTTTTTAGCTTCATTTATTTTAGAGAAAGGGGAAGGGAGGGAGAGAGAGAAACATTGATGTGAGAAAGAAACATTGATTGGTTGGCTCTCACCTGCACCCTAACCAGGACCAAACCCAGAACCAGGCCTGTGCCCTGACCGGGAACGGAACTGGTGACCTTTCACTTTGCGGGGTGACGCCCAACCCACTGGGCCACACCGGTCAGGGCGGCATGTTATGTTTTCAACATAATGCAAAACTCGCCTGTGTAGTCTTTTAGTAGGATTTCTGTATTTCTTACCATCATATGAGAAGTTACCATATGATTTTCTTTTGGGTAATATCTTTCTAAAGTCTTTGCATCACAATCTATTGGATTATTCTTGAGAAACTTTATGTTTAATAATCATTTTACTTTTTCAAAATCTGCATGATGAAGCCGCAGGTCCCTTTTCACAGCTACCACCGCCTGCCTGCAGCGCCAGCAGAGTTCCCTTGTTCACATCGTGGGGTCAAAGACGAACTCCTTGCCCTCTCTCAGCCTCATTCTCCTCTTTTTATTTTAAAGGGGGAGGGGCTAAAATAGTTAATATAAGCTTTTAGCGCAAGGTCCCAGAGTAAGTATTCAAAATGTAGCAGATATGATGATGATGTTGATGATGATGATGCTAAAGGCCTTTCTTGATAACCAGTCCCAGCTGCAGGAAGTCCCTGTCCATAGCATACGTAGTGAGTGCTTGCTGAATGGTCACCAGTTTGTGAAAATACATCGGAAGGAAATGCACTGGTCAGCTACCATCAGAAGGATGGCATCCGGTGAAGAAGCACGTTGCATATTGTGCTGGTCTTTTAACTGACGAGGTCAACGGGGGCACCAAGTAGAGATTCAGTAGATGTACATACTACGCAGGCACGACAGTGCTCAGAGAGTTGTCCCGCACACAGTTACGAAGTGGTGTTGCAGTTTGGTTCGCCTTAGTAGTTTTAATGCAGTGCGTTTTCCCCACATGGAGCCCAGAGGTGAGGAGCGGGAATGGGCCTGGGCTGCGCTGCCCTTGAGAGGCAGTAGGGCCCCAGGGGTCGGATTCATGGGGCAGGCGGGACAGGGGCAGGGCCTGGAATCTGAGCTCCTCCTCCTCTACTGGTTGGTGAGACCAGGCACAAGAGCATCTTCCCTGAGCCTAGCGGCCTCGCCTGTCAACCAGGAATGACAGTGCTAGCAGTGGCCTCATTTGGGATCCTGAGAATGAAAAGGCGAGTTGCTGAAGGGGCAGGGTTCTGAGCAGTGCCTGTGGCCTGTGGCTTGTGGGCCGTGCTCCCTGAGAGTCGGGTGGCTTTCCCGTCATTCTTGTCACTGCTCTCCACACTAGGTTACCAACAGGGGGAAAGGTTCAGGTGGCAGGTGATGGAAGTTCAAGAAACAATAGAGTTGGTTTTCCTCAGAGATCCCAGTCCTCAGATTCCCTGCAGGTTGTACCTGGGGGGCAGCGGGGCCCAGAGGCGGCGAGAGGCCCCGGGCTGCACAGATTTGTTGGAAAGATCTCCCACTGACCACACCTCTGTGACGGCCCAGTTCTCCCTACACTCTGAGCTACCTGAGTCAAGAGAAAAACCAGTATTCCTGTATCAAGCCCAACCTTAGTCTTAACTTTGAAAGGGGAGTTCCGCGCATGGCCGTGGAGCGGCACGCTGCAGCAGAGATCCGGTCACACGGAGGGGATAATTAGCAGGCACATCCGCCATCCGCGGTCTTGCTGACTCTGCTGCTGGGAACGTCTTTCTGTTTAAACCGCGCTCCCCTGCCCTCCCTGGTGAGAACCACTCGTGCCCACGGGGAAGATGGACCTTTGCGTTTCCCAAGTCAGCCAGCTTTCATTTCTGAGCAGGGCCCAGCCTGCCGTTTTGGTTTTTTTTTTTCCTGCAAAGTGACAGCTATAATCAAGTCCTAACAAATGACTGTCCTGCACAATAGCACTGCACATAAAACGCTACATGTTGGATGCACGCATTGTTCCTTCTTGTTTGCAAACACGCACGCAGTGCGATCTTCATTATGTCAGAGCCCAGAAAAACAGAATTGTCTTCCAGCCTGCCGGAGCCCTGGTGGGTATTTCTGGCTCCGGGAGAAACGCCCGCCTCCTGGGAGAGCACATCTTGTGCGTCCTAAACCCTCCCACTCGTTGAAAACCGCTGTGAAGCCGGCCAGCCGGCCTGAGGCCAGGGAGGCTGGAGGGCTGGTGGAGACCTTCCATGTCAGACCCCACAGAACGACTCTCCCCTAAACACAGGCTCAAAACCAGCACGATCTGTTCTTTGCTTGTATGAAATGTAGCTACTTGAACTTTATGTTTAGGATTCAAAGGAAAGAAATTGCCCTCAACTTCTGAGAAGTTGCCCGATGCTAGGAAAAGCAGGAGTCTGCAGAGCCAGCTTCTCGCTGCGACCTGGCCACTTGCTGTTCAGCCTCTCTGAGGTAGCCAGGCCGGCTGTGCTCGCCTGGAAGGATTGCTAGGAGACTCAGAGGCCAAGTTGTTAGAAAATTCTCAGAAGGTGCAAAGCATCGCACAAATGTAAGGTATTACCGTCATGTGAGATTAGCGCCTATTAAATGCTTTGATGGTGAAACAAAATAAAAAATTTAAAATGACTAGAGGCACAAAGGACAAGCATTGTGTGATTCCATAGACATGAGGTGGAAAGAGCCGGCAAATTCATAGAGAAAGAAGTAGAGTAGAAGTTACGCTGGAGGTGAGATGGAGGGGGAGGCGGAACTCAGCGTGGAATGGGGACAGGGCTTCTGTTTGGGATGATGAGAAAGTTCTGGAGGTGGACGGTGGTGATGGTCACACAATGCTGTGAATGCACTAAATGATTTGTACATTTAAAATGGTTCAAATGGTCCATGTTACAGTTCATGTATTTTCCCACAGTACAAAAAAAAAACCCCTAAAAATAAACAAACAGATGTCTTAGGGAGACACACACTTACAACAAAAAACTCAACTTACACATCCAGAAATAGTCGTACCCGTGGGTTTGCAACACCCTCTTTCTGCGGCCAACCTACCTGAGATGCCAAATCGTTATCAGAAGACACTATTCTCTAGTTTTTGGACTGGTAACCTGGATGTCCACAGGTGGCTGTCCCTGGCATTATGTCCTCACCAAGGATGGCCTGGCTACTGGACTAGACCGGGAGTCGGCACAACGCCTGCTTCCCTGGATGGACATGAGCAGACCCCCCCACCCCATGTTTGCTCCTTCTGTCCTTTCTGTCGCGCCCCCTGAACAGAGGCCCTTCTTTCCTTAGAGTCATTGTAATTGACTCAGGGGACGCACAGACCCCTGGCCACAGGCGGCCATGCAATTTATTCTTTAAAGCAGGATGCTCTCGAGGAGGAAGGGAGGATCACAGCCCTAAGTGGGGACTGTCCCAGGAAAACCAGGATGTGGGACCCTGCTGTGCATCCCCTGACATCGAGGCTGCTCCGGCAGGTAGAGGTCCTCTCCCTCTGACTGTCCTCTCTCGAAGGACGGGGAGAAAACAGCGTCCAGTGGGAGAACTAGTTACTCAGATGCAAGTCTTCAGTTAAACACGCCGAGCAGAAGCTGGAAGTCGGGCAGATGCTCCAGCGCGAGAGGGGCAGTGTGTGGCCCCCAGGGAGCTGGAGGAGGAAGAGGGGCATGTGGGGTGAAGCCAGCAAGAGAGCAGAAGGCCGCCCGCTCACCAGATGCTGAGTGAAGTTCCCAGAGGCATGAAGTGCATGCGTGTTTGGGAAGATCGGTAAAGATGGGGGTGTTCACAGGCTGCAACACTGATGGACCCCAAAAGCACAAGGTAAGAGTGAGCAGCGAGACACAGGCCACATGTTGCCTGATTCCATTCATGTGAAATACCCAGACCAGGGAAAGCCATAACGACAAAGTGCAGATTGCTGTTCGCCAGGGGACGTGGGCAGAACAGGCCTTCGGCGCTACCAGCAAGGCCAAGCCCCTCCCTTCCGCTGCTCAGGTCCACATGCAGCTGAGTGTGACCTGGACTCTGGGCTCCGACGTTCCTGGGTACAAATCCTAGCTCCCAACTCAGCTGGGGGAGTTTGGACAGCTGACACAATTTCTCCCATTCCTCTCCTCACACGCACAGAATAGCCCCACTTCAAAAACCTCGTGGGGTCCCATGAGATGGCCCACACAATGCAGCGAGGACAGTGCCCGTACCCAGCATGGACTCCAAACACGTCTGCTCCTCTGAGCCGCCTGTCCCGTGACAGCGCCCTGCAGGTTCTTTGTCACCCAGAGCTGTAAAGTCCTGTGCTGTCTGGCTTTGTACTTTGCTTACAAGTAAGAGGCGGTAAGCCAGCCCTGGACCCTGAACTTAACCGGTGCTTATCGTTATTGTCATTGTCATATTATTATTGGCATTTGGATCTTCAAAGGCAGGAAGTCTTGGGTCCTGCTGATGCTGGACAAGAAACTAGCATCACACTGGCAGGTGGCCCCACGCCTGACGAGGCAGTGGGGCTCCGGAGGGACCTCATCAGGTGGAACAACAGACTGAACTCACATGCGGAGAGAAGTGGGGTCAGCCTGAGCCAGAGGTCCAGCAGCCCAAGCTGGAGGCCCAGCAGCCCTGTGGTGCAGGAACAGTGGAGGAAACCAGATCCCTGGGCTGAGTCAGTCCCTCATCACTGGGGTGACAACCAGGCAAGAGCTCCTGTCCCCTTCTTGCATCACTCCCCCACTCCCCACACCCACGCCTCACTTTGGTCTGAGTTTGCACAGCTCAGTAGCTGATCCCCTCTGACCCCGGGAACATCCTTGGGAAAGTCTGTGCCTTGGGCCCCCTAGAGAGGCCATCACTCCCCAAACCAACAGAGCCCAGTGCTAAGCACCCCTCGCTAAAACGGCTTAATCTCTGTGCTGAGAAAAACATCCCCGCACGGTGCATTCCTGCCGTCCTCCACATGTCCCTCACCTCCATCGCTCACTGATCGGTAGGGTTTACTGATTTTACTCGGAGGTTTCCAGAGACCAAGCAGATGGATTATAGGAAATCAAATCCACTCAGGGAGTGTGGCCGAGACAGTTCATCACTGGTCAGACTCACGATTGTTTCAACAATAACTCTCTTTACCAGAGATAGATTGTGCCTTTTCAGTAGGGAAAGAATGATGAGCATTGAATAGTCTCGGGATTTCCGTACATTGTTGGAACTCGTGATCCTAAATTCTATCTCTGTCTTATTGATCAACCCGTGCCCCACCCACGTGACGCTGAGTGTGAGGCTGAGCGCACCAAGCCCCTGTTTCCATCCGGGGGAAACCCCCACTGGCGTGTCTCTTTTCAAACCACGAACTCGTCCCATTCGCCGCACTCTCTCCCTTTGTTACCCGAAAAATCACTCATTAAACTGTTGACAGGTATAGTCATTTTGGATTTTTCTTCTTAAACAACAGGAAAAAAAATTCTTTTGTTATAAAATGTAACCACATTCAAGAAAACTTGAAACCTGGAAAGAGAATAAACACCCGCAGTCCCAGCAAACTGACACAGCTAATGGTTTCCGGCAATGTGGGCCGGGGGGCATGTCAGGACTAAAATTCCTTGCAAGCTGTAACTGTGCAGAATCATGGCCCTGGGCATTGGGAGGGGCTCAGGACTGCCCGACGTGGTGACAGCCGCCACGCCTTCCCCAGGAGGGAAGCTCTCTATTTTGTGGGCGTATATGTGTGTGTTTTCTCCTCTGCGTTCTTGTTGTTGAAGTTTATTCTTATTCATTTATTCGTTTTTGGTCTCATGTTTCTGCATTTTCTTCCCGGCAAAGTTCCTTAAGAGACCAACCTTTTGCTCTCCGTGCTCTCAAAGTCTACTGTGCAGGAGAGGAGAGATGACACATGCAACAGCCGTCTGTCTGCTTGGGGGAAAGATGACTGTGCGCAGAGGTCACCTGGCCCAGGGCCACGCACCTCACTGGAAGTAGGAGCATTTCACTGATTCAAACTACTTGCTAAAAATATCCTACAATAAAATCCCCTGAGTTTGTGCAAATACCACTTTGTCACCCCGTATTTTGGGGTGGACACTGGTCAGAGGCTCCAAAGTGTGAATCGAAGTCCCACTTAGGACCTTTCACCAGTGGCTCGCCCTCTCTGAGCCATTTGTAAAGGTGAAAAGTCTCTAAAGGCCCCTTGGGGGGGCTTCCTCTTGTCTCCCTAGCCACCATAGCCCTGCTCTGTGGCAGCTGGGAGGGGAGGCTCCCCACCCCCACTCAGCCCTGCCCTGGACCCCAGGACCCACGACGACCTGAGTGTGTATTAATACAAAGCTTCGGCCCCTGGTTCCGGGATCTTCCATGTGCTCCAGCTCCAGGTCAGGAACTGGGCTTGGGTCCAACTGATTTAGGCAGAAAACAGAAATGAGCCCCAGTCAGAGCTGGGCACTGTGCCAGGACAGGCAGAGGAGTGGCCCTAGTCCTACCCTGAGCACAACACCGTCCTCATGCCACTCCCCGCCACAAGCACATGTGTCTGGTTCCCTGGACCTGAGCCTGACCCTGGGCTGTACCTGGGACCCCCGAGTAGCCACCCCACACCCTCACTAGTACCTCCGACTGCACCCTACTTCCTCAGGCCTTCAGGCCCCTAGGCCAAGTCTTACCCCACTGCCCAAGCGCCCCGTCCAGTCTGACGCGAACAAACTAAAAAGAGGAAGAACAGAAAAGCCAGCACAGAGGATGCTCGACAGAGCCGGTCCATGCAGGGATGCAGGGACAGAGGTGTCTCCAGGTGCCAGCAGCCTGTCTGTACATGGGCAGGAGGTAGGAGTGGGGGTGGAAAGGACAGAACTGCAGGATTGTTCTTGGGTTATCTCCTGGGGGGTTCACGCTGCTCGCTCACCTGAAGGACACATCCCACTCCCAGGCTCGCTGAGGGCAGGGCAGGGCGCCTGCCCTTTCCACGCCAGGCTGGCCACTGACTTGGGACCTGTCAAGTCAGCGTGGGGAAACTGAGAGACTGGGGCGGTTGGCTGTGGGGATTGATCCCACGTTTGTGAAGAGCAGCAAGAAGGTGGGGGTCGGCCAAGTGTGGCTAGTGGTAGAGCGGAGACTGGGAGCCGGGGGAGGAAGAACAAGACCTGGGCAGACACAGAAACAGGTGGCAGGGTGTCCCGCCACTGTCCCCACACCCATGACAACCACTCGACCTGGAGCCCTGGATTTCTGAGCCACCCTGTTACTTACAGCAGACGCCCCGCCCTTTGCTTTGGCTGCTGTGGGGGGAGTTGTATTTCTATTTGAATTATTTAAAACCCGGCAACAGGGAGCACTCAGGTCTAATGCCACATGCCCTGAGTGTGGACATCGAGGACCACCACTGTTACAACATGTGCCCAGGCCACCCAGTGATACCCCGGGTCCCTTTCCAGACCCTTTCCAGACAGCGAGGGCCTTTAAGAGGGCCATGCACACTCCCATCTTGAAGCTAAACACACAGCATTCTCGTTACTAAATATAACCCCGTGGAAGGACCTGCACATCTCTTGGCATCTCATAAGCATTTCAAGGGTAGGGGAGGCCCAGTCTATGAAAAAGCAGGAAGATTTCCTCCTGTAAATGTAAGAGGCTGTGAACCACGGCCCAGTTCCACTTGGGTCTTACCCCCCAACCCTGAACCACACTAATAGCGAAAGTCTCGCCCATGACCTTAGCTGGTGGGAGCAGTCGCTAAAGAAGACATTAGATTATTTTTGAGTCAAGAAGCAATTCTGTTTGAGCTTTCTCTCTTGGCCAGGGGAGTCGGAATGTGTGTTGATTCCAGCTGGCTCTCTGGCTGAAACAGAAGATGGAAAAATTTAACCTGTTTGTGAAATCTCACTCTATTTCTATTGCTGCCCACATCCTAATATTTTCAGTTAATTATAATGGCTAACATTTATTGTGCGCTCTGTGCAAAGAACTTTTAACTGGTAATCCTGCTTAATCTGCACCATAACCCCACGAGACAAGTATATTATTATAGGAACTGTAACAATTATTATATGGGGACCTCCCAGGAGCTTGCCCAAGACGCAGGAAGTGGCGGCGTTAGGTCTCCGCTTCGGAGGCCCACTCTCCACCTTTTAGCCACCTCACCCCAGGGAAGGTTAGCTGAGGAGACAGATGAGGGCTTGTTTGTTTGAGCTGCAGACAGGGAAGATAATTCAGGAATTTGTAATTGCTCATCCCTGCTGGGGGACATTAGCTAGACATTAGCAGTGACACGTGAGCCAGGCACTTGTTTCCGGCTGAGTTATTACCTGTGCACGCTGGCGCTCACCCGCTTGCCGGCTTGGTTTAGAGGATGCTGAAAAAGATGGTCCTCACCGTTTGTAGTTGTTCCCTGCTGTCTGTAGCTCAACCCGGCATCCAGCGCCACCCCGCCCCCTCTCCAGCTGACACACACACACGCACGCACGCACACACTCACTCACTGTTGTGAGCAGGCAGTCCCTGGCCTCCGACCTACAGCTGCAGGGTGAGCTGTGGCCCTGGGATGTTTTTAGGGGTGCTGACGTATCACAGCCCATGAACTCTTTAGACATCTTGTGAGAACACAGATCTTAGAAGCCTTGATGAAATGCATCCTCGGGGTCCTCAGGTCCCCCGGTCTTTGCCCTGGACAGCGTCCCAGGGGCAGCAGCTGACCTCTGGGAGCCTCTCTTGTCCCTGCTCTGGCAGGTCTGGGGGACACCTGGGCCACACATCCAAGGGCCACCCTGGCCGCCCCCCAGGGGGAGCCAAACAGGTTCCTAGTGAGATCCAGGGAAGGCCAAGGGCTGAGGGCTGGGAGCAACAGTCTACACTGCCCCTCACAGCACACCCTCTGTCTTCTCCAGGACCCCTTCCATTCCTGCCTCTGCTCCTTGCCTGTCCCCACTCTGGTGCTGGGGTGGGGTGGGGGGCATACCCCCACCAGCACTAGCACTGATTGGGGTCCACAGTGTGGATGCATTGGCCCTTGGGCTTTGGGTCAGGCCTAGTGTTGAAAATCACAGCCCCCTCCCTCCGCCCAGGCTGGGAGGCTCTGCCCCAGCTGGAACCCTGGAAAGGCCCCTCCCTCCAGAGTGCCAAGGGCCCCAGGCCTGACAGTGGAGAGGATGCAGAAGGGGAGCTGCGGGGGCTGAGAGGACAGGTCCGGGACAGCTTACCGCTGGCTCCTGAGCTGCTCGGCAGGACAGGGTCCTGGTGGGGAGTGGCAGCTGTGTGCGCCCGGCCAGTCTCGGGCTCAGGGGCAGCCTCTCCCAGGGCAGTAGGGGACTCAAAGTGCATGCTGGTAAGTGGAGGAGTGGTGTCCTGTTAGCTGTGGGGTCTCAGTTCCTAGCCCCAGGCCAGGCAGCCGGCCTCCCCTCTCATTCCCTCCTCTCAGGCTATTTTCCTTCCCAGACTGCAAGTTCTGAGGGCAGGACGGGGTCTTCCCAGTTTACCTCAGGACCCAGCATAGTGCCAAGGTGTGTAAGTGCTTAATGAGTTATTTGTCCAATGAAAAAACAAACATGTAAATGAATGGAGGAAACTCTCTGGGTCCGAGACTGATTTATTTTTAGAGTCTAGTTACAGAGAATCTCTCCACCTTTCTCCTTATTTATCAAAACCAACTTTGCAGGTTAAAAAAAATGTGCATTTAATTCCGTCTCCCAAGCTCTTATTTAGCACAGCTTTTGTATTTGGGGGTTTGCTGGCCCCGAGGGAACATCCTCCCTGAGGACCTTCTTACCCTCTTGGTGCTCTAAAACGCAGTTTCTAGAGTCCCCGCCGTCCCACAACGAGGAGCAGGAAAGAGACGGCCCTTCTAACGGAGCACTCTGTAAGGATTCTGCCCCCCGCCCCCCAATGAAATGTACTCAAGAATGACCAGATGCCAATAGATTCCTAAGTTTTCAAACATCTCTTCGAAAATCTGAACCCTGGGCCGTCTGTCCAAACAGGTAATTATACTTTGTGTATTAAAGTCTTATATCTTTGACCTATCCAGTGCACAAAAACAGTTTAACCTTTAGGCCAAGTCATGTACACCATTTTCCTCTTCGAAAGATGAATGCATGTTATTCCGTCAAATCAGTATCAGCCTGACCTTTAAGCACATCAGTGTTTCTTGGAAAAATATTATGGCTGGGATGCCCACCGAGGTAAACAATATAGCTGCTCCTACCCAGTGACGAGCCGCGCTGCGCGGAGGCGGATCGGAGCCCGGGGGCGGGAGGCGGCAGGGCCCTGGACACTCTGACAAACTCCACGGGATATGAGGGGCAGAGTACACCGGAGCTGGCAGATAGATTTCTGCGTTACTGTTCCAGGGATAACGGCGAAGGTGAATCATTTCCCACCAGCTTCCATTCCAAATTATTTCAAATTCTGGAGGGACCCTATTTATTTCATCGGTAGCTAGCAATTTACTTAGCCGGAGATCATTATATTTATGTGTCTGCGGAACCCTCGCAATAATGACACATTTGAGCTGTCTCAGATGTGTCATTCGTATTCTCATTAGTCATATACTTGGAGGGGGATTATCGCATCTTTGTAGCAACCTCCGCGATGTACGCATAAAGCGCCCAACCGGATGTGAACTTTGATTCTCGTGGTTTTCTTATGTATCAGATTTATCAAACAGCGGGACAGCCTGCATTCATATGCAAATGCTCGCAGAAGGCTGGGAAATGGTCTTAATCTCTCTTTTCTCTAGATCACTTCAGTGCGAGATATTGTATTGGGCAGCAGGGAGAATAAACCTAGCTGAGAGCTAAAATTACTTCGGGAGCTTACCAAAAAGCTCCATAATGGGACGCGTTTATTAGGCAGTGTGCTTCCTTCCCAGCCGTGTCATCACCAGAGGAGAAGGACAAACAAGTCATTTGGAATTTCCGGTGTCCTGAAGCAAGTGTCCCTGGGTTGAGTTCCCTGGACAACATTTGTGAGGCTCTTTGGTTCCTCGGAAAGGTCTAGTTTGTCATTTTAAAGTCAGAAATCATGAGGGGAAGCAGACCGCCGGGAGGTTTTGCCTGGTTCTGCCCTCTGTGCACTTGCTTTGGAAGGGTCCAGGCTTATCACAAACAAGGTGATTCTCGGGACGTCTCAAAGCCTGATGGGGGGTGATTCTCCCTCGCAAGCACGGATTCTAAGAGAAGATGGCGATTTATGTGTCCTGTTGGAGCTGATAACCCAGAGAAGGAAGAAAGGCAATAAACAAAGAACATTAGAAATAAGCAAATTGATGGTATGGCATAGGTAATGTGTGTGTGGAATGAAACCTGTCAGTGAGCTAAGGGGGATGGGGAGGTAGAGGAGGGCTGTTCTGGGTGAATGGCTGGTCCTGGTTGTGCAATTAATGGTCTGATGGCTGTGATTGGCCAACGCGATGGTGTAAAATGACACCTTGTGGTTTTATTTGCATTTTCCTGGTTACTGGTGAGCTGAGCATCTCTTCAGATGTGTGACTGACTGCCAGCTGGTCACCAAACACGGTCCTCATTTCCTGGGTACAGTGGGTTACTTTTCCCAGCCCCCGCAGTGCAGTTAGCCATGGCCTGGGGTGCAGCTCCGACCAATAGGGCGGGAGAGCAGTGTCTGCACCATTTCCTGGTCTGCCCCATGGAAACGTCTTTCCTTCCAGCTGCCCTGTTCCTCCGGCAGCTTCACAAGTCCCGTAGGGAAGACACAGCTGCTCCAGCCGCCTGGGACCCTGCCACGCTGTGAAGACTGGACTTTTCCCCTCCCCTCACCTGCCTAGAATATTCGCTCTGGGTCTCTCTGTTACAGCAGCAAGCCCACCCTAACACATGTTTGTGGGTCATTTGGTCCCTCTCTTCTGCAGATTGCCTGCCCAGAGCCTTCGCTAAACTTGGGAGGGGCTATTTTATTCTCTCTTATTCACCTGTAGGAGTCCCTTACAGCCTTGCTATTCAAAGTGTCGTCAGTCTGTGGACCAGCAGCTTACACCTCCCCTGGGGCCTTGTCAGAGAGGCAAAATCTCAGGTCGCTCCCAGACCTGCTCCATCAGAATCTGCGTCTTCAGCAGGCCTGTGGGCGGTGCTCACGCACGTTACAGTTGGAGAAGCAAGGCTTTGCGTGATCTGCAGTAAGTCTTCATCCTTTATACGCGTCGAATTCATTTGCCGCCCATCTGCAGCCATCTTGGCGTGTTGGGGTTCTATTTTCTCGGGTACAGGCTTTTAAAAATGTTTAACCTTGTGGCACTTACCCACGTTTTATTTTATGGTTTGTCTGCCCTCTTTGTCTCTTAAGAAATTCTTCTTTTCCTAAGATCGTACAGATATCATGCTCTATGTTCTTCTACAGGTTTTAAAGTTTTTCTTTCCCCTGATAGATCTTCTGCCTGGAACTTACGTTTGTCTGTGGTGTGCCGTAATGCTCTCATTTAATTTTCCTGTGTGGACGCCCGGCACCGTTCATTGAATTATCCGTCCGTTCCCTACAGATACAGCGCGCCCTCTGGTCGTGGGTCACGCATCAAGTGTCCGTCCCCGTGTCCTTCGCGTCCATGGCGTCCCTGTTTGCATTTTCGGTCGGGTAATGTGCTTTGTTTCCACCTACCTGCGCAGTTCGAACGTCTATCCACGTGCCGGGGTTCCTTTGCCACGTAGATGACGTGGCGGCCTCGCGTGTGGCCACACTCCATTCCGTAGACGGTGATGTTGTTTTCCGTCTGACGCTGTTGTCCATAATAACGCCGGGGTGGCTGCCTTGAACACAATCCTTGCACACGAGCCTACAGGTTTCAGTTATGCCTGAACATTTTCTTTCCGTTCTTTTTCACTTTGGTTCTTGTTCAATTAAACAGTCTTACTGTTTAATTCACTCACTGGTTCCGCTCAGACCTCTGGTGGCAATTGTGCCCCTCCTGACACCCGCAGCCGGTGAAACCCTCCGGCATGCGCCCACAGAGAGCACAGGCCCTGCCCCCCGCGACTGCCACGCCGCCCGCGTTTTATGGGAGTGCGATGCTTGCACTAATGCCCGGGTTCTACCCTAGCATACACGCCCTGTGAGGGCAGGAGCTCTGTCCCTTTCCCTCCTCTGTGTCCCCACCCCCAGGCACCTGCACCCGCTCACCTGTTGCCTCTCTGCGCCTGTTTAGAGCACCTGAGAATTTCCCTTTATTTCTGTCAGCCCTCGCCTGTGTGTTGCTTAGCTAATATGCACACACGTATGTATACACATGTGCACACGCGCATGTCCACCGTTTTATACTTATACATCGTATCCTCTCCAGCCTTCCTGCAGGTCCGCAGCCAGGCCAGGAGTCGCTGTGGGTCATTTGACCACGCCACCCTCTCCTTCCCTGCCGTCTTTCCTGAGGTAATCCCCTGGGCTTATTAGGCAAACACAATATCTAAAAATAATTCAGTTTGTCTTATTTTTAACAGTCATAACTCACAGCTTTGATTTGTTTATTGCATTGGCTAAAACTTCCAGAACATGTAGTTCTTTTATAATCAGGAGAAGGGAAAAAAAAAACTATGTATAAAACCAAAATAGAAGAGAATGGCTACATTGTATGTAGGTTGTAATTCTTTTCAACTATAAATTTCAGAAGCTGTCCAGATGGTCCCCTGATGTATACACTAAGATAATTTGGATTGTCCTCATGTGAGAGCTAACTGCCCCCACCCCACCCCAAGGCCCTGCCCCGGCTCCTGGGTCACTGCTGCTATGGGTCCCCTGTTCCAGTGGGAAGTGGGGGTCCTGCCCCCTCCAATGGCAGGGCACAGCGTACAGGCTCCCCGCCTGGGTGTTGGGAAAGTTAGGACTCAGCTCTGGCCCGGGACTGGCATCCCGTCTTAGACAAGCCACTGCCCCTCTCTGGGTCTCATTCCCCCACTTTCCCATCAAGGCAGCTGCCTCTGCTCTGCCGCCAGCCCCTCTGGGCTTGGACTGGAATGGCGCCCGCAGGCGGCGGGGGTCCTGCTGCCTCCCACCCCCTGGTCCCTGGGCAAGGCTTTCCCAGCCATGGGAAATGGTGACCTCAATGAGCACAGACTTGAACGACTGTTGCAGCCAGGGCACTAAGGAGATCAACCTTGGAGAACATCTGTATCGGCTATGTGAGCCTACAGCTCACAGAGACGAGACACCCTAAAGCATGGTCAACCTGTCCCCGGAGAGAGTGCCCGTGGAGGATGCAAAGGATGGACAGTCACAGCGAAGCCCCACACGCCCACGGGAAGTGGAGCAAGTCCTCACATCCTTCCGGGCTGCGAAGGCGCCGCCCCTCTGCAGAGCCTTGCTTCCCCCACCCTGGCCAGTCACCGCCGCACCAACGACCTGGTGAGGTCTCCCACGACACCCACCTGGGCCTGGAAGGAGGGGCCAGCCCCGTGTGCTCTGCCTTCCCCGGGCATCCTAGATGCTCATAGGGTGACATAACTTCTTCTTCCAAATCACATTTTTTTTCAAATTACAAAAATATCAAATGCCCCTTTTAGAATATTTAGAGGATAAAGCAAGCAACAGGGAAATCGATTGTAATCACTGATTACATTTTAATGTAAGATGTTTTCTCTCTGTGGTTAATGGTTTTGTTTAACAAAACCAGTCTTACCATAGGCCCACACGATATGCATCTATTGTCGCAAAAATTTCTTAAAGATCATTAAGTATTTTCTAAAATATGATTTTAGTAGCTACAGGATTCTTCATCTTCTACCTAAATATTGTCTCTTTGCTAAGATGTTTAGCTCGAGTCTCTGAGCTATTATAAAGAACTCTGTAATAACCATCTTTGCCTAACTGTCTCATTGATTCCTTAGGATATGTTCTCAGATGGGAGATTATTGGGTCAAAAGACACGAATTTTTATAGGGCTGTTCGTATGTGCTCCTACATTTCCCTACAAAAAGGTACCAGTTCTGTCTGAAGTTATCCATCTCAACAATTCCTTGCTAGCATTGGGTATTTAAATTCTAATAATAAAAATCTTTGCTCATTTCATAGTGAGAAATGGAAACTCATTGCTTCTTTAATGGGCTTTTCTGTAGTTACTAGTGAAGCTGAACATTTTCTCATTTGGTTACTGTCCATGTGTAATTTATCTTTTGTGAATTTTCTAGTCATTCCTTCTCCCCCCCTCCCTCGCTCGCTCTCTCCCCCTCGGGCACCCAGTGAAACTGTGCGGGGCATCTCTGCACCGGAAACTGTCCGGGAACCTCGGCGGCCGCGGGTCAGAAAGACGCAGTCCGGGGCTCGGCACCGGGGTGCCGGGCACTTTGCAGGACGCAGCTGGACGGCCAGTGACGGCTGCTGTGAGGAGGCCCCCATGCTTATTTTTTTTACATTGTAGTAAAATACACATAACATAAAATTTACCGTCTTAACTATGTTTTAGTGTGCAGATGAGTGCTGTTAACTATATTCACATTCTCGAGAACTTTACATCTTGCAAAACTAAAACTGTACCCATTTCAAAAAAACAAAACGAAAAAACCTCTGCCCATCCTTCTCCCTCAGCCCCTGGCACCCCACACTCTGCTTTCTGTCTCCGTGGTTACAGCCTCTCTAGGGACCTCGCGTAAGTGGAATCGTACAGAACTTGTCCTTGTGTGACCGGCTCGTTTCACTCCGAGTGGGGCCCTCAGGGCTCATCCCTGGTGTGGCTGGTGTGTGACGGGAGTCCTTCCTTGTTAAGGCTGAGTAGTATTCCATTGTGTGGATGGACTTCATTCTGGTCACCCACTCACCCACTGACGGGCGCTTGGGTGGCTTCTTCCCTTGGGAATAACGCTGCTGTGAACTCGAGTGTCCAGACATCTCTTCAAGACTCTGTTTGCAGTTCTGTAGGCCACACAGCCAGACGTGGGATGACTGGACCAGAAGGCAATTCTGTTTTTAACTTTTTCGAGCAACCGCGAGACTGTTTTCCGCAGCAGCTGCGCCATGTCACATCCCCATCAACCGTGTGCGAGGGCTCCGGTTTCTCCGCCTCCTCAACAACACCTGTTATTTCCTGGGTTTTTTCCGAGTCGTCATCCCGGTGGGAGTGGGGGGTGTCTCACCGTGGTTTGGATGAGTGTTTCCCTGATGATTAGTGATGCTGAGCGTCTTCTTGTGCTTCTTGGCCATTCTCGAACCCTCCCAGCAGCCTCTCTGCCCCGTTGCATGAGGCATAGCGGTGTTGGGAGGGACTTGTCTTTCTGCATTAGCTCATTCCTCTTTCGTGCTATCTTTACTACGAAGCTGACTCGAAGGCACCCCTACAAGTGGCCGAGTTCAAAATGAGAGGAAAATCTTGCGGCAGCCCATGAGTGATCAGCCAGACCCTCCATGGCCCCCGGCCCGTCAAGGTGCGCAGCTCTCTAGGGAGCTGATAGGTAGGTCTCAAGGGACTACTGAGAAAACATTTTAACTTCATTCCAGCTCATCGCAGCCCTACCGCAAATGTTATATCAGCAAATATGTACCCAGGGATTTAATAACACAGTAAGAAATAGATTGGAGGTCAGTTATTCCGTCCATGTCGTTTGAATTCCCAAAGAATCAGTTGTGTGGCCTTTTTGCTTTGGTTCTGGAGGCAGGGCATGGGGGCATGTTAACCAGGCTCATCTTATCTGCACCGCCCCCCCCCCCGGGGTGGACACACCTATGAGAATCGGCTGGATGCACACGCGTGTGCACAGGCTGCAAGGTTTCCTGAGGCCGTAACTTTCACCCCCTTGGGCTCATTAATTTCTGAAGTCTCAGCTTCCAGAACCAACTGCAGTAAATGTTTTATTCTGAGCCGGAAAAACGTTACAGTGCTGGGCCCCTTCTCCCAGCTGTGAGTTGTTGCAGACTCAGGAAAGGCAAACTGGTCTAGTGTCTCCTGAAGCAAAACACATTCTGCCTGTTGCATCCCCTCCCCCACCTCCCTGCTGCCCAGTACCGCCCCGAGAGCTCCCCACACGGCAGCAACAGGACACAGGGGTGAGGCTGGGTGCTCGTGTGGACTCTGGCGGGGCTGTCCTCACCCCAGAGCTGGGGGTAGTGCTGGGTGAGTGTTGGCAGCGGGCAGTGGCCCGACAGCCAAGTGAAAGCTCTAAAAGCAGGTCACCTCGGGGTCTGTGGGCCTGAGGCTGTCTGAGATTTGAACGAAACCAGAGGACAAGGTTCTGTGCACTGTGCCCGGAAGGGGATCCATGGGACAGAAGGAAGACATGGGTGGGTCGTTACTGGTGCTCTTTGGTTTGTAGCCCATCCGAGGGTGCCATTTGGGCCCTGCAGTCCCCCGGGCTCCCCACCACCTTGCTATTGTGAGCTTATCTCCAATGGAAGTTTAAGAGGAGTGAGGTGGGGAATGAATGTCCAAGTACACAGGAGATGGACCACTCTGCAGTTAAAAAGAGGGACCAGCCCTGGCTGGTGTGGTTCCGTGGACTGAGTGCCCATCTGCAAACCAAAGGGTCGCAGTTTCGATTCCCAGTCAGGGCTCATGCCTGGGTTACAGGCCAGGTCCCCAGTAGAGGGCGCACGAGAGGCAACCATATATTGATGTTTCTCTCCCTCCCTTTTTCCCCTCCCTTCCCCTCTCTAAAAAATAAAATAAATAAAATCTTTTTTAAAAAAAAAAAATGAGAGAGGACAGAAAGCAGTAGCTGATACTGTACGAGCCGAACGGAGTAGCCCCTGGGGAAGTGGGGGAGCCCGCACGGCGCGTGCTTTGAGAGGGGGCTCTGGCACGGAGGGTTCCAGGAAAAGCCCCTGTCCTTCCAACAAGCAAGAATGGGGATCTGAGAGCAAGCCAGCCACCTCTTTGCACAGAGAGGTAAGGAAGGGAGGACAAAGCGAGGGAGCAAATGCACAGAGTCAGGAGTACAAACCCGAGAGCCAGAGCGGCAGGGAGGCCAGGGCGACCTTGGCGCTGGGAGGAAAACAAACACAAGCCAATCGAAGTTTCCAGGAGACCTGCCAGACCGTTTAGATGGCAATCTCTCCAAATCTGGCACAGGCGCCCCACTTCCAGAAAGTCCTCGCTGACCATCGGGCTCAGCCACAGCTCTAGCTCTTTGCATGTGCAAGGACTCTCCCCCGCAAGGCCATGCGTCCCTCCCGGGGCCCACAGCTGGAGGAGTGCCTGGCACACAGTAGAGACTCGACCTTGATGAAAAGAACGGAAAATAGTTCAGATCTCTGCCCATGCACCCCCAAAAAAGGGTTAAATTTTCTTTGGAGTGAGATGGGAGGCTAGTACTGGGTTGGAGCAGAGAATGGAGAGGTGTCCCAATTAAAGCAGAATTCAAGTTTGATCCAAAGATGATGTTGGTGTTCTGGCTCCATTCCTAACTTCAGTGTTAAAACATTTGTTTCTGTCGGGGGCCCAGTACGTTGTTGCGTTGTGTATAGGAAAACCCCAGCAACATTTTCTCTTTTAAAACTCTGGGGCAGACTAGAAAGTCGAACACAACACCTTTGCTACAAATATTTCAATAATCTAAGCAGCATTGCTGAAATATAACTTATATAATGTACATACAGAAGAGTCAATCTATCATAAGTGCACCCACCCAGAGCAAGAGACGGGATGCTGCCAGCACCCCAGCGACCCAGCTGGGGACAGTTGAGGGTCCTGGCTCCTGGCCTTGGACAGAGGATTTGCTTCCTCAGCTCTAAGCGTGCTCCCTCGGGTCATGGATTCCATTGGAGATAGGGTGGTGGATGACCCTGGGGCACACCTGCAGGAATTACAGAGGGCTGCCTCGTCCAAGGTCACACCCTTCCCGGAGCGACCTGCATCCAAGATCTGATCAGGGCAAAGAGTAACAGCCAGGCCATCTGGGTCCAAGTCAGGATGGCCCTGAAGGGCTGTCCTACCTAAGGGCTCCCTGTGGGGTCAGCCACCAGCATCTCTCCCTGCCAGGCCCCGCTTCCTGCCCCTCCCCCACTGTGGGTCACGTCCCTAGGTGCTCCCTAGGGAACATCCTGCACTTGGCACTCCACCTGAGTCTCTGCTTCCTGGGGGTGCACACAGCCTGCAAACACAGGCACCCCCCATCCCAGCTGGCTTTGTCCAGGCAAGACCCCAGCGCTGACGAACGCAGGCTCAGTGGACGCACCGAGTCCAATGTGGAGAATCCCCATCAGGTGCCACTGAGCGGTCACCTGCAGGCAGACTGAGCTACTCCGAGCTCGCCAGAAGCCCAACCCAACAGGCCCTGGCTTCCCCCAGCGCCACCTCCCAGGGTCTCCTTCTCACACTGGGCATTGCTGGTCCGGGGCCCCCAGTGGGGCTGGGAAGAAAGAAGGGAGGAGAGTGAAAGGGAAGAGGAGGGAGTGGCCCGGCAGTGGGTGGTAACGGGTAGGATTCCAAACAAAAGAGCAACAGTTAAATTTAAGTCCTTTGCTACTTTCCAGAGTCAACAGAGTTTGTTGAACTTTCTGCCTCCAGGAGGGGAGGAACCTTGAGAGAACAAGATAAAAAGGAAACACAAAAGGGAGATGTTTTTGCTAATCTGAATTTGGGGCATATTGACACTGGAAAAAACGTGAAATGTTAGACACTCCTCTTTAGACTGTCTCTGCCGAGGAGAACAATGCCCATCAACTCCTGCTTTTACATGTCCCCAAGATGAAAATATGTCTTTGCTATTTATCAAATTAATCACCCTATAATCTAGAGACAAATGGGATTCCCAGGGCAGAACTCGGCCAGTAATTTAATACCTAAGTTCTTCTGATCAATAAACCATTGGCCTGCGAGAATATTTAAGTCATGCTTAGAGTTATTCAGAAAAAAAAATCTATTCACTTAAGTTCTTTGAAAGCATGTCTTTAATTTAAAATGTCATTTTCCATTTAAGCATTGCATTTTACATTATTATACCACAACACTGAACTTACTTTTAATAAAAATACGTTGACATTTTTTAAAGCAGAACTGTGTCACAGTTTGTAGTCTTTTCTTCAACAAATGACTTGGGTGTCGGCACATGGTGCCATCACCTTTGCAGGACACCAGGGGGCATCATTTGTGTTTCGACCAGAGGGAATGGGCCAGGCCTGTGGGAGGCTCCTGGGGTACCGTCATGGATGACATGTTTGCGTACCTCCAAATTCATATATTGAAATCTTAACCCCTGCAGTAGGTGGGGCCTTTGGGAGGCCGTGGGAGTGGGGCCCCCATAATGGTGTCGGCGCCCTTAAGAGAAGAGTAAGAGGTCAGAGCTTTCTCTGACTCTGCCATGGGCGGGCACATGAAAACAGCTGTCTGCAACAAGGGAGGGAGCCCTCCACAGCCCCTGACCCTGCTGGCGCCCTGATCTTGGACTTCCAGCTTCCAGAACTGGGAAGAATAAGTGTCTGCTCTTTAAGACATGCCAGTCAATGGCATTTTTGTTGCAGCAGCCAGAACTGACTGAGACCGAGACCGAGAGCACAGTGATAAGACACAGTCCTTGTTCTCAAGAAGCACACACACACACGTGTGAGACCACCCAGAGACAAGAGCATCCGTGGGGCGCGGAGGAGCCCAGCCCCACAGCCGCGGGCTCAGGGTGCTCTGGAGCCCAGGCACCAACCTGGCCCGCCGTGGGGGGAGGGGCCGGGAAGTGCCAGGTGGGGCTCCTGGAAAGTTAACGTCTGTCCCAGCTAGCCCGTTAAGTCCAGTCGCAATTTACTACTTGTCCAAATTCAGCATGTTTACATTCACGGGTTAAAAGTTATGCAAGTTATTGGTGCCCTTTAAGAAAAAAAACCTCGAATAATTAGATTGTAGACCATCTAACGAATGATAAGAAACATCTGACATGTTAACGGGGGGAAATTGTAGTGGGCCCGCTGTTGCAGAAGTGTCCTCTACAGAAACATCTCCCCGTGCGCTCAGCCCAGGAGGAAGCCGCGGTCTCGAGAACCCCACCGAGGAGTGTCAGCGTCAGCTTCATGCAGACAGCCCGTGCTCTGCCGGGACGGCTTCCGCCTCAGCTCCTCGGACGCAGGACTCCTGCTTGTGGCCCACCGCAGAGGCTCTGTTCTTGTGGCCTGCAAGGTGGGCTTGCGGCAGCTGCGCAAACTCTTCCTGGGAGCATATTGCAGCAACCTTCCGGGGGAAGCCAAGCAGAGGAGCTGCCTGCGAGGCAGCCACCTTTTGTAGAAGGTCAGCATGTCAGTCGGTCCCTGCTCACATTGACTGGGAAGACTGGAGGGAGGCTTCAGGCATCAGGAAGAGTTTTCCAGTGATCAGAGCAGTATGGAAGCATGGAAAGGAACATCTATGCTGGAGGAACCTTCTAGAAGACCAGACGATTTGTCCTGGAGGGACCTTGCAGAAAGGCCATGCACTTGTCCAAAGCTAGTAAGGGTGATGCAACCCTTCCCTGGCATCTTTGTTTTCAAAACCACTTAAAAAGATGCTTACAGAACACACAGCAGGGAAGAGTAAGTAGTAACAGCCAGCTGTCTGCAGGCATCGTAGCAGACTCAGCATGGGAGGTCACCAGGGGCTGCAGCGGGGGTGGGGAGTGTGGGGCAGTCGCTGAGTGCTTTCTGTAGGCCAGGACATTACGGGCGTTTGTCTGTTATCTCATCCGGCCCTCCCAGCATCCTCCTGAGAGAACTATCGGGAGGGGCTCCATGTCACAGATGGGAGAGCCGGGAGGGTCAGAGAGGCTCCCTTGTCGCCAAGGGCACGGGGCGCAGCCCTGCAGCTCCCACTCAGTCGCCCTGGGTGGCCACAGGGAAAGTCGAAGGGGAGCAGCTGATCAGGGCTTCGAGGATCCTGCACTGCGGGGGGTGCAGGGGGGCACCCTGTGCGCCAGTGTGCTGCCGGCGACACCTGCCCCAAGCAGCCTCGGGAGGCTCCCACTGCGGGGTGCGCCTGCAGGACCCCGGGAGCTAGGCTCTCTCAAGTTCCTGAGAACATTTGGAGAAAACAATTCATAATCAGAAAAACCCCAGGGTCTGAGAAGGCTGTTTGCTCATCTTTCTGGGAGAAATTGAGGCGACTCGAAATCACCCAACAAATTAGATCACTTTAATGTCAGCATGCGTGGGGGGGCGGTTCTGAGGTGAAAGAAAAATAAGCATAACGGTTTCTTTTTTTCAAAGTCACATATTTGTTCATTATGAAATAATGAAGCATTATTTAATCCCATTAGGAAACAAATGAAGTTGAGTAAATAGAGCATCTGCCTGCGTGCAGGGATAGCAAGTCAGGGAACGTTTATCCCACTGACGTTTAAAAATAGCAGCTCAGTCTTTCTCCGTAATGACATTGGAGGTGTTTTCATTACAAAAATGTATTTGATTTAAAAAAAAAAAGTACAAATATGGCATTGTTACATTACCTGTTGGGGAACTTCTCCTAGGGCAGGCTTTCCTAGGTGGCTGGGTTCCGAAATGTAGATTCGCTTTTTCCCGACGGAAGCCCATCTGGGAGCAGGGATCAATACCAACCATCAATATCAGTCATCAGTGAAATGCAAGGAAGGAGGAGGCAACGTGAGGGACTAGGCTGGGTGCGAAGCCCTGTTTCGGTATGTACACCTGCCCCCTTGTGGTGCTCATCTGTATGGTCCCCTACTGCATGTTTTTGAGACTTAAGAGATGGGGCGTCCCAACACTAAGCTGTAAGTGGCTGTCTTTTGGCAGCCTAACTGCAGAGCCTTGTCCCCGAATAGTGCTGACTGTTTCCACAGGCACTTAAAGCCGTCGAGGAGGACGCACTTCTGGTGGGAGTGGTGCAGGGGCCCAGTCCCGTTCACGGCATTTCACTGCGAATCTTGGTCCCGCGCGGCCAGGGCTGCCTAACAGGCTGGGGGCTGGGAACTCCTGGAGGTGTGTCCAGTCGGGTCTGGTGGTTGAGGCTGGCTAGAGGCTGGGGGCCTCAGCTTCTTCTGCACGTGGGTCTTCGCAAGGGTCCGTCTGGGCTTCTTTGGAGCATGGTAAGTAGAGGGGGGAATGGCGAGGGGGGAGAAGGAGAGAGAGAGAGCCAGAAAGAAACTCCATCTGTTCTGACCCAGCCTCAGCAGTCAGATATGGTCACTCCAACCACAGTCCATTGCTCACAAAGGACCAGCCCTGACTCACCCTGGGAGGGGACTACACCAGGTCGTGAACCCAGGGAGGCGTGGGTCACTTCGGTGAGGCACTGACACGGAGTTTTATTTCTGGGCGTGGTGTCCCTGCTACCCTCTTCCATGCCAAGCCCTGCGGCTCCCTCCACCTGTGGGCCGGCACTTAGCATCGGAGTCCCCAGCCTCCTGCTGGAGTGTCTCCAGGAGCCCTGAGGGGGCAGTCCCAGTTAGAGGAGCTCACCCCAGGGGAGAGGAGACACCTTCCAAGATTTCACTCCCAAAGGAGAAACAGAGGGCAGAGGGGAGACCCAAGCACAGGCTGGGGGGAGGAGGGCAGGTTCCAGGCCTCTGCACTGCTCTTCCAAGAAGTCTCCCTCCCAGACCCCCACCCCCTGCCCCCAGCTCCACGGGCATTTTAAGAGAATTCCATCAAGGACTTCTGCGAGAAATACAAATGACTAATAAACATTAAAAAAAAAACCCTCAATTTCACTAGTAACCCTGGAAACAGACATTGAAGCAACGATCAGATACCCTGAAGAGAATTTCTTAGGTAAGAATTCCTTACCCTTCTTAGGTGACATACTTCCTCCATGACGGTGGCCTCTTTGGATCTTAAAATTTACTGTTGCTTATAATGATCAGAGTACATCTCAAGACTTAATTCAGATTTTTAAAATTTTTAAAATATGGGCATTTTTGTTTTTAAAAAATAGTCTAGAATTCAGGAATACCCAACCTTGGCGTGGTCCCTGGCTGTAGGATGGAGGTCTCACTCCCGATCAGACATTCTGCATGGTCATCAGACAGGAGCCGACCCGGGGGCGGGGCTGCCGAGCCCAGGGCTCCTGAGGACTTGGCGTGGGACCTGGGCCTTGGACAGGAAATGAGTAGGACTTTTTCCAGGCTTTGCCCTTCTGCTGGGTTGTGGGGGAAAGCTAAGGTAGAAAGGACAGTGTAAGCCAGGGCCCAGTGGTGTCAACAATTCCCTATGCTCAGATGACAGGTGCTCCATGCCCTAGGTGGTGACAAAGCAGTGGATGCTTTGAGGCTGCACCTGAAGGTTGGCATCGTGAGGTTATGGGCTGTGGCTGGGAGGCTGAACTTGGTCCACGCGGTGGGCAAGGGAGCAGTGGGGGTAGGGGAGCCATCAGTGGATTTTAGGCAAGGGCTCCATGCGATTGGGTGTGTGTTAGGAGCATCACTCTGAGCATGGGGACAGATGGAGGAGCAAGAGGATGTGACGAAAGATGACGGAAGGAAGCTGACAGTCGGGGATGCCTGGGACAGTGACAGTGAGGATGGAGAGAAGAAATGGTCACAGTCCTTTCTGAGACGGAACGGCAGGATGCGAGGGGCGAGGGCGAGAGGGAGGCGTGCTGGCGGGCTCTAGGCCTTGGGCTTTGGTGACTGGGTAGACGGCGGTGTCCCAAACCAGCATGTGGCATGTCGGGGATAGAGAGAGCCGGGCGTGAGCTCCCGTTTGGACTTTCTGAGTCTGCTTGCTTATGGGACACCCAGGGAGCCAGTCCAACCCCGGCCCTGCCTTGGGCCTGTATCTCCTGGAATCATTCTGCTGGTCTGCATGTCTCCTCCACCCTGGCGTTCGCGTTCCCAGGGAGAAGTGACTGTCCTGTGTCTCGAATCTCCTAGTATGGGACCTGGCACCTGGGGAGGCGGCAGCAAGTTCTGCTGAATAAATGGTTGTCTCCGTAAGTGACTGGCCAACAAAATGCGTGCAAGAAAGAGGAGGGGAGGGGAGGGAGGAGGGGCCACCATGTGAGAAATGGTTAGAAAAACGGAAGCCAGCAAAGGTCATGGTACAGAACAGGGGGAGGGGCCAAGAGGATCAGCCCAGCTAACAGGCTTGTCCCCAGCTACTCATGTCGCCAGACACAGCAGACGGGGTCCTGGATGAAAAGCTCAGCTGCAATGGGTCAGACCTGGCCCTGTCCTCCTTCCTGCAGAGTCACCCCCCACCCCGCCCCGTCCCCCGGGACAGTCTTGTGAGTAATCCCATCCCAAGTCACTTTCTACTGGTGATGGAATGATACCCACAGCTGATGTCCGCACCTTTCCACACCCTATTTGCTGAGAGAACATCTCCTCATTCATTACTGAACGGGTGTAATGAGTGGAGCGACCTGATGAGGGATTTCTTTCCACCCATGGGACCCCCGTAGGAGTCGGCAGTCCTCCGAATGAGAGCTGAGAGACTCTGTCCTGTGGTCCTTCACTGGATTTCTCGGCTTTCGGCCGATTTGCTTAACACCTGAAGCAGCACGTGATGCTCTTTGTTCTGAGTGAAAGCATCTGTTAAACAACTAACTAATTGTTTTGCCAATCGCTGTTTGGTTTTTCTCTTGTTGTTGTTGTAAAACCAATAGCAGCAGAAGGCTTAGAAAACAAGGCAATGACCCCCTGAATCCTGTCCCCTGCCCCCCCAAAGCTCTTGTACCGACCGAACCCTCCAGGCCCTCGCCAAAGCGGACAGTGTTTTAGTTGTGAACACAGTGTACTTCGTATCTTGCTTTTTTTTTCACTTAACATTATCTGATTCTTTTTTATGAGCAATGAAATTCGATACGAGGTGGTGGTGCTCCAGGAGTTTTTTGAAAGACCATTGTTGGAAGGATTGGTATTTTCTAAGCCCCATCGACTTCAGGGAATCAGGAAATTAAACTTTTTATTTATTGGTCTTTGACTTCCCCATAAACGGACGCAGTTCTAGGCTTTGTGGAAGCAGCCGTGCTGAACAAAGGCCTGCCCTTGAGTAATTAGGCCTCGGGTGGGGGCAGGGCGGCGCTTCACGGGGGCCTCAGTCCGCACCCTCTCCTTGGGTGTCAGACACCATTAGTTTCTTTGGTTTAAAAAAAATTACCCTATGTGAGGTTTTTTTTTTTCCCTGTCCAAATGTTTAAAACAATGAACTGGCCTTTGTACAGTCATTTAAGGAAAGGATAAAGAATGCTTGTGCCTTGTGTGACTTTTTAAAACCCTTTTGGTGACTCTGATGAGCTTTGGTCACATCTGAGCCCTGGGGACTTGAACACAAGGGGCGCGGGTCACCCTACGGAGCCCGCGGAGGCCCGCTGTCTGGCACGGGACGCACGCTGGGCTGGCCTCTGCAGGCTGCGCGACACCCGAGAGGCTGCCTGGTGGGGACTCTGTCCTCTGTGAGGCCACTGGGGCTGTTCTTCTTGACCGCAGTTTTTGTGGGGAGAGGTTTTTGCTTTGGGCTCTCTTCCTCATCAACTCCGTCTCTGCACATACTTAGTCCGCAGCAGAAACTGTCTTCTCTACCTGGGATCACAGCTGTTCGGTAAATACCTTAGGGACGTCTCCCTTCAGAGGAGGAGAATTGGAGAGTTCTTTCCCCCAAATGTGACCTCAGAAACAGGCTGTCATCTCTGAGGCCCCACCTACCCTCACCCGCTGCGGCTTTGTAAAGCAAAACGGTCATCCTGCCTCCCCCCAAATGGGAAACGTCTGTTTTGTGAAAACGCAGGACATTGCACGGGTGCCCAGGCCTCCTGCGCACACAGGTTTGAGGGTTGACTGTTTTGAGCCGCTCTCCCATCTGTTCACTGGCGAGGGTCCCATGGAGAACTAGCACTGTGTCAAGGTGAAGGGGCCGGGGTGCACAGGAGCCCTGTCCCCGGGCGCTGGTGTCCTGGGACAGAGAGGAAGCGGGTACTGGCCATCCTGGCAGGCGCGGGGTTGTGAGGCAGCTCCAGGGAGGAGGGACAAGCGGTGCTTGCAGCTGGGGGCTAGGGTGCAGTGGCCAGGTCTTCCCGAAATAAGGCAGGATGAGGGGCCAGCCCCCATGAGACGCCCCGCCAGCCCAGTGTCCCCCCTTCTCTAGGAGCTAATCCAGTCCACTGTGGGCGTGAGACAGTTGTAACGGGGGACCCAATTCTATGACGATTCAGTGGCAGAGAATGCGGACGAGAAGGAGGCATCAGCACACTGCCCCATGTTTCGGGACAAGGGGGGTCACCCTGCGGGCCTCACGGGCTGGTGCTGGCAACTTCCCGGTTGCGAGAAATCGTGCAGAACTCTTACCCTGCACCTAGCACTTCGGAAAAAATACTTTGCATGCATCTTCTCCTGGGATCCTTAATCCGGGAACGTGGGTTCTATAATTAGCCCCAGTATAAGGAAGTGGAGACCGAGACTTGCCAGTAACTTGTCCCAGGCTGTGGAGATTGAGTAAGTGAGCTGGGTACAAGCTGGGCTGTCACCGAGCAAGCTAGGAGCAGCCTTCACAGCTGGCCATGGCAGAGACACTCCGGAACGCTCCTTTGTCGATCCCTTCCGACAGCGCTCTGTGTGCCAGGCAGGAGTTTCGAGCTGGCGCATGGAGGTACGGTAGAGGGGGGGGCGGGGGGGATGGGGGCGGGGGTGGGGTGCTGTGCATGGTCCTCTGCTGTCCCCAGACAATGCCATCGTCCAGGCCTGAGAGCCTGGCAATGTCACAGTGTCCCCTCATGCCCTCGGGGCCTTCTCCTCCTGTCCCTCCCTCCCTGCCCCCCATTTTTATGCACACCAGTCAGAGCTCCTTCTTCACCAATGAGTGAGCTTCGGGGCGGCGTTGCATCGCAGCCTGGCAGACCCCAGCCCTGCAGAGCCCTCTCAGCCTCTCCCGTTGGGGACCGGGCAGCCTGAATTTCCAGGCCACTTCAAAGACGTGCGTACACATTGTGTTTGCACAGCTGCGTTACGGGGATGATCCATGAAATGGATGACCAAGTGAGAATGTTTGATACCTTGGTACAAGTTCATAGCAGTTCACACATGTGACTTGGCTAAACCTTGTGCTCCAGTTCTATGAACTGGCTTCATGCACTGTGACCCTCCGCATCGCCCCTTCGCAGCCCCTGCCACTGCTGCACAGCCCCGCCGCGTCCTCCTCAGGCGGGTCCTCGGCCTCTCCAGGCATGTCCCTCTCATTCTCGGCCCCTTCCAGCATCTCCCAAACTCTGGGGCATTAACGGTGCTTTTCTTTGTACCCCTCCCCACCACCCCCACACTTCTCCACCCTGCCTGGCTCCAGAGCCACCTGAGAAGCTTTGCAAAGTTACCGAACCTAGGTCCCACCACGGGGCCACAACTTAACTGATGCGGGGCGGGGGTAACCAGGCCTTGGCACATCCTGAGGCTCCCCAGGAGGCTGGATGTGCAGCCAGCCTCAGGAACCTGGCCCGAGGCCTTCTCCCGGCAGTCGTGGCCTCGTGTTCGCCTAGAGGACTGATTCTCAGTAAGTCAGTAAATAACTACTCATATCCATACGCAATCAAAGTGTACTTAGTGCTTTAGTAAATAGTTTGTTTTTCTAGGTCCTTTGGTAGAGAAAGAATTATCATCAATCCCTCACCCAGCAAATAAAAAACTAGACTCAGCTTCTGCCCTTCCACATATCCAAACTTTAATGTACGGAAGAAACACAAATTCATAATTGTTCTGCAATGTAATCTGTATCTAATATTAAACATATTCCTATGACATTTAGCTCTCTGATCACAGCTTAATAAAATTATAATTATGACCTTTCAAAGTATTGTCACTCGATCCACACTTAATCGGCATTCTTAGCTTGACATCTTGGCGAAGGCCGGGGTGCTGCTTTTTGTCCTGACAGTCGAGATTTCATTCACTAAGAACAAGGACGGGCCCGGCTGCTCCCCCCTGTACCCCAATGTCCGGAGCAGTGGCTTAAGGACAGTCACTGAGTGGTGAGTAAGCGCCCGAGGCGTTTGGGCATGCCTGACCTTTATTCATATCGGTACCCATGCAAATGTGCCTGCACAGCCAGGCCCAGAGGGAAGGGGGCATTTGGCAAAGGGGGTGTGAAGTAGGTGTGGGGGCAGGGCCGTATCAGCAATGAGCCAAAATCAGCCCAGATTCAGTTGGCAAACATACCGGCTTTCACCAAAACTATCCTGGTGGATGCGAACTCTCAGATGGCTGAGAACTAGCAGAGTCAGATGCCTCCTTTAAAGTCCCAGAATATCACGCGTTAGGTGTTGGTTTCAACACAAAATGTGCTTTGAAGGAACAATAAGATTTCTCCTGTGGGGTTCTGCTGAGATTTCCCGATCCTCTTTGGGAACCACAATGGCACTGGTTGGAGGAGGATTGGATGTGCCACTCATGGCTGGTAGCAGTCATGGCATCTTCGGCGAAGGTTATAAACCGCAGGAGAATACCTAGGACAGTTTCAGCGTTTTGGGGCCTAAGGAATAGCAATGTGTTCTAGGGGCCTTAGAACCTGCCCTGGTCACTTAGAATCCTGCCAGCAGCTGGAGGGAACATGGGGTAATGAGCGGCGTTGCTCTTTCTGCCGGCAACAGGGGAGTCTGCAGCCAACGATGCAGCCAGACCAGTTGTCGTGAGCAAGGGAGTGTCCCCGAAAGGAGTCCCTCACACATATTTGTGTCTTTCTACGATGCCAGGTTTGTTAGGGGAGACCTCCCAATAAGCTAATAGAGTCACATGCAGAGAGGGGGAGCCTACACCATGGAAGCGAGCAGAGCGACAATCTCTGAAATCAGCATGAAATCACTGGCAGCATCCACAGGTAGAGAGGCAGGCATCGGCCTCCAGCCATGTGACTGCCGTGGTAGCATGTGTCCAGTGGAGTGGAGGTCCGGCAGGGCCCCAAGCATGACCCATTGCACAGCCAGGCTCGAGTGCTGAGTGGTCAGAGCTCTGAGTTCTCACAGCCCACCAGGGCGGAGGTCCCACACATATCGGCGTCCAGATGGAGTCCTTACCTGCTCGTCCAGACTTGTGGTTTTGGGCACTCTGGGCGCTTCCTAAGGGGTTCCTGTTGCACCCCATTACCTCAGTCTTGACATAACTGTCATGGCTGACAGTGACTCCATATTGGATTGTCAAAGGTGTCCAAAAAGTCCGCTCTGCCTGTGCTCCATACATTAGTGCCCCGGCCAAGTAAGCACACTGGCTCTTGGGTCTGAACACGGTGAGGCTGGATCCCACTTGGGTGGAGGAGAGAAAGAAGGGAAGTATTTTCCAGTCTGGGAACTTGCAAATCTGTGTGATTTCGGCTGGGAGTGGGAATACAGCGTCTGAGGTTATTTTGGTTACTCTGTGCAGAAAGCACACACTACACCTAACAGATTCAACCATTTCATAAAGCCGTAGCCAAGCGTGTGAGTTACAATTTTATTCATTCCATTTATTCAGTGAGTCAGGCTCTGACAGGGGGTTGATTTGTTGTTTCATATTTGGGGGGATTGTTTTGGTATATCCGTAGCGTGTTTACTTAAATACTCTGTTACACGAGATGTTTTCACTTGTTTTGATAGGCACTGATAAAGGCAGCCCACAGCATTTCACGCTCACGCAGCACGTCCTGAGTCCCCAGCGCAGCCCCAGGATTCGCGCAGCAACTGCCCCATGTGCTTGGAAGCGCCAGCCGCGTTCCACTAGGAGGGAAGCCCAGAGCCAAGCTGCAGGGGGGTCTTTCCCAAGCACTGGCTGGAGACACCACACGAGGACCAAAGATTGTGGGTGGCAGCAGAGAGCCCAGAGGAGGAAATTGATTCTTCCTGCTTGCTTAGGGTGTTACCGCAACATCATGGGTGCTTTCCCGAACTCAGCGAACATATGGGAAACCTATATTTAGCTTATCATTTCAAGCCTTTCCTCCCCCACACCCATCTCCTCCCTATACCAGGAATCCTCAATATGGTACCAAGTCCGTAGGTTAAAAGAAGTTGGTTGAATGGCGTGAGGTGGCCTTGCTCCCTGCCCTGTGGCCCGCAGGGATGTGCCCTGAATCTTGGTTGGAGTCGCAGTTGACCACTGGCCTGCCCGAATGGCCATTGTATCAGCCATGGGAGGGGAAACGGAGTGACCACATCTGATCCGGTCCGGTGGCCACGCCCACAGAGATGGCTGTGGGCAAAGAAGACAGTCACAAGTCATGCAAAGCAACGACAGGGCCATCTTTAAAATTAGTCATAAATGTCAGAACAGACCAATGGAGAACGGGCTTCACTTCCCTGCCTAAAAATAGGTGGCGTTTAAGAGCAGGTTACATATTGTAAAAAAATCATCAGTCTGCTCTTTCCAGGGTCGTGTCTAGGAACCTTGAGGTCTGGTTTTTGAGTGTACAGAAACTCAGCAGTTCTGTGCATGCCCCTGCTAGTCACAGCCGGTCAGTACCTGAAGCCTCCTGCTATTGTTCCAGGGTGGATACCGGGCAGCATCCCTCAGAAACGTTATTACTAAGCCATCAGCCATCCTTTCAGCATCTGAGTCATTTCTGGGATGGCACAAGTCCAAGTCTAATTCATTAGAACAGAAGAAATCTATAAACACCTGCATGTAATTGATTAGTAAGTTGGGGTTCCTTTAACTGACTGTTTATTCCTCTGTTCCCAACAATATGCTAAAACAAAGAAGCAACAGCAGCAAGTCACTGACATCATGCCAAGTTATTAAAGACTTTCATTTTGGGAACTGGGTCATTGTATTTGGGGTGTCAGCCCTGGAGCCCCCAAGACCTACCCCTCCATTAACACGCCGTATCCCTTCGTTCTTGGTTCACGCACTGGAAACTGTGAAGTCATTGATCGGTGTTGTTTATTTTGTATGTAGAGAACAATTAAGTGAAAAAAGACTGGTTTTAAGGGCAAGTTATCTAATTTGTGCTTCCATAAATAGTGACTCTACCCCACCCCACTACTCTTTAATCCCAAATTGGAGAGTGGGGATGCTTCCCCCACCACACATTCCCTTTACAAGATTGCAGATTTGGTTCTGTGTCCCTTTTTGGTAATTTTTAACATTTCCCCTCCAGGAAATGGAATTTGGGTCACTCTTGCTGGACATTGTTGGTGTTTTGGGTAGAGAAAGGGGAGGCAAGGCAGAGGCTCAGCAAGTGTGGGTTTGTGAGGAAGCGGGGGGGGGGGGGGGGGGGTGGGGGAGAAGGAGACGCAGCTGGAGAACAGCATTCCTGCACGTCCAGGGGGGAAGGGCAGACTTCGCTGTTCAGGGAACTTGTCAGGGGCAGAGCTCCCGCCCGGAACCCCGGTTGTGAGGACATGGACTTGTGGGACGTAAGGTAGATTCTCACCCTCCCAAATGACAATGAACCACGGAGAAAATCAGAGAGAATAGCTGAGAAACTATTAGAACTTTATTGTGTTAATGGATTATTTGTTTGTTTGCTTGTTTATTGGAAGTTTAGCCAGGTGAAAAATACAAGATTTATATACAGAAACCAATAGCTTTTTTACACATCAGGGAAAAATCAACCTAAAAGTGTAACTTAAAAACTTAACATTCAAAACAGCCGCAAAGGTTCCAAACATGCAGGAATAAACATAGAAAAGAAACCTGAAAAGCTACATGAAGAAAATTGTAAAGTTTACTGAAGAACATGAGGCCAGATTTATATAAATGGAGAACTACACTATGGCATGAAGATGTCGATTCCCCCGTAAATCATCATCTGAATTCTGAAAAACTCCCATAAAAGGGCCAATGGATTTACCTGACAAGCTTATTCTAAATTCATCTGTCAGAAAAATATCCAAATACGAGCAAGAAACTGTGGGTGTGGAGTGATGGTGACAATTTACAGAAGGAAATGTACGCGGCCACCAAGCAGGAAAAGATGCTCAGACGTTCGATTTCCCTGACAACCAGAGAAATGCAAAATAAACAATAAGATACCATATTTTTTTGTCCTTAAGTATCTCTCCTTAAATATCTAGAAGACCATTCGGGGTAGGAGAGACAGAAATGCACAGACCCTGTGGGTGGGAGTGTAATTGGTCCAGTCTTTTTCCTGGGAACTTTGGGAGTATTTGCTAAAACTTTAACTGTGCATGAGGCCCGAGCCAGCAGGAACAAGGCGACTTTTCAGAGATCACCCCCGGGTCCCCTGTAAACATGTACTCAGAGTGTTTGATCAAGCAGGTTCCTGTGGCTCATGTGGTGTGACAGCCACAAATTAGAAACAGTTCAAACTCTCCTTAGCAAGAAGAGAATTTTTTAAATTATGGCACATCGTATTAGGGGATACAGTGCAGCAGTTTAAAAAGCAAATCAGCCCTGGCTGGTGTGGCTCAGTGGATTGAGCATTGGCCTGCAAACAGAAGGGTCGCTGGTTCAATTCTCGGTCAGGGTACATGCCTGGGTTGCGGGCCAGGTCCCCAGGTGGGGGTGTGCAAAAGGGTGTGCCACACACTAATGTTTCTCTCACACATCGCTGTTTCTCTCTCTCCCTTCCCCTCTCTAAAAATAACTGAAAAAAATTTAAAAAAATAAAAAGCAAATCGGTGTGTGCACACTGGCCCCATGAGAATTCCCAGCTGCATTGTCAAATGTCAAAAGAGCATTATAGAACAGTATGTGCCGTGTGACACTGTTTGTGTTTAAATGTTTATGTAGTCACACACATGTATGGGACGGCAAACGCACAGAACAAAAACCAACAGTTAACTTCTTACGAGGACGGGGCAGGGCAGGGGTGGGAGGCGTGGCAAAATGAGGGGAGCACCTGCTTTTTCCGTATTGTTTGAAATTTCATAGTGAAAACATAACCCTGTGTTAATTAAGTAATTTTTAAACCCCCCCCAAAGTTAATGTGGCAATTCTAAAATTCACTACATTCATTTACAACACAACCAATACTTTTATTTTATAAGGACTTGAATATTTTTCAACTGAATTAAAAATAATTAAAAAATCTCCTAAAGGTCAGGTGTGGTACTGTGACCTGCTGCCTTCTGGCTGTTCCGCACTCTCACTACCACACTTGGCCCCGGCATGCAGACCGGGGCGATGGCCAGCCCTGAACAGACCTTACGGTACCTGGGAGTGCTGGGTCAAGTGTCCCGTCAGCACCAGTATTACGAAACGCATCAAGAATCTTCTGAAAGGATTAGGGCTCCAGGGAAGAATCAGCCTTTTTGTCAACAGTGAACCTTACTTTTGGATTCTTTTTCAAAAACTCTGCATAGCTTTGCTCAGGAATAAATCTGAAAGAGCTCCAAATCTCATTATAATGTCTCGGAAAGCGTCTGAAAATGGGGACCACCACAGCCTCACGATAGACATACGATATCTGGTAACTTGAAAAGCCATCGAGACAAGATGGAACATAGTCACACGCCCAAAGATTGAAGTTTCTCGAAGCATGCTGCCTTTTTTCCGGGGAGATCTTCCTACGTCCCAGGCCCTGGGGAAGAATCAAGAAGATTAGGGGGAAAATAGTCAAGGTCACACAGTCCTGAGGTCTACAGTGAAACTAGCTACATGACATCCTATGATTGTACTTAAATTTTTTTTTATTTATTGATTCGAGAGAGAGAGCGAAGAAGGTAGTGAACGAAACATCAGTTTGTTGTTCCACTTATTCATCGGTCGATTCTTGTGTGTCTCCTTGTGACAGGGTGCAGCTGGGGGGGGGACGACCCAAATAGGGATTTGTAATGGGGTCCAGAACTCGGAGTCCAGGAAATATTAGAAAAATGTATATATATAGGACGTCCTCACCCCTACAAGTCTGAGCTGGGGGATGGGACACATGGAGCAGGGCCATTCAGAGCTGTTTTGCATAGCAACAGTTTTGCAGATAACCTCTAGAACGGTCTTTAACATTATCTGTTACTTTTAACTGGTTTCATGGATGTGTTAAACAGCTGTGGCCATGCTTTGAGCCAGGAGGATGGGAGTGACTTCAATCCATGATGTAACTGGGAGGCAACTCCCCCTGGTTACAGAGCCTGCGTGAGAGCTTGGAGATGATTGGCTCCACGCCACAGGGCCACACCTGCCTGGACTTACTACGGGAATGCTGGCAGCTATGGCCAATTGTGGGAGGAGTGGGAAATGGTGCAACAGAGGAAGATTGGCTCTGGGATTTAAACCCAGGCACAGCAGCCGAGCTGCGTTTTTTTGGGACCATGTGGCTTGGGCAGAGAAGAACCATGGACTTCTACTTCTCTTAATGAGATACGGTACCCCGGACTGGGCAGAGGGGGAAGGAAGGACTGTGTGTTTGTGGGTATTCTAAAGGACTTGGGGATCTCAATGAAGACATTGAGTCATTACTCTTAAGTATGTATAACTCTTTAATTAAATAATCCCTTTCCTTTTCACCAATCTCTGGCATTGAGAGACGTCTTTCCCTACGGCGGGTAAGGTGGATCTAGTACAGGATGGAGACCCCCAGAGTCCATTCGGTAATAGTATATTGTTCATCACCACCCCTCCAGGTCTGTTCTGTAACACCCTGACTGGGGATCGAACCTGCAACCTTGATGTATTGGAACAACACTCCAACCAACTGAGCTGCCCAGCCAGGACTGACATCCTAGTTTGAATGCAGAATGTAACCACCATTGTAAGAAGTATGCTTTACCAACCTGTCGAAGGCTATAAATCAGCACTCAAAACATGCTGGCGTTTTGCTATTGTTCTCAAAGCCTTCCACTCCCACCGGGGAACTGGACTTCTAGAGATACGGAGGGTAGAACCAGAGAATCCACAGACAGAAATAGCCCTTGACCCAGCCCGGACACCCCCAGGGACCTCAGGTAGGTTCTCTGCCCCCAGGTGGCGGCTCACAGTGCCCCGCCAGCATTCGGTGGGGTAGGTGACGCCCTCTCTGAGACGTCTGAAGAAGCTGGGCCCTTTCTCAGGCCAGAGGGCTCCGAGAAGAAGCGACACCTGTGGGCCCCTGCCTTGCACGTGACCCTAGGAATTTCCATGTATTCAAAGTGGTGCTTTTGAGTTGATCGTGACCAGGTGAGAAAACACTGTGCTGAATGAAAGACTAGAAGGAAATAGACATTAGGTTACAGTAGTAAAGTGAAGTTGCTTTTTCCTCAGGGACTGGTGACCCGTGCGTGTGGAAATTCCCAGAAGCAGCTCAGTAGCGGCTCTGGGCCCGAGGGGCGTGAGGAGGAAGGCAGACCTCACAGACCGTCTGGGGGCCACAGCAGGGAGAAGGGGTGGGGTGGGGGATCTGGAGGGGCAAAGGAAAGATGCTGCCCAGGCACCTTCCCCCACAATTCCTTCCAGATACTCCAGAAAAGTAAAAAATAAAAGAAAGGCATAAAATGAATAGGAAAAAGAACCACAAGGAAAGTAATAAGAAAAGCTTGTAACTCTAAATATTATTCTTGCTGATAATGTGACTATGAAATACACTGAAAATTTAAGAATCCACAAAAAGAAAGGAAGGGAAAGAGGAAGGTGGGGGGGTCAAGGGGTTAAGGGGGGAGAAAATGGAGAGAGACAGAGAGAGGCCAATTTGGAACTCAGGGCCACTTAAGATTATCCCAGGAGAATGGAACCCCAGTGAGTTGGGAGAACACAGCCTGAGTCGCCAACACAAGCACCCTCAGAAAGGGAAGTGAGGTGAAAAATACTCTGAGGGACTTGCCTTGTTCTTGCGGGAAGCTATAGATACTGATTTTCATGTTCATAGAGTAATATACTGTTCACATATTTCTCATTCATACTTAAGAGTAACCGCTAGTAGAATATCAATAGAATTCTGGGTGAGCAAATAAATTCAGTCTAGCCTAGTTGGTGGGAACGGGGCAGGGGATAACATGCCAACATGATAAGTAGGAAACATAAAATGAGATGGAAAAAAGAAAACCCAAAACAAATGATCATAATAATGTGAATAGGTCAAGTTTTCATTTAAAGAAATGACTCCTAGATTTTTAAAAACTATGCTCTATTCTACTTATAATTAAAAACAAAACAAAGTGACTACAAAGTATAAAGACAAAGAAATGGACCATGATATAAGGAACAAATTTTAGCAAAAAGAGAGTAATAATGGCAATGCTAATATCAAGATACAGAATTCATGGCTCGATGCATTCAAGCATGTAAAGAGGGCTAATTCACATTGACAAATAATAAAAGCCACGAAGAAAATAAAATAATAATAAATTTTTATGCAGAAAGACATGCTATTAAACCATATAAGGCAAAAAATTTAGAAATTCAAGAATAATCATGGAAGGAAAAATTGACAGATCAAGACAAATTTAAGAAAAGCATATGAAGGATTTAAATAAAATAATTGCTGATCCTGAACTAAGATAAAGAACTTTGTAGCCAACAGATGGGGAAGATACATTCTTTCTTAACACCAATGAAACACATGTTAAAATGAATCATATGCAAGATAACAAAGATAACTTTTTATTCTTTTTTTAAAGATTTTTATTTATTCATTTTTTAGAGAGAGGGGAGGAAGGGAGAAGGAGAGGGAGAGGAACATCAGTGTGCAAGAGAAACATTGACTGGTTGTCTCTTGCACGCCCCCAACTGGGGAGTTGACCCACAACCCAGGCATGTGCCCTGACCCAGAATTGAACCAGCAACCTCTCAATAGGCCAACGCTCAATCCACTGAGCCACACCATCCAAGCAACAAAGATAATCTTTATAACTAAAAAAATAGAAATCACAGGTTATATTTTATAAAACTCACTATAATCCAAAGAACTAGGTATTTACAACAAAAGGATGATCTTTAAAATGTCTAACCATATAGAAAATTTAAAACATTTAGTTAAAAAAGAAATAAAAAATTAAATAATAGACTATTTGAAAGCAAATAATACTGAGACCCTAGTTAGAAAAATGTGGGGGAATGGGGGACAAGGCAGGGACAGGTTCTCAAGAACTATTATAAAGGACACATGGACAAAACCAAGGCGGGGAGATAGAAGCAAGGGAGGGAGGTGGGTTTGGCTGGGGTTGGGGGTAGCAATGGGGGGGAGGAAGGCAGACAACTGTATTGAACAATAAAATCATTTTTAAAAAATTTAAAATTAAAAATAAATAAATAAAATACATGAGCAAAAAAAAAAAGAGAGAAGAAAAATGTTTGGGATGCCGAGCAATAATCTGAGGCACATTCATAGTCCTAAAAAATGAATTAGCAAAAACAGTTGCAAAACTATGAACTAAACATTCAGTTGGAAAATTTTTTTTTAACAGCAAAGTCAAAGTATTTCTTAAAACATTATACCAATAAGTTTGAAATAAAATAGGTAATTTTAGATAAACACTCAGCAAAATCTACTCAAGAAGAAACGGAAAGCTTGAATCAATTCATAATCAAGGAAGAAATTGAAAAGGGAGTAAAAAAAAAGAAAAAAGAAAAACTTACCCTAAAAACGATATCAAACCCAAATAGTTTTGTGGGAAATTCTGTCTGACCTTCAATGAACTGCAAATCCGCACGTGACATAAACTACCCCGGAAAGCGGAGAAATCCGGAAAGCTCGGGCACTCTCTGTGAGAGCAGCACGCCTCGAAAACTACACGAGGTTCCACCCCGATCACACCATTAGGAAGATGTGCGCGTAGCGGGAACTGCGAAAATCCTCAGACTTCACTCACAGAAACATTATTAGTGAATCTTCAAAGTGAGATTGTGAAGAGGAAAAACAAGGGTGCAAATTTCCTTTTTAATTTTACACAATTCCGTATTATTGACAATTTTTGAGGGACACATTACTTCGGTAGCTTAAAAACTCCTTTTAAATGTTCCAGGCCGAGAAGCAGGCAGTGGATATTCTGGCAAACCAGATTTTTCTGGTTAAACCACTTCACTGTGATTCGGATATTGCATGGGGGGGGGATGTCTAACTTTGGTAACACTGTTTAACTTCGCCGGCTCTCAGTTGCCTCCTGTCCAAATTGGGGGTGATAGGAGTGAGTGACCGATAGGGCTGCAGTGAGGAATAAATGAGATAATGTGTGGTGATAGCATGTGGCTTATGCTTAATAAACGGTGGGTATTACTAACACCATCATCATCACATTGTCATCATCATCACATCGTCATCATCATCACATCGTCATCATCATCATCACTGTAGACTTTCAGGTTCTGTAAGGATTCTCGGAGGTCACCCGGCACAACCCTCTACCGAAGATAAGTGTGTCCTGCCCTGCGCTGCTGGGCTGTGAAGCACCTGAAATGTGGACATTCCCAACTCAGAGGAACCATAAGTGTAAAATACAGACTGGATTGAACGACTGAGCTTGGGGAATGTAAAATATCTCATTAATAGTTTTTCATTGATTGTGTGTTGAAATGATTTAGAGAATTATCGGATTAAATAAAATATGGAAACATTAATTGCATCTGTTTCTTTTTTACTTAACATGGTTACAAGAAAAATTTAAGTTACATATATGGCTTGTAACACATTTCCATTGCTCGGAGCTGCATGAAGCCACCACTAACAAGGGGGATCAGACTATTTTCTCCAGTGGCGGGAACTCACCACCTCTAGAGAAAAGACGGCCCCGGTTACCAGGAACCCCTCTTTCTGTACCGTACGCTCCCCATCCCTTGGACCCCTCCTTGTGAGCCCTGGCTTTGCTACGCAGAGACCCTGTGTAGGCGATCCCTCTTTCCCTTCCCAAGAAAGCTCGCTGACGAGACAGTTGACACATAGGAAGTGCACAGAACCCAATCGGAAGCTGGTGCAGACTTCGAAAGCTGTGTGGAACTGGGGAAGCTTCATGCATTTTTTTTTTTTTTTTTTTTGTAACTTAGTATCAGGCTCTAACGTGGACCTTGTTCCAACGTTGAGGTCAGTCCTCTGTCCTCAACAGATCTCCGGAAATCCAGAGCCCTGATGTCTCCCCACGTGCGCTTGGTAACTCAGAGAGAAATACTCACGGAGTCAAGGTAGAATCCAGAATTCTGAAGGCTGTGCCGATTGTCGTGGACAGAGAAGGGGAAGCTGTTGTGGACTGCTTGCTGGGAAAGAGAGAAGGGGGAGGTGAGAGGCCCCCCTCTGAACCCCCACGCACTTTCAGAACCGGCCTGTGGCAGCGTGGCGGGAAGACAGGTGGGGCCCAGTGGCCGCCAAGTGAGAATTAAACCTGTCCCCAGAGATGGAGCAAACCAGCACGGGAGGGTAAAGGCGTAGCTGTGCGCATCAGCTCAAGGCTTTGAGACGCAACCTTTATGCCTAAGAATCCTACACATTTTCTTTCAGACACCTTTGTGGGCAAGGAAGGGAAAGTTTACACGCTCCTGGGACTGAGCGCTGGAGAGGAATTCTGAGACCCTCTGGGCCTGGAGGCAGGTGAGTCAGCGATGGGTGAGGTCGATGCCTGCCTCTCCTTAAGGCTGTGTCAGGCCCCTGAAGCTGCTCAGGAATTGGCTGGGAGCAGAACAGGCGTGCTCCTGGGCTGTGAGTTGTAACCAAAGGGGTTGCTTTTTGTCCACAGAGGAGCCTACCTGGACCAGGAGAGAGTGTCTGAGGTGTCACGGCAGCCAGGGGATTGGGCTGGGATGCTACCAGCCTTGAGGAATCCAGGGACGGTAGGCGAACAGTTCTTTCCCAGGACAAAGTACCTGGCCCCCAAGAGCGGGGAGCGCTGGGAGCTCAGGGCCAGCGATCTGCACTCACCTTCTCACGGACTTTGTAGATTGGCGGTAGCTTCCCTTCCGTTTGCCGAGAGACTCGTGGGCTGCGAGGCTCTTTTAACATGGCCCTGGTGATGGATTCCGGTGTCTTCTGCGGCAGTCCAATGTGAGGGAACTAGAAAACAGCACGCGCCTTGATGAAAACCAGGCACGTCAGAAGCTCCAAGCCAAGTATCAGGGCTTCCTCTGTAAAGTGATTAAAATGCAATTTGGGTGCTTCTGGCCTGTGATGGGAATGGCATAATTTTTAAGGATTCTTTCCAAAACAAAAAAATATTGTCATGGCCCAAGGCCATCACTGCTGGTTGTTTCGAGTTACTGGAGCCACCCCTGCTGCGCTGGAGCCTGGAGAGGGTCCTGCGGCCTGGCGGGCAGGGTGTGGCCCTGCGGGAGTGAGCAGGGAGAAGGCAGAGATGTGTTACTTGAGATCTTCTTTTTTCTGGTCGGGGTGTGCCCTGTGCTTGGGAACAAAGATTCAGCCCACGTTCACAGGGGTGAGCCAACCTCCTGTGGGTTTGAGGTGGACCCTGAGACTCAGGGAAGTTGAGGAGTGAAGGGTCCCAGGTGACTCATCACTGAGAACGTAGGGTGGTAAATAGTGGGAAGATGATTGGGGGGTGGGGGGCTTGGTACCTCCCCAGGAGAGGGAGGGAAGCAAGCAGGACTCTGGGCAGAGGGAGGTGGGCCCAGCAAGGGCCTCCACCAACCCCACACAGAGCTGTGGACATGGATGGTCTCTCAGAGTTGTCCTGAGTTGGGGAGCAGGGCCTGGGCCTTTGTGCACGCTCATCCATCAGCCACTGGATGCGGGCTGCCCGGAGAAAAGGGGGTGACATTGGGGGGCAGATCTCTTCAGGGGGGACGACCACGGATGGCCACACTCAGCAGCTGGGAGGAGCCCTTCATTCCTAAAATGGGGGTGGGGATGGGGTCTCTGGGAGTGGAATAAGAGGGGAAACTGAAACACAAACAGAAGACAAGGCCCCCACTCTTGGTGAAAGCCCCCGTGAAGGGAGGAGGCACGACAGGGTGGCTGGTCACAGACTGTACTCCAAGCCCTGAGTCCAGGCCCAGCCCTCTCTCCTGCAAGGAGAGCCTCATGCAGGGGACAGCTTTTCCGAGCCCCACTGTCTCTGTAAAATGGGAATAATCCCTACCTGACAGGGTAGATGCGATTACAACTGAAAATGCGTGCACCCAGACGGACCTCGGTAACTGCCTTTGCTCTCAGCTGTCCCCTCCCTGGTCCCCAAAGCCACTGCCATGACCGCGGGCAGGCCCTCCCTCCTCCGCTTTTGGATTATAATGACATCAGACAACTGCCATTCTCTCTCGTGCCTTCTCAAGTCACAATAGAACTGTCTATTCAGGTGACTTATGCTTCCTGCCTGCAAAGAATGTGTTTAGTATGTTACTACTGTATGGTGCCCTGTGTAATGTGCACTTTTTGCTCAAATTTTTGAGGGAAAAATAAGGATGCGTATTATACATGGGTATAATGATTACATACCATGAAGGTATAATAATCCCGTATATAATGCTCGCAAAAACCATGGGTGCTCATTATACACAGCAAAACACAGCATTTTTTAGGTCAAAAGGTGGGGAGGTTACATTATCGATGTTGTACCCTTGGTGGGGCGTTCTCAGCAGCGGGGAGAAGCAACAGGCTAGATGACACTGAGCGATGGGAGGCCTTCTGAACACAGGCCTCCGTGGAGAAGAGCAGGAACAGAACGAGACTGACCACTAACATCGTCTCTGTAAACCAATAGCCCCCCCACACAAAACAATCCGATGTTTACAAGAACAAACCCAAGTAGAGGAATACCCGTTCTTCCAGGAGGCTGCCTGGGGCCAAGGAGAGTAGGAGTGGGGACCAAGAGCATTGAACAACGGCACAAACCAACACGCCCTCCATCACCCAGGCTCTGGAAGGAGGGGAAGGAGAGTGGCCACAGGCAGGGTCCCCTGGGAGGAAGGAGTCGGACAAGGAGCGAGACTCTTTTCCACTGTTTATCAGGGATGTCAAACTCATCTTTATGGGGGGCCACGTCAGCCTTGCGGTTGCCTTCAAAGGGCCGAATGTAATTTTAGGACTGTATACATGTAACTACTCCTTAACTGTTAAGGGGTTGAAATTACATTTGGCCCTTTGAAGGCAACTGCGAGGCTGACGTAGCCCCCAGAGAAAATGAGTTAGACACAGCTGGTTTAAATGTTTCTTAACTAAGTGCGTCTATTACGTTGTCTTGCTTGCCACAATGAGAAGTGTGTGTGTTTCTGGTCAGAATTGTAATACATACTCATGGTCTAAAAAAATTCACGCAATAAGGAAAAACAAGGAAGTAAAATTCCCGAAATCGTATCACCTTTTCCCCTGGGCTCCCTGGTGACCATCTTTTTCATAAATCCCTCTACGCATGGACACCCATATATATGTATAATTCTGTGTACATAGGACCATACTTAAAACGTGATTTCTAAAAATTATAAATACTTTTGTAGGTAACAGTCACTGCTCCTTCCCCTTCCTGCCAGCCCAGGTGCCAGTGCGGACAACTGAAAGCCCTATGCCCAGACACAAACGCCTACACCTGCAGAGGCAGTGTAGCTTGCTTTACAAAAGGGACCGTAGGATACACACTACTTTGCATCTGCTTTTCTCACTTAACAATACAGCCTAGAAACTTTTCAAAGTCAATCTTCGTATTTCTAATTCATCCTGTATTATATTTTTTAATATTTTTAAAGTTATTTTTTTAAGCAAATATAAATCATACAAAGGGCCTCCAAGCTCAGAACCCTTTCCCACTCCCAGTCTGCCTGCCTCACCCCTCCCCTCGGGAGGTGCGGGGCGCCGGGAGGGCTGGGTGAGGCTCCTGCATCGGGAATGGTCCCTCTCGGCACCTAAACGACAGCCGACTTGAGTCCATCAGTATTCTGCAAGTCTGTGGACTAAATTGCTGTAAAAAAGGGCTCTAGCATTTTAATTTCACTCTTTTAAGATATATACTTAATGGCTACACCGTGACGGCTGTGAAATAAACCCTCTGTTAGATGTTGTGACCGTGAAATACAGCTTTCTAACTAGTTGGCGGTGAAATTTTCACTGCATTCAATCACTCAAGGACTGAAATACTAAATAGGAAGCTGACAGTGTGTGGAAAAGCCTACCTGGATCAGCCAGATTACAACCCGCAAGGCCAGCTGCAAAATAGCTGTCACTTCTAAGGTGGCAATGACCATCCTCCCGAATGCGCTGCAGCTGACTCCAAGCCAACAAGTTCTTTAACTTCCCCAACTCGTGCACAAGTGACTTTGGCAAACTTCAGGATCAGCGCTGTTCCTTCTGTGCTCTTGGGTGCTGGCAGCAGAAAGACTCACCCCACAGGGTCATGTAGGGCTTTGGGAGACACTGTCTCTCTCGTTGAGGCAGGGGCCCGGGCACACCCCTGGGGCTGGATAGGAGATGAGACGTTCGTTCTCCATTCCTCCCTTGTCACAGAAGCCTGACTTCGTTTGGGTGGCAATGTGGTTGGTTAAAAACACCAGCCCACACTCCTTTGCAGCTAACTTGGCCATGTGACCCCCTGAGACGAAAGCAGAAGTCTCCAGGAGAGTGGGAGCGGGGTTTGAGGGGGAAAAGACAACCACACAAACTTCACACTTTCACACACCCAGCCTCTTCAGAGGGCAGGAAAGGAGGAGGAGGGGAGTCACTAAGAAGGGACAGGCTAGGCTGACAGGTGCCTTCGGCTGCATTTCCCAGCCAGAGTCAAACAGCCCCAACAAAGGGTGTCGGAACAGAGCGCTGCAAAGAACCCGGGCCTCGATGACACCCTAGAACGTAGGTACCAGGCCCCAACCGCTAACTTCTGCATTTATTTGTACTGGAGAAATGCAAACCCCCATTGGGTGAAGACCCCGTAGTCAGCTTTTCATAATACTCAGTCAAATACAGCCCTAGCTGATACTGCAGATTTTAGAAAGTGGCAAAAGAGTCTGAGAAACCTACATTTTCCTCTTCCCAGAGGATCGGTGTGTTGGAGTTCACACTACATCCTGTTTTACTTTGACCCGATGATGCCCGAATGCGTCCACACGGGCCTCCTGGCCTGTATGTAGATGGTACACCTTTTCTCCGTCTCAGCCTCTTACTCTAAACCGGTTCTGAATTTTTATTTTACTTAGACTTTACTATTTTCTTGTGATGCTTTTCCTTACTTTAAATCTTTCTGGGATGAAGGGGAAGAGAATACTTATGTGTCTGTCTAGACTGAAAAGACCAGGACTTTACACTTAGGTGGGAGGCTAATATTTCCTGGAGGTGGTCCAATAGTGACAACCCCATGGGGCTTTGTAAGTGACCTCATAAGAGAGAGGCCTGAGGAAGAGCATGAAGCTGAAAGGTCAAGTTTTTTGATGATTGATGTGGAAAAACAATCCATTTCTGGGCTCTTCCCATTTCACACTTCACTGGGGATGAGATTGGGGTCAACAGGAATTTGTTTACAGGTTTCCAGTAAAATATTAATGCCTGTGACAAGTACTGTCTGAGAGCCTGCTGGGCGCCGGGTCCTACCCGAGGCAGTTGGGACCCAATCAGGGACTAAAATGACAAAACCCCAGCTCCCATGAAGTTAGCGTTGTAGCAGAGGAGATGTGCAGCGCATGAGGTGTCAAACGTTGGACGAGGGGTCAGAAGGGAGGTGCCACGGGGAAAATGTGGCGCCGTGGCCATTACTGTCTAGCGCACACTCACAAGGTGCCAGCCTGCAGAGTGTTTCACACACGTTCTTTCATTTAATCCTCCCAAGAATGTGGTGAGACCCCACTTCATGGACGGGGGAACTGAGGCTGGGCGAAGTCATCTACCAAGTCACACCACAGGAGTAGCAGGTGCGGGATCTGGTCTCTGGGCTGCACCCTGACCTCACCCTCATGGCCAAAGAAAGGTAAGGCATTCTCACCCATCTCCCGTCCTGGTCTAAAGGTGGGTTGAAGCGCCTCCCTTTGGCCATTCTCTGCAGGAACTGAGGGTGCTGGGGTTGGCTCCGTCACCTCTCCATGGCCTCGTAAGCTCCACACCTGGGAGCCACTCCTTGTCCCCAGGAGCCCTCTACCAGGACAGGCTTTGGGGAGTGCCCACTGTTGCCGTAGAAGCAAGCCCACCCATCACAATGGAGCAGAAGTGTGGGTCTTCTCAGCTGAGAGTTCCTGCTGCCGGTTCTCCCCAGGGATGAGGCAGAGAGCCAGTGGGCCCCAGCTGAGGAGCCCCACAAACAGGTCAGGCAGGTGAGGGCCAGTCTTGAGAAGAGGGCAAGCTTTTATCACCCACTAAATCCTTGAATCAATGCTATTTGAGGTGAATGTTCCCATGGTAACCATCTGCCCCAACCTCTGAGTTTTTCAAGTAAATTGAATCTGGGCTGGAGGTGACCTTGTCTGCTTAGTGGCATTGCTCTGCCCAAGAACTCAGCCACCCTCCATGCCCCTTCCACGGCCACCTCTGCGTCCCAGCTCAGACTCACTGTGCCAGCGGGACTCACTCCCTGCTCGCTCACCTCACTGCACACTGCTCAGGCCACCAGGGAGGACATTCACGGGCGATTACGGAACGCCAAGTGCTCTGCAAAACGAAACGCTGGCGCGTGTTTCTGTTTTATTTAGTTCCCATGGCAGGCTGTGGCATTTATAATGAGAAAACAAGGGGCAGTAACCAAGGCACCAGGTCACAGGCTGGCTCCAGAGCTGTCGGGATTCCCGAGGGCCACCCGGCCCACCCCAGGCTGCACAGGCTGCTCCTGAGAGCTGGCCCGCCCTCCAGCCTGGACACACAAGTGACACCTCGCTTTTACTCACTAGCGTGCTCTCTGCTTCCCTTTCTTCCTCCTTTTTTTGATTGCTCTACCTTGACGATTCCCCTGGCTGCCCCAGGTGAGGATGAAAGTAACCATCCACAGGACGTTCTGTCCAGCTCTCTGTTCTGCTGAGAAACCACGTCCTTGTCCTCCCCCTTCCCTAATGACTGGCTCAACAAGGGCTGCTGAGTTGGGGACAGGGGACCATCTCTGGCCAGCACTGATGGGCGCAGAGGGGCTCCCAGGTTGGGTGCCTAACTGGAACAGTCCTCTTGCTACCATTAAGCCAAATTTGACAAACCCTCAGAGGTAAGGCTCCCTCCCTCCTGCCCCCATGCTGCCAGCCCCAGGAGGCAGCTGTCATCCTTGTTGCCCCAGAAGTGGCATCTGTGTCCCAGGCAGCAGGGTGGAGGAAGGAAGAAGAGGAGAAAGGTAGTGTCCAGGGAATGACACGGGGCCAAGCCCAGCCCCTTGGGTGATGACCAGCTCTTGTCATTGGCTCTGCTGCTTCCTGGTAAGGATGGCTCCTTGCAGGTGCTACGCGGTACTTCCTGGTGTGAGCAGTGACGTCAGTGTGTACTGAGCACTGTTACACTCCCTGTTTTACACGACTTTTGCAACCGCCCCAAGGGATGTGCTGCTTCTGTCCCTTTTGTGTGCCACCCCTCCCCCGTCCCTGATTCCCTCAGCACCCACCCCTACCCTGCTCTGCACGCTGCAGGCTGGCCAACAAAGACTGGGCACCTGTCCCTTGCTCTTCAGCTTCAGTTGGGTCATCCAACAGGTAGTACCAGTGGGAACAGAAAGGACAGGAAGAGGTAGGACAACGTGATGTGCTGGTTAATGGTAACAACCAGCTCTCTATGCCAGTCTGACCTATAGTGGTGTTTGCCAATGCCCATGGTATAAATTCTTCTAGCATGGTGGATTTTAAGCTACTAACATAGAGTTGGGGAGAGATGGGGGCCACTGGGTTCCTGCTGGGACACAGGCCAAAACCAAGGCAAGGGTTAGTAATTACTTCTCCTTATAGACGAGTGACAGGACTCACCCACAGTCACGCAGCTAATATGTGGCAGAGCCCAAACTAGCAGCCAGATGCACTGAGGCCAAGTTCAATGCCAGCATCAAACAGGGTTTATTCTGCTGCGTCTCCCTGATCCTGTTAAATTGTTGGGCAGTGACTTTAGGAGGATTGCTCTTCATTCCCTTTCTTTAATCTGCACAGAGCAGCGCCTACCTCTTAGCCACGAGGCATCTCAGTGTGAGCTCTGGGAGGCCAAGGGTCAGATGGTTGGCATTGTGGGCTACTCTGGTGGCCCTTGCCATGGAAGTGGGGCTGGGCAACACCACACAAAGAAAGGGAGGGCTGGTGCCCAGCACAGCTTCTCCCTTAAACTGAAAGTAAAGCCATAAGCGGGGAGGAAGCCAAAGAAGCCAAGTCAGAATTTAAAAACCTCAAAGAAGTGTCGTTCTCAACAGTGTTTCCTGCGCATTCCCTTCGTCTCCATTGATGGAGCAGAAAGTCTGTTAGAACGGCAGTCTCATTTCTCAGTATCTCTGTGCCTCCTCCGTATTTAGTCTCATGCTCTGTTGAAGGAGGTCTATGGTCCCTGGTTAGGATGGGTCCCAATTTCCCCTTGTGAATGCTTGTTTAAAATTCTAACAAATTTATCCAAGACAATCAAAACTCAATCAAGTGAACTTGGCCAGGAAAAATAACATTCGATTTCTTTTCAGCTAGGATTTCTTAGTCCCAGCTTGGGGCAGGGCTGTTCGTTACTGATGTTCTTATTTTCAGAGGTTCGGATTACTGGGCTGAACTCTGAGACTCATCATTCTGAAAACAAGTCCAGGAGCCTCAGAGCCCTCAGGCCCCGGGGGCTGGGACCAGCACGGGGGTCAAGCCCCATCCCCCCACATGGAAGGCAGGGGCCCAGGGCGACCCACGAAGGTGGCTGTGATGGCGACACAGAGCACATGGCAGCATTTATTCACTCACTCAGCGCATACTCACGGAGCATTCACTATGTGCCAGCACTGGTTTTACACAGCGCTAAGGCAGTCACCGAAGCCAGTTCTTTAGAACCAGCAAATCAAGAATTTACCAGTGCATCCAGTGGCCAACACCCAGCGACCAACTTGTTGACCAGCCGAAACTTTTCGGGGGGCTATCCACAACATTCACACCCAGTTGTTTCGCCTGGTGTATTCTTTAACACGGCAGCTGTTGTGTACCTGGGCTTTGATGTCCTTTCCCCGTGAAGTGTTGGGGTTTTATAAAAGCTGGGTGTGTCTGTCTCTTCCATGCATCTTCAGTACAGGGCACCGTTTCTTGTTTTAAGTAACCACTTGCTGTCTTTGGCGGGACAGAAGGTGGTGGAATTATGGGTATTGTGCAGCAGTGTTTTCACACAGGGGTCTGCAAGGGCCTGCCTGTGGTGCCCCCCACAAAGCCTGGACCCCGCACACAGGCATGCTTCCATCTGTCCTTCCTCCGAAAGAAAGTTCCACCTTCCCATTCAAGTCCGCACTTCCCGGACATCCTAACCTGCATATGGGGAAAGCCAACCTGTGTGCGTGTCAACTGTGGAGCATCTGAGAAATTCTTAGGCACCTGAATTATAAAACTCAAGTTCATTGCCCCCTGCAAGCTAAGCTATGTGGATTCTTTCAGCAATTAGCAGCCCAATTGAGGTGACTCAGTCGCACTTTTTTTTATTATGATTCACAGCTCATATGGTACTGATGGAAATTGTCATGGATGCACCAAACATGCATCTTAAAAGGTACTCGAGCATCTGTGATGTGAAGCGCATTTTTGGTTTTATCCCTTGTTGCAAACTACCTGGAAAATTAACTGCATCTCTCCTCCTTCTATGCAAGAAAACAATCGCTGGACCAAGACAAGCAAGACTAATTAAAATACAGGAAGTGTAACTTGACCAACTTGGAAGTTTGTGCAAATGAAAGGCAGAAACTCAGTGTAATATTTATGAAGACTCCTGACTCTGTTAACTAACATGCACGGCAGCCCAAATTCCAATGACAAGGCACACTGCCACTGTAATGGAAGTTGTAATAACCTCGCTGAAATGTAAATTGCTATAAACTTTTCACATCATTTTTAGAGAAGCTTTTGGTGAATTGATAATTTGGAGAACTGGTCCCTCAGAGAAGAGCTGGCACCTGGCCAACTGTCCCGGACACAATGAGAACGTGGTAAGTACCGCCACTGCCATCGTGAGGCTGAGTCTCGCGGGGGAGACAGACATCATTACACACGTAATTGGTTATAATTATGAGAGGTACGTGGCGCTCCGAGAGCATGGGACAGAGGGACCTCAACCCATCAGAGAGGTGAGCAGGAAGGTGGCGATGACACGAACAAAGGCACACTGCCAGGAGCCCGGGGGAGACAGGAGCACATTCCAGCAGACAGAGGCCTTGATCTTGGGAGGAGTTTGGCTCACTCACAAAATGGAAAGGAGGCCATCCTAAATGATGACGGATGACGCAGATCGGAGCAGGGGTCGTGGGGAGGAGCAGAAGGTGGTCGGAGGGCTGTGGAGAGGCATCTTGCTTTCTGTGACCTTGACCATCAGGTCAATGTTAGTGGGCAGAGACTTGGGGAACATGCAACAGGAGCAACGAAAAGCCAATGGAAAGCTTTGGCTTGTTCAGAAAAAGCACCTTCAGAAATAAGATTTACCCTAAAATGTAGCCGGTGCATCGAGTTTATTCTTCCCCTAAGTTCTGGAAAAGGCAGGTGAGAGTGTTTAGTTCTGACTCCCGTCTCACTCCTTGTTGGGGCTTTTATTCCTCCCCCTACTCCCGCATTTCTGTGTTTCCACTCCTGGAGAGATGGTGGCTTTTGTCCTCTCACAGTGCGAACAGGACGGTCCTCCAGAAACACAGAGTGAAAGGCAGCCACGGTCACCAGGGTGGTTCGGAGTGGAGACACCCGAAATGGAAAACACCAGCCTCCAGGACTGCAAAGCGAAACAGCAAAATAAATGTCTATTTTTCAGCCGAAGAAAAAACGAGCAGTGTCTTGGAATGGGACGGCAAGTTCGTTTCCACCCCATGCAGGGAGAGGGGCAGAGGAGGAAGGGTCCCTGACGACAAAGGGAGCTGTGAGCCTGAGAAAGTCTCTCTTCCCCTCTCCAGCGTACTAGAACCAGAACGGAGACTTCATCAACTTGGCAGGAGACCGTCAGCTCATAAAAGAGCCTTGTTACCAAGAGAACAAGAAGACAAGTCGTAAAAGACAGACCTGGGCTGTGTTCTGGCGTTAGGCCCCACTTTCTCTAGCTCTACAGGGATGCGAGGTCCATCAACCCAGTTAACTGTGTGTGTAGCCACCGACTTGTCCCTTTTTGCTCCTTCTCTACGATTCAGGACAGTTCTGCCCTGAACTGTCTTGAAAAGGCACATAGGAGACACACACATCACGTCTTGCCACAGTGCCCTCGACATATGTGCCCCCTGCTCATTAGCTCAGCAAACAATATCCTGGTGGTAGAACTAGGCAGGACGTGGCCTTGAAACAGTGTAGCTACATCCCTTCGCTGGACAGAGGACTGGCTTGTTCCCTATAGTCTCCAGCCCCCCACCCTCTACCCCTGGCCTCTAACTTACTTGTCACCAAATCATCAGCTGTCTTTCTTGCCTATGTCCCTCTGATGTTTGACCTGGCTGTGAGGTAAGAAACCTTCCTACCAGGGCCTCACCATCCCAGGTGTGGTCCTTGGACCAGAGCCCGGGCATCACTTGGGAGTTTATCAGAAATACAGAGTCTCAGGCCCCCAACCCAGACCCATTGGATCAGAATCTGTGCATTAATAAGATTCCCAGGTGATTCGTGTGCACATGGAAATTGGGAGGCACCAGGAGACCACCCCTCCTTGGCCATGTTGCTGTGCAGTACTTCCTTGGTGCTTCTAAGAAAGGGGAGCAGATTCAGGGCACCCATGGGCACACTTGACCTTGCACCTACAGGGAACTACTGCAACCTAATCCTTGGACAGCGGTCACAGTCCTACTAGACTTCCAAAGATTTGAAGCAAAGTAGGAGGCCAAGGGTTTACATCGTATTTACCTGGAAGGTTTTGCCCGCAGGAGCTCAGAACCTTTCTCGACGGCAGCATGCTGACCTTCGGTGTGCCTCACATGGAAGCAGGGAAGCGGACGTTCTCCCCGGAGGACCCCGGGACCCGGCTGCTCCTCGGCACAGCTACACAAACATGCCGCAGGGTGGATGTCTCAACGCTGAATTTAGATTGCCGCCCCGCTGATTTGGCCGTGGCTGGGGCAGATGAGAGTACACCAAGCGTGAGGTCCTGCCGCCCCTGGTTCCGCAGGGAGGAGGAAGACCTCTTCAGGGTTGTGCGCTTAATTGAGCACTTAGTCAATAACCCACTCCCCCTGGACTGAGCCATTGACTTCATCCATTGTGGGAGTGAGACCAAGCTGGGCAGTGAGTGTGGGTAGTTCAGGCAGAAAGAACGCATTTTCAGTGAGGGTGCAATGAGTGGAATTCATTATTTCAGAGTCAAGTGTGGGAGGTGGTGGCCTTCCCTCCTCGGTGATGCCAACACCCTTTCCAAAGGCGAGGCGAGGCCTGAGTCCCCGTGGACTGTTAGGAGCCAGTGTCACCGCACCGAGGTGTGTACCTGGCTGAGGTGTGGTGGGGCTCGGCGATGTGGGAGCCAACTCGGTCACTGGTATTCCCACAGCTCACCACAGGATGGTGCCTCTAATTGACCTGCCGTGAGATCAGAACTCCCTGTTTTATCTCAGGATGGCTCACTGACGGGCCAGTACATAATAGCATTGTCTGGGGAAATGTCAGCAAAGGCACTGAAGGGTGGAAAAACATGAAATCAAATTTCTCACATGACAACAGCTTGAAAATGTGTTGGGCTTCTGTTTCCACCGAATGAGGCTGCAGTTCTTTTCAGGCTGATCCGATCAGCTAGTGTACAGTGTGTGTCCAGCTGAGCCCCCTGGCAGCAAGCACATTTTAAGATGTCATCCGCTCTCCCTCCTCCCAGAAAGAGGTCTGGAGCGGGCGGACACTCTTCCCTATGATTTCCAGTCTCTTCCCAAAGAAGCCATTTCCATAACATCCGGAGCGTCCTAAGACTTCATATTGCACGCTTTCATCAGCCATCTGCTGGGGTGGATGCGTCCATAAGACGTTTTCCTTCACTGGCATAATTAAAAGAGATTCTCTCCTTTTGAACACTGTGTTACATTTACATTCAAAGTTATTTTGCTCTCTCTTTGCCCTTGCCCTCAAGGAATTGTGGGAATTCAAGTTAATAGGCTTTTAATGGCTCTGTGATAACTGATTATAAACTGTGAATCAGATCAGGGAGCAGCGAAGTTCAGCTGCATCGCAGGCGGCGACGCCACACTGCGGCTTTTGATCGTTGGCTGAAATTTGGTTTTCAGCGTTCAGACACCGCCATCCTTAAAAAAAATAAATAAATAAAGGCACCTCATTTGCTTCGCAATTACTTTGACAATGATTTGAAAGCCTTTAACTATACGTTTTCCTTTTGATATATCAACACCATTTACAAACACATCCTGTTGCTAAAAATTAAATTTCAAAGTCTACAGTTGCATTTCCTGCTTCCTTTGAGAGGGGAAGATGCTGGGTTTATTTAAAACACATGCAACATGTTGGCACATGCACAAGCGCACACACACGCGTACACATCAGCACACACACTCACCACCTTCAACCTCTCGCTGCCAAATATTTAGAAATAAATTTTTACTGTGTTTTCTGAACATATAATTACTGCTTTGAGGCTAGTTAATGAAAATACACTTTTCTTTGAAACATGTTGGCTCTCCTGCATGAGCCTTTCCTTGTGAGCCCGTAGATGAATCAATAGCAGGCCTTCTTGCAAACAGAGGCATTCTGATCATTGTTGCCAGATGTCTCAAGCAAGCCTGCCAAGCTGGGGCTAGAAACAGCCTTAAAATAGTAGGCACGGAATTGTACCCCCAGCCAATTAGGGCCCTTAGAGCAAATTAGCTCTCGTTTGCCATTGGCCGGAGCAGCTGTGACTTGTGTGTGGACAGCCCGGAGACATTCCAGTGAGCGCCGCCTACTCTGGCCAATTGCTGCTGGCATCTGAAAAGGCTACAGAGCACGGTCAGCCCACAGTTTTAAGAGACTGTCTGGCTGACACACCTCAGCTCCCTTTGCAGGAAAGTCACCACCGGCATCCCGGGAGACCAGGGCAGCCTCTGGGCAAACAGTCCCTGTGGCTGGGAAAGTCCCGTGTGGCAAAGCCCTCCCTAAAGGTGGCCTCTCAAGAGATGGTCCAGTTCTCGGGTGGGGGAGCCCTTACCTACAGCCCCTGCTGGGGGCGTTCAACGTGAAATCCAGGAGAAGGAGCACGGAGCTGCTGAGCGACAGATGGCACAGCGCTACTCTTGAATAACCATGATCTCAGTTTGGAGACTGCATTCATCAACGGTTTTAAAAAGACATCTGAACAAGGAGCAATGGGGAGCACCGGACCCTTGAAGACCAGTTCGCCTGTTAAGGGGCAAAGGGTCACTAGAGTAGAAAATCTCCCCTACAAAGGCCAGCTCTTGGCAACATACGCCCCACTGGGCGGCCGGAAGCACTTCAGTCCCCGTTCACCAGTGCCGCCAGGCCTGGCACTGGGACCAAGCATTAAGAAATTACTGTTGGCAGCAGAGAGTGACTTGATAGCAACAGCTCCCAAAAAGCCTTAAAAAATCTGTATTTCATGGTCCAACAAGTCTACTTCTGCAAATTCACCCCAAGAAAAATACCCATATATTTGCACAAAGATTTATCCCTCGGTACGCTCATTATGCTGTTTATTAGAGAAAAAATTGGAAACATAATGTAAATGCAGTTGAACCCAATGCAATCATGAAAAGCATAGGACACAGGAAAATGTCCACGTTGTATTGTTCTGGAAAAGAGGTAAATACGTGGACTGAATGATACTTTTTATAAAAATATATACCCATGTTCATGGCAAAAAGGCAGGTCACACAAAAATTTTAGAATTACTTGAGTTTCTTTTTTTCTTTATTGGGATTTTCCAAATTTCCATAATGAGCATACATTAATTGCTACTGTGGTCAGAAATAAAATTGAAAACTTTTTTAAAAGAAGGCATAGCAAAGCAAGGAGGGTATAATCGATGTCTTACAACAATTCAAGGCCCAGGCAAGGTGAAGGGCAAGTTAACGAAGCTATAACACAAACAGAATCCGTGCCCGTCTGCTAAGAGCAGTCAAGTCATGAATTTGCATGTGTTCCAGGAAAATGCGTTTTACAGGCACTCCTCCACCTGGCATGAGGTACCGAAGACAAAATGGTGCATCATCAGTGGTCCCCACTCTGGAGGGCTCCCAGCCTGACGGAGGAATGCGGCCAGGTCTCCCGGAAGCTCTGCCTTTCCACCCTGTGGCAGGCGGAGAAGGCCCCGCATCAGCTCCGGGGAATCCACTTCAGTAAGCGTTACATTGTGGACAGCGAAATCACATAAAGCTTAAAGCCTGCTGAGGCGTGACACTTGGCCTTAACCCCGACTTTTAAGAGTGAGACCTTGAAGTCGACCTTGAAGTCGAACAATGAGCAATAACGAAGTTCCCAGTTCCGGCGGGACCCCTGCTGAGAGCGGCAGGCGACAGGTCAGGACCCGCTGAAAGGTCTCCACGGGCTCCTCTGAACTCAGTCGTGCAACTGAAAGCTCCCATCATAGGGCTCAGACTCAAAAGAGGTAGCGTGTGTCGGTGTAGCCTCTGCATTATCAAAAGCTTCTGGAATGACTTCTTCAATATCCAGGGTTAATTTTTACAAGAAATAAACCATCTGACGGGTTCTTCCTCAAAGGGATTAGGGCAGGCCCTGATGGCACTGGCCAAGGGGTTGAGGCCAGGATGCAGTCCTACCAGGTCTTCATTTAAAGGGGTTGTTATGGGGGACTTGGGGACAAGAGGTCAGGGAGCACAAGGGGGCATTTGGGCCTTGCCTCTCCTGCACCCAGCATCCCTCCTCTTCCAGCAGTAACCCTGTTTCTGTCTCATCCCCACTGTGTTTGCACGTGGTTTGGGTGGAGTTGACTCCGCCCTCTGCTCCAGCACTAGCCAACCAGAGCATCCCATTCCCTGGGCACTACTGTTAGGCTCTGGAAGGGGCACAGGACAAAATCAGGCCAATCAGAGCAAAGAAAATTCCGTTCTAGAGAAGAATTTTCCATCTTTCCGAACACATGTTAATCTGAAAGCAGGGGGCTGTCATCTCTTTTGCCACCTTTCCACCTCATTACCTCAAGATGGAGGCCAGCTCAGAGAAGACCTGTCCAAAGGGGCCAAGGGGCCGAGGGGCCTGGGGCCCTGGTCACACAGGCTGAACCTGTCCCTGAAGCCAGCACTGCCCCCGAACTAGTCACTGCATGAGCCAGTCAAGTTCGCCTTCCGCTGTGAAAAGGGATGAGGTTAAGGGAGATGCTGGGAAGGGGAGGAGGCTGGGCCTCCCTGAGGGGAAAGGAAGGGGCAGGACCCCTGGCAGGTGGGCGGAAAGGGCAGAATCTACTGCCTCCAGGATCAGAAAGGCCCTTCCGAGGCCTGGCTGATGCCCCCAAAGCCTGGGAGCATGCTACCCAGATGGGGGCCCGATCCCCTGGCCTCTTCCACACCCACGCTCCTGGCCCACCCCTGACATCCACCACAGCCAAGCGCGGCTGTCCTGTACCACCCTTGTGTTCCGGGGGCCTGGTCTCTCAGTAGGGACTCTTCCCCGGGAGCGATACTGGCAGGAAGCTGCGCCCTGATGGAGTGCGGGCAAGGGAAGAGGGATTCTAGCTCCCTGGTTACGGTAGGCCCTCCAGGCGCCTGACTCGAAACCAGCCCACCCACCCGCTCTGGGTTTGAGCTCACCCCAAAACAGCACCTTCCGCTCCCTGCCAAGGACTTCTTGTGGCCAATCCTGGCCATTATGTGACAGACCACTGCTCACCATGTAATTCAGGCACCCCCGCCCCTCCTCACCTCCCCCTCCCTTTGGCAGACAGCCCTGGACACACCCCCCAAGCGTCAAGTGCCCCCTTCTCACTCTAAGTGTGGCTTCCTTACCGTTAGAAGACCCACCCCTTTGTTGCCGTGGGGCCCAGTCTCCCTCCGGGAAATGACAGTTGGGGTAAGGACATTACTGTGAAAACCGTAGAAGAGCAAAAGGCAGGAGGCCCACCAGTTTGGCTCCACTGAATAAAGTTGGTAAGCTCCATATTTAAATTAGTCTCTTAACAAGCCTGTCAACACCACTGATATAAACATATATGAATATTTTTGTTGTTTTTTTTTAAATAGGCATTTTCGTGCTGCATCTTTGGTGACCGCGTTTTCTGGATTTAGTGCGTTTGGATTCTTTGGTCTGAAAAAATTCTCCAACCTCCGTTTCAACCCAGTTCAGTGGAGTAGAACAAATTTCTCAGAAGCACATCCAAAATTGTCTGGCTTCTGTCCTCTTAAGTCATACCTGAAAGCAAAAGCCACCTGGATGCTAATAACTCAGCATTCGTCTGGACAGCAGGAAAAATGTCCAACACTCAGCAGCGTTATTAGCAGCAGCAAAGACCCCAGGGAAACCGCCCCCCCACCCCCGCACCCCCCCAGGAGTGGGGGTGGCTGCTGGAGGCAGCAGTGCCCTGGGGGTAAGAACTCAGCTTCCTCAGTGACCAGCTGGCCTTACATCCCAGCACCGCCACCTGTGAGGTGTGTGGTCTTAGGTAAGCTGCTCACCCTCTTTGTGCATCTGCTTTCTCATCTGTGAAATGGAGATGATGAAAATAGTGCCCACACCTCTGGGTTGTCATAAGGATTGAAGCCACTGATACAAAGTGTATGGGAAAGTGCCTGATGCGTGGTTAGGTGTGGATACATGTTAGCTTTCTTCGTTACATATTACTGTTGGTTCCCCAGCGTGCACATATTTTGTCAAGGTGCCCATGGGAACTCCGTGGTGGCTGAGGGCAGGAGGAGGAGGGGGCCTAGGAAATCTGAGATGGGCAGGACCTGAGCTGGGGACCCACCCCGTGTCTCCGGAAGTCTGTCCACAGAGCCGGGGTCTAGGGATGTAAAGGAGGCTGCGGCAGAGGCAGCTGTCCTCTGTGCCCGTCCAGGGAGGCCCCTGGGAGGATGTCCTAGTTCCCAAGGACAGTTCCTCCAGGACTCTCTTGGGCCCTGACCTTGGATTCTGCCTCTATGCTCATTCTATGCTCTTCTTATTGTCCTCTCTGCTCAGACACAAAGTCCCCTGCAGCTGTGTTGGCATCTGTCCTTCTTATGACCTGCGGGTAGAGTCAGGAGGCAGGTGGGTGGGCTGAGGCCGAGGAGGAGTGCTACACAGGAGGGGACCCTGCGAGCACAAGTGGGGAGCCTGGAAGGCTCAAAGGCATCCTGTACAGCTTGGCTAATGGAAAGCCTTGCTTCGGGCTGAATGCAGGTCTTCCCAAAAAATCACCGGCAGTGACAGGCTCTTCCATATGGGTTCCAGCCACAGGCCAAAGAGCGAGCTTCGCGGAACCAGAGTGAGGAAAAGAATGACAGTCAAACATCTTCCTGTGCACACAGGCTGTCATCGCCCTCCACAAGGTCATCCTGGAACACCAAGGGCAGTCCCGGCCCCTCACGGCTCCCCGCAGTAATGCACGGAGGCAATGGTGCAGATCATCCAGCCAAATGCTGGGTAATCCAAAAGCTATTTCCGTCTGGCCTTGGGAGAGGTGTCCACGCTCCCTCTGAGTGTGGGTGCACATGAGCCTCCCCGCCAGTCCTGGGGGCACAGTGGGGTCTGGTGCATCCCGAGTTCAGGCTGCGGTCGGGGAAGGAGTCCCCCGGCAGCAGCATGGGCGTCGGCTGTGACTGCAGCAGAGCATGAACACGTTGCGGGCCTTTCCGGAAGGGGTGGGTGCAGGGCTTCTCCCTTTATTTGCTCCCCCCTTCCATGGTCCATTCTCCATCCTTCTCAGCTGTTCCCGAGCTGGCCCTGCCAATGGCATCGTCTGGGCTCCTTTCCCTCTGGCCTCCTGGCAGGTTTGAGTGAAGGAGACTGGAGCACAGAAAGGAAAGAAAACCAGGATGCCCTTTCTCTGCTTCCTTCCTGCTCTGGCACTATTTCACCAGTGATCTCTGCTTCCCTCCGCCTCCCCGCTGGGTTCCAGTTCTCACCCCATCACCCCTCCATTCCTGTGGCGGTGACTGAGCCTTGCGGGCCCTATGGGCCCTTCACCTGCCCACACCATCTGTGGGCAGTGCCTTCATTAGGGCATCTTCATTAAACCACCTGAGGCAAGCTGTTTTCCACCGGGATGCCCATCAGATGCCCCTGATGGGTAAAGGGTGCTAGAGGATGGGAATAGAGTTGGGGCTGGGGACCTGGAAGTGTCTAACCAGAGGGGCAGCTAGAGGCCTGCTCAGAGCACAGTCACTCTCCAGATCTAGCTGAAGCCTGTCACACCTACTTTGCTTCCCAGGCTGCTCGGCTCTGCCTGGCATCCCCCCCATTCCAGATGGGTGGCACCAGGTACATCCCACTCGGACCTGGAGGTTGCTCTGTCTGCTCATTGCGGTCATCTGGGATGAGAGGTCCTCCGGAGATGGTCAGCTTCCCTTGGAAATGAAGATTTTAAGTTTTAAAAGGGGCAGCTTACCCAACATCCTTGAATTTTTCTTTGCCTGAGCCCCCATCTTCAATGCTGTCTGCTTACAAATGGGCTGGCATTTTATCAGACGGACCTTTCGTTAATCACCACTTCCATGACCTTGGCCCTGACCCGAATTTCTAGAATCGTGGCCCCCGTTACTCCTCTCAGTCTGTTTGGCTTTCTGTTGGTGGAAGCCACGGCTGCTCCAACTTTGCCTCCACAAGATTGTTCTTCTGTTGATGGACAAGTCCGTTGTTGCTGACAGTTCCTAAATCTAGTTATTTTCCGGAGTTTCCTGCTCCATGAATGGCACCACCACCCATCCAGTTCCACGCACCAAAGACTTAGGTGTCATCCTTGTACCTTTCTCCCACCTTCTCCCAAAGTCCAAGCCATCCCCTCCGCCTGGCATATCTCTCAAACCCATTCACCTCTCTCCGACTCCACCGTGTGGGTGACCCCTGTTTCTCCACTGGGTGGCTGCCTGCCTCTGGAAATCCCTGCGCCCACACTGCCCTCTCCACCCAAAGCAGCTCTGTACCCCGTGGGCTTTGAAAACGTGATCAGACCATGTCAAGCCTTAAAGTCCCTTCAGTGGCCACTGTCACGTCGAGCATGATAAAGACAATGTTCTGAGTGTGGCCCATGAACTCCTGGCTGCTCTGGCCCCTGCTTCCGTCTCTGGCTGAACCTTGAACCAACTCTCCTCTCCCTCTCCGCACTTTCTCCGTGAACCACGCTACAGGCCTGTGTGGCATGCTCTGCATCCACAAGCCACCCTGCCCCTTCACACCCTTGTCTCCTATTCATCCTTCAGATCTTAAACCTCATGTCCTCTGAAAATCCAAAATTCCTCTAGACCAAGTCGGGCCTTCCAGTTAAGTGCAGAAGCCTGCACCTTCCTTCAAAGCAGAGGGAAAAGAGACTCTGAGTAGCAGAAGATGTCTCAGCCGCAGCACTGAGAGCTAAACAAGAAGCAAGGTATCTGATCGGACACTGAGTCAAAATGACTGTCAATCCAGATTTCTACTCCCAGCCAAACTACTTACCAACATAGCGAAGGTAGTAAAAATATGTAAGCTCATGCAAGAACTCAACATATTATTTCTATCCTCATGTACCTCTTCTCATGGAGCAAGTGAAAGATGTGCTTTGAATAACAAAGATGCAGGAAACAGCAGGAGAAAGCAGGCAAGGCTCAGGAAGGTAGGATGGGGAAGCCACAGGGTGCAGGGGCCCAAGGGGTCACTCACTGTAGACTGGAGCAAGAGGAAAAGGAGGAGCAACAGAAAAGATGAAAACAAAATAAAAAAGGACTTCTGTGCCCGCTCACGTGGAACTCATTGGTGAACATTCAGCAGCAGAGCAATAAGGAAGATGGGATGATACCCAGAGAATCTGCCAAACGTGAAATTGAAGCCATTGCTAATCCCTCCCCCCACTCCCAAAATGGCAAGTATTCTAGAAAAGAGACAAGGGACTGGAACATGTCTGGCTCAGCAGTTAACAATATTTATAAAGTTATAATAAAGATAGCACCTTTTTCAATTTAGCCAAAATGATGTGGGGGTGGGGCATGTGTTTGGAGAGACGTGGGGAGTTGGTTATTATTAAGAAGTCCCCACCTGTCTGATTTAGCATATCTGGCAAGCAAAAGATAATGTAAAACACTCATACATCAAGAAAGAGCTGCCCAAAACAATTGAAAACAGAGGCCCAGACAGATACCACAGGTCACAGCAGCATTACTCACAATGGCCAAAAGGTGGGCCCGGCCCAGATGTCCCTAGGCAGAGGGTGAATAAACAGCATGTGGCACATACATGTAATGGAATATTAAAAAAGGAGGGGTGTTCTGACACATGCCACGACACGAATGAACCTTCAAGACGTGATGCTGAGTGAGATAAGCCAGTCACAAGGGACAAATATTGTGGTTCCACTTACACGACGCAGCTAGAATGGGCAAATTCATGGAGGCATCGGACAGGACAGAGGTGCCCAGGGGCTGGGGAGGCGGGAGTGGAGAGGACTTATTTGGCAGGCAGGGAGCTTCTGTTTGGGGCGGTGAAAAATGTCCTAGAGCGGGGGGTGGGGGGGTGTGGTTGCATGATATTGTGGACACACCTCACGCCCCTGAACTGTGCACTTAGAAATGGATACCGTGGTTGACAAGGAATATCTGCGGATGAGTCCTCTTTAAAGTTACGGTGGTAACTTCCAGGGGAAACAGTCAAGAGGTGTGGGGGCTCGCCCTAGGGGGCGACTCGGGGACCTGGGAGAAGGGGTGCGTGCCTTTCCTTGCAATTCTGTTGGCACTCCTTTACTTTTAAAACTATAATGAACATTTGTACAACGCTTATTGTGTGCCAGGCATTCTTTAAATGCTTCATGTCGATGGGCATGTGTTCCTTGTATGAGGTAGGTGCCTATAATCTACACTGAAAACAGAGCGTGGGGGGATGATAGGAATAGAGAGGAGGGTCGGGCTCCCGCTCAGGGGGGCTGGCTCTGGAGGCCCTGCTCCTAGTCATCCTATTTCGCTGCCTCTTATGCGTGTGGACGACGGTGAACAAAGTAGAAATTACTTTTCTGATATGCTGCCCTGAATATCCCTGTGTAGGCACATGTACAGGGTGGGGCGGAAGTATGGTTATAGTTGTTTGTAGGGAAAATGGTACAATAGGTAATGATAATGCAAGAATAAACTCTGGGTTTTGTGTGCTCACAATGGTAAGCCTACCTCTGCCTGTCTATATTAGGTGCTGGTGTGAGGGGGTCAGACTCCGAGGAGTCAAACACCCCCAGTTTGTAGGGAAGACAACGCACGGCACCCAGTTCATCGTGTGAGCATAAGCACCATTAAAGTCCATCACTGCGCCCATCTCATCACGGAACTGAAGCCCAGAAGCAAGTGACTTTTCTTTGTTCCCATAATTTTTAACAGGTCTGCCAGTTTTGGTAGCCACGCTCCCCCCCAATTTTCCCTCTTACCTCTCCCTAACGACGCTCACTGTGGTGGTATCTGTGGAATAAAACACAAGAAAAATGAGCATGGAGAGGGTAACAGAGCTTCCATTAGAAAGAGAGGAAAATAATTTTGCATTGAGAAGACATGTTGAAATATTATGCTTTTAGTGAAAATAGTTACATCACAATTTTAAATTACATTTCCATTTGAAATGGAGTCAATTTGCACCACCTACTGGAATACACAGCTCTATATAGTCAGAGGTTTCAAAATTATGGAACCATTTTTAAGAATTTAGAGTTACGTTCCTAGTTATCTTTAAAGGCCAGTCCCTTTGACATGTTGAAAATGCCAAGTGCTAACTTACTTGAGGGACGATTTTCTAGAACAGATTCTCTTTAAGAAGCCACATTTAATCGTCTAGCTAAATTAACAAATTGTACGTACAACTGCTTATAAAAATAAAATGATTACTCCAAACACATCAACCAAAGAGATAAAAATGTAAATTGGAAGCAAAACTGAAATCAATACACATTATCAGTTGCTAATTCACTATTAAAAAATGAAACTCGAGCAAACAACTGGAAAATGACAGGAAACATCAGCAAACAGGATAATAAACAGAACATAACTCAACATTAATTAAAAAAGAACTCACCCAATGAAAATTTGATAGCGTTTATATCCAAAGTAATAACCATTTTGTCATGGCTTAATTATAGCCGAACAAAATATTCACATTTAAGTTCTTTGACACTTGTAAAGAAACCCCAACGAAAAATTTCATTTTTCATGAGAAACTACTCCAAGCAATACATTTCTGAATTTATAGTAGCAACATTTATTATTGTGTAATTGACAGATTCAGAAAAAAATGGCATCTACGATATCTACCATTTTAGATGAAATTGCTTTAGAATAGAAGCCTAAATATATTACATTTTAATTTCTTGAGACCTATTATAGCATTTTGCTTATTTTATGGGTATTTTGTCTGAAAATTGATTTTATTTTTACACGTCAACTAAATTAGATGTCAACTAAATTAACTGAAGCATAAAATATGCCTGCGAGATATATTCACAAACACACACTGCCAAATGGTGTGCACGTAACAAGAACCTAATTCCAACTCACAAGCACAGAAGAGCCTGCACAATGGTGGCCGGCTCATCCACACGCCTCTGTTGTTTCAGGTGATTTGTGCGTGACAAGCCTGTTTGCAGTGACAAATGTCATGGGCAAGATTGCTGGAAGGTTTTTCATTCTCATTTGAGTTCACTGGTTGTGTGATTTCATTCTTAAGGATCTCCTCTGCGTCGGGAAGTTTGGGTGATCAGTAGGCAGTCTTTCTCCGGGCACCCCACCAGCAATTTGGGGTCACCACCTCTGTGGAGATGACTCTGACAGGTAAACCTGTAGCCCCGCCCTCTTCTTACAGCTCCAGCAGCATTTCCTCCTGCCTGCTGGCTTCCCTCTTAGATGTCCCAAAGCTTCCTCAAGTCCACCTGCCCCAAAGCCAACTCATGACCTACCCACCCCTCCAACCTCACCCTCTCCCATTCATTTAATGGAAGGAGCCACTTTCTCCTCGCCCCTAATCCCATCCATCCCCAAGGTCCTGGTCATTTTACGTTCTAAATCTCTCTGGAGCCTGTCCACCCTCTCCATCTCTTCTACTACCCCACTGGTCCGAAAGACCATCCTGTCTAGCCTGAACCAATGCAAAAGCCTAGTGTAGCCTCATTTACTCTGCTCATGGGGCCCCATGCTCAAAGCCTTCCACTGAGGATACAAAGAAATTTCTTAGCAAGGCCACAGAGGCCTTTCCTGGTCTGGTTCTTACCTGCCTCCCAGCCCCACCTCACACCTGGAGCTGCCCAGGCCCCTGCCCAGCCTCCCCAGCACCCTCTTGCGCCTCCCACACCATGCTTTCTGCCGCTACCAGGACTTCACCTGTGCTTTTCTCTCTGCCTGGAATTCTTTTCTCTGCCTTTCTGCCTGGTGACCTCCTCCCCGACTCTCCTGACTAGGCCAACTCCTACTTAGTTTATGTTTTGGGGGAGTACTTACTTTAATGTCTCCGTGTGGCCTGCTAGACTGCTTTTACTCTCGTTAGTGTTCCCAGCACCCAGCGCGCCACCTGCACGAAGGAATTGTGGAATCACTCAGACCAGAGCCAGAGGGGCACCTGCTCTGGCCCTACCCCGCACCCCCCACAGGGCAGCAGGCTCGCCGGCAGTTCCAGGCCGGCTTTCGGACCCACACAAGCTACTTCCCAGGCCCGATCCCCCCGAAGACCTGATGTAAGTACTCCTAGCCCTGAGGGGTGGCCAAGGGGCATCTGTTAGGAAGATAAAACATGTTATTTAATAATTTCCAAGGGGTGGCTGGGATGAAGACATATTTGTCAAGGAAGGAGGGTAGACATGTTTTATTGAAAGATTCGTCAGTGTGATCTGAAATATTAGAGATTTAGACATATGCTGTGTAGACCTCCATTTGTGGTCTTCTCTGGGACCCACGAGAAAATAAAAAACAGTAAAACAAAACACAAGCACAGGGATGGTTCCACAAATATCTGAGAATAAACATTGTCATTTGGTATTGAGATGGTCCTCTGCATCCCACCTGAAAGCCAAGTTCCAAAGGGGACAATTGGCTCCTGCGGGGAACAGGGACATGACTGATTGTCAGAACTCATCGATGAGCGCAGTGAAAGGGGGCGGGGATCGACACTGCAGCCACTCAGCGCTGAAAACGTGTTCCAAAATCACAGCGCAACACCAGAGTATTAAAAATCGCGGTCCTTGGGTAGTGGGACAGTGCATTTTCTTGCCTGTGTGTATTTTGCTACTGTTTGAATTGTCTAAAACAGACGTACTTGTGTTCGTAATGAAAGCCTTATGCTTTTGAAAAATCAAGTTACTATTCTGTTTCATTTACAAAATGTGAACATCTTGTCAAAGTTTACCACCCTCGTATGGAACCAACTAGAAATTTTCTGTCCCTGTATTTATTTCACTGGCCAAGGCAAAACCCCCGTCTTTTCAGAACTCTGTGGGAAAGGGCTATAGCTCAGTTTCCATTGTATGTGGCAGGGAGTCACGGAGAAGCTTCCTTTATGGGTTTAGAAGAGAGTGTGCTGCTGGGCTGCTGGACCCAGGGCCCATTTGATTTCCGCAGCTCCCTGGGGTTTCTCGTACTAACCCTGCTGCCTAATTTTCGTTAAACCCATCTGGGTTTCCTTCGGTCTCCTAACCAGAGTCTGGAATTTGTTTTCATAGCCACGCTTCCAGAAGTTCAGTTTTGTGCTTCATTACTTAGAAATGAGAATTGGCTAGTTACTAGCCTAGAAAGAGACCAAGGGTTCCTTTGAGAGCCCAACTGCCCATCCCCGACCCCCGTACCTCCCACAAGCCCCTCACATCACCTGTTTCAACAACTGGGTGACTCTGCTGTCCCCACAGGCCATACCCACTTCCGCACGCTGCCCAGTGCTTTTCCTTCACTGTCCCACCCCAAGCCTGACCGTCTCGGTCCCTCTTCACTCACCTCAAGCCCTCCTGGCCCCTCCTGGCCTTGCACCACCTTCCCCCTTCCTGGCCCTTCGTGTCGACCATCCCTGGGAACCTCCACCAGGCTGGGTACTTTTCTTGTCTCGGCGATCGCACTCTGCCTTTTACCACTGAGCACTTGCCACAGCTCTTGTCCTCTCCCCAGAGCCAGGTCACAGGCCCTTGAGGTCTGGCGCCCTGATCTGCTGATCCCTGTAGCCCTGCACTGCGCCTAGCCTAGGACTCGGTAAGTGTCTGCTGGAGGAACTGAATCAGGAGTGCACTGCCGGCCAAACCCTCATCTCTCTTGGAAATGCCCAGGGTTCGCCTGAGAAGTGTGCCTTTTCATAGCCGACCCACCAGCCTGGCTTCAGACTGTGACTGACAAAGAGAAGAAAATGGCCAGAAAAGGCAAGAGGGAGGATTCAATGAAACATGAGTAAGGATGAGTTGATTTCAGGAACACCAGCAGGGCAGAGGAGGTGAAAGCAAACTGGATGGGTGTTCACGTGTGTGCTAGGTGGGTGCTGGCGATGGGGACAGCGGGTTTGTCTCCCTGCCCTCTCTGCTTACACATTTGACATTTTTGTGATGGAAAGATTTGAAGACAAAGGCCAAGGAGAAGGAGGAGAAGCAGCAGGTTTGCAGACTCAGAGGAGGCGCCAGGGGAGGGATATGAGACTGGGGGTTGGGATAGGGGTCTCCCTCCATGGGGGGATATCCTCCTCCCTGGCGGCACTCCTGCCCTCCAAGCACCTCTCCTCCTGTGCCTCTATGCCCCCCCCATTCGTGTATACTGCTCCCCAACCCATCGAGTCTAGAACATCCCAGATGGGAATGGGAGGCCCTCAGAGCCGGGCTCTACTTCAACTAATTGTCACACGTGCAGGTGGGCAACCCCTCCTCCATGTGTGATAAGTCACAACAGATCTCCCGGGGCAGAACAGCCTGGATGTTTCTTAAATCACACCAAGCAGTGCCCTCTACAAGCAAGGACACACCCCGGGTTGTAGGAGCCGCCTGGGTAGAAGTTTCTGCACTCTGGGAGCCTTCCTGGGGCCGTGGAGGCCCGTGCAGACCACCCTCTGCCAGGGCTGTGCACGCGCGGGGACTCACAGGGTGCTCCCTGCGGCTGGGACTCGCCCGTGGGTCACTGTGGTCAGATGATGAGCAGTCACTCTGGCCACCAGGCGCAAAGCGCTGTATCAATCTCATCCGCAGGTCTTTCCACGGCGATCCCCTGTACCCGCACGGATTTAGGGGTGAACAAGCCCGAGCCCCTCCAACAGAAGAGCCGAACTTCCTCCGCCCACTCTTGGTGCTCTTTCCTACCGCCAGACCATTGAAAGAATGATATTTGTAATGGAGATGAGGCCCGTCCTTTTGCGCGGTGTAGACAGACAGGAAGGAGATTCCAGAGAGAAACGCCACAGCAGCAGATGAATGTAAATGACGCTTTTCCACGGGGTGCGTGTAAAATGCCGTTTGTACCAGGATCTCAAAGCTCTCCGGGGCTCAAGGCCTCGACCGGCACTCACGCAGGGTAAACGCGAGAAACGGTCAGGACTGAGAAAGTCACTTGTGGTTAAAAAGGAACAAAAGTCCAGACTCTCTTCACATGCAATATTCTTGCCTTCTGGGCAGTAAAACAAAAGTGTGCAGATGGAGAATGACATCTGTGGATTCTGGCTCCACGTCTTAAATGGGAAAAATGTAAATAAATATGTAAAAAATTGTCATATGTGGATAATACCCGCGGTTCACCCAGTAGTTACCATTCTGCCCAAGATTTGCATGTGATGGATTCTATTACTGGGAGCCCCGTGACTGCATTGCACTGAGAACATAAAATTGAGCTCTTCAGTGCCCATGAGGAAGACAAATGTTACAGAAACGTTCGGTAAAGAGGTCCAGGCAGCGGCCATGACACTTGATGCTTTTGCACTAAGCGATGCATTCCTTTTGTTCTCTCCGCTGGAAGCCTCCTCGTAAATGCTTAATAGCTAAATGATTCATTAGGGTCTGCAGAGGCCAAGCCCTCAACTGGAAAGGCTGAGAGAACCCACAAGCAGCGCCTGACTGTGGCATTGATTTGAAGGTTCATTTGAGAATTCTTTTCTTCTTACTCTGAGCCTAAGGTGCAAGTGCAGCATGAATAAATGCTTGGGCTCCAGCCACCAGTGAGTGACTTTGACTTGTGACTTTGAAACTGTTCCTAGGATTCATGTAGGGTAATAATCAGCTTCGGAGGATAAACCTCACCGAGGCCTTAAGAACACTTGTGCTGTGGAAGGACTGCTCCGCAGACATATCACTTGCCTTGTATTCTGAAAGTCCCCGCGCGCTTCCCTTGCAAAAGAATCTGAGTTCATCTGGGTGTCTAGCAAAGGAACGCCTTCCAAAGCTGCCGAAATCATGTCCAAATAGTTTCAAATTCCTTGCTTACATGTTATTTGTTTACAGAACAGCAATGAAATAACTATCACCTACTAATTGCATAAGGTACCGTGTGGTTGCAGCCACGAGCGTCTTGCTAGGTCACAGGTAAGTTGCACATCGAGGTCTGCACTGTCTCATCCTTTAAACGTCTTCCCCTCTCGTCACATTAGAGTGTACAAGGAAAAGATGGATCAGGAACTTGGCAATTGTTCTGGACTTAAAGAGTGGCTAGCACCTGGCTTTTGATACCACGGTGTGTCTAATGTAGTCTTTCTGAAAGCAGTGGTTTATAAACTTTTTATCACACCACGATTAGGATTAACAAATTTTGAACACACAGCCCCAATATGCATTTATTTATTTATTTATAAATGATATACTAACAGTAATAAAGTAACATAAAAATAGAAAAATAGAGAATTTTAAAAGTCTAAAGCAATGAATGTTTGTAATACTTTTATTTTGACTGCAAACTCGTTCTGTTGTCACTAATATTTTTTAAAAGAAATTAAAGTGGTTGACCAGGTTTCTTTTGTTTTGGGGACTCCTGGTTGAAAAGTTTGTGTTATAACATTTGAAGTGGTTGTTTTAAGTTCAGTTTATTTTAAAACTTGTTTGTCATGGCTTAAAATATCTCAAAAGATAAGTAGTTCGGAAGAATCCCATGGTCTCAGGAGCTCGCCAAGTCACACGGCCCATTTCAATTGTATCTACAAATTACGCAAAGGTTTCCTCTGAAATGTGGCTAGTCAAATTTCCACCTTCCCTGAAGTCCATCGGTCTTTCTTACAAACCAATTGAATGGTATCACGGAATAATTCAGATATTTAGCTAGCTGCTTTACATGTAATTTGCTTGCTCTGTGCATGAGGAAGAAAGGTCAATTGAGGGTTGTCAGGGAACAAAATCAAGAACAGGATGTATCAGAGGGAGGAGAGAGGAAAAACCCTGCTGGCAGCCTGGGAGCCAGGACTGCAGACACATTTGGGGGGTAAACACATCAGCTGGCGGCTGACAAAGAGGTCAGTGTGGGCATTCTGAACAGGCCAACTCCCGGATCAGTTAAGATGTGGGGAGGTCTTTCCGAAGCTCTGCAAGTGTGGCTGGGAGGAGGCTCCGGGTCTGGGGGGTTTCATTCGCAGCCTCCCGCCCCTTAGCACTCCCACCTTAGCTAAGCTGGATCTGCCCCGCTGGCCTCCTTACAACTCCTCGGGTTTAAAACGCAAACTCTCCATTTGGAAGATTTTTAAACACGGTTAGAAGTTTCAGTTTCTCAGTTCAGTGTACAGATACGACTTTTTTTTTATAAGCTACCCATCATTTTTAGCCACAAAATCACCTAACATTGGAGAGCTGTCCAAACATCTATTTTCAAAAATGCCCTTTGCAGAGGATGAGGTTCTTTTGAAAACTGATGACTTTCTCACGCATTGTTAAAATATCCCTCCACCTTGAAGGAACAGATTAAGTCTGTTTACTTTTGTTTATTTTTTGTGAAACTCTCTACATAGCATCCCAATGACAGCCACTAATCACAGAAGAGATGAGAAAATATGGCACTTTTTATAAAAGGAAATACAGCAGCTCGTTTTTAAAGCTTGACGACTCTCTTGAGTGCTTTGTCACAAGGTGATCTGTGATCTCTGTGTGGCATGTCAGTTTCAAGGTCACCACCCCTCTCATTACAAAACTCAGACAGCAGCCTCTCAAGGCTTTGTTTTGTCACCACATGTAACCATGTGGATGGCCCATTGTCACATGTAACCATGTGGATGGCCTCCAACAGCCCACTGAAGCCACCATACGCTGTGGCCCAGAGACACCCAGTGCCCCTCCTGGGGGAGCTTAGTCGTCCCTATCACACCTCTGCTAAGCTTGGCCACAGGTCTCGTTTCGGACAAGTGTGGGGCAGTGGTGTCAGCCACTTGCATTAGGGTCTACTCTGAAGTTCAGCATTCACTACCTGCCCCTCCAGCTGGTGGCGCTGCAGGCTGAGGTTGCTGTCCTGGAGCAAGGGTGACCGGACTAGCAAAAGCATGCCCCAAATGTCGCATGGGACAAACTTACACTGATATTTGGGGCATTCTTACCCTGAACATTTTTTCCTAGTTCATCTGAAACTTCGGTTTAACAGAGCATCCTGTATTTTACCTGCAACCCCAGCTGAAAGTCCCTGACATTGGGGAATCGTTTGTTTCGGTGGTGGAAGGCGACCAGTCGTATTGGCCCAATAGCCCGGTGCACCATGGCCCAAGGAGAGGCACTCGGGTCTGTGCATTTTTGAACTCTCAGCGAGGCTTCATTTTGCCCTTACTTTTCAGGTTTTCTTTTAAAAAATGAAATTACAGTTCTTCCCGCACCCCAAAATGTTGTCTTTGGAGATTATATCCAGAGGTGGTCAGGTACTAGTAAATCTCACTAAAAATGTACTTTCCTCGACACTACCTCAGAGGTACGGATTTAGACTCTGGGGGCGGCTGCAGGTCTCCTCGCTTAAGTCTCTCTGGTGATTCTGAAAGAAATTGAAGTTCCACTGGCTTGTGTCTGCCATTTAGCTTTTCAGAAGGCTACCTGGGAGTACTACCTGTGAGAACTGGTTACTATTCCTGCCTTTGTACTAACTAGCTTTGTAGGATATACGCGTCAATTCTATTCTCCTCTCTAGACTGCATTGCTCTCATCTAAAGACAGATGGGTTTGGTTCAGATGACGCCGAATCTCTCCTCCAGCTCAAAACATCTAGGACCAGGAGTCAGGAGCTCAGGGCCTTTCAAGGTCCAGCATGCAGAGTACACAGGTGAGGCTGGGTAGGTGTGACACCAGGCCACGGAGTGGGGACTATGGCAAACTGACCGCGGGAGCCTCATTCCAACTGTTCCCTGATGGTTCCCCTCTTTCAGGTGGTGCTGTCTGGGGACTCGGAGTGCCCTAGGCACATCTGCCTGACATATCATTGTTTTCCTGGATAGCTTTCTTAAAAGATTTCTAAATTTGCTTTGGAAAATACTGTATGCTGTGGGTTGTATCACTTTATAGTTGATTGGGATTTCTCCGCAATCATGCATGCTGGGAGCACTTTTGTAATCAAAGGAAGTCTAACCTACAAATTTTAGAGTGGAACAAACTGCAATACTAACTTTAATAATTAAAGACATTGACACTGAAACATTTGGGAGATACTTTATGAAGCATTTTTAGCTTTGATTTTGCAGATTTAAAAAATATTTCAGAGCCAACGACATTGTTTTTATGTCTCAAACGTTTTGATAGGAGTTTTAAAAGCCTGTTGGCAGTAGTCTTTCCACCTGCCTTGCCTACGGGCTAAAACAGCGCCTGCCTGGTGTTGGTAAAACAGGGATGATCACACAGGACACTGTCCGTTGATCAGGGTTGGCAAGGGGGACAGGAGCTCAGGGTCGGCAATGGGGGCAGACACAAATAGGTCATTCTTCAGTTAAGTGACAAGTGTGGGATAAAGCCACACACAGGCTTTGGGAACGAAGAAAGGGACCCTAAGGGGGAAGAAAAGGGGGTGTCGGGATGAACTATCAGGGATGATACCTGAGGCCATCTAGAGGAATAAGCCAGGGGAGGAAGGGAAAGATATTCTGGGCAGAGGAAAAGCACCAGCAACACTGACTTCTAAAACAACTTGTTCCATAAGCAGAAAACTATAAGCAGTTTATTTATTCAACAAACACTTCTGAAGTGGTGAGAGAGACCATCAGGCACTGGGGAGGCAGGTAAATGGGAGAGTGCAGACTGGGGACAAGACCCAGGGTAACGGCACCCACAGTGCAGAGCAGGCCACAAATGATGAAGTGCATCCTCCGAGGGGTGCTGGGAGCTGGGGGATGGGGGGCGGAGGGAGGCAGGCTCTGGCACAATACAAAGATGAACATGACCCTCTTAAAATGTGCAATTCTGGAAGTAATGATCCATTTCCGCACATTACATTTCAATCACTTATATGAGAAGCAATGATAATAACTTTAGAAAACCCCACAGCACATAAAAGTTTTGAATGGGGAAAAGAAAAATTAATAAGCACTCAGAGCTAGCTACAAGAATATATTTATAAACTTTATATAACTCAGGTGTACCCAATTTCTCCTGCCCTCAGGGACCACCCTCTATCCCTACCTAAACCTCTCCCGTCCCAGCCCTGCTAGTGGCCCCAGGAAACCCGGCCTCCCCTCAGACTTCCCTCCATCAGGGAGCCCCTGAACCACCCCGGCCCCCTGCCCCCATCCCCTCTGTTCCCAGGATCCCATCTGCGGCTCTCTGTCGGTGCTGAGTTCCTGGCTTTCTCCATGTCGTTCTTCCCTCCTTTTTCGCAGGCTGCTCCAGCACACTGTCCCACTTGGCAACATCAGCAAGAGCTCAGGCGCTTATTTCTCAAGAAGTCTGCAATCCATTTGAGAAAGGAATTACTGCTGCCTCAGGAAACCCCTTCTTACGAAGAATTATACAATAAAAACAATAGAATTTAAAGACTAGTAGAAGCAAAATTATATATATATATAATTTTGGGGTGCTCATTATATATATATGTATATATATATACACATATATATGTATATATATATATATATATATATACCTAAAAGTTTTTTAAAAATTACATTTTACTATAAAATACAGGCATTCCTTGGAGATGTGGCGGGTTTGGTTCCAGAGCACCATCGTAAAGCAAGAATGGCGATAGAGCGAGTTGTCACCTTCTTGCTGGTGGAGGGTTTTGCCTTCAGTTTGTAAAAAACGCAACACCTGTGAAGTGCAACAAAGTTAACCACAATAAAACGAGGTGTGCCTCTAATGCATAATTAGAAAGAAATAGGAAAACAAAGAAAGCTTTAAAGAATACATTTTAAATCACTTCATCTCACCATTCATGTTTTTATGGACATAAATACAGCAATAGACATGTTTTTAAAGTTAGGATTGTATTGCGTATTTGCTTTTTAAAATATTATCACTCAACGTCATATCATGTACAATTTAAATGTTCTTGAAAAAGAAGTTAATGGTTACACAATAGTATTATGTACCAAAAGTAGACTTAACCATCTTCCTAATATTAGATATTTAAGTTGTGTTCATTTCTTTTACTATAATAACAATGTATTGCTTACCAAAAAAATAATTGGGTGCCAAATACCAACAGAAAGTTATAAATATCAAAATCAATACATATTGACGTGTCTACAAAATGTCCTATTACATCAAATTCCTTGTTAAATACAACCCTGAAAAATGTTTTGCTCGATTTGAAAACAATTTGCTAGTTGAGCTCGTTGGGTCACAAGGATTTCTGAATATGCACGTAGTTATCAGAGCCTAATGTAAATTGATGAAGCCGTATAGCTGCAAGACAAATTAATTAAAAAAAAAAAAACTTCCAGTATTTTACCGCAAAGCAAATTTTTATGACGAATGTGGCTTTATTTAACAACGCTTGATATGACACTGGGTGCGGAGTCCGAGGGTAAAACAGCCTACTAGAACCTGCGAAGCCTTAAAACCGCCCCGGCAGTTTCTCTCGCTCCCAGCTACCCAAAGCGCCGGCGTCCTCTCCCGGGAGCCTGTTAGAAATGCAGACGCTCAGGCTCATCCCAGACCTGCTGCATCAGAATCTGCCCGTCAGCTCGACCCCCAGGGGCTTCCTGGACCACCTGGAACACCCGTGGCTAGTGCCCGGGACCTGACAAACCGCGGGCTCTCTGAAGATGCTGCGACCGCGGCACCTGGCAAAGACCTTGTGGAGGGACCACCGCCTCTGAAGCCCGGCGCTGCACCTACACCCGGGACTGCGGTCCACCCGGGCATTGTGATGCGGAGACAGGACCCCCCAGGCGGGGCGGGCTCGAGGCTGAATGCCCCTCACCTGGGCACGTCTTCGTGAGCCCGTTTGTAAACCCAGGGCGCACTGAAGGCTGGGGAGAGAAGACTGCTAACACTGCACTAGATTACGTAACGGACAGCAGCATTCCCCGCCTCCGCAGCGAGGACCCGGCGACACCACTGTGCCCCGAGCCCAAGTGCCAAGAACTATTTGCCAACAAAGACCAGCAGTGCGCAGGGGGTGGAGTGTAAAAGTCAGATACCGCGAGAAGTGGTCTTCAGGGGTGGCTCTGACGGCGCAGGCGCACTACAGCTCTCGCCCCGCCGCAAAGGTGGCTGCCCCCGGGGGAAGCGCGGCCGGGCCTCTGGCACAAAGCTCGCGAGATTTGGACGTGCCACAGTTATCCTTCCTGTGAGAGACCGGAAGTGCGGCGCGAGGGGCGTTTCTGGGGCGTCTCTGGGGCGTTTCTGGCGCCTTCTTTGCTGTGCAGCCGCGTAGGTGGGCCCCGGTTCCTGTAGCGGCGCCTCGGGTGCTGCTTCGCCTCGCCTTCTCTGGACCGAGTTGATGGGGGACTCCAAGGAGGCCGGGGCCGAAGCTCCGCCGGCCGGGACCACGGCTCGCGGAGGACTCAGTCTACTGCCCCCGGGGGAGGCTGAGGAACCTTCTGCACAGGTGAGTCCGCGGGGCGTGACCGCAGGACGTTCCGCCGGGGAGGGATGTCACGGTTCCCGGCGGCCTCTGGCGCTTTCCCCGCGCCTCCCTGGCAGCCCCCTAAAACGGGGCTTGAGTCTGTATGCCTGTCGTCCGGTATCCAGGTATTGCAAGTCATTTGTGTCAGAAGCTACCCTGGTTGCCCTGGTTACCCCCTGGGAAACCGATCGGTGAGCTAGACACTTTCTCTGCTGTCAAGGCTGGTGCGTGTAAACTGTACGTGCTTCCAAAGTGTGGCACAACCGTGCAAAGAAGGAGGAAGACAAGAGGGTTTCGGGGAGGAGCTCCCCGAGGTGGGACCGGGCACACCTGAAGGATGCTAAGTGTTTGCTGGGGATCGCGTGAGAGGAGCGTAGGGTGTCGCGGACGCGACCCTGGGCTTGCGGGGAGGGCGGTGCAAGTGGCGGCTGGGAGGAGCCCCCAGGGCCGCCGCCAAGAGTCAGAGAGTCAGAGGATTCGGTACTAAACGTTTGCTCACTCAGACCCACTGTCTTACCTCAAACTGCTTTCTAAATGGTGTGTGGTATTGAAATTAAAATACGTCTTTGGTGCTGGACAGGTTTTATCGAACGTTGCATTTAGTTAACATGATAGTGTTGACGCTCCTTGGTTCCTGCTTCTCCAGTTTCAATGAATAACATGTAAAAGGTAGATTGGTTGTCCTGCTTCCCAGCTGATAACCATAACCATCCTACTCCTTGACTTCTGTTTTATATTTGAAACAACTTTGTTAAAAAAGAGCTAATTAAATGTGACAGATTATGCTCCCATGTGTAGGTGCTATTAGTAGCACGTGACATACAGCCTGCTGAAGCCTGATGTAGCGGGTCCTTGGTTTCTTTTTATAAAAAGGTGGGATCTTTTCGTTCTTGGGGTGCTCATTAAAGTTGCGTTCCATATGCTCACCAGGGATCAGCTCAGTGTCTTGGAGGCAGCGAAGTGAAGAGCCGCGCGGTGGTGAAGTACTCTTCGGCCCCTCCGCGAGCCGCGTTCGCGCGCCTGGAAGAGAAGACAGACTTGAAACTCCCACCTGCCAACTGGTTGCGAGAGAGCGCCAAGCTGGGGCCGGCAGGAACTACCATTCTTGGCAACAGTAAGAAGAGCAAGCCATTTTCAAGGTAAACTTCAACCAGTGGTTCGTGTGTTCTTTTCTTCCAAGGTTTTTTTAAAATTTATTTTTAGAGAGGGCAATGTCGACTGGTTGCCTCTTGAACCCGCCCCGTAGCCAGGATGTGCCCGGACCGGGCGTGTCTCTGGCCGCCCTTGGCTGCGCGGACCATGCCCAGCCGGGCCCCTCGGGGCAGGGCTCAGTCAGTGGTGTATTTACTGCTGCTCCAAAGCCCCGCTCCGCCACTCAAGTCTGATCCTTGCTTTTCAGTTTAGCTTGTAATGCTCATTAGTGTGCCTTTCAGAGCCCGGTCTTGCTGATTATATAACGTGAAGGTAGCAATTGCGCATGCTTCTTTCAAGTCTGCATCCCGTTATCAACAAAGCTGAATTTTGACCCCTAAAATTCAGTCAGATGCTTTATTTTTAGCCAATTTACACACCTTTGGGATATGTGACTACAGAGCCCCGGTGACACGGGAGGGGGAAAGCCACTGACACTGCCTCATCTGCCCTGGGGCGTTTCCATTAAATGGCCTGGGTTGTCTGGTCCGAAAAAGCTCCACGCAGAAATCCAGCTTGGTGGGTGACTTGTACCCTAACTTTGGCACTTGCTGGAAACCCTGCTGGTGCTGTTGGAATGAGAGAGGAGCCTAGGGTCTTACTGAGACTAAAGTGTGAGCGTCCATAGTCTTACCGACCGGTGAGCGTGTGGGGCTCTCTGTTGTCCACAGCGAGCGCCCTAAGTGCATTAATACCTTCGGAGCCAGTGGTTCGGGAATTGCCCTAGTGCCACTCAAGGTAAAAGTTACACTTGCAAATGTTGTTTGTAGCAATATTCCTACAAGCAGAAAGTTGGAAGTAGTCCGTAAGTCTTCTTTTAGACAAATGGCTTAATAAATTAGGATGTGTGAACACTGTGAAATGTTATGAGTGATTTCAATGGTAATTATATTGACTACGTACATTCTGTTAAGTACTTTACATGTTGATGTCACTTAATTCTAACAGCAACCCTTCGAGTTAGGTGCTGTTGACTACTTTTCACAAGGCAAAACTGAAGCCTAGAAAGGTTAAGGGGCTTGCCCAGACCACCTAGTAAGTTATCAGAGCAAGCTGTGAAGTGAGGTGGTCCTGGGTATGAGTCCTGGCTCCCTGCCACTCACTCACTGAAAAATGCTGACCTCAGATGCACGTCAGGCTTGTAGATTGTAGACGAGCCTCATGTGGGGTCTGGCACATTTTTTTTTTTTCTTTTTTCCTTCTGGCTGAATTGGGGTCGGGTGTACTTTTTTTTAATATATGTTTTAAAAGAGTAGTATTGTATATTATTTGGAACACAGTCCCAAAGACTGAAGTTCTGCTAAATGTTTTTCTTTCTGTTTTCCTCACCTTCCCACCTAAAAAGAATAACATCTTGAACTGATTTCTTTTGGAGATTTTTTGGGGTTTGTGGTTACACAAATGAAAGTACCGTAATTGTCCATTGTTTTTATTCTAGATGTTTCTATGAATTGCTTCTCATGATTATTACTCTTTTATCAAATCCAAGCTGCCATTGACTATACATAACACCGTTATTGTGTATACCACCTAGAAGGAAAAACTAGTCCACTGGACTGGTGTCAGGCACCCTGATGTCAAAGATGTCAGAGGTGGCAAATGTGCACCCCAGAAGGGCGAATGACGGTGTTCTGTGCTTAACTGTGCCTGCGTCATTATGCGCGTGACCTTCACAGCCTTTTCCCCTCCATTAGCTTTGGGATGGCGTATGACTTCATCGATTCAGTGGGGAACGATGTGGATGTTGTCTCGGACTCGGAGGTGAGTGTCCGTATTGGGGAGTGTGATCAGGGCATCCCTGCCGGGCACTCGTAGTGTGCTCTGCTCTGTGGTCCTGGAAAACTGGTGACGGAAGTAGATAGCTGTCTGCTTATCGAATGCCTCTTTGGTCATTAAAGTAACACTCTTGAACACGTCTCCTTTTTCCAGAGAGGAAGGAACAAGCCCCAAATGCTGGCAGTGGTAGTAATACTAATAGTGGTGGTTGCATTTTAAAACCGGCAGTTACAAGTGATTAGAATGTTCGGGATGATTTTGTATGTTACCAGTTGAGAATTAGAAATGCTGCTTCTAGCAAAATCAGTTGCTCCTTGGTCAGTTTCATCTGGTATGCTGAAAGCCTAGGTCGGTGCAAGTGTGACCTATCGCTTAACTTCAGGAAATTCTTTCATGTAAAACTACACCTGCGAGCATCAGTTAGGTTAACACAGTGTGACTTGTAAAGTGCGGGTGATTGAAGCTTTAAAGATCTGTCTTCTTTGTGTTTGTATTTAGCTCTCTGTAAAGTACAGTTTGTATAACCTTAGGCAAATAAGGTTTTATGCTTTAAAATTGAATGAAGTTAAAAATGGAAAGATCCTGAATCACACTACAAACATCTTTCTAAACTCTTTTTTTCTCTTAAATTTTTAAGAACATAAAAAAGCTCCTGAAGATCCCCTACAGCAAGTCCCACGTAAGCATGGCCGTGCACCGCGTGGGAAGGACTCTCCTGTTAGATGAGCTGGACATTCAGGAACTCTTCATGAGGTCGTCGCAGGTACTGCTTTTGGTGGAAAACCACCTGAAAAGCATTAACAACTTAAAGGCCTTAGAAATATGATTGTTTCAAAGAAAGGTAGAAGTGGAAACATAATTTGAGTGCTTCAGCAACAGAGAAATGAGAAGTTTCACTGATAATAAAAAAAAGCTTTGGTAAAAAATAGGAAAGAGACTTGGCAAGAAACTTACTGATACCGACAGCCAGGATTCTTGCGGGGAAAATGATGGCACCAGTGAAGGAAGCTGTGGAAATCCTGCAGTTGAAGGCACTAGTTTAAATTTTTGGAAAGCCCTTTGATGTCTCCATTAAAGAGATTCTCAAGAAATAGGACTGCCAGGAGATGTGAGAAACGGTACAATTCCTACAAATCCATAGTTACTAGAATTAAAGGTTCTCTTAAAAGCAGAGATTCTCACCCTATATTGGTAAATGACGTTTTCTCCCAAGATATTGATGATGGATCTCTTGTAAAAAAGAACCATGGTGCTGTCCCCAAGGCTTACTCTCCATTTCTATGCGTGACTTTTCATGGGCTGTTTGCAAATAGTTTGTGGTTCTACCAGTCCCATAGGCTATTCTTTAAAGACTGTTCCTGCAGTGCTTTGCTACAGGAAGGTAAGTTACTGCGATTTAAATTGGCGTTTAAAGTAAATGTCATTCCCTTTGCAAAGACCGCAGTTCCGTTCAGTCTGATGCATATGTGCTCGCTGCTGGGCCAGGTCTTGGGTTGACAGTGGCCAAATCACAGTCCTTGCTCCCCGGCTGCTTACAGCTTTGGTGTTACACACACACAGATCATTTCAGTACGTTGTGCACAGTGGAGCTTTTCCGGGCACCGGAGAGGATGTCACGGCGAAGGGTCACCTCTGCTCTCCTGGCTTAGGGAAAGGAGGAGGCTGGGAAAGACGGGGAGATTTTCTAAAAGTGATGGGAGTTGAATCTGGAAAGATAAGTGCTTCAATATGTATTTATGAAATAGTACTCAAAAAATAAAAAGTACTTCCGGTAAAAGAGTAATAGGTAACAGATGGTTCTGATGTATTGATCAGTTTCTTCTGTTTTTCAGACTGGGGATTGGACATGGCTGAAAGAGTTTTATCAAAGACTGATCGACCAGAAGTGGCAGAGGAAGAAGAAGAGCAAAGAGCACTGGTACCAGAAGGCTATTCTTTCCAAGTTTTTGTATTACAGGTATGGGCTGCTTGCTCATGTTACCTTAAAAGGAAAATTAAATTCTGATTGAAAAGTGAAGCCAATAACAATAATAATCTAAGGCCTGCCACTGTGATATTGTTGGCATTTCAATGTCTTATTTTTTTTTTAAGATTTTATTTACTTATTTTTAGACAGAGTAGAAGGGAGGGAGAAAGAGAGGGAGAGAAACGTCAATGTATGGTTGCCTCTAGTATGCCCCCAACAGGGGACCTGTCCCACAACCGAGGCTTGTGTCCTGACTGGGAATCAAACCTGTGACACTTTGGTTCACAGGCTGGTGCTTAATCCCCTGAGCCACACCAGCCAGGGCTCAATGTCGTATATTTTTTTTAAAAAATAAGACTTAGGTTTGATTACAGAGTCTAGTTTTTAAATAGTAGTCGACTTACATGAGCTTAACTTGAGCAGCAGTGTGATACCTTCTGTTTCCGACGCGGCCAGTATCAATGGCGATGGAGCCGCGCAGCCCGTCCCGTCTGCGGCGGAGCCGCAGGAACCGTCCAGCTCCCCTCAGACGCAGGACTCTGACGGGGCTTCATGGCCCGCCCCCTTTGACATGCCTGCTTCCGTTTCCGAAGATCCCAGTGCTTCCAGCCAGGTGAGTTCGTGCTGAGATGCTACTTCAGTGAACTCATTTATGAAGACAAAACCAATTATCTTGTTAATAGAAATAGATGAATGGGAGTAAAAACTATTCTGTCAATTCATGTCTCCCAATCAGAAAACAGCACTTCTTTTAGTTTTACAAGATGGAATGTACAAGAGATATGAATGACTAGATCAGATTTTTTTAATTAAATCAAAATATTTAAAAATTTTTATCAGCATTTAAAATAGCTCACCAGTATGATTCTCAATACTGATTATCTCCTTAAAATCACTAGTATTATAATATACAGTAAATGTAGTATATTTTAGACATCAGGTGAATAGTAAATGCTTATGAAATATTGACTCAGACTTGTTTGTAATTGGAATACTGACTTTAACTTGTAGTCAGATTATCAGGCCTCAAATCACCCTTAAGATTTTCTGGATGGAGTTCCTGAGACTTTAACCCACATCAGTCTCATAAAGCTTTTAGAAAGGAAAAGAGTGGAATAGTGTCTGGTTTCTTCTTATTGCTCGTTTAGCTTTATTGCTGTTTCTATCAAAGAAAGAAATAATCCCGTGGGTGTGAATTGTACATGTCTGTTTTCAGGAAAATATATTGACAAACTCGAAGAGGGTAAAAATACGATCTTTAACTTGGTAAATTGTTCTCACCTAGTGCAAATTATTCATCCAGGTTGTTGCTATCTTGACAAATGATAGGATTGCAAGGAAGCAAATACATTTAACTTGGTTGTAACTTTAGTAGATTTTAAGATGGAGAAATCTCATTAAACTGTGTAATGAATTCATAAGTTTCCTAAGTTGGGAAAAACTAAGGAAATGGAAGGAGGGAGTTAGCACGCAGGCTGGTGCAGTGGTGACCACTGGGGGTGGGCTGTGGTGTGAGTGAAAAGGGACTGGGGGGCTGGGTGCTAGAAAGGCCCCAGGTCCTGATGTGGGGGCTGGCGACACTGGTCCTGTGCTTTGTACTTAGTCATTATGCTGTGTTATTTGTTTTACACACTTTCCTGTATGTGATTATATTTCACCAAAGGAGTTTTTAAAAGTTCTTTTTGTCTTCCTTGACTGCAAAACCCACACAGTGCAGAAGACTCACGATAGAAACACCAGTCTCCTACCGCCCATCTCCCCTCTCCCATTCTGTTCTCACCTCGGGTTGCGATCGCTATGCAAGGTCCTGGAGGGTTTTGAGGATCTGTAGACTGGCATGTGGAGGTAGTGAGCTGGTTCCTGGTTAATGCGTCTCGTACCATGTACTTCATACCATGTGTGTGGTGTGTGCGTGTATACCATTTTTCCATCCTCAGAGCTGCGTATGTGTCCAGTATGGATGGTATCATTTTTCGGATGAGAAAACTGAAGCTCATAACGAGCAGAGGTTTGTCCGCGGTCACACAGCCGGTGGCATCTGAGCTAGGGTCCAAACGCTGATCTTGGTGACTGCAGAGGCCTGTCGCTCGCCACCCTCTGCTGTGTCCACGTCCTCCACACGTTTGGAAGGGCCTCAGGGCAGTCAGGTAGTCTTAGCAGTGGCATGTTCCCGGGAAGAGCTGGCCTGCCATGAACATAATCTTTGGCAGGCTCTTTTCATAACATGTTATGCAGCCTAGATTTCAGCATTTACGGACTTATTTTTATTCGCAAGCCACTACCTCATGAATTCTTGTTCCCCAAACCGAAACTGCTAGTTTCAGGCCTGGGTTAGCAGTAGTCGGTGAAATAGGTATCTCCGGTGTGGTCTTAGAGCCGGACACACCTGTAGCTGGAGCGTCGTAGCCCGTAGCCCGTAGCCCGTAGCCCGTAGCCCAGAGCCCAGACCCTGGAGCAACCACCTGGCAAATAGGACTTTGGGAGCTGGTCCACAGGTTAATAACTTGGCCGTATAAATAAATAGTAAAGTCGGAAGCTCCGTTAGGGTTAAGAAGTCAGGACGCAGCAGAAGCACTGGACATTCACTCTTGCAGCCCTGGCCTTAGAGTCACACATGCACTTAACTTCGCAGGCAGGCGTAAGCCTGTTTGCACACACACATAGTGGGGAGGCGAGAGTTCATGGACAAAGCAGTGTGCGTGCACACATGCACACTCGTCTTGGGGCTGTCGTGGCACCGACCTGAAGAACTAATGTTTCTTAATGGCAGCTGCCCTAATGATCGGAAAATTGAGTGGTGAACTCAGTTTACCCGTTGTCAAAAGTTCCCTTTTCTAGAAGTGTTTTCCAAAGCTGTTCCATAGACCGTATGAGGAATAAAGAGTTCTGAGATTAAATACACTTGAGAACGTTGGATTACACGGAGGTGAAGTAGATTTGTCTACTGTGGGACCCATAAGAGGCTTTTTTAATGGTAATAAGCATTGTTACTCCCCCAAAACAAGTCTGCAGTAATTAGCATTTGCCAGAACTTACTCAGGAAATCTTCCACCAAGTGTCCCAAGGACCACGTCCTGTGGAATACGTTAATAAATGCAAACGGGCTGGGCCATGACGGGAGTCTCAAAAGTATGGCTGGGGGTTCTTGGGAATAGTTTAATTTTGTAGAGGTGGTGTAGGCTAAAGAGCAGTGGTATTGAAATTCACCCAAAAAAAGAGAAAAATTTAAAACTTTGAAAGCTGAAATAATCTTGAGTCTTTTTGGAGTAAGACACTAGTGTGATGAGCTTGTTACAGTAGCTGTAGTAGCTGAGGGGGGTGTAGGTCACAGTGACGAGAGCTGGCTACAGCTGTGTCTTAGCCAGATTCCTGAAAGTCGGTTTGAGGCGTCTGCTGTGAGTGCTTAGGTAAGGCTCTTAAACAGTAGGCCGTGTGTAAGAGCCTCTGGCAGCAGAGTCACTCCTTGTCCTTGCACTTTCCACAGGGAGGTGAGCCTCTTGAACCCTCATACATAGTGGGGCATGTGGCCTCAGCGCCTAAAGAACAAACCCTAACTGCTCTGTTCAATGACGGGGAGAACAGTCAGGTATGCCTGCCGCGGTGCCCACGTTGAGACACGAGTCTGCGATCTCCTTCGCTATTCGAAAACTAGTCCCGGTTGGACTTCATAGGGGAAAAAACCCACTTGATCCCGAAAACCGCTCTCTAAATATTTCTGACCTTACAGCCTGTCTTGTTAATTTACTTTGTCTCCTTTTTCTTTTCCTTTTTCCAGTCTTTCTGTGGATCATGGGGGGGAGCGGAATTATCGATCTCCTGTTTATTATATAATGATCTTGCCTGTTTTAAATCAAAGGGTCTTAAAAATGACTTTGTTCGGAACATTTTGTGGACATTTGAAGATATACATATGCTGGTTGGCTCCAACATGCCCATATTTGGAGGAGGCAGATACCCCGCAGTCAGCTTACGGCTCAGGTAAACCGCACTCGTGTTCCTTTAGAGTCACTGCCTGTCTGCTCTCACCTGTCTGTCTGGGCATCACTGCCTCTCTCTAGTTTTTTTAACCCTCCCTGTCCTTTGCCAGTTGAATTGGCACAGTGAGAAAGGAGCTATTATCAGCAAGTGCTGAAAGCCCTATAGCTGGGGTTTTCGTTACAGTCCTTGCTAAACAGAGTCAGAGGTCTGTTGTACTGGCCTACTCTTAGGTCTGCATCTGCAACTTGTGAAAATGTAGTAGAACTTAATTAATTAGTGAGCAAGGTAGTTGTCCAGCTTCCTGTTCACTGTGAGCATTTTTCCTCCTGTGCCAAGAGTGTGTGTTCATGGCAGCCGGTGTGGATTCTCACTCGGGCATTGCCGTGCATGGCGGTCGGCAGCCGGTGTGGATTCTCACTCGGGCATTGCTGTGCACGGTGGTTGGCCTGTCCCCTCAGGTTGTTCGAGGAGCATGCAGGAGGCCCACAGTCACCTGCTACCGTCTTTCCTTCTGTTCCTACAGAAATCTTACGGATACCAGTTAGAAATGCAAGCAGAGCTTATGAAAAGATGTTAAATGTAACACCCCACGCGAGCTGCGTGTGCTTATTTCATCAGCACAGGAAACTGGCATTTTCCATCTAGGGAGAATAGGTTAACGTAGTTAAACGGGAGACATGAGTCTCAGATCATTCATTATGGAACGTCTCAATTAAACCAAATAACACTAGAAATGTATATTTTTAGGGATAACAACAAACCAATTAATGTGCTAACTGGAATTGACTATTGGTTGGACAACTTGATATGCAATGTGCCAGAGCTTGTGATGTGTTTTCATGTAAATGGAATTGTACAGGTAAGATACAGTGTGAGTTTTCTAATCTCTCAAGAGCAAATTGGTGCAGAGAGTACCTCACCAAGGTTTTTAAGGCCCTCAAAGTCTAAGGTGTATTTTTGGCAAGGAAGGTAGCTGCAAATAGACTGAAGTTCGAGCATTTTCACATTCGAGTCGTTGACAGAATTCTACATGTTACAGGAGCATAATTTTACAGGTGATTTTTGAGAAGGTCGTAAAAGTACCAAACCCACATTGGTAGCCATAGAACTCCAGCCGTCATGCCAGCTGCCCCGAGCAGCTACTTGGCAGTGTCCATGTACGGGAGGTGCTTATGCAGCGCACAGATCCCTGCTCCGTGCGTGCAGTGTCAGGGAGAGGCCGCAGCAACCATGGCATGAGGTGGATAGCTTCTGCAGCACATTGCCATAGAGCACGTTCTGCTTAGGTGGCACTTTGTCCCCGTTATAAAAATGTTGGGGGGAACAAAGAGTAAGTGTGGTCATTCCTCAGAAAGGTATCTCATGCGGAGTGACGGTGCACAAAGAGAGAGTGGGAAGCGGCAGACTAAGAATTGGAAGTGTAATACACAGAGTGCGGATGTTTTTACGAGGGTGGGGTCACTTGTGTCATGATCTGAAAGGCAGACTTTGTGGAACAAGTGGCATCTTAACTTGATCTCGAATGATAGCTAGCATCCCAGAAAATAAGAGATGGATTTTACAAGACTCGTGTTAGTAAATGGGGGGTGATGGTAAATCCAGGAAGGGAACACAGGGTTCCTGTAGCAGAATAGCGGAGAGATTGCAGAGTCTCAGGAGGTGGGACTCAGTTCGGTTGGTGACCTGGATCAGTGAAATCTTTGTATCTGGGACGTGAGGCTCCTGGGTTGGAATATTAATTTGAGGAAGGCACGCGTGCAGGACAGATCAGGAGGATTTGGAGACGAAGACGGGTTAGGTATGCACTGCTTTTAGAAGTGATGTCGTGAGCCCATGCTGTCGATACATGAGGTGCTCATGCTTCCTAAGAACTGACGGCAGTCATAATGGCTAGTGTTTATTGCGTGCATTTTGTTCCAAGCACTTTGCTAAGTGCTTTACAGGCATTGCCTTATTTGATGATCTTATTGACTCTTAGCTGCCCATATACCTTTATCCCCTTTTGAGGGAGAGGGAGACTTGAGGATCAGGGAGCTCAAGTGAGTCACCCAGAGCCACATTGCTGGTAAGTGGTGGTGCCAGGATTTGAACCTGCCTCTGACCAAGGCCATGCTTTTAACCATTGTGCTGTAGCCCAGTGGTTCTTGGGCTGCAGTGATTCAGAGTGGGCGGGAGCTTTGTAGATGATCTGATTTACACCCTTGCTTGAGAACCACTGTTATACCGTCACCCTAAATGGCAGCGTTTAATGAGAGGCCCTGGGTGAGGAGAGGGGAATCATCAAAGGGACTTAACTCCAAGGCTCAGCTCGGGGACTGGAACCATGGTGGTATTGTCAGCTGAGATGGGGATGTTGGATTGGCTTCGTCTTGTGTTCAGGCCGAGCAAAGCGTTAAAATGCCGCCGAGCATTTTGATTTGCAGGCGTTACAGCAGACAGGTTAGACCCTGTTAGAGTTCACCACCGAGAGTCTGCTTCCCTCAAGCACGGAGCCTTTCCCCTGTACGTGAAAGTGGGGGCCTCCAGACGGGAGGAGAACCCGAATGATGCTGGGTGAATTCCAGGACAGCTTTAGATGGACCACGAGGGATGAAACCCAACCTTAGGAGACTGGGTTTCATCCTGTTTCCTAATTGATTTGGAGTTTCTGGTCTTGGAGAACTTCAGGAAATGTGGTGACGGGAGTTTAGGGAAGTGTGAGCAGGAGACAAGCTAGGAAAGAGCACGCAGTGCTTTGAAGATAGCGGTGGTAAGGGTCCTGCAGCCCTTGTTCTTACTGTTGCCTCCCCGCCCCGCCCCAGGTGCTCCATTCCTGTAAAGGGATAGAGTGCACAGTTCAAGGGCAAAAGTAGTGTTTCCTGGAGGAACTGCCCAGGGGCTTCGAGCGTCTAGGGGGAAAGCTTACTGGGTGAAGGCTACCTTCGTTTACCCGCTTCCCAGCCGAACGCCACTGGGGGAGATAGACTAGAAGAAAGCGCTGTGAGGTTTGTTCCGTGTGAGGACAGAAGTGAGATCCTGCCTGCGTTTGTGGTTCCCAGTCTGGTGACGCTCGTTCCCTGAAAATCACTCCTGTGGTAAAACCGCCAGCGTTGCTCACCGGGTGGGTCAGATTCCTTCGGAATGTGGGAGCAGAAGATGGAAAACCATTGGTTACATCTTGTTCGTGCTGCATGGGTCTCTTAATCGCAGGATTTATACATTTGCTTGCTTTTTTAATGAGAGGACTGTTGCTGCCTAGGTTTTCTTTTAAACTACCTTCCATCTGTGTTTTACAGAAGTATGAAATGATAAAGACAGAAGAGATTCCTGACTTGGAAAACTCTAATTTTTCTACTAAAGTCATAAAAGACATTGCACAGAATATTTTATCATTTCTGAAATCTAATTGTACCAAAGAAGGACATACCTATTGGCTATTTAAAGGTGAGCTAATTCTTGAGTAAATAATAATTGATTTGAGTGACTTCTATACAGTGAGGTTGGTTGGTTTGTTTGTTTTCAGCCAGTGGCAGCGACATAGTGAAGCTCTATGATCTCACTACTCTTTGTGAAGAAACTGAAGACAAATACCAAAACCCATTCACAATGCCGGTGGCCATCCTCTTACACAAGTGAGTGCCCTCAGACGTGAAAGTGAAGAGGTACCCTTTTGTAAAATTTAGTGTATGGCCACACCGTCCAAGCCAAGGCACACCACTGACTATGCCAAGACACACTCGGAGGGCTGGGGAGTACAGCGTCTGGTGGTTCCTCTGGCCCTCACTCTCTTGGGAGGGGAGAGGAGTGAGCCTAGATTTCAGTCTTGTAGAGAACGATAAATGGGGAGTAAAATTGGCATAAACTTTTTTTTTAGGGTTGCTTGCAACATGATGATGAAGAAGAATCAAAATAAGAAACACTACGGGACTATCAGGACATTGCTTCTCAATTGTCTTAAATTGTTGGACAAAAGCAGACATCCTCAAGTAAGATGAACGTTTCCATGCTTGTGGGAACCCAGTAGCGCCCTGACGGAGAAGGTGGCCTAGGCGTGAGGGCCGCCTCACCCGGAGTGGCGGGCCGGGAGCCAGGCAGGGCTGTCAGGCACTGGGATGCGCTTGCTCTGAGTTGAGGTGCGCTTGAAGTACAAAACGCACACGGACTTTTGAAGACTGTGTGTACGTATTACGTGTTTGCTGAATTGAATACATTATTGACGTCCACTAGATACTTAACGTGGCCCCGAGACTAGCTGAAGTGTTGCACGTGGCTCGCGTTGCGTTCTCCTCGAACAGCACTGTCCTGTAGCTGCAGAACTCACAGGAGTGCTTTCCCCTTGTTTTATCACTGCTTGGAGACGGAAGCCTATTGTATAGCGTCTTACGATCGATCCGTTTACACACATGGATCTTGCTAATCACTGTTGGCAAAAATAAGGTTCCCCTTCCATGCTTCAGTGTATGATGGTTAAAGGCATCTCTTTACAGAGTCTCTCAGTACGGTCCACAATTTTACCGCACCTCAGCTGTCTGGATTCCACCGTTGTGTTTTTTGGTGTAAGGCTAGTTGTAGCCTATTTAAATCAGAGGAGGTCTCTAGTATGTATGCTTTTTTTTTTTTTTAAGATTCAAGTTGATATTTATTGTAGCCACATCCAGTTTAAAGATCATTCTAGGGACCAAACCAACAGAAAACTGTTTTTGCAGAAAAAACAGCGTGTGACCATGTGCAATGTCTGATTGAAGTGGCGGCGCTCAGCGGGTACTGGATAGTTCGTGTGGCGGTTAGAGAGTGGGGTTGCAGCTGTTGTGTGCCTGCGATTAGGAATCGCTCAATGGCGCGTGTTAGTGGAAAAAATAGTCATGTGTACGTGCCCATTTTAAGAGATGCCAGGATGGACTTTGCTCTCATTCAGCCAGTGGGGGACTTTCCCCCGGAACCATAGATGGCATAGTAAATATTAGTTGCCTACTAAAGATAAACTCTTACTGATTTATAGCCTATGAAGAAAAATGCTGTTTTCTCAGTTGGTAGGAAGGATATTCTTGCTAATATAGTTATGACACTCTACATGTGAGAACTTTTGTCTCTGGTGAAATACACTTGCTGCGCTTTTTTTTTTTTTTTTTTTTTGAAGCGAGGGCTGGGATAGACTAATTGCAGGAAATACCAGCCCATGGGACTTCAGCAGAGCGCATTCAGAGCTCTGGCCACTGGGAATGGGGAGCACCTCTCTGTGTGCTGCTGCAGTCTCCAGAGGGGGGCAGCTTGTGTGCAGACCCCCAGTGTGTGAACGCAGTGGTGAAGCTCACCCCATTGGGACTGCTCGGCTCGGATGACGGTCACACATATTTTTTTTTCTTTTTATAAGATCATTGCTTCGGCCAATTACATGCTTTCAGAGCTCTTTCAACTGGATGAACCTAAAAAAGAAGAAAGTTCAGAATCTCCTCTAAATGAGAATTCTGATGAAAGTTACAGTGAAGAGGAGGAGGAGATGCCGGACAGCGACGAAAACGGGTCCTATAGCACCAGTTCCGATCCTCCTGAGGACAACAAAGCAGTAGCTATAATAAAGTCTGTTGGAGAATTATCCGTTCCAGAAAAGTACAAATCCATCCATCAAATCAGAGTAAGCATGTTTCAACTTGTATTAAAACGGTACCAATGAGAAAACATTGTTCAGTGAGTACAATCAGCCTCTCAGAAGATGGCGTTACGGCAACATATCCTTCATGGTCCAGGGCCTCATAATCATTAGCTTTAAAAATTCTACACTTGGTTTTATAATTGTCCCAGGGTACCTGACCCACATGCAAACTTACGGTGGTCGAGCACATAAACCACACGTCAGTGCATTCATGTTGACGAGGGCCATTTTCCTTCCAGTGGCCCGTCACAGTGGACGGGGTGCCGGCTGGTCCGTGTGCCAAGAGGTCTGGCACCTTATCCCTGTGCTGCTGGACAGTGCTTTCTCAGTGACCGGAGCCATGTCGTCCAGATGGGACCTGCCTCTGGCCTGCTCAGGGCCAGATGGACCCTAACACCCTGCCACCTTTAGGCTCCTGTTGGTGCAGAATGCATTTTCCCAGATGGTGTCATTATGTTTCAGTTTTCTAAGTTATAACAACTTTCCAGTCGGGCCTCCCTGTGATCAGGTCCGGGTCGTTGTGGAAGAGTAACATAGTCGTATTTACAGATAATCTTTTCATTTAAGCTCTGAACTTAATTTTCAGATGGAAACTTTATATCCCAATAGTTTATTAGGGGACACCTCTCTGTCACCCTAACACATTGCCTGTGTTTCTGACCTTCTGTCCATCCACTCTTCCTTCTCGTTCACTCATGCCATGCTGCCTTCTTTCTGTTCCTCACACGGGGCCCATCTCGGCCTCTGCGGCTACAGTTCTTGTGCTCCGAATGTACCTTCCCCAGATCTGTCCCTGGCTGCCTTTTTCTAAGCCTTACGTCCTGACTGACATGTCCTCTCCTCTGGGAGGCCTTCCCTGACCATGCTTTGCCAAAGCCCGCTCTATTTTCATCTCCTTCCCTGGAGGTGACCTGAGGTTCTTGTGTGTGTCCACTTCCTTCACTGGCGTGCAAGCTCCTGAAGGTATGGACACTGTGTCTGTCACGGCTCAGACACATACTGGGTGACAGACCGACTGCAGGAGAAACGTCATTTACTGTCCCTCTGAATTTCAGTGCACTTTCTGCTTAAATCCCACAGTGGCATAAAAACTTTTTCTGAACATAAAATTATTGACTGCAGAAGTGATATGTATTTGAGAAACTGCATTGTAACAGAAGACCCTGAGTTTATGAAGCAATTAAGTGATAAAGATGTAGTGATATGTGTACAGTTTTTTACATAGACAACACTTTTTATCATTCTCTGAAGCACTCAATCATAGTATTCACAGAAATGTGTCTTTCATTGACTTCGCCATCTCCGTGTCCTTTTTAGACGTGGAGTCAGCCTGGCTCGGGCGCCCTGGCCCCCACACTGACTCAGTGTGCCCTCCGACAGACTGCTGCCCTGTGCCTGCCCCTCCTCTGTCGGGGCAGCAGGAGCCCCGGCCCCACGGGGACTCCCTCCCCCAGGGGAATGCCTGGCAGGCCTTTATGCATTGTGCTGCTTCACAGGACAAGACCACTGGTGACACTTGCTAACTAACTCACTGCTAAATGGGAGACACTGTTAGCTGTGCTGGGAAGTAAAAGTTGAGCTGGCCTGTGAGATTGGTGTACGTTTATCTAAAACGTAACTACTCACATTCACTTTTTTGTTGTAGCAGAGTAATTCTTAGAATGTTAGTACTTAAAGCAACATTGTACACCGGAAAATCTTTCTGTTAAGCAGGATTTGTGTTAATGATGCTTGTTACAGCAATTTAATCTTCAGTTAAAGCAGTATATTAGCCTTAGAAACTCACTAGGCTGAACACACAAGCCCATTTTGAAATGACTGACTTACAGAGGTTTAGTAACTCCCAGGACCGGGAGCTAGGGAATTTGTCACATTGGTAGCGTATTAACAATTTTACGTGTTTGTTTCTGAAGCCCAGCTGTGCATTTCCAGTTTGCCACGACACGGAAGAGCGCTGTAGACTCGTGCTTAGCTACGTTCTAGAGGTCAGTTTGGGTTCAGTGTTTGATTTCATTAAAATTTGTACTTGATACGCAAATAGCACTTCTTCGTTGCTGTCTGAATGATACTCTCTTTGACTTTTTTCCCCTTTAAGCATAAAGTAAAAATTAGTTTTTCCCAACTCTGTCAAGTCAGGTTTGTTTTTAAAATCTGTTTTCAAAATATTAATTCTCCTAAATGTATTCAGTAGTCCACACATTTCCTTATATATAGTAAATGTTTCTCCTTTTTTTAAAGGGTTTAAAATCTGTGGATAGCAGCATTAAGAATGAAAGTGACCTCCCTGCAGCCGACCCCAACACCCCAATTCCATTAAAATACGAAGATGAATCTGCAAGGGGGGGTCCTGAGGGTCTGGAGAAGCAGATGGCCTTGTTTTTGGACAAAAGTAAGTTGAATTGATGTGCAAATCAGGCCTTTTCAATAGCATAATATCCTAGTCCTTTATCAACAGCAGACTTAGGTCATTAAGGCATTCATTGACCGGAATTCAGAAGGAGGATAGCCTGTGAACAGGAAGTAGGGGAAATACCTGTTCCTTCAAAACATGAAACGGGGCAGGACCCTTCCTATCCTTCGTAGGAGTCTCTAATAAGAGTGTAAGGAGCCTGCTTCCTCCCCTCGCCCACTGTGGGACTGGAGCCTGCAGCCTGCAGGGCTCTGCCATGAGATCCCCGCTTCAGGAAGAGCAGTCGAGTGTCTGAGAGCAGGCTCAGTGAGTCCGCAGGAAAAGGAAAAGGAAAACCAGGAAGTACACTCGGGCACCAAACTTCCAGCCTCGAGCCTGGCTTTGCTGGGGCAGCCGTGCGCTTTTTGGAGCCTTGTTTTCTCCCGAAACGGGGACAGTAATTGTGCTACTTTACAGGGCTGGAAAGGGGCTAAATGAGTATGTGAAGTCCCGAGAACAATGCACACAGTGAGTGCCTTCGGCAGAGGTGGCCGGTGTTGCCTTGTGGTGCTCGAATGGGCTGGAAACGGCACTTACGGGCAAACCTGGTTTGTCCCTTGGGAGCGTCACTTGATGAAGAACATGTGGCCTTTGAAGTAAAAGTATGAACTTCTTGTTTATTTTAATCCAAGTGGCATTTCATTTTCCAACCTTTCCCCCTTTTTAAAATCAGTTTCAGTTTTTAAAACTTGCTTTGAAAGCCTGTATGTTTGAAATAACACCAAGTGCTTTGGGACCTTCTCTTCAGGGACCTAACTGGGGTGGGGAGAGGGCGGGTTTCCCAGCATCCCCGTGTTCACGTGCTGCTTCCGTGTGCCAGGCTCGAGCCTGGATGCAGTGAGGAGACCCACACCGGGAAGTCCGTGCCTTTTCCAAGGGCTTGTTTTTGTTGTTGCCATTTTTCCCTGAAATGCCTTTTCTGTCTCTTCCTCCCCTCTCAGGTGTTAAAAACCCTGCGCATGCTCAGGGTCTCCATGCCCACCTCTGTCCCCAGAGTTTCTCGGTCCCCTTACCACCACGCTTGCCTCGTACCATCAGCCGTGCTTAACGGCTTTGCACACGGACACAGTGTGAGCCGGAGGGACGCCTTACTCATCTTTGGTTTCCTCCCCTTGCCTCACGCACAAACAAAACCCCAACAGAGCTCTTCTCTGCTTGGAAAGACTCATGTGCTACAGTGATCAACAATAAAAGAAGGGCAATCTGGAGACTGGGGATGGGGAGGGCAGCTCCCGCAGCATTTGTTCTCATCCCGAAATGGCACTGTGTCTTGTAGTTTGTGCTGTCCCCGGTCTCCCCCTCTGGTCTGTGCGGTCTTCGAGGGTAGGTGCCGTATATGCTCGTGTCATCGTTTCCGGTCCTAGCACAGTGCTTGTCACAAGAGGGTGGTAATAGGCTGGACTTGAAATATAAAAGAATATCCCTGATTGAAGAAACAGCCCTCTAAGACAGGAGACAGGAAGAACAGGCCTCCATGTAGGCAGCGAGCAGAAGCTTGATGTCGGCTGAGGGGAGTAGGCATGGAGCACTGGGAGTAAGACCGAAACAGGAAGTGGGCTGAGATGCTTATACGTGGCTTACCTTAGTAAGTGGTCAGAGCCATTCTAACATTAGATGAAGCTGTGCTTCAGTAAGGTGACCTTTTGGCAGACTGATGTGTAGACCGGAGAAGGGGGGCAGGTGCTGGTCATGAATTCAGTCATGGATGTGACCCTGGAAGAGAATGACAGCTGCCGGCTGCCGGGAAGCAGAGGCCTCAGGGAATCCCCAGGGAGCATGTCTGTTGAAACTCTGCTGTGCTACTCCCCCGTGGTGCGGTGTTTACGGGTCCTGTTGACACAGTAGGACCTAAGCCTGGACTGTTTCTGATAGAAACGGAAATTGTTTCTTGTGCTGAGATTTACATTCAAGTAAAATGTGTTGCCTTCTCTTCCCCACCCTGTGTCACAGTGGGCTCCCTTCAGAAGGGTAATTATTCTACTCAATCTGGAATGATCCCTGGTTCTTGGCAGCATAAAATGAAACTCCAGCTGATTCTCAAGTCATCAAAGGCCTACTACGTTCTGTCCGATGCCGCCATGAGCCTCCAGAAGTACGGAAGAGCGCTGCGGTACATTAAACTGGCTTTGCAGAGCCACGGTGAGTCGCTGTCACCAAATGCATCCACCTGGTGTCGGGCAGGGGAGCAGAGAAGACATCCGAGTCCCAGTAAAATTTTACTCCTGTTTCTCTTGTGAAATATAATTTTAAAGCAACCTTTTTGCATCTTGTGTGTTGCCTAGTACTTTATTTTCTGCTCTTAGTGGTTTAACATGTCTTCATTTTGAAATACGTGAAGCCGTATTTGATACTTGACATAAACGTAGAGCAGATACTGTGTTACAAAGCTTTCAGCTGGTAACATTTTATTATTTTACTGTATTAATTTTTAATGCCCCTATTTCCTCCTCTTTGCTCTTTCCACGCAGACACGTACTGCTGCCTCTGCACTAATATGTTTTCTGAGGTGCTGCTGTTTCTTTCTCAATACTTGACCCTCTGCGGCGACATCCAGCTGATGCTGGCCCAGAATGCAAACAACAGAGCGGCGCACCTGGAGGAGTTTAATTACCAGACCAAAGAAGACCAGGAGATCCTGCACAGCCTCCACAGGGAGTCCAGTTGCCAAGGTAGGCCAGTGTGCCCTGCGCCCCCGGGCGGCCAGTCCGCGGGCGCGTGCTGGGCTTTGTCCAGGAAAGTGGCAGGACTGTCGGTGTTCCGGTACGGCTGTTTTGTTTCACTTACGTCTTAATTTGAATGTGTATTTGTATATAAGATGCGTCTGAAGTGCTTTTAGTTACCAGCTCCGCAGCGAGAACTAACTGCAGAACGAGCTCTAACTGTTGCGCTGACTTTCCGCGCTTGGCTTTTTGTGAGGTTTTCCAGGTGATCCTCGTGGCCATCGAAGTGAGCCAGGGTTTCTTTTGAAAAGGAGTGACAGTTGGTCAAAGTGGGTGGATTGCCTTCTGAATAAGTCCTGGGGGCTCAGATGTCAGACCATGTTTCAAACTTAGTTCAGGGTTGGCATTCTGACTGAATATATCATCTTTGTGGGGGAGAGTTACCGGATTCTTAAACCAGGAGGAACTAGTCCACAGCGGCAGGGCCCTCCCTCTCAGCTCAGCGCAGTGGTAGGAGCGCTGCGGTCAGGGCAGGAAGGAGATGGAAGGTCGGTCTTTGGTAGCGGACCATGCATTATTTTTTATACCCCTAAGTTGTGTACATCATGTGCTCTCCGCCTCCCAGAAAGTTTTCGACGGGTAACATCTAGAGAAGTACATTGAGAGGAAATGTAGTATTTCTTTCTTTCTTCCCCCCCCCCCTTTCTTCCCTCTTTCCCTTCTGAGTTTCTCATTTTAATAGACACTGTGAGAAAATCCACACTGTTTTTTTACCACTCTTGTTATATTAATTTGATTTAAAATTCTTCTTTGTGAGAGTGATGTTCTCTCGTGTATGTGTTATCAGCAGGAGTGCTCCCCTTTCTCCCCCTGAATTTGGGGTTCACCTGTTCCCTCCAGTCCTCACTAGACAGCATGCCTGCGTCTTTGAGAGCTCATCTAGCAACTTCTCCAGCCAGTCACACGTACATTGGCAAACTGTAATGCACCTAACTGCCTCTGGTAGCTGTCAGAGCTTCCATTAATGAAAAAGGAAAAAACGGCTTACCCTTTGTCAGTAGACACCTTCAGCCCTGTACCAATAAGCAGGTGTACCTGGTAAAATGCGGGTTATGGGAATTGCCTGGTATTTTTAGGCAGGAAAGTGTTTCTTTTAATCCAACATTAATATCCCAAGAAAATAATAGTTTTTTAAATGAAGAGATCTTTACTTTGAAACTTAAATTTATAGTTTTATTGATTGAATCCTAGTATTTTTATACTACATTCCATTTACTTTATTACCTCAGAAGTATCAGATTAAATACTAAGGAAGTAAGATTTAAGTGACTCACGGTAGTGTTTCCTTTTCTTTTTTTTAAGGATTTGCGTGGGCAACTGATTTGTCTACAGACTTGGAAAGCCAGCTTTCAGTCAGTTGTAAATGTTACGAGGCTGCAAACGAAATCTTGCAGTTTAGCGACTTGAAGAGCCAAAACCCGGAGCACTGCGTGCAGGTGTCGAAGAGAATGGGCAACATCAGAAACGAGATCGGCGTGTTCTACATGAACCAGGCCGCCGCGCTGCAGAGTGAGAGAGTGGGTGAGTGTCCCTCGCTGCCTGTTCTCTCAGAGGGTCACATGGGTTCTGTGTGGCTTGAGCAAGTCACAGGATGTATGTCGTGGGTGCTCAGTTAAAAAATCCTTCATTCTTAAATTCTCAAGAAATAAAACTAGGGAAAACCATTATTTCCCCTTGGAATTCATCATTTCACAGCCCCCATCCTCCATCTGATCAGTCAGAAGTGAGCTGGACAGCCAGCCTGTGCCCGGCCTGATGCTGGGTACGCAACGGCTAAAACACAGTTCTCCTCGGAGGCGAGAAGACAGATAAGAACACACATTCTGGGCAGTGCCCTCAGGTACAAGTGCAAGTGCAGTACGGCAGAGGAGTGGGAAAGGAGATGTTTGTTGAAGTTGTGGGGTTCTCGGGAGGCTTTTGGGAGAAGGTGTAGTTTGAGCAGATCAGGACACGTCACGCAGGACGTCAGCAAGCGGCATGGGAAAGGGGAGGCTTCCCAGCTGAGTGGCAGCACTCGGAAGGAGCCAGAGCTGTAGGGTCCGGCGGGCGTCCCGAGTGGGAAGGGCTGGGGTGGGAAGTGGAGTGAGTTGTTGTGTGCCTGGTGACCTATGAACTGTGCTCGACATTAGGGGCAAAGAGTTTGTTGCGAGTGGGAGAACCTGTGCTTTTTCCAAAATAATTGTTTTTCATGTATTTATACACATTCATATGTACTCTTGTAAATTGTTTTTTATATATATTTATATATGTAAATATGTATATGTTATATATGTACACAATATACATATTTATATATAAATATGTATGTATATATTTGCATATATAAACGTGTTTATATATATATATACACACACACACATAAATATGGAGATAAATAAAACATACATATATATATGGAGAGAGAGGCGTAAGAACCTGTGCTTTTAAAGTGCTTCTGGAGGAGGGAGTCGGTGGAGGCGTGTGCGAAGTGGGAGTCAGAAACCCAGGAGAATCAGAGAAAACACAGACTGCCTCTTATTCTCCATGGGCCCGTCTTCTGAGTCTTCACGCAGTGGGGCTTCGCTCAGGTGTGTTTGCTGGCTGCAGCCTCAGCCAGTCAGCGCTGAAGAGCACGTCTGAGGGCCTGTCCATCTGCCGTAGCGCAAAACCACAGGCTGGGGGGCTCAGACAACGGGAGTTTGTTCCCCACGCTCAGGCAGCTCAAGGGGCCAGCAGGGCTGCGTTTCTCTGAGGCCTCTCTTCTCGGCTCTCACCTTGGCCACCTCTTGCCGTGTCTTTTCTCTGTGAGTGTCCCGGCGTCTGTCTCTCACAGGAGCACCGGTCCTGCTGGATTTGGGCCCTGAGGTATAACCTCGTTTCCCTTTACTTACCTCTTCAAAAGCCCTGTCTCCAAAGACGGTCATATTCAGGGTGAGGGCCTCCGTGTGAATCTGAGGGTGAGGGGCGCGCCGTGGGCCCATGACGAGTGTGACAGGAGCAGTGTGCTGTGGGGACTCCAGGTAGCTGGCTGTCCCCTGGACGTCCTGCCACTGCCGTCGTCCTGTCATGATCGCGTCGAGGGACACCAGTGGGGTTGACACGGACGTCTGCTTACACTGTCTTTTTTTTTTTTTTTTTTTAATGAAGTGAGCAAAAGTGTGTCTACTGCAGAGCAACAATTGTGGAAAAAAAGCTTTTCTTGTTTTGAAAAAGGAATTCACAACTTTGAGTCAATTGGTGATGCTACGAATGCGGCCCTTTTGTTATGTAACACGGGGAGACTCATGCGGATTTGCGCACAGGCGCACTGTGGCGCAGGGGACGAATTTAAACGGGAATTCTCACCAGAGGAAGGCTTGTATTATAATAAGGTAACGCATTCGCTTACACGTTGGGTCTCCCCCATTCACACCTCATTGTCGTTTACCTTTGCTCTGCTGAAATAGCACAAAACTGAAGAGTGGAAACTGGCGATGGCCCAGAACTAGACAGATCGTTCACTCACTGGGCAGTAGGCCCAAGTGCACTAAGAAGTCAGTGTTGGAGAGGACTTTGATTGGCAGGTTAAACATGACCGTGCAGTACAGTGCGTTGGCGTAACCAGGGAAATGTCAGATGGATTAAAGGTGGACACGAGAGGTGGAACCAGAACACCAGAAGAAGACGTGGGAAGGTCATTTCGTGGGATATGTAGGACTCTCCTAGCATAACACAAGCAGGAATCATGAAGTAAAAGGTAGATAGATTTAAATGTGCAAAGACTGAGTTTTTTAAGTGCACAGCAGAAAGCAAAATTGAAGAGCACACCACAGTTGAGTGAAACATTTGTAGCACGCAGGACAGACCAGAGGTTCATAACCCTTGATATGTAACAGTTCGGTGTCTGTGCGAATAAACTGTCCCGATGGAAGAAAAGGCAAATAACCTTGAACAAAAAATTCATATGTGTAATAAAAGTTAATAAGTGAGAAAAATTTCAAAATTTAAACTTTTATGGAATTTAAAAATTAAGTTTCTTTTACTTACCAAATTAGCAAATACTTTTTGGCAAGTGGTAACATTCAGTGTTGGAGAGGGTGCACGTGGACAATCACGCATGTCATTGAGCACAGGTGTCCCCCATCTTTTGAAAGTTGTCTTTTATAAAAGGCCCGAGTTAGTACCTATTGTCACTAACCGAAATCTGAAGGGGTGTTTGCTTTTAGAAAGAAGGCGAAAAACAAAACTAGCATTCGGCCTTCGTTGTGCAGCGAGCCGCTACCGCGCCGTGTGTACGCTGAGCAGCCACAGCTGCCCCACCCGGCTCCCACCCGGGAAGCTCGCGCAGCAGCCTCTGGGCGTGGAGCCCCAGAGCCGTGAGCTGTGTCTGAGCACGTAGGCTTTGTCCCTGCTGATTGCAGGCGTCCACTAGTGAGATGGGGCCTGAAGAATCAGAAAAGCCTAAGAGAGCTCGTAAGTGTTACACTTTACGTAACACTGGACGTAATTAAGCATTTTGATCACAGTAAATAAAAATGCGTGCACTCGGTTTTGGGTCTGGGAACAGTGAAAAAACTTTATCAATGGTAACTGCCTTGCCTCCTGCCACTGTGAGCACGAAAGTTTTCCTAGGAAAGCTCTGCTTTCCAAGGGCGGGAAACGTGCAGCCGGGACTCGGTAGATTACTGTGGTAATGTAATCTAGAGAACTGGTGATGTGATCAGAAAGAACGGTCGCCCAGTGGCAGATTTTAGAATGAACGGCCTGTTGAAGTCTACGTATACACGGAAAAGGAGGAGCTAAATACGTACAAGAAATTCAGGCGGTACTGCTGCGTGACAGGATTATGTGGGATTTGATTTGCTTGAATCAAAAAGGGCACGAAGGGTAGGAGTGGCCTGTTTGGGGGTGGGGGCGGCAGAGGGCAGGAGGAGCTGCTCGTTTTCACAGTCTCCCCTGGCAAATTCTTCATCCTTAGACTCGATATTTTTTTTAGTGTATTTGTTAGGTAAGCTGTGGTTTTCATTCGGAAAGAAAGCAAAGGGAAACTGCATCTCACGCATCGGCATGAGGCAGAAGCGAGGCAGGAAGAGCTACGGCTCCCGGCCCCTCCCACAGACCAGGGATGGAAACGTGGGGTTGCCCTGACTCTCATCTCTCAGTCACTGAAACAGTCGCGCTGATTGACTGTTTTCCTTCCTCCTAACTCGGTCCTTTTATAAACGCTCCCCACGTCAGGGCGGCCTCTGGGGGACTTGGAAGGGTGTTTCACTGTGATGTGGCGCGAGCTCACTCCTCTCCTCCCTCACAGGCTGTGGATTACTACCTGAAAGCTCTGAGGTCCCTGGGGACACGAGAGGTGCACCCCGCCGTCTGGGACTCCGTGAACTGGGAGCTGTCCACGACTTACTTCACTATGGCCACGCTGCAGCAGGATTACGCTCCGCTGTCCAGAAAAGCTCAGGAGCAGGTACCAGTGTGTGCTGGCTCGTAAAGGGGGGCTTCGGCCGCACAGACTCTCGTGACAGACACTGAGCGTCTTTTCCCCGCCCCCAGTGTTTAAACGCTTGTAAACTTCTGATAGGAAATCACACGCTTCTCTTTTCTTTTTGCCTGCCCCTTACAAAAACTGAACAGATTGAAAAAGAAGTCAGCGAGGCCATGATGAAGTCCCTGAAACACTGCGACGTGGACTCGGCGTCGGCCCGGCAGCCCCTGTGCCAGTACCGAGCGGCCACCATCCATCACCGGCTGGCGTCCATGTACCACAGCTGCCTGAGGAACCAGGTGTGGCCCGGTCCACGTAAGGGTTCTGGGCGCTTCTCGCACACTTCAGTGCTCATTTCAAATGTCCGTTCTTCCGTTAGCTCCCTAGAAAAACGAGTGGAGTGTGGGCATTTCCCTCTTTCCTTATAACCCTATGTTTTTATCTACTGTAATTGTTTGGGAGTTAGTTTGCAAAATTATATATTTGCCTGGGTGTACTTTGATTTTTTAAAAATATAGTTAGGCTTTATAAGAACAGTTTCCTGTAAATCTCGAAGTATGTGTCTTTTAAAACTCTCATTGTGAAACAGAGCGTGCATGTAAGAGCACATAGAATGCGTACGGGGCACGTGTACAGTTCAAAGAGCACCGAAAGGAGAGCCCTGCACGCCTCGCCCCAAGGTTAAGGAGCGCAAGGGTGCTGCAGGGGTCCCCTGCGGGCCCCTCACTCCCTCCAGACCCGCCCAGAGTAGCCGCTGTCCTGGATTTCTGTCCCGTCCGCACCCTTTCTGTGTTTCACCACTTAGTGTGTTCACGTTGCACCTGCTCGTGAACGTCCAGAACAAACCCTACTCTACGTACTCTTCTGTGGCTTAATTGCCTTTCACTTAATACCATGTTTGTGAGATTCTTCCAGGTTGGTGCGTGTAGCTATTCATTTTCTCAGTTCAGTATATTCATGAAATGATTATGTCACAGCCTTATCCATCTACTGATTCCTGAACTTTTAGGTTGTTTTAGTTTGAGCCTATTAGAAATAATCTACTACGAAGAGTCTTGTACATGCGTCCTGGTACTCAAATGCATGTGTTTCTAAGAATAATTTGAGGCCCAGCTTGAAGGTGCTTCTCTCCCTCCCTCCCTCCCTTCCTTCGAGAGGTGGCCTTGCTTCTGCCAGGAGGCTTGTGCTCACAGCTTCTCAGGGATGACTCTTGTGTTGCTGATTTCCCTTCCTTAGCGCAGTACCAAGACATCTCAGCTTGCACTCAGCTCGGGGCACGGGTTTACTTCTGCGTTGCCTTCATCCTGAGATTATTGTCCTTTGAGGTCCAGCTTCATCAGAGAGGATTTCCTTCCACTTTGTGCTGGCCCTGAACACTCTGTTTGCCCACAGGAGGCCCCCACCCAAAATTCAGGTTTGCCCAGATGACCTAATATCCTCGAGGCAAACGCAGGCTTAAGCGTTCCAAGACAGTTCAGTGGGGGGAGAATTGTCTCTCAGCAGGTAGCGCCGAGACGAATGGGTGTCCACACGCAGAGTGGAGTTGGACGCCCACCTCACCTCACATAGTGCATTACCTGAAAGTGGATTAAAGACCTAAATGTAAAAGCTAAAACTCTAGGACTTAGAGAAAAACAACCGTCGAAAGTGCTTGGTGACCCAGGCAGAGACTTGGTTGTGTAGCTGCTGTGAGACCCATGCCTCCGGGTTTGCCCTTTGTTCCCTCGTTGGCTCCAGGTTGGTGATGAGCATCTCAGGAAGCAGCACCGGGTGCTGGCCGATCTCCATTACAGCAAAGCCGTGACGCTTTTCCAGCTCCTGAAGGACACTCCGTGCGAGCTGCTGAGAGTGCAGCTAGAGCGGGTAGCGTTTGCGGAATTTCAGATGGCCGGTGAGTCTCCGTTTTCCTGGCTCCAGCTTGTGTGCGTTGGCCTGGTGCCGGGTTGGCTTGGAGTCAGGCGGACTGTGGTCTTTCTGGGGTGTGAGGAATATTGTTTTTTGGGTTTTGGTGGGTTTTTTTCCCCACAGTGACTTTGGGTAGAGACCAGAAGTCTCTACACTTTTTGAAGTGCGTTTTAAAATTTACAGAAATGGATTAGATTATGTTCGATGACTAGCAATGTTGAAATGTAGCCCATGAGCCCTTATTTGAAAAAAAAAGTGTGACAAACCAACGTAGACAAAGATTTAAGTCGTTGGAGGACAACTCCGGAACGGAAGAGCAGTGGTGGAGAGGCGGTCTCCGTGAATCCCTGCAGACACGCACCCGGTACCATGGGCCATGGGCGGTGGCTCTAGAGCAAGCCGCACCTGCAGACCCCGAACAAGGTCAGATCCCTGGGGCGGAGGGGTGAGAGAAAGCGCGGAGCCGTCACCGGGCAGTTTCCTGGCCGACAGGTGGGTCTGCAGCACCGAGTGCTTATCCCTAAGTCTCTGCGCTCTGGTTCACCAGCTCCTTCCGCATGGGTCTCTGGGGAAATACCCGTGTGTGTAGAGAAACCAGAAACAGTTCAGAGTGGACGCAGTTCAGTTGTTTTCACGTCAGCTGTTTTCTTCTATGAAGTTAAATAAGGGCCGTCCTTGGCCCGCCCACGACTGCACTGTAGCCCTGGACAGAGGCGGGGGAAACCCGGGGGCGGGCCCCAGGGGCCTGGGGGCTGGGAGGAGGCCCAGCCCACTGTGTGCTGGTCTGGCCTTTGTGCATCACGAGAATGGATTACCTGTTCTGAACAGTTTCTAAAAATGCTTTTCACTGAAAGTATTTTTGGTAACTTCTGGCCAGTGTATAATGCCTGGCTGGGTGTGGTGGTCACTGTTTCTGGGGGTAGGTTTCGGGTGGTCTTTTTGCATTTCCATCTTTGAATTTTCTGCATGTTTGAATTTCTTAGAATGAGCATCATTTTTATAAAAAAATAGGTACTGGGAGCAAATTTGCTAAGATGGTAAGTATGGTTAATTCCCTTTTAAAAAATTGTTTCCTACTCTGAGTACCTGAGGAAAGTAATATAAACATTTGGGGGAACGGGTCGTTAGCCAGGTTACTAAAGGCAGGAGTTCATAGCACCTTCTCTCACCACACCTGTCGCTTTTCCATAGTGCGCGGGACCCCGCTTTGTCTCCGCACGTAGCTACCACCTGCCCTCTGCCCCTGGCAGCGTTCCCACACGCCATCCGCTGCCAGCCTTCCGGATGCTGAGACAGTGGGGCGTTTGTGCCGTGAAGTTACTGCATTTACAGAGGCGTGGGTCCCCAAGACCAGCTGCAACTCGAGGGGTCTCAAAGACCCCTCAGGCAACGTTCCCCTGGGAGGGCTCACAGAGCTCACTGAAGCTGGTGCACACACGACCGCCGTCTGTGACGGAGAAGGGGCACCATCAGCCAGGGGAGGAGGCACGAGGGCCAGCGTCCCCCAGAGTTCTGAGCAACGCAGCCTCTCAAGAACCTTCTGGTTGTCCCCTCCCCGAGGAGTCACAGATGGCACTCAGTGGCCCCAGCAGTGATGTGTGACCATGTGCACAGAGGGTATCCCACGGGGCGGGTCACGTGTGCCTTGCAGTCCCAAGTTTTTATTGGGACACCAGCATGCGTGGTTGACTGCCACGTGGCTGACCTGTATTCCATGCCCTCTGGGGGTTGCAGGGCCTAGAGCCTCCACAGTGTAGCAGTTATTAGGCTACTCAGTGTGGCCCAGGGTCCCCCAGGTCTACACAGACTCCTATCAGACAGGGCGTCCAAGGGCTTCCAGATCATCCCTGGGAGCTGAAGAAAGGCCAGGTCTGTTGGGACAAGGTTAACTGCTGCGCCACATCTCCGCACACAACGGAACGCAGGCTCCCATGAGCGGGGCAGAGGTGCTCTGTCGTGTCTGGCGGCTGAGGGCGGCTCGCTCAGGTCCTGGCTCAGCGGGCCAGCCTGCCTGCTTTGCACAGGAGGTGGGTGTGTGCCTGTTCTCTGGGGAGCACAGCGGGCACTCGGTGCCTCAGAGACCAGGCCGGTGTCACAGAGCCTTCATCCTGCAGACCCCTCCGCGGGCCCCACAGCTGACACTCAGGTGCTGGTGCTTACTCCACACAGCAGCGCTCTCACCGGGCAGAACCAGGCGGCGCGGCCGGGGGCCGTTACTCTCTGTTGCTGTGCCCAGACGTCCTGTTTCTCTTGAGGGATAGCTGCAAGGAAAAGTTGGGTTTACATTTGTGTTGGGCTTATCTTGAGCCCCCTTTACACAACATTTGAAAGGCGGACATTTTATTTTTAGTAACGCATTGACATTGAATGGGTCTCCAGGTTTGTATTTACAGAAATGACCATTTGTGTTTGACGCTAGGTCAGAACAGCAACGTGGGAAAGCTGAAAACGCTGTCCGGGGCCCTTGACATCATGGTGCGAACGACGCACGCGTTCCAGCTCATCCGGAAGGAGCTCGCGGAGGAGTCGGGCCAGGCGAGTGGAGAAAAGGTTTTATCTGAGTGGCGAATGTATACAGTGAGCATATGGGGGGTGGGGTGTGCATGCATCTCTCTCTAATGTACAAGTGTTTCTTTTTCTTTAATCCTCACCTGAGGACATGCTTACTGATCTTAGAGGGGAAGGGAAAGAGAGAGATTGATGTGGGAAACACTGATCAGTTGCCTCTGGTACACTCCCCAGCTTGGGGCCAAGCCCTCAACCCAGGCGTGTGCCCGGACCGGCCAGCGGGCTGTCCCTGACAGAAGAGATCTCGGGTTTGCTGGCTGCGGGTTCGGTTTGGTTCACTGGGTTAACGAAGCTGGGTCCGTCACTTCACTGTGAACTGTAGTTGCTGGGAGACTTGGGTGAAGAAACTGCTTGTTTTTTAGCCGAAGAGCGATGAGCCCACCGCAGCGGCTGACTCTGCTCCTAGTCTGAACCGAGAAGAGGCACTCAAACTCCTCAGCATATTCGAGTCCCGGCTGTCCTTCCTGCTCCTTCAGTCCATCCGCCTGCTGTCTCCAGGAAAGAAGAAGACAAGGTGAGTCCCATTGCCGGTGGCGGGAGTTCTTCCCCAGCACCTGGCCTGCGGGAGGCACACAGGTGATCTGCGCCGACGTGGTGGAAGGAGAGCTTGTGCTCTTCCCTCGGCACTGGCGCCGGGGTAGCCCCGGATCCCCATGCGTGCCGTGCCGTGCTGTGCGGCTCAGCGCAGACTGCCAGGGGCCCAGCGCCCGAGGGCCGTCCTCACACACCCGTTGCACGGGCGTTGCAAATACGCCAACTCGCAGTGGTTCTGTGAGTCCGGAGTCTGGGCTCCACGTCCAAGGTAACTCCCCTCCCTTGAAAGCAGCCCCACAGTTCCTCAGGCCTGCCCTGCTCACACATCCTGAGCACCCAAACATTTGTAAAAAGAATGAACGTTGGCTTTAATCAGTGTGTTGAAATGAATGTCTAGAAACAGGCCCCCAGGCAGTAGCTGAGCAAGGAGGTATCGAACAGGCATTCACGGAGCGCCGGCCTCCCTGCGCGAAGCGGCGGCCGGCCTGTTCCTGCTGGGTTTCTCTTTGGACAGTTGGTGGGCATCGCTTTTCATGTCTCTCCTTTGTCGTTTTGTTTTGTTTTTTTAACCCAGCAATAACATGGAAGAAGATGTAGCCCTCAGAACCAACAAGCAAATTTACTCACAGCTGTTGAGAGCTACTGCTAACAGAAACACCAGTCTCTTGGAAAGAATCGACGTTCTCCTCCGCCTGCTGGACCAGCTCTCGGGGGGCGGTGCTGTCCAGTGACTCGCCAGGGCCATGTCCGCACAGGTGCAGCCCGTGCCTTCCACACTCGGGCGCCCCCTGCCCCCTCGGTGCTTCATTCAATTAAACGCACAGGAAATGCCACTTCCAGCAGGCACCGCTGCAGAAACTCGGCGTTCTCGTTGCCCACGGCAAGGCCGGTTGGCCGGCGTCTCCGGCTTCCTCACGGACGGTGTGGGACCAGTGCCCGGCGCTTCTTCGAGGAGAGTGCGGTGCCTCAGTGTTAATAGCCTTGCTGGGATGCACACTTCTAAGGATTTTGAAGTATGTTTAAGCTACGTGGGTTTAAGACATAGTTGTTTGGGGTAAATGTTACTTTCGGTCAAGGGAACTTTTTTATCCAGGCGACTCCAGTGGGTCAGGTGGTTAAATCTACCGCGCCTCCTTCTGCGTGGCGCAGGAGGAGGTCTGCCCTTAAGCTTCGGGACGGGGTTCCGAAGACCAGCCGTCTCGCGGGTGCGCGTTGGTGCATGTGCTGAAGGGTCCGTTTGCTTTGACTGTGTGTGGGGTTTGGTCAAGGACAGACACTGCCCTCCTTTTTTATTTTAAACTTGAAACTGTGAATAAGGTAAAAGAACTATTTTGAGTAAATAAATTATTTATTTAAAATACCTTTTTCTATTTCACATTCTTCACATTGAGTTTTGATGTGAACTCGTTTGATTCATTTTAGAAAGTAAAGATTGAAACAATAAAAATAAAATCCTGCCACGCACTGGGCTCTCACTCGGATACTTGTACTTAGTACTTGGCACGGGCTCCGTCCGGGAGCACACAGACGTACTGCGTTGGTGTTTCCCCCGGGCCCGGTGGGCAGTGCTGTGCTTGTCCTGTCAGGCGACAGCTGGGTTTCTGTGCCTGAGGCCGTGGTGGGCAAGAGCGCACCCTGCCTCCGAGCCCGTGGGCCCGGCGCCCTTCAGCGCTGTCGGTGGGTCGTCGTCCCTGCAGACCCTGCACACCGCCTGGCGCCCCCCCAGCAGCACTGCTGTGAAGGGCTCTGAGCTGTGCTGGGGAAGTATGAGGAATAGGCTCGTTGTAAGATGCATTTACAAACTGCCTTCTCGTGCGCTGAGATTCTCAGGTGTTCTCCTTGACGACAAGCTCACCTCCGTCACAGCCAGCAGAGCTCTCTCACCCTTCGTCCACGTCCTTGTTGTCTGTTTACATTGTCCTTGGGACAGATCTGCACTCATTTTCCAAAATTACGCAGGGAAGCATTTAAAGTTTTGACTAAACTGGAAAGCAGCTGTACAAAAGCAGTGCCTCTTGTTGGGACGGCTGTCACTGTGTCCCCCTGTGCAGGCACTCCATCCCGGTCGCTGCCTGCTCACCACGGAGGCTACCTCTCATTTGGATGCAGGGTTTCAGAACGGGCTCCTGCGTCTGGGGACAGATGCTCTGCTCAGCCAAACAGCCTTGCAGAGAGGAAAATTTGTTTTTAAGCGAGAAGATACAAATCCTAGCTAGCCTCCCTTGTCAAAGCAATAGTGTGAAACTGTTACAGGGTGGTGGGGAGGCTTTTGAAATGTTTTGTAACTTGCTGGTTTTAATTGAAATAAGCTTAAAAATGCTGTGTTCTAGCTCTTCCTCTAAAGGGGTGGTGGTGTTTGGGGGTGAGTGGGACAGCTGAACCCTTTCCAGTTGGCGTCAGCGCCCGAGTTCCGTCCCCGTCATTACATATGGACGTTGGGGGTTTTGATACTTTGTTGGTATTAAGAAGCTACATTATGTGAAAGTCAAAGGGACATGGTGCCTACCTTACAGGTAGTTGATGCAGGGAAACATCCAGTTAACCCTCGGGACATAAGTAAACCTCCACGTAAAGTGTTTCCTGCTTGGAAGGGGCGGAGCTAGGAAGCTGTTCAGGACCATTTGGGATACAGGCCTGTATTCAAGCAAAGTGCCCCAGGAATGGACAGTGTCAGGGCACCAGTCCCGAGTTCCAAGGAGGGTCAAGAGCAACCACTGCGCCTGACCTTCGGCAGGACCCTTAGGGAGTGGCGTCTTCTGTGATTGGGCCCCGGGGGCTATCTTTCCTCCCCTGGACATCGGCGGGGGTGGTGGGCAGCGTGTTGGGGACACGCTGCAGAGCCCTAGCGACCGTGGACAAGGAAGATTCCTCAGCACTTCTTTTAACCTTTTCTAAACAAATTTTGTAAAATTGGTAAAATTATTTTTTGCCTGAGTAATTGATTTTTAAATCAAGTATTTTAAAAGTTCGATAATATTTTCTCCATTGGTTTTAACTTAGGGAGCCCTGTGTGCTTCGGTGCCTGAACATCTGGTGGGTTTTCTGGGTAAAAGAAATCCGACTTCTCTTAGAAGAGAAGCCCCCGGCGCCCTCCACTCGCCCGCGCCTCTCACGACATGTCCAGCGTGGAGGCGTGGACGTCGCACACGTCGAACCACTTCCCGGGGATGGGCTGCCGGGGGAACACGCCATTGGGCGGGAGCCCCACACGCTGCTGCCGGTCCCGGTCGTTCACCACTTTCCAGTAGGCGTTGCCTTTAAGCAGGAAGACGGACTTGTGCGCGTAGGAGTAGTAAGCAGCGTCCAGGTCCCGGAGCGGGTGGTCCCCGGGCTCCACCGCCGGGAAGGTGTCGGCCATCTTCTTCGGGTAAGACCCGAGGACCCGGTTGCTGTTGACGTCGAATGCAAACACCTGCAAAACAAGGAAGCAGGACTGGCTTTCCTGAAGACCACCGATTTAGAGCAATGAGGTGAGCAAATCTGTGTCTTCGCCCCAAAGCCTTTGGGCTTAACGTGCTGAATAATTTCCCACACTGTTAGCTGAGAACCTGGCCGCCTGGAAAGGTCGGTTAGGGCCGACACAGCAACACCAGGCTGCAAAGCCTCCACTTACGAGGGACCCTCTGAAGAAGTAAATCAGCTGCTTTCCCCGGTCGTAAAAGGCGGTGTCCAGGGGACTAGGGATGCCCGGAAATCCTTCCGAGATCAACCTGGGGTAGCTTTTTCCTTGCTCATCCTCGGTGTGGGCCTGGTCCCTGTCGCTGTCGTATCTCCAGTATTGTGTCCCTGAGAACCAAATGAAAAACGTCACCGTGGTTTATCACGGGCTAATCACAGGAACGGCCACGCAGCCGGCTTCCCACACAGGTCCCAGCGTGCCAGGAGGTCCTGCCGCCCCGCAGGGGACAGCGGGACTGGCAGCATCCCCGCGAAGCCGGCCCCCACCCCCGCCCAGACGGCAGCTTTCCCAGGTCCTGAGTCACTTCTGGGTGGGCCCCAGGGGTCCAGGGTCGCCAACACCCGCTGTAGCTCAGCACTTCTTAGACCTCGGGGAGATGTCCTCTGACTCTGAAACACCCAGATGACAAAAGCCGACCTGAGACGATGTCTTTGTGTAACTGCACTAAAGGAATTCTCGGTGCGATGTGAAGGAAGATTAAGACTAAATTTACTCCCGGGTCTCACGGCAGAATCTGCACGCCAAGTCCTCTAGGGCTGGCTGTCGCCTCCTTAACTCTCTGCGAGCCATCTAAACGTCAGACTCTGAAGCAGTGTGGTTGCATTACCCAGAGGCAGGCAGCAAGGGGAAGACAAAGCAGCAACCCCAATGCCGTGTTCCTGATGAGCCTCTCTGGGTCTGGTTCACAAAGGTGGCAAGCCCTGCAGGCCCGCACCTCCGCAGCTGCCTCCCGCAGAACTCGGAGCCTCCCTGCCCAGGAACTGCCACCGATGCCTCGGTCCCCGCCTGCTGGCTGACACCCGGCCCTGGTGTCACCCTGGGCCTGGTGTTCGGGCCTCTCTGTACTGGGGCTGACCCTGCCCTTCCAGCCTAATCCTGTCGCACGAGGGCCCTGCCACCGCCAGGGCTTCGCTGTCTCATGGATACGCCTGTTCACTGCCAGGTCTAGGGCTGTGAGTCTGACCCCCACTGCCTCGCCTGCACCCCGCCTCCCCCCAACACCACTGCAGGTCCCACCCATCTGTCCAGTCTGGGCCAAGCACCTGCTCACTGTGCCCCTTCAAACAGACTTCCTGTCGTGGGCTCTAAGGTGGTCCTCTCCCTGGAGTCGGATGGGAACTTGTGCAGGGAGGGCCCTTTCTGACAGCTGTTCAGCAGGCCCCTCAGAGCCCGCGTGGTGTTCGCTCGAGGCACTCGGCGCCCCGTTGAAAGGATCAGGGACCCCGCACAACCTCCGTGCTTGAAGATCACGCAGTCTGACGGAACAGGCAGAGATTAAGTACTTCCCAGAGCATCACAGAAGCTTCCTCAGGGAGGGCCCATGGCGTTTGTTCCGAAAACATTTGTTTAATAAGACAAACGGAGCCACACGAAGGACCTCTACCTTTAAAAAAGTAACGTTCGTCTCTTTCCCACGTCCAGATGTGGACGAAAGCGTCTATGTTTTGCGCCGGGACTCCGTGCCAGCCAGTGAGGATGAGGATGGGGTCCCCGTAGCGGGTCCGGTTGTTTCGATTTTCATAAAGCCAGTACCAGCTGTGGCGGAAGAAATAGGTGCTAAACCTCAGCGTCACTTCTCCGAGGTGGTTTCTCTCTCTGCGAATCCAGTCAAATGCAGTATCAAATGCGCCTTCACAGGAACCTTAAAAAATAAAAGGTCCAGCCCTTGACACCTTGACACCTGGTACAAACACAGTGGTTCCTACTCTCGTGGTGACTTGCACGGACACCACCTCTAGGCCGAAGCTTTCCATTAAGACATCTCAAAGCCAGACAGCGTGTGAGAGTGGAAGTAGGCCTCCCCCGGTGGAATGCAGGGAGCAGGAGGGACCCGCAACATGAGCCACTCCAGCTCTGTTGTAAACAGTGCTCTGGGTCACTCTCCAAAGGGCCTGTATCGGGGGCTAGTTACATGACCACGTTGAGGACAGCTGACGCCTCCTGATGGCCGCTCTGACTTCCCTGCAGGGAGGAGGCTTGGCTCTACACACGCACGAGGGAGATGCCCCCGAGGGAGACAGGCGTGTCCTGGTGTGGTACCTTCCAAGGGCGCTGCGGGCTGAGAACAGGACACCGTGAGTAGCACGGTCCCTGTTTCAGATGGAAAAGTGGCGGGTAGCTCCCGTCCCTGCAGCTGCGGTGCTGAATCATTCCTCACTTCCGTTAAATAACGAACCGCCGGCCCTTGGCCTGAACAGTCACACAGACATTGCAGCTCATCCTGGCACAGCTGTGCTGTCCTGTGCCTGAGATTATGGACGACTTCTTCCAGCAGCTTCCAGCTCCCGTGGCTTTCGTTGGATGCCACGGCCAGGCGGCCTGCCTGTGTTTAGAAAACCACCCTGTCCCCGGAATATGAGGCACCATGTGAAAGGGGACAGAGGACGAGCAAAGGCAAGGGAGTGTGCTTTGCTCTCCACGCGCCTAGGGCCTCCACAGGCCACCTTTGACAAGGACTGACGCTGCGGAGCCTCACGGCAGCTGCCCGGGGGCCGGGCGCTGAGGAGCGCGTGGGGTCCTCCTACTCTGCCAGCCACGAGGGTGAGCTCCCCAGCAGTCTTACCGTACAGCTTTTGGATGGCCTTCCTGTCTGACCAGTCCAGCTCCAACGCAGGCCCCTGGGGGATGTAATTCGGCTGCATTATGGACCCTGTCCTGTAGCTGTGCGGCAGGCCGAGGACGTGGCCGATTTCGTGGACAGCCACCTAGGAGGAAACACACACCACAGGTGCAGTGCAACCCTGGCTGTCTGGGAGCCACCCCACCCCCAGGGGCAGGCTGCGTCTGGGGAGGAGGAAGGAGCTTTCTCAGGGGGAAAGGGACGCTTCTGCAGAGAGGCCCTGGCCACCACGCTCCCCCCCACCCGTGCAGCCCTGTCCTTGGCCGCCTCGTCACTGTGACCAGTACCTAGCATGAGACCACTGACCTTGAGGAGGCTGATGCCCATGTCACTGGTGGGGGGAGTGAAGTGCTCATCATCGTCGAAGTGAATGTCACCCAGGCGCCAGGCGTGTGCGAACTCCTGCCCGCTCCCATCAAAAACCCGAGGACAGCCCAGGTGCCGGCCTGGCCAGGGGACAGGGAGGCGGTCCAGGTGAGTGGGGGTGCCCATTGCACAGACCCCCTTACCTGGCAGGACCTGGGAACGTAGACCCTTGTGGGGTTCCCCAGCTCGAGGGGATTGCGGTCCTGTAGCAGAAGCAGTGACCCCAGGACCAACTCCTGAACGAGCGGAGCAGGGAGACGCGGCTGTTTATGGACTAGGTTGCAGAGTCTAAGGATGCAGACCGCTGGGCACCGAGCGCTCTGGGAGCCCAGAGCAGAGCCATGGCTCCACTCCTCTGTGGGGGGTGGGTATGTGGTGGGCGTGGGCTGCCGGAGGCCTACAGAGGAGACGAGAGCTGCACTGGACCCACCAGCTGAGTGTCCAGAAAGGGGAGCAGGTGCTGCCCAGAGGTCACACCTTTGCATTTATATTGTTTTCCTGCCACCAGTGCTCCGTGTACTTCTTGCATTAGGGAATTCTAGCAAGACCGTTAGCACCCAGGTGGGCCTGGGGGACAGCCACCCTGTCTGCCCCGTCCCTGAGGAGCCCTGAGCCCCATGAGCAGTGCTCACAACTGCCCTGCACTGCTGTCCCTGTGAGGCCCTCTGGGCTTTTTGCAAGATGGCACGCCCACGCCCTTCCCAGGGAGTCCTAACGAAGCAGAGGGCTTACAGTGTGCCCATTCCGGCACAGGTGCCAGCGCAGAACAGCCCGGGAGGCGGGGCTGGTGCCACCACAAAGCGCCCTGCAGGTGACCAAATTGAGCAGGAGGCCAGGGTGGGGTTCCCCAAGGCGGCCTGCTCCACCTTGAGCCCCCGTTATGCTAACTGGTCCCTACCTCGGGCTTTGGGGGAATGTAGAGAGGGGCCCCGCTGCCTGCAGAGAGGACAGAGTGGGCGCAAAGTCTTCACCCTTCCTACCTCGCCCGAAGCCCAGCTTTATGTCGATGGTGGCCGCAGGGGCAGTGAGGTCTTCCCGGAAGTTCAGGGGCATCACCTCGCTCCACATCCTGAAGGCCAGGCGGAAGATGTACCGCTGCTCCTCCACCGAGAGCTGGCTGCTGTAGCCTTCCCCCACCAGCCTCCAGGTTAGGGTCCTTTTGGCGAAGGCCAGGGTGCCCCCACTCAGCGGCGAGCCCTCGGGCTGCCAGCCTGGCCCTGGGAGCAGCAGCGTTTGCAGGAAGCGCTTCGAGCGGGCCCGGGGACGCGGGGTCGGTGGGGTCTGGGGTGCGGTGCTCGGGGCCGACAGCTGGGACCGCACGTCGGAGACACCGCAGCGAGGCCGGTTCATGGCCGCCAGCGTGGCCGCATCCAGCTTCCCGCTGGCCGGCAGCGCATTCACCTTCTGGAACCTGCGCAGGGCCTCGGCCAGGGCGGCGCCCGGGGGACCCTCAGGCAGCCGGTCGCGGCGGGGACCCAGAGGCCCTGGGGCCGCGAACCCCGCCCCCGGGGGTCCCTCTGCCCAGCCGTATTTGGACAGGAACCGCTGCGGGGGAGAAGTGCGCCGTCGGTGGGGGGCGCAGCCGACAGCGCGCTCCGCACCCGTGTCCTCTGATGGTTCACCCTGTGCGGGCCGGTGTGTCTGCGTGATGCTACCCGCATTTCTTCCCCGTGTGTTTACTTCTGTTGGGCAGCATTTCTACTCTGTTATCGGTGGTTTGTGCGAGGTCCAGCCCCCAGAGGCGTTCGCACACGTGTGCAACCGCGTGCGTGCGTGCATGAGTGTGCACACCCGTGTGCACATGTGCATGTGTGCGTGCACGTGCGCCTGTGGGTGCGTGTGCGTGGTCGCGGCCTCCCCTTCCCCTACCTGCGCCGCACGCAGGTCGGCGATGGGCGTGGCCTGGCGCAGCGGGGACGGCGCCAGGTCCGAGCGGTGCCGGCTGTGGAAGAGGGGCTCGGGCCGGGCAGGCCGCGGGGCCGCGAGCCAGCAGAGCAGCAGGGTCGGACGGAGGAGGGAGACCGCAAGCATGGCCCATCCAAGCCCGCCTGCCCGCCTCTGCGCCGCCCGTTCTCCCCTCCTGCTGGAGCCGCGCGACCCCCTTATTAGCAGCCGCTGCGCTGCCGAGGGCCCACCCTTCTCACCCGGGTGCGAAGTGTGCCCGCCGGGCGCCGCAGGCCCTGCGGGGGCCGCCCTTTGAAGACCCCAGGACCACCCTTCTGGAAGCCGGGTGAGAACACCCCCCTCGCCCCCAGCAGCCGCAGGGCACACGTGCCGCAGCAGGGGCTGCGTTTACTTGGGGACCCCTGGCGGGCGTGTCTGCGGCCCGCGAGCTGCCGGGAGTGGAGGCGCTGCACCTGCTTTGAACCACCGGGACCATTTAATTTGCTCCTAGTTTGGGTCTATTTTGTTTTTAGACGGAGTGGAAATTGCTTTAACCTTTTATTTTTTTTACTTGTCAATTACAGTTGACATTCAGTATTATTTAATATTAGTTCTGGGTAGGCAGCGTAGTGATTAGACATTTATATATTTTAGGATGTGATCCACCCCGGTAAGTCTGGCAGCAGCTCCCGGCTCCAGGCATGTTCCCTACGCTGTCTTTACGTGCCTGCCGTCGGGGGGTCCTTTGGGGTTGGGAGCTGGGGTTGGGGGACTTTAATTTGTGTATCAGATTTTTTTCTTACTGCTTTTGTTTCTCTTTGTAAAAGGAATACTTAATCAGTATAGGAAAATGTAAATTTTGAAAGTACTGAGAATATAGGAGGAAATCCTATGATTCAGATGGTAACATTTTCGTGAACATTCTTGCATATATACATAGTGTGCATGCATAGCGAAGTATCTGTGTGTGCCATTTCACGTAAATGACATTCTTTCTCTCTCTTTTTTTTTTTTTTAGAGAGGAAGGGAGGGAGAAAAGGAGGGAGAGAAATTTCAACGAGAGAGAAACATCGATCACTTGCCTCTCGTATGGGCCCTGACTGGGGACCAAACCCGCAGCCGCAGCGTGCGTCCTGACCCGGAATTGCGCTGGTGAGCCACACCGGCCAGGATCCCTCCTCTCTACTTTATTCTGTACCTGGGACTTATATTGTGTGCATCGTTGTGTGTCCATGAGTGTGGGTGCTCATCATCCTAGTTAACGGCTACATGGAGCTCGGTCTGTGCGTCGGGGATGTTCATCTGAGGATAAACTAGAGTCACGCCCAAGGTTCTGGAACCTGCCCCCGGCCACACTGCCCCTCCCCTGTCACCTCGGGAAAGCAGAGCACAGGAGGAAAAGGGCAGGCCGGGCCAGGATCCTGTGCTGAGAGTGTCCAGAGAGCCCGAAGGACGAGGTCCCCCGGCCGTGACCGCGGGTGAGAGCCTGGCGTCACGATGTAGAAGGTCTGATCAGAGCCAGCGTGGGGCCTGGGGCCGGCTTGCAGTCATTCGTTCTTCGTCATTCAGCAAAGCCGTGACTGTCCTTGGGATGGGAAGGCAGGAGTGAACACGATGGAATCATTCTTCACCCTCACGGAGCTTCTGTCCTCATGGGGGAGAAAGACAGTAAGCAACAGTGAATGAACAATTCAGAGGGTACGGGCCAAGAACATAACTGGAAGAACTGAGTGCCTTGGAGGTGGGGTGGGGGCGTCATTGTTAAGGTGGGCAGGAGAGTGCTCTTGGAAATGGAAAACTTGAGCGATGAAGGAAAAATGTGATGTCGGTACATTTGCCCATTTACATGCCTGTGTTAGTAACACATGTCGGTAGGTGAACGTCCACCGGACCTGTGACGAACGCCTGCCGACGCCTCAGTGCTCAGCGTGCCTAAAGCAAAGCGTGATTGCTGGGCGGAAGGCATTGCTCTCCTCCCCACTTCACTGCGCTCTTTTCTTTTTTTAATTGAAATCTCAGACTATGGTTCGATTAGCAGACAAACCTGAATGTGTTCTCTGGGGAAGCAAAAGCCAGAGAAGGTGCAAGGCTTAGGACAAAACTACTCAAACTGTTGTCCGGTTGTCCTCTCTCTGCTGGGCGGGTGGAGTTCTGAGTGTGGAACAGAACTGAGAACTCTGTGACCAACAGCTGCTGTCCCGAGGGCTGATGTCACACAGCCCGGGTCCTGACCGGGTAAGGGACGCAGAGGGTGCCTGTCCATGCTGTGGGCTCTAGCTGAGGACCTTTCCTGAGTGACAGCTGGGCCTGCTGGGGACGGTCACATCCCCCCGAGGGAGCCGAGGGGCCAGGTGTTGATTGCTGCAGGGTCCTGCTCTCTACAGTTAACGCTTTTCTCTTTGTTACTGTCTTGGGCAGCTGGCCTCATGCAGGTGCGGACGTCGCGACCCAGGGAAGCGTGCCTGCCATCTGCTTGTGTCTGGTCGTTTCCCAGCCTCCGCGTGGCCCGGCTTCTCCAGGCTCAGAGGGTTTGGTTGAGCAGAGTGCGGCTCCAGGTAAATTGCATTTGGAGGAAATCAGTTGGATTTTGGAGGGAAATGGCAGAGGAAGCTGTGTGACCTACAGAATGAGGGACAAGGGCCCTTGGGGAAACCACCTCCTGGTCTGGGCAGGACACTCCTGTCTCTGAGCCTGGGGGAGGGTTTGGCTGGAAGCTTGTGGAATCTCCTTAAGTGCTGAGGAGGCATCACCCAGTTAGTTGTCGGGGAGAATGGAAAACACTTTCCCTGTAATGCAGTGTTTCCCAAACAGGTCTGCATGGTCTCCGCAATGCACTGCGTGACATTTGGGAAGGGACAGTCCTAAGTCGTTCGCACAGAAGGTGTTTAAGCCGAGGGGGCAGCGGGGAGTCAAGTCTGACTCGGAAAGTGAGCACGCTTTGGCGTTGCGGGGACCACCTGCTGGTCCCTTACAGCTGCACTCTACTGCCTGGGTCATGGGGAGGTGACTTCCCATTTCAGTCCCTTGTCACCCACACATCAACCCTCACCCCACGCTGGGCCGGCTGGGCTCCGAGGCCTCCCTGGAAGACGCCTCTGTGGGTCACAGGCAGGAGGCTCTGAGGTTTGGGGGTTGTTCTCCCCACTAGACGAAGCACGTGGAGGTTGCGACGCGGCCATGGGGGGAGAGGAGGGGAGCCCCAGTCACTGCCTGCCCGCCCTCCTCTGCCCAGCTGCATGCCTGACTTTGGCACCATGATCGAGAGGGTGGATGTTGAGACGATGATGGCCATCGGGGGTGCCTTACTGATCGCTGCATTTGTCCTCATGTGCTGTTTCCTCTGCGTGTACTGCAAGCTGGCCAGCGTCCTGAGGTGAGTGAGTGGGCCAGAGTGAATGAGGCCCCTCCCTCGGGACACCTGGGGCTCTCTGCTGGCACAGGGCCACTCCTGGCCCTGGGGCCACATCCTGACTGAGGTCAGGAGCAGCAGGCAGGTCTGAAAAGGCAAAGGCAGGGGAGTACATCACCTTGGCTTCTTCCCCTCCTGGCTTGGGTTTGTGAGCTCACAGGTGAGAGTTCTCAGCCCTCCAGGCAGGTGGCTGTGTGTCAGTGATCCCTGCTGTCACGTGACCTCCTGGAGTGCACCCTCAGCTGGGGGACTCAGCTCAGGGGCCGGCCCTCCCTGCGCCCCGGGCACTGCAGACTGAAGACTGTGGTCAGGCCACCTCCCTGAGTCTCTGCCTCCCGTTCACTCAGAGGCAGGCTGAGTTGGTCTCCCCTTGCCTGAGCTGGGGCCTCTCACCGTGTTCCCTCACTCACTGCCCTTGGCCTCGGGGGTGGTGAAGTGGGCCTGTAAGACTGGGGGGAAGCTGAGCTGTGTGAAGATCCTGGGGGACGCCAAACAGTGGGGTGAAGGTCAGGGCGATACCTTGGAGCTTTTTTCAAAGTGTTTCCCACTTTACGTGGAGCAGAAGTGCAGTCTTCCCCGAGGGGAGATGAATGTGGTGCATGTGCCGGGGCTGGGGTGTCCCAGATCTGGGGCTCATGGCCTGCGGCCCCTCCCACCACACCGAACTCACACCAGGCGCTGACCGGGTCAGACCAGCCACCCCGAGGGCCAGGCCTGCAGCGTGGGTCCCTGGAGTCACTTGACCCTTCCTTAACATTCATACAAATGTCTGGGAAGGACTGGGTAAGAATTTGGAGGAGGAGCAGAGGTACAGCTGCGGGTTGCGGTCACGTGGCCTGATTTGCCCAGCTGAGAACAGACGTTGTAAGAAAGGGGCTTTAAAAGAGAAATCTAATCTGTGCTATCAAACCTCTGAAGGAAACTGTGACGACCAGGAGTGCTGAGCCTGGAGGCCGGCGACTCGGAGCAGGAGGTCATGCTGAGCCGCTGCCCTCTCCACACTGGCCACTATCAGTGCCCCCCGACCCAGCCGCGGAGAGTGACACTGCGGAGAGTGTCCGCCACAGAGGTGGGCTCCCCTGCGCCTCCCGGCCGCAGGCTGTCCCTTGAAGTACAGGCGTCCATGCTGAGCTCATGCCTCCTGACTCCGTTTTATGCAGGTATCGGGGTGGTGGTGGGGGCCCCTAAGGACAGGAGCTGCGCTGTCCCTGACCCCCAAGCCCCAGCACAGGACCCAGACTCACTGGGGGTCGGGGGGGCGGGGCACAGTGGCGGCCAGTCCAGTAACACTTCGCACCAGGTAAACCTTGAAACTCAAGACACAGCAGCAAACCCTGAGCTGTCAGTCTGTGGATCGATAGGGACACGCAGCAGGTTGCTTGTTAGTCACCAGCGCTACACCCCGACCTGCTTGGGCGGCAGGAGCACCTTCCCGAGTTGCAACGCAAACACCCAGGAGGGGAGTGCTCAGGCCTCTCTTGAGGGGGTTCAGAGGACAGGAGTCCTGGGTGACTGGGACCTGGCTGTGGGAATCTTATTTCCAACCCTCCTCCTGGGCCTATGCTCCTTTCCTGCCTGAGCTTCCAGAACCTTATGGACTGTTACCTTCCCCCTCGTTCCCAGCAAAGAAGTCTAGGCACAGCCCATTATGGAAGGGCTGGCTCTCATCCCCACCCTAGTTGATACTTCGGAGGCCACTCATTTGTGGCAGCCCTGCAGGGGTGTGGGGGGGTGGGGGTCCAGGGCCGCGCAGAGCAGGGGAAGAAGAGTGACCTGGGTTCCAGGGGCCTGTTTTCTCCCCGTGGGAAATTCTGTGTGACTCACACTCATGGGCTTTTCACTGAGTTCAGGGCGTTGACTGGGTGCCCACCTGTGACTGACGATGGACAGGGCAGGCTGTTCTGTTCCCATCCTCCACTCAAATATCTAAAACCTGTGAAGAGCAGCTCTCTGGTGACCAGAGAGCAGAGCCCAGCTCCCTGAACACATGGCCCTGGGCTCACCTGTGACCAGCCGGGTTCCATCTCCCTGCCGGGCAGCCAGCCTCTCTTCCTCCCTGAGTCCAGTCAGCTTCCAGACCTCCCAGTACAGGGGTGCTCCGGCCAAAGGCCTGTGGTCCTGGGAGCCCCACTAAGTGGAGGGTGGGTCTGACTCCCCCGCACAGACACCCTTAACCTCCTGCACCTCTGGGTCAGCAAGCCTGCACCCGGCCCCGCTCAGCCCTGTGAGGGGCACTGGACTCCGCCAGCCCAGTTCTCTCTGTGACGTGCACCCGCCTGGGAGGGCAGTTTTGAGCGGCGCCAAAGGGCAAGGCCTGTCGCTCACCGTCAATGCAGAGACAGGTGGAAGGGCCGATCCCTTCTGTAAGGGCTCTGCGTACTTCCAAGCAGTAACGTGCTTGCCAACAAGACCAAGAGTCAGAACAGTTGCCAGGGCAACTGTGTTTCTGCAGCTTTTGTAGTTTTTATCAGTAGGTTTTGAAATTACGACTTCTAATGCTGCTAAGGATATTAAGGTCTTTTTGTTACAGTTACATTTGAAACACTTCGTGATTACACAAATCATCAATCTATAAATAATATGGAAACACACAGTTCAAAACTAGGTTTACTTTTTAAAAAGATTCAGTAATAAATATATGAGGAACTTCTAGTATTCAAAGATTTTCCTTGTTAATGTTTACTTTGCCAATTCAACTCAATTGTTTTATTTTAGGATTTGATTTGATTGTAACAGGACTCTCAAAATAATCGTGGCTTACACAAGAGTAGTTCACATTTCTCTTACATTCAGGAAGTTCAGTAGCATCCCAGGGTCATCTTGTTCTGCTAAGCTTCCTTCCCCAAGGTTATCTCAGGGCCCAAAAGGGTTGCTGGAGCTCCAGCTCTTATGTCTGCATTCCAGGAAAGAGGAAGAAGGATGGGGCCTCTTCTGCCCTTGACTGACTGCCTGGGCTGCACCTACATGTCTGAAGGAAGCCTCCGTATTTCACTTAGAGCTGTCCACAGCTCACAAAGCAGGAACTGCAGGCCCGTTTCTCAGGACGAATAAAAACACTCACACACAGATCTCACCCTTCACACCAGGTCTGCTGGTGCCCAAAACGAGGGCACGTAGGTTTCCTCCCCAGACACAGCTCTGCCCTGGAAATAGTACACAGCCAGTGACAGCCCCGGTCCGCACGGTCGCCATGTGGCTCACTGGACGGCTCCCTGCTGCCAGAGGAGGCCCTCTCGCAGGGCCTGGGAGCTGTGTGCACTGGGCGAGGGTCCAAGTAGCCTCCACTGAAGGAAGTGACACGTATGTGCCAGCCCCAGGTCCTGTCCTGATCGCTGGTGTGCAGATGGCTCCATGCGGGTGCACAGCAGGCGTTGGAGGGCTGTGCCTCACCCACCCACAGCCATGGGCGGCCTGCTCAGCAGCGGGGAGGCTGGAGCGCCCTCCGGAGGCCCTTGGCCAGGGCTCGCGGCGTGGGGCTCTCCGCAGTGCAGCTCACAGGCAGGCCCTGGGCGGACAGAGCTCGGGCGGTGGTGGGGCCGATGGCTGCAAACTGCGGAGAGGAGAAGAGAGGAGGGGCCTCAGCGCACCTGCAGGTGTGGGGGTGGGGATGGCTGCAGGGAGCTGTGTGCAGGGCCTGTGGGACACCCTCTGGTCGTGACCCCGCTCTGCATCTGAGAGCCTGTGTGTGACAACACTTCCCAAGTGAGGCCCGGCTCTAGGGTGGCAAAACGCCTTCGCCTCCACACTGCCATCACTGCCTCCTCCACCAGCCCAAGCAAGACGGAGCCCTGCCTGCAGCTCGGGGGCTCAGAGTCACCCGCCGCCTCGGCTGCATCCTGGAAGCCTTAGCTGCGGACAGTTCTGTCTCATGTCTGGGGCCCCGGAGGTGGCGGGCAGGTGCCACACAGAACACAGCGTGGCAGGGATGGTGGCCACACCCCAGGGAAGCAGAGCAGTCAAGACCAGGGCCCTGGGGTGTGGGTCAGGACCACCTCCCTGAGCCCAATGCTCCACCTGTGACCCTGGGGACCGGTCCTGTCACCCCGCCGTGCTGAGGCCCACGTTCTGACACGGGGAGGGCAGCAGTGCCAACAGTTGTCCTACGGCTCCAGGTGACACCCCGCAGCCCCCCCAGTTTAAGGCCACTGCCACTGTAGGCACCACGAGAGCTGTGATGGCATGGAGACCCCAACAAACACAGTCCCTAAGTGCGAATGCCAAGTCCCCTGAGTCAAAAGACACGAGAAAGGGGGATGCTTTTTAGCGATGTCGCCTCAAGCTGTTCAGGTGGAAGAACACGTGAGCCAAGTGAGGAAATGGCTCAGAGCTGCTAAGGACATCGGCCAAGAGCACCAGCCGCGATGGCGCCGCGGGGCCTCCAGCCCGGGCTGCAGGGCGTGGACTCGACTGTAAACTCTAGGATAATTAGCAAAAAATTTTTAATCTGAAAACGACCAAAAGCACTGAATACGTCACCTTAATTTGATCGATGTAGTTACCAGATAACTCTTGAATATGCTTCAGACTGTAAGTGAGGCCAGAGGGACTGAAAAATGTGATGCTGGCTGGCATGCCCTGCGAGGGGAGAGGATAGGTCAGCCCTTGTGTGAGGCCTGGAGAGAGAGGCCCCCAGCCCGTCACCATGGACCCGAGACTCCCAGGCAGCCCAGGCGGGTTCCTGGTTGATGCCAGCCCGTCTCATCGACGAAGACCAAGTTCAAAAGGGGGTCGGTTTTGAGAGTGGGGTATGATTAAGAGGCTGAGCACTGCTCCTTGGTTACTCTGTGGCCCCCGATCGGGCCTGCCTGGTCGAGGACATGGGCCCCACGTGCCCAGCCGAGGGGACAATGCCTCTGGCACGTGTGGCCAAAGTGGCACTGATCAAGTGTGGCAGCCGTCCAGCCCACTCCCCAACAGCTCCCCAGCCCTCCCAGAAGCAGAGCAGACGCACGTGGCCTGCTGCCCTGCTCTGTGCTGACAGTGTGCCCCAGAGAAGCCTGTGCTGGCAGGGTGGGAGGCAGCTCATTGCCTGAATCTAGATGTGGGAAACGTCCACCAACTCAAACAAGCACCCTCCATGCTCCTGCCTGAAGCCTCTGGAGGTCCCGTGGCCCGCCAGTGGCCCACCAGTTCCCCCCCAGACTTCTCAGGGGGGCGCGGAAGGCCTTCCCAGCCTCTCCCCAGACAGCTCCCCCACTGCCATGCCGAAGAAACACACATCAGGGCTACTATTTGTTTCAGACTTACTAGGTCTGGGGTGCTGTGCGAAGTGCTCTGTGTAAACTGTCTCCTTTAATCCTTATGAACCTTACTAGGCAGGTCTGTTCCAGGTTCACAGATACAGAGAGGAAGCCCCAGAGAGGTCCTGTCCTCAGCCACACCACTGGGCGGGTGGAACCACGCTGGGAGGCCAGGCCACATCCTCTGCCTCTACCATGGGCACCCACCCTGCCCTAGATCTGCCTGGACTGCACCCACCTGCTTGGAGTAGTAGCTGGTCAGGTTCGCTTGGATTCCTGGGTGCGGGGTCTTCTGGTAGACAGTGAGGCTCTCCAGGGGGATCCCTGCCCACAGTCAAAGCCAGGAAAGCCAGGGGTTACTGTCCTGGGAATGCCAGGGTATCTGTGCCCAAGGGCATTAGCAGGGACCCCTGACCCCCCACCATCCTGAAAAACACACTCAGCTGGCCCTCTGCAGCCTGCTGGGCAGGAGCTCCAGGGGAGGCTGAGACGGGGAGGAAGGGCAGGGGCCCTGAAACCAAGGGCTCCTTTCGTGCCCATGGGCGCCTTTGTTCACATGGCGCACTCAGATGGGCAGAGGCTAACGGGGGTAGTCAAGGCAGGCTCTCTCCGTTTCAGGATGGGAGGTGAGTGGCACCAGGCCTGCGACCGTCCTGGGTAATGCTGTGTGTGTGCACGGTTGGAGGTGAGGAACACCGGGCTGAGCAGATTGATCACAGTCCCAGGGACCGGCTACTTTAGGAGAGCCGGGTCACGCAGACTCGGTGCAGTTCTGTGGGGTGGGCGCTGGGGCTCTACCCCCTTCACAGACAGGGAGACAGCCGCGTGGAGAGAGCGCGGGGCTTCCTGGGCCCCCACAGCTACGGGGAAGCAGAGGGAAGAGTTTGGATCTGTTTTCCTCTCAACCTGAAGTGTGCAGTCCAGACCTCTGATGACCCTCCCCGAGCTCCCAGACCCACGATGTGACAGGCGTGCAGGTGATGCCTGCCACTGGGGAGTCAGCACAGCTGGAGGGCTCCAGGGGCAGGGGCAGGGCTGGGAGAGCCAGGGAGCCCGGAGGATGGAGGGAGCGAGGGAGTGGCTGACCCGCAGGATGCAGGGTGCTGCAGTCACCAGAGATCAGCTCCATCCTCAGGTTTCACCCAAAGGTAGACCCTGCCCAGGGGTCACCTCCACACCACCTCTGCCCCTCTGCCCAGTGACAGTTCAGTGACACTCTGCATGCCCCTAGCTGGCGCTGGGCCACCTGGGGAGAGCAGGTATACCGGCAGGAGCCAGGAAGCGGCGCCTCCATGCCAGGCCGGCTGGGCCTGCTGGCCCTGCGGTCTCTGCAGGGCTGACCGTCCCCCTCACCATGGAGGATCCTGCAGACCCAGAAGTGAAGGGGCAGCGCTCGCTAGTCACCTTTGTCCTTGAGCATTTTCGGCAGGATTTCTCCTTTGAGGGCTCCACAGGGAAACAGAAGAGGCAGCCCTGAGGACTCCCCTGTGAAAAAATAACCAGACTTCGCCCAGTTTTGTAGAAATGCTGGGGAGCTGCCTGCTCTGCTCCCTTAGGCCTCAGTTCCAGCAACTGCAGGAGGAAGGAGCAGCTGCGGCCTCGCTGACCTTGTCACGTGAAGGTCACAGAGGCGGTGCGGATGCGGGTGCCTGGAAAACTGACACCCACGAGCCAGAGTTTGCTGTCACCTGCGGTCCTACAACCCCCCTCCCCAGATGTGGCCCCTGGCAGCAGTCACTATGTAGAATACAGGCTTCACACCTTAGCTCAGAGTCAGGCCCAGTGCTGGCACTGCAGCAAACGTGGTCTGAATGTTGCCCGTCTCTGTGGGGGCTGTGGGCGCAGGGAAGTGGCAGCCAGGCGTGGCTCTGCAGCCGCCCCCCACAAACACAAGCTGCGTGTCCACTGCTGTCTCAGCCAGGGCAGTGGCCACCAGCCTAGTGCCCAAGGGGCTTTCTAGCAAGCCTAACTAGAGGGGTGGGTAGGGGCCTTCAGAAGGTTCTAGAATCTACCCCTCACAGCATCCCTTTTGCAGGTCCAGCAGAGTACTGCGTTACTTATTCTCGAATGCTGGCCACTACTGGGGAGACAGGAGGCTTAGCCCTTGCCTCTGGACAGGCTGGCATCTCGTTCTCACTGCCCACCGGTGCCCAGCAGAGAGCCAGCTCTGCGGGCCCACAGCTCAGCAGGTGTCAGAGAAGAGCACGGCCCAGCCAGCGCTGGGGAGAGAACCTAAAACTGTCCTGCCTGAAAATTCCTCCCCACCAAGGGGAGACCCACGGCAAAGCTGCTCCGGGGAGCCAACCCCCTCAAAACGTCAGGGCAGATACAGGCAGACCTCGGCAATACCACGGGTCGGGTCCCCGACTGCAGCCATTTGGTGAGTCGTGATCTTTTGCTGGTGGAAGGTCCTGCCTCCAATTTGTAACCAGATCCCTGAAGCACAATGGAGCGAAGCGCAGGGAAACGAGGCCTGCTCGAACCCAGTTCTTTTTGGGATAAGCTTACCTGCAGATTTCTAGCCCAAATAGGCCAGTGCCTAATGTGTCCATATAAAGCTGGCTGACTGCAGAGGTGACATGAGGCCTCCCCAGGGAAACAGGGTGAGATGGGGACTGGTGGGGGTCTAACCTGACATAGAGATGGTGGATGGCAGGGCTCGGAGTCCCCTCTCCATTCCTTTAGCAGGAAGGAGGCCTGGACGGCAGGCCTGTTGGGGCCGGAGACAGGAAAGGCACTGAGAAACCTGAGTGCTGCGCAGCTGGGTGGGGAGCTCAGCGAAGGGTCACTGTAAGCAACTGAGGCAACGAGACTGACTTTTCAAACGTCATGTCCCTGAAGGAGACGTGCGTGTCTGTAGAACCCTAACCTCTTCAGGTCCGCGGTGGTCTCCGTTTCTCTCGGGCGCCGCACTGAGGACCCAGGTCAGGCGGGCAGTGCGCACGCAGTTGTCGGTAATTAGGACAGTGAGGCTGACCGGGAGGAAAGGAGAAGGGCCCGCGAGTCTGCTATTTCCTGCATCCGCTCCGAGTCCAGGAGGACGTTTCAAACGGACTGCAGCTCTGTCTGTCTGCTCTCACCTCTCTCCTTCTGTGTGTGTGTGTGTTAGAACTGTCTTCTACCTGTTACTCTGTAACCTGCATTTTCTTTCCCACTAGGGAGATACCTGGGAGAGAAGGAGGATGGCCTATCAGAACAATAAGCTATCGGATTAAATTAGTTAACAGCTTTAAGCACGTACAGTAGTGCCTGTCACACAGTAAGTAGGTGTTAAGTAAAGAAGCAATAACTGTGAAGTGGCCTGTTTACTCCAAGCATTGGAAGTAGATTCTTAGCTTTTCAAATCAAGCTTCAGAGTTTACTGGGGGAGAAAATCCTGAATGCCTGGTAAAACCAAGGTGAACGTCATCGTTAGCTGCCAAGCTGGATTCTTACTGGGGTGTTTTATTTGCAAGCTGAAGCTTTGAGGGCCCACAGACACGCTGGCAATACATCAGAGGAAGTAACTGAGCCTCCGCAAAGAACGCCGGCCAGTGCCCTCCGAGGTAGGGGCAGAACGTGTTCCTATCTACCCTCCAAGCGGTGGCTCTGGGAACTGAAACATGAGGGTGACACCCTGGAAGTGACATGGGCCTCTCTGCCTGGCGCCTGCAAAGCTGGGAACACCGCGTGACGGCTCTGGGCCTGACTGAGGCACGACGCAGTTCATCTGCTCCCAGAACCGAGGCACCCACTGTGCACACCGCCACGTCCCCTGCCTGGGACTAGGCTGGGCCACCTGTTCCATTACGGAGCTCACGGATGTCCCACCCACAGGACCCATAACTAAGCTTCTTAATCCCACTGGATGCCAAGAGCTACCATTTACATTGACTTCCATTTCAAAAAGGGGGTTGGACGTGTTCAGTGGTGACCATCACCCCTCGAAAGGACGACAGAAACAAAGAGCCTGGAGGTAGATCATCCCGCACCCTCTGCATCCAGCCCAGTCCCCTCGGGAGCTGCCAGGGGCTCCCTCACCCCAACCCCAGAGAAGACCCAGATGTTTTGCTTCCTGTTCGAGCTGTTTCCATCTTTTGGTGCAGGGGTGGTGGGAGGTGGGATGGATCGCAAGCAGGCAGACATGGTCCCGGGGGTGGCTCACACTCAGCACCTCGGCCACGGTCATCGTGGAGAAGGCACCAAGGAGAGACTCCTTTCCTTCGGTGGTGGGTGTCAGACCAGCAAAGGAAAGTAAATGGGCTCCATTTGGGGCGACCTTTCTTTACTTACTGGAACAAATGTATTCTGCCAGCTTCTCTGCGTTGCCACAGTTTTCTCCTTCCGTATCCAGGCCAATTTTGTTCACTGGAAAACAACAAAAAATACGTTTCTTTGCATGGCCGTTAAAGCCCCTCTGTTCCTGTGTTGTCCTTCTCACATTCAAACAAGAAGGCACGAGCCTCACAAGTCACAGAGAGATCTGCCGTGAGGGCGCTGGGTCCTGGCCCCTGTGGGTGGCAATGGGGGACCCTCCCCCTTCCCTGAACCCCACTGAGCTCGTCTGCAAGGGGGGAGGGCACACCCACACAGGGCTGTTTTAAGGACTGTACGAGATGATGGGGCTGGGTCAGCACGGAATGTGGAGCTTCTCTGGTAAAGGAGGAGCTCACAGGAGACTGGATCACACGCAGCTGCCACTCCACCAGCCACACAGCCTGTAACTTAGAGACCGTGGCAAATGTGCCGAGTCCAAGAGAAAGCAGGCCCCTGCAGCTGGGTGTAAACTTTGTCCAGGAACAGAGCCCTTGCTTACGCTGCGCTGCCAGCCCTCCTGTTGGACTAGGAAGGTGTCAGTGCACCGGCAGCTGACTCGGGAGGGCCCACCTGTGCATGGTGATGCTGGTACTTACTTCTGTGTGCGTCCTTCCACGGCTCCCAGACCTTGGCGAGAGTGATCCAATCACTGGTGGGGGGTTAATTCCACCTCCAGCCCCTCCCTTCCCCCTGCAGGTGGTGGTGAGGGGCAGGATTCTGGAAATTCCTACTCTAACCACAGGGCTGGTTCTCCTGGCAACCAGCCCCAACTTTAGGGCCTCGGAAAGTAAAAAGTCAGCTCATTAAAGTACACTCAGATAGGGGTGAAAGGGGTTTGTTAGGAATAACAAAAGGGTTTTCAGAGCTGTGTGCCAGGAACAGGGATGAGACCAAATACGCATTTCTCATTAGGTGTCCCATCGGTCATCGTCTGGTGTTTTATGTTCACCTCGGCTGCTCACCTAGAGAAGCGGTAGCATTTCCGACCACGTACACCGACTTAGCATTCCACCTTCCCCTCAGAGACTCCGTCCAGACTGTAACACAGGAAATCATACGTGGGCTGCAAAGACCGCAGTGGCCGCGCGGGCGGGCTGCCACCCAGCACCGCTCGCGTCTCCTGAGCCTTGTGAGCAAAGCAAACCAGTAACAGGCAGACCTAAAGGGGACTCCGCTTTTAAAATGTTCCTGTTTTGCAGGCAGATTTTTAAAAATCACTTTGGTACATGTTTCAGGATGCCTTGCTTGAGACAGTAACTCATTCCCAGAGTTGGCACTTGAAGCGTTTTTAATGTGAACTGGAAAATAAACGTAACTTGAAGAATTAATATGTGTGGTTGGTATTAAACATTTTTAAATCTAGACTTTTAAAGAAAGTCGCTGGTCATTAAAAACAGGTAACTTGACACCTAATAAAGCGACACAACTAGCTTCGTTGGAAACAAATCGGAAAGCAGTGAAGAGACGACAGTCTTAGGGGAGAGGGTTCATTCCTCTGTTAGGTCAGAGTAACATGATTAATTTCAGGATCATAAACAATTCAATAGACAACTCTACCATTTTGTGACAAAAAATAAACGTCTTTAAATATGAATTAAAGAGAAAATGGACTGTTTAAATATAGCATAGGGCCACTTCAACACCTTTTTAGAAGACAAGGAAACACTAGTTTTTCCTTCCTGGAATCTGCTTATGAGCACAACTTTCCCTTGAATTTAATAGTTGCTCTACCCTGTAGCCTCCTGTGATTTCCGTTTCAGCGGCAATCAAAGATGGAGTTTCACCTTCTTTCTTTCCTACCCCACAAAGGTCAGTAACATTTACTTAAAAACTCTCTCTAGCAGGTGAACAAGCTGTTGTCCAAGCCTCCCGGCAGGCGGCCACCTAGAGAGCCTAGGCCCAATCGGATGGCCCGGCGTGGAGCCAGCTCTGCCCCGAACTGGGCCCCTTCCTGCGGGAGCCAGCAGCCCACCTCGTTGGACCAGGTGGCTGGGCAGATAACTGGGATGGCCTCACCTTCCTGACGGAGCCGCCGCGTTGCTGTGACAATACGTAACGAAAGGTGTGGGAAAGGCTTTTAAACCTCAAGCACTGTGGGAAGTTAGGGTGTCCACTCTGGGGTTTTCTCCTTTTTCATCATCTTCATTTTCAAAACACGCACAACAAGAAAACCGCAGCCGGGAGGGGGCTCCCCAAGCACCGCAGGGGAGAAGCCATACACTCCTCCACCCGAGTTTCTCTCCGCCTGGGTTCTGAGCTACTGTGCTGATGGGTCAGTGTGTCCCGGCCCCTGGGAAAAGCCTCAGGCTCCCTCCTCAGCAGGAGGTAGGTATGTCTATGAAGTCGACTAGAGGGGACGTTTTGGGCTGTATTGAAGGACCATGTGAAGGTGAGGAGAGACTGGAGACGGCTGAGCACAGTTGCATACTCACGCCCGCCTTGTGCCAGGCGGTGCCCGAAGGCTACTCCACCAGAGGCAGACGTGGGGCTGAAATCACATCTGTGACTCACAGCTGCTGGGCCCTACTCTCCTGAGGACCCCAGGTTCTGCAAGGTCACGGGGCTCACCAAGGTCAGAAGGCTGCTTGAGCCGCACCCTTGGGGAAGCACCGCCCTAAGGGGCCGCTCAGGCCGGCCAGCTGGTGCCCAACCTGGGACAGGTGCTCACTCTGGCCAGGCCTCCGTGTTCTCCCGTGTGAAACGAGGACCACAGTGTGTGTGCCCCTGGATGACGTGAGATGACGGGGGTCAGGTCGGCCGAGCCCAGAGTGCAGCCGGCACTCCACCCCGCTACCCAAATCTGTGGGACAGAGCAGACCGAGGCGGCCGTCTAGTCGGCACCCTGGGCTCTGGTGGCAGGGAGCCCGAGTGAGGGGGCTTCAGACACGTGGTGCCAGGCAGTGCCTGGCATAGCATGTGTGGTCTCCTCACCACCCTCTGAGGACAGACACTGGTGCTGACCGGTTCTGAGGGCAGCATGACCGCTGGTGGGTGAGCACTTGGCCTGCCGGCCAGTGACACCCCTCTGGGGTCGAGGCAGCGCCGCCTTCTCCCAGGGTCTGCGCCCTGCTGCCGCCGAGCACTCACTGCCACCAGAAGGCTGAAGGCTAACATGGCCTCTGTGTGGGGACCTCAAGACAATGCTCATAAAATGGTCTTTTTCTGCTCCCTCCAAAGGTTACACAAACGTGAGATAACTCGGTACCTAAATACATTTTGAGCTAAAAATCACTGCAATTTACCAACCCGAAGGGCAGCTGTGTCTGGAATCTTCCAGAAATGAGTGAAAACCAGTCCGGTGGAATGCCCCTCACCTTCAGCTTTGCCGTCTCTCTGTAGGCATAGCTCCGCAGCTTCCACGGCTCTGGGGCTGGTGAAGACGAGTCCCCCGTAGCCTTCCGGGTGGGACAGCTGTGCAGCAGACACGACAGTGGCCCTGCATGGAGGGCTCTGCTCTCCAGGCCCCAGAATGCTCAGCGCTCACAAGATGCCAGGCAAACTGGTTCATCCCCTGCGCCCGCCTGCCCACCCACCCACTTGGCACATGCAGGAGCTGAGTGCGTGCCCCGGCTGCTCCTAGCCTTCGGGATGTGGGGCTTCACTGTCTGAAGCACTTCCCTCAAGCAGCTCAGCGCCAAGGGGGGAGCCGGAGAGTGGTAAGTATGAGGGGCACGGAGAGGGGCAACGGGACTGAGGCTGGGCTGGACCTGGACAGAAGGGCGGACTTGAGCTGCACCCATGATAAAATGGGACTACTCGCCAGGGGCGATGTCCATGCTGAAGCCCTGACCTTCGAAGACAATGGCGATAACCCTACTGACCAGGCATCTGTGCCTGGCACTGGGCTGTTGTGTCCCATCCCTCCACCACTCTGTGACAGGCCCCATGAGATGGGGACCTGTTCTGCCCTATGGGTTAAACACAGAGGTGTGGGGAGGCCAGGCAGCCAGCCCCAGGGAGGGGCGGCAGGTGCATTTTGCACTCACGGCATCACCACTGGAGCTCGATGCATGGGGCTCAGAAAGGCAGTCGTCCCTCCTGGGACAGACGGGCTGGTGGTGACGGAGAGGCTCCAGCGGGGACTTTGGGGCTGTCTGACCACAAGGTCCTAGAAATTATCTCAAATGATGAGGTCCTTTGTTCCCTTTCTAAGCTGTTTATGGAAGAGCAAACCACGCTGGGACCCTTGCGTAGGCCCCCTGCAGGCAGGCCCCAGGCACAGGGATGTGACAGAGGCCGACTCAGTGTGCTGAGTTGAAGGAATAATCAGGTATTCAGCCCAGACTGAAGGGAGAGAACTGGAAGGCTTGTCATGGAGTGGTGGGCAGGGTCGCGGCGCACAGAACGCGGGGGGAGCCTGGGTGCCTGGTGCGGACTGGCTGTGGCGCCCGGTGAGCGGGGTAGCAGGGCACTGAGTCTTTAACCTGAAACGCCCAGCAGGCTTTACTGGGACTGTCCCGGGGGGTGGTGTGGGTCACTCCTGCACTGGGCAGCCAAGCTGAGGCTACGGGGGCACATCCTAGTCTTGAGTCTCAGCACTGCCTCTTATTTGCTGGAGGCCTCAGCCAAGTTGCCAGATCTGGGGCCTCAATCTCTAAAACAGGAAAACTAACACCCATGTGGCTGCTTTGCAGAGGTCAGGGCGTGGGGAGGGGGGCTGGAGAACCAGGTCTGACCCCCTGTGAGCAGCGCCCTCCCCACGCCCTGCTCTCAGGGCCTCCTCCAAGTCAGGGTGGGGGAGCTGGTGGGCCGCGCTGCCCTCTTTAGAAGCTGGGGGGGTAAAACGAGGGGAAAGGAGAAAGTCTTTCCAGCTGGTGCTGGCGGGGAGCCTACAGACACCACAGGTGTCTCACTCTGACACTACGGCGCCCAGACCCTGGCAGGCCTTACCTTCTCCGAGAGACTGGGCAGAGCCAGAAACTCGAACGACAAAACGGGGATCAAGGTGGCTTCCAGTCCACAAAACCCTAACTCCTGCGAATGAAAGAACACGGTTCTGGGTTGGCCAGGGCGCTTTGGGAAACAAGGAATCACATTAACAGCTTATTCTGGGCCAACTCCTCAGTCTTGGCAGACCCCGCCCCCAACTTCACTGGCAAGGCAGCACTGAGCTTTCCCGGACCAGGAGTCCCAGCACTTACCCTGATGTATGGGTCCTGGCCACCGTCATCCTCCTTGGCATCTTTCAGTAAAAGGACCTTCATTATGCCTGGCAGACCTCACAGGGCGCTGCGACAGAGCAGGGAAGCAGACCTCCGTTACATCTCAGAGACGCCCTGGGCCACGGGGGACGGACAGGAGCATGGGAGGAAGGTAATCAGCTGCTGGCTGACGAGGCCTATCCCCGGCACACGCTGACTCAGAGTTAATGGGCTGGCTCCTTCTGGTGACTCTGTCACTGATAAGGGAGAGGGACAGCATGCTGGCACTTGATACCACTTGGAAAGGCAGATGAAAGCCATCAGGGAAAGCCAGCGTCCTACCCAAACATGTAAGGCTCACAGAAGTGATGCAAATTCTGGGCTATATCGATAACAAATGGAGAAACGGGTAGCTCATATTGGAAGGGAATGAATCATTACTTCCATTCGAAGACACACGTACTAAGTTGCTTGGAAGCTCCTTCGGAAATAATTCTATGGACTCTTCCACTTTGTAAGTGACGTTTACGAATGTTGTCAAGTGGCATGAGATAATCTTTCAAGTACTTCCTAACAACCTAGGAAACAGTTTGTCAGTACGTAGCAAAAGCCTCACATACTTGATATCCTTTCTTCCTATAACTTCACACCTAAGAATAAATAAATACTCAGACGATACTCACAAATGTGTGCAAAGACTCACATAGAGATGCTCAGCCTGGTGTTCTTGAGATATAAATGGCATACGGCTCAAAACAAATTGCTCTGTATCTAAGCAACCAAACCTGGGTGAACAAGTAACTCTGAAATCGGGTGGTAGTTTTGCTGCTGACGAGCTCTTAGCTAGAGATCGGGGATGAGGGACGTGGGCAGCGTCGCTTCTATCATTTCAGGAAGCCACTGAAAAGGTGTCTCACAAGGAAAACAGAAATCTGCCTTTCTGCAGTGGCTGCTCTTGTGTCAACCTGGCCAGGCGAGAGTCCCCCTCACTCTCAAACGCTAGTCCGAGTGTTGCTGGGAAGGTGTGTGGGAGGGATGGTGACGCCCGTTGTGAGCTGACTTTTAGTAAGATGCATGGCCCTGGGTGACCTGGGTGGGCCGACTCAGGCAGTGGAGAGGCCATCTGAGCTTTCCTGAGGAGGAGCCCCTGCCGCGGACACAGCCTTGGGGGCCCGCCCTTCTCCCTGGCTCGCACGTGGGTTTCAGACTAACTATCAGTGCACAAATCAACTCCTTGCCATAGGGCTCCTCATGGAGACCCCTACTGCTCTGTGTCTCCGGTTGAGGCCTGACACCCCTTCCAGTTTTGGAGGTCCCAGGAACCTGGCATGTCACTGAGTGGCATCTTCTGCTAAAGCATAAGTCTTTCCAGGACACACTAAGCAAGCAACTACTGCGGGGTTAAAAAGTGGAGGCTTGCTGCTGCCGGAAGCAGGCATTCCTGTGGCCGCCCCTTTGGGTCCCACAACCGTGCAAAGACGTCTTCCAATGAAGTACGAGAGAGGAAGCTGTGGGAAGACCTATCAAAAGGCTAACTTAGAAAAAAGGTGCAGGAGGCACGGTGCCAATGTATCAATAGAGTTACACTGAGGCATCGTGGGTCATTTTCCCCCTTCCTGTGTTTTACTTGTGCCAAAATGCCGGACGTCAAATTTACCATCTTAGTCACTTTTAAGGGTACAGCTCAGTGGCGCCACGTACACGCACACCGTTGCGCCACCCTCGCCCCGTCCGTCCCCGAAGTCTTTCATCTTGCCAGACTGAAACTCGGGGTTCCTACCGGTGGAGGCGGAGCGGGCGGGGTGGCCACCTGGGCCCTGAGGTGAGTCCCCAGCCCCGAGCCGTGTGTTCTCGAAGGACGCAACCACCGGCAGTGCATTTATTCACATCTGCTCCTTGAGTTCACACTCGGACCACGAACCCCGCGCTGGGGACTACTCGGAGGGCACACGGTAAGGCTCCCCACCCCTTCCCTTATCAAAGCAATACATGCTCAGTGGGGAAAATTTGCGAACTGCAAAAAAAAGTCTAGTTCCTCCAAAAATAGAATCGCCACATGATCCAACAATTCCACTTCTGGGTATATGCTCGAAAAAAGGAGCTCCTCCTTCAGAGGTGCGGCCCTGATGTGTAAGTACACGAACATCCCCGTTGCGGCCTGGCAGACGGACTCAGGGAAGCTGGAACTGACGGAACACTATCGTGGGGGCTCTGGGGACACTTAAGTTCCCCGGATTCCGACGCCTGCTGCCGAAGGATTACTAAGCAGAGGCTGTTACCACTGTTCCGCTTCAATCTCTCCAGCAGCGGCCACCTCACCACTAGGGGCAGCTCATTACATGCATCCAACCCACTCTCCTCATTGTATCAAAGAAAAAAAGGAAGCTGAGGGCCCCTCTAATTAATAACTTTCTTTCTAATTAGCAGTCTTTACAGTGGGCTGCAAACTGGAAGCCTGCAGGGTAAACCTGGCTGGCCGATAGATTTTACTTTACACAGGATTTAAAAATCAAGGTATTTTTTGTAAAAATTCAGAATTCCAGGTTCTCTTGAAATGTACAAATCTGCCAACGCTGGGCCGGCACTTCCCTTTCACAACTGGCTGCAGCTGTCAGCTACATCCCAGCTTGTCCCCTGCACTCTGTTCTCTCAAAACAGGCTCTGGCCTGCAATTCAGATTTCCACACTGGCCCCAGAGTATTTCAGGTTGATTCCTGATTTTAAAGAATCTTTCAGGAGGGTCGGCTAGTGGCAGGCATTCGGGCCGTTTAATTACTGACAAGGCTGTGCCACCACTGTGCTGGGGACACGCTCGCAGGGTCGGGCATGATGAGCCTGGCGTGGGGTCACCGGCACGGATTCGGTGACCTACCATGTGAGGCCGACCACGGCCCACACCCAGGTAAGCAGCGGCCTCGAGTTCCGCTCACTACTCGTCTTTCACTCGGCAGGGCCGCTGATGGGCCCCTGCAAGCCCCGAGGCCTCCTTGTCTTCCTCGGTACTGTGAACAGCGACACCTACCTATCGCCCGGCTGGTGAGGCCTGAAAGGTCTAGAAACTGGCGCTTGCCCAGGCGCGCGCCCACTAGTAGGAAGTCGCCCAGCGCGGGGCGGTATCTCGCGATCCCAACCTGGAGAAGGTAAAAAGATGCCGGGACAGTGAAACAGGTGGGAGAACCTCTCACCACGTGGCTTGAGCTGCCATGGCGACGGCCCCCGCTAAGCCTCAGGCACTACCACCTGAGCTCCGCGTCGCCATCAGCTGGAGCTCGAGCATGCGCACGGACAGGCAGGCCCAGGGAGCGTTCGCAGCGATGGGTCGAACCACTGCGCGAAGGGGAGGGAGAGCGTTAGAGGGGATGAGGAAAGATGGAGGGAGGAAGAAAATGCCAAGATAGGACCCCAGAACTGGGCTCACTCTGAGGAATCACGGCCGTGTAATCCAGTGGGGGCAGTGGGGTTGTCGCCGACTCAGCGCCGAAGTTCGGCGTGGTCCTTCACCCCTCAAGCTTGTGTGGGTGGGCCCGGAAGGGCGGGCGAGCGGACGTTGCGCAGGCGCATTGAGGACGGCAAAATGGCGTCCAGGTCCAAGCGGCGTGCAGTTGGCGATGGGGCTCCGCAGCCATCAGACGCCCCGGCTCCGCGCCACGAGGAAGAAGAGGACGATGAAGTCGAGGACGGAGACGAAGATGATGAAGACAGTGACGAAGGGGAGGATGAAGACGACGAGGTCGTCGACGAGGTGAGCAGCACTGGCGACCCCCGTTTGGTTTCTATCTGGGAAAATACTTTCTGACCGCTGAGCCCGCGCGCGGATGTGTGAGACGCTTGGAGTAGCGACTTCCCTGTACCCGGGGTCTGTAAGCAGACACTGTAGGTGATGAAAGGCTTTGACTCGGGTTCCAGTTCGGTCTCTTCCACGTCGCAGTTGCAGAAATTATTTTAGAAAGTTAGAGCCTGGCCGGGTCGTTACCCCCAAGAAAATCAGCGTAGAGACTTTTCTTTAGTCTTTAGGCGGGAGCCCCAAATCCATAACCGGCCACCAAGGGCCTGAAGATTGATTCATCCTTTGCACTGCAACCCACCCCCACCCCGCAGCCTGCCTCTCGTCGCGGCGGCCCCCTTTCTGGTCCCGGAAACCGCCGCCCTGTTCTACCCGCAGCTTTTCCAGACGCTCTCCATCCTGCAGGTTTTCTTTCCTTGCTCAGCTCCCAGCTACGCAGTGTTTTCTGCCCACTCCTCTCACCAAGTCTTGGTTCTCAGACCTGGGCTCCTTCAGAGTAGCTTCTGCGTAGTGTCTGGCGTTACAGGCCTTGCATATATGTTGAACGTTCAGTGACCCTGACCACCGCCCAGTGTTTAGCAGGCACCTCCAGCTTAACACCTCCAAAGCAGAATGTGCAGTTCATGCCCATAATCTTCGCCGCTTCTGTCGGTGGTCCCCAGATTCACCAGTTGCAGATGCAGTGTCTCAGTGTTTGCCTTTTTTTGTAGACTAGACAGTTACAGTTCTTTAAGCAAACTTTTCTTCTTGTCCTTTTATTGGCATGTCCTGGAGCTAGAAGGAGAGCCAAAAAGAACGTGGGTAGAGCGGAAAAGGAAAGTCCGCAGTGGGAAATAATGCCTGAAGTAGCTTAGAAGGTTCTGTGTGATGACCTGTTTTGTGTGCTATTTGCAGGAAGTGAATATTGATTTTGAAGCTTATTCCATCTCAGACAACGATCACGACGGAATTAAGAAGTTACTGCAGCAGGTATGTTTTTTACTCCGTGCACGTGGATTTGCTCTCCTAAGAAGACCCAGGCCATCAGCACAAGCTGTCAGCCTTCGACCTGTTTTAGCATTCCCCTTCCGGTCCTCTCCCTTGCCCGGGAGGAACTCCTCTCCTTTTCCAGAGCTAAGCCCCCTCTGTGTGTGTGCCTGTGCTCCAAGCCCCTCCTCCATTAAGCAGCTGAGTGCCCTGTGCCCCTCAGTACTTTGTCTTCCGTCTGCTGATTGCTTGAGCTTCTGGTCCCTTTTCCCCTAAGTCCCATCCCGACTGTCGGAGGAATTCGTTCGTAGAAGCCATGTCACTGCACCCTCTGGGGCTTCTGCTGCTTCTCTGCCAGCATGGTGCTGGCTGTGGTTCCTGCCCTTTGGACCCTCGAGAGTGTCCTAGTCGCCAAGCCCTTTGACCTTGTGTTCACCCTCCTCTCTCCTCCCCATGCCGTTTCCCCTCCCCTACACCGCCTGTACTTCCACTGACTGCCTGCTCTTAGGTTCCAGTGCCCTTAGCTTCTCTGATCCTCCTGGGCTCTTCCTTTGCTCTTGGGATTGCATTTCTGAGTCACCTTCCTGGTCAGATCGTTGACATTTCACTGCTTTTATTTGAATATGGAAATTAGAAGTTTTATTAGATATTATGCTTTGACTTCAATTTAAAATTAATTTTTGTTCCTCCTCTTAGCTTTTTCTAAAGGCTCCTGTGAACACTGCAGAACTAACAGACCTCCTAATTCAGCAGAACCATGTTGGGAGTGTGATTAAGGTAAGCAGAGCCGTTGTGCTCATTCTGGTTAAATAATTTTTTTGGCCTGGAAAGTTCCTGATTTACAGCAAGCAGGCATTGGGAAGAAGTCTTAATGGGGAAGGGAGACTGGTTGTAGGCTGTCTCAGGGATCCAGCGCTATTAAATGCGGTAATTGAGGAGTGGCAGTGGATGGGGAAAGGGGTGGCTGGATTCAGAAGGTGTTTCGGAGGTGAAATGTGACGGGATGAGATAGTGACTGGGTCTGGGTGGGGTGGGGAAGGGGTCAGGGATGACTCCCAAGTTCTGGTCCAAGCAACCAAATGGTGACCTGGAGGAAGATAGGTTAGGAAGGGAAATGGGAGTTTGGGTTTGTGCATTTTGATTTTGATTTGCCTGTGATAGTGCAGGTGAGCTGTTGAGCAGCATCTGGAGACTTGGGCGTGCGCGGCAGATAAGCGGTAATTGCGGGCACAGTAGTGGTTGAGGTTGCTCAGGAAGGGCAGGGGCACAGGTAACACTGGCATTGTTTGGGTAAGATAGTGGCAGAGCCTGCAAAGGGGGCTCCGAGGAGTGACCGGGAGAGGAGAAGAGAAGCAGGGGTCAGGCACGACGAGAGAAGCGCCCATTTGGAGAAGGGGGGAGCCAGACTCGGGGGAGTCCCTCCTCGGCCACGAGTTGTCCGGTGGCTCTTAATGTTCTCTACATACTTTGTGCTTCCAGTAGTGGCAGTCATCCCCGTGGCGCGTGGGGCTGTGGTTTGGCCAGAGCTCGGTCAGGTCGGCTGTTAGGTGCTCTGCGGCACAGTGCAGTTGTCAGCGAGGGGGCTGGAGGAATTCCAGATGGCTCACTCGTGACCGGCTCGTCGGTGTGGGCTGTCCGTCGGGAGCCCGGCTGGGACTGTGGGTTGGGGGCACTTGGTTCCTCTGCATGGGCCTCTTTACAGGCTGGTGGGTCCCAGGGGCACACAGCCCAAAAGAACTGGATGGAGACATCTTAGGAAACAGTGTCATGTCTACCACTCACTTGATCGGCTGACAGGAAGTTCCCCACAGGTTCCAGGGGAGGGCGCATAGACACCCCCCCTTGATGGGAGGAATGTCTAGGTCACTTGGTCAGAAGAGGTGGGACGTGTGTGGGAAGGACAGTCTGCCGCCAGACCTCAGTTTGTTGCGGGTTTCACCTCTGAAACAAGGATGATGTGTGTGCTTGGGGGCTGGGAGGTGGGCAGAGTGAGGCACTGTGTGTAAAGCACTTAGCACTGTGTGGCACGGGGTGCAGGCTGTACCCGTGGGGCTGTCGCTGGTTCTGTTCCCAGCACCTGCTGTCCAGCTTACCGAACAAAACCAGACAGAGAGCTCCACCTCAGGCTTACCCTCCAGGCTAACTACCTGACCTTCAAAGCCAAATTCAATTTTTAAAAAATTCTTATTTACTGGTTTTAGGGGGAGAGAGAAGGGGAGGGAGCCATTGACTTGTTGTTCCACTTATGTATGCATTTACTGGTGGAGTCGTGTGTGTGCCCTGACTGGGGATCGAACCTGCAACCTTGGTGTACAAAGCTAGAATTCTTGAAGATTGTTTATGTTAACAGTTTCTACTTCCTCTCCTGCTGAGCACCCTCGTCGTTTACCCCAGTCTGCTACTGCAGCTTTGAGACTGGTGGAGCCGCCAGCACCTTGTGCTAAACGCAGTGGGCTGATCTTAGACAGCAGCCGTGTCTGATGGAATGGCGGTGGGGGCGGTTAGGAGGGTGCCTGCCCTCGTCAGACATGGCGCTCTCCAGCTGGCCAGTGCCCCGGACCACTGGGCACCATGGGAACAGCCGTGTCCATCCTTGGAAAAGCTCCGCTCTAATGGGGGACTTGGCCTTCTTTTGGGCCTCCCTGGCTTCCGCAGAGACAGTCGAGGTGTCCAGAGACAGAGACGTCCTATTCCTAGGAAAGGGACTGCCCTTTCAGGGGTGCCTTTCGGCTCTGGGCAGGGAGGACTGCAGAGTGCAAGGGCACAGTGGGTCCAGAGGCTCTGGTTCAGGGCGAGGTGTTCTGTGCAGTGTTGCTCAGGTTCCTGGGCACTAAGAGGAGGCTTGGGAGGGGTGGGGCAGCGGGGGTGCCAGAGATGGTCTAGTAGGAGAGGGGTGAGCTATGATGTGACCATGACCCCAGCCCCCAGAGAGGTGGCCCTGTGTGGTGCTGCCCTGATGGCTGAATCCCATCAGGAGCAGCGAGCCGTCCCAGGTGACACCAATTGCTTGTGAGCCAGGTGCCCACGTGGGGTTTCTTCGGGCTGGGCACCGAGGGCTCCCTTTGTCCGTTGGTGCTGTGCAGGTTGTGCCGCAGTGGCTGGGGGTCCTCTGTGCTGCAGGGAACTCGTCTCCTGTGGATCGTGGAGGACCGTGGCTGGTGGACATATTAGTCCTTTCTCGGTACTTCTTTCCCCTCCCACGGGAACTGCTAGTCTCCCTGGGAGTCACCTTCTCGTCTTCTACTCTTGTGTCCTCTTGGGTGGAGCTCAGGCTTCTCTCATCTGGGCAGGTAGTTGTATTTCCCTAGGCCTTGGAGGCCTTCCCTGAGCCACCCTCCTTTCTTGTTTGCACAGGAAGAGACTGGTGGCCTTTTGTGTCCAGGTTCCACAGAAAGTTTTGTTGTAAAGCCTGGCCGCCCCTCTGCCTGAGGTCCCCGTCAGTGACAGTATCCCTGAGGTCCAGGAGCCACATCACGTCCTTCCTCATCCTCTTCAGACTCTGGTCTGGTCTGACTTCCTGCCCCCACGGAGGCAGTCCATTCTGTTCTCTGCCCTGATGCACCAGGCCCCTGGGGCACTGTGGTGCCTCGACACTGTTGCCCTCACCTGCCTGAGCCAGCGGTGCTGGGAGGTGTGGCAGAACTCTGGAGGCCCCGTCCTGCACAGCAAGTCCAAGGGCAGCGAGGGGCAGCGCTGGTCCTGCTGGTTCTGGTGGGAAAGCAGCAGCCTTGCGTCCACACGTGCTCCCTGGGGACTTGTTCTGTGCCAGGCTGGGTGCTGGGGGTTTGCGAGGGGTGTTCACACCTTGACAGGCAAGCAGGCCACACGTGGAGGACCACCTGGGGGGCACATTGAGGCCTCCGGGGGAGGGGCTGTCCTAGAGCCAGGAGGTTCCCTTGGAGCAGGCGTTCTGTCCCAGCTCTCTGCTTCCTTGTCCTTTCCTTCCCGGCCCTCTCTCTTCTGTGCTGAGTCAGTGGCACTCAGGCCCTGGTCACCGGCCTCAGGAACCAGGGTGGCCCACGCGGCAGATGCGTGGTTCTAGGTGGCACAGTGCCAGGGATCCGCAGAGAAGCAGGCAAGGGCTGGCTTCAGCTCTTCCTCGAGGTTTTAGATCTTCTGCCTTTGTAATGTGTTGAGAAACTGGTCAAGAAAAGGTCTCAGTGATCTAGTAACTTCAGAGCAGGAAGAGACCGTGGAGGATGCCAAAGAGGAGCGGGACCCAGGGAGCTGCAGGGCCGCGCACCAGGCCATGCGGCGGTTCGTCTGTGGCGCCTTCTGAGGGGACAGTGGCGCAGCAGGTGGGGTTTGCGAAGTGGCATGGTGACTGAGGCCGGGATTCCCGGGCTGGGCATGACATCTCTTCCCAATCCGGTGCAAGTTACAGCTGTTCTTCTCTCTGAATAGCAGTCAGACGTTTCGGAAGACAGTGATGACGATGTGGACGAAGATGAGATCTTCGGCTTCATAAGTCTTCTAAATTTAACTGAAAGAAAGGTTGGTTTCCCCGGCCCCTGTCTGCACGGTCATTCCTGTGGCCCAGGCCACATTTACGTGCGCAGGAGCAGGGGTCCCTGCGTCAGTGGTGGTCGCAGTTACACAGGGAGGTGCGCTTGTGAGCTCTGCTGTGACCCTTTCCGTCCCGTTGCGTGGTGTGTGCCCAAAGTCGCTTCCTCCCTGTGATGGAGAGCCACCGCCTGGCGGCGAGACCCATGTCATGCTGTTGGTGTTGGCACGGCTGTTTGTGCCGCCTCTGCGGCTGTGCCCCAACTGGGAGGTGGCGCCGCGTCCCGGGGGAGGAGCTGACAGGCACAGACCTGTACTTTCCCTCCTCGCTCTTCACTGCTCGCTGCTGAGTCCTGATGAAAAGCGGAAGCCAGCTGCTTACCCACCTCAAATACGATGCAGCCTGCACTTTCAGTTTTATGTGAACTTCAGTCCTGTCCATCAGTCTGATGGGACAGGCTGGAGTCGCTGTCGCAGGGCGCCTGCCTCTCAGCCCAGCCCTGCCTCAGCACCGGTTTTGGGATGGGAGCGGAGTCCGCCCAGTTACTTTGGGAAATGCTTAGGCATCGCCACTGAAGGCTGGAGATTTCGCAGGCTGTGACAGGCACGTGCCCTTACCTGGGAGGGGAGGAGGGGCGTTCTCACTTTGAAGTTTCCCCTGGGCGTGAGGGCCTGGGGTGAACAGTAAGCCTTCTCTCTGCTTTCTAGGGTACCCAGTGTGCCGAGCAGATTAAAGAGTTGGTGCTGAGCCGCTGTCAGCAGAACTGTGAAAAGAGTGTGGTCGACCAGCTGGGCGAGCTCTTAAGTGACGCTGCCAAGCCCGTGGGCCTTCTCCTGAGCGAGAGATTCATTAACGTGCCCCCCCAGGTCGCTCTGCCCATGCACCAGCAGCTGCAGTAAGAGACTTGGGGTCTCCTCCCGCAGGGCGCCTGCCGTGGGCTCGGGAGTGGGGTTCGCAGCGGGTACGGGTGCGGGAGGAGTGCCGTCCTGGCGTGAGCAGTGGTGCGGTGGGGTGAGGGGCAGCCTGGGCGGGACGGTCCTGATGATCGGCACCCTAGAGCATGTTTGTCGTTCAGACCGTTCTGACCGTAGTCTCCGTGGTGACCCTAAAGATTCAAATATGCGAAAAAAGGGTTCCCACCACTACGTTTCACCCTCTTCACAGGTGTGTTTCCGTAACGTGAATATGGTACTGACCAATTAACGACAGTAACAAAAACAGTAAAATCCCCAAATTTCATTGGGCTGTTTTACGACTAATGAAACCATAGTCTTGATCCCACACTGCTGGCTTCTCAGGGTTGGTGGTTTTATTTTTAACTGCAGCTTCGAGTTGGCAAGAATATTTTAAGTGTAAGAAGAGCTAAGATTTGGTCTTGCCTGCGCTTTGAAGCAGAGGAGGCTGAGAGCACGACCGACCGCCCGGCCTCGGGCCTCGCAGCCTGGCTGCTCTCGGGGGTCTGGCGCTTGTGCCGTGGGCTCTTCCTTACAGAGCCACTGCTTTTCCGCTGTGGCTGCCGCCTGCCCCGCCCCTGCTGCGCAGGTTGCGCTTCCGCTGCCGTGTTGCTGTTCGGCTTTGCTTTTTTCCCCTGGTCCCTTGGAGCTCCTGTTTATTCGGTGTCATGGGAGGGTGATCTGCTTCCCCTGATCTCTGCTACAGACAGCTGAAGGGGCTCGCGTTTCTTGTTCAGCTGGAGGCACAGTTACGTGTAATTTTCAGAAAGGCTTCCCTGCCCCTCGTGGGCAGCTGTGGAAGTCAGGGTGCTGTGCGGTGCCCGTCCACAGTGTGTGAGACGTGAGTCCTGGACTCGCGTGGTCGGAGGCGAGCGGTCATGTGCCCTTGTGTACTTGTGTTCAGTGCTTGCTCTTTCAGAGAAACCTAGGTTCTTACGTATTTTTAACCCGCGCACAAAGCAGTGGCGTTGGGTGAATTTGAGACTGGTCAGTTAGCTGCTGTGTGTCCACAGCTCAGCCTAACCTGGGAGAGTTACGGTACTCATTACCATAAAAGGCACTGCCGCGACCACTCAAGTGTGCCGGACAGCCAAAACAAAGCACGCCGCCTGGAAGGGTCCGGGTCTGACGCCTGCCTGTGAAGCCTTTGTCAGCACAGAACCTCCTGCCCAGCCTCCCTGCTGTCCCCGGGGCGCCGCTCTGTCGATGGGCTGACTTCCCGGGGCCCAGCGGGCAAACCTGCGTGTGTGTGTGCGCGCGCCTTGTAGGAAAGAGCTGGCGGAGGCACACAAGACCAGCAAGCCGTGTGGGAAGTGTTACTTCTACCTTCTGATTAGCAAGACGTTTGTGGAAGCAGCAAAAAACAACTCCAGGAAGAAACGGAGCGGCCACCAGAAGGAGGAGTTAGTGTTTGCAAACGCAGAGGAGGAGTTTTTCTATGAGGTGAGTCTGTCTGGTCCCATCTGCTTGTGGAGATGTGTGTAGTAATTTCTTGGTAACAATAAATCATGGGGTTTTGCCCTCCCATTTCACATCAAAGTCCTTGGTGTGGTGGCCACTCCGTCTTCCTCCCCGTCCCCAGCTGCTAGCAGTGAACCAGTGCCTGGTGCGCTCCAGGTCCCCCACCCCGCTGCTGGTGGTGTGGGTGGGGGGAGGAGCAAGTCCACAAACCTGCCGTGAGAGCCGGAGGTCTCAAACCGCCCCGGGAGGCGGACGTGAGCCTGGGTTTACGGACAGGGACATCGAGTTTGGGGGAGAGGAGAGCCATTATCTGAGACCACACGGCCCGTGAGGCGGAAGCTGGGTAGACCCCCTGTGCCCACTCTTTCCCCCTTCCCCCTATTCCGGCTCCCGTGCGTCTCTGTGCCCGTGGTCCTGGATGCGATTCCCTTGGTGGGATTTCTAGCACTTCCTTCCCGTGAAGGTATTTTGTGCTGTCCTTATGAATGAGTGATTTCCGCACTGTGAACAGCACGTAAGTGGGTGGTGTGCTGATACCACTAGCGGCCTGCTCGCCTTCGAGCCGGTACACTCTGGCCGTGCTCCTCCGGGGCTTAGTTAGCTTCTGGTGGGGACCGCTCTTAACTTCTGCCCGCACGGCCCGTGAGCTTGCTTCATTCTGCGACCGCTCCCTGCAGCTGCCGCTCACCCGTGAGCGCATGTCAGACCCAGAGTTCGGTGTCTGTGGTGTGCATTGTGGCTCTCTGTGTGATGTAGAAGGCGGTCCTGAAGTTCAGCTACTCGGTGCAGGAGGAGAGCGACACACGCCTGGGCGGCAGGTGGGCCTTCGACGACGTTCCGATGACACCCTTGCGCACGGTGATGCTGATTCCGTGTGGCGAGATGCGTGGGATCATGGACCAGCTGAAGGAGCACCTCTCAGTTTAGCCCTGCCCGTGGGCAGCCGTGTGCCGGTGTGGGCGAATTACCAGAAAGCCCCGTGGAGATGTACCGAAAACTCAAGACTTCACGTAGATTTAGATTCTCTACAAAAAGTAGGGTTCTGCTGCCTGTGTCTGTGACATGTGTACAAAATAGTTTAAAAAAAGTTTTGGTCAAATCATGAATGGTTGCTTAAAAACTTTCCCGGTAAGAGGAAAACATGGAGTAGTAATTTAAGGAACTCAATAAAAACTTCTATTTTTTATTTCAAAATAACATACAGAGTGTTAATTTTTCAGGCGCCTCCTGTGTGGGGTAGGACACCCTGACGTCCTCCCCCCGCGCTGCGTGGTGGGCGCCCGGCACCTGACTCGGGCTTACTGCACGGCACACTGGGGCCGGTCTGAGCGTCACTGCACAGCGCATCTTTGTTCGGGAGTTTCGGGGGACTTCTCACACACGTCCTGCTCCTTCCTCGGTGGGGGCGTGGGTGGCAGGTGACCGGCCACTTGCTGGAGGATGTCCTTACCCTCGCTGGGAGGCAGGTTACTGAAGTAGTACTGTGGCACCAGTTGCATGAATCTGCTCAAAGCAAAAACACGGTGATTTCTGGTGTGCTACAGCAAACACGTCTGGGCACTCCCCCGCCCGGGGGAATCTGCCTGTGGGACCAGCATTAACTTGAACTCCTCTGTGTCTTTGTCTGCCTTTGCAGAGCGAGCACTTTCTATGGTTTTTATGGACAGCTGAATTACCTTTCTGGTGAGTTGGCCTCTAGTGAGGCCACACAGCGGAAGTGATGGCCACCACTCTGACCCTGGGGACACGGGTGCCTCCTGTCCCACCCAATGCAGTGTACGAGGGTCCGGTCAGGTGCTTGGGAGAACTTTGGGTGGGTGAGGGGGAGGATCTTGGCCTCTGTCTCTTCCTAAGGCATGCCAGTTCACACCCAGCCTCCGAAGCCGGCCCCTGCTGGTTTCTGTCGGTTCCTGCCTAGACCATCACCCTGCCCCAGGAGCCAGGGGCTCCTTCACAAGGGGGGCAGCAACTGCAGCAGCTGAGGTTGGCCAACGTTCCTATCGCTGCAGCCACACCCATTCACTTTGCAGCCGGAGGGAGCTTGAAAAGGGCTGAAGAAGATGCCACCCCTCTTAAAACTCTGTGGTTGCTTTGTACTGTGCTGGGTGTGAACGCCAATCTCCTGTAGCCGTGAGCCCTACGGCTCTGGTGCCTGCCTGTCTTCACCTCGCCCCGTCCCCGCCCTCCCCGCTGGCCCCTGTCTCAGTGGCTCCCCTGAGGGGAGAAGGCTGAGCTCATCCCTTCTCAACGTCTGCACCTGCCTGCTCCTCTGCAGGTGCCCCGCGCCTGCTGTCACCTTTCTATGACGCAGTCTCCCTCTCTGCTGCCGTCTCTTAGATAATCACCCATGCAGACCTGTCTTTAGGCTGCTACCAGTATAAACTGCTTCCACCTGAACACAATAACCAAGGTTCTCGTTTACTCCTCGATTGCGAGTTCCATAGAAACCCTTTGCTCTCCACAAAACGTACAGTTCAGGAGAGGTTTCGGAGGCGATCCTGATGTAGTTGTTCTCCGAGATGCTGAACTTGTGGAAGAGGACCCACTCCGGCAGCCTCCGGGTGACGGAGTAACCAGACAGGGGGTGCAGCTGGGCCACGTGCTTGTGCGTCAGCATCAGGTAGTTGCCCGCCCCGTCCACGTCCCGAGCGATCTAAAGGCAGCGTGGTCGGGAAACGAGAGTGAGCGTTAACATGGAGATCAATGCACAAAAATGCTTCGTTGAAAAGAACTCCAACATACTCGTACCGAATGGTTAGAACTACAGATTGGCCGTCCACCTTTCCCGTTTTCATATACCGGAAATCAGACAGACTGGTTTTACCCAAAACTTGGAGACGGTGGTGATGGTGTTGAGCGGCTCGTGCAAGTTCAGGGCAGCTGCAGCGGTTCACAGTGGGTCGGGCAGTAGAGCCACGTGGTGGACCACACACACACACACGTGCGCGCGCTTCACGCTGGACGTCCCAGCCCACTCTGTCCCCAGGAAAGCCTGTCACAGCAGCACCTGACTTTTCCCGCACAGATGAGGAAACCCACAGCAGGACTTCCCTCGCCGTGGGGGCACGGCGTGCCTGCCTCCCCCCCCCCCCCCCCGCCGTGTGCCGGCAGAGCAGCTGCGGACCCTCCTCTGAGAAGGGACTAGTGGACGGCCTCTTCCTTTGTCGGGCACCGAGTCACCGGCGACTTGTGAGCTGTTTGGCCGACAGGCGGGGTGAGGGGCTCGGTCTGCCCTGCAGCCAGAAAGGGTGTCTACCAGCTGTCCCTCCATAATGGAAGGGGCCTCTCGTCCTCTCAGACAAAGTCAACATTCTAGCTTAGGCCTTCACTCCCTGAGGGGAAGGCTGTTTACTTACATACTATGTCTTTAATAGCACAGGGTTTTCGTTTATCACTCTGCCAGATCCCTGGCATGACGACGTGCACGCGTGAGGTCTGGCGCGACCCCGCGAAGGACGTCTCAGCCATCCTCACCTGCATGAAGTAGCCGGACAGGAGAGCTTTCTTCAGGTTCAGAGTGTTTTCCCTGGAGCCAAAGGCGGGTTCTGCGTAGGGAAGCTCGATCCGCTTGATGATTTCCAGGAGCTCGGCCCGGACCACGTCTGCCGTCCTGAGGGCAGTGCAGCTGAGGAAGTGGTCCTGGCACCACTTCTCCACGCAGCCTGGGAGGAGGGGCGGACAGGGCTTTAGTAAGGGTGTGTGACCATCTGCAAGGGCCTGGCTGGAAGGTGCTCATTCTCCTCTGTCCTGAGAAGGAGGTTGCAAGGCCAGGACCTCTGGTCTGGTGGCTGCGAGGGGCCATCTGGGGCGCTGTCAGCGGAGCCAGCACTGGCCGGGGTTCCGTGGGGTTCCGCGACCCCATGCACTGTGGGGACAGCGTGTTCCTACTGTCGCCCTCCGTCCAGGGCTGGGGGGCAGAGGAGACTGTCCTCGAGTCCACACTTGACTGCCTGCGCACAGTAAGGGGGGGGCACTTGCAGTGCAACTAGGACCGGAGGAGCTTCCAGGGGAAAGCCCTCTGAGCTGTGAAGACATCTCCCGTACTTGTTTTGTTGCAAGGGAAGGGTTCCTCTAGGTTGGTCAGGGAACTGTAGCCACCCTAGCTGCAAGTTTTACACTAGAATTCAGCCACCTGGTTCAGTTTGACGTTATTCCTCCTTGCCCCCTGTGAGTGTAATCACTCGAGGTGGACTGGAGTTTGCCGTGGACTGGCAGTGCCCGTGGCCTTGGCCTGGTGGGCAGCGGGCCTGTTGACTGGTCCCACCGTGCAGGCCCATCTGGAGCAGCGGGAGCGCGCACTGGCTGGCACCACCCTGCGGCTCTCGCAGGTGCCACCAAGCGCCCCACGTCCTGTCCTGTCCTGTCCGCCTCCCCCAAGCCTCGAGAAGCACGCTCCCTGCTCTGCAGTGCTGCTGCCATTCAGTCGCCAGCACAGTTGTCACCGCATGTACCTTTCACACCACCTCTCTGAGCAGACAAGCTTCCACAAGCAGCTTTGTGGAAAACAGGTGAACCCCCCCAGCTGCCTTTGGAGGCCTCGGCCCCCGCCACCCTGCTTAGCCCTCTCTGCCCCTGGAGGTGCCCCTCTTTTCAAGCCCAGCACAGCAGCTGCACACAAGGAGTCTGCTGTTCCCTTGTCACTGAGAATGCGCAGACTCGCCCAGAACTGCTGCCTCACCAGCTTCCACAGCCCTGTTCTCCTCTGGACCCGGTGGCCCTCCCCTGCCCTGCCCTCCGCCAAGCTCCAGTCAGATTCTCTCCGCCCATGGGGGTTGCTCTGGCATGCCTCATATTCTCCCCATCCACATCCAGCAGTGGATGTGCCCGTTACGGAAAGCACAGAGTGGCACTTGGACCCAGGGGGCACCAAGAGGTGGCAGTTCCTTTGCTTCTCTCCAGACCCCAGAAAGCAAGAGCTGTGCTGTGCAACCCTCACCCTAGGAAGGGTGAAGGGCGGCCCAGCTGAAGGCTGGGGTTCTAGGTCCAGGCCCACAGCCCTGCAGCCCACCAGGGCATTGGGTGCTGGAGGGAGTTTCTGCTGCTCAGCAGAAACATATGGGTGCATTTAGGGCCTCAAGCGCCATTCCATTGAAGTGACCAACACGGCTAGAGAGAAAGGGTGTTTGACGAGTAGCCGCTCAGCTTATTTTGGGAAGGAAAGGTGGACTTTGAAGGTAATTTATGAGAATCACAAGCATTCACTTACGCTCACTGGTGGAATTCAGAACTGTGTCTTGGTAGGCCTTGTAAATGTTGATGAGGGTGAAGTGATCGCCTTCAGGATGTAAAAATGTCTTCCAGCAAGTCAGGGCAGCCTCCTCCGCTCCACGAGGCAGGTGCAAAAAGCAACTGGGAGCTTGAAGGTGCAAAAGGTTACAAGGTCAACAGTAATGGAGACATTCCACGTCAGCACAGTACCGGGGGCAGGAAGCACAGTAGCCTGTCTGACCGAGGACAATTATGTTACCCTGAGTTATTTAGTGACCAGAAGGGGCTTAGGGGGAGTTGTCGTAGTTCTCCTTGCTTCTGTTTGCCTTCTTAGCTCTGCTTGTAACAGTGGCTGTGTCACAGTGGGTGTGGGGACCGGGTGCTCCGAGGCCAGACGCAGGGACAGGACGGAACCAAGTCCTCCTATGGCGCGGCCCCCGGTGTGTGCTGCCGGTCAGAGCGTAGAGTGGACCAGATGGGCCGAGAGGAACGAGGGGGCAGGAAGTAAACGGGGCGCACACGTCATCGCCAGGGCAGAGCACGCCTGGTGGTGCATCTTCGTCCGACTGTCCTGGTCTGCGCTCACTCGTCCAGCGGGGGCGAACCTGGTGTGCTCTCCCGTGTCAGGTTCAGGAGTTCGCCAGGGACACTAAGGTGTCCGACCCGTGGCCCATGGCCCACACGTGGCCTGGTATGGCTGCGAGTGCGGCCCAAAGCAAAATCGTACGTTTACTTAAAACCTTTTTTTTTTTTTTTTTTGCTCCTCAGTTTTCCTTAGTGTTTTTGTATTTAATGTGCAGCCCAAGACAACTCTTCTCCCAGTGTGGCCCAGAGACATCAAAAGATTGGGCACCCCAAGAAACTGTCACAGTTTTCTACCTCTTTCACCCATTAAAACACCACTTCGAATGGATGCCATTTAACTCTCTAGCTGCTGCAGGCACACCACGCACGGAAGCAGCCCCGGGAGCAGTACCTGTGACCATGGCGGCGACGGTGAGCATCTCGTCCACACAGTCAAACTCGCAGGACGCTAAGATGCACTTGGAGAGTTGGGGGTCGAGGGGGAACTCGGACATGATGATTCCGAATTCAGACAGGTTTCCGTCATTGTCTAGAGCTGCCAGGTAATCTAAGTCTTCCAAAGCCTGCATCAGACTTTCCGGGGCTAGGAAAGGAAAAAATAATCAGGAAGCCTCCTATAACCGAGAAGGAGTAACAGGAACTGATTTCCCTCTCATAATGAACAAAGTATCTGAATCAACAGTTTGCAAGACAAAGAATGTCAGGTGACAAGGGGCTGACTTCTGAGCGGGGACACTAACAAAGTGAGCCATGTGCTTGCCCGGCTTAAGAGTTCCAGGGCTGTGGTGAAGGGCGGGGAACCTGAGTCACAAAGCTGGCACTGTGGGTCTGGGAGACCCCGGTGGCCCGAGCTTGCAGGCCTGCAAGGAGAGCTGCAGGGAGGGAGGACCTGGGAGGTCTACGCGAGCCCCTCCACTGGTCAGCAGAGCACGTGCACGAAACAGCAGCGGCCAGACAGGGCTGCCCAACGAGCACACCTGGTGTGCCCAGTGCTCACGGTCAGGGCACTGCCTGTCTCCACCCACCAGGCAGCAGGGGCTCACGGTCCGAGGGGCCCCGGGTAGGAAATGGAAGGGAGCCCCCAGACACATTCTGCTCCAGCGCTACCCGACAGATCCTCAAATCGGGACTGAAAGGGTCACCTCAGCCCAGAATAAGCTCTGGCGTGTTTCCGGAAATCAGGACATCTGATATTCAACACGGTAAAGCACACGGTGTAGCGTCCTGTAAAAAGTTATGAGGCGTGCATGGCAGGATGATAAAATTAACCCATCGAATCTGCCCCAGCGCTCACGCAGACACAGTAGTAGATGGGACGTCCAAGGAGCTGTTCACCCGGCAGACAGGGACAGAGGCTGACTTTCTTCACCTCTTTGTTCCCGAGTGTACGTGATGCTGGTACTGGCGTGGTGTTTATTATATGTGCTCAATCTCCACCAGAGAAAATCCATTTATTATTCTAAGTTTGTATAGCTCTGATAATAGTGTGGTGGTCATCTCCACCAAAAGAAGATAATCCATTTGTTCAAAGAAAGGTGCAGCGGCACCTTGGTGCTCTGTCGTCAGTTCGTTCTGGAACTCACGACAAGGGCCGAAACCGCCTGGCACCGAACAGGCAGCACGTGAGGACGCGTTTTCTCTGGTGGGGCGGCATGGCTCATACAAGTTCTAGCTGTGCATGCGGCGTGTCCCGAGCAAGCTCCGAGCGCTGTGGCTTTTTTTTTCTCGTCAAAATGTGACGAGTACAGGGCCTGAGGAGTTCTAAAGCCGACGAGGACTGAGGTAGGACTGTATTTCCCTTGTCCTTGCAGAATCAGGTTATAATAAGTAAATACGTGTTTTCCACCTGTCTGCCACACGGTAGAGCAATAAAGGCCACACAGAGAAGGAAATGACAGTGTAAGCCTGCTGTATTTCTACCCGAGAAACTGGGGCATTTTGTGAGCAGCCCAGCATGGCTCTCCCAGGTCTCAGTTCCAACACGTCCTGGGGGGAGACGACTGTGAGGTGTCGCCTTTCCGCATCTGGGAGACCAGAGTCCCCGACCGTGAAAGCTGACTTATTTGTTGTCCAAACTTTGACCACTGAACTATTTGTCAAAATGTCAGGCAAACAGTGTCTGTCACTCGATGTCAAATCTGAGCCAGGCACCAGCCAGTCCCCCGTCCCTATCAGGACACTAGGAAGACCCCCGGGGAAGCTCTGCTGTGGGTCGGGAGGGACTCTGGCCCTCGGTGCGGCTCGTTGCCACAGCTGCAGCCCTGCTGCACGAGTGCCAGCGAGAGACCAGCTCCCAGGAACGGCAAGCGGCGGGGCCGAGGGGCCAGAGGAACCAGCCCACCACAAACCCGCCAGAGCCTGGGCATCTGCGGGGGTCTCTGAAGCACAGCTGTCGTCCCCAGTGGCAGGCGAAGACGCCTCACTCCCTGCTGTGTGATCTCTCACTGAGACGCAGCACTGGGCCGAGCCCTGGGTCCTGCCCGGGTGCTGGCACGGGCTCTGGAGGACTCTGTGTTCATGTGTGGTGACCCTGGGGCCAAGCTGAGACCTTGAGGAGTCACAGTCCCAGGAAGGAGACAGATGGGCTATTTGGAAATGAAAGTCCGAGCATTCCTTCAGTTAGCCTTGAAATGAAGGGGGACAGCTGACCTGTGCAGAAGGTACAGGTGACAGCGACAGAAATCAGCTCCTCCGATGAGATAGCAAGAGAGCTTGGGAGCACATACGTAGTTACTGAAAGCTGTTTAGAAACCGATTCCTATAAATCAGCACAGCTGCTGGCTGCATGGTTACAGGATCCTCGGCAACTGTCCCCATCAGCATCAGCCTTGACAGACAACCTGTCCCCAAACCTGCTCCTCACTTTCATGCCCTGGAGGTGAGTTGGCTGCACGGGGGATCACTGACAGAAAAACGCCATGGTTCTGCCCCCAGCCCCAGCACCAGAAAAAGAGGATGCCTTTGGGGTTTGTGACCGTAGAAAGAAGACTGAGAAGGCGGCACAGACTAAAATGACTCGGGACTTGAGAGAATAGGGTTAGAGTTTGGCTCCAGAAAGGACAGGAAGGACAGACTTCCTGGAGGTTCAGTTTCACAAGCACACGCTCACAACACCCGGCATTTGCCTGACCCCTATCCTGACGTGCTGCCCATGGCGCCTGGGCACGAGCAGCCTCAGCAGGAGTTCTCAGGAACCCCGGGAGATGGAGGCAGGCACTGCTCTGCCGTGACTGCAGAGAAAAGGGCAGTGACTTGCCAAAGCCACAGGGCCGGCCAGCCTCCTCCCTCAGCTACGAAATGAGGTCTTGACCCCAGGCCGGTCACTGGCAGTGTCTGTTCTGACCAATGGGTTGTCACGAAGCTGTCATAGGACACGTCTTCTGGCTCCAAGTTCAAGGCTCTGCTTTAGCCACTGGCCTCTCAGAGGTAACTGGGCGCTGTCTCCCAGCGCCGGGATCGGCCTCTGCTTCTTGCACTGTGAAAATGCCCTCCACAGGACCTCCTGCTGCTTGGGGCCACGGGCCCTGTACTCCAGAGCCCGGGCGGGGGTCCCGCAGGTGATGACAGCCACAGCATTTACTGTTTGCCAGGTACCTTCCAGGGGGCCTACGTGCGTTACCAGTTATCTCGACTCTGGGAACGGACTGCTTTGATTGTGCTCGCGTGCAGATGACACGTGAACAAGAGGCTCCGAGAGGGCCAATGAGCAGGGGGGTAGGGGGAGGCGGGGGGCGGAGCCCCGGCTGTGCTCAAGGGCCCGAGCTTTCTGGTGTGGTCCCCTGACTACGGGGCACCTCTGCCCTGTTTGGTGAGGACGGCCCAGTTCAGTCTGACCCCAGTGCTCTTTGCGCAGCATCCCCTTTTACCCTCAAGTGTCCTGGCCCGAACACTAAGTCACATGGTCACTGGACCCACAGGGAGCCTCCGGGGGTTCAAAAGCTGGAAGGTTCCCATTCTGTGCCTTTTAAATCTCTCCAGATTTTGTTTCACACTCCAGAAAATTATTTTGCTTTTAAGGTCCTCCCACTGGCTCTTGAGTTGTTTTAGCACATCTGTGCCTCTTTTTCACTCCTCCTGCCATCTGAATATACCAACAAACTCGTGTGGCCTTTCGACAGTGAACAGAATAACCTGCATTGATTAGGAACCTGGACTGGGGCTCCTGCCAGTGTGCTGAGGACATCTGCTGACCCCTCGGGGCTGTGTGGCAGATGACCGGACTCAACCCTGCTGCAGATGGACGGGTCTGCAGCCAGGCTGTGCACCTGGTCCACTTCCCTGGTCCATTCTTCGGTGAGTGCCGAAGGAAGTCCGGTCATTCATAGAGAAGTGCACACAGTTCTCCAGTGAGCTCCCAGACCAGGCTGCTCGTGCATTAGACAGGGTTCCAGGGCACCCGGACTTGCTGGCCCGTGGGCACTCTGATCAACGCCTGTGCCATCAGCACCGGCGGCCCAGCGACCGCAGTGTCTCGAACCCTGTCTTAGCCAGCACCAACACCAGCCTCTGCGACCCAACCATGTTCTGTCCTCGTGCTCCTCGCATTTTCTTGAGGCCTTTGTCCTGTCCTGCCATGTCTGGCCAGTGTGCGTTTGGGTTCAGTTTTCCTAGATTATTCCAGAGCCCACTGTCTGGACACCACCAAAATGAGCTCCAAGTCCAGGCCCAAAGATGGCCCCTGCTGTAGTCTTGTCCAGCTCAGCTAGTTTGTCCCCAAATTCCTGGGTAGGTATCCCTGCCCTTCCCGGGTGAAAGACCTCCGGGATGTCACTCGCAATGGAGTCGATCCCCAGCACCAGGGAAGAAAAAAATTAACTGATATTTTAAAAAAGAGATCTGTGTCATCAGGTTCAGTTAATAGCCTGCAGCCTAGTTATGCCAAATTCATTTCCTCATGGTCCGTGGACCCTGAAAGGGTCCAGGTTTGCTGGACCTGTGCATTGCAGTTATCAGCTGAATCACATGCGGCAGCTGCAACCATCATCAGGGAGTTTTTGTTCTAAGCAGTGAGTCCGAGTCAGTCCCCCGTGAGGTGTCTCCCAAGCACAGCAGAGTAGTCCTGTGCGTGCTGTCGGGGGACAGAAATAGTGACCCTGCCCTTTGTCCCCTGGGGCTCAGCGCTTGGCCTCACAGAGGCTGACCACTGAGGGCACGCAGGAGCTCTGCGTTGTGATGGTGTGCTGTTAGCTCTCCCGAACCTTGCAGCGACAACCCCGCTTCTCCTCTCCCTTCTCGACTGAACGTCCACTCTGTCCCACACAAGACGCCTGGGGATCAACCTGATTACAGAGGAGGGAGCTTCTAGTGGACTCTCCCCGGTGACACTGTGACTCAGGAGGAAGGCCGCTGGCCGACAGGTGTCCCCACCGCCAATCCACCTTCACTCGCTGTTGGTTCCTGCCTCCACTTCCACACTCTGCTCTCCCTCCGGACTCCTAAGGCCCAGGTGCCCTACGCTTCAGTGACCAATGGCAGACAGCCTTCCAGTGCCACAGCAAACATTCCCTAGGGTTTTAAATCACTTCAGAAAACATTTACCTCAATAGGGAAAATGCTTGCTTGCACTGCCGAGTGCAGAAGCCAAGTCTCGCCCCGCTGCCCCGCTGGCACGTGGCCCGGCTCCCTGGTCTGCTCGTGCACGGCAGCCCCTGTGCCCCGCCAGCACACAGCCCGGCTACCTGGTCTGTTCATGAAGTCACAGTGGCCTAGGCCCGCAATGTCAATCCTCTTCATGAACAGCACCATGCTGGTGAGGTTGGCTTCCTGCATTTCTGCCGGCTTCAGCGGCTGCATGTCTTTGGAGGCAAACTCCTCAGAGTACAGACGGAAAAGCTTTCCTAGAAGAAATGAAGGGAGAGGGCTGTAGTGTCTGTTTTTTGCAGACAGGGACAGACGGCAGTGTTTGTGCACGCAGTGCGGCTACCTGAAGATGACGTGCCGAGAATCTGCTTGCGGATCTCCGCTTGGCTTTGGCTGATGGGCTGCGTGACCCGTGAGCTCGCCCTGATTCGTGGGTTGTACACCTTCAAGTGGAAAGACAGCACCTTTAGCATCAGGTGGCCGCGAGGTGGCCAGCTCGCGGGCCCTGACGTGCCTGTGCCTCGGGCAGCAGTTCGGCTCACGCAATGCTCTGCTACAGGGCCATTCGCTTTGTGAGATGTGTGTTACAGCTTCACTCGTCTCGAGATGGAAACGCCAAGCTTGCATAAATGGACTTAAAGGGTGTCTGCTTTCCTTGTAGCTTCAACAGCTATGGGACCTCCACCATCTGCTGAAGTACTAGCATTGTCACCTCTCCAGTGTGACACTGGTGAGCGACAGGTGTACAGGTGCCTCGTGGACAGGACTGTCACCTGGCCATGCTGTGTCTCTTCAAGGTTCTGTTCAAACCGGCTGTGAGCTCAGTGGCCTCACCTTCCTAACACGCGCCTTTCCCACCATGTCAGCTCAACCAAACTGTGCGCAGCGGACGCAGTGCTTTTCCTAGGGGGTGTCTGAGGGGTGAGTAATAACCCGGGTTCCCTGGGTGGGGGACGCGTCCAGTCGCGTCCAGTCAGGTGCACCCAGACTGTTCCACGGGGACCCTCCCAGTGGCGAGGACTGCTCCGTGCAGGTGAGACGAGGGTGTCCAGGAGACCCGCTTTCCGGAAGGAGGAAAGCTACACGACATCTGATAGTGGCAAAGGGATCAGGACTCGGACACGCTCTTTTCAGTCCATAAACGCTGTGACTTAAGTCCCGTGTCTTGGAGAGTGAGAGACCCTATTCCATTTTCCCCAATGTTTTTCTTTAAAAATAGCTATATAAAATTACTACATTCTTTAAAAATTTGGGGTGGAATCTTATGTCAGTTATAAAGCCAAAACCTGCTAAAATGAAAGCCAGTGCAGTGGAAACTAATTTCTAGTAAACTCCTTGAGGGAAGGCGCTAGTCACTTTGACAAAGGGGCTGCCGGAGATAACTGAGGGTACGTCACTGTCCGTCAAACAGTCTGCTGGCTGAGGAAAAGCCACTGGCGAGAAGAACCTCCACCTTATGTTTCAACAGTTGTCTTTCCTCCCACTTCTCCTCTGGCACCTCCATCGACTCAACTCGTTTCCAGACTGCTGCTCTGTGCACACGGACAAATCCCGAGACCCCCGTACCCTGCAGTTCACCCCCACTTTCTGGTCCAGAGAATGGTGGGGGCCCGAGAAACATTCTCAGCAATCCTCAGCGGTCTGCCTAACCTGCTCGGTGGTAGTTACCTTCCTTCTCTCCACGCCCGTGTCAACCACGAACTTCACGGTGCCGCTCCAGATCAGAGACTCTCCGGGGCTGGCGGTGAGCACCACTCTCCTCTGGCGAACTTGGCCTCTTGTCTCCGTTTCATCATGTGGCTTGAACAGTGCGCACTTCTCTTTCGGATACAAAGGAACCACCACCAGCTCGCCAAGATCTGGGTTTAAGTTAGAGCCTTCTCGACAGACAATTTCATAGGCTTTCTCAATATCCTACAGTAAAAAAATCAGTAACAGCATCCATGAGAATGTGGTACATGACAAACGACTTTTCCACTTAACAAAAAAGTCCAGATTCAGTAAAACTACCGACAAGGGCTGTAGAGACAGAAGCCCGTGGACAGTGAAGGAACCGCCTGCGTGACGGTCCGTGTGTCATTAAACGTCAGCTGAACGAGGAACCAGACGAGAACGTTTCTCTGGGGAAGACAACTTAGAAACAACTTCATTGTTTTTAGTCCAAGACTGGTGTCCTGTGTGACAGGTACTGCCTCGGCCTTTACGCATTTATCCTACTCTTCCGGCTGGATGCGGTTCCTCGCACCCATTCACACACAGGGACAGGTAAAGGCGAGTGATTCTCCCGTCAGGGATGCTGGGGACTGTGCTCCCTGGTGGCAGAACTACGAATTGCAAACGACTCTCTAGACTCCAACCCCGCACACACAGACAGGCTCCACCACAGGGTCAGGGCCCCGCCGGCCCTTCAGAAGTGCAGGGAGGCAGTGAGGCGGGAGGGAAGGAGGCCTGCTCTGTGCTGGTGCGCATGACTCGGGCCTTAGCAGCGCCCCTCTGAAGTGCTCCACGGCCCAACAGACCCGGCAACAGTGGACTATTCCCCTAAAGCTACACATAAGACTCTGCAAAGAGCTCAGAAGGCATTTACATAGTATTTTTCTATTTCTCCGATCACTAGCTTTTTAGAGCCTCATGTAAAAAAGATATCACGTAATATAATTCTTACATCTTTTGTTTCCAAAATGTCTGCTTTCTTAAGGGCCTCACTAACGAGCAACATGGAAGGAGCCCCATTTAATTAGATTTGTTATATTTCACTAAAAATCTCCGTAAAAAAGACTTCCGGGACTGTGAGTCGCCAAGACCGATTCCATTTTGCAGTGCTGAGCTCACCTCTTCCCTCTGTACTGTTTGGGGAGCGGATCGAATTAACCAAGGGTTCTGTAGGAAGACAGGCCTGCCTAGAAAACAGCCAGGCATCACAGGTGCCCGAGGCCTGGGCCGAGCCCTTGGGAAACTCCTCTGGAGCAGGCACCAGGGCCGGATTTTCCCCAAGTAAACAGCGTGATTGTTGATCGTAATGGATGGAAACTTGTCAAATGGAATAATCAGAACAAAACTGTCTCCATTTTTGTAGTCTGATCACGTCATCATTTTACGTGAGGGTTGCTTTAGAAATCACAAGAAGAGAACAGCATTCTGGCTGTCCCTGGGACGACCTTGAGTGAGCTCCCGCAGGGGCTCCCTCACCCTCAGAGATGACCTGGAGTCGTAAAGGGGATTCGACTCCAGCACTCACCCCAGGCAATTTCCGATCAAAATGAGCCTTCAAAGCGCACTGAGGTGCAGCTCAGTCTCTGAGAACACTGTTTAAAAAGTCACTTGGGCCACTTGTTTTTTATTTGCTTCTGGTTGTTTAAAGTTTTCAGTTGTACGTGGGTTCTAATGTTGAAGTTGTTCCAAATGGGTACAAAGAAAGAACAAAAGAACTTGTCAGAGGAAAAAAACAGAGCAAAAACAGAATGGGTGTTGTATGTAGACTCCTCAAGCTCAGCTGATACATAGGGCTTTGAGGTCAGAACCTTCCATTTGAAAAGTAAGCTTAAAATATGCACTTTGTGCTTTAAATTGTTTCTTCATTCAATGTGTGCAGTGCATTTACCTCTGCAGGACTGTCCCACCGTTGCCTGCAAAGCGGGAAAACACAGCAGCGTGTGGGGCAGAAGCTGCCGGCCCCAGTGCGAGGCCCGCAGAGCGCGCGTGTCCCGGGGCGACGGTAGCGGCACCGTGTCTGGGGTGGCTTCGGGCTGCACGGCAGTCTGAACAGACGTTACCGTCAGTCTCAACTTCCGCGGTCTGTCTGATGTGTCTGCTTGTTTCCCAGGTTAGAAGACAGTGAGGGGGGAAGGAATGGTGCTCTGCAAATGTCCAGGGTGCTCAGTCCAGACTGACGGCCAAGTCACAGGGCAGCAGGCGGCCCCACGGGTAGGGTAGTTACTTCCCAGCAGGGTGCTGGGCCAGCAGTTAGAGAAAACGCTCACTGAACCAAAAGGTTCGAGAGCACGGCAGCAGTTTAAAGTGTGTTCCTCAAAAACGACAGTCGGTGCGCTTCTCTCACACTGCTTGCGTTTGTTTTCACATGGCACTGAATCGCTACGACAGATTTTAAAGTTTTACACAGAGATCAAGAAAGCTTCAAACAGTATGGGGACAAATGACCAATAGCTGTTAATGTGGATTTCAGAGCAAGACAATTTTTTTCAAGAGAGATTCCAAGACCACGGGTGAGGAGTGTGGTAATGTAATCCTGACGTAGGGGGGAAGGACAGACAAGTCCACCAGGACACGAAACTGTGCCCAGCTCGTCCGGGGGCAGGCACCAAAGAGAAAGCCAGGCAACAGCCACGGGATTTGGCGCTGAGCTGTGAGGATGAAACTGGCTTCCACAGAAGGTAGGCTGAAGGCGGGGTGGGGGTCCCCGTAAGCCTCAGGGCTGGTCTGTCAGCATCCTCAACCTCAGAGACGCAGAACTGCAGAGCCCACCCACAGCCTTCGCCCCGCCATCACTCCCGAGATGGGAAGAATCTGCAAGACTGGTGATTTCTTAATAGGACATGTCTTTCCGGTCTGACTTTGATATTCTCTTATTTCCTAAGCCTCGTGATTTTATCACTTCTATTTCTAGCCTAGGTAAACCGCACCTGCTAAAGTTTGACATTCAAAAGTCACTATGCCATTAATTATGGCTCATATTAAACTTAGAGTCCACTACCCTCAGCTTTGTTGCAGGATTTTTTCAAATACCCATTTTGCTTTCTCTGACATGAAAGCTGCCTATTCATCCATCTTCACTATACTCAGCCCCCACCCTGCTGCCCCCCAGCGACCCCTGCACTCCAGCAACAGGCCTGTGACTGCGCCTTCCTTCCTCGGGCGTCCGCTGCACCGACGACCTGTCATTGCTTTCATAAATTCTTCTCCTGTCTCCTTAATCATTTTATGGCTTTCCTCAGGGCTTCCTGGGATATCCTGAATCATGCAAGATTAGGGCATGATAACAGAATAAGTCTTGTAGTAGGCAGAGGATTTACTACGGGGAACTGAGCAGTCTACACATGAGCGGTTGATGAACATGCTGTAGTTACCATATATTTGGGGCTCTAAGCGGCTGTCTTTATGGAGACAGATAAATCTAGTCCCGAGAAAGCTGCCTGATGCTCCCAGGGCTGGGAGGGGCAGCCTCCACTGCACACTGCGTGTGCCACAGTGAGTGCTGCCGCCAGTGCTGCTGGGAGTGGGCGGCCGCTCAGGGGGAGCCTCGCAGGGCGCTGGGCCCTCGGCCGTCTCTGTCCGGCTGGCGGCCCCGCTGGGATCGGACAGAGTCCTTGCGGGTTTCTGCTTGGTCACTGGAATCGCTCGTCTGGGTCAGGGTCTGAAAACGAGCCCTTCACTGTCTGAGTGAGATGACGGGTGGGGGAGAGGACCAGGAAATCAGTCTGTAAGGTGAAGGCCTGATTCTGGAGATGCCAGTGGCCCAGGAGGCCTTTGATACGGAGAGGCTGCAATAAAAGGCACGCATCCCCAGAGGGTGCCCGGCCATGTGAAAGTCCAAAGAGGCTCCGTCATACACTCCCAGCTGTTTTCTTGAAAAGATACTTTCAGGAATCCAAATTCAGCTTTTTCTCCATCTTTTTAAAGAAAAGGAGACCCGGTGTCAGGAGACTGCCTGCTGGGTGGGCAGAAACGACCTTTTGTGCACAGTCCTCCCCTGACTCTTGTAGGGACACTTGCGGGACATTGTTTGTTGGTTGACTCGGGGCCACATTAAGTAGGTCACGTTCCTCACTCCACCAAACGCTCCTGGTCGTGGCAGAGGTGGCTGAGGGTGCGACACGCGCTAGTGTGTATCCGCTCGGCTGAGACAAGTCACGGCAGGCAGGGCCAGCCTGCGACAGGGCCAGAGCAGGATGGTGGTGGTGGGGGGGCGCTCTGGGATCTTCGCTGTGGCCTCGCCCATTCTTCGTTTTCAGGGCAGAATCTGATTTGGGAAACACTGCCTTTTCAGCTCAGGTGTATTTACTTGTGTTTTCTCCAAAGTACAAAAATGGAGGTGTGGTGGAACCAAATACTTACGTTACAGTTTATTAGCAAACGGAAACCTGTATGTTAGTCACGAAACGCAGCGTCCCAACAAGGTGAAAAGGTTTCCAGTAAGTAACCTGATTACTATTAGGTTAGAATATCACTTACTTACTTGTTCACAGGCCAGAAAGACTACAATGTCACCCTTCTCACCGGACTGGTGAATTTCAAAGATAAGGCGTAAAACAGACTCAAAGGCCTCCTCCCGAGCCCCGCTGAGGTGCACAACCTCCACAGGGTGCTTATTCGCCACTTCTACGACGGGCACGTTTCCATAGTAAGCGCTGAGTCTGCTGACCAGGGGAGGCGAGGCGTTCATTACGAGCTTCAGTTCCGGTCTCGCTAGTAAAACATCTTTAAGCAGTCCAAGCAGCACGTCAGTTGCAATGCTTCTTTCATGCACGCCGTCCAAGATGACGACCCCATAGCTGCTCAGAAAGGGATTGGACATCATTTCTCTTTGCAACATGGCATCGGTACAATACCTACAAGGAGGAACGCTGAAGTGAGAATACTCCTGGGAGAAACCACACCAGAAACCCCAAGGACAGCAACAGTGCCTTCCCTCTATGCTGTCCTCTGGATCAGGAGTTCTACGTCTTTACTGGGGCCAAGATTCCTTGAAGTTGATACAATCTATAGACCTTCAAAACTGAAAAATACACATAAGCAAGTTTTAAAGTTTGTAGAGAGACCCCTGAAAACCCCCTCTGAGCCCTGGGTCATAGACCTCTGCCCTCTATGTTTATCACAGGCACTAACGAGAGCTCCCGTTACCACTCGCTCTGAGCTCCTAAAGCCCAGCCGTACCGCAACACACCCTTGGCAGGGAGGTGTCTTCCCGCCTCCCATGGTGGGGGCGGCTTCCGAGCCAAAGCACTGTACAAGGACACTGTACAAGGAAGGGTCAAGGATGGTTATTCTGGCTCGGGCTCACGGCCCTGCGGGCCCGCGGCGACTCCGTTGGTGACGCTGTGGGAAAAGGTGTCACCCACGTGTGAGTGGCACAAGTTCAAAATGTTGCCCACACAAGGACCAATCAGAAGCATCAAAAACACAATCACCTATTTGCAGGCGGCACCCAAATGGGCCAGTGACGTTAATAAAATTGTCCAGGAGTCTTGGGATTGTAGTTTTTAAAGTTGTTATTTATTATTACTAAGAATAATTTATTATTGTTAGCCATCTACCGCCACACGAACATCGGACACTGCTTACACATTTACCTACATATTCCTTGAAGAAACCAATCCTGTAGGTTTTCAGCCCATTTAAGGTGCCCCTGTACATGGCAGACCCACCTGGCAAGGCTGGCCCTGACTGGCATTTGGGAACTGGGGTTGGGGTGGAGGGGTTCTCCCCATGCCCAGGACCGATCTAGAGCGGCTCCTGATGCTTCCTCTCTGTGCCAACAACGTGGTCCGCCCAGCCTTCCTTTGGGAGCCAGAACGTCGGGAGACAGGACACAGAGGTGCCTGCCTGTGTGACCACCCCCAGTAACCAACCCCCTGTGCAGGGGGCCTCCTGTCAGTGTTCCCGGCGGGACCACACACGTGCACTCTCCTGACTCACTGCTGGGGATGAGCGTGTCCGGCCTGACTCCGCCAGGAGAGGCGCCGGGAAGCTCGCACCCGCCTGGTTCCCTGTGGACGGCAGTCGCCCTGTGCCCATCCCCTTCCCCTGACTGCTCTGTGCCTTCACTGGGGTGACTCTGAGCTGGGAGGCCTCCTGGCAGGTCATCGAACCTGGGCGTGGCCTGGGCCTCAATGAACCCCTTTCCAGAAAGAAACAGAAGAAGGGCAGAAACATGTACCGAGCTCTGTGCCGGGCTCTGTGCCGGGGCGGCATTCCTCACATAGCCTTCAGAGCTCGTTGTCCAGGCGGACTTCCTACCTCACGCGGTAGAGGCGGAGACCACAGTTCAGAAGGGTCAGGTCCCCCCACTGCTCCCCACCTTATCACGCCTGGGAGAGAGCCCGGACTGACAGCTGCACATCTGCTCCCTCTGTGATAAAGACCGCTTCCTGGGTCCCCACGGTTAGGCGACGAAGCCTGAGCACTCCCGCCCGGCAATCCAGGAGACCGAGAGGTTTGCCACTGCCTTTTCATGCGTGTTCTCACCCTGTGTCTCACCCAGCGCAGGGATAGCCTGATTATTCCTTCTCTCCAGCTTGGAGAGATACATACTGAATACTGCAGCATTACACTTCAGGATGCAAAGAGCCATGGGTCCAAAACCTAGTTTTTCTGCTCGTCTTTAGCTGATGTTAATTAGTGTGCTACCGTGAGACAAGTTACTACTGCCTCTTGTCTAAAAACAAGTTATTTTAACCTATGGTACTTCCTTACTGCTCCAAATTAAATCTCTATGACCGCCTCAGCACAACGCACCCGGGCACTGACCTCATGGGCAGGAATGTGCCCTGCAAGCTGGGGAGGCTTGTGTGTTGTGTAAATGGGTCCAGGCTTCATTAAAAAGGGAGGCGGTGGTGCCCTAGTTAGAACTGCTGGACTCAGCAGGCACGGCCTGGCCTTCCCGAGGGTTGTACAGTACTGAGGCCTACTATTCAGATTTCCCACATACCACAGCGGTCCATCCCTGCCCTCCATGCTAATAAGCTCACGTGTGCAGTGCTTGAGAAAGCGCTGTTGCTGATGACCAGGTTAAAAAGTAAAGACACTGCCCAAGGCTCAGGAAGTGCAGTTTAAATTTTAAACTCCTAACGCTAAATTTCTGAAAGGTGAGAACATAGAGAAGTTTTATTAGTATTTTCTAAAATTACACATATTGAATTTGACTGTGAAGAAACATTTGAGTAATTCTTTCAAACTCTGTCTTCTAGAGGGTCTGTATCTGAAGTCTATGCGTCACTTCTACAAGTCCTGGCATCTCGTTGAGAGAGACTGTTTTAGGTATGTAACGTTCAGGTGTCCACTGTTTCAGAAAGGCTTAAAGAAGAACAAAGCTGTTGTCTAGGGCATCAAAGGTGGCAGGCATAAGGGGTACATGCACCAATCCACAAGTGCCTGGTAGATTGGACACTAACGGGCTACAAAGGAAATGAGAAGACAGGATCGAATATAGAGCAGTGCCTCCCATAGTCAACAGTCGACCTTAAATCCTCCCGTTTATACAGCTACTCAGTCTGAGCTCATGAAAAATCAGGGCTGGCATACATCTCCAGGAAAGTGCATCTGGTCCTGATGCACCTTCGTAGTGACAGAGGTAGCTACACACGCATGTCGGTCACACACATTAGCTCGTTCAGTCCTCACGACAACCCTGTGGGCAGGTGTGAACCACCCCATTGTGGGGACAGGAAGCCCGGGCACAGAGGCCAGGTGACTGTGCGTGGCTGCCAGCGAGCAGGTGCGCCGCCCCCTCCTCAGGGCACAGGGCACCTGGGGGGATCAGGGACTGCCTCTTTGTTTCATGGGGACTTTTCAGTCAGCAGGTCTGCTTTCTTTGCTGCAACTCAGACCCTGTTTGCAACAAGTCAGGGCACCTGCTCATCTGTGCTGGCTGTGGGGACGGCTGGGAAAAGAAAGGACAGCATCCCAGCAACAAGAGTGAGAGTGGAGGGAAGACGAGAAGACACGGAGAAAGCCAGGCAGCCCGGCAAAGGAGGAGGATGTAGACTTGCAACCACCAGGGCCCCACACGCCCATCCACCTTCCGAGTGCACCTGTGTCAGCCCCACTGCGCCCGAACACTCTTCTACAGCCAGAAAGGAACTCTACGTGCCGGTGAGGGCGAAATGGTCTCAGCACGGACTGCAGTCCTTCCTTTGGCTCAGACTGAATGTTGGGTAGGGGTTGGGGCTCACCATGGAACCACCCGTGAACAGGAAGTTCCAACACATGCAAATGTCTAAAGGTGAGATGTGTCCTTGCCCTGCGCCCACAAAGCCACTCGATGTCTCACAGTTACTGATCTCGGGGCTTCCTGACCAGTGATTTCATACAGGTGTGGGATCCGTGTTAGTTAGGGTAGAAACACTGTAACATTTCATTTTAGAAGTGACTACATCCGAGAGTCCTTTCCAAAAGGTTTCCAATGCTCTGCTCTGCTATGCTACACTATACTACACTACGCTATAGTATAGTGTAGTATACTATAGTGTACTGCTCTGCTCTGTTGTACTATACTGCTCTGCTCTGCTGTGCTATACTATACTATACTACACTACACTACAGTATACTGCTCTGCTCTGCTGGAGCACACCGCCACGCTCTGCTACGCTACACTACAGTATACTGCTCTGCTCTGCTATGCTACACTATACTACACTATACTACAGTATAGTATACTATAGTATACTGCTCTGCTCTGCTGGAGCACACCGCCACGCTCTGCTGGAGCACACCGCCACGCTCTGCTACGCTACACTGCCGTGCTGCGCTGCCCACTGTCCTGCTCACCTGCGCCATGCTACACTTACTCTGCCCCCCGTCGTCACACTGGAGTGGAGCTTCCTCAGCGGGGAGCCGTGACATGCTGCGGTGTCACTCAGATGCAGACACACTGCTCCCGACACCCTGTCTGCTTAGCCCTGGGAGTGGTCGCGCGGTGCCGGGGCAGCAGAGTCCTGGCGTGGCCACCTTTGCCCCCACGCAGCTATGACTGTGCCCTCGAGGTGCTCTAAGACACCCCCACTCTCTTTGTGGGCTGATATAAAGCAGCTTGGGAAATACTGGCTCAGTGATTCCCCCATTCCTTTTAAAGATTTTATTTATTTATATGTTTTTAGAGAGGGAGAAGGGGCGGAGAAAGAGAGAGAAAGGTCAATGTGTGGTTGCCTTTCACGTGCCCCCTACTGGGGACCTGTCCCACAACCCAGGCATGTGCCCAGTTGGGAATTGAACCAGCGACCCTTTGGTTCACAGGCCTGCGGCACTCCATCCACTGAGCCACACCAGCCAGGGCTCTTTTCCTTATCTTGTTTCTTCTGTGTGTCAAGCTCTTAAAGCCCCTTGTGCAAAGGAAACCTCACGACGAAGCCAGAACAAGAAAGTGCTAAGAGAAGGCGGTCCCTGCTCCCCACCCCCACCCCATGTGGCGCCTGCTGAGAAGGCTTACTGGAACCTGTGCGACTCCGAAGAGGCACAGTGTGAAGACGTGGCTCTGAAGTACCGTGATGAGGGCTTATGCCATAGGGGAAGCCTGCCTGGAGCAGGCAGCCCTCACGTGGGCGAGAAGGAATTAGCCAAGCCTGGGAGAGGCGCAGGCCTGGCCAGCAGAGGGAATGGTGTGTGCACAGAGGCCCATGTGCACTAGGTGGCACGCAGACAACCCTGTGGACCCTCCTGTGTGAGGGCTGGGGGAGCACAAGCCTGAAGGTCTTTGGGGGCCGACCTAACGAGTCATAGCTTCCCCTGAGCACCCTGGGGAGTCCTGGGAGAAGTGCAGACGGGTCCCTGAGGAGGCCGGTCTGGGAACAAAGGTGCGTGTCGGGCTGGTGACAGAGGCCAGTCATTACCACACATTATAGGTGCTCTCCACACAGAAGGTTGGGGATTGTAAAACCCATGCCAAGAGCCAGTCGTTGGGCACTGCCGAGGAGACCCCCAGACCCACCTCAGGACTGTCTCACTGGCACAGCAGTTCTCGAAAGGCACCACGTAGCCAACTTCGTGACCGATGTTCACGTCCATTTCGTCCGCCACGCGCAGGGCCAGCTGGACCGCGGCCTGCTGGTGCACCTGGGTGCACACCACGCCCCCGTGCTGGTAGTGGACGGAGAGGCAGTACTCGGCACACCACTGAGGAACCTTGGACAGGGAACAGGAAACACGGTCAGCTCTAGCCAGGGAGGCAGCAAACTGGGATGGTCTTCTATTGGGTCTCCCCTGCCCGGGGAGTCGCAGCGGGCTCCTTACATCTTAGTGAGTGAAGCTCGGAACTACCCGTGTTTACGCACAGAGTTATTACTAGTAAATAAAGAAAAGAATAAAAAGGAGTCAGCGGGGACTTCAAAGCTTGACTCCCAGATGAAAGAAAGGAAGATAAACACAAAAAACAAAACAAAAATATTTTTAACTTCAGCTGTTTCCGAAAAGACTAATCTATTTACAAATTATTTTCTTTTGGGTTATAAGAAAGCCCCATAAAAAATATGGCTTCTCATATCAACTACTGTGTTTCAAGCAATGTAAACATTAAATAGCATTCAGATGAAAAATAGTGGCTCAAAATTAAAGCATTTACATTTAAATCTAAACGTTCCAATAAAACCACCAGATAAGCCTACTGAACCCGCCACTGTTGTTAAACGCAAACACACTGGCCCCGCCCCGTCGGGACCAAGGGGACCAAGGGGACGGGCCAACAACCAACAGGTCCAGGTCTGCACAGAGCCGGCGTCAAGGCTGCTCTGAGGCCACTCATCTTAAAAGTCCTTTGACTGAAAATGTATTACGGATCAGTTGGTTTTCTCAAGTTCATTCATGCAAGAATTGCTGAGCTCGCTTGCACGCTACAACCCTAACGCACTGTCAGTAACTTCTGCTTTGTTACATGTATTTCCAAGTGGGGGTTTTAATAGACTTAAAGCATTTAAGTTTTCATATTTAGTTATCTTGATATTTGCTATCTTCTAGGCCCATCATGGAATTCTTAGATTATAATCCCCACAGTAATTTGGACAATAAACGTAACTTAGCAGAAGTCGTAAGCAACTGCAAAATGAACAACCTCTGGATTGCCCATTCCCCGAGGAAACGTGCGGATGTAGTTCCAACACTTGCAGAAAGGTGTCAGCCTTGTCAACAGGTTGAAACTACTCAGTAACAGGTGCCCAGTGCCCACTTGTTCTCTGAAAGGTGGACATTTAAGATCCTGTGCTCAGGACACCTGGGACCTAATCAAGGCCCGACACAGGAAACAGCAAGGCGCCCCCCGGGCCCCAGGCAGGAGTTCTAGGCCCGGCTTGCCACCAGTCTGTCCCCTGGGAGTCACAACTGCTGGAAGCTTGTTTCCTTCCCTGTAAAAGGGGTTGAGCGAAGGGGCATTGCCCTTCCAGTCTGAGCTCCTGGGCCACTTCCTCCCAGGCCTGCTGTGACCCCCCGGACAGGAGGTCCCCCAGGGACTACACTTCCTGCACTTGCTGGGCTGTCCTGGGTGCTCCCCACCCACCCGCTGGACCAGGTGCTGCGGGAGAACAGAGGCCCCTCTGTCTGAGTCACCAAATAATCCCAGCACTCAGTGCGTGTTTGTTGGATGAGTACACTGACTTACACTTTCCACAAATAGTTTTAGGTTCTGCGATGCTGCGCGCTCTGCCTTGACTCACTGCACAATCACCAGACTGCCTACCTGGGAATTTCCTGCAATTTTCCATCTTCCTCACTCCCTAGCAAGTCATTTCTTACTCCTGCCAAATCCCTACTTTTTAACTGGATCCCCTCTCGTAAATGTCCACCACGGAGGGTCCCTAGCCAAGATCTCAAACATCATCCGTGTGAAAAACTGCATTAAAGCCGTTTGTTTGAATCTTCGTCTCTACACTAGGCTGGAGGATGCTTGAGCTGCCCATGTGTGGCTCCCACCTGTCTCCAGTGCCTCACAGAGAACATGGCGCACAGGAGCACGTGTCCGGACGGGTGAGGACATCAAAGTAGTCGAAAAGAAGGGAGAGACAGGCTTGGGCTCGGGACTTAGCAGGGAGAGAAGCAGCAAACCCAAGCAACCCTGACTGCAAAGGAAGAATGAGCAGCACTCCCCAGCAGGCTCATTATGCCAAGATTTCCAACTTCAGATACAAAGGTACTGATGTCAGTAATAACAAGAAAATGGAAAGCAGTAATTGTTAAGGTCATCCTGATCTTGACCGGAGAACATCCAGGTGTAGCTATCCTGAGAGCAACTGAGAAGCTGGCCAGGGGCTGAAGGGAGGGGCTGGAGCTCAAGGCAGGCAGAGGCGGCCCTGGGGAGGAAGGCAGGGGGGCCCCACCCTCACCTCACAGGGAGGAGCCTCAGGAGCCAGAGAGAAACCCTCCCAGCCAGGGCCAACCCAAGCCTGCAGGTCTCACCGAGGGTCACCACCAGCAGGCTGCGGGGCTTCCAGGCATTGTCTACAAAGGCGGTCACGGAAGCCATGGGACTGTGATTACTCTTTCTAACCCAACGGCGTGCCGGGGGCAGTGCAAGGACCGCGGCCTCTATTTGGCGTAGCCAGGGCTGTTGCCGAAGCAGACAGTCCGGTGTCACTAGCAGGCTCACGTGTGCTCAGGCTGGCTGTCACTCTAACGCCCAGGGCGGCTGCGTTCCAACAGCCCAGCTCCACACTGAGTCCAGCGGGTATGGGCCACGTCCCCAAGCTTCTGACTGTTCTCCGGCTGCATCTCAGGTATCCCTGTCCGCTCCCCTAAACAGGTTTTGCCAGATGAGACTGTCGCGGTGTGTCTGTGACGGTGCACCCATGCTAGGGGCCTGGCTGTACGGCGCCCACGCCAGCCCGACAGTCTTCACTTCCCTTTAGCCTCCTCCCCGGGAGAGCACAGGACCTCACGTCCGTCCGTCAGTCAGTCTGTCTGAGGCAAAGGAACTAACTCCGAGTGGAGCGGCCCTTCTAGATGTCAGTCAAGATAACTGGAGGCAGCCCGAACCACACACGTTGTTAAAGCAGGGTGTCTGCTGAACTGTCGATGGCCAGGTAAACCCAAAGTTGAGCACAAGTCCCAGCCAACTGCCAAGAAACGGGGCTCGGCCACACCCGACGCACCACCCATCAGTCCAGCTGCACGAGGACACTCGCCGAGCAGTGCAAGTGCAAGTGCAAGTGCACCCCGAAGAGCAGCACGGAGTCGCCGGCCCTCGCCACTGCCGTCCGTGGCACTGGCAAATGTCAACCACTCTGCGCAACCCGAGGTCCGCTGCAGTTTGCTGTCCGGGCCACTCAAAGTGCTGGCTGAGAAACAGTGAGATTCAGCAAAGGCTGGAAGCGTGAGCATTTCCTCGTTTCCAGGGACAAGATGGGACAGTGTCACCAGGAGCCCCTGTGCTCCCTGCACTTATAACGACGTCTGTGCCATTCTGTGCCCCGATTCTGAGTCCGCTCTGGGAGCAGCTGCTTCTGTGTCCCCAGGGCACCTTACGCTCCTCCCCAATGAAGTACGTGCCTGCTAGGGCTCTCCTTTCCCTCTATAGCTCCTCTCTGGAGGAGCCCCCCAACCCCGTCTGGCCCCAGCATGAGGGGAATGCTCTGAGTTGGCACCGTGAGGATAGGAAGGCTTCAGTACCCGCACCTCTCTAGGGACCAGAGAGAGACACTGAGTTCCGGGCCGCTTCGGCTGTGGCGTAAACACACTTAGTACTTAGCAAAAGCCGTACTATTGGGTGGGGAAAAGGGAAACTGCTGTTTTACCACATGCAAAAATAAACCTGCTTACGAAGCGCTCTATCTGGGGGTTTTGGCGACAGACACCCAAAGATTCAGGGCCCCGCAGAAGTAAGGCCTGCCTGAGTGTGGTTGGTGGGGTAATAATGTGGGTGTAGTAATTTATAGTTTTAATTTGAACATTTCACCTAAAATGCCCTGTGGTGTGCTTGAGTGTGATGTTATGTTACAGAACTACATGCTCGTGATGTTGTAACAGAAGCTTTTATAACAAAAGCTTTTATAACATCATCTGTGCCGCACCCCGTGTCTGTGTATTTGGTCTAGAGACTCTCCGTACTAGGAATCACGACTCCGGAAACCTCCTTCCGAACTCACCTAACAGCTTTCTCGCCGTCTCCCAGGCCCTGTTCTCCATGCCGCTCTCTGGATGGCAGGCCACAGAGTGTCAGGCCTGGGCCGTGGGGCCACCTCGCCCGCAGCCGGGTGGGCCCGGAGGGGGCCACTGCCGCGAGCAGCCTGGTTCCGGCCCCCTGGCAGAAAGGCGAGCAGCAGGGCCTGGAGGAGTGCTCTGGGTGACCAGCACCTAATCTACACCAAGGCCTTATCGGCCTCGGTGACTAGAGTTCTACGAGCTGTACACGCTTGGACAGCAAAGCAGAGCTGCTCCACGGCCAACTCCGGGCGACTCGATGCTGGGAGGGCCTGGTCCAGGACAGAGCCTGGAGGGAGGCGGCAGCATGAGGGTCTCAGCGCTGCCACCGTGGGAGAGGATACCCACACGAGGGACACTCCCATCCGCCGCCAGGAGTCCACCTCACCTAGTGGATTTCGGGATGGGCCACCGAGACACAGGCTGCTGCTGTTCTGCACAGCCGAGTCCCAAAGGCGCTGAGCCCTCCTGTTTGTCACAAGTCTGTCCAGGACACCCGACTGCTGCTCCGGACAGCGAGCCTATGGCCAGTGCCATGTCCCGCTTGCTCACTCATTTCAGTGCCTGAGTCCCGGAGTCCAAAACCTGAGAGGGACCTTCGCGCCCACCAGTGCCCCCGCGGCCCCCACCGTGAACTGCTAAGAGCACAGCACTGAGGAGCGGGCCGCTCTGAGCTCAATGTCACACGTCTGGGGTGTCACAGAGCCCGCAGAGCCTGGCTTTGGGTGAACGCAGGTACAGTCTGCCAGCAGGAAACCGGGGGGCAGGCGGGCCCAGGGAATCAGGTGGAGGTGTTCCATTCAGCTTCCTTCTTTAGGTTAGATCTCAGGTACACCATGCCTGTCCACCTCACCAGCCAGTCCAGTTCGGGGGAAATTTCAGGACAAAAGCTGGCGAGGAGGAGTGAGCAAAGTAGCCAACTCTAAAAGCATGTGACCCTCCGTCAGGCTTTTTCAGACACCTGCCCCACAGCGAGCACAGGAAAAGGCGCTCTGAGTATGGAGAGCCGTCCTCTTCGCCCCGGCTGGCACGAAGCAGCCTCATTCCACGTGCCCCAGAGAGATGGGGTTTATAGGGTCCCGCAGAGACGCTGGCCTCTTTGGGAGGCTCGGGGGTGAAGACAGGCTTTTCTTGGAAAGGTTCAAACTCTGAGGAGCAAGAAAGCAGTCTTGGAAGCTCTCCTTACAGTAACCAAGTTGCTTCCAGAACTAAGAGGACGGTTGGCGCTCCCACCTCTTACATCAGGTGAGAGCAGGCCCGCCGTCTCGCGCCTTCGGGGCTGTTCTGATTTCTCCCACCCTGAAGATGCCCACTGCCTACCCGCTTCTCAGGACACAGCCTAACCCCCTGCAATCACTGGGAAGCCGAAGACGACAGGAGAAGCCATTGCTGGTATTAACGCGGTTCGTGACACGCGGGGCGGGCAGACGTGGGGGGCAGTCGTGAGCGCACAGAACACAGTTTAGTCCTGTGTTATCGTCTATTAATTATTGTGTTGTTTTCCACACAGACAGCTGTCAACCTACTTTTGCCTACCCCTGTATGTAATTGTTGCCCTTAAAGATCACAAATTCTGAAGGAAAACTCAAGGAGTATATTGTTTAAAAAACCTTTACAGTCGTGTCGGTGAGCGATTCTGAAACTACATCATGGATATTCTCAGACTGAAGGAGCTACTGTGAGAAACGAGGGCCGGGTCTCTCACAGGAAGAGAAGGAAGTCGCAGACGGCGGGGGTGGGGGTGGGGGCCCCCCCGAGAAAGCCCTGTGGTGCTGAGCGGGGTCAGGCGTCAGCGTGACCTCACGGCATGAAAGGCGCACCCAGATGACAGAAACAGACAACACGGAAGTATACAGACTGGGGGGTGAGGTGGAAGAGAGTGTAGAGGGGGATAAATGGTTTGGAAAGAACACAATGAGAAAAGAAAAGAGAGAGAAAGAAACACATATAGCGAAGGAGAGAGAGACAGAGACAGGTTGGGAGACGGGAGACAGGGACACAGGCAGGCAGAGAAGTGAGCACATACATTCCCTTCCCCGCTCTGTCCACCGAGAGGGCTGGGGAGCGCCGATGACCACTGGCAATGGCGTGCTCAGTTCCCAGGCCTTGGTTATGAAACACACCGCTCCACCCAAAGGGGTCGGGCTCCTCGATCAGAATGGCTGTTTCCAAGACTGGAAGCAGGAAACTGCTGGATGAGCCTGTGACACGTTACTGGGCCAGAAAGCAAAGAAATGTCCAAAGGATGATGGGACGTCTCAAAAAGACCCAGAGGTCATCCCGAAGCAGTTCCCACTGGCCACACCGGGGCAGTCTGAGCAACAGAACGAATGGGTTCCGTACCAAACAGGGACTTACGAGCCCACCCCGACCTCCACGCGTGAGCAGCCGACGCAGAAGAGGAACGGCTTACAGGAGCGTCCCCCATGGCAAATGGAGGAGGAGTGTCAGAACGGACTCCTCAGCACTCGGCTGCCACCAGTGCAGTGACGTCGGAGCTACGAGGCATTCAAGGGTGCCAAGCCCAGGGGGGCAAGGGTGACAAGAAACCCTTCAGAGTCTCCAGGCATCTCCCCGGGCCTTTTAAATAATGGGGGGCGGGGGGTGGGGGGTGGGCAGAGTGGGGACAGGGACCGCATAGCAAAGAACAAGGGAGTCGCAGCCCTACCAGTCAACGAATCTAACATCGCCGGTCGAGGGCCAAAGCCTGTGCCTCCTGGTGTGATGCCCAGGAGGCCACCAAGGCCGCTGTGCCCTTCCTGCCTACCACGCACAGCTGGAAGGGCACACCTCAGGACACGCCCCGCAGACTCACGTGGAGGGATGCTGTACCAAACACCGACCTAACTGTGCTCTTCACAAATGTCAAGGTCGTGCAGCACCAGGAAAGACTGTTTCAGACAAAAGGCGATTAAAGAGAAATGACCATTCAAAGCATGTAACTGTGGACTGGATCCTGAACTAGAAAAATATTATCTTTATTACAAGGGCCACTAGTGGGAAAACTGAGGGAATGTGAATGTCTATAAATTAGTGATAATGAGACGCCAGTATCACCTTCCTGATAATGGTTACATCGTGGCTCTTGATGTAACAAGAAACCTGTTGTACAGGTTTCAGTAAATACTTGATGAAGCATTTGGCGGCAAAGGGCATCGAATCCTCAACTTTTAAAAGATTCAGAATAAAAATGTGTGTGCATGTGTGTGCACGTGCACGTGTGTTTGCACATGTTCACACGCAGACATGTGTGTGGGCATGTGTGTTGGTGTGTGTGCACGTGTTGGCACGTGTATGGAGGGAATGATGAAGCAGCTGTGATAAAATGTTAACATCTGGGATATCTGGGTGAACGATACATGGAAAAATCTTTGTACTACTTTTGCAACTCTTTTTTATCCTCACCCAAGAGGACGTGCTCATTGATTTTAGAGTGGGGAACGAGGAAGAAACACTGATGTGAGAGAGAAACATCGATCGGCTGCCTCTTGTAAGCACCCAGCTAGGGACTGTGCCTGCAGCCCAGGCGTGCGCCCTGATCAGGAAATGAACCTGCAACCTGCTGGTTTACGGGACAACGCTCCAAGCAACTGAGCCACACCAGCCAGGGCACTTTTGTAGGTGGAAAATTATTGTAAAATAAAAATTTTAATGATTTCAAACTTAGCATTTGTCCACTGAAACCAGGCAAATATATACTCATTCAGTTTTCACTACTGGATGCTTACGACAAACCAAAATAATTCGTTTTCACAATAACCCAACATGCCAAATAACAAATCATACTAAACCGCTGGTGTTGGCAACTATAAATAAGATTAAAGAAAAAAACCAGCTGTTGTCCATTCCTCCTCTCTTCAAGTTACGTTTAAGACAAGTAAGCCTCAGAAGGAGTAAACGGCTTGGGAGCAGCAACGCACAGTGAGAAGTATGCCGATTCCGGCTCAAAGGTTATTCGTGTTAATTAGACAAACGAGCAAATCCCCCGGGCCACAGCCTTGCGCTCTGCAAAGAGAAGGGTTTCCGTCACATTACCTCTGTGGTCCGTTCTAATTCTTACATCACCAGAACTGAGAGGTAAATTTCACAATAAAAATACTGCTTGCTTTACAACTTAGGAGTAAAACATGTATTTCACTAGAATCAAAACCTTAAGCTCAAGTGCAACAACAACAAACCAGACAACCAACATTCATGAACTATCTGCCCCAGTTCTTTCCTCCTTGTGAGACCCCGGAACGTGTGGCTCGGGGCTGGGATCGTGTTTGGCCACGCGGTTATTTCTCATAGTCAGGGAAGTAAGAATCCCTTGTGCTTTTGATTGTCTGTAGTGTTTTTAGCTTAACCAACAAGCATATCCAAACATCCTGAGTATCAGACGCCGGGCACGTAAACCTGGCAGTTAAATCCTCGAAGCTGTTGTGGGCAAAAAGCACGGACCACATCCTTTAGAATATCGTAGGCACGATGAGAAGACTGAAATGGGGCTGCTGCTGCCGCCCTAGAGAAGGTTCAGTGGTACACTACACGATTCACATCTCCGCAAGTATTAACTGTTATTCGGCTGGCTTGCATACATAAAACTAGGTAACCGAATCTATCTGGTTTTGCTCTTTGATTTAGATAGTATCACTCCTAAAACAGAACGCTATGCTGGCACTGGAATTACTTAGGTAACAAAAGTCCACCACAAAAAGCATGTGGTTTCCGTGGGGCCACTCACCTGCGAGCTCTTGCCACACCTCGCGCCCCCGGAAACAATCACAACTTGATTTTGAAGCAGATTCCCCATGAAGGAGTACTTTTCTGTCCATATGGGAAGAGCTTCTCTTTCCTTCAGAAGTTTGTAGTAACGCGATGAGTACGGCAACCCATCGAAAGGGTTCAGCTCCAAATCCTCACAGGCCAAAAGCCCCTCCGCGTCCCCGTCATCGCTGGAGTCAAGGGACCCGGGACAAGAGCGTCTCTCAGAGGGCGAGTCTGGCAAGGGCAGCTCTTCCTCCTCCATCTCGTCTGTAGGGAGCTCAGGCAGTGGGCATGGCACAGCCCCGCGTCCCCGACAGTCGTCCTCTGCCCCGGCACGGCAGTCACCGATGCCAGCTCAGCGGCCGACCCCCAGGACGGCGGTGCAAGGCTTGGGTGGCCCCCGAGGTCCCCCAGCCGGATCTGCCGTCCGCAGGTCCACGGGCAGCTCGCTGTGAAAGGCCGTCGAGACCACGCTGAAAACAAGCACACGGACGGGAAATCGGGGGGGGGGCACGCAGCGCTCGCAAGAAGGGGCACCACCACCCGAGACCACAGCCCTGGTTCCCTGCTGGCTGGCTGCCGGCTGCTGTCACCACCTGCTTGAAGACCGGGAAAAACGTCGAGCCGTCAGCTGCCACGTTTTCCTGGGCTGTGTGGACAGGCATCCACAGGGCCGCGACCTCTGCATGACCCTGGTGCGGCCGGAGCCCCGACCCACAGCGAACAGAAAGCAGCAGGGACCGTGGGACTACGTGGTCACTGATCCCACCACAAGAGAGACACTGGCCCTCCTCAAGGGGAGCGTTACAGGGCCTGCTGAGAGCTCCCTTAACACCGACTACCAGGAAGTCTATTGTCTTTTCTTAAAAATTAAGAAATCTGCGAGTTTAAAGGAGAATGTTTTTAAAAAATTTCATCTTACATTTGCTTGTGCCAGTTTACAAAGACAAGTGAGGGAAGTGAATCATTACTTTCTTCCGTCTGAGGCTACAACTAGCTTTTACTAAGGTCTTTTGGTGGTTTAAGCAAGCCAGAAATTGCAGGCATGTTTTTTGGGGATCCCAGGGTTTGGTGCCCAGCCTGTCAGATTCAAGAGGCAGCAAAAGACACAATTAACTTAAACGAAGGAGAGAAATTACCTGAAAACGGCAGAGCTGACAGCAGTGCCTTGTCCCCTCTGTGCCAGGGAAGGGGCCTTCTCCCTCTTCTGATAACCAGCGGGTTTTAACATCCAGTCACATTGCCGGGAATAAGCCCCTCTCACATTAACCAGGTGAAACTAAAAAGAGAAAAACTTCAGTGGAAACAAAAAAACCCCTAAAATATAGTTCATGATATTTTGTCATTCAAATTGCTCTTGTTTCAGCATCCCTCTTACCGTAACTAAGGCTTCAGGTCGTTTGTGTCAGTGGCTCAAAGGGCCAGCTCCTAATCACAATACCAGGTGCTGCACTGGCCCAGCCAGGCTCCAGGGGGACAGTCAGCCCCCCAGGAGACCCGCGCAGAGAGCCTCTCAGGGCCCCAGTGAATAAACCAGAACCTCCACACACAGAAGCTCGCTCTGAAGGCAGGGCCAAGAGCAGGACACAATGTTCAAAAACCCACCCAGGGTGGTATGGCAGAAATACCACAGAACAGTAGCTCTTTCATAGAAAGAAGTATATCTACGAACTTTGAAAAACATGGTTGTAATCAGCTACACGGAGTTAGTGAAATATTTAATATGGAACTTTATCTCCCAAGCCCGTTATACTTCAGTTGTACTTTAAGTGAAACAATGGACTTATCGTTACTGGAACTTTTAACTTTTAGAAGGTTACCTTTTTGTTTGCCTTTGTTTTAATTGGCCCAGAGTTCCCAAAAGCACTTTTATTTGGTTTCTAGTGCCTACTTAAAACCTTTGAACAGATAAGATAAAAATTTATTTTAAAAACTTTTTCTAGACTTCTAACAAGTTGACATTGTTTCACTTTTAAGTAAACAAATCAAATATTAATTGGCTTTTTAAAAAACTCTGAAATAAAAAATTCACTTTTAACTCATTGGTTCATACCAAATGCAGCTTGAACAATCAACTAGTTTTTTAAGAACCCTAGATTCTAGGGTGATTTACACTTCTCAGACTTATGTACAGAAAGACTTCCCGCTCTCGGCCACACAACAGCATGCTATGCCCTACACGTAAGGCTATGAATCAAGTGTTTTATTAGAAGTTCAAATGACTTGGCCACACTCAGTGCTTTTCAACATTACTTTGATGATTTTTCTTTACTGAATAATATTCTAAAAACTAACATTTGAGTAAAAACGGAGTTCATAAAGTGTGCTCAAATATTAATTTGGCTTATTCACAGTCTACTTATGTAGCTGAGCCAATAGGGAGGGCAAGTAACAGCTGCAGCCCACATCCCCTCTGCCCCACAGCACCTGGGCCTGAGCTGCTCCCTGCCCCCCGAGCCCTCCTGCCCTTCCACACAGCCCCTTCTCTGTTCCCTTGACCAGCAACCCAGAACCCGGGGGTTACCCAGCACACGGAGGATGCTCAGTAAAGGTCTGCCATATGCCCGAATCATTACCAACCCTCCACCTTTGAGAAGGTCTTTACATTATGCAACCTGTGTTCATTCACATCACACCATCACATTTATGCTGATTCTCACACCCTGGCTGTTAGAAACCGCTGCAGGTTTTATTATTGCCAGTTATCAACAAGGAAGTAGTAGCTCCTGACTGTCCCACGGTGGCATGGCTAGAAATTAATTAAGTCATCCCTGATCAAAGGCTTGTCCTCGATCTATCAATTTCCTACTTAAACCATCAGGTGCACACTGAAATCCCACTATGAGAGAGATAAATGGAATACAGAGGAAGCCTAAATCATGGACTTAGCTCCTAAAATGCTTAAGCAGAGGCACAAGACCCATACAGAGAAAACTACAAGAAAGCAGAGTGTATGGCTAAGTGCCAAACTGAGCCCTTGTAGGAGAGAGAAGTGCCTTCAGTGGGCATTAGCCTAACCCCAGGAAACTTTCTGGAAAGGGTGGCGGGAGCATACTACATAGGAGTAACAGGGCTGAGCAATGGGCATTTCTTGAATCCGACAATCCGAGTACAAACCATGACAGGTCTGGAGAACAAAAAGAAAACAAAGCAAAAGTGAAAATCTAATGGCTTTCAACATTTGACTGAACTTGTGAGTTTCAGAAAGTAACCAAGAAAGAAAAAAAAGTACCCTCACTCTGGTAAAACAGAAAATAAAAAATCAACAACAAAAATAAAAACTTCCTCCTAGGAAGTGGAAAAAAAATGCATTCATTTGCTTTTTAAATAAATTACCCTGCTTGCATTAAACAATGTTAACTTCCTGCTAGAGTTATTTTTACTTTGAATTCTGAGATGGCCAAGGGATTTAAATAAGAAGAAAGGCTACATCTGTCTCTCCATTGCTACCTTGTTATTACTCCCTGGCCTAGTGCTTGAGTTTGCTACTTTTAGTTCACCATCAGCGAAGTAAAACAATAAGGTTACTATTCTATCCAGTGATGAGCTTAGGAACTCAAAACAACAACAAAATCTCTAGACTGATGTTTTTCATTTGATCACCAATAGCATCTTGAATGTGGCAGAGGAAAACAAAACACAATGGCAGAAAGCCCCCCAAAGGGAAAACCAACACCTTCACCGGGCATCTCAGCCCCTAGGCCTTCAGCGATTATCTGACCCACTTTCCGACTTCCCAGTGTTTCCTCCAATAGCAAAGGATATCCCCTTATCTGAAGCAATTTCTCTAAAGCCCTTCTCATGCACTCAGCAGACACTTCAGGGGGCAGGCACTGCAGGGAGAAAGACAACTGAGCACAGTCCCTGCTGCAGACATTCGCCCCCATTTCCCTCTCCCACCACTCATCTCTCCCCCAAGGACACTATCCCCTGAAGTCACATGCTGCTTTCCAAAGTTGCCAGGGTGCCCTGCCACCTAACCTGTTGCCATGCAGGATCAACGTCACAGCTACCGATGAATCATCCTTCCGCACCACTGTGAAGTACTGCACGAACCAACAGCTCCATTTTCCCAACCTTCAAATCTGCAACTACCAAGTTTTTCAGCCCTTGCTACTTTAGCTCCGAGATCTGCAATGTTTTTTTTTTCTTTCTTTCTTCCTCTTTGCCTTCTTTTTCAAATGGGTATTTGCCTAATCCTTTATTGTTTGGGGAAATGTAACCCTACCTCTTTTTTTGAATGTTAATAAATGCCAGGCTGTTATCACTGTCTTGTCACTTTTGATTATAATATTACTCATAAGCACCACTGTTGGTCTTTCGGATGAAAAGACCAATCGATGATTTTGCTAACAATTTGAAAATGTGTGTCACAGAACTACTGCTGATCTAAAAATATTCCATGTAAAAATGCATCACCCTGTCTTTGCATTTCAGGAACAGCTGGGTAAGGTACCACAAAGGGTTCACTTTCCAACCTCAATTTATTACTCTCATGTTTTAGCTGATGAGTTATGGGTTCTGTTATCTGTCACACTGCTTGTCAATACCCACACATAAAGCGTCTTGCTTGGACAATTAATCTGGAAAAGTCCCCCTACAGTCTGAGAGGGGAAAGCCTAACTTAGTGGAACATAATAAATGTCCGTTTCCGTCATAGAATATATGCTTCTCTGGCTCAGTTAACCTCTTAATGATTCTATTCCTAAGAGGAAGGTAATTCGCCTCGGTGTCCTTGTCATCTATGGAGCGGGAATCTCTCTGCTGGCAAAGGATGAGCTATCGCTTACAGGACCCGGAGAGGGCTCTTCTTCCCATTTCCCGTAAGGGCATCTAGAGCACCGGCACGAACCGACCAAGGGCCACAGTCTCCAGACGGACCCGTGAGTCAATCAGGTGCCCCCGCCCCGCCCAGCACTTCCCCTCCTTCCCGTTCTTCTTGCGGTTCGTTTTTTCTTCGCCTGGGACACTCGCCGGATTGTTTCCATGTTTTTACAATCTCACAGCTTCCTCCAGACGCAGCCTGCACCCGTGTTTTACAAACCAGCCTCACGAAAGACCCTGGTGTGGGATAATGCTACATTTAACAGCCCTGCGGAATTTGGGTACAAACCCTGTGGGCTGCTTCTGATTCTCCACCGAACAGCGGGAGGACTGACACAAAACGGATACAAAAAAACTAACCTAACCAGAAAGCCGCGAGCCGGCCCACTGCCTGAAATGTGACACTTGGGATGACAGAGCCCCGCGGGGCCAGGGCATTCTCCCAGGCTCGGGGTCCCCGAGACGCATCTGCCCCAGGGCGGGCGGCAGGGGGGGCTCCGACTGACCCCGGGGCCACGAGGGTCCCTTCCCGCGGCTGGGCGGCCGCCCGGCTGCCGAGGGATCCCCCTGCCGGCGGGGCGGGTGTGCAAGCCTAGCCCCTCCCGCCGGGACGCGGGCACCGGGGCAGCGGCGTCTCGGAGTCTGGGCCGAGTGGTCTGGGGTCCCGGGCGGGCAGAGGCCCCGAGGCGGCGGAGGGCGCGCTGAGCCCCGTGGCCGCAACAGGTGCCCCGGGGCCTGGCTTTTACCTGCAGCGGCGGTTCCGAGTCCGGGGCCGGAGGCCCAGGCCCCGCCGCTCTTCCCCGCCGGGCAGGCCGAGCTCGCAGGCGCACCGCCCGACGGACGCCTCGGTACAGCGACGCGGGGGGGGGCCGCGGGTGCCCGCGCCCAAGGCCGGGACGCAGGCCGCGCCGGGGACACGAGGGCCGCCAGGGAGGGCGCGACCCCCAGACCACAACTCAGGGGCAGGCTTCCGCCGGCGACCCGTCCGCCACCCGGGCTCGGCGACGTGCGGGCCCTCGCGCCGGCCAGCGTTCCTCGCGGCTTTTGGTCCCTCCCTCTCGCCGTCCCCGGCCCCGCCCCCTCCAGCCCCGCGGTTGTCAGGACAACCGGAGCGACGCCGGCAGCGGAGCGCAGGCGTTGGAAGGGGCGGTGCGGGTGCGGCCGGTGGGGCCCGGGAGCTGCGGACATGGAGCCCCAGAGTAAGGGGGCCAGGCGGGCGGGCAGGGAGGCAGGGGGCTTCCCGCAGGCTTTTAACGCTTTCGACCTGAAAATACGGTTCCTCCCTCGCGCTTTACTCTTTTGGAGAGAAAAGGGGCTCCACCCTGAGCGGGGGAGTGTGGCCGGGGAATGCGGCGCCCCCAGGGCGTTCCTCCTGGAGTGACCCCCAGCAATCCACCTACTGTTCCTATTACTGTCATCGTCGGCATTATTCTGGTTAGTCGGGTTCATTCATTGTACATGGTCAGCCTGCTTCTAAAACGTCAGCAGTTGGACCTGCACCCAGGCTGGGTCTTGCATCCATTAGAGACCCCGTCCTCTGCCCTCATACTCTTTGACTTAAAGGAGAAAAAAGAAAAGAAAAGAAAAGCGCTGTGTCCAAGCCTATTTGATTAATTGCTAAAGGTTCTGCAAGGTAGGACACGCAAAAAAATATTTTTCCTGTTAGTGTTTCACACATTCTTTGGCAAACGCTGTGCATTCTGCAATGATCAGATCTAACAGGAGCTCCTAACTTTTTTTCAAACTTCCCTAGCGCCCTAGCACTCGGCCCTTCTTTTCCAAGTTAGTTTTGTTCCTTTTGTTCCTGAAATGCGACCACTGTTTTCTATCGGGACTTAAAAGATCTTAAACGTTTGTAGAAGGATGCAGTTGGATTATCAAAACCGTCTTTCTTGGCACAATTTCAGAAATGGAAGTACTTAGACCAAATCCATTCTCTAGGAGAAATGCTGGCGTGTTTGGTTTTTTTTTTTTCAGGCCATTAGTGTTCAACAAGATTTTAAAACTGTCTTTTAAACTCAGTTGCTGAGGAGAGAGCTTATAAGTCGTGAGTTATAGTTGCTTAAGTTGATTTGATGGTCTCCTGCCATTGCATTTATAAATCTCTGGATTCTACATTTTATGGAACCCATGAAAGAAAATTAACACACAACAATACCAAAATTGTTGCCTTGTGTCAGGCTGATGCCAGGCTGTGTATGTTCTCTGTTTAGAGAGGAAATGAATGGAAGTGAAATACACATCTCAAAGACAGCAACTTTATTTCTTCAGGTTTGTGTTACTGTTAGACGTGTAAACTATAAGTTTGAAACTCTTCAGCATGCACTCATTCATAGTGTCTGATGCGTTGCAGACACTGTTCTAGGGGTTGGGGACGATGAATGTGGCCGTGTTGTTTTGGGCCATCCCCGGGAAACTGAGCGGATGCTGCCCCAAGAACTACTGACGCCACTGAGGACCCAAGAGTAGGGGAGAAAAGGTGGCCAGAAGGTTTCTGGTGGGAAACAATATTAGGCAGAATGGTCCAGCAAAGAACGAGCAGGAGGAATTCCAGGCAGAGATCCCGACACCTGGAAGGGCAGTGTGGGTTTGAGGCTCAGGGGAGGATGGTTAGGAAGGCTGTAGCTAAGACGACTGAAGGGAAGGGGGCAAAAAAAAGAGAGAGAGAAAGCCGAAGAAGCCAACAGGAGCCAGAGCATGAAGGCTTTGTGAAACTAGGCCAGAAACCGATCGTGCAGATGAATTACGTCTTATTTCCTTGGGTTTGGCGATGGAAAATATTTGTTAAGTAATCTATGCTTGGCGAACAACTAAATGTATTCCTTTCTACATACTCTTGAGTGCTTTTATCGATTTGATTTTAAATAATTCAAACAATCACCATTTACCCTAGGGAATTCTTTCACAGTCTGATAAACACCGTTTTGGATAAATATTTACTAAATCATTCGCTGTTATTAGGTAAAAGGACAAGATTAATAAATGACTTTTAAGGTCCCTTTTAACTTCAAGATTTATTTCCAATCAGATTTTACCTGAGACTCATTATTTCATTGTCTCAAAGATATTGGAGATCCCTATGGATATGATATTACCAAGTATTACAATTGTGTATAACTATAATTATACTGTTATCAATATCACATTAAGAATATATTGTTACATCAATATTATCTAACATTTTAAACCTGATGTTTACATGCTACCTTTTTTTACTGATGGGTTTTAAATAGCACTTTACAAGTGTGGTTGAATGTGGAGTCAGTAAGTTGATTAAAAGGAAGGATTTTTTTTACTGCTTTTAAGAATTAAACATATATCCAAGGAACTACTAGAAATTACCCCCAAGTCAGTCTTTTCCATTCTGTTTCCACACACTTAGTTTTCTATTACTTTTAGGAATGACCTTTATTAACTGAGTCGTTAAAATCCAATAAACATAAAGTCTTCACACCCCACAGCTGGATCCCGCTCTGGAAACAGGCAGAGGACGGCAGGGGCTGCCACCGTTTTACCGAATAATAAGTCAATGAGCCAAGAAGTGAGTCCTTGGGGAAAGGGCGGACTGAAGAGCCCTGAGCTGTTCCGAGTGGCCGGGCTCTTGGCTTACACATCCACATCTTTAATTACTTTCTTCCTCAATTAACTACGCTGTCGGAAAGAAAACCCATGCACAAAATAGCAATGGCAAATGTACGTCAGACTCCCTTTTTAACAGAAAATATTTAAGTTCTCTCATTTCTCAGTGACAAAACCAAGGGCCAGCTTTGGGGGTCTTTAGCCCTCCCTCTCATGACCTTTAGCCAACCAAATCTGCTAAGCAAATACATTCTTGGCCAAAAAAAAAAAATGCATCTATTTATCTAATGCAGCATCAAGATAAGAACCCAGCTGTGACAACCTCGGTGCGGCCTGCCCCGGACACTTGTGCTGTATAAAAAGTCAGGGCCTGGTTTCCAGCAGTTTCCTGACACACACCTGCTCCAGGAGAGGAATACAGTGTGGAGAGCTAAGTTAGCCCTGCGGCGAGGAGGCTCAGGCGGGCACGCAAAGGGGGCGGGACTTCTCTCCCCACACTGGTCTTCCACTGGCCTTCCTCCACTGTGAACGGGGATTTCTCCCCGTTCCCAGTGGCTGCCGCCAGAAGTCAGTGGCTCGCTTAGCTGCCTTTTCACTCAGCACCTGCCCCACTGGCTCCGCCCACCGGCAGGCCGGTTACTCCCCCTTCAACACACAACCAAACACGCCCCTTTCCTCACTCCCTACTGTAATCTCCGTCCTGCCAGCCACGGTCTCAGGGTCCGTGGATTTCTGTTTTCCTCTCCCCGCCCCCATCGGTCCTGCACCAGGAAGCCAGAGAGCATCACCCTGTTGGAATGCACATCAAATCAGGTTTCTCCCCTGCCCAAACCCTCCAGGTTCTTAGGATCCTCTTCAAACTCAACCCATATGTGATCTTGGCTACACTCTGCGCAAGGCATTTTGGTCTTTGAGTTCCTTAAACACATCACACTCCTTTCAGGACCCTGCGCAATTTTCCCTTCTGCCTGGGGCACTTTCCCTCCCGCCCTGGCAGGTCCGACTCAGCGCCCTCTGGTCTTGGCTTACATGTCATCTCCTCCCTGAGTCCTTCCTTCCCTGACTCCCTAAAGGAGGTAGTGCCCCTTCCTGGCTCTGCTCTTGTCTCTCCCTAGCCATGATCACAGCTTGCAATTCTTTGGTGAATTAAAACAAATCTATTTTGTCCCTCGTGCCTGACTTGGAGTGAGCTCTGGGCAGGCATAAGGTTACCAGTAGCTAGCTCCCAACTAATTCTCTGAGTGGATGCGTCACTGTTAACAGCTGGCTACTTCCCCTCACGTTATTTTCTTAGGAGTCTCGCGGTGTGCTTTAAGAAGAAAGCCGTTTTACTCTATGGTAGAAGGGGCTGTGCACCAGTGAGATGTGAATGCTCTTGTGGAGCAGGCTTCATTCAGGTCAAGTTCGTTTAAATTGGGTGCTTCTCAATGTCAGGTGGATCGCCAATATGGCATTCCTTTTTCTTTACTAGACTAAATGAAGTATTTGAAGAACCTCATTCTATCCAGGAGGATAAAGGAAATAGGCAAGCAGTCTTATTTGGGGACCAAGTACTGCCAGACCGTAGACCCAACAAAGTGTTGGCACTAGTGTGGGCGCCTGTGTGCCGATACCTGAGAGACTAATACAATTTGCGTAATGAGTTACTTAAACCCAGGACGTTTTTAAAAGTCTGTGTAGCGATTGCTTTTCAAGTAGTCTGAGCCTCTAAAGAATATCAGTTAGGTTATAATATAAACATTACCATTAAGAAATAAATGCTTACATAAATCAAGCTTAAAACTAAAACTAAAAACAAACAAGTCCACAGTGACACCTTTTAAAGAAATAGCTGTAGTTTAAAATCCCCATCAAAATACTGAAATTCATCGCATTCCTGACCTCCGGGTGCTCAGCCAGGCAAGGAAGGGGCAAAATGACTTGAAGTGGCCGCCGTGTCTCACCGGAGCTCAGGTTCACCCCAGCATCACCCCCGACCACATCTCCCGATGCCTTGGGTTTGACCACTCCTGACAGGAAGAGGAAGCACTGCCCAGTCTCGCCCAGGCCCCTCCCTGACCTACTGGCCAATCAGATCACGGGAGGGGTATGCATTCCAGCATCACCCAAGAATAGCCCGAGTGACTCACCCAGGACAGAAGGTGGTGCAGATCGTTACCAGTAAACAACTCACACCAGTGTTCTGTGCATGTCCGTGCCCGCAGGGCTGGGAGGCAAGCCAGGGCCTCCCTGGAGGTGCTTATCACCCTCAGCACCCTCCTGCCTGCATGCTGGGGGCAGTCCTTTCTCAGACTCCAGGTGCCAGTTCCTCTAGCTGTGCCCTGACCCCTTCCAGAGGCGCGGGGACCTCCCCAGCCCTGTCTTCTCTTCAGGGTCCTCTCATTCTCCCACCCTCCTGCTTCCTTGTCTCTGCCTTGAACGTGCTCACTGCCCCCCAGCCCCCACCTGTCAGCCCTACGAGACATCTCTAGCACATCGCCTTCCCTTAGAAACTTTGCTCTCCGTTTACTGCCTGGTGGCCTTCTTTCCTCCCTGTGGACTGGCTTCTTCTCTACTCTGCCTGCATTTTGGAATAAGGTTACCAGTAGCTCCCAATTGTGTGTCATCAGTTTCAACTACCCAAGGAGACACTGAATTTTCTTTCTTAATTCTAAAATCTAAGGGGAGGGTTCTTATGAAGCCAGCTGTGTCAGAGGCCCACCCCCCAGGGGAAGGATGGAGGGGAGGTGTGTCCACAACATTCAGAGGTTTTGCATCAGGGGGCACCATCCGCCAAACAAGGCAGGAACTGCGGCAGAGCCACAGCAGATCCAAAACACATGCGCGGCTCTTCACCCTGTTGCTGTGGTCCGTTAGGGGGAGGCCTCTTCTTCCCTGACCCATCCCCTCATCATGGACACAGCAGAAGCTGGGGCTGGCTTAATTGAGTTAGTTCTAAGATCCATTCAGGGAACTGGGGACCTACTTTTTGTGACTGACTGCTTTACCTTGCAAGGTGACGGAGATGAGAATTGCTAAAAATCGGAGCGGTGTTGCAGCCAGGTCTTGCTGACCAGTAGAAAAGTACCTCTTATTCTTCTATCGAGAGTGTCTCAGACCTAGAGATACTCAGTATCTGACCCCAGGGTTATTCATCAGGGCCTTTGCTTTCCCGTTTCTCGGAGTAAAATGATCGCAACAGCGTTCTTTAGGAAATCCCATGTACCTGCTTGTACCTGCTTCCTCGTCCTCTGAGCTTTGAGGCGTCTCTTGCACAGATGAACATGAACAGTGTAGCCGGACAGGGAGAGATCCAAGGGACACGAAGCAGCCCCGGAATTGCCACTTCAGGGTCCGTACGAGGAACAGAACTTGCAGCTCGCTCTCCTGTGGAATGTGGCTGCACAGGAGTCAGAGCCCTGGCGGCCTGGTCTCCCGCGGGAGAAACGGCCACACCCACTCCAGCGCACCCGGAGCACTTGCTGTTAACACAGTGGGCAGGAGGCCACCTCCGTCCCCTTCCCCATCAAGGACCAAATATGACAAAGTTCAAGACAAAACTCTCCAGTTTATTGCAAGCATGAGGGTGAGGACAGCTGAGCTCAGTGACTGATTCCAGTGAAATTCAGACTGTGAACACTTGGAGTGTTTCTGCCCCCTGGAAGGTTCTGCATCGCCTGTCCTGATGGGCTGAGAAACAAGAAGGCCTACGCCCGCCGTCTGAGGCTCAGGGACTTGGAATGACAGTGTGTGTTAGGGTCAGCGCTCCCCGCTGTGAGCTTGAGGTGGGCTGTTTAGATCGTTTAAAGGGGTAGCAGTTTCTATCCAAGACTGGTGCTGGCCCATTTCTGCACAGTATCTATGGGATTATTATGTCTTATCTTGCGCTCCATATATATGGCATATACACACACACATACATATACATACATGTACATATATCTGTACTTCTTATTTTGAAAACGTCAGAGCTGTAGAATAGCCTGAAGCGTCGTGCAGTGAACACTTACCTGCTCTTCAGTTTGCCACACTCGATCCTCTCCCACTCTCGTTCTCATGTGCTCGCTTCCTCCCTCACTCCCCCTCCCCGACACACACCCACACCCACACATTCTCGCTGAGCCGTTTGAAAGTGGTTGTGCATCACTCCACTTCAGTCCTGAACACGTCAGCACGTTTCTGCTACAAACTGGGACACTGTCCCCTGTAACCAGGGTACCATGGACCTAACACACCAATATTATGTCATCTGTAGTCCCCACTCACGTTCCCGGTGGTCTGAATAAAGGCTGTTTTTTTTCCTTTTTAGATAACTAGGACCTAATCCGGGACTGCACTCTGCACTTAATTGTCATACTCCTTTAGTCCCCTTAAGGCTCGGGCAGTCTCATACACACACACACACATACACACACACGTATTTTCTTTCATGACACTCATTTTTGAAGCAGCCAAGCCAACTGTCTAAGTTCTGGATTTGTGTCATTGTTCCTCAATATATATTTTTAAAGATTTTAGAGAGGAGAAGGGAGAAGGAGAGAGAGAGAAACACCAACGTGTGGGGACCTGGCCTGCAACCCAGGCACGTGCCCTAGGCTGGGATTTGAACCAGCAAACCTTGGATTTGCAGGCTGGCGCTCAACCACTGAGCCACACCAGCTGGGGTGTTGCTCATGATATTTTAAGTCAAGTATCTTACAGGAATGTCATGTCACACCGATGAGGTCATGTTCCTTCCTATCAGGGGGCAGAGGATGTCAGTTCTGCGTAATATTTTGAAATAGGAGAGACTAATTTTGCGGAGAAAATGCAGTTAAGAGTCGGGGAATCTGTGAAGAAGAAGAAAACGAGTCTGTCCAGGCTGCCAGACCAGCGCTGCCGGAGCCGGCCACCTCCGGTTAAGTCACAGCTTCACACCATTAGTGGAGTGGGGGGCGGGTGGCAGGTGGTGTGGACGTGAAAACATGCCCCTCTTCTCTCAGAAACCCTCTCCTGGCAGAGGGGGGCCCAACAGCTGGGGAGATTGCCCGGTGGGATGAGAATATTTTTTGGCTCTAGGTCAGGAGCACGGGTTGCCACGTGGCAAGGCAGGAAGCGGTGGCTCGGTCCCCAGGGCCGTGTCCCACGCTGCGTGTTTCCACGTTCACTGCTTCCCAGGGCACTCACGACTCTATGGGCCCATCTTCCCTCTGCCTTCCACCCCAGCTGCACTCACTCCCCTTTGTGTTCCTTCCCTCGTGCTCGCTGACCAGGGCCCCACCCTCCAAGCTCCCCCACCCCCATGTCTGTGGCAGCCAGCTGCCACAATGGGCCCTGGTGACCCGGCATGCCCCCGGGTTCCTCACCTTCGTGCCGTGCCTCACTGTACCAGGGCTGGTCTGCGTGGCCAATGGCGTGTGGCAGACACAACGTGTCACTTCTGAGATTAGGTAATAAAGGGCCGGGGCCCCTGCCTTGGGCTGGTCTTCAGTCTCTCTCCCTCCCTCTCTCCCACATTCTCTATGTTTTTCGGATCACCCACGAATTTCCACGTCATGAACACACTCAAGCGCCCTACGGGATGGCCCGCGTGATGAGGAGCGAATAGCCCCGTGGGCGAGCTTGCAGGCGGGTGCTCCCGCCCCAGGTGGGCCTTGGGCTAATGGCAGCCCTGGCGCCCAATCTGACCGCAAGCTCCCGGGAAGCTCCGAGCCAGACCCGCCAGCTAAGCCATTCCTGGATTCCTGACGCTCAGAAACTGCGAGATCATCGCTATTTGTCGCTTTAAGCCACTGAATTGTGGGGTAATTGTCACGCAGCCTCGGAACCAGACGCTGTCTGTGTCCGTCGTCACAGTAACGCCCGGCCTGCCTGACCCCAGCCCGCTGCACTGGTCTCTGCCCTCCAGAACTCCCCGTGCACGCTGTGTCCTCCCGCTCTCCCTAGACTTTATTATTGCGCTGTTTGGATAGTAATAGAGTTACGGGTTTTGAAAAATCGGGAATTATGAGTATGTAATGAAAAGTCTCATTCTGGTTTCACCGCCAGCCAGTTCCTGCCCTTGTATGACTCAGAAGCAGTTTAAACATCGTACATGCAAGCACATTTTCCGCAGCTGACCTTGAACAAAGCAGGGGTTGGGGTGCCGACCCTCCCTCCCACTCAGAAGTTCACGTATAACCACAGTCGGCCCCCTGCACGTGTGGACGTCCGGCCATGCAGGTGGCCCTTGAGCAGCACGGGACTGAGCCCTGCAGGTCAGTTTAGGAAAATCCCTGTATAAAGTGGGCCCGTTCGAGAGTCAGCCGTGCGCCGCGTTCTTCTCTCTCCTGCCCTTCCCTCGTCTTGCCTCGCATGGCCTCTGGGAGGGCTTTCTGTTCAGCCCACAGTGAGCCTTCTCCTGCGGTACGGTGTTCTATTGTGCAGATTCACCACGGTTCATTTCCCCCGTCTCCTGGGGATGGACCTCCAGTTTGTCTCCACGCTCTCGCCGTCTCCATCGGCCGGCGGAAAGGTGTCCACGTGCTAATCCCCAGCACCTGTGAGTGTGTCACCTGCCACGGCTGAGGGGCTTTGCGCCGTGATTAGGGATGGTAGAGTGGGGAGATGGGCCTGGGTTACCCAGGTGGGCCCAGTGATGGGTCGAGGGTCCTCATAAGAGGAAGGCAGGAGAGTCGGAGTCAGTAAGATGACAGGAAGGTGGCAGCGGGGGTCGGAGGGACACGGGTCAGGAACCAGGGACCACGGGGAGCCTCGACTTGGAATTGGCCTCTTCCCTAGAGCCCGCAGGAAGAACAGGCTCTTGCTTTAGCTGGGCCAGACCCGTTTCGGACCTCTGACCGCCGCAACTGCAAGGTAGTAAGTCTCTGTTGGCCCACGCCACCTTGCTTGTTGTGGGTGTGGGTCACAGCAGCCTCAGGGAGCCAGTTCGGCTCCGGGTACCAGCAATTACAAGCAGACCCGCGTCACATAACCTTGTGTGTCTGAGCCTCTGCCGTTGTGGGAGTGTGTGTGCAGGTAGAAGTCTAGATGTGGAACTGCCCAGGGCCAGGGTCAGTTTTGGCAACTGTTAACTCTGTGTTCCGCCCTGACTGGTGTGGCTCGGTGGGTTGGGCGTCACAGTGTTGAGTGAAGGGTTGCCAGTTTGATATGGGTGTTTCTCTCCCTCTCTTTCTCCTTCCCTCCCCCTCTACGAATAAACAAATAAAATCTTTTAAAAATCTGCTTTCCACAGCCCCCAAACCACACGTGTCATGAAACTTTGGCATTTTTACTATTGTGTAGTGGAAAACCCTCGCTCCTCCCGCAGCCTAATTATAGAGCCCCCCTCGTCTGCACAGCTCGTTAGGATCTTCCTCAGCGGTCAGACCCGGTCCCCATTTCTGTTTTACCTTACGTCATTGCTGGCCCCTTGTCCTCCCTCATACCTGGTGTAGAGCAGGTTCTCTCTCCTGAAGGGTAAAAGGAAATCGTGTATCCAAAGGCATTTGTTTTACAGTAGTTTGTGGACAAAAAACGTGATGTAGAATCCATTTTATCCAACTTCCGTTTATGGAAACAAAATGTTTTCCTTTGTTTTGGATGAAAACATCCTAACGGCCATCATTGATGAGTGAATAGCTAACACCTGGTTGCCTGGCAACGTCCTGATCATTTCTGATGAGCAGTGGATTTAAGGCCACGCCCAGCCCGTGCGCCCCTGCCTCTACCACAGACCTTTCTGAGAGAGGCCGACAGAACCCAGGCCCCTCCAGGCCTCGACCCTTACGATTATTTGCACTTGAGCTAAAACCTGTTTGTCATGTCCTAAGCACCCACAGCTGCGCCAGAGGCTGGACTGGAAGTGCTTTTCCATTGGAAAGGGAGGCAAATGTAAACTTCTTCCGCCTTCTTCCTCTTCCTGTAGCTCTGGATCTGCCCACCGCTGCTCCTTCTGTTTTCTATTGTTTGCACGGCCCACACCTTTATTTGCTTTCAGAACTGAAAACCCTGATAGCAGGGAAAGAGGAAGCTATCACCTTCTTAAAAACACTGGAGACTTAAATTAGGTTGCTTTCGATAATAACGCAGCCTAGTCGGTTTGAAATTTAATAAAGAGTTGTAGTGGTTCTGATCTGAGAAATACCCTGGTTAATCACTCGAGCTGTTAGCTAAATATTTTCTTTTATTTAATATGCAGTGTTCAGCTTCCATGCAAACCAGCATTAGAGTACGGACACAGAGTTCTCAGAACGTCCAAGAAGCCACGGAAGTTAATGAATTCAGTGCAATAAATCGCGGAAACACGAAACCAAACCAAAGAAGTCTGTTGACAGCGAGCCCAGTTATCAAAACTCTTTGTTTCCTGGACAGGGAAGAGGACCCGAAAGAGGGAGGCCTTTTAAGAGAAGCACGCGCCCCTTGCTGTTGTGAGCGGGTGACCGTGGACAGGACTGGCCAGCTTCCCAGAGGTAGAAGCCGAACAGGTGATGTGAAGGCAGACCTGCCACGCTGCCTCCTCCCCCGATGGAGAGCCGGTCCACCCCGTGACCGACGCTGGCTCAGCAGGACACCTGACTTGAGTTGTCAGCAGCCCACCACAGGAGGGCGAGTTGGTGAAGCAGACGCCAGCACCGGGCCCTGCCGTCACTGCCAGGAGATCAGAGGGTGCCCCTTTAGAAACAGCCCCTGGGACTGTTGTTTCTAAACTCTAAACTCCCTGAACAGCCATCGCCATGTGGGACACCACTCCTTCTGCCAGGACAGCAGCTTCCTGTGAGCAGGAGCTGTTTTCCCCAACATAGGGCACGTGTGACGGTCCTCAGTCTTCGGGGTGCCGCGTTCTAAATTTGCATTCCTGTTTTTCCATTTCCAAAGCTCCATTGTGCATCTGATTTTATACCTTTTACCAAGCCTCCGTGATCTGTCTTTCTGTGGTCACTCCCATATCGTGCCCTCTGCCTCAGCTGGGCTGACCCCCAGGGGCAAGGCCACCCTGCCTGCTCTCACTGCATCACCAGTGTGTTTGCGGTGTGGACGCTTAGTAGGCACTCAAGTATTGGTTGAATCATAAACGGAGACCAGAAAACGTGGGCAGGATTGGAAACGTGAAGGGGAGGAGCCTCGAGTGATGTGGATAAGGAGGCTTGACCCAAGGCAGCAATTCCTAACCCATTTCCATCAGTGTCCCCCAAGCAGAGAAATGAACCCTCCCTAGAAGAGAAACTAAATACATGGAATAAGACTTCTGTCAGGTACTGCTGAACTTCAGAAGGCCACGAAGGGCCATTGTAGTATGTAAGATCTTCCCCTCCCTTCCCCCAGCTCCCAGAACTGACCTGGGGGTGTTGCCCCCATGGAAAGCACATGGTCTGAAGCCCGGGTCCTTCTGTCTCTGGTGGGCCTACTTCCACTTCCTGAGGGTCTGATCAGAAGGTGGTGTGTGAGCTCTGGGTTGGGTTGGGCCCGAGGTGAAGTGATGTAGGCCTGCAGCAGTGAGCTGGCGTCTGGTCTGAGAGCGGGAGGCAGGAAGCAGTTGTCACCTCCTGGGGGGGGGGGGGATTGGGGGAGGTGGGAGGACTGGGAGAGGCTGCTCTATCGGGAAGAGGTCCAGGAGAATCCAACCTGAAAACGACACAGGAGTGGCTTTGCCTTGTGGGGGTAGGGCTGTCCCTCCAAGGACAGATTCATTCATGCATCCAGAGACCGGGAAGAGTCACTCGTATGTCCAGGAGCCTGTTCCAAATTCAATCGTTGTGAAGTCGGGGCAAGGGGGAGCCGAGCATGACCAGAAGACCCAAGGGTGTGATCGGAACGCCGCAGACGTTGCCCACTGAAGCTCAGTTGTTCCCTCCGACTTGCAACCGATGGGCATTTTCAAAGTCTAGATCGCTCTGTGTATCTACTTGACAGCTTGTAATAACAGTTTGTGATTAACAGTTTGTTTCTTTCCCCATAGTTTAATTAACCTATTTTGCTCCTGTGGGTATGGAGATGTAACGAGAGGGGAAAGAGGAATTCCAGCAATGGAAAGGAGGAGCTATCAGCATTCCTTCACATGGGTTTACAGATATTCTAAAAAGAGAACCTTTGGGTGGGCTGGGAACAAATCATTTTGATTGCCTGATGTGTACATTTGGCCTAAAAATCTCTGTAGTTCCAACACTTGCCATCGGCATTATTCACAGCAGCCGAAAGGTGTCCGTTGATAGGACCTGTAATACACCGTGTGGTGGACACGTGCACTGGAATGCCGTTCAACCTTAGAGAGGCAGGGAATCCTGACACGGGCCACAACACGGATGAGACTTGGAGACGTTCTGCCAAGTGAAACGAGCCAGTCACAAAGAGACAAATGCCTTACGATTCCACTGTGAAAAGACAAAACAATTTGGAAAGGAGCTTGATGTCCCGTACTCAAGAGAAAACAATCCAGGGACTGGGCGAGCGCCCTTCTGCAGGGAGCCGGTTTTCTAGAGTGCCAGAAGCCGCAACGCAGAGGCAGGGTGCGACTGGCTGGGAGTGCATATGTATTTCACCGTATTTAGAAAAGTCAAGAAACAAGGAAATAAATGCCGAGCCCAGAGTTGGCTTGGCGTCTGGGGGCTGGCTCTGCTCATGCGGAGCATGGAGCCCCTGGCTCCATCATGGGCCTAGAGATTTACTTCGACACCACTTACCTAGAGTGGCCAAGTTCACGGAGAGCAGAGGAGTGGTCGGCAATGCCCGGGGGGAGGGGAAGTGGGGAGATGTTGAGTGGATGGGAACAGGGTTTTAGTTTAGGATGAAGTTCTGGAGTGGATGGTGCTGGTGGATCACAACCGTGCGAATATCCCAAATGCCACTAAACTGAACGCATAAAAATGGTTACAGTGGTAAATCTTGTTTTTATATATATATAATATATATATTTACCACAATAAAAATATTTTAAAATATCTGCTATTTGAGCACCTATTAAATGCTACGTGCCTTATGTACAATTCCACTAATCTTTAAGACTACTGTGCGTAGTGAACACAGCCATAGTTCACAGATGTGGCAACTGCATCCAAGGTCCCACAGCTGGTGAGTCAGAGTTAGGTCCCTGTAAAGTTAAATCCTGTGCTCACCCCGCCCTACCGCACGCATCTCTAGATGGAGAAATTTCAGGGGAGAACCTCAAGAATCACTAATAGAATTGAAATTGTGATAACGGAAAGACGAAAGCATGCTGTTCAGATGGCAGCTAAAGACGGCGGGGCTGGCTGAGTGTTCACGTAACTGAAATAGAAATAGGAGCAGGAAGGCATTTCCGAGTTTCAGGAGGAAACGAGTCACGAGGTTTGCAGAGATTTCAATCCTGGCTCATTGATGAGAACGGGGCATCAGCTACTGTTTCCAACAGCAGAGTCAGTGCGGAGCTGACTTTGAGTACCATTCATGTTGGACGTGAGATACAGGCGAATGTGAGAAAAGACTGAGAAAGAATGCCCCTTTGACTCCCGGGGACTGGCCTAGGGGGCCTTCAGGAGTCGCTCTCACACTTGGGGTCACATGGACTGCTCAAGACCAGCCAGCCCCTCAGCTAGGGGTGGCTGTGCTTTTCCACTCTGGGCCGTGAACCGTGGAGTTGAGACGGAATCGATTCTTGTGGGGCACGCGGGGGGCTGTGAAGTGAGTCTGAGGTGTGTGCACCCACCCAGCTGGCCCTGGCTGGCCTCAGCGGGTGGAAGTCGCATTTCTCTAGCCAGGATTCTGCTGGGACCCTTCAGGTGTCTGCCCTTCCTCCTCTTGGGACGTTATATTTTTTATGGTACAGACTGGACCTTGATGCTTCTGGCCCACAGTCTCCCAGAGCTGGGATGGTGCAGTAGCTCAGTGAGAAGTGAGATGTGACTTTGGACTGAATGTCCCCTTGTAGCCGTTTTCATGAGGCATCTGGATGACTCCCTGTGGCTTGTCACCATCCACTCACTGTATTAAATAGGAAATTTAGGGGAGTTTAAAAAAATTTTTTTTGCTGATAATGTTTTTCTTGGTAAAAAAAAAGTCTTTCTAAAAAAAAATGTTGCTGTCTCCTGGGATAGTCCCAGTAATAAGAGCAAACACTCTGGAAGGATTGATTTTGGCAGGAGGCCACGTAAACACTTCTGTTTCTGTGTGTGATTTATGGGTAAGGTTGACAAACATTGTTAAAACAATGATCATAAATAGAGAATGTGTCAGAGTTTGGGCTCAGCCACCGTGGCTGCTGCTGACTTGGAGGACCCCTGGGAACTGCTGTGCCTGTGCCAGCCGTGGCGTGGAATTTACCGCGACAGTTTTGCAAATTGCTTGCCAGCCTCAAATCTATCAGACACCAATGCTGTATAACATTAGGCGGTGCTTTTTAGTTAGGGTTTCTTTTCTTTTCTTTCTTTTAAGAAAAAGAGGCTTAATATGGGTTTAGGTACCCATATTTAGGTGCTGATAAAAATCAGTTTATAACGTATTTTGTAAAAGCCGGTGTTTTTACTTTAAAATAGATGTGGGGATGAGTGTACATACCTCCCGTTGTTCTTCGGTGGTGCTGCGGGGGTTCTGGCCGAATGGGACATAGGAACTGTGTCGGCCACCTAGTCGTCTCACCTGTCAATGAGGACACGCTCGTGTCCACCTCCCTGCACCTTCTCCTCGATCGGGGCTGCTCTCGGCCATCTGCATTTACACATACATGTTAGAACCGGCTCACCAAGTTTCACGGAAATCGTTGGGATTCCCAGTGGGGGTAAATCAGTAGGTCATTCTGGTGAGAACTTTACAGAATCGAATCTTCCAATCCACACACTTCGCCTACCTCCCTGTGTATTATATCTTTGATGCATTCTCTATAAAATTATGGTTTTCTCCACGAAGGTCTTACACAGTTTACAGACATGGTTATAGACTTATAGACACAGTTTATAGACTTATTACTTGGTTCATTGCATTTTTGGTGCTATTGCAAATTACATAATTTGTTAAAATTTCTAGTTGTTTGGTGTATGAGTAGCTAACTTGCTATGTTGATTGACTATTTCTTGGAATTTGAATGTATGTAATCATATCATTTTTAAATTAGTTTTTTTTTTCTTCATTGCCAGTTCTTTTGCTTTTTATTTATTTTCCTTATTGCGCTCGCTAGGACCTGCAGCCCAGCGCTGACCGGAGTGCTGGTGGCAGCCACCTTTTCCTTCTTCTCAGGTTCAGTATTTCAGGTCAAGGACAACACCTTTCATTTCTGGTAGGTCTCCCTTGTCAGAATGAGGAAGTTCCCTCCTATTCCTAGTTTACTTAGTATTTGTTTTTTTAAATTATGGAATGAGTTTTGAATTTTATCAAATGCTTTTTATACATCTGGGTCGATCATTTGCTCTTTTCTACTTTAATCTGCTAACGTATTGATGGTCTCAATTTTTTTCCACGTTGAACTCAATCAAGCATTCCTGGAGTAAACAAAACACATTTTCCTTTCTGCGTATTGCCGGCTGTAGTTTGCAACTATCAGACGTTGTTGTGAAGTCCACTGTCCTCGTTTGGTGTCCAGCTCTGTGGTGCGGACAGCCCCACAGCCCCACAGCCGTTCCCCGTGCAGGGAGCCCGCCCCCTCGACCCCTGGCAACCGCCAATCTGCGGCATTTCTCAGAATGTCATAGGCGTTGAATTGTGGGGCCTGCAGCTTTTCGAAGGCTACTTCCTTAGCGGAGTGCATGTAAATAGCAGTGTGTATCGATCATTCATTTCTAATTTTTATTGCCAAGTAGCATCTCATTGTGTGGATGCAGCGTGGTTTCTCTCTTCACCATCGGGCAACCTAGTTAACTTCCCCTTGTCGGTGCACCTTGAATGAATTTTCCACGTGCGTTCACAGACCTCTGTTTGAGCACAGGTGCTTGCTTCACTTGGGTGAATACCTAGGGGCAGGATTGCCAGACCACACCGTCAGTGTATGTTTGACTTTACATAAGAAACTGCCGCCCTGGTTGGTGTGGCTCAGTGGGATGGGTATCGTCCTGCAAACTGAAGGGTCGCCGGTTCAATCCCCGGTCAGGACACGTGCCTGGGTTATGGGTTTGATCCCCAGTCAGGGCATATCCAGGAGGCAACTGACTGATGTTTCTCTCGCACACAGCAGTGTTCCTCTCCCTCTCTCCCTCTCTTCCCCTCTCTCTAAAAATAAGTAAAGAAAATCTTTAAAATTAAAAAATAGAAGAATTTGCTCAGTTGTCTTCCAAAGTGGTTGTGCCGTTTCAGGTTCTGTAACAGAAACAGGAGTATTCAGGCTGTCTGTTTCTTCTTGAGTTTGGTCTTATGGGAGAGGCCACACTTTCCTGACCCATCTTTGGTTTTCAGCTGGGGCTCCTTGACAGAAAATCAGATCAACGAGAGGAACACGCATCATCAAGCTTGGCAGTGCCCATGATGGAAGAGAGAACTCAGTGAAAAGTCATTCCAAGTGGTGGTTTAGAATAGCCTGCTTATGGATTCGCATCTTCAAAGGGCAGTGGACTGTAGAGAAAGGACAGAGGAAGGGAAGCAGTTGGCAGCTTCTAGCCCGGGAGGAGGGCAGGGAGGAGAGGCTGTTTGCAGCTTCGTCGGTGCCAACTCCCGGCTGGTAGGCGTCCGCTTCCAGGGAAAGAAGGATTGATGTCCTGCCTTTTGTCCGGGCAGGAGACGGGGGAGGCAGAGAGCTTCCCTGCGTTTGCCGCTGCTTAATTTTCTTCCACTCAAAGTAATTGTCAGGTCAGAGGCGTATTTTGGTGTGGCGTTCTGGCTTCCTGTAGGAATCGTTGGTCTGTTCAACACATGGAATTTATAAGCATAATCTTTTTTTTGGTGCTACCCCTCATTAGCTTTCTAATTCTGTAGTGATGTTTTCTCTTTCATTCCCGGCACTGGAACTTGGGGTTTCTCCCTTTTTTCTTGGTCAGTCTGACTAGAGGTTTATTAATTTATTGATTTTTTTTTTCAAAGAACTGTATTTGAGTTTTATTGATTTTTCTGTTTTAAATCTTCTGATTTAGTGTCTTGTATAGTATTGGGCTGGCCAAAAAGTCTGTTACGTTTTTTCTGTACAATGACTCTGGTAGTGCCCAGTTGTCTTTAACTTCTTTCGAAACAATTGTTAGACTGTATTGTGACAGCTGTCAATCAGCGTGCATTAAAAAAAACTTATCAAAATTGGTGAATTTTGAGGCAACCATTTTAATATTGAAGATGGAAGAAAATATGCAACATTTTCAGCATATTATGCTTTATTATTTCAAGAAAGGTAAAAATGTAACTGAAACACAAAAAAAGATTTGTGCTGTGTGAGGGCGGAGAAGGTGCACTGACTGACTGAATGTGTCAAAGGCGGTTTGTGAAATTTCTTGTACTATTGACATTTTGGCCAAATAATTCTCTGCTGTGGGGCTGTCTTATGCTTTAGAAGATGTTTAGCAGCACCCCTGGGCTCTGCTCACTAGAAGCCAATAGCGGGGGACAGCCGATATAGTCAAAATATCCCAATCAACAAAGTTATCGTTGAAAATGAAAAACGTGTCTTTTATTTTACGGAAAACACCATACAGGCTTTTTGGCCAACCCAATATTATTTTGCATTCCTTTTGCTGGGTTTGGGTTTATTCTGCTCTTCTTTTTCTACGTAAAGTTTAGGATGTTTAGGTACTGACTTAATAACCTCTTTTCGAATATAATCATTTAGTGCTATAAATTTCCCTCAAAGGACAAATTTTGATATGTTGATGTTATTTTCATTCAGTTGAAAATATTTTCTAATTTTCCTTGAAACCTCAACAACTTTGTGAATTCTCTAGTTATAAGATTGAATACCGCCTAGGTCGGTCTGTCTGTCCCCCTGACAGACGGGGAGGTGAAGGGTGGGCCGGGGTGCTTGTCCCGGTTTTGCACTGAGGAGCGGACGAGCTGTACCTCAGTCATAGCTGAGGAAGGCCTCAGTTCCAGGAAGAGGGAGACACCCAGAGGGCGGGTTCCCAGGGACAGGACAGAAGCAAAGGCAGCCCACGGAGCTGGGGTAGGGCTGGGGGACAGTGGCCTGTGGAATATTCCCCACCCAAAGGGAAGGTGTCGGGTCCCAGTGCCTTGTGTGGTGGCGAACATCGCAGATTTTATACTCGTGATTTGCTCACATTTCGTGGCCCTTTTCTACAAGAAGGAAGCAAGAATCACTAAGCTCTGTCCGTGACTATGGACCGGGGAGCGGAGGGAACACAAGTAGTTTAGGAGAGAGGTCACAAGAGTTCAAGTCTGGGCGCGTGGAGGACGGATGATCTACCCACGGCAGCAAAGACCTGGTCTGGAGGGCGTTGCTCTGGGGGGAAAGTAAGTTCAGTGTTTAACACGCTGAGTTTGAGGTTGTACGAGGCTGTGATGAGCAGCAGCCCGACGCTGGGCAAAGGTGCCAGGGTGGGGTTTCACCAGGCTGCAGACAACAGCCCAGAGCTCTCGGGGCAGTGGAGGACAGACAGACAGACAGCTGACTCTGCACAGAGCCACGGAGAAAAGTGAAGGCTGTAGTCAATGAAGTCGTCTTGAACGATGTCAGCTTGTACGCAGTGTTTCATAAGCTTCCACTGAGACGTTTGTGAGCACGTGTGTGGAGGGTGGACGGCAGAAACTTCCGAGATGATGTGAGATTTCAACGTCTGGAGGTGGAGGCTTTACCCGGGAATGTGGGCTTATGTGTGGGGGTAAAAACCAACCAACCAACCAACAAACCAACCAACCAAACAAAGCCCCCTCAAGGTTTTGTAGTCGGTCGACCTGACACGGACCCCAAAGCTGTACTTCTCAGCCCCCCACTCACAGCCTTGTGTGCTATTATTTAATACAGGATTAAAAAAAAATAAGCCTGACCCTGTAGTTCCTCTTCCCACAGCACATTAGAAGTCAGCAGGCTCTGTTCTGAGGGTCCGCAAGGTGGCCCTTCGTGTCTGCTGGCGTTCGCCCACCTCCTTCAGCACTGTGGCTTTCTTAAGAGTGGACGGGAGCTGAGTGGGTACGCGTGAACTTTTCCCTGTCGCTGCTGTTAACGCAGCGGCCCTTTTCACGATGGATGTGCTTTAAACCCCAGGGACGCGCTCTGAGTCTAAAGACCATAAATAGCAACTTGACTTTTCGCATCTGACCGTGAGAGACTTTGTCATTTCACGGGGATGCACTTCCTATACGGGGAACCTTCTCTGTCTCCACTGCAGAATGCCAGAGCGTCACACCACGTGGCCCGTGGAGTTGGAGACGGAGCTGCATCCCGCTCCCGGTTCCTGTAGCCTTGAACCTCCGTCTCCTCCCTCTGTCCCCCCCTGTAAACCGAGCCCATCGGCTTGCTGCGGGGTGCAGGCCCGCTGTGGATCAGGAGCCCAGGGCGTCGCCTGGTGCAGGGCGAGCCCCAGTGAGCCGTAGTTACTATCATTAGGCCAAAGGGACGACTCCGGAGACGTGCCTCGTGTCCGCCTACTACCTACCACCCACGGGGAATTCCCAGCGGAGGCTCCAGGTAGCGAGAAGTGAAAAGCAGGGGAACTCCGCTTTATGTCTCTAAAGCCCCTTATGCTTTTATACTTATGGTTTTGACTTTTACCGCGGAGCCACGTGCCCCAAATACAGAGTGTTGTGTGTTTTAAGAATGTGCACAAGCAGGATAGTACATACCTTCTGAACCTGTGGTTCCCCCCACCCATTCGAGGCTCATGTGTGCCGTAGTTGGAGCTAGTTTCCTTTCGCTGCTGCGCAGGTTTTCATCGTATGAAATATACCGTGATTTATGCAGGCGCTCTCCATGTGCTATTTAGTCATCACAAAACACTCTGGGGGAAGTATTTCTGACTCAGTTTCCAAGTATGTATTACAAGCCATGTTTCCCCAATCCTGTGTCGCAATGCATTTCGCACTGTTAGGAAAATGAAGTTGGCAAACTCGAGCTCGCAGGCAGCCCCCGGTGTGGCTCTGGATCTGAATGTAAAGGGGTGTGTGGCTGTCGGTCCTCCTGGCCTGGGGCAGCCGGCACCAGGGCAGCCCTGTCTTCCCCTGGGCGGGGTAGGGTGGGGCTGCAGGGAGCAGGGGCAGCTGCCTGAGACACTGGGGAAGCACAAGCTCCTTTCCGTCCGAGTAACCGGCGTGGTGAATCCACGATACCTTTGAGGCCTGACAGGCAGAGGGGAAGGGATAGGTTTTAAAAGAAGCGTAAGTATGAACCCAGCTCTCCGGGAGCTCAAAATTGGGCAGGGGGACGAAACAGGCAAGAAACAACAACCTTCCGTGTGTAACTCGGGGCAGCTGTGCTGTGGCCCTGGCCAGCTTTCGCCGAAATGGGCTAGTCTGAATTTTCTCTGCGTCTTAACTTCTAACTCAGCAATATCTTCTGGAAACCTTTCAAGGCGTCTAGCGTAGAATGAATTCATCTTACAAAGCCTGCGTAATAGTCCATGCTGTGGACGGATCATCATTTATTTGACCATCCCCTTGTTAAGGGTTTTTTACTTGTATTTTCGCTGTGAATTGCTGAGAACAGTAGAAATCGTGTGCGTACCCGTCCCTGTGTGCAGCGGAGTCCTGGTTCCGGCGGGAGGGACTGCCAGGGGTGGGAGGGCTGCGGAGGAGGGCGCACGTCTCTTAATTTCATTAGAGGCCGAGTTACTGCTTCCTGCAAGGGCTGCACTCCGTAGTGCCCCGCCACCAATGTTGCGTGTGCTCTGTCACTTCCGAGAGTTAGGACGTGTCGTTTTAAGTGTCCAGCTGGACGTAAGGTGCCACGCTGCTGTTATCACTTTCTGTGGCCACCAGGGGACACGAACACCTCTTCGGACAACACGCTGGCCATTCTGATTTTGCTGTTCTGTGCTCTGCTCACCTTTTGCCTCTTTTGTTGTGAGCCTCAGGGATTTCCCCTTGGCTGGTGTGCGGGAACCGTTGACGTGGAGCAGACACGCACCCTCTCTCACCTACGTCACACACACGCGGACCAGCTAGAGCCCTTGTCTCTTGTCTTGTCTACCAGGCAGTTCTCCGAAGGGTCATAGCAGCCACCTGCATGTCGTCAGCTCCAGGAGCAGCCTGACTAGTCCGATGTGCTAACCAGCCTTTGGGAGGGCCCACGAGTGGAGGCCGGTCTTGACGGGGGTGAGGCCACCAGCTCGTTGAAGAATGTGGTAGCTCGCTATGACGTCAGCTGAGTGTCCTTCACACCAGCTGTTCAGACGTTCTCCAAGGCACAGGGGGGATGCTCCCGTGGACGCCTGAGGGGCAGGGAGGCAGAGATGACCCCCGAGCAGCTGCCAGGCACTCAGCCGACCTCTCTTCTGCGTGGCGAGGGAGTCCTGAAATCTGTGTCATTCTTTTTTTAGGAGCCACGCCGCCCTCCAAGCCTCACCCACCTGTTGTGGGCAAGGTGACGCATCACAGCATCGAGCTGTACTGGGACCTGGAGAAGAAAGCGCCGCGACGGGGACCTCAGGAGCAGTGGGCCCGGTTCTCGATCGAGGAAGAAGACCCCAAAATGCACACCTACGGTATCATTTATACGTAGGTGCAACGTTGAGCTGCTTAACATTTTTCTTTGGTTTCCCGATTAGCTGGACTGGTTTCTAGTGGCTCTAAAAAGACTCATTTTGAAATTAAAGAAAAGAATGAGTCAGCATTGGCTGCTTTCATGCTATTTCTAAATTATAATTTTTGGAAAATAGCTTTAGCAGTAACCTTGGAATTAAACTTCCTGTACCTTTGGGAGCTTCCTTGGCTTCTGAAATATTCTAATGGTATATTTAAACAATCTGAAATGTAGGGACAGGGTAAAGGAGAGTTTGATGCAGTTAGGTGAGGGTCCCGTCAGGCTGTTCTGTCTCCAGACGTGGGCTGGGGTCCCGCATATCTCCCCGGGGCAACTCGCCAGCCTCAAGCCCCACCGCCAAACCCTTGCTAACCCCCTGCAAACAGCCTGCTGCCCCTCTGTCTCAGTTGGGCCACACTGGTCCCACGGCAGGTCTTCCTTGTTGCCTTGACCTTGAACACATTTCCTTTGGGCTTCACAGGGCTGGTGCCTGTCAGACAGATATGTCCTCCTCCAAGGGCCCTCCTGCAAGTGGCCTCCGTCTACCCGGGACCTTGTTTCACACGCCTCCCAACATTGGGCTCCGTGGGGATGATTTCGCCTCCTTTCCTTTCTGTCTCCCGACCAGCATTTACAGTCAGCGACAGGCAGATCAGATTCCTGCTTGCTTTCCGCTCTAACCCCAGCTCTGGGCCATGTCGGGACCCCGTAGTCCCACAGGCTGTCTGCTGCAGGAATAAGTAAGAGAAGGCAATGGGAGTAAATAAGTCATTTTTTTCTTAGGCTTCATTCCAACTCTTATTTCTTCCCTTCAACAGCCGTATTGCAAAGTAACGCTGTGTTTCTGTCGGTGTCGCTGTGTTTTCCCCTGGAGACCCGCGCGCTGCCCATGGGCTGCACCGGGATGCCGACCTGGCCTTTCGGGGCCAGTGGCGAGGATCCAGGCCGGCACTCGGGGCACCTGTGCCAGTGAATCAGGAGACACAAACCCGGACACTAGGTGGCAGGATGAGACTGTGTTAATCTTGATCACTGGCTCAGGTATCCCGAACACCAGCAAGTGCCTTTCTTTGAAGAGGGGATTTTTGTCTAGAACACCTGTCCTTGGGATTGTGGATGGAAGAGCCCCTTCCCGGCTGGCGAGCTTCTGCCCGGGGCTCCCACTAGCCCGTCTGGGATCCCTGGTGCTGTCTTTGCCAGTTCTGTGCATCCTCCCTTCGTGAATCCCTCTGTGCTCCCACCCCCCACGGTGGCATTTCCCCCAACGAGGTGCCAGCTCCCTACTCCAGCCAGTGCTTAGCTGTGTCTCCAGGCCCTCAGCTGCCCAGCATCGCAGCTGCTTGAATGAAGTGGCCTTTTCCCTCTTTTCCTTCTATCCCTGTGCTCCCTGTGCTCCGTGACTTTTCTTTTCATTCCTCCTTCTGTCGCGTCTCATCAACGGGTCTCCGGTGCTCAGAGGGTGAAGATCCAGCTCCCTAGACTGACATGCAGTACCCTTGTCCACACCTGCCTTTCTCGTCTGTCACTTGTGAGCAGAGCAGATCATGCCAAAGGATCTACCTCCTGTCCCTGTGACTTGGGCCTTGGCTTTTTCCACATGGGTGTTTGGCTGTTTCCCCTGTTTGGCCACGTTGGCCCTGCCCCATCCTTTGTTCTGTCAAGTCAGGCTCTCCCCTGACTGTCTTCCCCCGCCCCCAATCCCTGTGATAACTGGTGGCCATACTGTGCGTTTCATTCGTTCACTCAGTGGGTATTCATGAGGGGACTGTGCTGGGTTAGGGTTAGGGTTAGGGTTAGGCTGGGGACACGGCACTGGGCAAAGAGGCAACGCCCCCGCCCCCAACCCTGTGATGTGGAAATGGGAAACGGGAACTAGGACGAAGAAGAGAGCACACGGTGCCGGGGCTCCTTCCTGCCCACAGCCCTGGCTGCGGTCCCCACGTCTTCCCTGCGCTTCCCTGACCAGTGGAGCAGCCTCCGCCTGAACACGGTCTGTCCTTGTGGCCTCGGGGGACGAGTGTGTGGCCCGGTGTTTCCTGAGTCTTTTACTCAGGATGACACACTTCCCTTCTGCCACTGCTTCTTTGACCCAAGGAAGTCACCTGGCCATGTCTGCCTGCAAGAGGGGAGGCGCGCAGACTCCCAGGGCCAGAGCTAATGCTCGAGACCTGTCGTCCAGGCTTCCGCAGGGGGAGGGCGGCCTGAGTTCGGGCCTGAGCAGGGAGAGTGACAGAGGCAGGGAGATGGCAGGTGCAGCGGGAGCTCAGGGTGGGGTGTGGGGGTGAGTGAGGCAGGCGCTGGGGGCAGAGCTCGGAGGGAAGGCTGGTGACCGACTGTCCTCAGGCGCCAGTAGGTGGTGTGTTGTACTTCGTGCTTGCTCAGCTCTGTGTCAAACATTTGCGTGTGGACCGATGACAGAAAGAAGGCACGTTCTACTAAAACTCTGTGCAGTGTCCTCCACTGCGGAAGGAGTCAGAAGGCCCCTTTGTTGTCCGTGCTGCCGCCCCCAGGCCGGGTAAGTGGGGCCTCCCCAAGGCTCGATGGACGGTCCTGCTTGTCACCCACATATGTGCTGTATCACCGTGGGTACCCCCATGGTTCCTTGGGTCCCCTGCCGTGCCTGGTGTTCTCCATGCTGCCATCCCTATAAATGTTGTGGGAGTCTCCGCCCACTGCCCCCGAGGTGTTGAGTACCATCTGTTTTCTAGAACAGCTCTGTTTTCCCCTCTGCAGCGGTCACGGAGGAGCTGCTGGCTTCAGGGCGCTCTGATGATATTGCACAAAGCTGGACTTCATGGGGGGCACTTCTGGCTATATTTTGGTCCAGAACTATGTTCAGTCTTGACCCCTGGCATTGAGACTTGGGTACTGCGTTCTCAGCGAGCTCCTGCAGGTCTTCCCGCTGCCAGACAGCTGAGGGCCCAGTGTCTGTGTGTCGGGTATCTGGCTGTGGCCCCGTGCTCACAGCGATGAAGCCCACCCGCCCAGAAGACCAAGGGCGCCAAGCTGGTAGAGTGTAGATTTTGAAGTTACTATGACTTAGCTCATGCAGTTTTCCTGCACATTTATCTTCGTTTGAGAGCTTTTACTTTTATGGTAAATGCATTTGTATCTATTTTTAACACTTCTCTGTGCCGTGGTTTCCTAATTCAAATGTGGTTGGCACTGTTTCTCCACCATCTTTCCTGTAGTTTCTTTTCTGTCGATCCCCGAAGCCTCGGTTATCTGCTGCTGCCTAACAAACCACCGTCAAATCTGGGGTAAAAAACTGCCATGCGTGTTCCCACGCGTCTGCAGTTTGGGCAGGTGGGGCTGGCACGTCTCTGCTCCCCGTGGTCTTGGCTGGGGCTGGAGGACCCAAATGGCATCCCTCAGTGTCCACTGCCTCTGCTGGGGTGGCTGGTACAGCTGGTGGCAGACCTGGCTTCTTCCCTTGCCTCCGCTGTCCGGTGTCTCACTGAGTCTCCCCCACCAGGCGGCCTCGCCCCCCAGGGGGAAGTTGAACTTCTTTACCTGGTGCTAGCTCCCAAGGGTGCAGAGGCAGGACCTTGCTTGTTCCTAAGGCCTCAGGCAGAACTGCACAGGGAGGCACGGAGGGGCCACGCAAGACGTGTCCTTTGCGCTCGAGGCCCTCAGGGTCTAGCGTGGGTGCTCAGACCTGTGCCCGTGCCTCCTCTCCTTGTGCCTGCCAGAGGACGCCGACTCAGTCCCTGGCACCCTTGTGTCTCCTCCTGTCTAGGGGGTATGCTACAAAGCACGTCGTGGAAGGCCTGGAGCCACGGACCCTGTACAGATTTCGGCTGAAGGTCACCAGCCCCTCTGGCGAATATGAGTATAGCCCAGTGGTCTCCGTGTCTACGACCAGTGAGTACGCAACCCCTGCGAGCCCAGTTATCAAAGACTCACGGAGACAGCAAGCAGGGTGGGGGGCGCCGCGGCCTGCCTTTGGCGCGGCCCTCCCGGGGGCAGGGCTGATTCCTCTTTCAAACACTGTGATGACCTGGTGCCCTGGCGGGGCCTGGCCGTCATCTAGGACGTCTGGTTGTGCAGTGCGTCAGAGATGGTCTGTGCCTGCACTGCCCTGGGTGCACACTCGGTGCAAAAGCATGGCCGCCTCGCTCAGGACAAGGGCCGGAGCCAGCGATCTGGCCCGGAGACCCAGGCTGCCTCTGCTCATCCTCCGGGAGCCAGGGCTGGTCGGTGTCTTGTCCCCTCTGGGCAACTGCAGCGTGTGTGACTTGACCTGACACACGCCGCGGACCCCGGGGACACGGTGAGTCGCAAAGGAAGGACGGCACGGCTCCTGCCCGCAGGGCAAGGGAGGGATGCTCCACGCTGCCCAGGCCGGAGGAAGGGCGCTGACGTTCTCTGTGGTTGGGGTTTGGAAACGCCTTGAAGTATTGTGTGCCCAGCGCCGTTTTGACCTCGAGTGTCGCGCAGGTTAGAGTGTCCAGAAGCGCTCGCAGCCTGCCCACCGGAGCCACAGGCTCATCGTCTTCTCTGTGGTTGCACGAGGGAGATCTTCCTCTCGTGGGTAGAGAGTTACTAAGAATTTTATTCGCTGTAGCATCTGGCCTGTGCGTGCGTGTCGTTCCTCCCCGTGGCTTTCCTGTGTGTCGTTGAGGCAGGCACTTACAGACGCTTTCGTGTGGGCCGAGGACCATTCAGTTCTCGGCGGTCCTGTGGTCAGCTGCAGACAAGGTGATGGGCCCGACGCTAGTTCAGCCAACTGAGAGTTCAGTTACTGCTGAGAGTGGCCGCGCGTGGATGTTCCCAGCTGCTGCCCGGCTAGCCGTGAGGAAACCGAATTTCTGCAGGGACTTTGGTTGTGACGTGGTCAGTTATGGAGGTGCATCAGGACAGGGGCTTGTCCCTTAATGGGAGGACTCGAAAGCACTTGCTTTTGTCTGGGAGATGCCAAGCGCCTGGAGTATCGGAGGCGGGAGAAGAAGGCAGAGCCGCAGGATGGGCAACAAGAGCAGGGGCAGGGGGAGAGGCTGGCACTGGGGAGCCCTGGGCTGGGTGCCCTCTCAGGCCGCCTGCCAGCTCCCTCCTGTCCTCCTGCTGTCCCTGGCCACCCCCAGGCCACCCCTGCACTCCTCTGCCCCTTCTCTCTGGGGCGTCCCTCTCCAGCAACCCCTCCCCAACCCCTCTGTCTGCAGAGCCCTGCTCAGGGCTGGGCCCCCGAGTGGCTTCCCCTCCTCCGCCTGCCCCCTAGCTCCTCCCTGGCACGCAGCCTCTCTGTGTCACCTCCTCTAGCGCTCTTCCTGTGTCTTACTTTACTACAGGTTTGTCTTCTTGTCTGCCACCTGCTGTGTGCCGCTGGGGATGGAAGTGATGGGCCAGGCATGTCTATCGTGCTCCCCTGCGGTAGATGGATGGAGGGGGAGAGGGAGGGCCCGAGGCAGAACTGAGAGGACCAGGGGGAGCACTGATTTCCTCAGCTCACTCTCATGATGGCTGGAAGGGTCCACCTGACCTGCGAGGTGCGGGTGAACTGGCGAGGGACTGACTGCGGTGAGCCCCAGGTGGCCACTGCCACCTCAGCAGCACAGCCAAGCTGGGCACGGTCCCCCGGGCTTCCTGCCAGAGTTGACACGGAGTCGCTGCAGAGCCATCGTCAGCTCATCTGCCAGCTGACAAGGGCCGAGTGGGGCCAGGTGGGCCTTGTCCTTGCCAGGCTGGCTTCTGAGAGGCCACTGCTCCAGGGGCCCAGGACGTTTGTCACTGCGGCCTGTGGCTTCCATGGGCAGTGAGACAGGACCTACTGCGGGGACAAGGGCGTGATGGAGATGGGGTCTCTGGTGCTGCCCCTGTACGCCGCTGGGGCTTCCTGGGTGTCCTGCTATCAGGTCACAGCGTGAGTGGCAGGCTCACGGCCGCGGGGGCCCTGCTCCCGCTGGCTGCCGCTCCCTCACCCGTTGTTGTGGTTATGATGCCCACAGTGGACTCTCTTCGGGAGGCAGCGCGTGCTAAACAAAGAATTAAAAATGCGCACGTGGTACAAAACAGTGGAAGTGCTTCTGTGGGTGGGTAATTTGCATGCGGTTTGAAAGTGTTTTAATGAATCATGCGCTTTGTTTGCATAAAGGATCCTCAGCCTTTTTTCCCAGGTAAAGTACACCAGACGCTTGCTTAAATGGGGCATGCAATTTTAATCAGCTGGGCCCTTAAAAAGAAAGAAAAACCGCTGCGGCTTGTTAATTGGCAAATCTCTTCTCCGATGAGCTCATCACTTATTCACCACCATTAATGGAGACTTGGCTTCCACCAAGCGAGGCATTATCGCCCCACTACAATGTGGGGGTGATAACCTCTGCAGTTAACTGAGCCTCCCACAGGACCCGAGTGGGGCTCCTGAAGACCACCCTGCCCTTCCCCCTCCTGAGAATGGTGGCCCCCTCGTGTGGTCCTCCCTGCCCCCTCCCCCCACTACCAACAGCCTTCTCGGGCAGCCTCGGTTCAACATTAGCAATTGCCACCCTCGGGTAATCGGTGGAGAACGAAGGCAGATCCTGCCTTTCTTGTATTCACTTGCTCAGATTGATGGCCGCCCCTTGGGTCAGGCCCACAGAGTCTCCAGGGGCTCGGGGGCGGGAGCCGTGCGGCGTTTGGCTCCCTGGAATTTCCTCTGCTCTTCGTGCCTCTCGCCCGGCGTGGGCGTGGAAAGACCTGCTCTGCTCTGCACACTGTGGCCCTTTCTCTCCCGTCGCTCTGCCAAGCGCACGCAAACACGGGGATGTTTCCGTGCCAGGGCCTGTCCCTGCCCACCTCTGCGCCTCCTCCCGCGGCTGCCAGGGGTCAACGAGGGGACGCTGGGAAAGAGCTGCCGTGTGCCACCCCCCCTCCCCAGTGACAGTCACCGCTGCTCTTTGCCGGAACTCAGCGAGCCAGGATGATGAACAGCTCCGCGGTCTCCTCTCTTCCCGGAGCGGTCCCTTTGTTCTCAGAATAAGTAATGAGAGCCCTGATTACTACCTCTTGCAGGAGCTGGAAGAGGCAATAGGTTTATGGAAATGACACCCTAATATCAACAGGCCCTGCTCTTGGCCACGCACAGCCCCCAGCTTCTAAGCACAGAATGAACTTATTTCGTGTTGCAGCACTTGCCTGGGGCAGGGCTTCCTGGGCCGGAAGCACCAGAGAGTGATCCCACCGGGAGCCCGCGCTGGCTGCCGGGGCGGGCGGCCGTGGGCGCTGCTGCTGAGGGTGGCGGGTGCCTCCGTGTGCTGGCACACTGCACGTGCTTTTACACGCTTCTTCAGAATCCCAGGAAGTCGGCACTTCTCTGAAGTGTGTTGGGCTTAGGCACCCCTTTCATTGAACACTTTGCCGGGGGTGGGGCAGTCATATTTACTTACTTACGATGTCTGTTGTATTCAACACTTCATGTGAATGGCAGCATGCCGTGGCTGGATCGCCACCTCCACGCTCTAAGCACCCAAGGAGGGCGTGTGGCCGACGAGGCCGGCCCGGGTGACCAGGGGCGACCCGCTCGGCCTTCCTGGCCGCCGGTGCTGTGGTCTGAAGGAGAATGTGGGAAGCCGCGTGTGAAGTCCTAGACACGGGTTAATCAGTAGGATTTCAGTGAGGATGCCAGACTTTGAAATTAAGTGCAGTAAGGGAACTTCCTACATCCTTCCAGTTGATTTTAGGCAGATTCCTGTATTTTTCGTAGCAGCCGAAGTTGGAGAGTCTCAGAAGCAGGGGCTGCTTGGCGATAAACAGACTCTCGCACCACGGCGCCCTCCCCTCCTTTCTGGGAAGCGAGAGGGAAGGGAAGCTGCTGTGGGCTTCGTTGTCCCCGGAGTGCGGGTGGTTGCCGACCAGATCACTTTGAGTCCCCGTCGCTCTAGCCCAGGCTTCTCCCCCTCAGCGCTGTGGATGCTGGCAGCCGTCCTGCGGCGTCCCTGGCCCTTACTTGCTAGATGCCAGTAGCACCTACCTTTAAGCTGTGAAAACCCAAAGTATCATCAGACTTTACCCAATGTCTTTTGGGGGAAACCTCTGCCCTTTTCCGCAGCCCCCAGGGAACCACCGGGCTGGGTGTGGCCTCCCTCAGAAGGCTGGGGACAGCGTGGGCCTTGCCTTTTGACGGTTCATCACGGTATTTTTATTTAAAGCTCTTGGTCTAAAAATATGTGTGGAATGATGAAAAGGAAGTATAACGTGGCTAAAAAATCTTTAGGACATTGGCAAGCTCTAGCAGACAAAATTGTTATTTCTAAACATTTTTATCTTGGCTTCAATGAATTTTTTCCAAAAAGGAGAGAGGTTATTGGTTCCAGCTCACTGATGGTGATCCCTCCTCCTTCTGTGCCCCGGCCCCCGGTCCTCACTTTGCCCCGCTGAGGTCCTCTCAGGAAACCAGGCGGACCATGGCTCCTGGGCCCGGGGCTCCGTCTGGAGAGCTGCTCCTCTGGACAGAGGACAGAGCGGGAGCTGGGGGTTTTACTTCCCATGTGGCAGACGAGGCCGGTGGACCCCTGCGGACCCCTGCAGGCCAGACTGCCAGGGGCGGTTCAGGGGTGTGCTGAGCCCCAGGAGGCAGTCTGGGGTGCGGTGTGGGGGATGTTTCCTTTTGGGGTTTAGAATAATAACAGGCGGAAAGTGGGCACCGCACTGTGAGCAGCAAGGGGGAGACACGGGTCTGTCCCATTCTCCCTGGGATCTCAGGGTTAAGGTTTAGTAAGCGTTTGTTGAGTGAATAGGTGAGACCTTGGAGATGACTACGATGAGGTGTAATCAGCTCCATGCCTGTGGGGGTCTGGTCTGTATTCCAAGTGTGGGAGGCAGGAGTGACTGGTGGGCTGCATCGGACAAGGGCCGCTGCTGGCCCACGACCGTCCCCTCAACAGCAGACACGTACTGGGCGCTTATGATGTGCCAGGTGCAACTCTCAGACCTTCACTTTGTTATGTCATTAAGCTTGAGCATAATTATTTAAAAATCAGACAGTCATGGAACGTGAGACAAAATGGAGCCTTGCAATAAATGCCTTGAAAGAGGGGCTTCTGCCGCGCACCCCTTCATGCTCACACCCTGCTTGTGTTCGCCCTTCCGCCCCGTTCTCTTCTCCGAAGAGGCACGTCCCCCGTCCAAGAGAGCGTCCTCCTTCTGGCCCCCGTCCCTGTGCTCCATGCTCTTTCTCAGGCTCCGTCTTCTTGCCCTGCCCTACTTGGCAGGCTCTCACCCCAATCCTGGCTTTTTCGCCCTGTCCTGCCTCTCTGGGCGGGACCCCTTCGCCCCACAGACTCCGAGGAGACGAGGCCAGTGTGAGTGTTACAGTCCCGGGAAGACTGAAAATTTGGATCTCAAACGTTAAAGCGGCCCGTCTTGTTTCCATTTGTTGTTCAAGTAGGTTAGAGACTCTGGCAAAGAAAACCCAGCATTCTGGGACAAGTGGGGGCTTTTCCTCGCACGTCAGAGACATTTACTGAGTCTTATGAAATCCGAGAGGGTGATTTTCAAATGTTATTTTACATTCGCAAAGCAATACTTTCACAACTTGCCAACGTCCCAAGGCTTTAGGACGATCTAAATGTTCTTCTCGTAATAAGTGAAAACAAGGTGCTTTTCAGGAAGAGAAGGCATCGGAGGGGGAATGTGAGCACCCTTATTGGAACAGCCTGGTGCCTTCTTGGAGGTAAACACAAACTTCCACGTGGGCCAGAGGAGGAGGAGCTGGGACGAACCTTCTTCACGCTTCAGGGTCTGGCAGAGTTAACGCCTGTCTGAGTATGGCTGGTAGGCAGGGCAATAATATGGGTGTGATAATTTATAGTTTCAATTTGAACATTTCCCCTAAAATGTCCTAGGGTGCGCTTGAGTGTGATATTATCACGTTACAGAATTACATGCTTATGATTCTGTAATAAAAGACTTTGTAGTAAAACAGGAGCATCATTTGTGCTGTATTTTGGGTGACTTCCTTCCGCCTCCTTTCCGCAGGAGAACCTATAAGTAGCGAGTATTTCCATCGAGCGGTCAACGTGAATGACGAAGATTTGCTGGTTCGAATGCTTCAAGGAGGGTGAGAGAACTCCGCCATTTAAACTTTTTAATGTTAACTTGCATTGCCCACGGAGCGCAGAGAGATGCAGGGTGCCGCTTCAGTTTATTCTCTGAGAAGTTCCCATGCGTCGGCACTGGCTCCACAGTCGAGCCCGGGTGACCGGCGTAAGTCCAGAGCCGTCAGTGAGCGTGATGACAGAGCTGCACGCGTGTGCTCGCTGGTAACCCTTTAGCGCAAGCGGAGAAAAGGAAGTCACGAGTCTGGGTACCCCGTTCTCTACCCCAGTTCCTGAGTCTTCAGAAATTTTCGCTCAGCCTGTTCTCTGTATCTGTGAGCCTGTTTCTATTTCGCCTGTTAGTCTATTTTGTTCGTTAGATTCTACACGTGGGTGAAATCACATGGTACTGTCTTTCTCTGACCGACTTATTTCACTTGGCACAATGCTCCCTAGGTCCATCCATGTTGCCGCAGCAGGTAAGAGTTCCTCCTCTTTTTCCAGCTGGGTGGTATGGATTCTTCCTGAGCTCGTCATTTCGAGTGCCTTTGAAGGCAGTTCATCTGTGAACTGGGGCTCGGTCCTTTGAGGAACAGAAGGTTCCCACAAAAAGTCAAAGCAGCTGGGCTGGTGGGCCAGAGCTCTGCGTCTTGGGGAGCAGGCCTGCCTGCCTGGGGGTGATGTGGGGGTCTGGGGGAAGGCGAGGGGGGCCGCCGCGGAGGCTCTCGTGCCCGGGAGTGCAGAGTGGGCACGGGGACGGTGTCCTCGCCCGAGGAAGGGGCTGTGCTGTCGGCTCGCATCATGGTTTCGAGCTGAAGGGGGTGCCTCTTTGAGGTGAAATTACAGCGGTTTTCTCTCCCGCGCTTGTGGATTTGAATTGTTTAAAATATGCAGCAGGGCAGCCTAGGACAACACAGATGTAATGGCCCAGGAGGAATTGGAATTTGCAGTAAAATGAACCATTTTAGCCACCTGTGTCCCGCAGGAGACACCAGCTGCAAATCCCCAGGGAGCCACGCCGAGCACGCTAACCTCCTCTCTGTGTTCTTCCGAAGCAACGTGAAGGTTGACGTCCCCAATAAACTGGGCTTCACAGCTCTGATGGTGGCGGCTCAGAAAGGGTACACCAGGTGGGCCTCCTCCTCGGACCGGCCCTGTGGGTGGTTGGCGCAGCCTTTTCCCAAAGGCTCCCGTCGGGGAGGGGGGCAGAGGGTGGAGGGGGAACCCCCTTTTCCCTCTTTCCAAAACTGTGCCCTATAAAGAGCAGCTGAGCCAAAGCTCAGCCGATTTCCTCACGAAGCTATGTGATGTGGAGGAGAGCGTGTACAAATGTATAATCATATGGTGAGGAAGAGAGGCTGCCCTTTAATTCTATTTTACACCGTATTTTATATATCCTGAAACAACTGGTTGTTGGAATCTGAATTTCTTTAAAAAAAAAAGAGAGGTGAGGGATATTGATTATGGAAAATGAACTTCCCTGGTGGGTTTGCTAAGACATCATTTTCACTGATACACTTTATTTTCTCCATTCCCCGTGGAGGTAGACTTAACTACTAATATCTTATTTTTCAATCATTTACACTTTAACTAAAATGCCATTTTGAAAGAACTTTATTTTCAGCCAGTGCTGGCATTTGAAGATGTATTTAAAGTGGTCATTAATTGAGAGTGGACTGTGGTTTGATGGTCCGTTTGCTTATGTGATGTAGTTTATTTTCAGTGGATAGTTTATGGGAAGGGTAAAACCTCACTTTTTTAAATCCTCACCCCAGGACATTTTTTTCACTGCTTTTAGGGAGGGAGGGAATGGGGAGCCAGGAAGGAGGGAGAGAGAAACATCATTGCGAGACAGGAGCATCGGTGGGTTGTCTCCCAGATGCACCTGCATCAGGCACATGCAAGTCTGGACCAGGTGTCGCACATGTCCACGTCTGGCCTGGGGACCAAACCCACAACCTAGGAACACGCCCTGGCTGGAGTCAAACGTGCGACCCTTGGGTTACGGGACGAAGCTCCAACCAACTGAGCCCTACTGGCCAGGGCACCCTTCTTTTTTGTGGGGAGAGGCAGGTTTCTGTTTTCTGGTTTAATAATGCCTCGGCTTTAAAGCCGGCCGGCCGGCCTGTGCAGACGGGCAGGAGAGCGCGGTGCAGCTGCGTCTTACTCACAGTGCCGGGCGTGGGTCCCTGCCCCTCACAGCTCCGAGTCCAGCTCCACCCACACTCTTCCCCTCAGGCTCGTGAAACTGCTCATTTCCAATGGCACAGATGTGAACCTGAGGAACGGAAGTGGCAAGGACAGGTAGGCGATGGGAGTGGGCCCTAAATACTCCCAGACTTGTGTTACTGGGCTTTGCCCAGAGCGTTTCCGATTTAAGGCAAAGATGTGATGCAGTTCTTTTTTGACAGTGGGGGAGGTCGAGTACCATCTCAGGAAGGAGAGATGGGGTAACAAAACAATCCTCGTTCGTTCCCTTGTCATTTCGCTCCCCGGCTGGCTGTGGGTGTCTGTTGCGTGAACAGGCCTTCCCCCAGCCGGTGCCCAGCACCGTGGAGAGCTCAGTAGTGACGGTTACTAGCATTGGGGCCACCCGCTCCGCGCTGGGCACTGGGCGGTGGGCCCCTTGGCGCTTTGCGCCTCCCCCAGGGCTCTCACTGCCTCGGTGTCTAGTGTTTCCTAAGACGCTAACGGCAATCACAAGACACAACCCGAGAACCTCCCTCAGGGGAACGGGCTAAGTGCCTTACAGCAGAAGCTTACCAAAAGACATGACTTCCCGAGGTGAAGGAATGTTCGAGAAAGGCTTAACAACGACTACTGAGCTAGTGATTAGGTTTAGTTACTTAATTTCAGTCAGCCAGTACTTATTGGATGCGTGCTGAGTGCCAGGCCCCGTGCTTGGCACTCGGGGAGCTCAGTCACGGGGCGCCGCCCCTGGTACCAGCCTCTCTCCAGGACACCGGCTGACGTCTGAAATCAGCCGGCCTGCTGACTGCGCTCCCTGGACACAAGGCAGAGAGAGATTTTGAATACTAACAGTTTAGACATCACTTGCAAATTGAAACATTAGTGTTCCACAGAGCTCTTAGGTAATTTTGGAACTAAACCATCAACTCAAGAAGTTCGAAAGATCATAATGCCGATTTAAAAAGGAGAATGAAAAGTGAAGAAACGTGAGAGGCAGGAGAAGGAATTAAAATAGCAGTGGAAATTGATTAATTAGACAATAAAGATTGAGAAGTGTAAGTGCAACCTCTTAAAAATCGCTGTAATAAAATGGACCAGTTTCTTGTACATCTAAGAAGAAAGAAAAAAAAAAGAAAATCGAAAGGGTACGAAACGGTGGTTATAGAAGAAATTTAAACATGAAATGAAAATGGCGCATTTGCATCTAAAACAGCAGATTCGATCATTTTACTGAAACGGGTACTGTTGATGAGAATAACACAAACCAATGAGGAAGATATTGAAGAAATAGGCTATTTGAAGGGAAAGAATTGAGGTGAATCCTGGCCTTTGTAGCAAGTAGAAAACACAGGCACGCATCTATCTGATCTTATGATGTGAAAGACAAAAGGATTGCAGGAAATCACTAAGAAAAAGATTAAGAATACATTACTCATTAAAAAACCCTTAATTACAGCCCTGGCTGGTGTGGCTCAGTGGATTGAGTGCTGGCCTGAAAACCAAAGAATTGCAGGTTCGATTCCCAGTCAGGGCACATGCCTGGGTTGCAGGCCAGGTCCCCAGTAGGGGGCATGTGAGAGGCAACCACACATTGATGTTGCTCTCCCTCTCTTTCTCCCTCCCTTCCCTCTTTCTAAAATACATAGGAGAACAAAGCAGTTTACACGGAAAGACAATTCATAGCAGAATACGTTAAAATTAATATGAAAAATGTGCAGCTGTGAGAGTAGTAAAAAATTTACAAATGGCCCGTCCGTGACACTGTCCTTTAGAAGATGATATGAGTGTTGGTCTGGGGTGAGCGCTGTGGGTACTTCCAGGTACAGTTGACAGAAAGGTGAGCTCATGTAACCTTTCGGAAAGCAATTTGGTGATATCCATCCAAAGCAGGCTCCCAACCCCTGGGCAGGTGAAGGGCCGCCCTCTCCGGGGGTCTCGGGAGAGGAAGGCCTGTGTGGGAAGGCAGGCGCGTGGGCATGGGGCTTGGGCCTGTGCTAGGTGTTAGATGAATTCCTCGGAGACTCGGCGGAAAACTTTAAATTTTTAATTTTTTATTACTAGCAGGACTAAACATTTTTATATTATTTTTAATTTATCCTGCTATGAACTGTCTTTCCTATGGGGGAGACCTTCCTCCCCCACACCCCAACTCTTTGAGAATTTCGAACATTTAGAAAAGCTGACAGAATAATAGAATAAACAGCTGCATTCGTACCGCCTACGTCTGCCAGTTGTTGACATTTTGCCGTATTTGCTTCTCTTCACATTTTTATTTGCTTTTGGGGGGCCTCTTTCAAAGTAAGTGGTAGCGGCATCACCTTCCACCCCTCGGTACCTCAGTCATGTCTCCAAAAACCAGGACCCACATCATCATCCCACCCAATTCCCCAATGTCACGGGTGCCCCCATCACCCATGGGAGCCTCCTCCCTGCCCCCAGTAGGTCGTCCACTGCTGTGTTTTGGGGTTCGGGGGAGACCATGATCCAGTGGAGGACCATACATTGCATCTGCCTGTCTCTCTCTCTAGTCTCCTTTGTTCCGGACTGGCCCTCTATCCTTTAAAAATCCCTCTCTCTCTATTTTTTCCTCACAGCACTGACTTTTTCTTGAGGAGATCAGACCGATCACCTTGCAGAATGCAGAACGCCCTGTGTATTGCCTAACCCCCCTCATGGTGGGGCTGGCATTTGCTGTGCTCACTCATCCTTCTATTTCTTTAGTTAAAATTGGTGGGAAGGTGTGGCTAGGCTCAGGTTACGTGTTTAGTGAGGATGCTGCAGAGCTGGTGGTGTGGCCCCCCGGAGGTCTGAGATGTCCCAGCGGGCCCACAGTGGGTGGTTCCAGGTTTGACACTGTCGGGGCACAGTGGCTGAGTCCCTCCTTGGTGAAGACAGGGTTTCACCGAGGGCCCGCTGCGGCTAGAAAACAGTGTCTGGGCTGCTAGCCCAGCACTGTATGCGTGGCCTGCTCCCCGCCTGTCCTCCTGCCCTCCCACTGATGACCCTCCCTGCACCAGTGATGTCGCTGGGCGCTGCAAAGAAGGGATTTCTAGTTCGGTGATGCCTTCTACCTCTGTTGGTGGGCAGGCTTCTGTGAGAAGGAGCTTTTCCTCATCAGCCGGGGGGTGGGGCTGCATTTCGTCCTCTATCAGCAGGGTACGTGTTTATTTTCTTCAATAGTCATATTTAGAGAAAGGACAAAAGACCTCTCATTTGACAGCAAACTATTAAACCAGCTCCTTACTCTGCTTTGAATATCACCGTGGCCTGGTGGGTGCTTTAAAATTGCATGTTTTACTCCATTACCGTGATTGGTTTTTGTTGAGATGTAATTTATCTGCCATGAAATTTTCCCCTTTAAAACGGGCATCTCAGCGTTTGAAACTCTATCGATTAGTTGTGCAGCCCCCACTGCTGCCCAGGACCCCCATTAGCAGTGTCTCCCGGTTCTGCTCCCCGCCCCGGCCCAAGGCGACGACCTACCACTCCCTGTGTCCCGAGACCCACCCGTTCTGGACACTTCATAGACAGGCCTGGGCAAGAGTAGCTCTGCAGTTGCTCATACGGAGAAAAGCAGGCTGCGGCGACCACAACGGCTGCAGTACTGTCTTCCGCACGCTCCCAACTACAAACCTGCTTTGCCAGCCTCTGTAAGTGGGACCGTGTATGTGGGGCATTTTGCCTCTGGCTTCTTTTGCTTATCATAGTGTTTTAAGGTGCATCCACTCTGTAGGATTTATCAGTGCTTCACCCCCTCTTTATAGCCACATAATAATCCGCGGTACGGACAGGCCACATTTTGCCTACCTAGTCACCAGTTGCAGGACACACATATACTTCACACGAATGACTGAAACGCGGGTTTGTCCCTGAGCTCTGAGCCAGGTGGGGTGAGATGCCGTCCAGAGCTTGGCGCCCGGGCTCACGGCCAAATGCTCCTCCCCCGTCTGTTGCAGCCTGATGCTGGCCTGCTACGCGGGACACCTGGAAGTTGTGAAGTACCTCCGAAGACACGGCGCTTCTTGGAAGGCCAGAGACCTGGGGGGCTGCACGGCTCTGCACTGGGCCACCGATGGGGGCCACTGCGGCGTGATCGAGTGGATGATAAAGGACGGCTGTGAGGTAAGGGCCTCTGTCCCTGCTGCGGATGCCTCGGCGAGGGCCAGAAACGCCCTCCTCAGGGGCTAGGGGATGTAGAGTCTGTCCGTTGAACTCAGAGACGCTGCAGAAAGTTCTGTGGCTTTCGGGCCAGAGGCTCCTGAAGGTCACTGCAGAACCGGCATAATAGTGAGGCTTCAGGTTGTCCTGGAGGGTCATCTCGGGTGGGAAGAAAGAAAGACCGCCGGAGCCCGAGCAGAACTTGGTTCTGCCCACGTCACCTACACCACTCTCTCCCTGTCCACCCCTCGTCTACCTCATCCTTCTGTCTGCCGGCTGAGCTTTCCTGGGCCTGCACCAGGGACAGCCCCGGGGTGCAGACACGCAGATCTCGGGGGCTCTCACAGCTACAGCTCTTGTCACTCTTGTTGCCTTTAGAATTAGATTGTTTGCCCTCTCGGGTGGTTTAAAGATCAGTCGTCACAAGAACTTTCCCAAGAGCCAACGGACTGCAGGAAGAGCAGATTTCAGCTCTGAGCGTCTTTGCCTGGATGCAGGCCGCTGGCCGGCTTCTGGGTTCGCGTTGTCGGAAAGTAGTGATCTGACTTCGCACGTGGAAGTGCGGTCGGGGTTTCTGGAGACAGGCAACCAGAATTAGCTCCATTATGGTAACTGCTGGCAATTGCGAGAGCTGCACAATTGTTCAAGACTGCACAGGAAGATAAAAATGTCAAGGCATGGAAATAAGTCTGGTGAACAAACGCCACCCTAGTTACGGCTGTAAGGTGCTGTGGGGTATTGAGAGAGTAAGCAGGTGACCTGGGAAATAAGCTCCGGCTGAGAAGAGTCCTGCCTCCGGAGGGCGCTCGTGGACGTGTCCCGGTGGCCTGGGACGTGCGGTTGAGGGGCAGCGAGGCTTGCGCTGTGGGCTCTCACCATTCCTGCCGCCCTCTCTGGTGCTGAGGGCCGAGAGAAGCGGCCCTTGAAGGGGAAATCGCAGTAACTGAGGCAATTCCTTTGTATTGCATTTCTTCTTTTCTTTGAGAAATATACGCAGAGGTCAGAAGGAATGGGCCTGGTGGGCGGGCCGGGCCACCCCAGCCTGGGGTGGCAGAGACAGCCACGTGGCACTGGCTCGGTACTTTGTGATGCGCTCAGTTCGTGGTTCTGACCCACGTCAAGTCTGTAGGAGAAAACAGGGCTGACCTTGGCCGAAACCCTGACCTACGGGGATCTGGCAAGTGTCGGCTGTCTGGGCGTCAGATGGGACCAAACGTCTCTGGGGTCGAGTCCACGTGTTTCTGTGGCACTGGAGCTACAGGAAAGGTGCTGTGTGGCCGGCAGGTGGCGGCTAGGCGGCCTCAGCAGGAGCCCTTCCGTGGTCTTGGCAGGTGGTCCATGGACGCTTTGGAGGTCCGTGGGGAGGGGGGACTGGAGCTAACTGGGACGTCGCCGCCACCCTCCTCCCGAGTACAGGAATCTTACACTGAGAGGGGCTGACTCACGTGGGAGCCATTTCTGTGTTCCCTGCGCCACGGGAGCTCAGGAAGCTTTCCTCGTTTATAAACCGGGGATAGAAGCACCTGCCCCGGCCTGACCCTCAGGACCGGAGGAGGAAACGTTCGAGAACCTGCACTGAAGGCTGTATGAAGCCCTGTGTAATGCGCAGTGTTATTCAATTGTCATTTAGATGTGTTGAAACTTGCTGCCCCAAGGGTATTTGTTATTCGCACGAGGAGGAGCCGCAAACCCTAAAGATGCTGTGGCGGAGAACCTCGTACATACGAATAGCCCGATATCCCCCAGGACCTTCTGTGGTCCCTGGGCTCCATTCTCCTGCATTGCTAAAGCTGCAGGTGCCGCCCGAGCCAGTCTGTTCACAGAAGGAGGGGCGGGTTTCCGCCGTGCGCGTGGGCGTTGCCCAGGGCCTCTCCACCCAGATTGATGAGGTCCTTCTGGGACTCAGAGGCAGCAGCGCGTGCTTTATAGCACCCGCCTGGGGGCTCTCGGTGTCGCGTCGGTTGTGGGAACCGGCCGTCCGATGGCCGGGCGGGTGGCGTCAGGCGGAGAGCATGGGGTCGGCTCATTTTCCAGGTCAGAGTTCATGTAGGGGATATGGTCACTTTGTATTTCCCTGCAGGTCTCCGGCTTAAAATGAATACGTATTGACAGGTATAAGGGTGCGTGTCTACATGACCGCCTGTCTGGTCCCAGACATGATGTTAACGGACGTATTTAAAGGCAAGCAAAAGATTTTATTTAAAAACAGGTGAGGCGAGGTAGGCAAGAGAGACTGAGCTAGGCGGTTCCCCAGAAGCCTAGAGTGAGGTGACTGTGTTTAATTCACTTTTCTATCCCACCCCCTTTCCATGTGAACAAAACATGGCTGAGGGTCCCAGTGGGGAGTCCCGGGGTGCCTCAGCACCCGCTAAAACACAGGTGGCAAACACAAGGTCCTCTACCTTGTTTTATCCGGCCCGGCACCTTGTTTCTGCCTGGTGGCAGCACTGAGCTCTTGCTTAACTGTTAAGGAGTTGTTACATGTATACAGTCCTGAAGTCACATTCGGCCCTGGAAGGCCACCGCAAGGCTGCTGTGGCCCCCAGGGAATGTGAGTTTGACACCCCTGCTGTAAAGGGACCCTCACCCAGCTTCTCGCCGCACAGATGTACATGTGAGTGAAGTCAGCACGGCCCGCTCGCCCCTTCCTGGGCCTAGAAAGGCCGCTTGTCAGCCAGGGGAGCTGGGGCAAGCGGGTGGCCCCTGGTAAGTCTCTGGTGGACACTTTTACGAAAAAGGAGCTGGACTGAGCCCCGTTCCCGTGGCCCCCCACAGGTGGACGCCGTGGACACGGGCTCCGGCTGGACGCCCCTCATGAGAGTGTCCGCCGTGTCAGGCGACCGGCGGGTGGCCTCCCTGCTCATTGAAGGCGGGGCCGACGTGAACGTGAGAGACAAAGATGGGAAGACGCCGCTGATGGTAGGTCTCACTGCGGGCTCATTGGCTGGCAGGCGGGTGGCGGTCACGTGCGCTTCCCCACGGGCCTCTCACTGAAGGTGTGACAGTGTCACCACCCTATTTCCAGCTACTTCTTTCAGAATTGCCCCCCCTTCCCCAAGGCCGCGGCGGGATCTAAGCAGACCCCCGAACGCAGAGGGCGCTGCTGTCTGTGCCGCGCTCTCCGGCCTGGCATTTCCTGGGTTGTCTCAGCTGGGGCAGGGCCCGGTCCATTTCCTGTCTCTGCAGTTGTCCTCACTGTAGGGTGACAGTACACAGGCCTGTCCGGCTAAGCCACCACGGCCCTGCCGCTGAGGATGCCGGTGGCCCTCCTGGACCTGCCTGCTCAGGGACACCTCGCTGCTGCCTGGGCCTCTGGGGAAGGAAGCGCCCACTCGCCTGTCTTCTATGTTTCCTTTTCAGGTGGCCGTGTTAAATAATCACGGAGAGTTAGTCCAGTTACTTCTAGACAAAGGGGCGGATGCGAGTGTAAAAAACGAGGTGAGGGACTCCAGGGCTCTCCCGAGCTGTCCCCTGGAGGAGAAAGCGCATGTAGGTAACGCCATTTTCATTGTTTCCTCTTTCAGTTCGGCAAAGGCGTCCTGGAAATGGCCAGAGTGTTTGACAGACAGGTTGGGGCATTCTTTCCGACTTCCCGGGCTTATATCGTAGTACTTAAAAAAAACCACCCGGACCCTTGGGTTACATTCCCTTGTTTTTGTTGGTCTAGAATGTAATCTCCTTGCTGGAAGAAAGGAAGAAGAAGCAGATGGCAAAGAAGCCGGCTGTTCCTTCCGTCCGCTGACCTAGGCACTGCCTTCCTCCGAGCGCCGAGTGACAGAAAGCACAATGTGGCCACTGCTCCTAGAGACGTGCGACTCTGCGTCTCCGAGGGCTGTGCATTTGATCATTTATTCCATTGAAGATTCGCCGTGACTTTTGTAGCACACAGCTGTTCCCACTTTGAAATACACCTCTTTACGCAAGCGCACGAGGCTCTGCTGTCGTCCCTGGGCGTCCGCAGCGCGGGGATGAATGCCCGCCCTCGGGCCTTTGGGACTCAGACAAATATACCTGGTCTCCCACCTCCCGCCCCGGCCCCCATACTGACCTCTGAGCTACTCCGGGACCTTGTGGGAATTGTCTCCCTTGTGTGGTTTCAGTGACAGTGTCCCCACCCAAAGTCAGGCCTTCCAGGAGGTGCCGTGGGTTGGTGTTCCGTCCTGGACTGATGTTCCTCCCGAAACCCCAGGGGGCCACATGCCAAGTCCTCTCCTTAGCCTCTGGCCTCACATCAAAGCACTTCACATGCGGTTCAAGACTCAGACGAGGCTCCTTTGGAGGGGTCTGGCGGAGGGTCGGTCTCTCTCAGACAGACCTGCCTGAGAACACGCTTGCACATTCTCAGGCCTTGGCCACGAAAGGCCTGGCCTGCTGGCACGTCGACCACTTTGCCAAAGAGAATATTAAATTCAGCCTCTGAACAGAAATGTGTTTTGAGGCTGATCACACAGTGCGGCGAGACGTGGGCGTTAACCTCAGTGAGGTCTGCTGGTTGGGGCTCAGCCACGAACGTGGGGGAACTTTGACCCGGCAGGCACACTGTTAGCCACCTGAGTGAGCAGGCCACGTGCGCGTGGTGTCTCCCGAGAGATGCTGGTTACCTGGGCCCCACGAGAAGACCAGCTGCGGATGTTCGCACGGGGCCGGGGTTTTCTCTGCAGGGAAACACGAATTAAAGGCACCGAAAGCACTGAAGCTGGGGACAAGGGCGCAGAGAGCAAGCACCAGCCTTACTGGTGTTGGCCATTCTCAGTCCTATTCCTTGTGGCTCATAAGACTTGGAGCTACATATGTGGGTCATAGAGCCCTCTCCTTGGCTATTTCCTTAGTGTTTTACCTTTTGTGCAAATGCACATCCCTTTACATTTGCCACATTAGGGTTTTTAAATCTCCCTAAAAAAAGACAACTTTCCAAGCACCACCTCCCCATGATCAATGTTGATGGGCACCTGACTTTCATTTCTCAGTCTTTTGTGGGTCTTCCTCACCTGCCCCGTCTGCGGGAAGCAGGCACACACCCCTTCTCCTTGACAAAAGCTTGGCCACGTCTCTCATCCTCCCGACCGAAGGCTTGGCCAGAGCCAGGGGCTGACCTTGTTCAGCAAAATGGGAGTAGAAATGGCTCCTGCCTTCTGAGCAGAAGTTTTAAGAACCTCCCACCCCCATCTCTCGTTCCTCTGCTGCAAGACCAGCTGTGACCCAGATGAAGGCTGCTGCGTGAGCCCAGGGCCCCGCGCACCCCGAGTGGACGTGACCCGTGAGTAAGAATGACCCTTTCATGCTGTAAGTCACTGATGCTCAGCAGTGGTTCGTTGTGGCCGTGTAACGTAGCCCCAAGTGGCTGCTCACGAGGTGCAGCTGGATGTTTGTGAATTTAATTTTCCATAAATGACACTAGTACCTCTCAAGCCCTATGGATTCCAGTCTTAGTTTATTCAGATTTTTAGAAACTCTGAAATGGATATTGAATTTTATCAACTGTCTCTTTAGCATCTCTGGCAACCGTAATATGGCATACTTCCCTATAATCTGTCAGTTTGGTGACTTGGATTATTAGATTTTTATTCTTTGAAAGATTTTACTTTTAGAGAGAGGGGAAAGGAGGGAGACAGAGGGGGAGAAACATTGACATTTGATGTTCGAGAGATCCATTGATTGGTCTCCACTCACACGCCCTCATCTGGGGGCCGGGCCCACAACCCGGCATGTGCCCTGACCGGGAAGTGAAGCAGTGGCCTTTTGCCTTGCAGACTGGTGCTCAGTCCATGGAGCCCCACCAGCCAGGGAGGGTTACTAGCTTTCTAAATATTGAACCATCCTTGTATTGCTGAGGTATTTTCCCTGGGTTCGAGTGGACTCTGGATTTTACACGCTCCCACGCTGTGTGCGTTTGCTTTTTACCTTTTTGCTTAATGAGATTGGACAGTAGTTTATCTTCCCCGAAGAAGCCGCCCCATGGTTTTAATTTTCCCCAAGAAGCCACCCATGGTTTTATTAGTTTTACTTTTCCCAATTAATTCATACTTTTTATTTCTACCAGTTCATTCTTTCTCTTTCCCCCTAGGCTTATTGTTGTCGTTCCTTTGTAACTTTTCAGGGTGGATATTTAGTTCCTTTTCATCCTTTTTGTTTATTAGCATGTGAAGTTGGGGAGTTCTCTAAGCTTCCCTGGCGGGACGCTTCCCCCGCAGGTGCCTTTCAGACACTGGCAGCGTCCAGGCCTCTCCCAGACCCTCTGCGCTGATGCCTCTGGGGGAAGGGCGATTCTAATGAGCGTCCCCGGTGAGTTCTGTAATCCAAGGAGTGTGGGAAATGCAGACACTGAGACGGTTTCCTTTGCTGTTTTCTCGATAATTTGCAATTCGCCTTTGGTTTGTCACGTTTCTAGGGCAGAGACTTGTTTTTCTACTTCTAGTGCATTATAATCTCGGGAATTTTGTCAGTAGTACTTGGAATTTGAATTTACTTTGTGGGTTAATATACAACATTATAAATACAAGTGCATGTATTTCCAGAGGCCTTTGAAAGAAATTATACTATTCCGTGTGTCTGAAGTGCTCCCTCTGATACATACCAACTTGATCTATGTTACTATGTTTGAGGTCTTCTACGTACTTATTTTTTGCTTGTACTTATTTTGTACTTGTACTTTCATGGGCGGAGGGAAGTAACAATATAAAGACCTTGCTACCATTCTGTAAACCTATTTTTCTTTGTATTTGCTTCAGTTTGTTATGAAGTTAGATGCTATTTTTTAAATTGTAAGTAGATTTGCATTATGGTTAGATTTTCATTCTGGGTAAGTCTCTTGTACATGTTTCTATTTCTGCTTACTGGCTTTTTGAATTTCTCTCTCCTGTAAATAAGACGAATATTACAAACTTTATTCTGATAGGTTTTGCATTCACTTTGTTCAAAAAAAAAAGTGTCAGGCTCCCCTGCCCCACCCCGTCCCGTGCCGGGATGTGTCCGTGGAAAGGCCTCTCGTCCTGCCACCTCACCCGGTCGTGTGGCTGGTCATGTGGACAGCAGCTTGGTCCCCTGCCCCCCGCTTACCTTGCTCCTTGTCTCCTGTGTCTGGTTCCCAACTCCCCTTCTGTCTCTATCAAGGAATGAGAACACAGACACACTTCCCTGCAGGAGGCGCCCCCTTCCCCATTTGGGAGCGTTCCCAATAACAAACGGGACACGTCTTTATATTGACCTGTATACCATTTATTGGATATAATAGCCTTAACAATGACTTTTTCTACGGAAATAGCAGGCTGTGTCATCTGGAGACACGTGTACGAAAGCAACGGCCTGTAACATACAAAGGCAGGTGAAGAGGAGTTAGCAAACCCGAGCGCGGCCACGGATGAGGCGCTGTGCAGCCGACGTGCTGGCTGAGCGGCGGCACCCTGCGCTGTGCTGAGCCCAGTTTTGAAGAGTTACGTCATGTTATGTCGGCCCCCCCCCCCCTTCTGGGCCTCCCCCATCCCACCTGCCAGCCCCCAGAGGGACCTGACGGAAGAAGGTATGAGAGCACCTGAGCCTAGCTGCTGCCTGTCCTGTCTGGGACACTTGGTGGGGTTTCTGTTTTCTAATTTGACAGGTTTTTTTCCATCACTGTCCTCCTGGAGTGCCTGCTCACAGGCCATGAACATGGGCCCCGCCCCACCTCCCTGTAAAACTGAAAGGATCCCGCTTTACTGACCGTTTCTTTTGTCTGACGCAGAGTGTGCTATCCTGACGGCTAAACACTTGTTCTACGGAAGGGGGACTCACAGGGGCACACAGGACTTGGGCTTGATGACGATGTGGAAGATTGGGGTGGTCCCGGAGCGTTCGGCCCGGGAGACGGACTCACACGGAGAACCTGAACGGTGAGTTAGACCCTCCGACTGCCGCTGTCACGGCTGCGTAGTGTATCAGTTTCACATGCAGCGTTTCTCCCGGTTTTCCTCGCAGGACACGGGCTCTCAGCGGCTGGACTATACGCTGCCACCGCGGTCCCCAAGTAAAGGGGGGTCGTCTTTACGAAAGGCAGGGGACAGCTTGCTCCCGTGTAGGTGAGTGGCTTCCGTGCTGACGTGATTCTCAGCCTCGCAGGTCCCTGTGTCACCGTCAGTTCAAACAGGTTTAACAGAAACAGAAGCCAACAGGGGCTGGCCAGGGGCAGGAGGACTGTGCAGTCAGCGAGAGACTGATGTTCTAGGGCCGCTGCCACCCCTCCCCCCATCAGAATGAGTCTTTGGACAGAAGGCGCTGTGGGTGCTGGGCCTGGGGTGGGACTCTCCAGGAGCAAGGCTGGCGAGGTGGCTGGTGGGGTCGCTCTGAACCACGGCCCTGAGAAGGCTGGGCCCTGGGCGCCTGGTGGGTGGCCTGTGGGGGCAGCCGCCTCCACAGCAGTCACTGCTTTGGCCTCAAGTGGCTACGAAGGAGCGCAGAGGCTGTCGGGGGCTGGAGAGACAGGAGCCCTGGGCTCGGTCTGAGGAAGGAGCTTGTGTCGGGGTGACAAACGGGTGCATCAGCCTCGGCCACCTGTGCCCAGGTGTGTTTAGGGACTTGCTCGTGAGTCATGGGGAGGAGCAGGCAGCCGAGGGCTGGCCTCTGTGGCATGGGAAGGAGAAAAGGCGGTCCCTGCCACGTCCCCCACCAGCCAGCCATAGTGTGCGAAAGCCACAGCCTGAGAGCCACACCCGGGTGTCGGCGTTGGCACTGGGAGCCACTGGGGCAGGTTGGTGTAATGTTTATCTGGGTCACTTGTATTTGGCAATAAGGAAGGGTTTCCCAAGTCAGCCCCAGGCTCCTGCTCCCAGAACACCCAGGGGAGCCCCCGTAGACAAAGTGTCCGAGGACACAAGCCTCACGGGGGGACTGCAGCGCGCGAGGCTGTGGGAGAAAGTGCGCCCAGCGGCCCGGGCATCCCGGCCTCTCAGCCTCTCAGGTCGTTGGCTCAGGACACAGCAGGTGAGAGACAGCGGGGATGCGCCGGCTAGCTCCTGCCGTGCAGGCCACGGCTCCCAGGGACCGTCTGTCACAGGTCGGAGCGTTCCCTGTTCTTTCCCAGGAAGCACCGCTGCGTGGTGCTGATTTGCCAGAGAACAATGGCCTCTGCTTTTAGCCTGAGAACGCCTCGTCAAGTTAAGGAGGCATGAAAACGCCCCCTCCAAGACCAGGCAGGAGTAGTTGCTCTCATGTCATTTAATTTGTGGCCTCTGTGGTTTCTGTGATGTCATCCCACATGTGTGAGCTGGAAAAATTCACAGTGGGCAGTGCGGCCTCCGTGCGCACATTTTGACAATGGAAAATGTTAGGCATTGTTTCTCTTGGTTGCTACACATCTGACTCCATGTGTCAGGAAAACAAACTTACAAAACTATTGAGGAGATAAACTTCGGAATAGCATGCCTGGAAGGCTGGCCAGCGCGGGGCATGTAACCTACAGCCACGGCGAGTGGGAGGGAGCGAAGCGGCGACCCTCAGGGCCCACTGCGGGTCCCAGCACTTTGACTTTCTCAGCGATGGCCAGGAAATGCAAACCAGCTTTACCGTTCATGTCTATAAAACTTGAAACAATGTGAAAAACAGGCTGCCATTGAAAGATGAGTATCGTTTTTTGTTTCCATCATCTATGAGGATATAAAAAGAGGGAGGCATACCACCCCCCAAAAAAAAACCTGGCTATTGTTTCCTTTCCTAAGTTGTAGTAAAAGCGAAGTTATTGCTAAGTACGCTCAGTCGATACGTATTGCATCTCGGAAGCACTGTTCCTTTAACAGTACCGTCCGTACTGTAAAGGGCTGTGAGGGTTAACTACGTTCTTACCCAGGATACATTGCTTGGGTCTAGAGGAGCGGTCAGTACTGTAGAGATAAGGAAGCGTCACCAGCTGCGGCCTTGCGGTGGCCAGCGAGGACGAGACGGGGGCATCACAGCATTAACCTCCTCGGCTGTCCGACCATCCCTGGTTCTCTGAAGCACCGCAGGAATTAGAGCTAAGGACAGACACACATAAAGTTCCCAGCCGCGTCCTCCCAGGGGGAGGAGGGGCTCCAAGGCCGCAGCCAAGGCTGTGGGCATCCACTAAGACCCACATGATGCACCGTGAAAATTCTGTAAACTTTTCAACAGTATGTTCTGGCCTTAATACGATTAGCAAATGTAATAGCAGTTCCAGTAATTCTGTCCAGACGCCTCGGCAGTCATATTCTCCAACACGGATTTGCATTTTTAAGAAGTTAATAATTGTATAATAAACAGATGCATGTGACAAGAGCGCCATGTGGTCCCACAAAAAGGGGTTCCCTTGTGTGTGTGTGTGTGTGTGTGTGTGTTGAGTGATGTGGACTCGCTACCCACGCTCATGAATGCTGCGTTGCCTAGAGACGGTGGGGAGCGGGAGAGAGTGATATGCAGTCTTGTTTTCAGGAAGGCAAGCCAGGATTCTTGGTACATCTTGTCTTTCTGCTTCAAGGCAGAGAGAAACCATGGAAAGGACCCCAGACGAAGCCTTCATCACACAACAGAGGGAATAATGGGGCTGCTGTCGATTGCCTTCCGGTGGAACGGCCCACGAGAAGACAGAGGCACAGTGGCAGTTGGCGTTGCCTGAGTACTTTGCACTTTTCCCTGCCGCCCGACACGGGCATCTTCGAGGTTTCCTTGTGGATGTAGCTCCTGCGCTGGACGCTTGCAGAGTGAAAGGTTGAAGGGGCTGCTGCCCCAGACTGCGTTTCATGACTATTGAGGATCAAGCAATTAAACCCCCTATCGCATTCCGTGATGCTCAACAGGCAGGTTGCAAGTGTTTTAACAGATTCAGACTCTGTGCTCAAAACATCTTTTAAAAATTCCTGCAGCCAAGCTTGGAAAAGAGGGCGTCCCCCCTCCCGCCCCAAAGAACTTACTAGTAACTCATGGTTCTTTGGCCAACAGATGCTAATAAGGGGAGCAGATGCAGCGGGTACCAGGGAGCTCAGCATTGTTCAGTTGTAGTTTTTGCAAGCTTAGAGCTTCTGCCTAATTTTTAATAAGCTGAACCTTGCAACAAAGGGAGATTTCATCTACAGAAATGATTCACTAGGTCTGGCCACTGGCTCACATCTGAAAATAGTTACGGCCCTGTGGAGAGCCGTCTCCATCGGTCTGAACACAGAGTCCGCGTGCTCTGCGGGACAGCACGAGGTGGGGATTTGCTGGGCCCCCACAGTGCGGGGTGATGGGGCTGCAGGGCTCGAGAGCGTCCTCACGGAAACCCCGCCTTTCCCACCCAAATCAGGTGCTGAGGGCGGCCCTCCAAAGCAGGCCATAGGCAAAAGGAGTTGCTGGTGTTTCTGTAAAGCAAGCCTTGTGGCCTGCTCTCCAAGTAGGCTCATGGCCGGTGAGCTCAAGGTCAAGTCAGCCTGGCCTAGTGTTCCAGTCTCTGACCTGGTGGGGCCACACCTTCCAACTCCTCTGAGACCCAGGTTCTCTCCACAGCTCCCTGTTCAGAAGCCTGATCCTCCCCTGCCGTCCTGGACCTTTGAGGTGGAGCCCCCGGAGGGCCCAGCACGGCCTGGACCTGCAGCCCCTGGCCCTGGCCTGAGGTGGCAGGTTCCAGAAAATCACGTGAGGTTCTACCTGGGGTCTCTGGAGCTGCGTCTGGCCCCACGCCCACAGCTCCAGCTAGTCGGGGACTGCTCACCAATACGGCCTCGATCAGAAGGCAACGTCCTGTCCAGAGTCCCGTCAAGCATGACATTTCAAGTTCACTCAGCTAGTAAAAGCACGAGAAGCCTTCCTTCCATGGAAAACTCAGTGGTGGCGAAAGGCCCGCGACAGCGCGCCGCGCTGTGACAGGCGATCTGCATAAATTAATAATTTACAAGTACCTGAGCACGCTCACAGAGCATCGGCGGCAGGAGCTCGGAGTTCTTAAAGTGACGGTGTTGTCAACATTAAAATTCTAAAAGTTGGTACAAAAAAGTAACTCCACCCAGAGTTGAAAGATAGTGCAAACTTCTGTCTTCACTGTGGAAAGTGTCAGCGCGCTTCTCACTTAGTATAGGCGGGGTGGGCAGGTCTGGGCACAGGGTGTGGCCGTTTGGGAGCCGCTCTGCTTCAAGAGAAAAACAAAACCGGTGTCAGAGGCCTTGGAAGCCGTCTGGGTGGGTGCAGGCGTCCTGGGTGTGGGCGGTCTCTTCCTTCTCTTCCTGCGTTTGGATGCCAGTCTGGGATCAGACCCCCCGCCCTTTGCTCCGGGGCCTGGGGACTGCTCGGGGCTTCTTCGGCAGGGGCTGCAGATCCCCTACGGGACCAGGCTGCCCCACGGTTGGGGACTTCTGACCAGGAGAGGTGCCCTCCCGGAAGCTGTACATTCTGTCCACAAGTGGGCGCTAGAGGGGCAGGAGGGGAGGGAGCCCCAGGTGCCATTTAGCACCTTAGGGAGTTACTGGTAGTTGGTATTTTGGGGCTGCTTAATCTTCAAAATCCAGAGTCTAAGTGCACTCACAGCCCATCTCGTTTTTACCGGCCAGAGTGTGTCTGCAGGGAGTGAAGCCGGGCATGTGGGACGCCCCCCACAAAGGGACCGAGCAGAGAGTCCTTCTCCTTCCAGGACAGGGCCACCCAGGTGAGCACTGGGTCAGCAGCAGCAGAGCTGAGGCAGCTACTGTCGGAGGGCTGTCCCCTAGGCATGCCCATGCAAAGTGTCTTTTCAGTTTGTAAAGGCCTGCAAGGAGGAGGAGGTGGTCCTTTGACGGAGAAAAGGACCTTCCAGGCCCGCGCAGACCGCTATGAGATTGCTAGGATGCTCGGCGATTTGTCTGCGTTTCCGCAGAGTCAGAGCGCCACCCTGACCCTCTGCCTGGCTTTCTCTCTGGGACTGATGAGGCAGCCAGCCCTTTCCCAGGCCAGGCGTTTCCTCCCCAAAGCTGTCATGAGGTCACCGACGGGCGCCCTCCCCCCGAAGAGAGACTGAAGCACTGAACCCAGGGCCTGGCCAGCCCCAGCTTTGGCTTCCTGCAGGGGGGTGGCACGCAAGACAGGGGACGGCTTAACCCGCCTGTGTGCTGGGTGGAAGGCGGTGGGGGGCGAGGGCCTGGTGCACAGCATCTGCCTGTCTCTACGGGGCGCAGACCGGGCTACCCACGCCACGTGCCTGAACCGGGCGAGTTGGGCCCTGGCCACCACAGGGGAACAACAGGTGTGGGTGACCTCGAGTGCACAGGTGACAGTAAAATGTGGTCAAGAGTGGAAGAGGGGTGTGTTGTGCATTTACGACATCTCATTTTAAATTTAACTTGTATCACTCTATGTATATAATACAGTTTTTAACAGAGGCTGGGTTTAACACCTAGCTTGCCCAATTCCTGGAAACTGACTGCTCTTGAAAACCAGCGCAGGCTGGCTTCAGGGCCCCACCCGGTTTGCCTCCCCCATGCAAGTCAGGATGCAGGACGAGGCATTCTCGTCCTCTGGGGGGCGGTGGGAGAGGCGACCACAGCTGCAGAAAGTCTGTAAGGTGGTCCCTTCGCTCGTTGTCCTGAGAAACTCCCACATGCACCAGGTCTCGGCCGCCTCGCGGCTTCGCCAGCCTGACTCCCTGTAGCCGGCACCCTGCTTTCACTGCCCCGCCAGCCCCACCTTACTGCTCAGGCCCGGGGCAGGGGGTGGCAGCGTCTGTCAAGGACTGCGATTGTTCTGGAGGTATGGGATCGCCTTCACAACATCGCAGCATTTGGCAGCCCATTTCAAAAGCCTCCGCTTTCTGGGGAGCACTGTCGACTTCTCCTGGGCGCACTGGGGCCATTGCTAAGGGCGACGCGGTCGTGCCTGGGATCACAGGCTCACAACGGCCCCCAGGTGTGGGGGTGCAGGAAGCCTGGCCCAGACTGCTGCCCCCTCACCCCCCTGCCCTGCCATCGTCTGAAAGCCTGGCTTCATGCAGTGGCCCCAACAGCTCGGGGGAGAAGGAGGAGGGGTGTCTGTGTCTCACCGACCTGAGGGGGGCCAGGTGGAGCCCAGACTCCGGCTGCCTTGGGGTCCTGGTGGAGGCGTGGCTGAGCTGGGTCCCCTTGCTCAGAGGGTCTGCAGGCAGCGGCTTCTGGGGAGGGTTCGGTTTACGTGTTCCCTGCAATGAACCACGAGAGGGCACGTGATCACCCATTGCTGTGAACTCAGACAAGACTGGTCTCTGGGGCCACCTGTGTCCCCTGAAAAGCAGGGGGTGGAGCATGGGAGTGGCCATGTGGCACCGGTCCCCTTTTCTGGATGCATTTCCTGAACACAGTGTTCTCACCACACAAGCGGCGGTGGGTGGCAAGGCTGGCCTTGGGGGTCTGCCCGCCCAAGTCTCTCTAACATGTGAGTCACCCATTGCACCAGGTGGTCCCGCGCCCTTGGAGGCCGGCCTGGGCAGACAGCCGAGGCTGGCGTTTCAGGGCCAGTGTCCGCAGTGGATAGAAACCTGCCCGTGTCCCTAGGCATCTTTTCAATGTGTAAAGGCCCACAAGGAGAAGGTGGTGACCATCTTTCTCAACATCCCATTCCAGTCTTCGAGTTTTCCCAAATCACACGATGGAACTTGCTCACCTGTGGGTGGATTAGCTAACGAGGATGGTTGCCACCCATCCGTGTAAAGTCGGTGTGCCAAAGGTTGGTCCAGTGCTCGTGAAATACGCACAAGTTCTACCACCAAAGCGCTGTCTGAATAGTAGCTCAGAGACTCACAGGCTCTCCTGGAAAGTGATGCCAAGACACTGAGGTGGAGGGACGGGGGTCGCTCTCTGAGGGCACTAACGGGGACACGGGACACGGACCGGGACCGGCAAGGGAGTCAGCAGGAGCCTGAACTGGGGTGTTATTTCAGTCAGGTTCTCACCGGAGACCAACACTTTGTTACCCGCAAAGGTCCCCCTTGCTGTCACTGAACCTCAACTTCTCCCTCTGTAAAATGGGAGACCGACCACGGGCCCATCTCGTAGCGCTGTTATGCAGACTGACTAATTCCCAGGAAGCCCCCAGAACACAGATAACAATGAATAACATCAGCCTTCCTTCACGCCACACATTTTTAAAGTGCTTCATGGAAAAAGGAGAAAAACAGCAAAAACAGTATGGCAATAAAATGACAATTCACTTGTGCTTGCGGGCCCCCGCCCCCAACCCCGGCCACTTGCGTAGGGGGTTTCTGGGGGCCAGGCGGGGAACCCAGCACTGGTGGTGCGTGCTCTGGTCCTCGGGGCCCAGGTGCGCTCCCGAAAGCCCGGACCGTCTCCAGGAAATGGCACTAGAAGCCCCAGGGAGACAGGGCAGCCCAATGGACAGCGATCCAGACTAACTCGTGGTCCAAGGATGTGGCATCCCCCACACCCAGGAGCATGCAGGCGAGTTTAAAACACGTGAGCTGATGAGTGTCTTGTAGTCCCTATCCCACTAAAGTGACAGTCCCTCAGCGACCGCAGCTCACTCGAAAGGATGCAACAGGGTAGTCACCGTTCAGCGTGTCTCTGTAAAGAGAGGGAGCTGTACCCCGAAGCTTGTTAGCGCGGCCGTGTGGGAAACACTCCACGTTGCAGCCACTGTTGAGAAAGGGAGGAGCCACAGAACGGGGACAGACTGGGAAGGGACATTTCTGCGAAGGCTCTCACTGAAGGAAACACGAACGGGCTGTAGAACAGGAGCTGGAATGGGAGCCCTGAAGGCAGGCTGGCTGCGAGGGGGCGGGCCCTGCACGTCACTCGAAGCACAGGTGCACTATGTGTGTAACTTCTCTAAGTTGTAGAGAGAGGATGGGGACAGTACCTTCCTCCTGGGGTTGACGTGAGGACTACGTGAGACGTTACTTGTACATCTCTGTGCCCAAGCATAGCTTTCTGCACGGGGTCCTACAGCTGTTACTGATGGCGTGATTGACCATCTGAAGGCGCCATGACCCTGCCAACTAGCTCTGTGTATAAACTGTGGCAATAAACCAAGCTCCACTTCCTACGAGGGCAGAGAACCGTGAGCAAGATATTAGCGTGCAGTGTAAAAATGAATGTGTGCGCCCATCAAATCGAAAGACTTGGAGGATTAAATAATTCATTATCAAATGACACTACCTCTGCTGCTAAGTATGAGTAAGTATCTAAAGATAAAGTCAGGTTTTTATTGCAATGCTGGGGAAAAAGTGAGTTATTAGTCATAATGTATCATAATATACTTGGATTTACCATGGGAACTTAGGAGATAATTAGGTTGGCCATTCATCCTGGTTTGCCTGGGCTGCTCCCAATTTAAGTTTACGGCTCTGTTTAATTATTAACCCCACGCTCCCAGCTGTGTCCTGGCTGGGAGGACAAATTATCCGGCCTCTGCAGTGATAGGCCAAGCTGTCGAGACAGTGATTGAAAGTTGATTGACTTGACACCTGGGGGTCAGCAAAGGTACCAACCCGCGCCCTCCTGCCATGCCCAGGGCATGGTTTTGATGGAACTGGGCACTAGCCAATACTCATGAGGCTGCCGGGGTAAGGCACTCACTTGCCAGCAGGCCTGACGGGGACAGTGGAGTCAGTGAAGTCAGTGACAGCGGGTCCATCTGCACTTGTCAGCTGTCAGGTGTGGAGACGTGGGGCCCAGGAAGCACCTGACCTTGGAGGAAGGGGCAGGACCTCCACACCCCCTCTCAGGGTTTGCTTTTCACGCTGCCTTTGCAACACCTAACCCTGGGCGCTCCCAGAGGCCCAGTCCCGCCTGGCCACAGAGAGTCCCCTGAAGGGAGCGGAGACATGCCCCAGGCCAGGCCGCTCACACTCAATACATATTCCCTTGTTTCCTTTTAAACAAGAAAACGAGGAATTCAGACCCCCCACTCCTCCCCTGTTTCAGCTTCTAGGTGCGGGAGGAAAACAGATGCGTTGCTAGAAATACAGCTGCTCTAGGCCTCCATCTGCAGCTCGCGCTCTAGCGGCAAGCACGTGTTTCCAGTTTTACAGAGGACTGAAAACATTTCGGATACAAATGTAGCCCTTTGCCTTGACCATCAGCATAAAGAATTCTCAGCTGTTAGCTCCTTCTGCATGAGAAGCAAGAGTAAATGCACCCTGCTTATCCAGAGAGGTCTGCCGGGGAAGACAGGACGTTGTTCCAGGAAGATACGCTCACGCGGCCCCAGGGCAGCCCGCCTCCGGCCCCGTGAGGGATGCACCCTTGGAGGCAACGCCGAGGACTGCGGGCACTCGGGGGGTGCCTCGGATCTTTTGTGTTCTCGATTTGGAAAAAGCGGGGCTCTCGACAAATCTGCTCTCTCAAAAGAGCACGTTTACAGCCAGCTGCAAGGTGTCTCTGGCACCTTCTTTCTAAAACTAGCTGAAAACAGTAAGGAAAATGCACGAAAAGGAGCAAAACTCCATCTCTGAGGAAAATTTAGAACCCCAAATGTATGTGAAAGGGATGCAGAGTCTCTAGTGGGCTAGGGTGAGGAGAGACCAGGGGGGCTGCCTGCTGTGGCCCCACTGGCAGGAGACAGAGGGAGGCTGTCTGCCCAGGTTGGAACAGGAGGGGGCGCCAGCAGAGAACCTGCGGTGTCGGGGCTGAGCCTGCAGCCGGCCATCTGTGCCAGCCTGCAGCCAGGGAGCGGGCCCTGGCTCAGTCCGTGCGAGAGCAGGGGAGGCCAGCCCACCATCGTTCCTCAAAGTTGTCTGTACCTTGTCCTCCATGAGGCAGGCCACGTGGAGCTGGCCCCAAGCACTGGCCTGGCCTCTAATTGTCCAGTAACTGGTTTCCCAGGAAGAACGCTGCTCCTTTAAACAAAACTACCAAAAGGAAAAGGAAGGGAACCACAATAAAAAGGCAAACTAAGACCCCACCTGGAAAAAATGTGTACATCAGAAAATTAAAAGGCAGCTGGCAAAAGTGAGGAGACAAGGGGAAGAAAAAATAAAGCAATGATGCAAACCAAGGACCAAGAAGCTGGTAGTACTGAACCCAGTCAAGGCTACGGGGTCCTGCTTGACAGGGCTCAGGGTTGGGGGGGGTAGATAGTAAATGACAGATAGAAAGGTGATACAACATATGCATAAATGGCATCACATACGGAATCTGAGCAAATACTAAAGACAGAAAAAAATGTTCAGATTTAATTTGCAAAGAGTCAAATCCATGGGTGGAGGGCACATGTTTCCCTGGGGGAGATGAATCAGACCCCCACTGTTGAGATGCAGCCTAGGAAAGCCAGTGGACTGTGAGAACGAAGACTCGTGAGTGTCATCCACCCCCAAACAAGTCCCTTCCCAGAGTGGAAGGAAAACCCGGCTGCCACTTTCTCCAGAACAGAGAGAGGAAGCACGTGCGTAGCAGTGTTGGGGAAGGAGAGTGTGATCCGTTAATTCTAGCTGTCCAACTGTCTCTGAGAAACTAAAGCGACAGCCAAATGTCTTTGAACTTGCAAAAATCCAGGACTGGACATCCCAAGGGCTCTCCTGGAAGGAAGCACAATAGAACGGACTTCGGCCAGCCGGGAAAGGAAAGGAGAGATGGCAAAAGGAGGGCATCGGCGAGCACCAAATCCTTTCTGTGCAGATTCACGGCGAACAGAGCTGTGGGAGCTACAGCTCTGCAGCCTGAGGTACATGCCGGGAACCACGATTCCAGAGCACGGAACCAGCCACAGTCAGGAGGCGGGCCTCCCATTTCGTCTTGTGGCAGATGGGGTTGGTTGGACCTCCTGTCTCTCTAAAAGCACTAAAACTGTTGGGTGAAACACACTTCAGATTTTTCTTGCAAGCCTCCGAGAGGTCCCAGGTAGTGAGATGTTCTCAGGCCAGTACCTCAAGGTCAGAAGTGCCCAGAGCAGTGAGGAGTGGTCTGAAGCTGCTGGTGTTTGCCAAATGAGGGACACCTGGGCTTTGGCCTTGCTACCCTTTTCAGGTGCAGGAGACACAGGTCAAAGGTCGACATCGGCCCGTCAATAGAGACCTTTCCCTTTCTGACCTGTCCCCAGTAAAGCTGGGCTCTGTACCGCATGGCACCCCAGGTGGGACTGTGCTGGCATTGCTGCCCAGCCCTGGGACACTGCCAGGAGGGTCTCTCGGTGCTGGGCAGATTTGGGCAGGAAAATAAACCTGTAACCGCAAATTGCCCCCAAGTACCTGAACCTCAAATGGCAACACCTGGGAGGCTGAATAAACTCTGAGCCATTGAAAGGGGTCTAGGAGGCTTTCGGTCAAGATGGCAGCGTAGGGGAACGCAGTACTTGCCTCCTCCCACAACCATGCAAAACCTACAGCTAAACTACAGAGCCACCGGCTGTCAGGGCTGCCTGAAGTCCACCTGAACAGAAGTGCTGTAACTGGAGGCGCCCAGAAGCAGCCACACTGAGACTGGGAGGAGGGGTGGAGACCCAAACGGGCTGGCCCTGCACGCACGTGTGCCGGATGAAAATCAGGAGGGATGTACACCTTGGCTGTGGAGGTCCCCGCCCTGTCCTGAGGAGCCAGGGTCCCAGCCCCACACCGGGCTCCCCACCCCCAGGGCTCCAGTACCGGGAAGAGAAGTCCCCGTAACTTCTGGCTGTAAAACCAGCCAGGATCGAGGCTGAGGGAGATGCATGTCTTCTAGAGTCTCAGGCAGTCCTCTTTAAGGAAAAAAAAAGAGATTTTATTTTTAGAAAGAGGGGGAGGGAGGGAGGAAACCATCAATGTAGGGTTGCCTCTCACGTACCCCCTACTGGGACCTGGCCCTCAACCCCGGCATGGGCCCTGACTGGGAATCGAACTGGTGACTCTTTAGTTCATAATCCAGCACTCAATCCATTGAGCCACACCAGCCAGGGCTCAAGCACTGCCCTTAAAAGGCCCTTGTATGGAGTTACTCGGACTTGCTTGCTTTGAGCTCCAGCACTGGGAAGCAGCTCAAACCAAGCCAGGGACATATAGAGAGGAACTGAATCATCCAAAATCAGGGTGAGGGCTGGCGGGCAGCTTTCTTCCAGAGAGAAGTGCTGGCAGAGGCCACTGTTCTTTTGCTGAGCCCCCTCCCCCTGCAGGGCAGGCAGGTGGTGCCATACCTGGCTCACACTCTTGCCTTGCTTTAGTGATTCCCTGAGACCCTGCCCCATCCAACTTCTGGGCCCACCCAAGCTGTTTCCAGTAGCTTTTCATACAAACATGCTAAAGAATATTTGGCTCATGCTAATGACTTCTCTAAAACCTCTCAAGATTCACAAACCTCAAACAGTATCTGGCCTTGGCGTGCCCTGTGTCTCTTGCTAAGTGGCACTAGCAGTAGCCGGCCTGGGTTCACAGCTTGGCCTTTCCCAGTCACCTCCAAGTGCCGCCTAAGTAGCAGTCATCTGCAGGTGGCTCTTTAGCTCATACCGGGTGGCCCCAGGGCAGGGCACAGGTGGCGGCTGGTCCTGTCCTGCACTTCCTAGGAGGCCCCAGAGCCAATGCAGATGGCGGGCAGCTTCAGACCACACTAGAGCACCACCCAGCCATCTCCACGAGTGACACACTCAAGGGGCGGCCTCCTCTGGCACCAAAGCCCTGCTGAAGGCAGCTCTGCTCTGTGGGGGTGGCCCCTGCACAGCAGCCCCTCTGCTGTGGTCTCTGCCAGTCCTCACAGCCGGTCAACCTGGGGGTCAGTCCCTCCCAGTGATGTGCTAACAGCAATCAAGGCTCAGCTACAACAGGAGGGTGTACACAGCCCACATAGTAGGGGCACCTCGAGTACCCAGCTTGGAGGAGGGGGGAGGCTGTGCCACTGGGCCCTGCAGGGCACCTACTGCATTAGGCCACTCACCAAGCCTGGGAAACATAGCAGTTCTACCTAACACATAGAAACAAACACAGGGAGGCTGCAAAACAAGGAGACAAAGAAACCAAATGACAGAATAAAATGCCAGAAAAAGAACTAAATGAAATGGAGACAAGCACTCTACTAGATGCACAGCTGAAAACACTGCTTACAAGGATGCTCAAGGAACTTAGGGGAAGAGTAGATGAACTCAGTGAGGACTTCAACCAAGAGATAGGAAACAAAGATGGAAATAAAAAACATAAAAGAAACAGTCATAAGTGAAGATGACAATAACTGAAATGAAGAATACATTACAGGGAATCAACAGTAGAGTTGATAAAACAGAATCAAACCAGTAGTCTGAAAGAGAAGGAAGCAGAAAAACACCCAATCAGAACAGCAGAGAGAAAAAATAATCCAAAAAATGAGAATAGTTTAGGGGCTTCTGGGACAACTTCAAGTCTAGCAACATTAGCATCATGGGGTGCTGGAAGAAGAGGAAGAGAAAGAAATTGGAAAATCAATTGAAAAAAAATGACAGAAAACTTCCCTAATTTGGTGAAGGAAATAGACATACAAGTCCAGGAAACACAGAGAGTCCCAAACAAGATGAACCCAAAGAGGCCCACTCCAAGACACATCAAAACTAAAATGCCAAAGGTTAAAGATACAGAGAGAATCTTAAAAGCAGCAAGACAAAAACAGTTACCTACGAGGGAGCTCCCATAAGACTGTCTCTGCTGAGACGCCACGCGGTAGGGAAAAGCGGGAGGAAGATCTCCATGTAACTGATACGAAACAGCCATTTTAATCGAAAAATAAGGATCCAAGAGAAACAAGAACAACAGCAGGCTGATGGCTGCTGAACAAAGGCGATAAGCCTGAGGATTAATTGAATTTATCTTTCTCATTTTAAGCATTTGAAAATTTTCATGTTTTCCACCATCTCTCACTCTGCAGAGAGACGGGTGGGATTGAGACTTTCCGCTGTGCTCCAAGCTGTATGTTGCAAAGCTTAGTAACAACGGTGGCTTCTGGGAAGGGAGCCTGGTAACGGGTCGGAGGGGAATCGGTCTCTGAACAGACTGTTGGAATTTTTAATTGCAGGCATACATTACCTATCACAAAGTATAAAGGTAAAACACCAGGCATCTGTTTTCATGTACAATTTGTGTGTTTATAGCCGCAGAAATGAGTGGGAATCACACGTTCCTTGGAACACCGTACTCACACAAATGGCTTCCCCTGAAGTTACTGTTCTCCAGGTTCGTCATGTGAATAATTTGCATATGATACGACAGCAAAGACATTTGGGTTCAAGTCTCCGGAAGTCCTGGGCAGGTGGCAGGGAGAGGTTAGCAGGAGTCCCAGCCCTTGGCAGCTACCTTTGAGGTTTACTGGAGGAGGCAACTCCGATTTCTATTAATCTGTGACTCCTTACATGCAACGGCCATGTGGGGAATAACAGGTACGGGGTACGGAGACAAAGCTTGTGTTTTCATAGTTAAAATTCACATCAGTTCAGCATGGTCCCTACCCATCTACTGCATGCGAGGGACGGGACTTAGGTGTGCACGTGCCTGGATGTGAAACACTCAGCCTCTGCCCCTGAAACGGGCGGAACAGCTGCCTCCAGGCCAGGCGGCCGGTGAGTGAGCGGACCTATGGGAGGAGGCGGGCTTGGAGGCCCCTGAGAGCAAGGGGGAAGCCTGGAGAGCGGGGAACAGGCACGGGGGACACGATCCAACCCTTCCTTTGTCAGGAGCTCTGGGTTGTGTGCAGCCAGGAAGGCTTTTCCAAAGATCCATGTTCCCGTAGCTCATCTCCCTTCCTTGGGAGACCGTCCTGAGAAATGGATTTCCTTTTCTCATTATACGCTGGCATTTCTGATGAGCAAGGAGCTAAGCCATCCGGTGGCCGGACTCTGTGTGGTCTGGTTTAAATGTCAGACACCCACACAGGTCAGGAGGGGACAGGCCCCCATTCATTCAAACGCGGAATTCCTTCTGCTGGGGGTTTTGAAAACGGGCTCTGCCTCGGAGCATGCCAGCCATCCCCCAGATTGCTCTGAAATCCGGGTCTGAATTAGTTTGTTTTGCTGACATTTGTATCCTGGCAGAGAACTGACGAATGAGTAGCTGTCAGTTACCAGTAACAGCCCCTGTTAATTGGTCATCGCTCTGCATGGGTCTGGGGAGGGAGGGGGACTTGGACCTACTTGAAATAGACCACCGCCCCCCACCCCGTGGCTACTGAAGCAAAGTCTGATTGTTCCGCAGTCTTTAGTGGGAAGAGCCTACAAGAATGGCCAGGAGTGCTTTACACACGCCGGCGTGTCTGTCTCAGGTCCTTCAGACACACAGCAGGCGCTGCTTAGCAGCGACGGCGTGAGTGTCAGAAACTCAGAACTGAAAATCCGCACTTCTACAGAAAATGCAGAGCCCTCCAAATGCAAGTCCGCTGCTTCCGAACAGGGGCTGGCTCCAAGAAGGACCCATCTGGACAAGGGCGACTGGAGCAGAAAGAAAGAGAAATGCAAGACCCTTGCTTTAGTCTGGCTCCCTGCCCTCCCCTCACTCCCTTGTCCTCTGTGGCAAGAGGGGCGGGATGGAGGAAAGGTGGCTGAGGCCATCCGCGGTCTCGGTTGTACGAGTCATCGCTGTCTTCTCTGCACTGCCTCCCTCCTTCCCTCCGATCTGGCCGGCCTCGCCTGCGCGCACAGGAAGGCTTCATAGAGGATGCAGCTTTGCGCCCTGGCTCTCCCACCCCAGGGGGCTGTGCTGATGCCGGCCCCCACTGTGCCTTGCTCCCTCTGCAGTACAACGGTGGTGTCTGGCCCCTAGGCTCCTTGCTGGGAGAGTCAGAAACCCTGTAAGAGCCCAGCAGAGTCAGCCACATCATTGGTGCCCAAGAAATGCTATTTTAGAACAATTCAAAACGCAACTAGAAACTCCTTCTGCCAACAAAATAAAGCCCCATCCAAAACAACCCCCCACCCCACACATGCACATGAGCACATTGATAAACCACTTGGTTATAAGAATAAAAATAGCAATGAATCCTGCCATTGCCGACTTCCAGAAATTTCTGTGATGCAGACGAGTGGGGCCAGCAACCGGGCCAGGGAGCGTTCCCATCGTCTATCAGCCCTTCCAGGAAAGGGCTTGGGTTTGGCAAAAATCAACCTGCCAGACGCACTCGGTTGTTTTTACTTGCTTCCTATTGTTCTAATTGAGGAGCTAATCTGACTGGGAAACAACCTCAGCCATTGGGCTCAGGGCTCTGTTTCCCGATAACATTGTCTGCAGGAAAAGTGGCTCCCTCATCTCCTGCAGGAAACTGAGGGCTCCCGACAATCAGGGCCGCCCACAGCCAAATCCCACCGCCCGGCTGCACGCACAGCCCAGGTGCCCCTTCCCGGGCGGCCTCAGAAAGAATACAGGTGAGTGCTGTATTCTCTTGGCAAGGAGGCCCCCCTCTGCACCGAGGGTGCCACGCACCCTCCTTCTAGAACCGTGGCACCCTGCAGTCCCACGGCAGAAAATCACTTTTCGATCTGTGACTTCTTAGCACGGCCTCCTCTAGACGCGATTTTCTGTGAGCAGTAAATCCATCTCAGATGGGCCACAGAACACGTGTTTATTTAACCCTTAAACGAATTAAGCCAATTACTCAGAATAAACTGCATAGAGGATTTCAGTTCAGTAGGTTCTAGAACTCTTAACAAAACCCCCAGAAAGGTGTATCCCTGTCCCTTCCTGTTTTTCCTCCAGGAGTAAAGTTGTGCAGACTGGTGCTCGACAGTTAAGAACATCCCCCGAGCCCTGGCCAGGGGGTCCCATTGGCTGGAGCACCACCCCATCTGCCAAGGTCAGGGCGCGTACAGGCGCCGACCAATGAAGGCACCCCCAGGTGGAACGACACACTGATGTCCCTCTCTCTTTCTCTCTCTCTCAATATCAATCAGTTAAATAAAAAAGGATATTACCTGCGGGCCCTCATATTTTCTAGTCTTTTGAGGGTCGCACTTACTTTTAAGTTCAAGTTTAGTAACTGAGAGCCTGTCCTGTGTGACAGTAGGGACACCCATCCATGCCTGAACCTTTCTGTTTCCCCAGGTGGCTCTGTGTCTGGGCTGCTGCCTAACCCCTCCCTCCCACTGCACCGCCACCCACCCCTAAATTCCCTCTCCGTCAGGCCCTCTCAGCATCTTAGACCCGACTTTGCGGGACACTGTCCCCTCCCTGGACATCTCTCCTTAGTGTGATAATGGCTCCTCCTTTCTCCAGCCCACTAGGGACTGACGCTAGGCCACGGTGGTTAGCCCGCCTCTCAGAAGGTGTGAGGAGGTCTTAAAGGACCCAGCACACAGGAAAGAAAAGCACAACACTCCATGTCAGACGGGGCTCCTCCTCGGGGCTCCAGCTTGCCTGGTGTTCCTGGGGCCCCTTCCCTCCCAGAAGTCAGGTCAGTTGACTTCACAAACCGCGTTTGAAGTTAAGCGATGTGGTCCTTTCACGCTGTGGAAACACCTCCCTGGCACCCCGTCCTCGAGGTCCCCCTCCCCAGGCCTTGGGGAGCCCGAAGTGGCCGCTCCCAAGCAGGCCCTTTCAGCACCCTGCTCAGACACAGGCCTGGCAGGCACCCGCCTTTCCTCTCCTTAATGCATGTTGTTCTTTTTACCCTGAACATGATCTTATAGTAAAATGGACTTTTGGGGTGCTGTAATTAGAGAAAAACAACACAAAATATTTAAAGATTGCCCATCACCAGAGTGTCTCTCAAAGCCCCCCGGGACCCATCTGCTGCTGCCCCTGTAACTTCTCCTTTTTCCTTCCACTTCTTCTCCGGAGTCAGGTAGACTCTCTACCCAGCAGCCATAGGTGCCGAAAAGCGCCCTGGTGCTTCTGAAGGGGCTTATGCGGTGCAGAGGGTGCTGATCCGTCCCTCTCCCGTCTGGGTCTGTGCGTCTGGGGCTACAGACCTCACGCACAGCTGGGCCGGGCAGACATGTGCAGATCACAGAGAGGAGCCTGCGCAGGACTGTGTTTGAACACCAAGGAGCCAAAACCACGACCACAGAAGTAATACACAACTTTAACAGAGACTGCGAAGACACTGAAACTATTACAGATTTTGCTGACCTCGTTTCGGTCCATTCAAATGAAGCCAAGAAGGGAGGAGGCTGAGACTCAGAAGGGCAGCAATGGCAGAATCAGGAAAGGTCACCAAGAGCAAACACGTGTCATTAGAGACCAAGGCCAAGGCCATCTGCACCGTTGTCTTCCCAATTCCTGTGTGCAGATGTAAAAGTCGGACAGGAAAGAAGGCTGATAGGGAAAGATGGATTCCTATAAAGGACGCCATTGGAAGAGAGCTCTAAAGGGACCCGGGACTGCCTGCACGATGGACAAGTGGGTCCCAGAGCGGATGAAGCCAGAAACATCACTGGAGGACAAGAGGACAGAGTGGAAGCTGTCCTACTTCGGGCATGTCGCGAGAAGGCAGGGTTCTTCGGACGAGATGTTAACCCTGGGAAAACAGAGGTGGCAGGGAGAGGAGACCCGCCATGAGAGAGGGAGCAGCTCCGCAAAAGAAGCCCACAGGCAGGAGTCGTCCGGGGAAGAACAGGGCTGCCGAGGACAGGACGCTGTGCACGTCACCAGGGCTGGGAGCAGATGGACGGATGGCACGTTGCACCCCCGGGGGAAGACGCTCTGCGATGCCCCGGCAGACACACCCAGCTGCAGGCGGTCACGCACCCGTGCTGTGGCCTCTCTTTATTAACTTTTTCATCATTTGACTCTCCTGTCCTCCCGCTCGCCCTCTGCCTTTCACATTCAGGGTGTGGCTCGGGGAAGCCCACAGCTAGGTGAATACGCCGAATCATTTTCCCCCGAACCAGCCGACCGGCTGAAAAGGAAATTAAAGTTTGCTTCCTTGGTCGCGGCTCAGGGTCAGGCTGGGACGTGTGAGTTCCAGGACCCGGTTCACCGTGAAGGACATGGTGTGCTGGAAAGGTACGTCGGTGGGCAAGGGGGCTGCAGATTCAACCCTCCTTGATTTAGGAACAATTGACCAGAACATTTGCTGGAAAGACTACCTGTTTTTTATGAAGAAGTAGCCGACTTCTTAGATGTGAGCTTGACCAAAATTGTAATGTTTACAACGGAGTTTTCCTTCTGGAGAGTCTGGATGGTAGGCTGGTGTGTTTACTGTGTTGTGTGGGGCGGAGTGCGGGGTCCCCTCCACTACAAGAGCCACTGCCAAGCCCCCGCCGCACCTGTGCGGGATTAATTCCAGTTCCCCGCGTGCGCTGGGGGAGAAAGAGAGCTTACTCCACATCGGGTATCTCAGAAAAGCTGCAGTCACCGGCCTGCAGTGAGAAATGTGGGTCTTTCCGTTACTAATGTTGAAAGGTTAGCACTTGCTTAGTTTCGTCGAACAGAGTGAAGCCCTTCTTTGGGGGCTTGCTTTAAGGGAACTCTCGAGGGGGTGCCTTCCGTAGGCAACCACCGCTGGTGGAAAAAGACGCCAGGGAGTCGCTGTCTCGGGTCACGGGGTCTGTCGGGGTGGCCCCAGTTTGACAGGGTGAGGGATATTTGAAGGGAGACGTAAAAATCTTCAGGATAAGGAAACTCACAGGGAAGGGACTTACCGCTCCGTGGCTACCTGAAACTTGGCTGCAAAATATTGAGTATTGGTGCATTTTCCAAGCGTTCACAACTTTCATTAGATTCTCAGGTAAGTCCCTAGCCCAGAAGAGTTTGTGACGCGCCCCCCCCCCCCCCCCCCCCCCCCCCCCCCGCCTCCTGCCAATGTAAATCGAAGACGGGCTGGAGAAACAAAGGTAAAAGCTGCCACAGCCAACAGCAGAAACAGAGATTATCGGCCGGTCCTGACGCCAGGATGGCAGGGGGCTTTGCGAGCACAGAAGGAATGGGAGAATTCCCAAGCGAAAAGACAAATAGATAGACTATTCAAAACTGGAATTCCTCCTCTACCAAAAAATATCATGAAGAAAATTAAAAGATAAACAAATAAGGGGGCGTGTTTACAATCAATTACTGGGAAAGGGTATGTATTCTCAATCTACTAAGAAAACAAACTCCCACAAACCAGGAAGAAAACCCAACCTCTCAAACAGAAAAATTTGGCCGAGGGCAGGCACAGACATTTCACAGAGCAGACGGAGCGGGCAGCAGCCGTGCCCTGGGGCGGCTGGCACCAGCCCCGCAGCCGGTCTCTGCGCCTCGTCAGTGGTATCGCGGTAACAGCTTGAAATTGGCCGTGTTGGAAGTTTTCACAGCTGAGAAATCACCTACGAGTCGGGGCGCCTTTTTTTTTGACAGCCAATTTACCAGCAAATCATTGGTAATAGAAATACAAAAAGCGGTTCAAGGGTACCAGTAATCAAAGAAATACAAAAAGAAATGAGCTCTGGAGAAGATGGAAGGAGCACATTTCACCCCATTTCTCCCGCTAATTACAACAAGAGAGTGTGGAGAAAGCGCATAAGGTAACGGAAAGAGCCTCTGAGATTTCATGAGAAGTACGTGGACTTCAAGGAACTACCCAATAGTGAGTTCTTGTTTTTTTTTGTTTTTGTTTTTGCCTTTTTTGTATCTTGGCCTGGGCTCTGGAGAAGCCCCCAGTCTGGAAATGCCAATGGCACCAGATCAACAAAAAGCCCAAGGAAAGCCTGGTGTCTCCAGGTAAAAGACCTGGACAAAAGTGACCCAGTAAATGAGACACATTCTGACCATACCTGGCCTTACTCTACCTGCAGGTGAACGGCAGAGAAAAGCCGTGCCCCTGCTCCCCCTCCCTGGGCACCAGAGCCCCAACCCCTTCCCTCTTACAATGGCCGGCCGCACCTCTTCCCTGGAAGAGAGACTGTGGGCAGAGCTTCCAACTGATTTCTCATCGCCATGGAGGCCAGAAGGAAGTAGAGCAACGTTCTCAAATGTTGAAATAAGAAAACAGTCGACTGGGAGTTCTATAGCCAGTGAAAAGACCCCTCAGAAATAAAGGTGAAATAAAGACGTTTTCAGATGAAGGAAAACTAAGAGAATTTGTCACCCGTAGGCCTGCTTTTCCCGAATCGCTGAGGGAACTTTTCAGACACACGGGAGAGGTAGAGAACAGATAATCAGAGAGACCCCTGGAGTATCAGGAGTGAGGGAAGAGTAGGAAGGGGAGCACAGGAGTCGGTGCAGAGAGCAGACACCAGGACATCTGAAGTGGTTCCCAGCGTGTACAGCGGTGACGTTTAACACGTGTGCGGCACAGCGGCAGAACCTGAAAGGTGGCAAAGACTTCCTGTTCTCCTTGAAGCGATACAGTACTGGCACTAGTGGACTGTGATAAACCACGCACGTATGTCGTAACCTTCCGAGCGGCAGTTTCAACCCCAGAAGACACCCGGCGATGTGAGCAGGCATGAGTACGCAGCTGCTCCTTCTGGCCGGTGGAAACCAAGACGCAGCCCACGGTCTAGGACACCACGGGTCAGGCCCATGCGACGGGGATGTGTCTCGTCCAACGAGGCAACGATGCCCGGGTTGAGCCACTCTGCCCTAGAACAACCACACAAAAAACTATATACAGACCTACACTCACAAACCCTATAAAATAATCAACATGGAATACCAAAAAATGTTCAACTAACCCACAGGAATTCAGGAAAGAGGAGCACAACAAAACAAAAATAAGAAGGAACAAACACTAATAACTGGCAGACGTAAATGCTCACGGACCAGTAACTGCATTATGTGTAAATGGCCTAAACCCGCCGAGGAGCCGGCAGCGACCGGCAGAATGACAAAGAAGACACAATGCAGCTATGCGCTGTCTCTGAGGAACTCATCGCAAATACAATGGCACAGGTAGGTTAAAAGTAAAAAAGATGGAAAAAGCCATACCTTGCAACACTAATTGAAAGTAAGGTAAATGCATTAATGTGAAATGAAGCAGATTTTAGATCAGAGCACAGTAGCAGAGTGAAGGGGAATATCACACGCGGAAGACACACCGTGTGTATCACAAACAGCAGAGCCTCCAAACACATGCAGAAAAACCAGATGCACTAAACGGAGACACATTTGTGGTTGGAAACTCCAGCACCCCCTTCAGCGACCGACGAGACATTTTGTTCTGTATGGAACATCGGCAAAGCTCTGAAACGCTCAGCAGTAAAAGTTACCGGGAGACGTATTGAGACTGCTGCTCTGAAATAATGGGATAAAAATGAGTATAAAAGTCCTGAAAAAATATTTAAAGTGGTTATACCACTTTTCAACCCTGTATTTCCACTTTTAGGGATCTCTCCTCAGGGGATGAAGTGGTCCAGAATTTCTCTCTCCAGACCTTTGAATCAGAGCTCTTCATCACAGAAACTTAGAGCTATTCCAACGTGCCCGCTGATTGCCAAATACTTAAAAGACGTATTCTGTATGCACGTGTAGTGCTATTGTTAGGATAACATTTTTAAAAAAGATTTTATTTATTTATTTTTAGAAAGGGGAAAGGAGGGAGAAAGGGAGGGAGAGAAACATCAGTGTGTGGTTGCCTCTCACATGCCCCCTGCTGGGGGACCTGGCCCTCAACCCAGGCATGTGCCCTGACTGGGAATCGAACTGGTGACCCTTTGGTTCACATGCCGGCACTCAATCCACTGAGCCACACCAGCCAAGGTAGGATAACAATTTTTTTAAAAGAATTTTTAATCCTGTGGTAAATGTGAATGATTTTTAAGGCAAAAAAGGAGTATATTAAGCCACGTCCATATAAAATGATCTAAGTTATGCTTTTAAAATACACATAATTATAGATATATACAAAAGTCCTAGAAGAAAATGTAGCTGATAGTCGTGAAAAGCTACCAGTGGTTACCTGTTTGTGCTTTTCATTTGCTCGTTCGTACTCCCCGCCCCACGTTTCCTATTGTGAAACAATGTCACGTTCACGGTCAGAACACAGTTCCTCCCCAAACCAGCAGAAAAACGAGACTGTGTACACAAAGTATCTAGCGCGGTGCCGGAGAAACTGAACAGGTGGTAAACTTTCTGTAAACAATTTGGAAAGTGACAAATAGCCAGAAAGCACCCCCTTTGCTGTTCCCAAAGAGACCGCCTCTGTTTTGTCATCCAGGCCTCACAGCGTTAAGGTTAACAGCGGCCTCGTGCATCTCAAAAGCGTCACGGTAGGACAGTAATTGCGTGGGCACCCTCGCTGCTCCGATTACAGAAACGCCCCTCACGGTAACTAACAGACGTCACACCGTTGCTCCTACGCACCCAGCCCTGTACTCAGAGCTGTACGAGGACCACCTCATCGAAGCCTCCCAGGAGCTTCCAGCGGTCCTGCAGAGGAAAGCCGCCCGTCCCAGTCCGGGCAACTGCGAGTCTCCGAGTCGGGACGTGACCTGCACCCATCACGTTGGCAGCCGAGGGCCTACCTGGACCTGCCTGGGAGCAGGGGTGGCTGGCAGGGGCCTGGCGGGGACACCGGGCATGCGGGGAGCCTGGTGGAGGGTCGGGAGCACCCGCTGAGGCGAACTGGGCTGCGGGAGGTCCAGGGCTTTGAGGGGCCTGCTGATGTCGATGCTCTGACTTGGCGGTGGTCTCTTGGGATTGTCCTGCAGGGTCAGAGCAAAAAGCCATGATAGGAGGGTCTCAGAAATGTACGTTATTCCTTAAGGACAAGGCCTGGCTGACACTCCTGCTGTTGCTGAAGGGGAGGTGGGGAAAGAGGAGCACAGCAGGGAATCTGTCATCATTTACTTAAACTTCAAATTCCGCCGGGAGCAGCCCCCGCCCCCCAATCTGGAATAGAGGGCTGGAGTTCTGTTTGGATTTGAAAAACCTGGTTTCGTTCATTGACAAATAGGTTCAAGACACCTGAGCAAGGGCCAGGCAGGGAGACACAGACCAGACTGAAGGGGACGGCAAAGGAGTTGTGAAAATATGACATCGCCCAGGGCACACGGCCTCGACGAGAACCCAGGACAGCTCCGGGCAGAGGAGTGCGGAGGCTCCGGAGGCCAGGGCTGGGGTTAGGGGCCCCCAGCTGGAGGGCCTCTGCAGGGTGCCTTGGCCTTGGTGACAGATGAGGACAGAGGCAGCGTGAGCCTGTGCCTCATGCCCTCTGCCCTCCCTCCCTCCCTCTCTTTCTAAAAACAGCTTTACTGAAGTATACTTAACGTGATTAATTGCATATATTTAAAATGTGCTGTTTGGTCAATTTCGACATACGTCCACACCCATAAAACCATCACAATAAGCAAGATAATGAAATGATCCATCCTCCCAAAGAGACTCCTTGTCACCCCTCCTGCCCCCCCCAGCTCCCTCCCCTGTAACTGTGGGCCTGCTTTCTGTCGCTATTAATGAGCGCGCATTTTCTGGAATTTCACGTAAATGGCATCAGAGCATCTACTCCTTCCGGTCCAGCTTCCTTCGCTCGGCGTCCTTATTCCGCGGTGCGTCATGACGTGCCGTGTGTCGGTGGCTCATCAGTAGCTGTCCACCATGTAAAGCTACCAGAGCGGGTTTACCTTTTCACCGGCCAATGCCTATTTGGGTCACCCCCCGTTTCTAGCTCTCAGAAATAAAGCTGTTCTTGCTCTAGTCCTACGTATGTTTGGGGCCGAACGGTGGCAAACGCCTGTCAGGAGTGATGGCCTCCTATTTGGAGCCCCACCCCTTCCACTTTCAGATCCAGGGAGATAAAATCATTTGAATGAGTCCAATGGTCAAGGATTCCTGTGGATACATCAAAACCCGTGGTAGAGAAACTGCGTACAGAGTGAACTCCAGTAATAATTCACCAGGGTAGTGGGGAGTTACAGGCAGCAGGGAGCCCGGAGGTACTTGGGGTTAAGGATCTTGAAACCACAGAGTGGAGAGTTTCCCCAGCCCAGGGCCGTGTGACTCTCAGAAGCTCACTGGGGCGATAGTGGGCCAAGGGAGCTCACCCCACGCAATGGGTGGCATCTGAGACCACAGGAGGGGCCAGGAGACAGGACCTGCTTGGTGGCAGGCACAGTGGCCTCCTGGGAGTCTGGCTGGCCTGTGTGACTGGGCGGACCATGGCTCACAACAACCTCCCACCGTGTCACACAGGGGACACTGCCTGCCCAGCAGGACCTCGTGGAGCTGCCACGGGGCACTGTGACCACCTCCCAGCCCCTGGCCACCACCTCAGGAACTGAGGGTGCCACTCTGCGTTTCACTCCAGGATCCATCCCACCGAAGCCAAGCCCGTGTCTTCACACGCACACGGACTCACCTTGGCCGGGCTGGAATGTGCTGGCTTCCTCATCAAGCCTTTGCTGAGGTGCGGGAGGTGAGCCTGACCAGGCTGGGCGCCACTGGAGGGCGGGGCCGGACGCACACACCTGCAACGCAACCCCACACATGCTCACCGAGGGCTTAATTTTTTTCTATTTTGTTCATTATCACACTAAACCCCCCAATTTACTGATTTTTAACTCCATGTGGGTAAACATGCAAAGATAAAATTATTTAACACTCTTGCAAGATAAAAAATAAATAGTAGCCCTGGCTGGTGTGGCTCAGTGGATTGGGCGCCGGCCTGCGAACCAAAGGGTCTCTGGTTCGATTCCCAGTCAGGGCACATGCCTGGGTTGTGGGCCAGGTCCCCAGCTGGGGGCACACAAGAGGCAGCCACACATTGATGTTTCTCTCCCTCTCTTCCCTCTCTAAAAATAAATAAATAAAATCTTGAAAATAAATAAATACTAATTGTTTTCTCCCCAGAGCCACTATTCTGTCAAATTAGCTCTTGCAATGCATAGAATCGCAGCTCTGTGACACTCGGGAGACGTTAGGTACACGGCTGGTGTTTCAGCAACACTGTCTGAATGTACTGGAATCAGAAACCTGGTGAAAACATTTTAACATCCCACGTCTTGTAAAAGTTACTAACGCCAGGGCGGCGCAAACCCACGGGTGACCTTCATCGGCGCCCTGCTTCCTCCCGCTGCAAGCAGGCAGCCGACGGTGTGAAGGGCACTGAAAAGACGCCGCTGGTCTGGCAGAAACGTAAAAACAAAACCCCACACCGGTCTAGCCCGCCACAAAGTCGGACCTCCTCTTTGCCAAGGGGCCCGCACCCAGGGCACCTGAGCTTTTCGATGGTGGTTTTCTTGTCAGTGAACAGCAGTCCTATCAACGGCTTCCTTTTGAGATAAACCGCAGACCCAGCCGTGAGGAGACACAGGACGGCCACCAGGATAGCTACGGTTAAACCTTGGTTATCTGAAACAGAACGTGTCACACTCAGGGACGGAGGCAGGGATGAGGGAATCAGGGGACTTTCAAACTGTGACGCTCACGGCCATGTGGACTTTGAAGGAACAGAAAGGAAGAAAGTGAAGCCCTGCGTGGTGTTCAGAGGCTCCACCTCTGTCACCATCATTCTCTGCTGGCCACTCTGGGAGGCGGGGCCACAGCCCTGGCCTCACAGGCCCCCGAAGCTTGGGAGCAGTGGGGAAATGGTGCCCACAGCGGGCCACGGTGAAAGTCCCCTCGCAAGACAGCGGTCCCTGAACCAGATCCTTCCCAGCCCCCATCACCCGCGCACTCCCCCGCTCCTCCGCTCCTCCTTCCTCTCACTCTTTAGCGTTGGAGCCTGGTTTATTTATTTTATTTTTGCATTTCTTTAGACCAAGGCTCCTTATTTCTGGACACTGTCAAATTAGAAGGAAAAAAAAAAACAACTTGTGGCTCAGTATGATGCCCACAGGGTCTGCTTTATGTCAGGGACGTGGAACCCAGCTTCTGGGGGCAAACCCTTTTTCCGGGAGGATGCAGTTTATCTTCTCCGTGGAAGCGTCGTCTTTCCTGTGATTTGACCCATTTCATTTTGTACAGGACACTACGGCCCCTCCTTGTGTGGAAAGGAAGGGGAGGTCTGCCGCTGGTGCAGGGGGGGCTGGGGCGGACCCTCAGGGCTGGGCTTCGAGGAGCTTTGTCTGGGTTTCAGTGGGACTGAACCTCCCGAGCTCACGGATCTTGTGCAGCGGTCCCTGTTCTCCTGCCAACGACGGTCAGGGTGGGTGGCACATAGTAGGCGCACAGCTGTCCTTTCAGGCTGCTGCTTCTGTCACCCAGACTGCCCGCTGCTGCCTCTGACCAGGGCGCCCAGCTGGCTGCAGACCAGAGCGACATGGCCCCCACCGAGGGGGACAGGCCTTCACACCCTCCCTGGCTCTGGACTCGGGCTCCTCCCGGCAAGTCCTATCAGGGACGTGTCCTAGCCTGCGCAGGACCACCAACACAGGACAGTCTCGACCCATTTGTCAGTGCTACTGGAAAGGCCCTGCTTCTAGTTTCCCGGCTGGAACGTCCTCCTTGCAGACGGTGCAGCAGCCCTCATGGGGCTCTGGCTCGAGCCCTGTTGTCTCTTAACAAAGCTAATTGAAAAGGGAGCAGCAAGAGCCTTGCACCACCATGGCTTCCGGTTCCTTAAAGGCCGTCCCTCAACCGTGGACTGATCCATTAATCCAGTCTGACGACTGTGGGGCCCCCAAACAGAGCTGGGTGCCCCTGCCCCGGAGGCCTGTCCCCACGAACGCCAGCCAGTGCGGTGCACCGAGCTGCTCAAGGCACAAACCCGGGGCTGCACCCCCTTGTCCCCTAGCCCCTCGCCCACACAAGCCCCATGCCCTGCAGATCCTGCCTGTACATCCCCGTCCACTACCCCACCTGAGCCCCACCGCCGCCCATAGTGACCCAGAGGAGCGGCTGGGAGGAGGCAGATGCTTCGGAAATGAAGGACGGGATGGCATCGGCCGGATAATGGCCGCAGTGGCCCTGGGGGCAGCGAGGAGCAGGGCATGGCTCTGCCCGGCTCAGCTGTGGGCTGGCTTCTCCTGAGAAACCTCCTGCGTGCCTGTGTCTGGGGGGAGGTGTTTAAACACTCTGTCTTTTCTAAAACGCTGGCGGTGGTGGGTGGAGCTCCGCAATCCTGTTTTCAGTTTTTAACTCTTCTTCCTTGGAGCGAGGAAGAGCTGGTGACAGTGAGAACCCCCAGGCCTGAGCTGCACGTCCACACCCAAGAGAGGCCGAGCACATGCTGCCCCTCCTGCCTCTCCTCCAAGCCCTCTGAACGCATCGGCCTACCAGAGCCCGCGTGGAAGGGAGCAGGATCCCGCGGCATTAAGACGGAAACCTTGCTACTTGGCTAGAGCAAGCGCTTTGAGTCACATCAGAAAGTAAAGGTGCATCAAGAGCCCAGTCATCAGGCTGAGATGTCAGTGAGGGACAGGGACGCTGGGCCTCGTTCCTACCCCTGGGGTGGGTGCTACTGGAGGCCGAGTCTCTCTGGTCCTTCCTCTCCCTGCTCTGGGCCTGGCCTGAGAGGTGGTCACCTGGAGCTCGTTCAGGAGCGATGCTGAGACGTGTCCGTAGTTCAGCAGGATGACCAGGAACTCACTGTCCTTCCTCAGCACACCATTTCTACAGATGTGCCTGCTGTGTGTGTATGTGTGGGTGGGGTCTGGGGGGTCCCTCCCTCCTGAAAGCTGCCATCACTGTCTGGCCCTCGGAGCAGTGTTGTGTCTGTTGTCATGGAAACAATGGCAAAGCCACAAATTCAACCTGGCTTGGGGATGGTGACGTCCTGTGCGGCTCAGGTGAGTGCCAGGTGGCGGCACTGGGGGACAGGGCCAATTGCCACCTGCTCCCGGGTCTCTGGCTGTGCTGAGTCGGCTCTCTGCACCTTTTGTCTTGTGTTTTTCTCTGTGAAAGTGACATTGCTCAGACTTGCCCCTTAACTGCCTGTCAGGAGCTCAGAGGAGAGAGCACTGTACTGGGGGACATTTCTCAATGTCACCCGAGATGCAGAGGACAGAGGGTTTAGGCGCAGCGGTGATCAGGAGCATCTTTGGGGGTAGACAGGCCTGTGTCCCAATCTTAGCCGTGGGACTCGGGGCACGTTACTTAACGTCCCCGAGCCTCTGGTCCTTTGCATGTACAGAAAGAACAATGCTGACTTCAGAGCCGTGTAAGGGTCAGGTGAGACAGTGCATGCGAAATGCCAAGTGTGGTCCCGGCACGTGAGAACCGCTCGGTAAAGAGAAGCTGCCGCTGCTGCCGCCGGGCACATGCCCTTTCTGAAGGGGGGTGTCTTTCTAGTAAGAGTTTTAAAAGGCAATAACCTTCCCACCTCTTGGCCCTGGTACACAGAGGCTGGCCTTTACCAAGCCCTTTGATTGGACAGTGACGTGCGTACCCATTTGGCACTCTGCTGTAGAAGTGCTCTCAGTTAAGAAAAGTGTCACAAGCTAAAAACTGGCAAACTCAGCGCCCCCAGCCAAAGCAGCGTGAAGGGTCTCCGAAAAGATCGGGAGAGGACAATGGAGAATTTGGGAACAGAGAGAGACCTCAGGCTGTGTCGGGCCCACGTGGGGTCTGTGCTGGGTTTCCTGTTCCCGGGGGTCTGCACCTACAGCCCTAACCTGCCCTGTCTTCCTTGGAAAGCTCCCTCCACCCTGGCTTCCCAGTGCCCCCCACTCTCCGGAACTCAGTACCCCGTGGCCCGCATGTGCTCTCCCCACCAACCTGCTTGCCGGATGGGGCCGCTGTCTGTGCTTCCTCCGAAGCCAAACTTGTCACAGAAGGGGGGCGCCCAGTGGGCCTCGCAGTGGCAGTTCTTCCTGTTGTTACACACCTTTCAGCGCAGCCGGGGAGAGGGCACGAGAGGGAAGCAGAGTTAGGGCGCCCCGTCCCCCGGGGCAGAGTGGCATGGCCAAGCAGAGGCCCTGAGGCCGGAGGAGCCCCCCTCAGCACCCACAGAGACAGACTCAGTAGATGTCACCATGAGAACAAGCCCCAAACGCTGCTGACACCAGAGACCAGGGCCTGGGGCGGCATGTATCACCTGCACTTGTCACTTCGCCTGCCTGTTTGCAGCTGTTCAGGGAATCGTGACGACAGAGAGGGCACCTCCACTCCCTCCCACTGCTCCTCAGCCCCCGAGTCCCTCTTCTTAAATCCAGGATTGCCCCCCCCCCGCCCGCACCCCCCAGTTTGGCTGAGAGGCCTTCTCAGTGGCAAAGAGGGACCCTGCGTCGGGACATGGTGTCTGAGCCCTCGGGTGTCACGGGCCTGACAACCTCTGGGCACCTTCAGACAGAAGGCTGGATGGCTGGGTTCCCAGAACAGGCCCACGGCGGGGCTACGGGGGCACTCCCATGAAGCCCGCTCCCTGTCTCCTGCTCAAAATGCCCGCTTCCTCCTCGCAGAGCCTCCTGGTAGATGTTTCCTGCAGGGCTCCAGTCCCATGCGGTGGGCACAGCCAACAAAGACCACTGTCCCCCTGGAACAAGAAGGTGGCTCTCCTGTGACAGGGAAGGCACCCCCAGAAAGCAGGAGGAAGCCCTGAACAAGTAGCTTAACATGGAGGCCCAAGGCCTCCCTGGATGGGCCAGCTCCAGCCCACCTGGTTACCACGGGTTCCAAGTGCACCGTTATATTTTAAGGCAAAATACAATGTTTGGGGTATATGTCTCACTTGTGCTATCTGCCTGCTTTCACTGTTTTTTTTTTTTTTTTAAATCAATCAACCACCTGTCCCAGGTGCTGGGAATAAGACCGCAGGTCAGGACAGCCTGAGGGAAGAGGGAGCTGAGCAGCACTAATGACCGGTGGCACAGCCTGTGCTGAGTCAGAGCATCTGTCCCGTTTCCTCAGAGATGCTGCTGGCGTCCCACCCGGGGTCCCAAGCCGGAGCTGCCCACACTGCTCCGTGCAGCCCTGTGCCCTTGGCAGCTGGCGGCAGAGAGATTGCAGCCCCCGCATCCCACTGGAGGGGCTGCTGGGGGGCCCGGCTCTCTGGGGAAGGGCTGTGGTCACGTGACATGTTGCCAAGTCCCGGCAGCAGCCCCATAGACCAGGAGAACATGGGCCTTTCCTCTCCAGTGTGTGGATGGGACCCCAGGACTGTTGGAAAGTGAGAGGTCCCCGCCCCAGCACAGCTGCTAACTGGTCAAGCAACCTTGGACGAGTCCCAGCCCCCGCGTGAGCCTGGGCTTCCTCATCAGTAAAGTAAGGAGGCTGCATGAGGTCATCTCCTCCAGCCTTAGAAAGGAATCCGTTCCCCAGTGACGGCTCCCCTTACGGGGGCTGGGGGGGTGGCTCTGTCATCCTTTATGGTAACAGTAGCTTTCTGAAAACCCCATAAATCCATGTTGGAATCACGGGCGAGGGTCTGCCAGCTTTAAAAATAGAATCCGGAGAATGGTTTCTGTAGGAAAGGCTTCAGAGAAACGAATGAGCCACTGGCATGGCAAATCAAGATGTACATAGTTTCACTGGAAATAATGAAGCCCACCAGGAAAATAAATTATGTTTTAAACAATTAGAGTCTTCTTCTCTCCAGAAGATTCTCTGAACTAAAATAACAGCCTTCTTAATTGAAACCCATTGCCCGGGATTTCAAGAACATGTGGTCCGTTCCCTGTCTTCTTTGTTTTAATTCCTTTCGGAAATATTTCAGTTCAGACACATTCTGAATCTTGGTTGTAAAGGGAACAGCTCTGTTTGAAATATTATTGCAAAACTCTGCATGAAGGACGGTTGCTTTTAAAATTACTTTGAAAATGACAGTCTTTTTTCAAAAAAAATCACAGAATGTTAATTTGAAACTTAATTACTGCTCAGTCTGATTTTTTGTTAAATAAAAATCACATTCGTTATGCCATGTAAAGGTCGAAGAAAATTAATGTCTTTAGAAGAATATATGGAGGAGACCCTGCTCTGTTTTTAAAAAGTCACGGATCGGGGAGAACTCGAGAAATGAGCGAGGTAGCACCTAACTGGTCACGGACTGGCTGGAGGAAGGCGCCCTGTCTACTCACCCCTCTGCTGTGGCACTGCTTCGCACACTCGTGAACGCCGAAGACACTGATGTTTTGACACCGACGGTTGAGGCAAATCTACAGGAGGAGGAACACATAGCACACGCTTCAGTACCTCTGCGGGCACACACGTGTGCATACACATCTGTGGGTGTAAGACGAGAAAGCAAAGGGAAGTTTGGGGAGCAGGACCGTCCTGCTACCGTGGGTGGTGCGGAGTGGGGCGCTTCTCCTTTGATGCAGACGTGGGTCCCGCCTGCCGCCTGCCGCCACGCTCAGCCCACTTGGGGACTGAGATCACTGGGAACACTATCAAGTTCTTTCTGGCATTTCACATGGTTTCAGTCGATCCAGAAACTATGACGACTGATGGTCCTGTGATTTTTGTCTAGAGCTAGCAATGACATCTGCGTATTGCAGCATTTTCCCTCCATTACAAGACACAAGAGAGGGTGAAAGGGATCGTCCTTACCCTGGGGCCCGTGTGGGTGCAGGGCCCAGGGATCTGTACGGGAGACAGGGAAAGGCGGGAGCCTCCCCCACACACTGTCGGACAAGTGCTATCACCCATGACCTAAACCGCCAACCACAACGCTCGGCAGACAGTCCCCTTGAACTTATCGAGACTTTGCAGAGGCAGCCCTTCGCTGAATGACACCGGGCAGGCTGAGAGCGTTTGCTTTCTTTTCAAAGGTGCGTGACCTACTCCAGACTCGAGGGATCGGGCCCTTGACCTCCCAGAAGGTGCTACAAATTAGTGGAGTCGATGGAGGAAAGGCTAATTTTTCCACTGCAGAAGCATTTTTAATCATGTAGAACCTTCCTAGGGGAAGTTCACTATCCAATCCCAACAGCCTGGGTCAGGCACGATTCATGCAGCCCCGAGGGCTGGCGGTGACCTTGGCCAAGGGGACCGTCAAGTTCCAGCTGATAAAAGAAATGGTCTGAGATAGCAGTGACACTCTGAGACCCGCTCTCCTCCGAACCCGCAGACCAGGTGACAGAGGCTTTCGAAGAGGCCATGTGCTACCGACGCCAAGGCCAAGGCACACGGAACATCGCATGTGGAGAGAAAACCTCATTGCTAAACGGACCCTCGGAACCCCAGTGCTCGGATGCACCTGTCCCGGCCCTTCCGACTACAGCTTTGGAGACGGGTGTTGTCCTAACACCAAGGCCTGACTACGGATGAGCTGGCATGTGTGGTGAAGGAGACGGCCGGGGTGTATAACATGTTTCCTGCATCACACAAGCTCCTCGAGGACCGTTTGTAGTTCGGGGTGCAGGAGGGACAGGGGTGAGTGGAGGGCATTTCTGCCGGGAACTCAGCTGAAGGAGCCACACGGGTGTCTGTCTCCTCTGTCGCCTCCCTGGCGGTGAGCGATTTCATAATCATTCTGAAAACAGGGTCCTAAAAAAGCAGGTGGGGGCTGATTCACTTCGCTCCTGCTGTCATTCAGTCTGATGAGAAAGTGCGGTGAGAAACAGAAATGCGGCCCAAGGTGAAAATCTCAGTTTCTGTTTTAAAATTTGGATTTTATCTCTAAACCCTAAAATATCTTAGTCTACCTTCCTCCCTGGTCTCCAAAGGACTCTCTTTCTGCCTTAAGCACATCCTATCTCTTTCCCTCCCCTCCCCCCTCTCCTCTCCCCTCCCTCTCCACTCCTCTCCTATCTTCTCCTGGGGCGGGGGGTGCGGGGTGGGGGCACGTCTCTGAAAATACATCTGACTTCCCAGCTTGCCCCCCAGGTGAGAACAAGACCCCGAGAACTCGGTGCCAGAAGCCAAGGCCACGTTTCCAAAAACAATCCGAGAAGCTGCTGAGTTTCCTTCTCAAGCAGTTTCCTGGCTGCAAGCCCTCAGGACACCCAGAGTATAGGAATGACTCACTAACACCGCAGGACTGAGAAAACAAGCTTGAGTTCCCCAGATCTCAACGGTCAGCCCAGGATCTAACAAGAATTGGCATTTTCTTTCAGGTGCAAAGAACTGGATTCGGGAGAGGGAAGGGACTCAGGAAAACGAACCAACCTTGGAACTCAGTTCTTGGATAAGACATTTCTCAGCGGGCCTCACGCCAGACTTACAGTTATGATGCAAGTGGGCATCGTGGTTTGGGTCTTACTTTTCCATCTGCGCACTTTGTGCCTGCGAGCACGAGCCCCGGGTCCGGCACGTCATCGCCCAAGTACACGTGGGTCCCGCGGCACAGAATCCGGCCTCCCTCCTGCAGTGGGATATTCGTTTCTATGGAAACGGCATTGGTACCAATGACGGGCCGGCTGGCACCTCCTTGACACTGGATTTTTCCACATTTGGCGTCTCTGGAAGGGCAAGAACAGACAGTGCCCCAACAAGAGGGGGAGCTGGAACCAGCCGTCCGCCACATGGGACGCTCTGAGCGACGGCGGTGAGGACACAGATCCCTACCTCATCTCACACCTGGCGAAGGAGCTCTTGGAGTCTTTGCCACAGTTGCCGTAAGGGTCCCCTGCAGAGTTGACTCTCTCAAAGCAGATCCCGGGGGCAGGTTTAGCACCTGAAACAAGGGCAAAGCAGCACCGTCACCGCCTGCCAGTGGCTTTGGTGTTTTTCTGTGAACGGTGTTGGGTTGTGGGTTCCGGGGAGGAGTGTGTCCAGAGGGCTGGCACCTGGTGTCCCAGCTGACTGCCGACAGGAGCTGGCCGGTGGCAGCCCAGCCTCCTCTCTTGGCTCAGCTCCTGGCCAAGCATGCTTTTCATAGCTCAGGGGACAAGGCCCGGCTGGGGGGCTGGGCCCAACGCAGACAGAAAGGGGGTGGCTGGCTGAAAAAGGGGGTGACTGGTTCTACTTCACCATATCCCACACGGTTCCGGTGAGAAAATGCAAGCTCTACCAGGTTCCAAAGAGCAGTGAGGACTGACGTGGGCAAGCCGTGAGAGAGAGAGAGAGAGAGCAAATGAGGGTGTGGCCACCTCACACCATGCGTTCAGTCCCCTGAAGCTCCCTGTGTTTGCAGGGCAGAGATTCCTGGGAGGCCACGGAGACTCGAACCCCGACAGTCATTTTGCCCCATGTGACAGTGCCCATAGACAGGGACACGGGAGACAGAGAGCTCAGGAAACAGCCACTTTCAGCACATCTGCAGGCCAGTGACAGAGAGAGCAGATGATCGGTTTGCGACGCAGAAACTTTGGAGGGCTCTCAAACCCCATGCGTAGTGCTCTCAGTTGACGACCACATGAGAAATTCAGGAAAACATTCCACATTCATCAGCGCAAACCTGGCCCTGCGGTGTGACCTGGGCCCTGCCTTCTCTCCCACAGGGCTGTCTGTCTGGGCGCTTCCTGTCACTTCACTTCCGACTGCCAGGGTGCCACTCCCAGCTCTGGGGAGCCTCCTCTCACCTTCCAACGCGACTGTTGACTCTTTAGGACAGAGACCTACTGAAGGGCTAGGCCCCGCCTCCCAGGAAACAGAAGGTGCTCTTATGACTAAAAGCGTCCATCTTTCTCCAGCCTGTACCCGATCCCTCCTCACCAGCCACCAGCAGACTCCATCGGCATCTCATTAAAACAAAGAAGCAAACAGATAAATCGAACCAAACCGAACCCTTGCAACAGCCGAGATCAGTAATGGGCTCAGCCACTGACACCTGCCACCCCGGTCTCCAACGCGTTTCAGAGAGGCCCTCCATCTCCTTTTTAAGGCGTTTCCTCAAACCGGACACGTTTCGTGGACAGAGGCAAGGCCTCGGCTCCTCGGCTGCACACCCCCTTCACTGTCCCCTCTTTGCACGCCGGTGGCTTCGGCACCGACCTGCTCGGCTTCCGCCTCTGGTGGGTCTGTTCCCTCCACGTTCAGCCCTCTTATTCTTTTACATCTACTCTCTGGAGGAGGGCAGGCCGGGGAGGGTGAGCCTCCAGGTGGAGCCTGCACTTTGTACTTCATTGCATCCTGTTTGATGACGTTTTGATCGAAGTGCCCGGACTCAATCGATCAAAGCGGTTTGAAAAAACTGGCATCTAGAACACCAGTAACTCGAGGGTGGTTTGTGTATCTGCAAGGACCCTGTGTATTTATTGCTTGTCTGCCTGGCTTTGCCTCCCCTTCTCCCCTCCCTCCCTCCTTTCCTCCCTTCCTTCCTTCCTCTCTTCCTCCCTCCCTCCCTTCCTTTCTTTCTTTCCTCCCTCCCTCCCTCCCAGGCTCTTGTCACATTGCAGACTTCCATCACACACACAGACTTTTCTGGCACTTCCTATCCGCCAGGCTGGGGATATAGCGGTGGACAATTTGGACAAACGTCCTTCTTGCTTTAGAATTGCAAGAAGAAACAGAAAACACACAGGTGGGGTCGTTCCTCTGCGGCGACGGAGCGGTGGGAGTGCTGTGAAGAGAGCTCCAGAGTCAGCCGCAGGGCTGCTGTTTTAGACAGGCTGTCAGGGAAAGCCCTCGGGGCCTGACAGTTTTCCTCAGCACTCTGAAACTGCTGCTGTTTTTATTGGGGGGTGGTGGTGAGTGGCAGGAGGTGGAGAGGATGGAGCAGAACTCTGTTTACAAAGCTCGCTCTCGCCCAGGGGCCTGGCGTTTTTTACCCTGGAGTCTCCAAGCTGGGACGGGAGGTCTTACGTGAGTGTTTAAAGGCCAAGGAGTGGGAAATGCACAGGACGCCCTTTAGAAACGCGTGCGTGCAAGCAGTCGTGACTCGATCCTGATCGCTATACGTCCTGCAGCGCCAGCTCCAATTCCAGGCTTCAGGGCTGAGCCAGGCAGGCTTCCAGGCCACCTCCTGGGGCCAGCGAGCTCCCAGCAAGAGGCCGGGCACTGCTCAGCTCAGCACCACCTCTCCCAGGCCCGTCCCAGGGGACAGAGGCTGTGCAGTGGGAGGGTGTCCACTGGTGGTTTGGCGCATCAGGAGCTTGTGAAAATGAACTGCAGCCTAGGAGACCTGGGGTTGCTCCAGTGTTTATTTCATTGGACACTTCTCCCGTGTCCGCCTTTCTAGGAACAAAACCCTTTTTCTTATGGGAAATCCATTTGATATGGCTTGGGTGGGGCTCCCTCTCCCTCCCCCATGCCAAAAGGATGAGCGTAAGATTCAAGTCTGGGGCCCCAGGGGGCTCGTGCTGCAGGTCATGGTGGGTGGTCAATGCCGGCGCAGGGCTGCAGGCTGCCCATCGGTGTCTTCACTGCTGGAGCCGGCTGGGTGAGGTCCTGGGCTGCTGTGCCCCTTGACACTCTGTCCTTCGGGCCTTCCAACATCACCGTCTTCCCCGGAGGCCAGGGTCAGCCCCGCTTCCCTCGTCTCCCCTTCTCATCTAGATGCTTGCTTTTGCCTCCTGTGACGTCTGGAGGACAGGGATGGTGCCTCCGGCCTGAGCAGAGGAGGTGCGTGCCAAGGGTGAGTGGAAAGCCACTGGAAAAGCCATCGTCCTCCCCAGAGGAAGCCACCCGTGACTTCTGTGGAGCAAAGCATCCTGGTTTGTGTCGCCTGTGACTCGGATTTTCACGTAGTCGTTCACGCCGGCTGAAGCGTTACTGTGCCGACTGCGAGGAAAGAAGATGCAAGGTCATGAAAAGGGAGACACTTTACTTGCTGCAAAGAGCAACATTCTCTCCAAGTTTATGCAAAGTAGGAAACTTTTTAAGCAGGAAATCCTCTTTCTGGGGGCTCAGTGCCGACCTTGGGAGTGGAGACAGCTCTGCTTGAAAGATAACGTCAGCACAGGGAATGGACGTGAAGACACAAACCCAGAGAAAAACTCGTGAGTGCCCGCGTGTCCAGAATCTGCTGATGCCAGTTAGGATAGAGGACTGGGTTCCCGGCAGGGCCCTTCCTGTGGCTTTGGAGTGTTAGGGGACGCCTGGCAGTTACTTGGAGACAGACTGGTCCATCTTTGATAAGGTGCAGGCCTCACCTCGGGCCGCTGGGGGGAGTGGTGGTCGAGCAGGTGAGGCACCCCCGCACTGGGCATGGCCAGTCACTGCGGCTCCCAGGACCAGGCCCTCCTGGGGCTTCAGGCTGCTCAGGCGGGGTCCCAGGTGAGCAGCATCCCAGGTGAGCTCCTCGGATGAGGACGAAGTCCTGGTGGAGTGGGTTCTTCTGCATGTCGTCCAGGTGCAGGTAGAAGCTACTTAAGGTTAAATCACGGGGACAGGTTCGTCCTAACCATGCAGAGCCTGAATGGGGATGCGAACCTGCGAATGTCCGACTGCACCCCGCACCCCAGCTTCCGCCAGCCCTTGGTGTCCCAACGCACTTCCAGCACTCTGTGGGGATTGGGGGGTGGGTACTGGCACTCACCGTGCCAGGACAGCGAGTTCGAAATGAAAGTGTGTTTCGACACAACGGTCCAGCGCCCCCCATTTGCTGGCACCGCTTATTTGGGCGATTCAGCCGGCAGAGACAGTCACACGCACGCTGAGCACTGAGAGGGTGCGTCTTAAGAGGACGAATCCGTGCTTTGGACAATGCTAACTGGTATTTGGAAAATGGTACTTGAGATTCTTGTTGGATTGCGTGAACACATTCTGGAGTAGGAGTACAGCACCGTGGACCCGTGCAGGTGGTGGCAGCCAGCTGGGAACCCTGCTACTTGTATCTGGCTGGGAACTCTGTTACCTCTTCCAGTCGGGGGATGGCAAATAAAGCCGTACAGTTTCGTTACCTCAGTTGCCCCCAAAGTAGGAGCAGCAGCGAGCTCGACATCTGTTTTCTTTTAAAGTTCAAACTTCCTATAAAAGGAATATGCACAATAAACTAAACTAAAAAAAGAAGAAAGTGTAAATGACTTCCATCCTCTCGTACGCTGTTATAAAGCCCTGATTTGGGTTCTGCATCGATGCACTTTCAAACGTCTGTCTTCACACTTTCCCGGAGAGGCCTCACGTCTACTTCTTGAAAAAGAAATGACACTTTAAAAAATATATATTTTATTGATTACACTATTACAGTCGGCCCATTTTTCCCCCTTTGCCCCCCTCCACCCTGTACCCCCATTCCCTCCGGCAATCCCCCCCTTAGTTCATGTTCACGGGTCATGCACACACCATATTTTGTCATGTATAATGTGTCCTTCTTTGCCCAAATTTCTGAGAGAAAGATAAGGATGCACATTATACATGGGTATAATGCTTATATACCATGGGTATAAAATAATCTTGTGTATGTGCACAAAAACATGGGTGCCCATTGTATAGGGGAGCACATTACACATGGCAAAATACGATAAGTTCCTTATCTACTCCATTTCCTATACTGTTCTTAACACCCTCGTCTGTCCTGGACCTACCAATTTGTACTTCTTAATCCCTGCGCCTTTTCCCCATTCTCCTCCTTCCCCCTTCCAGCTGATAACCCTCCAAATGGTCTCCATATCTATGATTCTGTTTCTGTTCTGATTGTTTCCTTAGTTTGTCTTTTAGATTCAATTGTTGATAGTTGTGAATGTATTGCCATTTTAATGTGCATAGTTTTGATCTTCTTTTTCTTAAATAAGTCCCTTTAACATTTCATATAATAAGGGCTGGGTGATGATGAACTCCTTTAGTTTTACCTTGTCTGAGAAGCACTTTATCTGCCCTTCAATTCTAAATGATAGCTTTGCTGCATAGAGTAATCTAGGTTGTAGGTCCTCGCTTTTTATCATTTTGGATACTTTTTGCCAGTCCCTTCTAGCCTACAAAGTTTCTTTTGAGAAATCAGCTGATGGTCTTATAGGAACTCCTTTGTAGGTAATTGTCTCCTTTTCTCTTGCTGCTTTTAAGGTTCTCTGTCTTTTGTCATTTTAATTATAATGTGTCATGGTGTGGTCCTCTTTGGGTCCAACTTGTTTGGGACTCTCTATGCTTCCTGGACTTGCATGTCTATTTCCCTCACCAAATTATGGAATTTTTCTTTCATTATCTTTTCAAATATATATTTTATGGTTTTCAATTTCTTGCTCTTTCTCTTCTCCTCCTGACACCCCTATGATTAAGATGTTGGTATGTTTGAAGTCCCAGAGGTTCCTTAGCCTATCCTTGTTTTTTTTTTTTTTTTTTTTTTTTGGATTTTTTCTTCCTGCTTTTCTGATGGAATGTTTCTTTTCTTCCTTATGTTCCAAATCATTGATTTGATTCTTGGCTTCATCTACTCCACTCTTGGTTCCCTGTAAATTTTTCTTTATTTCACTTGATGTAACCTTCATTTCTGCCTGGGTCTTTTTTATGCTGTTGAAGTACCCGGTGAGTTCTGTGAGCATCCAAATAACCAGTGTTTTGAACTCTGCCTCTGATAGGTTGCTTACCTCCATTTGGTTTAGTTCTTTTTCTGGAGTTCTTGTTCTGTTCTTTAATTTGGGCCATATTTCTTTGTCTCCCCACTGTGGCAGCCTCCCTGTGTTTGTGTCTGTGTCTGTGTATTAGGTAAAGCGGCTTTGACGCCCTGTCTTGGCAGCATGGCCTATTGTAGAAAAGTGCGCCTGTAAATGGAATGGGGAGGAGTCTTAAGTAATTGGCAGGGCAACCTGTGTGAACCAGGTTGATGAAGTCTTGGATATGGTGTGGCTGCTCTGGGGCTCTGTGTGGGGGAGGGCCCAGAAAGGGGACAGTGCCACTGCTTGGCCTCTGGAGTTTTGTCCGGGAGCAAGCTGTACCCTGGCACCGGCCCTGATGTCAGACACTTCAGTTTCTCCCTGTACCGGTGCCCTTCCAGCTCCTGCCCCCTGGTGCTGGAGCCCAGAGGGAGTGAGTCTGTGTGAGTCCTACGTCCACTGTGGGCCCTTTAAGAGGAGACTCCTGAGAATCCCACGGTTTCTTCTGTTGCCCCAACCCCCATAGGTTTTTACAGCCAGAAGTTATGGGGCCTTATCTTCCTGGCACTGGAACCCTGGGCTTGGGGGTATGGTGTGGGGCTGGGATCCCTCACTCCCGAGGTATCCCTCCTGATTTTTATCCACCACACGTGGGTGTGGGATAGCCTGTTCTGTGTGTCTGCCCCTCCTACCCATCTGGATGAATGTATCTTCTTTAATTCCTTGATTGTTGGACTTCCACACAGCTCGATTTTCTGATGATAGTAGGTGATACTTGTTTTGTAGTCCAGTTGTAATTTTTGCTCTGGTTGTGCAAGGAGGTGAACCGTGTTCACCTACGTCCCCATCTTGACCGGAAGTCTCAAAAATGACACGTTTTCTTTCTGCTGCTATATTACGTCAATTTACAGCCGTTGAATTCTTAATGATGGAATACTTAGATGTTTTGCCATTATCAAAAGATGAAATTTGACTTTCAGAGGGAATTTTGACATCCTACTGTATTTTATAACTATACAGGAAGTGCTAGATTTTAATTACCAGTTTTATCTTCAGAGTGATACAACTTACATTTGTAATCATAGTTTGGAAGTCTTTGAGAGAGACAGGATGACATCCTGAATTGGGTGCACACTCTGCTTGATTTGATCCTGCCTTAAAATGACTCCATTATGCAAATGAACTTCTCCAGTTCAGTCAAATCAGCTCCTTCCCCCCGGTCACTAACCGCGCTAACCCCCACCCCTCACACCCACAGCCACAGGCAGCTTGTAAAGAACTGAACGCCGTCTCAGTCTCTCCGTGTTTCTCTCTCTCTTCCTCTTCCCCAGAGTGACCTCTGCACTCATCAGAAAATGCAGTCCAAATGAACAATCATTTCCTTCTCAAACAGAGGCACTTTTCTGACTCCTAAACAAGACTCTTGGAAAACTTTGTTTCCATCTGCAGCCATCATCATTGAAGGGGAGGAGTGAAAATGTTGCCCTGGGTGTCTCATAGGAAACCAAACTCATTTAAACCAGTCAAGCAGCCCTAGCTGGGTAGCTCAGTTGGTTAGAGCGTCCTCCTGATACACTGAGGTTGTGGGTTCGATCCCTGGTCAGGGCACATACAAAAGTCAACCAATGAATGCATCAATAAGTGGAACAGTGAAAATTGATGTTTCTCTTTCTCAAATCAATAAAAAAAAATCAACCAGCCTTGCAGATAAACACTGACTATTTTCCTCCATAAAAAACTGCCTGGCTAGCCTGGCTAGCTTCCATTGCACGTCAGGTGGCACTAGATTCTGGCGCAGGATAAAAGAGACAAAGAGAGTGTATCCCAGGCCTGCCGCGGCTGTCCCCACGCAGTTATCCGTAAGATGAGCGTCCACGTGATGTTCCAGTGACCATGCTGGTAGCTCGGATAAGCAACGTTGGCAACGGCCAAAGTTCTGCCTTCGGAAAACTCCCCCTCGGTATTGCAGAAGGAATGGAGGTCAGGCTGCACCGACAGGAGCGCCCTGCGGCTATTAAGACTGAGCTGGACAAAATCAGCTCGCTAGACGTCACAGCTTGAGCATGTACGTGTTTGACGTCAAGACACAAAGTCTTGAGATACAAGATTTGTGGGAGAAAAATCAGTGAGGGAAAAAAAGCCATTAAGTTCCTGGCCAGTAAGACCAACAACGACAATAATAATTTGAAAAACACACAAATGACCCCCAAACTCCAAAGATATTCTAAAAGTGTGTTACTTCGCCAGATAGGAGGTATAGGGCATATGTTTTGAATTTTCATCCTTTTATTTGTAGAAAGATTTGGAAGCAGGACTATTTTATTGAAGTGTCATGCTGGGTCGAGACACACCCATTTCACGAGGGAATGGTGAGCTGCAGGAAGGGCTTCGTCCGGCCAGTGCTTGGATGGCCGGAGCTGGAGAGTGAGCAACTGACTTCCCGAGTGGAACCGGAGAGCCCTGGGTGAGTCAGAACTTGGCCCCGTGACCTGGGGGCAAACAGCTGGGCCAGCTCAGCAAGAACTAAAGGACTCCTGGAGCTGAGAGCATTTGCTAATGCACAGGGAATGAGATGTTGCAAACGCATCCCTGATGATAAGTTTCCCGTTTCTGAGCCCTGAAAGCACACGCAAGCCGACCGCTGTCACGCAGCGTTCTAGGGCTCTTGGCCAGCACGTTCAGCTGGCAAGGGGCCCGGGTGGGGACACTCCCTCCGCCCCCCGCAAGCGTGCAGGGACTGTGGGAAGTCTGTCACCCTGGCGGAACCAGGGCTCTTGAGTCAGCACCCTGCAGCAGCAGCACAGCACGGGCATTTCGCAGATGAGGGCGTGGGTGGGGGTGATGGGTGAGGCCACGGCTCTCCGGGCCGCAGCCCAAGCTCCAGAGAAGCAGAACCGCCGGCACTTCCCTGGCACGGCCCCGAGGTTCATGTGTGTGCCCCGATCCCAGCAACTCGTGTGCAGGAAATAGCCTCCCTCGCCACCCAGGCAAATGACAACTCCAGGGCAACCTCATCTACGACGCCTACCTGGTTGGTTGCGGCCCCATCCCCCACCCTATTGCAGCCTCACTATAGCCCCGGGCCTTGAGGGTCTTGCTTGCTCCTCTGTGAGCTTCCCACAGACACGGTCCCGTCTGATTTATAGAGTTTCAATGTCGCATGTGCCAGGCACCAGGCACCCAGCAACCAGTGAAGGTGACAGATTACACAAAAGAGATAGCAGGCTATGTCAGAGGATAGCAACATGCCCAAGGGGCTGGCATGTCACCATCCCCACTGCTCGATGAGGCACTACAAGGCCGAGTGGTCTGCTGAAGGTCCCCCTGCCAGGAAGAGGTCTGTTCGAGGCCTGTGGGAGGCAGAAAACCGGGCCCCAAAGAGGCCCCCCGTGCTGATTCTCGGAGCCTTACGTGGCCAGAGGGACTCTGAGATGTGGCGAGCGGAAGGCTCTTCCTCGGTGATCTGGGCAGATCCCCTGTAACCACAGGGTCCTTCTGCGAGAGAGACAGGAGGGTCAGGGTTGGAGAAGGACAGGTGACTGCAGAAGCAGAGGTCAGAGAGCGACAGAGGTTTGAAGACACTGCGCTGCTGGCCCGGAGGATGAAGGAAGAGAGCAGCAGCCAAGGAGCCCCTGCTTGTTGGAGAAGGACCTGGGTTCACCCCCAGAGCCTCCCAGGGGAACCTGCCCCGCCTGCATCTGACGTCAGGACTCCGACCCCCAGAACTAGAAGGTGGTGAGTGCGTATTGTCGCAAGCTACTAAGTACTTTATGGTACTTGTTCAGGCAGCCAGAGGAAACCCACACAGGGCCCTGGAACTGGACAGTGAAGTGGCCATGCTGGTACAGAAGGACAGGGCTACCTGCCCTTGCAAAGGTGGCCGTCAAGGTCCTGAAGGCCACGGCTGGTCCTGAGAACGCCTCCGGGGTGATTTGCTAAGTGCAGAGAAGGGGTTGGTGACATAGACTGAAGTCACGAACCTGAGGTGGCTCAAGTCTGGTCCACATACCTGTTGTTTCAGGAACTCTGAGCATCCCCGATGCCACGCATGTTTAGTCTGCGTGCCGTGATGCCCTCTGGCGAGCCCAGCACCGCCCAGGTGAGGCCTCCTCGGTCACTGGGGCCAGGGTGGGGCAGGGGAGCGGGGCCAGGGGCTCCAGGGATGGCAGCATGGGGCCCCAGGCTGCCAGGCCTCTGACTCCACCCTTGGCCACGAGGACGGTACAAGTTCAAAGCAGGTAACTTCCTACCACTCTCCCTTTTGGAAAGCTCGGTTCGTGAGTCAGATTGTTAGTGTGTCCGCCTGTCTGTCTCTGTCTCCAGTCGGGGAGTTTGAGAAGGATAATCCGATGAGACAATAAATACCAGGCTTGGTCACCAGGAATCAGAGGTGCCTGGCCGGCTGAGTCATACCATGGTGGGGGCTCAGAGAGAGCTGCGGGCTCCGTCTGAACTCATGTTGGACTTGGGGCCAGATGTTGTAATACAGCAGGGCACCAAAGCCACGTTTCACCCTGAGGGCTCCGGCCACAGGATGCTCCCTGGAAGGGGGCACTGATATACCCCCTGTGACTCAAGAACCAGAGATTGCTGGGTCTGGAGGGAGGCTGGGAAGGGACGGTCACCAGGGGCGCTTTATGCCACAAAGACTCGGCCTGCAGCAGTAGCCACTGCCCCAAGGTGACCTCACTTGGCTGAAAGGTGTCTAAAGTCTCTCACCCATTCAGAAGCCATACAGCCATCTGGCACGTGCATAGTGAGTACCTACTTTGTGCTTGTCATTGCAAAGAATTCACCTAGCTTGAGACTGCAAGAAGATCCCACCCTTGCCTGGGGGTCCTCGAAGCCCAGTGGGCAAGTGGGCCAGGACTGGGGCCTGGCCGGGGCCAGAGATGGAACACTGAGGTCCCAGGCACTGCAGGGCCCCTCTTTGCCTCTGCCCAGTGCACCCATAAAGCCTGAGGTTCATGGGAAGACCTGGGTGTGGGAAGGCAGGGCTGCATTAGCGCCAGATTGCTGTGCCCCTCAGAAAGTTCAAGTGCAGAGACGCATGTCTGGCTGGTGTGAGGAGGGGCTCCACGCCAGGACCCAGCCCGGGACACATCTCCTTGTTCTCCTTGCTTGGGTCATTGCTTTCACACCCATTTCCTCCCCAAGGGTTGCTGTTTAGTCATCATTTTCTACCCTGGTTTGCTCTCCACGTCACTCCTAAAATCAAAACCTCACCACAAAGTCGGACAGAAGTCCATATTGGGTTTCTCTCCCCTCACTAGCCAGGGCAGGAGCTCGCCTGGCTCTCTGCCTGGCTCACCACAGTGGCCTTGTCGCCGCCGGGCTCTCTGACCAGAGCTGAGGTCACCCCTGCAGCCAGTGGGAGGAAAGAGAAGACAGATAAGACCGGGTGGGGCCTGCAAGCTTGGGAGATGCTCGGCACGGGCCTGAGGCGGGCAGCACATCACGGGACATGAGCCCACTGGCCTGGGCTGCCCTCTGAGCCCGGGACCTCCGGGCCCAGAAGGAGGGGCCACACACAAGAGACACACACAGGGGACCAATTCTTCCCCCTTTCACACCCATGTGGGCTTTAGGTCACAACCGTCTGTGTTCAAGCCCAGCCTCACGACCTGGGGAAACTGACTTCCGGCCTCTGAGTCTGAGCTTCACCTTCTGAAAACTGTAATCATTGTCCCTACCTCCAGGGTCCCTGGGGGGTTAGAAGGGACAAGGTGTACCGAGCTCCCAGCCCAGACTTGCCCACACCAGAAGCAGTAAACTGACTGCCTCTAACCGACCCAGCCACCGTCTGCTGGTGCTTTCTCTGGAACACCCCGCACCTGACACTTTGCCTTCAGAACCACGAGGGCACTCGAGGGCCTCAAACTCCGGTGTCCATGTTCTTCCTCCAAGCCCTGGTGTCCAGTCTCCTGTCCCCATGGTCTCTTCCATGTGCTGCCCATTTGGAGGCTGGCTGCCCACTCCCCACCCTTCCTGGTCACAGACGACTCGTGTGCCAGGTCTGCGCAGGGCCGTCCCAGCGCTGCCCTGGCCCCTCTGGTGGCAGTGACTTCCTGGGGTGCCCACCCTCGGCCCTTGGCGGGGGTCCTCGTCCAGGCACTAGGAAGCACGTACCGAAGCACACCATTGGAGTGGTGGTGAGAAGTGCTGCCTGCCCATCCGTCTGTCCGACCACCTGTTAAGCTACCTGAGAGCAGGGGTCATGGCTGAGTGGTCCCTGTCACCCATGGGCACACAGTAGGTGCTCCCAAGTCTCTCACTGGGTAGCGCTGAGCTCCTCAGGGCTGGCTCCGGGTTGTGTCCAGTGCCCAGAAGTCCCCAGCCCAACCAGGGAGCCAACCCCGCGGCGGACAGTGCGCCCCACCCTGCCGAGCGGCAGGCACCACGTACCTGGTCCCCAGAGCGCAGCGCACTGCTGCTCGTGGGTCTGGCAGATGCCGTTGTAGCAGTAGCCGTCCATGCCCTGGCACGGGTGCCCGTCGTGCAGGTACACATTGGCCGGGCAGTGGGGGCTGGCCCCCGAGCAGAACTCCGGCAGGTCGCAGGAGTTGCTCGGCCCCCTGCACGCCGTCCCTGCGGGTTTCAGCTGTGGGGAGAGGGCGTTAACAGCACGCGCTCTGCGGGAAGGCGGCGCCCATCCCCGCAGTGCTCCTGGGGCGGACCAAGCCACCATTCTCCCACGTCCCACAAAGGGTCACGCCAGTCCCCTTAGAGCAGAGGGAGCCACTGAGGAAACAGGCTTGCTCTGGTGAAAACGGCCGTACCGCTACGAGGGGGACCTCAGGCGCAGCCTCGTTTTAGCCTCCTGCACCTTAGGGTTGTCTCATGGGCAGATGAGCTGGTTGCTGGCACCTGCCACTTGGGGGCCAGGGAGGGAAGGGAGCATTGCCTGATTTTTAAGAAGATCTCCAGTCACCAATGCCATTGCATGTTTTAAGGAGAGGTTGGCACTTACGGCATTAGCATTTGTGGGCAAGTTGACAAAAATAATTCCAAGGGCACAACCCTAAAAGTTACTCTATGTTGTCCTCAGCTCACAGAGCTGGAAACCTGGCAGGACGGCTTCATGGGGCGAGGTGCAGAAGACACGAAGCAGGGGAGGTACGGGATGTTAGGGACCACCCGGCCAACACCTCGTGGCTTGTCTGAGGCTGCTTGGTGTGACCTCTCCACCCCAGCCGCGTACAGGCATCTCCTGCCACCAGCTGCCACAAGCTGGGGGGTGCCACCAGCTCTCACGGTCCCGTTAGTGAATCACAAGTAGGAAGCGGGTAAAGGGTGTTCTAAGCAGAAAGTAAAATGCTTTCTTGCACTTCTGAGCCCCTGGGCTGTCAGAGGGAGGTTCCTGCAAGCAGGACGCCGAGATCCATTGCTTCATTAAAGAGAAATAAAATCCTGCCTCTGAATCAAAAGCCCAGGCCTCTGCGTCAGATCTCAGCTCTGAATGAGGAGGCAGACAATGGGACTGCCAGAACAAATGCAGCAATGGCAGTGGAAATGGCAAGGGCGTGAAACCGCCACGCTGGGCTGGGCCGGGGGCACCTTCCGTTAGGAGGCCATCGAGATCAGGGTGTTCACACGTGAACCCCGGGACAGCCTGCAGGGCTCCTCAGCCCAGTGGTAGGATGTTCTCGGGATCCAGCCGAGGGAGCGGGCGTGAGGCGGAGTGATGGGAGTGGGGACTTGTTCTCACGTCCTCCTCTGGTACTGGTGACAGGGCGGCACGTGCCTCCAACAGCACGGCTGGAGCTGAGTGTTTCGGTCCAATTACTTTTCAGCTCATGGATAACTGATCACAGATGACTTAGCATAAAAAGGTGCCTTTCACATGGACATCGGAAGATGCTAAAAACAGCAGGTGATCCTACCAACTCCAGTGAGGGGATCCCGCTTCCGCAGCGGGGGGTGCCGGGAAGGGGTCCTGCCCTACCGCTTGCCGGGTCAAACTGCCTGGACCTGCGGGCGGCCTTGGGGCCGGGAGACCTCACCTGGCAGTCTTCGCAGCACAGCCCATGTGCACAGACGGCGTCCGGCTTCAGGGTGCAGGTGGTGGCATTGCAGCAGAGACTCGTGCACTCCTGGGGAGGGAAGGGGGTTCGTTGGACAGGGTCGTAGGGAGCAACCGTCAAGGAAAGCAAACGTCCTGCAGAGACTTAAAAAGGAAGAAAGAAACAGGCAGCCCAGCTCTTGAGCCGAGGACTGAGGATTATCTTCGTCTGTAAGAAAGCAAAGCCCCGTGAGTGTTTATGGACCGAGTCGGGGTGTGGGGCCCTGGACAGAGCTAGCAGCACTCGGGTGCCGGCTGTGAAGGGGTGGGGGAGCCCGGGCAGGAGGGCTGGTGAGGCAGCCTGTTCGGGGCAGCTGCAGCTGAGGCTCCGGAGGGAAGAGGGGTCTCCCGTTCCTGGGGGTCTTATGGCCGGGGACTGCATCGGGATCACTAGCACGCTGTGCACCTAAGTTATTGGAAAATAGACAGAGATGCAGGCAAACGTGACTCTTCCAAGGCAACTGTCTCAGTCTGGAGCTCCCTGGCAGGAAATGAAGTCAAATCAGCAGTGTTTGAACCTCCGTTCCTTGTTGTCCAACCCAATGCTGTGGAGGAAACTCTCACTGAGCCAGGCTGGGCTGTTGAACCTGACCTGACTCCTTGGGTCAGAAACGCACATGGGAGTAACCGAGAGGCAGGGAGGAGGTCTGTGGGCCATCCATTGCCAAGGGATTTAAACCCAGAGGCCAAATATGAGATGCATTGTCCTCTCTGAAATAAAAGTGAGAGAGGAAATGAACTCCTTCGTTTGCCCTGCGTCACAAGTACCCACTGGGTTTCTAACAACAAGAAACGAGAGTCTTGTGGTTAGCCCCCGACAAAAGGTTCAGACGCATTTACCTGGTGTCTTTATGAAGTTGTGGCACGGCAGACTCTCCAATAACTTGGAGCTTAGGCATTTTAGAAAAAAACAAATTATTAAAAGAAGTAACAGCTCATAGAGTCTTTAGTATTAATTTATCAGTGTTCTTTAATGTTATTTAATATATGGTGTATGCTAAAGAAATTATACACTGTTGGCTACAATGAAGCCAATCCTGTACTATTTTAATAGTATAGTGTTTCACTCCTGAATCCATCTTGTGTGAATGAATTTACAATTAGTATCATCGCTGCAATTGATTAAGGTGTGTCGATGATCCAGAGGATTTATGGCTAATGCAGATATTTGAATCGAACCCTGTGTAAGACTATGGATTCCCCTCTTGTTGGGTGTTTGCCTTGTGCTCCTGTGATACGTACGCCCAAAGCCATTAGACTGTAAATGTGTTCAAGGACTTCAGGAACATCCGCAGTATGTGATGCGCAGTAAGATAACACTGCTAAGCAGAAGTCACGGCTGCCACTCTCACGACGGCGTGGGTTCTAACTCAGGGACCGACAACCCTGGGAAGCTCAGGAGCCTGTTTTTTCTCTTTAGAGTCCATCAGTTGCATTCCTGACCCGCACCACCAAATGTACCGCAACGTCGTCCTGTTCGTTAGGATCTCCACGGCTCCACGAAGGACACGTGACCCAAACTACAGATTTCCCAGTTCTAAGTGAAATCAGCCACCCTAAGACTGGGTCCTGAGGTCCTTTAAGAACTACCTCCCCACCCCCAACAAATCCCTGAATAATACAAGCTGCAGCTCCCATGGAAACGCAGCCAAGTAGAAGGGGTTCAACTTCAAAGGGGATGGATAATGGGAGAAGAGAACTAGATTTAAAAGCTATTTGCAAAGCTACTGGCATCCCGGTGACTTTCCACAAGGAGCTGAGGCTTATTCGCAGGGCCGTCAGCGGGAGAATGAGTGAGTTGTCATGTCCTTGTGGCTGATAGGAATCCAATGCCCCACACAGGAGGCTTTCCCCAGTCACATGCCGTTTGAATGACATGGACTCGGCTTCTGCAGTACTCTGCCGATCAGAAGAGACCAATTCTTCCTCTGCTGATGCATTTGTTATTCTAGGACTCAACAGAGACGTTCAGCAGAGCCAATGAACACCCAGGCTCTGAAGAAAGGAAGAATAACGGAGCCGTGGGAGAGCTGTCCGCAGACACCCCGACTGTCAGCCTGGAGCTGTGGGTCCTGTGTGGATGTGGAGTCCCCACTACCACACGCTGGAGCAAGAGAGTCACGCATCCCTCTGAAGGTGGGGGGGATGATTCCCGGGAGCAAGGGAGCCGAAGCTGGTTCCAGCGGGGGTGCTGATTGGTGGGATTGATGGGGATGATGGGGATGGTGGGGGTGCAGATTGGCGGGGGTGGTGGTAGCATTGTCGTTGGGATGAGGATGACGACCACGGTGGTGGCAACAGCAGAGTGGTTATGGTGGGAGGGGTGGTGGGGACAGACACGGAGGTGGAGACGGTAACAGTGCTAATGTTAACGGTGCTGATGGTGAGGGTGGCAGCGACGCTGGTGGTCCTGCTGGAATGTGGGGTGAGTGATGCTGATGCAGTCACCCCAAACCTGGCAGCTCGTGGCTCCATGAAGAGCTGGCCAAGTCATTTAGATCAGTGAACAATCAACCCCACGGCGTTCCAATCAAAGATGAACATTTTTAAGTCAGCATGGCCTCCCCTGAGAAATGTGGGTAACTTAAGCTAATTTTGTTTTTTGCTTTAGGTAATTAACAGTCTCCAAAGAGTTTCCCCTTTGCACACCCCACCCCAGACCAGTTTCGCGTGTTCTTCCACTGACCCTAGAGGTTCCTGTAACCCGGTGAGGAGGCCCGGTGCCTGCCCGGCATGCACTGTGAGCGAGACCAACCACCACTTTGATAAAACCACCCTCCAGCAACCCTCTCCCCAGCATCTACTTATTCATGCCCAACATTCTTGCTGAAATGGCCAGACTGCGACTGCGGCTGTTCCTGCGGGGACAGGAACCCTCCGCGACCTGCAGAAGGATGCAGTGAAGATCCCCCAAACTTGTTTGTTGGACTAAGACCGGAATTCGAGGCCTGTCCCTGAGTCTCAGCACAATGTTCCCCACTTGGAGTAGCTCTCCAAAACGCACCTTCCCAAGCCCCCCTTGAGCCCATCTGTGAACTGAGCCAAGCCCACCTTGACCTTGTCAGCCGGTCCGGCTCGCAGAAGCTCCTGGGCAGCGAGTCCCACATGTAGCCTCTGCGCAAACTCCTTGCTTTGATCCATTCTAAGCACAACCTCCCCCAAGCTTCCAGGGGGCACTTGTTTTACCGGGGCCTCCCCGTCTCCTGTCCTTCTCTTTCCCTCTCAAGATTATTCAGAGATTAAAAAGTGGCTGCTACCATTTTTATGCTGATTAACGTTACCTTGGACCCTATAGGAACAAGATGACTTCCCTACACTGGCTGGAGAATACGGTTGAATAAAGCCCTTTGCTGGATACAAATGTCCCCTGCTTTCGCTTATTGCTTCGGAAAGCTAATGAGCAGAGAGGCGGGGGGCCGGGAGCCTTGGGCCGGCATGTGGAGGCGGCTGTGGCAGCCACACGGGGTTTCAATTTGGGAGGAAGCGCTTGGTGAAAAATGAGTGCTGCTTATTCAAATTCCCCTCGTTCACATGCCACACAGAGAGAAAGAAATGGTGCCCATTAGCCATTAGAAGCCGGCAGGCACGGGCTTTCTCTTCTGTCAAACTCGAAGCTAAATGCTTTGCCATTGTTCTGGTGCTCACCTTGCCAAGAACACCATGTCCTTCAACAGAGAAGGTCCTTTGTCTTTTTAAGCCAGTGATATGACTTATTTTAAAATCTAAGAACAGTCAAAACTAAGAAAGCTACCTGGCTTGGGGGCTTCTCCTAGGTGCCCCTGAAGGACTTTGCTAGGCTCAGTCCAGCCAGCCCCACCATTGGGCCGTGTGAGTCCTCTGAGTTTCCCCCGCTTTGCTTGGACAAGCCCATAAGACAAAGCCTGGAAACGCCTCTTACCTCCGGCTCCCCGCAGTCACACTCCTCTCCTTCCTCAACGTAGCCGTTCCCACACTTCGGGCCCCCGAAAGCCTGCTTGACCTCCGGCAGGTTGAAAAGGCACATGCCCACGCCCTTCTCCAGGCTGGCCTCCAGGTCCTTCCTGCTGCAGCTGCTGAACACCATGGGGAAGGGGTACCTGTGCAGAGGAGCAGAGGGGTCAGTGGTCAGAGCCCGGCCTGGCTTTGTCCGCTTCCTGTGCTGCTGTGATTCTCAGGCCCCACCGGCGACTCCTGCCTGTGGGTCTGCTGCTGGCTCCACCGAGCAAAGGCTTCAACACGCGGTGTAGGATGAGGCAAACCAGGCACTGCTGGGTGCGCCCCAAGACCCCTCCCTGCACAGTGCCAGTGCCACTGACGAGGACTGCTTCATCCTAAAGGACATACTCTTCCAACAGCCCTCAAGCCAATTAGTGTAGACAGAGTCATGTCTACATTATTAACAGTCCCACGTGAGCAGACACCGTGGAACGCGAGTTCTTAGGACCTGTAGGTGGTAGTGTGGACACATACTGATGTCGTTGCTGGAAAGTGAAAAGAAGGAAGGAGGACAAAGGACTGTGCTTAACAGTTCCAGGGGTCCAGGGACACAACCCCGCTGTGGTCAGGGCCAGCCGATACTGGCCACAGTCTATGAAGGCCCATCCCTGTCTTCTCCAAGTACAGCGAGAAGAGAGAAGAGGGGCCAACGTGCAGGGCCTGCTCTTGCCTCAAAATACCAGGGATACAAAAGGATGAGGCTGAGTTGGCCACCTTCTCAGCAGAGTTCATGTTCTCTGTTCCATGGTCAGAGGGGCTGCCCCGCCCACTCGTATCTGGTTGGGTCGTGGGTTTGGCTCACAGACAGAGGTGGCAATGTGGGTCACTTCTGATCAAAGGCATTTAAGCGAATGTTCCTCTCTATATCAGCTGAGCTAGGGTGCTCCAAGGTCCTAGGACTCGGAGGAGCTGGCCCTGGTGCCTGGTCCTGACTGTGGGGAGGGAAGCCACCTGCGGCACAGAGCCCAGGAGGCTCATTCCGGAGGGAAACCGCTCTGTCGTGGTTAGCCCCTGGAAGTCAGGGCTTTGTTCCCTCAGTAGCTGAGTCCCCCTGTGTCACTCTGTTTTACAGATGCATTTTTGCATGACCTCAGGCAGCAGGGGTTAGGAAGGTCTTCTTACTCAGTGAGAAAGCAGGCCTGCTGACCAGTCACCCTGGCACCCTCTCCCTGTGCAGATGGTTACAGGATGACATTATAACTGGATCCCAATCAACTAGCCACCCCAGTGCGCACCGCCATTCCCCGAAGATGGCACACTCGCCACCATTTCACGGTTGAGTTTGGCAATTTTTTCAAGACCACTGCCGAGCCGGTAAAGTCGCACTGTCCACCCAAGAGTTCTCTCTCAATCTCAGCTTATTAGCTCTGGAGTATAACTCTAATCGACAGATACATTAATGAACGGAAGTCCTACTCTTGGATGCAAAAGGAAGAAACCACGAGTTATCTGCCTTGCTGTAACAAAGTTCCCTTTCAAATCTTTATAACTTCCCTCGGGAGACAGACTGTTTATTCCAGGTATTGAAATGCTATTCAATAGCTTCAGATGACGATCCACTGGAAAAACGGCCATTTTTTCGGTGCTCCATCACTCAGGTGATGGAGAAGAGGTCTTCTCTTGGCAGAGAAATGAGCCTGCCCGGGGCCAAGAGGGGACCTGCCTCCCCCTTGTGGGGGACTTTCCCTGGGACACAAGCTGCTCAGCGCCTGCCCTGGGAGACTAGACATCACTCCTACTCAATGATGTGCCCCCAGGCATTGTGATAAACTCTTATCAGTTCATTCTGGAAGGAAACTGATTTCCTGACTTTGTTAACAGCTAATTAGAAAAGACCTTAGGATGAGTTGTAAGCCTTGGGAAGGGTTTATGGTGAGAATAAGAGTCCCTGAGAGTGGCCTGGTGGAACAGCTAGCTGTCTGGATCACCTGCTTCCCCAGCCAGCGGAGGGTGGGCACAACCTGCACAGCCAGGGGGCTGAGACAGCTCCTGACAAGACCCCCCATGTCACCGTCTTCCAAAGGAACACACACATTCTAGACTTTGTGTGTGTATGTGTGTGTGTGTGGGGGGTGACATTAAAGAAAAGGCACAGAAACAAGATGGATGAGATCATTTTAGGTCCAGGACTGGCACTTCGGAGAGCTGGGAGAGGGGAGAGAGCTGCTCCTGGTTGGCACAGCATTCGTGTGTCTGCTCCGAATGTGGTCAGAATGACAGGAACTAAGAAGGCACATCATCATTACATTACCCAAGATTAAAGATAAGGAGGGAATCTTAAAAACAGCAAGAGAAAAGGACACAGTTACCTACAAAGGAGTTCCCATAAGACTGTCAGCTGATTTCTCAAGAGAGACCTTGCAGGCAAGAACGGGCTGGAAAGAAGTATTCCAAGTCATGAAAGGCAAGGACCTACATCCAAGATGACTCTCTCCAGCAAAGCTATCATTTAGAATGGAAGGGCAGATAAAGTGCTTCCCAGATAAGGTCAAGTTAAAGGAGTTTATCATCACCAAGCCCTTATTATATGAAATGTTAAAGGGATTTATCTAAGAAAAAGAAGATAAAAAATATGAACAGTAAAAACGACAGCAAACTTATAGTTATTGACAACCACACCTAAAACAAAAACAAAAGCAAACTAAGCAAACAACTAGAACAGGAACAGAACCACAGAAATGGAGATCACATGGAGGGTTATCAACAGGGGAGTGGGAGGGGGAGAGAGGGGGGAAATGTACAGGGAATATGTAGCATAAATGGTAGGTAGAAAATAGACAGGGGGAGGGTAAGAATAGTATAGGAAATGTAGAAGCCAAAGAACTTATATGTATGACCCATGGACATGAACTATAGGGGGGAATGTAGGAGGGAGAGGGTGGGCAGGATGGAGTGGAGTGAAGGGGGGGAAATGGGAAAAATGTAATAGCATAATCAATAAAATATATTTAAAAAAAAAGAATAGTATAGGAAATGTAGAAGCCAAAGAACTTATATGTATAACCCAAGGACATGACCTAAGATGGGGGAAGGATGGTGGGAGGAGGGTAGAGGGAAGACAGGAATAAAGGAGAGAAGAAAATGGAACAACTGTAATAGCATAATCAATGAAATATATTTAAAAAAAGAAGAAAAAAGAGAAAACCTCTAATGCTGCCTGCCACGACACCTGTGAGTAGTCCCACTTCCCCCCAATCTGGTCCCTTTCTGTCTTGCTCAGAGTGACCCCGGTGACGCCCCCGGGGAAGGCCACGCTCCCCCAAACATGCCTGCCTCCTCCGCGCACTGGCCGGTCAGCATTCCTACCATCTCCTCCTCTCCCATCACCTTAGAACTCCCTTTGGATGACAAGGTGGTGCTGCCCAGGGGCGTTTTATCCCAGGAGAGAGTCTGCTGATTCTGTCCTTCCACGATGGCTCCTCGGGGAAGCCAGGAGCCTATTTCACTCTGACGTGGGGTATTCCCGAACTCTTCCTGGGGATTGGGAGGAAGTCCGGCTTTAGGTGAAGACAGGCAAAGACTAATGTCCGTCATCATCTGATTGTTCTGCAAATATTTATCCAATACCTGTGACGTGCCAGGCACTGTTCTGGGGGAGGACGTACAAAGCACGCAACAGTCCAGGCTGTCACGGAGCCGGTTTCCAGTGGGGCAGACAGCGCTTTGCAAGAGAAGGGTGTGCATTGTGTTGGAAAGGGATGAGTGTCGAGGAGGAAACACAGGCAAGGCAGGAGGGTGTGTGGGAGGGTGGTCAGGGGAGACCTCACTTGGGGACGGCATCGGAGGCCCTCCCGGGAGCGATGGGGTTGGGGGACAAGCTGTGGGCACACCTGGAGGATGTTCCAGGCAGAGGGAAGAGCGGGCAGAGGTGTGCGGTCATGTGTGCTGGCCTCAGAATGCAGGCAGGCTCTTCTCTCACCTGCACGTCCAGAGAGGTGGCCTCTTCTGCAGAGAAGGCCACTTAGGCCGTGCTGATGGCCAGAAGATAGCCGAGGCTTATCATTCAATGGGGGAGGGAGTTTCCCTGCATGGACCAGGCGCTGAGTGTGTCAGGGGTATTTCTCCTAAGAACTCCAAACTCTCTATTATTTCCCCCTTTTTAAAAACCGAACTATTTTTTAAACATTAGTTTTTTAAGAAGTTTTTTTTAAAAATATTTTATTTATTTATTTTTAGAGAGAAGGGAAGGGAGGGAGAAAGAGGGAGAGAAACATCAGTGTGTAGTTGTCTCTCATATGCCCCTACTGGAGACTTGGCCTGCAACCCAGGCACGTGCCCTGACTGGGAATCAAACCAGCGACCCTTTGGTTCACAGGCCGGAGCTCAATCCACTGAGCCACACCAGCCAGGGGAAAAAACAAACTATTTTTGATGGACAAACAAGGGTCTCTTCTTCTGCTAAGATCCCCTAGCTGACTGGCATGTAGGAATGAGAGTATCTAAAAATTACATCTAACCCCGTGGTCCTCCCTCAATAAACAGAATTAGTCATCTTAAATAATTTCAAATCTCAAGAGACAAGGACATTCGATGGCGCCAGATATCAGGTTCCTCTAGTTACACTACAATCCCGATGTGCACATCTCTGAACCCCTCTCACATCCAAACAGTCTCTGGTTGCACAGGGTCCAGTGCCCGATACACGTCATCGAATATTGGCTTAAAAAGTCACAAATGGCCGTGGGTTTCCATGGGAAACATGCCAGCAGCCCCGATCAGGGCCGGAACCCACTCCCCGGTGGTGCCAGGACCCCGAGACAGGACCTGCCTGCACGATGACTGTGAGATCGGCCGCCCCTGCAAGACTGGTGTCAGGAGGATGCTGGCACGGCCACGCCCCTGCTTCTTAGGTACCGCCACCGCCCCTGAACGTTCGGTGGCAGCGAAATGAAACCTGTGGGCAGTAGGCTCACTGTTCCTTCCCTCAGTCATCCATCCACTCATTCACTCAAGGACTAGTTTTCAAGCTCTGAGGAGGATCCCAACATAGTTAAATACGGCCAGAGCTCTTTCCACTGTCCGCTCGCTGGGCCTTTGTCACAGGAACTTTTGGGCACGCCCACTCCCCACACTGCCTCTCCATCCATACTCATAAAATATAGAAATATATTTACATATACAAAAATATTTCATGCACGTTTATCAGACACATAATATAAAATCTATAAAATTATGTATAATTATAATGTATATGAATAAAGACATTTTATTAAAAACAAAACTGTCTATACTTATTAATAATTTCATAGCTATATACTTGCATGCTAGATATTGTTTGGATAGCAATTTTTTGAGAGCCTGCTTTAAGCTGCACGCTCTGTTGGGCAAACTTTCTCCTAGCAATGTGTTTTGTCTGGTTTTTACTCATGTCCAACAATCCAGTGAGACAGGAGTGATGATGTCCATTTACCAGTGAGGAGAAGAGACTGGACTGAGTTCACAGTTAGGTGATGGCGGAGACTGGGTTAGCGTGCACCTCAGTTATTGAAAAACTGCACTTTCTCCCTCTTGGAAGTCAGTTCTGCACTGAGTCACCTGTTCGGAACTGCTGACACTGGAACGGTGACCCCTGACCCCTGACGGATGGACCCTCCCACTTCCCAGCATGCTGGGACCGGAGGCTCTCAGTGCGGTCCCAGCATCAGCTTCGCCTGGTGACTTACTGGACATGCTGATGCTCAGGCCCCACCCAGACCTACTGGGTCAGAGAACCCAGGGGTGGGGCCCAGCAACCTGTATGTTAACAAGTTCTCTGGACGAACATCAAATCCATGATTTAAAAGCATAGTCTAGTGGCTTTTAGTACATTCACAATGGCGCATAACCACCACTGCATTCTAATTCCAGACCACCCTCCTGACTCCAAAAACCCACCCGCCCCACACCCAGGAGCAGTCACGCCTCCTTCTCCCCTCCCCCCCATCCCTGCCAATCGCTAACCTGCTGTCAGTCTCCCCGGGTTTGCTTCTCTGCACCTTTCATGTGAATGGAGTCACACAACATGTGACTCTCACATCTGGCTTCCCTCGTGTAGTGTAACGTTTTCGGGGCCCACCCATGTCGAGGCACGGGCTAGCACTCCGTTCTCCATCACGGCCAAATAGTATTCCCCGCAAGTTAGACCATCCACCACTGTGTATTTCATCAGTTCACGGCCCAAGAGATTTATCAAAATTAAAGTTTGGGAACAAATGACCTAGATTTAAAAACCCGAACACGGCAAAGATAATATATGGACCAGTCCATGCTTATTTGTGTCAACAAATACATATAATAGAGGTCGCCATTCATGCTCTTAAATTAGAAATAGTTTTTTCACTGCGGTTCCACTTCCTAAGAAAAGCCCCACATACGGCGATTTTAGGCCCGTGCTAAACCATTCCACGAGCACCGATCTGTCTCAAAGCCAAGTTCAAATCGTGACCGAGTTTTCAGGCATCTTCAAGTGCTACAGCAGGTTGACTAACCATCACACTATTGGCTAGTTAAGGTGTCGGGAAAGCTTCCGATTGCGAATGGTGATGTTTCTGTTCTGAAGCTAGTTCCTTCCTTTGGCTTCAACCTCAGCGTATAGTACTTGGCCTTCCGTCGGCTCAAACTGTTCCTTTCGTATTTTGTACCTTTCTCCGCTGGAGTGTTGACAAGAACATTGAATCAGGCCATGGAGCCACTCACGATGCCAAAGATGCTGCGCGGACCCTGTCAGTCATTAAGACGCATGAGCTTCTGTTTCTCCCACAGCTTTTGGCAAACTCACCCCTGAGCGTTTTTTAAATACTTCTCATAAATACCCCGAATACGTCAGGACGGAAGCTAACTGAATCGACATATCGCAAAGACAAACTGGTACAAAGCAAGAACACTGGAGAATCATTCAGAAAAGAAGCCCTCTCGCATGGCACAAGGATGCTCTAAAATAATTGTACCTCAGACCCAGAAAAAGATGCTGCTTTTGGCTCCTGGGCAGAGAATCTCCCTTGGGAGCTGCGACCTCTTTGCTGTCAACATGTCCCCCCTTTTCTCTGGGATTTAACTACCAGGGACACCTGGGGGCAAATCCACCAAGCTGCACGCAAGGTTGGAAATAAAAAGGGGATGTGACAACCGGGTGATTTGGGGAAATAAAATCACACACAAAACCCACTTTTCCAAAGAGGAATGACACCTACCGCTTCCTACCATAAACACAGTCCCAGCTTAATACTGAAGCCGCCCCAAAGCTGCCAAGGAATATATGACTAGGGCCCCTTTTACTTCGACAAAACTGCCGTCAGAAAACCCTTTTCTTGTAGTGGCCCACTGTGCGCTTCAGCGCTATGTTCTCAGGGGTGCGCCCCCAAAGCCAACTGATTGACCTTGACAGTGGCGCTGGGGCACTCTCTGCCTGCGAAAGCTCTCTGGGATACTGCGGGGACAGCAGCTTTTCCTGTCGGAAACCAGGCCGCAGGTCACTGTTCTCAGTGTTTCCGGTGGGTGACTCTGCTGCGTCCTTGAGAAACCTCTGCTGGGTCCCAGAGTCCCGGTTCTCCAGCTCCATACTCGGGGGTGACGTTGGGCCATGTGCTGACAGCAGGAAAGAAATGGAAGTGACCAGAGGAAGCAGGATGACACAGCGTGGGCAGCTGCTGCGCACAGCTCGGAGCAGGCGCCACTGTGTGGAAGGAAAAGCCAATGTTGCAGGAAACCAGGGACAGACGGGAAGCCGTCCAGAGTTCTCCATTTAAACCAATTAAAAAGAAACAAACAAACAAAAAGGGACCCTCCCATCTTCCACAGCTGATAAATGATTAGACAGTTAAGGGAGAGCTGGTTCTGGAAAACATTCTGCTTCCCACTGATTTCGTTCTGCAGACTAAAATTGAGTTTTATTTTCTCCCGACAGTGGAAGGGGCCGAGTCAGCAGCCCTGGGGGACTCCTCTGGACCTGGGCCGAGGCGCGGAGGAGTTGGAGAAGCATTGAAATTGCTTCTCCGTCAGTTACAACGAAAGCTCAGCTCTAAAGCGGAGCCTCAGTCTTCCTGTCCACGGAAGGGGGATTGCAGCAAACACCTCACGTGGTTGAGGATGAGGGTTAGCGAGCTCCACACACAAACACCAGGGTCTCCGGTTACTTTCAACGCACCGTGGGATGCTGGTTGCCAGTATTTACGTGGAAAATGATGCGCATTTATTTTCCTCATTTGGAGTTGCTGCTTCAGCTCTTTCGAATCACCGCCTGGCAGTGTCTCGAACATTCGGCTGCTGGGCAGAATGTATTATAATTGTAGCCCAAACACAGCCGTCATTAAACTGTACAACCACAAGTACAAGTAAACTTGAGAGGAAAATGACTCAGGAGCAGAGGCACGCTCAGGCCGTTAAACACGATCCCTCGCCTTCACACATACATGGCGTTGAAGCAGAAAAAGGCTCCGCTCCATTCTGGACGGGCCGGCTCTCACTAACTCAAGCAGACCGTGAACTTGGGAGCACAACCAACCGACCAAACCACCAACAAACTAAACCAAACAGAAACGAGCTTAGACGGCTGTTACCTGCCGGGCAGCCACGGTGGGTTTCAGTCCCTGGACGCTTCTTCCAAATGTCTTTCCCCAAAGCTCATGTCACCTGAGCGCCCTCCAGGCGTTCTCCCGTCCTGTTACTCCATGGACAAGGCCACCCAAGCTCAGAGTGGACGGTGGCTACAAACAGACTGGACCTGGCACCATCTCTGAGAACATGACCTAATGACTCACTCTTTATCATTAACTCCGCAACCCGTTTGAAGAAGTTTTCAAAAGCAGCTCGCTCTGTCGCAGTTCACGGCCGGTTCTACTCACTCCTTGCCCCTCAGGGCCATGAGCCCTGCATGATGACCGTCTCCTCTGCCTGGGTGAGCTCAAAGCCCACACAGAGCAAGAGGGTGCAAGAGGTCACGCTCTGAGGGTGGATGTTGCTCCGCCACGCTTCAAGCCAAGAACTGTAGGGCCACCTTCAGAAAAATCCTCAGGTTTTTCACAAGAATGCCCAGGAATAAAAACTTGCAAATGCACAAAATTCAGGTGCAACTGTGACGACAGCCCTGTTGGGGCCTGCGGAGGCATCTGGGCCTGCGGTGACCTGCCTCGTGGGCGGCACCCCATTTCAGGAGCTCTGGGCCTCACCTCGCCTTGTGTTTCGAGGATAACGACGATAAATATTAACAGCACTTACTATTCTTTAGTGAGCCCTGCTGTGGGCCAGAGCTTGGTGGGCACCCTCGCTCACTGACCCCCCGGGGGTCCGATGATGTCATTCCCATTTTACAGATGAGGAAACCGAGGCTCAGAGAGGTTAGGCACCTCGCCACAGTCGTGCGATTCAGGTTGGGACTCAAAGCGGCCCTTTGACTGGAAGGTCTGTGTTTTTCCCAAGCAGCCACACTGACGTGAGAGCGGTGGGGAGGCCCCCGGGGACCGCTTCTGGGGTCACCCGCCAGGCAGGCTGAGGCAGAACCTGGCACAAGTGGCTGGGCGAGGACCGTCAGCATCCGTGGAGGAGAAAGAAGTGACCCTGGAACCTTGGGCCCCTGGAGGCAGAGAAAAGTGAACCCCACGGTCCTGCTTGTGACTCCCTAAATGTCTTCAGTGTAACAGCAAACAAAGGCTGGGGCGCGGGGTTTATCCAGCACACCTGAGGTCAAGCCCGGGCCAGCCCGCACACACCTGCGGGAGGTTGTGAGCCCGTTCGGTCCCAAAAAGCTGTGAGTGGAGGAGAGCATCACCCTCCTGGACAGCAGTTGCTCGGCCGGACTCCTCCAGGGTGTGATGGGAGACGGAGGGGGGCCCAGTTCACCCTCTGCCCCGCCAGCGAGAACACCTGCTTCTGCGGCAGAGCGGAGTGCAGGGTGGGAGCACAGGGAGAGCGCTCCCTCCGGTGAGCGCCAGGAGTGAAAAGTGGCGGCGTCAGGGCAAACAGGGGGGACCCTGCGGACTCCCCAGATGGGCTGCAGGTGACAAAGGAAAGGGCCAGGCCAGGAGCAAAGGATCAAAAATATGTCCTCAGTAGGACATTTCCATTGTTAAGAGCAAACACCTGGGCCCCAAATAGAGCCGTCTGCGACACATCATAATTCACGTTTCTAACACGCGAACCTTGACCTCTGCACTTCCTCCTGGAAGCCAGTTAAAGTGCAGATGTAATTCCCAGAATGTTTAATAAAGAAAGAGACCGACTGAGTTCTGGTCAGGGAGAGGTGCATGGGAGACCTCTGGATGTTACCACAAAGTAGAACCTTCACTTCCGAGCTGCAATGGCTGCTTCCTCCCAGACCCAGTCCTGAAAGGCAAGGGACTCATGGGCAGGGGACCAGGGCCACACCACAGGGACCCTGGCCCATCAGAGGGGATGTCTGAGACGAACTCCTCAGCTTCATCATAAAAAAAGGCTGCGGGGCTCGTCCAGGGCGGGGCTCTGGCGGACCCAAACAGACACCGAGGTTAGTCAGGGACTAACACTCGGACTGTTGGTGACAGTCCGAGATGACTGGGCCCTTTCCTCCCACCCTGGGAGGGCTGTGCAGATCCTGCCGGCTGCTTCTGTGGCTTCTGCAAGCCTGGGACACTTCTAATCAAAGGGGACAGAAAAATGGTCAAGGCAGATGCCTCCGAGCCGCCACACGAGGGATGGCGCCTGCACAGGCCCTGTTCTGGCCTCCCCGAGCTCCGGACGCTGGCTCACCACCATGGCCACTGGGAAACTGAGGAGTGGAGCAGGCTGGCCTTGTACCCCCCAGGGATCGGGAGGAGACGTGCAGCAGCGAGGAGCCAAGGACTGGGCCCAAGGCCACGAGCCAGAGCTGTGGGCTGACATCCTGCTGGGATCCTGAGGGCCTCAGTCTTCCCACCTGTAAAATGGAGGAGATGCCATGTGCTCTCCCCCCTCAGGGCTGTGACAGATGAGAAAGGAGAGGGGACGTTCTTTGTGACCTGGAGTGTTCCCAGGGGTCTTGTTCATGTAGCTACTTCTGGTTTTTCTATTTTGGATCCTCTCCTCCTCCTTTAGCTGAGCTGAGTGAGGGCTGCAGGAGGAGCCCCTTCTGGAAGGGCTCTGCCTTCTGAACGCGAGTCGCTCCCTGTTGCCCTGATCTCCAGGAGTATAAAAACAAAAGAAGCCACAATGGGCGTGGCTACCTGCTTACCTGGGGCTTCTCGGCCCTCATTCTTTTTTACTTTAGTTTTGCTTTTCTGTTTATTGTGTTGTATGCATTCTCGGGAGCTATAATAAGCCCATTGCAGGCTGATGTGGGATATACAAGAAATGAAAATGGCGATGTTGCAGCAGATGCTAAAGAGGAGACAATAGACCAGAATCTTCTCCCCGGAGCTTCAGCCATTAACAAGAGGGGAGGGATGGCCCCACTCCTCTCACGGCTGAGCGTCCTGTAATCGATCGCCCTCCACCCGTTCACCCACCCACCGTCCCCTAACCTTCTGCTCTCCACCCACTCAGGCGTCCACCCATCCACCTACCCATAATCCATCCCTCCACCATCCATCCACCCACCCTCCCTTCCATCCATCCACCCATCCATCCTTCCATCCTTTCAGTAAAGAAGTATTTTTTTGAACTCTACTATGTACCAGGCCCTCTTCTAGGTGCTGGGAACTCAGCAATGAGCAAAACAGACAAAACTCCTGACCTAGTGGAGCTTAAAGTGGGTCCTTCTGGATACGTTGGTTGCAGAGAGGCCCATAATTGACCCTTGACCCCCCCTGCAGCCTCCGTGCCACCTCTCCTAGGGAGCGGAGGAAGCTGTGGGTGTGTGTGGGGAGGGGCAAAGATGGACAGAACCTCAGCCAAACTGTTTTCACACGTGTTCTACCTCAAATAAAATGCTGGATTAATGAGCAACGACAGGAAGGAATTCTCTGCTGTCGTAACATAAGCTGAGGTTTGCAGAACTAAATGGCTTCAAAATGGGACACCGTTCCTGCTTCCCAGAAGTCACACAGGGACCCAGCTCTGTGCTGAGGCTTCAGTCTCCACGTGAAGCCCAAACATGGCAACACACTTCTGGCCACTTCCATGTGGCAAACACAGGGGGAGGCCTGATTGCACAGCTGCCCAGGCTTATGCTCAGTCCAGCTGCACAGAGCCCAGCTGCACGGAGCCCAGCTGCATGGAGCCCAGCTGCACGGAGCCTGGTGGCACTGAGCCCCCGTGAAGCCTGTGGTTGGAAGCTTAGCACATTTTTTTCTGACCAGTACCCTGGGACAGATGCCTTTCTTCCCTTCCCGAGGGTTGTTAGAGCTGCTGCAGTTTTATTTGAGATAAGGAACACGAAGATGGAAAGGCAGGGGACTGGCTCCTGGCAACTTGGCCTTACGTCTGGGGGCTTCCGTGTGGGTAGAGTTGAACGTGTAGGCAATTCATTTAACTTTCTGAGCTCCAGCTCCCTTATCCTTAAGACGGGTTATAATCCTGCCCACCTCACACAGTTTACTGATGAAGTAAGGCATCCTGAATGCAGTCCTCTAGGGTCAAAGTCAAGTTTGCCTACATTCACTTCCCCTGAGCTGGATATTCAAGGAATGGTGGCCATGCAGACCCATCTCCCTAGCTTGACCTGTGTCGTGTGTCCAGCTTAAGAGGGGAGGACAGTCCTATCATGCCCCTGGGCAGCGACTTCCAGTATTCCACTGCTGCATCAGTCGCAGACAAATGCCTTTATTTTCCAGGGAGCAACGTCTAATCACGCAGAGTGGAAACAAAAACGTGCCCTATATCGACATGCCCCTTCGAACTGTTGTCCCGACCCTGGCCTGCCAGTCGTGTTTCCTTTACGATAATTTCGGGCTGCAGCCAACGGAGTCTCTGGCAGAGTAAAGAAGCTGATCCTGACCGGTTCTGTTTTAATCTTACTAGACTTCCTCATTTTGTAGCCACTCCTCCCTTTTCTTCCCCCTCCTTGGATAAAGATTTCCATTTTTCCTCCTACACTTTGAAGGAGGAAGTAAAGACTATCTTTAACTTTTCATTGAAAAAAAAATCAAACGAAGAGCTGATATGGGGAAATAATTTCCTCCAATCCTGTTCTCGCCAAGTGCCTTCATGGTAAGTGTTTTTCATGGTCTCGGGCCCCCAAAGTTCAAAAGGGGGCGAGTTTTAACTAAGTGTGTCCTGCAGTGATTTTCAGGAACGCGAGTTCTACAAACAGGATATGGGCCTTCCAGATGCATCCCATTTCTGTCAATTCCCAACACGTCCAAAGCTCTGGGGAATTTTCACTGAAAAGTGCCGTTCGCTGCAGTCCCTTAAAGCACATTTTCAGATCGAGGCTTCCTCAAAAAGAAATCCAGTCTCCGCGTTACGTGAGGTAGAGACTCTATGGAGACTCACGGGACCCTGCTCACGCCTTCAGGGATCGGCTCAGACTGCACTTTATTCCAGAACGTCTTCCCGGCCCACCACCCCTTTCCCACCGTTGCTCCTGTTCACAGTGAGTTATGGGTCAGTTTTTAAAAGGTGTAAAATGCCATGATGGTGGTGATGGTTAAAAATTTCTTAGCTTTTAGAAGCACACCCTGAAACACTCAGAGGGGAGGGGTGATGAGGCCTGGGGTTGTGTAAATGGGTCAGAGTAGGGGCCCCAATGTGCCCTAACGCGTCCCACCAGAGCCCCGAGCTTCCGGTCTGTGAGCCCAGCTCACTTGCCCGTCATCCCCGCCACAGCACGAGTTCCCTGGCACTGAGGCTCCTGCCTTCTGCGTCTGTCCCGGCCGTTGGCACCTCAGGCCCTGCACACAGGCCGCAGTGCACGTTGGCTGAGTTGGTGACCGGCTGCCTAACCCTCTTTCGGGCAGCGGGCTTGTCCCGGGTCAGAGGCCGGGCCCACGTCGTCTGGGTTTTCATTAGAGAAGGCTGAACTTAGGTGGAGGCCACCCAGAGGTGCTCCACGTCCAGACAGCTGGGTAGCAAGTAGGTGAGTTAGAAGGAATCAAAGGAGCCGATTATATAAACTCCGGAGGGAGGAGAAGGGCCATGTTTCTCCTCCAACGTGGTTATTTGGTCCAGTGGTACATGGTATTCCCGACTGTCCAGTGCAGCTGAGTGTGAGTGACTGACAGACACCCTGGGAGCCTGGGGTGACCCTAGACGCTTATTTTCTCAGTCCCCACTATGCTGGGCGCTTGACACACTGCTGCCACTCCCGCTGGGGGCCCTTTGCTGGTCTGGAGTAGACAAACCAAACAGCCCCACCCCTCCGCTTAGCCTCAGCCTGTGAACTATGGCTGTGAGTCCTCTCAGACACACGCGCAGGGCTGACAGTGCTCTGCAGTGGCCCTCCGAAGCTGATGTCCCTTAGAGGACACTGGCCGTGGGGAAAGCAGAGCGCAATCTGCACAGAAAAGAATCTTCTACTATCCACACCGCGTCTCCAGACTGCAGAGCTGAGTGGAGGGGGCAGGCAGAGACGGACCACAGGTAGGCTCACGCAGGGCCTCACCACGGATTCCAACCTGTTCACCAGGCCGACGGGCAGCTACAGTTTATAGATTATTGCCTTTTTTTTTTTTTATAGGAAGCTCCTTAATTTGGCAAGCAACAATAGCTCAGATGCCACATGATCCTCTTCAAAATGAAAAAATCTAAAAAGAGAAATCAGGTAATATCCCTACCCTGCCTAAGCCCCCCGCCACCCTGGTGACTTCTCACTGTCCTGAGAGCAAGCCCTGTTCCCACTGTGCCCAGGGGCCCCTCCAGTCTGTCCAGCAGCACCAGCCCCACCCCATTCTGATCCAGCCCCACCAGCCACTGGGCTCCCGTGGGCTACGCCTCCAGCTTCCGAGCCCTGGCTCAGCGTCCCCTCCGCCTGCCCGAGACCTGTGACCTCTGCAGGCTCGCCATCCCTCTCTTCCTTCTGGGCTTTGCTTGAACACCCCTCCCCAGAAGTCTTCCTTCCCCAGACCCCCGTTCCAGCCGGATCCCCCAGCCAGTGTGCCTGTCGCCTTCTCATCCTCACCACTTGCTTCCTTCACAGCACTCACTGGTTGTCAGTTCTCTCTTCCCCAGAGAGCACAAGTTCTGTGAGGGCACGGATCGGGTCTGTCTGTTCACGGTCGGAACCCCAGCCCTTCCCCAAGCACCTACTGAGTGGCAGGACTCAGCGCCCTCTGGGTTCAGCGGCTCCTGCGCAGATGGCTCTATTACTCCAGCCTCCTTTTAACAGAAGCCTTGTTGCCAAAAAGAAAGAGGCTGTGAGAGTAATTTCTGAATGTTAATACTGCTTTCCCCCCCACTCTAGGAAGTGATATTTACTATTATGCTAAATATCCTTTTCCAAAAGTGTTCAAGTTGTTTTCGCAATGTTCTCACTCCCTGAAATGCGGCATACTTAGCTCTCACCCCTGGAGACCAAATGCTCCAAGAAGCTCAGGAAGGGATGGACTCAACTGAGTTGAAACTCCCACACGAATTCCCAGATACCGCCTTTGCCAAAGAGTGATTTCCAAGGCGGGTCTTACTGTTAACTACCCAGAAACGTAAAACACACACTCTCACACACTCGCAAAGACGTGTGTAATTAACGACACCACCGGTAGGGAAACTCCCTCTGCCGTGCCGGTAACATGCAACATACAAGTTAAGACCCATGAGTTCAAAAGACCTCTGTGCACTCCTAGCATTTTCAGGCCTGAGGATCCAGTTTGTCAGCGATGGCAGCTGGTTCAAATGTCCAGAGTTCGGATTCTGGGATGTCTTCATAAGGAATAAACAAGGTATATCGGGACGTACTTCTTCCCAGAGGCCGTCTGTAAACTGTCTGCAGTACTTGGTTCTTTGCGGATCTGGGAGACTTTAATATTGTTAAATCAGTCACCGAGTCATCTCTTTGTGAGTCACTTTCGGGGTGAACACTGAGACCCTATCTTTAACATTTGCCACTCACGCCTGGATCCGTAGTGGGGGAGGTCACGAGGAAGCTGGTGTGCGGAAGGGCGCTGTTCACACAGGCCGTGTGGGCGCGCTGCCGAATGACCCTGCCGTGGCCTCCGAATGCCTTCCAGAAACTACGAGCCGGAGTTTGGAAAAAGGCCTTTCACTTGTCAATGGCTCCACCGTCCCTCTGCACTGAACAACAGCCCTAATACCACCGTCTACTTGTGGAGTGATTTACAGCTGACCAAGACACATGATCTCATGTAATCCACTCCCCGCTCTCGGGGGGACCCTATGAGGTAAGAGAGCGACCACATGGAGATAACCCTGGAGATGAAAAGCAGCCCGGAAAGTCGACAGTGGGTGATGGATGACCAGGGGTCGCCTGGGCGGCGTGAGCTCCCCCGCATGCTGGGCCCTGGTGATTAATTCACCCACTTGCTTAGGAAGTTTCTTTCCATCTGAGAAAATTAAAAACAACTCTCTCTAGACAGGAATGCAGGATCATAAATGAGAAGCAAAGAGAAAAGATTTACAGAAAGGCACAAGCTCAGCAAAAGAGAAAACTTCGAAATCGCTAATAAGGTACAAATCAAGTAAGGGCTATTAGCAAACCCCTGGTAAGGGGGAAAAAAAGCCTTTTAAGTGATTTGCTGAGCTCTGAACAATACCATTCTACTGATGGCGGTCAGGCATCTCCGGGGAGCTGGCTCATTTCCATAAACACTGGCAAGAAGACCCTCCGGTTTGAAGGGCTTGACATACAGCCCAGAGAGGACCAGAAAGAGGGCCTCCTATCTGCTGTGCCCCCAGAATCACGCAGTTCCTAGAGCTGCAGGGTTCCCTTCATCTGTGCACGCCCCATGACAACAAACCTAGGGGTCAAATATTTGCGAGCCAATTGGCAGAAAGACAGGTGGTGGATGGATGGAATAATGAATGGATGGATGGGTAGAGGGAGGGAAGGAGGGAAGGAAGGAAAGAAGGAAAGAAGGAAGGATGGAGAGACTGCCTCATTTTACTGATGGGGAACTGAAGAACCAGAGGGGCTACTAATTTGCCTGTATTACCAAAAACAACTGGTGTCAGAACTGGGACTGCCAGGTCTCTTGGATCCCAGCCTAGTATTTCCAGTCCAGATTTTCCTTTCTCCCATTTGTCTCTTGTATCAAGAGTTCAAAAACATTAACAACATTGGTTAACAATATAACCTTTCTAGTCACTGGGAACCACTTGGGAGGCACATACAGTTGGCCCTTGGATGATGTGGGGGTTGGGGAGCTGACACCCTCCCCATCCGCTGAGAAGTTGAAAATCTGGGTACAACTTGGACTCCCCAGGTACTTCAGTGGTCCCTGAGGTCCTTCATACCAGTGGAGGACTGGTTCCAGGACTCCTAGTGCCTCCCCGCAGGTACCACGGTCTGTGGATGCTCAAGTCCCTCCTGTCAAATATGTAGAACAAGGCGCACAGAGAGCCCTCTGCATCCACAGCCCCCAGCCTCGGGTGGAAATATGGTTTCAGTAGCAGTGGGCTGAATCCGCGGATGCGGAACCCAGGGGTACGAAGGGCCGACTGCTGTTTATTGAAAGCAATCTGCGTGCACCTGAGCCTGCGCAGTTCCAGCCCACCTAGTTCAAGGGACCCTGGCATCTGACGTGTGTGTACCCATCGGATGATCAGGGGAATCAAACCCAGAGTGAGTTTTCTGCGGCCACTTCGAGTCCATCAGGGACGAGAAAGCGTGTGATGACTCAGCGGCCTGTCAGCTTCCTCCCTGTGTCACCTTGAGAATCACACAGCAGGCTGGCTGGCCTGCGAGGCGGGGCTCCATCTGGGCTGGTGGGGCGCTGGAAACAGAAGCCCCCACAGGCCCCCGGCCAACCCTATACCCTACGAAGGAATTCTTTGCCCCAAGTGCCCAACCTGCAGGGACTCTGCCCCCGCCCAACACTTTATGTGACAAGGAGGGCGCCATGTCTCGGTGACCGGCCCCCCTTTGGGGGAGCTCCACTTGTTGGCGGCCAGAGTCTGCAGTACTTCACTTCCTGTTGGTGTTGGCCTGAGACACTCACGTGGGCTCAGGTTCTTGCCTTCCGTCATCACAGACCCAGAGAGCAAGTTCCTCTAGCAGGCCTTGGTGACGGCCTGGCCTGGTGCACGAGGCAGAGCTGTGAGCTAAAGGGGCTGCTCCCGAAGGCTCCATGCTAGTGGTGGAGGCAGACAGAAGGAGCAGCAACTGCTGGAAGAAGATGCCTCACTGCAGCTCGCATGAAGTGATGTGAGCTTGCCAGTCTGCTGCCCTTAGTTTTAGGGGCACAGAGAGGCCCGGCAGCCACTGGAGAGAAGGCTTCCAGGGCTATTGCTTGTAAAAGCAGGACCACATTCCACAACAGTGCACATCCCTTTCCTGGGACTGTGAAGCCCCTTTGGCAGGTGTCCCCCTCTTGACTGCCCCGTGCTAGCAAGTCTTGGCAGAGGCCTAACTCTGGGCTGCCTGTCTGCAAAGTGAACCCGAGAGCAGCCTCGGCCTGGGGTGTGCCTTGAAGGTGCGCACTGGGAAGGTCTCCAGGGGTAAAAAAGATGGTGGCACTGAGGAAGTACACTTTGCCCTTGCTAATGAGCATCTTCTCAAGTGAGCACGACATTCTAGGCTGGGACAGGCCCTTCGAGGCGCACGGAGACATCAGAATCTGTAATCACTCTGAGCCGATCTGTTTCCACCTCATCTGATGCTCGATAACGAAACTGCCTCCCTTTTGTTCTGGGTGAACCAAGTCTAGAGTTCCAGAAGGGCGTCAAGTGAGGGTAACAGCGATATCTGCTGACACAGAAGTCACGGCACTGAACCCTCTAAGATCTGCTGTGGTGACCTGGTATCAGAGGTCAGGACATGAGTCCCCAAGCTGCTAGCACCCTTCAAATCCACCGCAGGGCCAGCCCCGTGGGAGGAAGCCCTCTTACCCAGCATCCCCTGAGGGATGTGGAGACCTGTGTGACCTCACCCGCCCTGCCACTGGGTGTACCAGGCCCTCCGGCGGCCGCGGCACGGGAGCTGTGGGCTCGAATCACTCACGTGCCAGGGCTGCATGGTGCTGTGTGACTTCTGGACAAGGACAGTGGCACGCATGCCACCGCCGCTCGGGAGGAGGTCAGTCCTCACCACGCAACACTGCAACCTGGTCGCCCGTGACTCTCTCAGAGCGACACGGTCCACTCTTGCTACTCGGGGAGGAGGAGTTTCTTTCTAGAAACTTCCATGGGTGCCCTGGCGGGAAGACCAGGGAGTGTCTGGCCCAGCCATTCCCCGGTGCGCACTCCAAGCTGTGCCTGACTCCGGAAGCAGCGGGAGGTGCGAGTACTTGCCCCGTGGAAGGGTTCATGATGCAGCCTCCTTTGTCGGCAGCCGTTCTGCAGCTACAGCCTCTCTCCGGGGTGTCGTGGTTCATCCCGAAATTGTGGCCCAGCTCGTGTGCCAGGGTCACGGCCGCGCCAAGGGGGCTGTCCGAATGGTCCTCCAAGAAAACAAAGAGCACAGATGTAGAGTTCACACACCTCCTCGGCCCTACTTCCCAGCCCTGCTCCATCCGGACACATAGTTTCCCTCAACATTCGACTGCGTCCTTTCCCCTAGAAACCCACATTGTCCCGGGAAACTGCCGCTACTGACCGAAGTGAAAAGCTGTCCTACGTCAGAGGAAGATCGCATCCCTCCATGGTAATGAAAGCATCATTTTATCCGTGATTGAGACATTGTTGGCGGAAAACGGGTGCGGGAAACACACCTTGTGCTACCCTAGACAACACCTGCACACTGTTGCTGAGCACGCGCCTCCCGCCTGCTCCGGGGAGGGACACCTGGCAAACTCACAGTAGTCCACAGTAAACGCTAACCACACTGAGGAATCCGTCTGGAGGCTCTTCGAGCAGAGACTGTGAGCCGGTTGGGCCTCTTGTTTCGTCAGGGGGGCTTTGGGAATGGGTGGAGCAGTGTCCTGACTCTCTGACTTCGGTTGCTGGTGTTCCCTCAGCCTTGTGCTTGATTACGGGAGACACTTTCTCTATTCACTAAGCTCTGCTTGGCCACTGTAGCTTGGTGGAGTACACGGGTAGCTTGGCTAACTAGGTATTTAAAATGAACTGAGTATTGATATATTGTTACTTGACTTTAACAAATGGAAACTAGTCAGTGAATGAGATCTGAGGCCACCACACCCACGAATGGTGTTTTTGGGAAGGCCTGCATGCCGCGGGGCACTGAGGGCACTCTGTCTGAACGCCGCTTTGCACTGCCCCAGCCCGAGATAAGAGGTTTTCCCAGAGACTTCCAGGGAACAGCACTACTGGGTTTTTTGGGAAGGCATTATCCTGCAAAAGAGAGTTTTTGTGAGGCCTCTCGAGAGAAGTGCATTCATGTCCAATTGCGCAGGTGAGTTAGCGGTTCCAGCTATAACCACCTCTATCACCAGCTCCCAGTCTAAGAAAAGGACAGCGTGTCAAGGAAGCAAGTTATTCCTAGAATAGATGGAATTCCTAAAAAATGACTCTGTTTGGATTTTACAGTTTCCTGTTGTAGGAAGCTTCACAAATATGTTTCAGGAAATCAATTCTCAAGAATAACACACGTTGGCGAAGAGAACGTAGCCAAAGCTCCGAATGCGAAGGGCTCAATTTAGCATGCTTTGGCTCGAAATTCAAGGACTTCATCCTTAAAAAATTACTCTACATCTGATTCTTTTGCATCACTGAATATCTTGGTTTGGCTTTTAATTGCCAAATTGTTTTACATTCTTTCACGCATAGGTGATTATAAGCAGAAGGTCTCTTAAGAGACCCTGATAAACAGTTTACATTTGTAATAAGGAAAAAAAAAAAAGGGACCTCTTTATTCATAGCATCATCCCCAAACCAAGACTGTTTCAGCTCGGTGTGCTCCAGAGGCATGGCTGCAAGTTACCAAAATAAATGCCTGCTCTCTGCTGAGACAATTGGGAAACGGTGTCGGAACACACGTTTTCAACTGGATTAGCAGCCCTGCTCCCTTGCTCCTGGACATCCCTCCCTGCACGGTCGTAAGGTTCTGAATGAGGTATGGCCGCCTGTGACCCCCGGGAATTCAAGTTCAGAAGCGCTGGGAGACAGTCTAGGGGTTTTCGATCTGGCCAAGCTGTGCATCTTGCTTATCTCGTGAATGTTACAGAAGTTAAGGGGCTGCGTCCTCTTTTGCCCACTTGATGCTTCTCTTGTGTATGTGGAGCAAACGAGGAGTGTGTCTGGGGCTGTTCTGAACTGCTGCCAAGTCGGCCAAATGCACTTCCTGCTGATTGACTTTGGCCTTGAGGACACTTACTGCAGTGTGCATATTTGCTTATATTTCCCACGTTCATTTACATCCATTTTTTTAAAAAAAGTTGGGCATCCCTGTGTGCTTTTACAGACAAAGTGCTTGCGTGGAAACAGAACGAGGGATAGGAACTCCTGAAAGACACTTAGTATGATCAGAGTGGTTATAAAGACGCTGAAGCACCGCACAGTGGCAGGACCGGCCATGCTTATGAGGATTTCGGCTTCGGCTCTAAAAAATGTTTACACTGATTTGAAGTGGCAAAGTCAGTGAGTGACCGACCGTGGAGCCGTGAAACAGAAAATTATTCCCTCTCAAAACTTTACAGGCTGCTCTGTAAAAATACAGTTGGGATCTGCCTTGAAATTAACCTGGCACCATGAAAAACCAAACTTTCCAGTGACTTCCATGGTGCGCAGCACATACAGGGCTTCCGGGTTCGAGAAAAGCCAGAGCACAGCCCGTTCAAGCCAGAAATCAAGGAGTGGGCACAACCCCTGGGCGCAGCCTCCCCAGCCTGTCCGTGGGTGGGTGCTCGCAGGAACCCCCAGCACTGCCCCAAGAGAGGAAGAGCTCCCTCGAGTGCGGTCACTAAGGAGATGGAGTGGGCGGTGTGCGGAGAGAAAATAAGAGTCAGCAGAACATACCTCCTTCCGCCCTTTAACACAATGGAATATTCACAAATGTTCTGTTTGGAAAATGCAGAGGAATTCACGGTTTCTCGGAAGGGCCAGGTTCTGCTTGTTTCATGGAGGTGGTGGGAACTGTCCCTGAGGATGCTGCCCGTCTGAGGGTGGGCGCAAAGGGGACACTCAGCTTTCGGAGCAGGGGCGGCACTGGCCCGGGGTGAACTTGCCCTCGATTCTGGGAGGGACGGGGCAGGAGTCCCCTGCTGGGCAGCCTATCAAAGCTGCCTCCCTCTGAAATTCGTAAGAAACAAGTCCCAAATATTCCTCCCATTTTTATTTCCTTTTACAAACATATAGAGCCCATACACGACAAAAGGATCTTTGTACAGCAATAAACCCGGGCCGCTGCCTTCCAAGAAAAAGGTTTCATACAGACGAATTGGACACTGGCTAGGAAGTATGTCAAGCATTTGCGGTGGTAAATAGTTAAAAACCTCAGACTTCTGGCTGTCGGGTCTGGAGGCAGAAGCCTCAGAAAACCATTCTAACGCTTATGTTTGGTGAGACCACAGGCCGTCCACGAAGCAGAGCGGTGAGGGCAACCCTGGGCCCTGGCTCCTCCCTGCGCTGGGAGGGGATTCCTGGACTGGAATGCTTTGACCAAAATCCCAGCTGAAACTTCTCCATAAATGGGGAAGATGGGTTTGCACTGAGCTATTTTTGCACGCTCACCTTTCCTGTGTGCAAATTGATGTGTGTTCTAAGCAGCCCCTCAAATATTGTGGGTTATGTAAGATCACGAGGAGCTACAAGGAAGGGAGAATGAAATCTAAAAGGTGTTAACGAAAAGAACCTGGTTTCCCAAAGTCCGGTGGGAGGAGGGATTTGCGGAACCCTGCAAGGGCTGAGCGTGCACAGGCTTACCATGACCACGCCCCTGACTTACCATGACCACGCCCCCAACCGACCATGACCACACCCCTGACTTACCATGACCACGCCCCCCGACTGCTCCGCCGTGCACATGCTCATGATGGGTGCCATGCCGATGATGGTCCCCTGGAAGTACACCCCACTGGGAAGGAAAAGAAAGGACTTCCTTAAACTAACAGAGAATGGAGACATTTTCTAATATGTGTTTTTTTGTTTTGAACCTTGAGTGAGAAAAAATATATCACGCTAAGAACATTGTGAGTAGGGCGTGTACCTGGCTCAAGGGTTGGGGACATGTGTGGTAAGGCTATTGAGCAGGAGGTACACAGCAAGCAGAGACACACACAGGCCCAGCATGACCGGCGTGCACTCAGGAGACGCGAAAGCCTGGGCCAGGACCGGGGTCACTGCGTGAGGACACGTGGACCGGTGGCTTCTATGGTCTGGTCCTCGACGACTTGTTTTCCAGTTGCGTCACGGCCCCACAGCGCGTTCCGATTTTTGTGTTCAAGACCCGGACCGTGAACACAAAAATCAAGCACTTTCCGATTGTGCTGTGTTCAATCGCAACAACCAGTCGCGATTCTAGTGCGTGTGGGTTGTATCCTGCCTGGATGCCAGTGGGTGTGGCAGCTGCTCCTCTACCCAGGGTCTGCTGATGGAAGGGCGGACAAGAGCCACAGAGGGTCACTAGCAGTTACCTGGAGTGCAGGAAGGGCTTACTCCAGGTTCTGCTGCAGGGGAATGTTGCTTTCCTGCGTGACATGACAGTTAGGTCAGAGACCCGAGCTCTTCCACAAAGTCTCGCCAATGGAGCTCGTAAAACTGAGATGGGCAGAAAACCGATGGGCCCTCTAGAGTCAGTGGAGAAGTGAGCATCCACAAAGCCTCGGCATCCTGGGCGGAAGCTTCTGGAAGGGGACCTATGGCTCAGGTGCAGCTTCCCTCATATGGGCTCTCGATCAATGAGTCTTATGACATCAAGGCCTGGTTAATGCAAGTGCTTTATAGTTCCAACCTCATGCGTTAAAGATTAAACATTGTTTGTATTGGTTGAATCTCTTTTAAGGGAAACACATGACCTAGCCATGTTATCTTGGCCATGCACATACATCGACTTTACATATATTACTTGAAAAGTTAGGCCTTTTGGCAGTGGTCAGTTGGCCAAGAGGGAGCAAGTATACAGAGAACCTCATCCATGTGTGTATGGACATATGTGTGTACACATGTGTGCACCCTCCCTCCTGCCCGTTACACTCTTACAGACAATAGTAGAGACGGCAGCTTTTACGTTTATATCTCTGTAGACCATTCTATGTATGTATAGAAATAGGAAGGTTATATAAAAGCTAATTTATTTCCAGATGTTCACGTTGGACGGACTCCATTTGGGAAAAAAATCAAAACAAAACACTTTGATTCTACTTTTTAGTAGTTCAGGATTAATCAATGCCCAAAATATGAGGCAACCGCAAATATCCAAGGCAAGGGAGGGAAAAAAACCCAGTGGAAAAGGGCCAAAGTAAATGACCGGGAACGGCACCAGCCTCAGCTCGGACGGAGGCATTTTCCAAAGTGAGGACCGGGTAGGATCGGTTTTTCACTTTCCATAAATGTTCAGTAAGTTAAATCCAATTTGCCAGAGAAAAGTGTCCCTAACTCCAAAGTTTTTAACTCAGTAATAGGAGCTACACGAGAAGAAAAGAATAATGGCGTGAACTGTTTAAGAATTTTAATAAACAGTTTGTGACTTTGGGAAAAATCTACTTTCTACCTATTTAGATTATGGTAAGGATTTTTCTTCTTTTAAAAATAAAGGTGTCTGTAATATCTCACCGATGTACTGTTACATCATAGCTGTGCGTTCCCTCACTGAATACACCGCACACTCCTCGCCCTGGGATTTCCTTGCTACTGACGCTTCTCCCAGCACATTGCAGGCCCCCGCGAGCCGTTCAGATCTCCTCACGTGAGGACGTCTGGTTCCTAACTGGTGCTCGGTCCAATTGGATTGGAAGGCAGAACCCAGGGTTGCCATGCTCTATGCTGCTCAGGTAGGTCAGAAACTACCTAGAAATCCAGAGGATGACAGTGAACCAGGGGGAGGAACAAAGCTTTTCCTTCTCCGAGCATCTGACAATACCGCCTGGATGCACTGTCTTCAGATGGTGCATAAACATTGTCCACTAATAAGGAAAGATCCTGAGCTTTAAAAACAGCCTGCTCTGGACAACTTCCCATCAAGACTAAGACTAGGAAAAGTTGCATAAGGAAAATGTCCAGGTGACAGAAGAAGGGATAAGACACCAGCCAGAGGAAGAGGTCTCCCAGGGTGTCCACAGGGCGAGAAACAGCCCGGTCCAAGTAGGTGTGCCCCAGAAACGCACCAGGGACCATTCCAGGGGGGCCAGAGCAGAGCAGGTGTGCTGAGGTCACGCGTTCCTTAAGCCTAGGAGAGGCTACGGGTGTCCTACCTGATGAGCTGTGCGTTGTCGTGGGGTTTGCGAGGCAGAAGCTTCATCTTTCTCCAGTCCAGGAACTCATGGAGGCTCGTGAATGGGTCCTGACTGATGGGGCACTTGTCAATGTCACTCCACACCTCCACGCCGACCAGCACGATCCGGATGTTCAGTGGCCTGTAAAACTGATGACACAGATGTCCTCTTTGGGTCACATCAATGAGAACTTAACACGCAGGGGCAGGAAGATTGGCACAGTTTGAATTCCACTGACGTGGGTGAGAAAAATGCTGCCATGTCCCCCGATTCCCGAGGCGTGAGAGTGTTTGTGGTGCCTGGTGCACAAGGGGTTCTTGGGGTTCACGGGGTTCTTGAGTGCTGCTGAGCGATCACATGCTACATTTGTGAGCCTTTTTGGTGTCTGCCCTTACTGTTATGGAAGCACTCATTTCAGATGATTCATTGGTGAGTTAAAATGTGCACACAGGTGTGGAGTATACCTAACGGAGTTCTATTACGGCTGACGCCTGCCAGTTCGTATCTACTGCAGGAAAAGCAATGAGTGGGTTAGGATTTTCAGAGCCTCTGCCAAAGACAGTAATTTGTTCATTTTAAGCTAAATGTTCTACCTACGAGTTAGTGAAAATAAATTTGTATTAATTTTTTGGCAAAGACTCAGACTTGGCTGACGCTGTTATATTCTGTCACCTGTGATCAATCTGGGGGTTTGAATTAAACGAGAAAAGCAAGAGCTTTCAGAACAATACAGGTACACACAGATCTCTTCTTCGGGAACTTTAATGACCCCCTCTCCTGTCCTTGGCCAGAAGGCGGCTCCCCTCAGGTGTCCCGGGAAAGGGCTGTTGCAAAGATCTCCCCTTTTACAGGCGGGTGAGGCAGAGATTCGGGTGCACGGCTCAAAGCCGGTCTTCTCACTGGCTTTCTGTGCCCATCTCCAGGTTTGTGGCTACAACCTACAGCCCCTTCTCCACAAGCAGATTGTCCTGGGTCAGAGGTAGGAAGGGCCACTCTTCCAATGGCGAAGGATGGTTTTGTCCCAGACAACTTTATCGGGGCAGGATGAATGGTCAGGGGACAGGTAAGGACCACCCATGTCCCCTAACTATGGTGCTGCCCGATGTGCATCGCACAGCCAGGGAGGGGGCTCTGTTCTCAGAGCACTGGGGGTGGGGCGGGGGATGTATGATTGCTGAGCTGGCTGTACAATCTCTCAGTGCCTGTGACATGTGAGGCAGGGCACAGGGCAAAGTCCTCATCCTCTGACACTCCAGGTAGCCAAAGAGAGCGACGTGGCTGGTGCCAGCTGCCAAAGTCAAGCTCCAGATGTGGGTAGGTCCTCAAATTAGTTGCTAGAAGCATCCGGACCGACCAGTAATGAGATCACAGGAGCCCCGTGTTGGGTAGTGAGGCCCCATTCCGATGCTGTGAGTGAGAGTCCAATAAAGCTCCCAAGGCTGAGCATCTCGCCCTGGGTTCTGACCCAGGGAAGGCGTGCTCGTCTTGTTCCTTGCTCCTCTCCCCAGTCATCTGGTGAGCGTTAGGTGAGCAGAAGATGCTGACTGGAACCTAAATGACATCACTGACTAGAGACTGACAGCGGCCGTTGGGCTTGGTTCTGAGCAGATAGCAATTACGAGCTTCACATTAATAAGCAAATGAGACACTTATATGGCCACAAGGCTGCCCAACAGCTTCTTAATCAAGAATTGCTGGGAACCCCAGACAAAGTGGGGTTCCTGGACTCCGCTGGACCTCTGAGTGCACGTGTCTGGCCACTGTCCTCTGTCTCACGTATGAAGGCAACGGGGACCAGAAGGCAGAGACGTATGAATCCGGGCGCCAATGTCCACACTGGCTTGCTGATGGGGGCCCCAGGGCTGTCGTCTGTGAAGGGGGCCCCGGTTGCCTCTGACAGGCGCTGTAGAGAAGCGGTAACTAAGGTGTATGACGACGGGCATCGTTTCTCTGAGCTAGCTTCAGGGCTTCCTAATCGAGGAGCTTCTCCCAGTCACAACGGTTGTAATCTCCATCTACCGGCCCTCCCAAATCACACCCTTAGGGCCGATTCCTGCAGAGAAGGACAGAACGTGCAGCCCCTCCGCTCCGACCTCTGTCATATTAGGCTGAACCCACCTCAAGCCATCACACATGGTCCCCTACTCCCCACTGTGGATCTTCCTCCCAGGACTGCGATTCCCCTCTTGGTTTGTCCCAATAACAACCATCACAGCTAACATGTAATGCGCATGCGCTCCGCCCTAGGGCTAGGGCCAGGTGCGTTCTATGCTGCCACTCTCTCAGTCCTCATAACAACGCAAAGTTCAGAACTATCATTATTCCCATTTTACAGTCGAGGACACCAAGACACAGAGGGACAGCAGAACCTTCATGACATGACCAGTGTGGCTAGGGTGTGCATGCGGGTAGGCTGGGCCTGGGGCCTAGGTTTTAAACCACCAACACAGCCCCACCGTGTGTGAATGCTCACACCCTCTACCAAGGTGATGCCCTGTGATCCTAGGCACACAAAGAGGCTCAGCCAGATCTGGGCAGCTGCCCGCCTGGCCCAGACTCCCAGGATGCCTGGGGACACGGCCTGAGACCAGCTGAATCGATTCACCCATTAACACAGCAGCAACAGACACTTGCTTGGCTCATGCTCTGTGCTTGGCTGGGCTCTGGCACAGAGAGGAAGGACCAGGGCGCCCCTGCCCTGGGCTCCCGAAGGCTTGGGGGTCACAGGAAGCTCACAGCCCTCCTCACAGTTAACTCTAAAAGAGCGAACTGCCAAGAAAGCATGTAAACCAGAAGTTCAGAGGATGCTGTGCTCCACGGCTTAAGGAAGGCCTTCTGGAAAAAGTGGATCTGGAAAAAAAAAATGGGTACAACTAAAGAGCAGTCTCCTGAGATCCAACGCAGGGCCTTGTATCCTTCAGGCAACAGGCTTGGGAGAGGAGGGAAGGCTCACACGAGAGAGAAAAGACCCGAAGAAATTAAATTCAGGCAAGATGAGTCCCTCAAGGAGGTCACGGAGGTTCAGCCTGAAAGAATGTGCAGCTGGTGCTAACTTCTTAATGAATAAGCAGTAGGAAGAGAGGGGTGAAAGGTCAAAGAGGCGAGGCAATCACTTCACTTGGCAGGCACCCTCACCCTGCCTGGCCATCTTCGCTCCTGCCTGACGGGTTCACTGCCAAGTACAAGCCTCAGGCAGGCTTGCTGTGTTTGGCTTACAGGGGGGGATTTCCTGAGTGTTTAAGAATGTCACCTCTGTCATTAAATCACTTCTGGGTCTTCCAGTCCGGCCTGCCCTTTTCCCTCTTCCCTCCAACGCAGCCAGCCCAGCAGTTACTAGTCTAGAACGGCCAAGAAGAGCCAAGCCTTTTGCAAATGAGGAAGTTGCCACTGGGACAGTCATTGTTTATTGGGGCCGAGACACTTGCAGAATATATGCTTGCAAAAGTGAAATTTGGAACCTTTGCTAGTCCTGGGCTCATCAGCGGGTACACATGGAGGCAGGGAGTATGGGAAGGGGCCTGGGTGCCCCACCAGTGTCTTCGGGGTCTGCTGGGGCAAGCGCATGCGTGTGCTAAGCCATTCGGCTCTCTCCCACCCGAAACAAGAACCACCAGGCCGGCAAACTCCACCAAGGCCGCTGGGACTTTGCTGAGGTCGACTGCTCTTTAATTACCGGTGCAAGTTACTAACAAACTCCCAAACGCTCGTTTTTGGTTTTGCAGACTGAAGCAACACGGAAAGCCACACACTGCATTTTAAAATGGATTCCGGCAATGAGCAGTCTCGGTTTAAGGTGGTTCGTGGCTTCCTTCTACGTCCAAGGTCTGACACGACCTCGCGTGCTGCATTCTGAACTCCAAGTGCGCAGTGCCTGGTGCTGCCTGTGCAACTTTTTAGAACAGAGGTACACTTCCAGGAGGGCCTTTGCCTCAATTTTTCTGCAAACCTTGATGACTCTCCTCACTCACACGTAATAGGATTGTTTGGGTGCGTAGCTGCCGTGAGACACCCTCCGACTGCGTGGGTACAACGCGGACGTTCTGGAGGAGCCCGATGTGACAAGCCCAGGCATGAGCCGGGACTCTCTTCCCCTTCACCCGCCCGCACAGGCAGGAGACCGGCGGAGGCTGAGGACTACGGTTGTGTTAGGACAGTGGTCCCAGTCACATTACGCACGAGAACGCTGGGGAGACCCTGGTGCCCGGGCCCCACCCAGACACCCGGCTGTAATGCTGTCGACGGGCAATAGGCCCGGTTTAGGCTCTGAGAGCATCCGCACCCAATGGCTTGTCGCAGTGGGTGGTGTACAGAGAGAGCTTCACCACCTCCTCACGAACAGGAAGTGTGAGGAACTTCGGTGGGCACCCCCCCCCCCACCCCTGGCGTTAGACCAGACTCCCAGGTGCTCTTCAGCTCTGCCGTCACCTTGGTCACCTCCTGGTTCTGTGAGGGATTTCCCACCTGCTGACTGGGCTGAAAAATCACTTCCCACATCCCAGAATTATGGAGCCTGTGTGTCTTTTATCAATGAGAAGCCACACTCAGGGCCACGTTGGTGCAGGGCTGGGCTGGTGGGGGCGGTAGGCAGGGACCGGTGGGCTCCTCCCAGGAAGGCCTGGGAGTTCTCACCAGGGTGGGATGCACCCTATCAGGGCTCCGGATCTAACTGGGAGTGGGAGACGCCTGAGACTGGGACTCTGTGGCCATCTGTGGCCAGCAGAGCGCCTGGAGCAGATGTTCGCAGGCCACTGCCGTGGGACAGCGTGGGCGGCAAGTCCTGCAGCTGCTCTGGGCCCTGGGATTCCGGGCTCCGAGGAGGGGAGTCCGCGGTCCCCGGGACCAGGGGCAGATCCCCAGCTCCCTGCTCAGTCAGGTGAGCTGAGCTGCATTCCCCCCACCTTGTTTCTAAACATTTATCTGATTTGAATGATTTAATTACCCGAAAAAGAACGTACCTTGTCAACGTGATTAGCGATCTCTATTAATCGCTGTTTAACTTTCTCCAGGTCCTTTCCTTGCCTCTGAAACTTAATAATTTTAAATGTCAGCATTAATAACACATCCATCAAAGCTCATCTTCCCAGCTCCTGGAAACGTCAAGTCTTGGGCTGCCCTGCCGGGACCCTCCCTGGTTTCCCGTGAAATGAGCTCCCACCCTGCCGAGAAGTCTCCCTGGCCGGGACTTTCTGAAAGCCCCTGGAACTCGCCCGAGCCAAGCGCCCCTAAAACAGTCTGCTCCGTTCCAGCCTTGCACACGAGGGAGGGGGTCGCAGCGTGGGCCAAGAGCAGGCAGACAACGGGAAGCCTGTCCAGAGCCATTTCTCATATCGTCAGCTCGATTTTTACTTCCCCAGAAACGGCCCTTCTGTTTGTTTTTTAAAGTTAAACAGTCACAGGAATAGATGCCCACGGCAACAAGTCAACGAGACAGAGGAGACGGGATAAAAAGCTAATCAAGTCCCCCTTCTCCCCTCTAATCTGGCCTTCCAGAATGCGGCAGTTTTCTGGGAAACTGTCGTCCTGTTTCACTCATATGTGTTGGAGCGATGAGAAAATGTCACCTAATTCGTAATATGTAGCAGAGGCAGAAGTGAATAGAGAAGACACTCCCAAAAATTCTAGTTAAAAATCAGTTAAAAGAAAAAAATGAATGTAACATCAATCCCTGCATCATCTCCACGGCCTTCGTTTGTTCATTTTGGGTGAGGACAGAGTGGGCGATATTTAAACTCCCCCACCCCCTACATTTTAGAACGTGTTCTAAAGGCATCTGCCAAATCCCCCGCTGAGCCCCGCTGGTTAGAGAGCTTAGCTACAGAGTAACCGTTTTGTCTTGTTTGATTTGCAGTCCTCTGCTATTCTTTTGTAATATCAGATACATTTTTAATATTTTGTATTTTCTAATAGCAGAAAAACACTTGTCCACGAGTTGTTTATAATGCTTTTAAGGGCCCACAGGACATGAGGTTGATTCAGCAAATAATAACTCGCTAAACCTGTTCTTTTCCCTGTTCCTTTTTTGCAGCCGGCCACCCCGAGCAATGTCACGACGTTCTTACCTCTCGGTTGTCTGCCACGATAACCAGCTCCACGTACTTGGTCATCTTGAGGGTGTCTCTCTTACGCTGGCAAAGTAAACACGGGGTTAATTTCCTGTCACGCCTCCCTGGGGCTCCCAGGACAGTTCGGCATCACTTCCCCCAGGCCCTCGAACTAAGGGGGCTCATCCTCACCATCACGGGCTCCCATACCTCCTTTCCACCTAGCAGTCCACCTCCAACCCCAGCAACCTCTGGAGAACCTTCTCGACACGAGGGACAGGTTTCCATGTGTCCGGGAAATCCTTGCCCAGGAATCTCACGTGCCTGCGGACCACCGGCCGTGAGGTCAGAACACGCATGTGCAGAGACAGGCCGGGAGGCAGGCAGCACGTCCAGCCTCTCCGGACCAGGAGCCCTTCATTTCTGTCAATGGGCATTCACATCGGCCGTGTACAGCACTACAGGGAAGTGGGGAGCAAAGTCCCATGGAAGTTCCCTTTCCTTTGTGGTCCAGTTTTAGGATTTGAGAAAAGCGGAAGAGAGTATAGTTGAGCAGGACCTGCTGACCCCTTTTGGAGAAACAATGAGCGGTCCACACCAGTGGGCTTATTTCCTGGGGCTGATGACTGAAACCTCTCATTAGAAGCGGTGGGAGACGGGCAGGTCTGCAGAGCAGGGAACAGCCAGGCTCATAAACAGGGAATAGCCAGGTGAGAAAGAGGCATTAGGAGGAAAATTAGAAAGGAACAAAAAGAAAAAAAAAAAAACAGAAAGAAACAGTGCCAAGAAAAAACAAATGCCACCAGAGAAAAGGGATTTGGTAAGGGTGAAATAGTTGAGAGGAATGTGGAAACTGTGTATCCTGGGGTGAGGAGAGGGAGGACGCCCCACCCCCTGCCCGACAGAAAGGCAGCCTTGGACGTGGGTTACATCTGAATCAGGCTTCCTCAAGAAACATGTGCCCTCTTCCGTGAATTACTGGGAGAATCCCAGAGGCATTTTTAGGAGAAAGAGAGGAATTCAAGGAGGGTGGTCTCAGAAAGCAAACGTAAAAACCAAAACCACGAAGCCTTCTGTCTCTGCAATAAAATGCAGTTGCAGGAACTGGGGGTTGAGCGGGTCGTGGGCCTTACGGCCGCACCTCCGGCATGCGAGTTAACTGCACACGCCTCTTCACGTTTGAGACCTCTGTGTCACGGCCACGCTTTCAGACAAAAGCACAGATGACCAAGGCTTGCTTTGAATCAGCTTTCTAGTCACATAATCCTGAGGGAAACATATTTTATAAAACAAATCCCCATCCGTCCAGAATTTTGCAAACAGATCTTTACAAGAAAAATGTTTGTATCCCAGTACTGTTCCCCGTCGCTGCCCATCTGTGCTGATTCATGAATTTAGGGGCCCCTGAAGAAATCTGGAAACCTTATGGAGGAAGAAAAAAAAATAAAGCACCAAGAAATGTATAATTTCCTAAACTTTTATAACGTTACAAAACAAATGTCGTGTCGTAACTCTATGTTGTGGGCGTGTTATACGGTGATAAGTATGTATTTATGGAGGAAAACAGATTAGCCTCGGTGGTACCCGGAGACGCCTTCTCCAAGAGCGAGGCTCCTGCCCCTCTTCCTTACTGAGGTGTGAAGGAGCAGAAGTCTCTCCTACCCCCTCAGTTCCCTGCTGATCATGAACAGACTGAGCTGGTCGCATAGCAGAAAATAAAGCTCCACAAATGAAAAAATAAGTTCATCTCCCCTGGAAAAACGCCTACAAAGGGCACCGGTCACTCTAGATACTCCCACCTTTGGGTGGCCGCGGGGTGAAATCAATGGCCAGGGGACGTTTCCAAGCGGTGGCCTTGGATCACCGTTGAGAAAACGCATGATCCCAGATAATGAAAACAAACCCATCGGCACAGTTTTCCTGTCTCGGCAGTTCTCAGGAGTCCAGACTTTCTCATGAGTCAGAGAACTGCAAGCTCGGAGAGAAGCTAACCACACTGTAATAAAAAGCCCTCAGGGAGTGGCCCACAGCCGTGGGGGGGCAGGGAGGGGTTTCTTCCGTCAGCTGCCATCAGCTGCGTGCAGAGAGAGCCTTAGATGACCTCGTGGTTTCCACCTCTGTAGGCTGCCCAGTTTAGAAAGCTCACACTTAAAATTTTTGATATGCAGAGCAACATTTGAAACTGGTTGTTTGATTAATTTTTCATTTTGGGGGTTAAAAACAAATGGCCTTCTGCAAAGAGACAGGAACCTAAGCCTCCGGGAATGGCCTGGGGGCCTCTGCTCCCAGCTGGAGGCCGAGGCGGCCCTTGAATCTTGTTCAAGAGGGAAGGAGTTCCTGGGCCTCTCTGGTCCCAACCGCCAAGTTCCCAGAGATAAGTTTCCCCCGAACATGTTGCATGAAGGACTTTGGTGCTGGAAACTTAACTCAAGTTAGAAAAGTGCCGTTGAGATTAGGATGACACCAAATTCTTGTCAAACGCCTTCTTGCTATGGGACAGACTGCCTGTCTGTCACTCACTCATCCCACAGATATCCACTGGGGGCTGCCTACGTGCTGGGCACTGGGCTGGGTACTAGGGCTAAAGGGATGGACAAGAGACCCAAGGTATGGCCCTCAGGAAGCTCACATTCTGGGGTGAGGGTGGGGTGACAATGAAGGATCAACAAAAATCAAGCACAGTCTGTGAGACCTACCACAAAGGACAGAAATGGGGTCCTACAATCTGGATAAAGATGGGGGAAGGGGCTAAGCAGAGGCCTGAGGATGAGGAGCAGGGATGTGGGGAAAGTGTGGTGGGAACAGTATTTCAGATGGATGGAACAGCAACGGCGCAGGTCCTGAGGCTGGAGGGAACCTGGAGTGTCCCAGCAACTGGCGGACAGCTGGTGTCTTGTGAGCCAGCGAAGAGCGTGGCCGAAGTGAGGCCACAGACATGGACGGGACAAAGGGCTGAGGCTGGGAAGGTTGAGTGTCATCTAACAATCCAAGTGCCACAGGGAGCCCTTGCAGGTGTGGTTTTGAAAGCAGCCCTGTGGCTGTAGGGGGGTGGGGGTGGGGGGCACCGGGAGAATGGACCGCAGAGAGACGAGAGTGGAAGCTGAGTGTGCCAGTGGGAGGTGGCGAGTGGTTTGGGCAGTAACGGTGGAGATCGGCACACATAGTCAAGCCGGCTGTAACACAGCCACACACCAAAGGCACAGACGAGGGAGCCAGGCCCGTGTTTCCCTGGGAGGCACGACCAGCGAGTTAAATGACTCAAAAGTTGGGGGTATCTTCCTGTGAATAAGGGAAGATCACTGTTGGCTCAAGTGAGGCTCCACATCTCGACTCCAAGGCCGTTGCGTGGATTTTTATAAGCTGAACTGGGGTCTCCACTGGGGAAGGTCATCTCTCTGCCACCCTGGCCCGTGACCTGTGTGGGGGCAAAGCACCCCGATTGGATCTGCGTGGGATACAGCCCCTGAGGCCGGGCTACCACACAGGCTGCGGAGCCAACCAGCAAACAAGACAATAAGCAGAATGAATGGGCTGAATCTGATGAACTGAACGTTAATGGGAAAGTACTGGAGTCCAAAAAACCAGCAGCACCAGTGCGATCTGTCACTGACTTATCCAGGGTTTTAATCGATTCAAGACTCAGTAGGAGTCTGCACCTGCAGATTTTGGAACCTCAGCTCACACTGATAGATGCTGAGCCCGGGGCCAGGGAAGGAACAGTACTTCTGGCTGCTCTCCACACTGAGCCTGGAGAGAGACCCAGGCAGGGAGACACCCCACAGCGGCCTCTTCGCAGAGGCACGGAGCTGAGGAGGGCTACGTTAGGGAAGAGTCCCACGTGCCTGCTCTCACCTGTGGGCCTTCGAATGGTCTGGCCAGTTCCTGACGTTTGCCATCATTGGCCTCTGCAGGTAACGCACAGTATTATCACCGTTTCTACCTCCACCGGTACCGGGTTTCTACTAAAGATGCCCGCCTGTCCAGACGCTCAAAACTGTAGCACGGGGCCACGCCATGGCGGCTGCCCTTGGGGAGACACAACAGTGTCACCCTGACAGCCATCCTGTTTGTAGTCAGTAGCCAAAGCAAATGCCGCTTTCTAGAAAAAGAAGACGTTGGCTTTTACATTGGAGTCATTTTCCCTACTAATGGAGGGGAAAATAGCACAGATTGTCCCTAAAGAAAGGATAATTCAAAACTAATGTGCATGTGCCTCTGGGATGTATTACGTGATTTTTTCCAGTAGCAGATTTGCGGAGCCTCTGCCTTCCTTCCGGCTGGCCGAGGCCAAGGTTAGAATGAGTGTGCTTTCTCGAGCGTGGCTGGTGGGGAGGGGAGGAGCACGTAGCTGAGGAGCTAGCTCAGTGACTAGGGCTCCTCGGGCTGGACTTATAAACCCACAGAACCGAGATTGGACCGTGCAGCTCTGACTGCAGGCGCCCACTAAGATCTGCTGTAAACCCTTGTGAAAATGACAGACAATAGCTCAGCTTATACTGTGGCCAGCACATGCCCCGAGCCTGGGGTTCTCCTGCTGCTCCGCGAGGAAAAACGCAAATAGCTGCAGAAAAATCTCAGTCTCCCCGCCAATTTTTGCAACAGTTACCATTGCACTGGGGCAGAAAAATGCTGCGCAGAGGCCAGTGCAGTTGATGCACGGTGTAAACAAGATCAGTCAGCTACAGTTACACTGATTTTGGAGCAGAAAATAAAGGCAGCGTGAGGGAGGCAGGTGAGCGGTGTGGAGCTTGAACGTGCCCCTCTCCTGTCCCCCACAGGTGCCACCCCAGACCACCAGGTACCTCATTCCAGTTCCCAAACACTCCACTTACTGACGATTACTTTTTGCATCATTTTCACACTATAATTGCACTTTTAAGTCAAGGACACTTTCTCTTCCATAAAAACAGTGACAACTATTTCTAGAGAGAAATATTGAGAATGAGCCAAACTGCCTCGGATGCCTTCCCTTTCCAATTTAAAGGTTCATTTCCACTTCAGTATGCGTTATTAACAACACAACATTCTTATTCGGGTTTTCGGCATTTCCCTTCAAACCGAAATGATGGGAAATTACCGTGCCAATCGCGGTTGAGAGAGCTGTAGACTTAGTTAAAAAACTGAAACATGGCTGTCGAGCACAGCCCACGCTCGCACTTCTCCACGAGATGCCAGACGCACTTAAGCGCCATTTCAACCATCAGGTTATAAATGTCAGAACGCGGACGGCGCGTGATCCACGCGATACTCAGAGCAAAGCCCCTCGATGACAACGTGCCAACTGTCTACTTGTTTAGGGCCTGTGGACGTGCAGGAAGTCAGGCTCACACGGGGAAGAAAGGAGGGATGTAGAGTTCAAGTGGAAAGTCCTGACCGGTTCCGCTGAGAGCAGGTGAGGGGGACTCTCACTGCCCACAGCTACGGGGGACATTGGAAGGATGAGAGGAAACCGTTTAGGATAACTTTTACTGTTCGAACGTAGAAAAGGAAGTAGGCATGACCAAAGGAATGGTATCTATGAAAGGTCGAATGTCGGGCAGCCCGGCACTCAGAGCCTGTATTTGGTGGAAGCGTGGAGAACATGTCCCTACTCCATCGACTGTAAGTACGAGTGACACCTGACAGCTATGGATTCCAGGTGTCTTGTCCACAGAGCGTCAGGAAAGCCGAGATGGAGAAGCAGCAAACCGTGGCCGACTTCCTGTGGTTCGCATTTAGTTTCTGGGCCTCTGGACACACGTGAGGAATGGCTGCCCCCGTCCTTTCTGAGAGTGGCCCACCTGGCCTGTGGGGCCCAGGTGATGTGGGATGGACAAGGGTCATGCAGCCCTTTGTGGGAGGTCTTATGACGTTTTCCCTTGGGGTGTTGGGCCCCCTTGTGTCTGTCTGTTTGGCAGGGAGAGAGATCTTGCCCGAGCCGGAGTAGAAGGGAAGACTTCACAGAAGCAGACCCAGGGACAGACAACCAGGAAACCCAGTCCACTGAGACAGTCCCAGCAGGACAGGCACCAGCTCTGTGGGCCGGGGAAGTGATGCCCCTTAGCCATGCCCCCTGACAAACCCAAGTCGCCTCTGCAGGGACACGTGGCAAAGCCTGGGAGTGTTCTGCAGACCATCGGGAAGACCCCCAACGGCAAAGCAGACCAGACACAAAGAAACGCCACTCTGGTCCCCTCCTGCAGAGCATGGAGGGGGCTGTCTGAGAGCTGAGGTCAGGTCCTTTTGTTTACCGCGGCAGGCGTGGCCCAGCATCTGGCCGGGGGAGGGGGGGGGGGATTCTCAGTGAAGCCGTAATCAACCGTCCCTTTGTCCTGCTCTGAGCCCGACTTCCCCAGCACAGGTCAGCAAGTCTGAGCCCGACCTTTGGAGTCAAGGTGGAGGTTTCTGTGTTTAATGATGCTCGGCCCTTGGGACATGCACCACCCCCAGGTAAACCGGGTGACTCCACCCCTGACACAGCACCCGGTTGGGAAAATTTCTCCAGGTGTCCTAGCACTGGGTGTCCCCAGCTGGAGCCCCCAGGTCCCCAGAAACATGACTTCGGGTTTCCCTCCTACCCTTCTGGTCCACGTCCGGGAAGGTGGTGGGAGTCTGCTGGCCGCAGCGAGGCCCGAGATGTTGTGATGTAACCCACACAGCCCCCAGGTGCCCTTCAGGGTGGACGCCGGGAAGAGCTTGTATCTGCTGGTTGCATTTTCCATTGGTTCCAGGACGTAGGTTTTATTTGCAAATGTGATTAGTCCCCTGTTGAAAAAGAAATAAAAAAATATGTAACTCTTAAGGGCAGCTTCTTGTTTACGGCTGAGACAGAGAATGGAAGGAGAAATACCACTTTACTGATATTCTGAGGCCTCAGCTGGAAAAGACATTCATTTTGTGAATCTTGTGAAAAGTGAGTCTGAGAAATTTTTTGTTTCAAATAGTTTCTGGTAAAAAAAAATAGACTACATTTAGTCTTTATATATTTTTTTATTGTTACTTCTCAAATATATATTGCTGAGTAAAAGAGTCGAGGGGAAAGATGTTTCACCTGGTGGAAAATAACGACAGTGTTACCTCGGTGCTGGTCGTTAGTATGTTCCGGAACTCGAGCCGAGTGCTGAACTGATGAGGACCAAACGATGAAGCATTTTCTCTTTCTTGCCCTGACTCATACAAGTTCTAGCAAGTGCGACCAGTCCCGAGCAAGCGCCGAGCAAGCGCTGAGTGCTGCATTCTTTTCTCGTCCAAATGTGACGAGTACAGGGTTTGACGAGCTCTGAGGCCGATGAGGACCAGGGGGGTGGGGGGCGGGGGGCTGTATATCTGGATTAGCTGACACAATCCATAGGCAAGCCTTTTTTTTTTTTGAAGGAAGATTTCCTACATCTGGGTTATCCATCCTGATTGGCCATATATCTAAATATGTCAAAGGATTCTGATGTAGGGTTGAGCAGGAACTTACGACTTTTTTGTTTTTCCTTATTCAATCTGTGGGAGATGTGTGAACAAAGGCACTGATGTCAGTGCTTCTGGGAGGCTGAGCTCTGCCCTCGGGGTCGTCCTGGCTAAAGGTGGACGCTGTTTACAGAGGTGAGCACCTTCGGGACCTGTCTCAGCCCTGAGGCAGAGAAGGTGGCCATTGGAGTCTGACAGTCTGGTTTAAGTTCAAACTCTGCCGTTTACCAGCTGTGTGACCTTGACCTCTTTGAGGCTCAGTTTCTTCATCTGGGAAATGGGATAATAATACTTAGTTCTCAGGGCTGCTACGTCATCCGTTAGAACATTTAGCCTGGTGGAGGCCACAAGCCAGTATGGAAATGCGAGTGGCCACCCTGGTGATTGACAAGGGCAGGTGCCTGGTTAGGGCGCTGTTGCCCTGTCACTCCGAGAAGGCCCTGAGCTGCGCTAGCACATCTGTCCACGTGCTGACACGCGTGGCCCCTGATATGAAATACAGCCTGAATAAGGATAGTGTACTTCTGGGAATAATGATACCTACACAAACTCCCTTGAGCTAACGTTTAGGTTTGGGAATAAAAGAATAAATTCTTTTTAAAAATGGACAGATTTGCTAAACACTCTGGTTGCAGAGACAGAAGGTGGCATTAGGTCATGAACCACCGTGCACATGTGACCTCTTGGAGCAGGACAGAGCTGAGGCTGCGTCCGCTCCCTGGAAGTGAGCAATGGCAGATGGCTTCAAGGGACAGGAACATCAGCCCTATGGTGGCTCTCGTTTCTCTGTTTTCCAGCGTGGGACCGCCGAGTCCTTGTTTAGAAGGCTCTGTCTGATGCGGCGTTCGGGCAGCAGTGAACTGGCCGTGCGCTAAGGCTCCCACACGCCGGCCGGCTTCCGTGACACCGAGCACATTTCCCCACTAGAGATACACACAGAAGTTTCATGCCAAATTCACGTGATTGTACACAGACACTTCTGGCTCAGTGACCCAGCCTATTTTGAGACACGAACCTCACACTTTGCTCAGAATCACCCACACACACCCACGTGCATACTCTTATGCAGGCAGGTTGGGGGGCTTAGCACTATGACGGAGGTTCAGGGCATTAGTTCTAATAATTTATCTGGCCTCAACCCGCAGCTGGGCATCTAGCTTAGTCCTTAGGAAACAGTTAACATGTTGGGTGCCCCGCAGGTTCCCTTCCGACCATCCGGACTTGTCTGCAAAGGAGGAACCTGGAAAGGCGTTCCTGTGTCACCCATCACCGTGCACTTATTCCTGTCCTTCACCGATCCTGTGCTCCGGGATGACCCGTCTATAGGTGACTGTTCCATCACTCTTAAATTAGAGTAGAATGGCGGTATTTCAATGCTCCAACATTGCGGATGATAGAGGTTTGAAGCAGTAAAATATTTCGAGCACAGCTGGTGCTCACGTACACACGAACCAGTTCCTTATAACCCCCCCGGTCTATTCCGCCAGTCCCGTTTCATGAAGTGCGGTAGGCAGCGGCAGAAACAGGCTGTGCCCAGGAAGCTCACCCCCGAGTGGAGAGGTCAGCACGGAGACACAGGGGGTAATTAGAAACCGTCGGTGAGCCAGGCCAGGCGGTACCAGCCCTCATGTAACCCTTGACTGCTGAGAGATGGGGGAACCAGTGTGGTGGGGAGTAACTGAGGACTTTTTGGCTGTTTTCAAACCCCACAGATGGGTTAAAAATCAGTATTCCTGCTGTCTCGTGTTCCCTGCCTCCCCCACAGCCCAGCCAGTGTCCTCATGTACCCGAGTACATCATACAGACGGGACATTGGTCATCACCTGCGTTCTCTCTCCTTGAAAAGTTCTTCATGAAATAAAACTTGGATTTCTAGTTTAGAACGACTACTAGGGGATTTTCGTGGATTAAAGTTGATTTTTTAGAAAGCCTAAATTAAGAAAGAGAACTTTAAAGAACAGGCCCGGGAAAGTGGAAAACAAACACACGTGAAGGGGGAAGAATATATGACTCCGCTAGAAAAGCAACTTTCCTGCCCTAAAAAGAAAACGGCACTAACGTTTCATTGTGCATCACAGCATTTTCTATTTCTCACTGGGTTTCAATAAGTGAACACAGAGTCAAGCATGTCACCAAGTTCTAATCATGAGAAGCAAACTACTGAAAACGTTTTTCTACTTAATGGAAAATTTCTAGAAATTGTTACTTAGTCATAAAAATGTTCTCATATCTCCTTTTATCTTTTAAGTCATCCAAAGGCCAGATGTTGAGAAATTGGGGTGAAGCCTTTCCCTGAGCTGCACACAACTGGCAGCCCATAACACCGCTTAATTAAGTAATTGCTTTGGACTGTCTTGAGTATAATTAATCATTTAGCTCTAGAGATTGCTGGAAACCACAGACTTCAAGGATCCAGGGTTTTGGAGATATAAAATTTTGATGTTCTCACAGCCCTTGCTGGCCCCGCACTAGATAAGCGAATGTAATTTAAGTTGAATGTCATAGATATTTAGTTATGAACTTGGAGTTGGAAGTAGTTCTGAGCATGGAATTTCAACCCAGCAGACTGGGAAAGTAGGGTTCTTTTCCCCTCGGCAGAGGAGGTGGAGAAGAGGTTAGAGAACAGTTGGGGAATGCCTGGGAAAGATGAAGACTGAGGACACCTTCTCTAGGGGCAGGCTAGGAGGACAGGTGTGCCCTTATGGGGACAGGGGAGGCCCAGTCCTGGGGCAGGGAGTGGGGAGTGGTGAATGGGGAGCAGAGGAGAAAGCGGCTGTCGGGGGTGGCGAGGGCCACCGCCCCTGGCACCCTGCCTCAATCCAGGCTCCGGGCTGTGCCTGTTCCACTACTGCCCAGTAGGTCCCCATTATCATGGGTGTGTGGGGGGCACGAGGTGGAGCGGAGCCCCAAGCCGGGTCCCCACGCTTTCCTGCCTCCCTCCAGTGTTGTTTTTAAGAGGGTTGTGGTGTCCAGACCAGGGACAAGTGTGATCGAGGAGAAGTCCAAAGGAAAGGGGCCGGAGAGAGAGAGCAGCCGCTTTGAAAACAGGCAGCTTTACTTTAAACTTTGAAATCCTGTTGTTTTTCCCTCAGGGGAGGTTCAGAGGCATCTACTCAGATTGTAAGTTGATTTCGTTAGCTTTCGGAGCACAAAGCCAGGGGGCCCGTATTTCCTCCAGACAGGTTCCCGCCCTTAAAACACAGTTTGTAATCTCCACCGCAACGGTGCGTCAGGCTCTCATGCAGCCTGATGTTCTTATTACGATTGTCGTTACTTCTGCCAGGCAGGCCAGACAGCGGCATGTGGAGTTCTGACTACCCGTTAGAAGTTAACGATCAGAATGTATGAATTACCCCGGCCAGCTCCGTGTTCAGTCGCTGATTCTCTTGGACAAAGAGACGCTGCTTTCAGCGCTGCGCTGCAGTCATAATTCAGAAATGCAGTTGGCATGGGTTTCCCTTTGGTCCTTTTTTGGAGGAGCTCATGGGTAAAAGCAAGGTGCCACCCCGTACGTGTCTGATGCACAGTGACGGCACCATAGTGGGGGGCACACCAGCTCCGCAGGGCTGAGTTCCCATCAGTCATTTCACATAAAATGGCTCACGTACCGTCAAAGCACATCCCAGCACCCCCGCCACATGCAAAGCACTGGCTGGCTCCCTCAGATCACATGAGGACCTCTCCCCCACGGCCCCTATTTCAGGTGGACCTCCTAACCAGGTATGGGGGCGTGAAGCAGAGGTAAAATGTGAAGCTACTACGGAAGATTTTGACAAGTTCTTAGTGACACATCGGCAATAATAACAGCGGCTGTGATTGCTGAAGAGCACACCCTCAGCCAGGCTCCTTTGTGAAGTAACAGCTTTGTCGAGAAATAGTTCACCTACCGTTAAGCTCACTCTCTTAATGCATGTGGTCTAATGGTTTAATATAGTCACTGAGTGGCGCAAGCATCACCCCTGTCCGATTCTTAAATATTTTCTTTAAAATTTATTTTTATTTTTTTAATCATTACCCGAGGATGTGATCCTTTACTGATTCTCGAGAGGAAGGGGGAAAGGGAGAAGGAGGCGGGGGAAGGGAGTGGGGAGAGAGAGAGAAACACTGATGTGAGATAGAAACATCAGTCGGTTGCCTCCTGAACACTCCCTGACCGGGGTCCAAATGCAACCTTTCGGTTGTACAGGATGATGCTCCAACCAACTGAGCCACCCGGCCAGGGCTGACTCCTGAACACTTCCATTGCCCCAAAAAGAAACCCCGTGCCCATTAGCAGTCACTCCTCCCCCCTTCCCCCATTCACCAGGCTGCTGAATGCGCTATTTCTCTAATATTATTTACAGCAACCTGTAAAGCAGGTACCACAGGCCCATTTAATGAACAGAAAGTCAATGATGAGAGCCCAAGGTCACTGTAGTGGGTTGAATAGTATCCCTTCCCCCAACATGTCCAAGTCCTAACCCCCAGACAGAACCTGTGAATGTAACCCAGACGTGATTAGGAGATCATTCTGGAGGCAGGGTGTACCCAAATTCAGTGACATGTGCCTTCATAGGAGACAGAAAAGGAGGAGACACAGCGACGCAGGGCGCAGGCCCCATGGGGACAGAGGCAGAGCCTGGAGTGGTCCCTACAAGGAACGCCAGGGCTGAGGAGCACCGGGGGCTGGGGGAGGCACGAGGTGGATTCTCCCTCAGCGCCCAGCAGGAACCACTCTGCTGACACCTTGAGTCAGACTCCGGCCTCCAGGGCCGTGAGAGAGTCAAGGTTGGTTGTTTGGAGGCATTTGTAGCCGTGTGTCATGGCGGCCCCAGGAAACTAACATGGTGCTGCAGCTGGCCTGTGGCAGTTCCAGGACTCCTCGGAGGGACCTGGCTCCCGAGCTTGTGCCCTGGTCCTTGGCCACCCTGGACGATCAGCCCCTTCTCCTCGGTCACCGAGAACTTCTGCCGGGGTGGGCTTAGCTGATGTCCAAAAGAGAAAGGCAGAGGTCTGTGTGGAAGGGGACTTGAAGGAGACCTGGGGGACGGGGAGCACTGGGGACGCGGGGAGCCTGGGGACCGAGTGAGTAGCCTTGGAGGAGTGTGAGTGCAGGCGAGAGGAAGGTCAGAGCGCTCTGAGGGAGACGCCGGGGACAGGAGGACAGGTGCAGGCAGGCGCCTCGGAAGGAAGGCAGAGCATGGGACTTGGGGGTCCCATCTCTGCCTCCATCCTTGACCTTGGCTTTAGGCCTCAGGGTGCATTGTAGCCTCGTCACTCATCTGTCTACACACCAGTCACCCAGACTAAAATATTGCCTCCTATAAACACTTCAGATTCCCAGCTGCCAGGACTTGCTGCTTCTTTTTTGCTCTGCCTTCCCCGCTCCGTGCTGGGGCCTCTATCAAAAGGACCTGCTCCTTGCACTGCAACCCTTGGTGGCCACCCCTGTGGCCTCCCAGGATGCCAGCTGCTTTGTCCTGTTCCTCTGTGTCCCTACCCGAAGCCCTTGAACATTCCTGGGACAGCCCTTGGCCACGAATACCTCCAGGCTGATGCATAACCTTTGAGGTCCAGGTTAGCCTGGGTTCCAGCAGGACTCCCCAGCATTCTGGGCCCTTCTGTTGAGCTGCCCCTGTGGTTCTGAGCTCACTACTTCACGGTGCTTACTACGGTGTCGTAAAATGATGTCTGGCCCTGGCCGGTGTCAGCTCAGTTGCTTGGGTGCTGTCCCACAAAGTGAAAGGCTCCCTGTTTGGTTCCTGGTCACGGCACATGCCTGGTTTGCAGGTCCGGTCCGCGGTCGGAGCACATATGAGAGGCAACCGATCGATGTTTCTTTCCCTCCTTTTCCCTCCCTTCCCCTCTCTCTAAAAATAAATAAATACAATCTTAATAAAAACCCCGATATCTGGCTGCTGTAGGGAGCACTTTCCTTCTTCGTTTCGTTTCCCAGCCCTGCTGGCATGGGCACGAGCAGATGTCGATCAGGATGTGAGTAGGTAGGTGATCAATAAACGTCCATGGGCGTGGCGTGGACGTGTGGGCCACGGGGAGCCGTGTGGTTTTGAGTGCAGGGGCGGGGACAGGACGGATGATATGATCAAGCAGTATTTTTAAAACACGACCTTCTGGAATGTGCAAGATGGCTGTGAAGGGAAGGGTGGAGGCAGGAAGCACGGGTGGGAGGCAAGTTAAAGATCTTGGAGCGAGGGTTGATCTGGGGCGGTGATGAGAAATGTTTAAGCAGAGACGGATGGAAGCGGTGCTGTGGGGCGGGGGCATGTGCAGGGGCAGGAGGGGGCTATCAAAGACCCCAGGGCCGAGCCTGTGAGCCTGAGATGGGCTGGGCCTTGCATGGAAAAGAGCCCAGGAGCAGAGCCAGTCGGTGGACCCAGAGGAGTTTGGGATTTGGACATCTCAAGCTTTGAGTGAGAGCGGGGCCTAGGGAGAGCTGAGACTTGACCTTGGGAGTCCTTCAGGGTGGAGACCTTGGCTCCCTCACATGTTTGACGGAATGAGCATCTCCACGGGAAGAAGAACCAGGAAGGAGGATAACCGTGCAGAACCCTGGCCGGAGGCAACATGGCCGGAGGGCCGGAGGGAACCCACCTCCGGGTAGAGGATGACAGAGAAAGCTGGGTCCTAACTGTGCAAAAGGCTTAGTGGGACCCTACAGAGTGAGGGGTCGGCCAGCCGTGGGTGTAAGATGGAGTTTTGCCCATTGTGGCCGAGGGGCTATGGGGAGGTCACTTCCTCATCTGTCATCTGAGGAGAGCTGTCCCAGCCTGTGACTCCAGGGAGCATCGTGCAAGAACACACCAAAGCTCTGTGTGAACGCAGGAGATGCCTCTGTCTGGAGGTGGCAGCTGACCCAGAAGGGGGGTGACAAGCATCATGACCCGAGAATGTGCAGCTTGGAGCTGCAGCCCTGGTGGGGAGCCCTGAGGACTGTGCCTCAGACAGCGGCTCTGTGACGCGGTGCCGATGGCACCCACCCTGGTCCTCATGACCGCAGAGGCTGCAATCACAACAAAGGACAAAGTCTGACATAGCCTGCGTGTTGTCACCACAGCAGGGAATGTGTGCCCGTGTGCGCATGCATGTGAGCACGCACATGTGCGTGTGTGACAGCATGGCCATGCATGAGAGCACACGTGTACCTAGGTATGTGCAAATACCTATATGCAAGCGCACATGTGTGATAGCATGGCTGCATGTGCATATGAATACCCATGTGCACACGTGCATGAGAGAATGTGTTTGGGTGTGCATGTGACAGTGCGTGTATGTACATGTGAGGGTGTGTGGGTGCACGTGTGTGAGCACAACTGTGTAAGTACACACGTGTCCGTGTGTGTGCCAGGGTGTACATGTGGGCACACATGTGTGGCAGCATGGCTGTGTAAGTGTGTGCATACCTTGTGCTCAGGTATCCTAAACCCCAATTAAAAGTGAAATTATTATTATGCCCAGTACCCAGGTTACATCCAGACACCATTTCCTCCTCTACTACGTGAATGCCTGGCTTATGCCTGTCAAAGCACAGGTGGCCCCTTAAGAAATGGAGCCTAGTTTGAACCCCCAGGCCTGGGGGTGGGGAAGCTCTTGGCTGAGTCCGACAGTGGGAGCCCCCGAGCCCCCTGGTACTGGATATCTGCGCAGGAGCTGAGCGGGTGGAGCAGGAGGTCAGGAAGAACTGGGGGCAGTGTCTTCCCTCCAGGAGCTCATTGCAGCTGGGGGCTGGGGGTGGGGTGGGGACGGGGCATTTATGAATAAAACCAGGTCACGGGGACATGGCTGTTCTGATGCTCCAGGGCTGGACGTCTGTCCCATTACAAGCCGCAGCAGGGTTGCTCCTCTGGGGCCAGAGCAGGGGTCTCGCCCATCCATGTGAGAGCCTGACGTCTGTGCGTCTGATGCTCATGGGGATGCCAGTGGGCTTGGACGCTCACCAGCAGGGGAGAGGCCCGGAGCGCAGGAGCCAGTGAGAGACCAGATGTGGGAGGATCACGGACAGTTCACGGAAACTGCACGGAGGAGGGCCAAGCACGCCGGGCCAACGTACCATTCGGCACAGTGTTACCTCAGGGCCCGAACTTCCCGCTTGACTTGGAGTAAAAGGCGGAATCAGCTCCACGGCTGCACTCGTGTTCATGGCCTGTTTTCCACTTCGCACTTCGTCCCCTCAGTGAAAGAGCTGTTTCCTCTTTAACTCCCTTCCTCCTGGCCTCGGTGCTTTTTTCTCCCTTATCTTTCCCCCTCAAGCTTCAGCTGAAGGATGGCTGCTCGCTTCCCTCCGCTCATCCCTGTTCCAGGACAGCTTTCCTGGCCTGCCCGTCTCAGATCAAGCCCTTTTGGAACGAACATGTGGGACGTTCCCTCTCTGTTTTTTCTTTGCAAAACTGGAACCGGCTGGGCCCTCACTTATGCGTCCGCCGGACACTTGAGTTTCCTACCCCCACAACATTCCTACATCCGAACGCGTCTTTGGGTCCCCCCATGTGTAACGTCATTTCTCATCCCTCTTTTCTTTCTCAAAATCTGCTAGGCCGGTGCTGGAGGAGCTGCATTTCCCCTCTGTTTCCTGCCCCCATCAAGTCTCCTGCCGGTGAGCAGCTGATCGACCCAAGTGTTCCCTCTGGTCTGACACCCCACCAGCCAGGTCGTGAAGGTGGTGACTCCACACCTCCTGAATTCCCTGTGGACCTGCCGCCCCTGCTCTTGCACCAACAGCTCAAAGACCCGGGAAGGGTAAATTCTCAGGAGCACCATCTGCATGCAGCGTCCCCTTCCTGCTCCCACGCCATCCTGGGGGTTGACGCCGGAGGCCACAGCCCTTACTATTCTGACTTTTCCTGAGACCCCCACCAAGAGAATGTCACTGTATTCCTCCCTGCCAGGTTACAGGCGGTGCCAGGTCCCTGCAAGGATCATCCTCCCGGGGCTGGAGGTCAAAGGTGAATGCTGAGACCCAGACATTGTGCACGAACTGGTCACAGAGACAGGCCCCTCTGTGAGGGCAGAAGTGGGGACCCTGATAATGCACCTGAGCCTGTGGGTGGTTGGCTTGAGGAGGAGGGTGAGCAGTTTCGACCAACCGTGGGGCAAGGCCAAGCACAGAGGAGGGCATCTATGTTCTACTTGACTATTACTCTAGGAATCTGCCACCCAGTTGTTCTCCTTGACTTTTGAAGCTAATTAGTTAATGTCATTGGTTTGTACATTGTTTTGTGTATTGTAAAAAGGAACTATTAGGAAGACCTTGGAGACGCCCCTTTTCTATGTACTGATCAAGAACTGGATATTCTGTGAAAATCACCTGAAAATGTTCAGACCAATCTGGGTTCCTCCATTTATGCCTGATCTTGGTTTTGTTCATTTAAAACTTCTTCCTAAAGGCGTGGCTGCTGGCTGGGGAGGCCTGTTCATTTCTGAGCATCCCAGCCCTCATGTGCCCTGCTCCTGGCAGAAGCTCACTGGTTTTCCTTGATGCACTTATGGCCGCTCTGATTCCTGGCCCTGGGGCTGGGTGTGGGTCACCCTCAGCCTGGCCCAGAGGGTGGGCACATAACGTGTTAAACCAGAGCATTGTGCCCACCCCTGGCCATGGTGATTGTTTCAGGGGTGAAGCTATGACCCAATCAGGACCAGTAAGGTACATTTTGGGGACCTTTGCTGAGCTTGAAAAAGGGGCCCTCCTTCTTTTCCTTGTCCTCTGGGCACATAAGCCTGGAGCTGTTCACAACCCTTGGACAACACAAAATAAACCGTGCCTGAGAAGGAACGTACCAGAAGAAGGTGGAGATGGGGAGAGAACGGACCCTGAGAGCATCGGCTAGGGAGCGGCGCACACAGAGGCGCAGACAGGGAAACCGTGAGCCCGGGTCAGCTGTACGCCCGCGGGCCGTCCTGCAAGGTCTCCTGTCTGGCCAGGGGGAGGTGAGACCCCGTCACTCCCTCTCAGTGCGTTGGAGTGAATAGGAGAAGGAGGAGGTGGTCTGCAGTGGCCACGTTTAAGACCACCCATCACTGTCATGGCCACTTACCTGAGTCCAGAACACGTGCTGAGACTGACCATCGAACCGGGATACCCTTGCACACGTCCATGGTAGTAACAGTGACCCTGAAAAAGGAGAAAGGCGGTTCAGCCATGATACCTTCTCACCCGCTCCCAATCAACCAACTGCCTCAGGTCATCTCCACTTGTTTTGACCCACAGAATGCGCTTTTGCATAAAATATTAATAAACAAGGAGTCCTAACATTAAATCCTATCCTGATGTGACCCAGCCAGGGTCTACGGCCAGGGTTGGAAATGCACCCGAAGTCTGTTCTTGTCTCTGACACCCTCAGGAAAGCCCTGGGGCCGAACGTCCACAAAGTTCAGCCACACAACCAGATGCGCTGGCCTGCCAGGCCAGGCTGCCCTCACGGACCCTCTTTCGCGGTGAGACGAGGGGCGTGTGGGGCAATTAAGCACGCTGTGAAAGGTAATGAAGTGAGGTCGACGTCCATGGCTTCTGAAAACAGATAGCCGATGAGAAGGGGGGGATGAGGAGAGAGAGGGGAGACCTCGTTGAATTGTCCAATTAAGAGAGAAACACCCAGCTCAGCAGGAAAGAAAAACTGGAAGGTCCTACGTCTGAGCCAAACTCCCTCTTGGTGCACCTGCAAGGTTTTGCTTCTTTAACAAAGTCAGTGTTTGCAAGAAGAAAGCCCAGCACGGCCACTTCCTTAGTGCAGACGGGCTTCTGTCCAGAATTAAGGTGAAGTTTGTCATTGAACAAAGGTTACAGGGCAGCCTCACTTAAGGTGCTGACTGGCCGGAAGTGGCTGAGTACATGCAGCCCTCCTCACCCAAGTCCTCTGGACACCAGGGGTGTGCAGGCCCACCGCCAAGGGCTACGCGGTCTGAGGGTAAAGCGAAGTGGACATGGACTGCAGACCGTCCCTGCTGTGGCCTTGCACGCGATTCCTTCACTTGCCACAACACTACTTCACTGTTTCCAGGGCAGGGCTTGCTGTCCAGTTGTTGTGCCAACAAAACCAGCTTGCAGGGACCACCTTGCCTTTGCTAAGAAAGAGACCAGCTACGATTGTACGGTGGAGGGATTCGGAGAACTCCACGCTGAAGGGGCCAGGACGGCCCTGTGTCTGTGAGGGGAGGACAGGGTTCTGGGGTCACCTGGATGACAGCTAAAGGTGGGAGATGGGACGGGTGCAGGCCGTTTGTTATCCTGATGTTTCCTTATTGGTTCCGGAAGTTCTTTATATATTCAGGATATTAGTACTTTGCCTGTTACGTGAGAAATGTCTTTTTAACCCCCTTATGATATTTTTTTTGTAGTTTCCAGTTCTTATACAGTTGAATCTACCCTTCCCTTTATATGTGGTGTGTATGGCCTAAAGTGGCTCTCTTCAAGGTCATGTCCACCTTTATTTCCTTCTGTTTCTATAGTATCACAGTGGGCTCTTTAATCTACCTGGAATTTATTTTTTTGGGGGGTGTGAGGTTGGAATCTAACTTTCTCCACAAACTAGAGGCCAGCTGTTTCCACCACTTCCTTTCCTTACTGATTGGAGACGCTGCCTTGTCCCACATGGAACGTGCCCACATGTATGATTGGAGGTGCTGTCGTGTCCCATGTGGAATGTGCACACGTGTGATTGGAAACTGCTTTGTCACATACTGAACGTGCACACCATACGTGGCTTCACGTCTGTGCTCTCCTCGCTGTTCCACGGAGGTGCACCTCCACGTGTCCACTCCTCTGCCAACACCAGCCCATCTGAGTTACCATTGGTCTAGACTGCATTTTGATATCAAGATCAAGTTCTTTTTATTAAGATAAACTCACACGCCATAGAATTTACCTTTTAGAAAAGGACACAGTTTTAATATATTCAAAATGTTGTACAGCTGTTGCCAGCACCTAATTCCAAAACATTTTCATTACTCCAGAAAGAAGCCTTCACCCCTCCACCTAATGAAAACTTCACGGGCTATTCCCATGACCCCTCCCCCAGCCCTGGCCCCGGCCCCCACGGGGCCACCTCCTGTGTCTATGGATTCGCCTGCTCCACTTATGTCATCTCACGCTATGGAATCTCACAGCCTGTAGCCCCTGTGTCTGGCCTCCTTCCCAGAGCCCCATGGGTCGAGGTCCACTCATGTCTTAGCAGGTGTCATCAGTACTTTGTCCCTTCCTACCCTGGAATGCAGTTCCATGGCACAGACAGACCAGGTGTTGTCTCCCACTCATCAGACGGGGGGCTGGGCTGTTTCCACGGTCTGGCCGCTGTAAGTGATGCTGCCGTGAACAACTGTGTGCAAGGGTCTGTGGGGACACGTGTTTGCCGTTCTCCTGGGTCCACGCCATGAGTGGGTATGTGGTTATACACCCGCGGGTAGACTTGCAGGGCCACGTGGTAACCGCGTGTATGAATTCTGAAGTGCTTCCCACCAGGTTTCCCAGCTCTCCCGTCAGCACCCACACTTGCTGTCTGTCCTTTTGGTCATGCCCGTCCTAATGCGAGTCGGTGCCTCCTGAGGTTTGGGTTTTCATTTTCCTGGTGACTGATGACATTGAGCATCTCCTCACGTGCTCATTGGCCATCGGCACATCTTGTTTGGAGGAATGTTTGCTCCAGTCCTCTGCCTATTTTTTAATGGGGTTACTGTCTTTTCATTGCTGAGTTGGAAAAGTTCTTTATACACTCTGGATATTAGACCCTTATCTGATACGGGGTTCGCAAACACTTTCTCCCATTTTGGGGGTCGTCTCCTCACTTTCTGGACCATGTGTTCTAAAGCACAAAAGTCAATCATTTTGACAAAAGCCAAGCGACCTATTCTTTTGCTTTGGCTGCTTGCCGTCAGGTGCGCATCTAAGAGACCATCACCTAACCTAAGGAGACAGAGGCTTACACCTATGTCTCCTTGTAAGAGTTTTATAGGTTTAACTCTCACTTTCAGATCTTTAGTCCACTTGGTGTACATTCGTGGCTTCAACTGGAGTCCAGTTTCATTCTTTTGCCTGTTGATATCCAGGGCTCCCCAGAACCATCTATTAAAAGGCTAATCCCTTCCCCAGTTTTTCTTGGCAATCTTGCTAAAAGCAAGTTTTCTTTTGGTGTTCTTCTTTTTCTCCCCCCCCCCCCCCAAAGCTTCCAGGCTATGCTTGCCTGTTCTCTCTTCTGGTGAATTTTCAAATCAAAATTTAAGTTCTGTAATAATCCACTGAGAGTTCTGTTTGGGCTATATTGAATGTATAGGTCAATTCAGTCAGAATGTGTAGTTTTACAACAGTTTTCCCGTTCATGTACATAGTATGCCTCTCCAGTTAGTACGGCTGTTCTCGCGCCCTTCAGTACAGTTTTAGGGTTTTTTCCATATGGCTTCTGGGAACTGTTCGTTAGGCTTGTGTCTCGGTACTGCATACATTTGTTGATATCATTAGCAGGATCTTTCTTCTATTATGTCTTAACCATGGGTACCTTTAATGTAAAGAAAAGCTCTTATTTTTTAAGTTTATCTCATATCAGACCCTCTGCTGAACCGTCCTATCAGCTTAACAGTTTGCAGCATATCTTGGATTGTTTTGTGTTATTGATCGTATCAGCCACAAACAATGACAGTTCTGTGGGCTCCTTCCAGATCCCCTACCCTGCTGCGGAGTGGGAGGGCCAGGTGTCCGGGGCGAAGGTGGGGGAGGGAACTGCCCATAGAGGGAAAGCGTTGCAAAGACAGGGGCGGGGAAAAGGGCAATGGGGTGCTGTTGGCAGCTCAGGTACGGGGTTGGTTCCTCTTGGCTGGAAGATTCGGAAAAGTAGGGCCCTTGCACTGTCCTGCCCCCCCCCTGCCCCCACCAGCCAGGGGGTCCTCTCCAATGAGTGTGTGGCTTAGGAAAGAGTGCCCGAGGGACAGTGGCGGAGACAGTACCCAGCCTGCCACAGCAGGCATCCCGCCAGTCCACGTGGGGCCTTGCCGCCAGCTGCCTCCTGAGCATCCACGGGAAATAACTTCTGAAAGTCCCCCTCTCTCCAGATAACTCTAGCTTGGGTGTTTAAGGGGGGCGTGATGGCAACCCTCAAAACAGGAGGGGATCACACAACCAGATGGGAAGGCTCCGGGGCTCCTCTGCCTGGGAAGGGAGGTTCAGTCCTGGCCCTCGCAGCAGTGCCAGAGCTGAGACCGGCCGGAGGCTGAAAGGACAGTGGCGACAGTACAGGTCAGGTTGCCTGGGGCAGCAAGAGCCCCCGGTTCTAACCGCGGTACACCTTTGGGAACCCCACACATGCAGACTGCGCCCCATTTTAGAGGAATAGGAAATGTTGCTACAGGCAGCAGAGCTTTGGTTAAAAGAATTAAAAACCAAGTGGTGAGCAGAATCTTACTGAGTGACCTCTGAAACTTCACAGTCACTTATTTCCAGTCGCAATTTATTTTTAATAGATCATTTCTCAAGTGTCCTTTCAAATTAAATACCCAGGAATGTAAGCAGAGTACAAATTAGTGTAAAATTAATTTCCAGTTCTGAAGTGGGCTGAAGCACCGCTCATAAAGGAGGACTGGGGAGGGTTCAGCTCTTGCAAACCGGTCCTTCCACAACCCACCTCCCCTGGCCATTCCCAAAGTTAACTACCAGCTTATCCCTGGCTCTAAAACTCCTTTGGTTTCACCTTCAGCCGGTCGACCAGCAAGCCCACGGCTCGCCGCTGACTGGTCTAAGAAGTGATTAACTTCTTGGGTGACTAAGCATAATCGCCAGAACTCCAAATGCCAGGTTCTCCGAGATAATTCCAGGTTCACGGAGTAGTTTGATTTTTTTCCAACATGATTCACTAAATGTCCAAACAAATGTGATTTTGTTTTTTATCATGTAGTAATGCATCATATACATTCACAACTCAGAGAGACATACCCATCACCCCATGTCACGTGGTCAGTTGGGGAATTTGATTACAGGGGCTGAAGGAGATGCGCCCTCCTCCCTCTGGGGGTATGACCTCTGGTGTGGTGGCTGAGGCGGGAGTTGGAGGGATGGATTGCAGGTGACATCCCCGTTGGGGAACAGCAGGTGTGTGGCCCCATGTCTGAAGGTCAGGTTGTCTCCCCGGGACTGATGAGCAGCGGCGGAACCTCCTAGTGGATTCTTAAACACTTGGGCTGTTGGAGCCACAGCGGTGAGAGACGCAGGGGGCAACCACCCTGCCATAGGACACAGCTGTCACAGCAATGAACCTGACAAACTTCCCCAAACTGCATCCCCTTTCCACTGCTGCAAGTGTGTCGGCCGTACTGTCTCGTTGTCACGTGTGTAACATGACGCTGTCCTACGCACGGTCACCTTCACCTAGTTCTGCTGACCCAATACATTCTATTTCTACCAACAAAGCACAACACAGAAAACAGCCCCAAGCATGCAGAACCACAAAATTACATCTTCTCCTTCGCAAAACCTCTAACCCCGTATTGCACGTACTTATTACTTAACCCCATGCATTTCCCCACTCCAGGAAAATAGGCTTTCCTCCTGGTTAATACGATCCAGCAGATATGGTGGTGGGTAAAGAGGAAGATGGAATGAGAACCCCTGAGCCTGGACAGTAGCCCTCAACTTGGGGCCACGTGGGAAGGAAAACCAGATTCTGGTCCCCAGCTCTCAGGGGACCAGAAACAGAGGAACCTTCTATGCTGAACTGCTGACAAAGATGGGCTGATCTCATGACTGACAAGGGCAGGGAGCAGACAAAGTCTGTCAGGAAACATGCTGAGGAAACCATGCTCACTCCTTGGGAACTTTGTAACCTGTCCCCACCCCTGCCCTGACTGCGGGCAATGTGCCGAACTGTTGAATCCCATGACGCTCTGGCTGGACAGAAGCTCCAGGCCACCTCAGGCCAACCTGCCCCTTTCAGCTGCTCCTTCCCCGAGCAGACACGGACACAGAGGCCTGGCCCGTTCAGTGACTAAGGCGACAGGTTGGTTAACAGCCAAGCAGGGACGAAAATCCAGGCCACTGGGCTGTAGGCTGGACGGCTTCCCTCCATATCTTGTTCTTCTGAACTCTCTCTCTTTTTGAAAAGAAAAGCCATCTCTTAAAACCCAAATCTGGACTGGATGCGTTCTCATGTACCACACCTCAGTGTCCCTCAGGGGATGCTGGGACAGTGACGTCACTCCCAAACTCAGGGAGATCTGCAGGTAGGAGGGGTATGAAGGTGAAGGAGGGGTGTGTATGTGAGCTCATGTGTGCCTATGTGGAGGCATGTGTGTGCGGCCGCATGCAAACACACACTTGCACGTGTGCGCCAGGAAGCATGTGAGCACATGTGTACACACGTGTCTATACACACGTATGTGAGTGCGCACACAAGCTCATGTGTGCCGGTGTGAGCATGCATATGTGTGTGTGTGCCTGTGTGTGAGCACAGGTATACACGTGTGCATCAGGAAGTGTGTGGGCACACACGTATACGTGCATGTCTGTGAGCATGTGCACACCTGGTGGGAGCACATATTTGTGTGCGCATGCATGTGAGTGCCTGTGTGCATGTGTGAATGTGGGCCTGCCAGTTGCTGGCCTGCATTTCAGCCTGACGGGGGCCCTGCCTTTGTCCCTTGCACGGAATATCAGGCCCCCACGTCCCACCCATTTGCTTGAGACTAAGACAAGGGGGCAGTGCGTTCGAAGGGAAAGTGAGTGGGCTGTCCAGCGTATCTGTGGCTGGGCTGTGACACGCTGAGGCCTGACAGCGGGCAGGACAGGGGCTTGAGAGACTAGTCGTCACACCCATGCCCCAAGGCTACTCCGCTCCCTGCTCCGATGAGAGCACGTCCCGGGACAAGACCGCAAAGGGCTGTGCTCAGGGCCAGCACAGTGCTGTGCTTCGTGGCTTCTGCATTCGGGGTTACACGCTTAGGAAACCCTGTTCACATTCTTCGGGGCCTCCTGGCAAATGACCCTGGCCAGCACCCCTGCCACAGTGAGCGTGCCGGGTCCTCCTGGAGTTGGAAGTCCTGGGGTTTGAAGCTCAGAGTCTCAGGTTTTAATCTGCAAAATGGGCTTGACACTTACTGCCCTGGGCTTTAGGGATCAAATAGGAAGCGACCTGTGGAACGTAAGGTGCTATTACAGATCCAGAACATAAAAACACGTGGTCTAAATGCCTTATTCCACCCTGGACCCTGGCTCTGCGTAGTGGTGCGTGTTTCTGTAGAATGAATGAATGAGCAGTGGGGGTGACACTGACCCACTAGAAAGCAGGCAGTGTGGTTTCCTGCCCACCCTCACTAGTTCCTACCTCGCAGCTCCAGATGGTCCTGGATGTGTGTGGGACCCTGTGTAGCCCCCTGGATGTGAACAGGAGAGGCTTGGCAGCAGCCAGGCTCGTAGGAGCCGAGTGGCCAGTTGCTCACTCATGGAGACGTCCGTGCCATAAGAGCCCAGTTCTCAGCACAGCCCATCACCCCTCTTCTGTCATCACCACCTGTGAGGGACGTCAGAAGGAACATGTGCCCCAGGGTGGGTGAGAACTGTTGAGAACTGACCATTGGAGCCATGGCTCCAGCTGGCTCGCCTCCCAAAGACCTGACTGGGCCCTGGGTTCGGTGTCTGTCTGTTGCATGCTCACATTCACCACTGGCATGTAGACCTGGGCAGTCCGCTCCCCGGCTTGTGGCCCCGACCTCTACCTGGTCTGCCTGCAGACGAAGGGCCTGTCTCAGAGCCTTCCCTTCCCTGGGAAAGTCACCCGGACCTGGAGCTGCTCTGTGGGTGCACTCCATGTTCTGCGTGGATGTGGCTCTTCTGTTGTTTAGCTCCTAAAGCATCCTAGTCACAGGCATGCCTCCCTCCTGCAGGTGGCCACAAAGCACCGGACTGTCCCCCAGTTCAGCTGGGCTTCCCAGCGAGTTAGTGAGTCCCCGAGGGCTGCGTGGGCCTCTCTGCTCCCCATGTTCCACAGCTGCAGCTCGACGAAACACCCCCTCTCTCCCCAGAAGTATCTGCCAGTGCCTCTTTTAGCAAACAACGGCCAGTCTGTTCCCCGATCCATCTTGCTACACTTTTATAGACTAATTCCGTCACAACAAACATCGTGGCCGGGAACATGTAATGGAGACACCCCATCGTTTTGTTCCCGTGAGTCAGAGCCAGTGTGTCGCGGGGCTGGGAGCTCAGATTCTGGAGTCAGGCTCTGTGGGGTGGAGTCCTTATTGGCTGTGGTCTTGACCTAGTTGCTTAACCCCCTTATGTCTCAGAGTTCTCATCGGGATATAAAAATAGCAGACGTTGATTTATTGTGAGGATCAAACATCAAAGTGCATGGAAAACATGCATATTGTTGGTGCTTACTGATGTTATCTGTCACACTAGGCACTCAACACCGTTTGTGGTTGAGTGAGCTGCGGATGAATGAATGGACGCTGGCCTCCGTGGGAAGGTAGGGTGGGTCACCGCTGTGTAATGTGAACACTGGCCCAAGAAATCTGGGCTGGTGGAGGGGACATGCTGGGAGCTATGGCTGCTTGGGAGGATTGAAACACTAGTGCAGGGGTGTCAGACTCATTTTCACCGGGGCCACATCAGCCTTGTGGTTGCCTTCAAAGGGCCAAATGCAATTTTAACTCATTAACAGTTAAGGAGTAACATTTACACAGTCCTAAAATTATTTCGGCCCTTTGAAGGCAATCACAAGGCTGATGTGGCCCCTGGTGAAAATGAGTTTGACACCTATGCACTATACAAACGAGAATGGTATAAATAGAACACTGTTCTAGAAGGATCATTCAAGCAGGACTGGGGCTGCATTAAACGTAGGTGAGATAGGAGGAGGGGAGAAAGCATCAGGTGGCTATGACAGCTTCCAGGGAGAGGAAGAGGGGTCTGAGCTGGAGCAGAGTGTCGGGGGGAAGGGGTAAGACCATGGTAGTGGAGGAAACCAAGGTGGACACCTCAAAGACCTGAGGGGAAGCAGGCTCCCTGCATGGGGCCTTGGTCTGTGAGGGGCAGGAAGCCTGGGAGAGCCGCCGACGTAGCTGTGTGTAGAGTGTGGTGGCACTGGAGGGACCGAACCCATTGTAAATTATTGTCAAAGACGACGGTAATGGGCCTGGCCTGCACCTGCACACTTACAGGACGTGGATGACCTCTGAGTCCCTCCCACCTCGAGAATCATCTCTCCACACCTCTCAGATGCTCTCTGCCTATAACACGCGGTGACTCCCTAATGTCCACGTGCCCCTTCGTGTTCAGGCCAAGCCACCTGCAGCAGGCTCTCCTTCGAGGCAGGAAGCAGTCAGCATGGATGGGTAGATGCAGGTCACCTAGCAACACTTCTGACCCAGAGAGTGAACTCCGCCCTGACCTCAGTGACGTGGTCCTTGCGTGATGTCTGTTGCAGCAGGTTTTCATAAGTGTTTTCTGTTTTCATACATTTTTCTAATGAGAAGCAGCACACACAGCAAATGGAAGCTTTCTGGGTATTTCCCGTGTTGAAAGATCAGACATGCTTCCTTCCCCCGTCTCCCAGCCCCTGGTTCCAGCAGCCATCCCCTCTCAACCGCCTGCGTGGTCTGGCTGGATTCCTGCCCCTATTCCCTCCCATCATTTCAAGACGCTGCCAGTGGTGTCTTTCAAAGCCCACACCTGCTCACAGCATCCCCTTGGTTGGGACCTTCTAATGGCTCTGCAATGCTCCTCCATGACAACTGGCTTCATTGCCCTGGCCTCCAACTCCCACACACTCTTGGCCCCTGTCGATTCTGAAGCACACCCTCACTCCAGGTAAACCTTGGCATTGCCTGACAAGTCCTTCCCTTTGTTCTCCCTTGCTTCACGCCTCTTCAACCTTCTTTCTGGTTCCCATGTTCCTTCCTCCAGGCAGCCGTCCCTGATCCTTTAGACCAGATGAGGATCTCTGGCCTTCCCTGCAGCACACTTAGCACCGATTTTAATTAGGTTTGTGATTCTTAGAAAAACGTCAGTCTCCTCCCTCCAGCCCAGCGGCCCCCTGGTCCTAACGCCTGCTGGACCCTCTGTGGCGGTGACTGGGGCCCGGCTCCGTGGATGTGCCCGTTACCACGTGTGCAGCAGACGAGTGCATGCAGGGGACCTTCTGGGGGGCGATTCCGGCCTTGCCCAGCATTGTCTTCTGGGACGAAAACAGCATCAATGTCTTGGGCATTGTCTCCCACAGGCCGTATTGAATAAAAGTGACGATATGAAACACAGTCTTCCCTCAGATGCGGCCAGCAGCGCGGAGAGCCACAAACGGCTCATCCCGTCTGGACAATGCGGGGAGAGATGAAAGGCGAGTCATCCATTCCCAAAGCAAAGTCAGCCACCACTCTGCTCTCAGTCGGCTCATGCTGATTGTAGAGCAATTAAAAAAAAAAAAAAAAAAGACTAGAGCCAAAAAGGGGTTTTTATTTTATCTATAATTTAAATTGAGGAAAATCCATTATGTGCTGACTGGAGGGGATAAGGCAATGAGTCAGCACATTTCTTTCTGTTTCCAGGCTGATTCAGTAAAAACAACCCCCCTAAAGCTGCCTCTGTCCTTCCGTGAAAGATAATACGAGGCTCTGGACTCCCCAGTGGGGCGTCTGCTGGAGGGCCACTGCCTGGGCCTGTGGGGTTTCCTCAGGTGAGCGAGACTGCTCCCTCCTCACCCTGACAGCGGCGGGCAGCCCAGAAGGGCACTGAGGAACGGCCTGCGAGGGGGGCAGCTGGAGCACAAGAGAAGCCAGCCTTTCTCTCACGGACAGGCAGTGTGTGCTTGCTGTTCCAGGGGCCTGGGGCGCCTGGGCACCCACCTCCAGTTGCCTGGCCTACTGAAGGCAGGTTCAAAGTGAGGTGAAGGTCAAAACACAGTAACAGCTTAATTACGTCCCAGAAAGGGGGCTTCTGGTATGTTTTGTCAAAGGATGCAGCTTAGACCTGGGCAGACGTGAGGCTTCCCCAAATTTCCCACTTTCCTCCACCCCGCCCCATGGCTAGCCAAGCCTGGGACCCAGCCTGGAGAGCCTGGGGCTGCAGGTCACTCAGCATGTCCCTGTGGCTGGGGAGTGGGAAGGGCAAGTCTTCCCCACCACTGACTGAGGGAGGGCATGGGGGCTTTCTAAGGCAGGCCTCCCACCCTCCCTAACTAGCAGGGACCGGGGTTGTCTAACAATGAAAGCAATAATCAAGAAATGACCCCCTTTATCCCTGATAATGCTTTTTTTTTTTGCCTTAACATCTGGCTTGTCTGATGTCCGTACTAAGAAGGCAAATTTCTTTGGGTTAAGATACTGTATTTTGCCCTGTATAATGTGTACTTTTTGCCCAAATTTTTTAGGGGAAAATAAGGATGCGCATTATACATGGGTAGAATGATTACAAACCATGGGCATAGTAATGGGCCTAATAATCCGTGTATAATGCGCACGAAATGAGGGTGCACATCATACACGGCAAACACAGTGAGCATTTTGTATTTTGAGTGAGAATCTTGCAAAAATTAAGTAGCCAGATTTTAAGTTCTAAATAGATGATCTGTTTATACTTTAACAGATTCAATTCATTTACATACAATGAGATTAATGTGATAACTCATTTTTATCTTATTGTAGTTTTTGTTTTATATTTCTTCTTCTTTTTGGACTCTTTTCTCTCTTGCCATCTACTGGGTAGATACACTATTTTTATTCACCCTCTATTATTTGGAATTACACATTTTGTTTTTCTCTTCTGTTTTGGGTATTTGTAAATTTGTAAGATGCATACTTATTAAAATCTAAAGTTAACCAGCATCTCTATTGTTTTCTAGTACAAAATAAATTCTTAAACTGTTTTAAAACTATTTGCTCATCATGTTTTATTTTTATTTTTATTTTTTTAGAGAGAGAGGAAGGGGGGTGGGGAGAGAATCATCAATTGGGTGCCTCTCCCACACCTCCTGGATGGGGGACCAAACCCGCAACCCAGGCACATGCTCTGACCTGGGGAATCGAACCCACGACCTTTTGACCTTTTGGTTTATGGGATGATGCTTCAACCAACGGAGCCATGCTGGCCAGGCCACAAATCTCATTTGAAAACATCCAGATGGGGTCATTATTGCTGTAATTGTTACTTCGAATAGTGTATTGAGATTTATTCACGTACAAGCGTATTGTTCACTGTTGCCTCTGACATCCGACTCTTGTCTGGTGTTCGCTTCCTTCTTCCCGAGATCTTCCGGGAGTAGGGGATTCTCCCTTGGCTTTGTATGAAAATGCATTTCACTCTTACTTTTGTAAAGCAAGTTAACTGAGTGCAGTGCTGGGGTCGACAGTAATGTTCCCTCGGCTCTCTGAAGTCTGGACTCGCAGCTGCCGACGCGGAGTGTGCCGGCGGCTCCGTGATCCTTTTGTGCGAATCAGGCCTCTTCCCTCCTGTGGTTTTACGATTTCCTCTGGGTCTGCGGGTTCACACTGCACCGTCCTGGAGTGGGCTGGTGTTTAGTCTTCCTGCGGGGACGCCTGTCTTTCCTCAATTCAGGGACATTCTCCTCACGCTGTGTTGAAACATTGCTTCTTTCCTGTATTTCCACTCTGGAATTTCTATTTGGCCTATTCTGTTCTGTTTAAAATATTTATTTTGTGCTCTGATTTTTCTATTATCTCGCATTCCTGGTGGTGCTAAGTCTGGTTTCTCTTGTTCAGCAGTGCGCGCTCACAGTGGCCTTTTCCATTGTGTGGTTTGTCGTTTTGATTTTGGGCTCATTGTTATATTTCTTCCTCCTCCCTCCCTCCCTCCCTCCCTCCCTTCCTTCTTTCCACGGGCATCTTGTGTAACCTGGGCTGAAGAAACTTCCCTATAGCACGATTTGGGGTTGGCTTCAGTTTGGGCCTGTGGGACCCAGGGCTGCTGATTTGGGATTCATTCTGGGGTCGCTGTATGGACAGGGGTTGCATTCCCACGCAGGCGTTAGAAATCTGGACACCGGCCCACTCCCTTCCAACCATACACTCGTGAAGCGAGCAGGGTTTCAGATTCTCTGTGTGTTACAAGATTGCTCTTCTGTTCAGGACAGCCCTCTTCCTGCCCCTTCTGTGGATGGAGTTTTTCTCACCCCTTCTCACGGAGGACGCAACTCCCTGGGGGCCCAGCTTCTGTGGATTCTCCGTCGCAGGTGCCCACTCCTCTTGTCTCAAACCCTCCAGCACCAGGCCCTCCCTCTGGTCCCTGAATGGCCCTTGGGGGTCTCAAGACCCAAACTCGCCAGCCTACTGCTCTGGCCTCGCGTCCCCTCTGCGTTCCTGCCTCCTGACTCCCTTGCATGCCTGACCAGGTGGGTGTTGACAACGATCCTTACGTGCGTCTCTCTTGCCCAGGGTGTCTCTGTGCTCTCTTCAGCTCACCCCCTGTATTGCTGGGAGTTGGAAGGCATGTGTATGCCACACGCAAACACGTGACAAACAAGTGCTGACGTAAAGCAAAGGCGAGAGCTCACCGCGACCATGACAGCTACTTGACCACACTGTAAATGCAAGGCCCCTGCTAAGCTTGTCCTTCGAAAACAAATGGCCAGAGTGCCTTGAAACAAGGGACCGCCCTCATCCTCAGAGGGCAGCCACTCTCTCTGAACCCCCACATTCACATACGGGGCCCAGGATAGGGTGCACAGCAAGTATTTCTTAAAAAGGAACAAATAAAATGAACATCTTGTCTAAGTTACGTATAAAACTTCTGTAACAACCCTGATACAGCATCCTATCAACCTGCTGGGTACATCTGTAAAAGGTTAAGCAGAGTCTGTTTTCCTTTGAATTCTTTAAGGTACTTCCAAGTTTAATGCAGTCAAGTTCAGCCCAGGGATGACAGCTTTCTGAGCTGACTCTAACTTTGGATAGGGTTTCTAGAAGGGATTTGCCCAAATGAGCATCCACAGTCCTTGGAGGGTGGGTTCAAGGTCAGGCTACAGTAAAGCCACATCTTCAGGGGCTGCACCGGCACACACTTGGCCAAGGCCAAGTTTCCCTGGGGTAATGATGGAATGCTTAGGCACTAAGTGATGCACACGCTCTTCTTGGGGCCCAGAGGAAGAAGCTGGGAGGTGAGTTTGTTTAGGCTAAAACAGCCACAGGTGTTACACACAGCTCTGACGGCACATTATCACAGCGGGCCGACCACGCAGGGCTTACCGTGTAATTTCGGGCGAGGGACACGTCAGTGCCGTCCTGCAGATAGTGGGTTTCCGTGAAACCGCTGGCGATGAGACCTCTGCGGGGGAAAAACCATGAAAAGTTGAATGTGGGATCACACCAATATGTCCCTTGTGAATGTTTAGGTCGCAGGGCGGCCAGGGACTGACCCCACCCCCTGCTTATTTTATAGAAGACCCAGTTTTTCTGGGGCTCCCAAAGGACCTCCATGAGGCAGGTTATCCTGGGAGAATCGGGGAGATTCAGGCAGGCAAGAGTCAGACGTGTGGGTATGGAACCCCCCACACATGGAGCCCCCACCCTCCCACCTCATTCTCCACACATATGCAGGCGTCTGCACACCCTGGCATACGTGCACATAGGCACACATGTGTACATGCACACTGGAACACACACACACGTTCACTCTTCTCTGAAGACTAGGTGTGGATTTCGGAGCTGGGAGAACCACCCGCCTGGAAGTCCCACTGTCTAGAATGAATGGCTCAGCCACCTGCCGGGACAATCGCTTTGGACCCACAGTCTTGCCCCTGCTGGTACCCTAGTGGGTGAGCACACAGCCGTCAATGTTAAAATGTCAAAGAAGAGTTTAGAACAACACTGTAGGAGGTGAGGAAAAGGATTTTGGACACACTGAAATACTGAATTTCTAAGATCAACTGTGACAGGAGGAAGACCCTATTTATCTTAACTAAGATGCTGTGCCATCCACCACATCCTCACTGGCGATGGCAAAGCGTGGGCCTAAATGACTCTGCGATTTCTTTCGTAACGGGAACACTTGCAGCCAGAGTGCGGATGAAGACGGGAGGGAGGGGCTGTCAGCAGGGAGGCTGCAAATGTGGGAACTCTCTTTTCTGACGGTCCCATTTCTTGAGACCCCCTCCCAGGCAAGGCCAGAGTGAGAGTCATCTTCCCAGGGTCCACGGATTTCCGCGCATTTCGGAGGTGCCTGGTTTAAACCACTGACACCCTCCCAGCAGGTCTTGGTTGTGTTCTCCTTCATAACGAGTGAGAAGACTGCACCCAAAATAGGGTGCAGATGATCCCTCACAGTCGCTGATGAAGGCCTGCAGCCTCCCTGTTCACTCGGCGTAGGACACAGGTCCCACCAGGGGACGTGACCCTCCCTACTGACTGTCGGTCTCAAGTCCCCATGTGTGAGTCATCCCTCTTCTGAGCTGTCACAGGATCTCCCAGGGAAGGCTCACTGCCAGGTGCCACAGCCACGCAGGGAAGATCCGGAGCAGAGGAGGGGGAGGGAGGGCGAGGCTGGGGGGTGGGGCTCTGAGGCTGGAGACAAGGAGCCTAGACAGGGAGGTAGTGGCCGGCCACCTCGTGGCAGAGCTCCAGGAAGGTGTGGTGGGCTGGGGACCATGACAGGGACAGCTACAGGGGAGGATGAGGGGACAGGGAAGGGCGCAGGGTCTTCCCAGGGTGTGGCTCGAAGGGAAGCAGAGAGACAAGAGGTGAAGTCAGGAGATGGGGACTTGAGGGGAGTCATCTAAAGGGACAGGCTGGAGAAACAGGGACCAGAGGGGACAGGCAGAGCTGCCAAGGAGCCAGTGGGAGTGGCACGGAGCACAGGTGACCACGGGGAGGAGCAGGACCCAGCAGAGCTCCAGAGGCCCTGGGGACTATGGGGGCTTGGTCAGCTTCGAGATCCCAGGTAGAGTAGGAAAAGAACAATGTATTATTAATTCAAATTATATTAGTATTACTTGTGCTATTTGTTATTCATCAACAATTTTATCTATCTCCTATGAACGCTTCAGTAATTCTGCTCTTCACAGTACTGGATCCTTCTTTGAAAGAAGCCAGGTATATGGACCCCTAATATGAAGAAGAGCAGTGCCCGTGGTCGTCGGTAGAACGAAGGGATGCATTCTGAGGCCTTCTCGCTGAAGCTCGTTTCGATGGATGTCCTGGAGGGCTGGATCCATGTATGGAAGAGACGGGAGACCACCGGGGAAGCTGGGATCAGAGGTCAGCTTCTGGTGGACAGCACTCAGCACGGTGCACAAGGGGGCTTTGGGGGTGCCACGGCAGTAAAACCAGGTACGAGGTTTCATGGTGTAAGGCAGCGCAGCACTGCCAAGAGCCATGAGTACTTCCGTCTAACAAACCTACTGCTCCCCCTGTTGCGCAGATGTCACTGGAACGGAAGTGCAACCGCAGGCACGCTTGGAGCTCTAGGGAGCTCGTAAGTGCGGCTCTGCTGGCTTTCACTGGATGTGCCCCCCCCTCCCCGCCAGCTGAGACGCCGGTGGTGCGCTGCACTGTGAGCCTCTCACGGAGTCTGGCGGAGAATGTGGCTGTGGGGTCAGACACGACAGTGTCACCTGTGTGCACGTGTCTTCTCCATCGCAGAGTGGAGTGGGGCGTGGTGAGGATGGGTGCGCGGCCCTCTGCATCAGCCCCAGCCCTCTGGGCTCCGAGAGGCCGAAGCGTTCTCCAGCCTCCGGCTCACGAGGCCCTGAGGTGACAGGCAGAGGGAAGCCGGATGGCACGGGCTCCCCACAGTTCGACTCCACGGGTGTGCCTCCATGGTGAGGGCTCCGTGGTGTGCGGGCTGGGGGACAGAACCCATCCTGCTCTCTGATCCGATGTCCTTAGTGTCGGTGGGTCCACCCCACACCCCCACAGGCTGGGAAGAGCCTGGGGCAGTAATGGAGTCGTCCAGGCCCCACTGTGACGTTTGGCTGTTCCCCTGCTAACACCCTCCAAGGCCTTCCCATCGCCTTTGGAACAAAACCCCAATGCCTTTGGCAGGCTCCCAGGTGCTTACAGCTTTATGCCCGATACATTATGTCTCCTTTGTGTGTAGCTCACTCTACCCCAGCCAACACTGCATGTCTGGCTCATTCTAGAACATTCTGCCCCATCCCACTTAGGGCCTTTGCATTTGCTATGCCCCGTGCCCAGAACATTCTCCATGTGGCTTCCATGGGGCTGGTCCTTTTCATTCTTCCAGAAAAGTAAATAAATAAATAAAATAAAAAAAAATTAAGGCACCTCAAATCCTCTCGAATAAATAAATAAATAACTATTTATTTAACTACAGCTGGGCAGAGGGAGCTTTCCTGGTGTCTGGTCTAAAGCAGCTTCCATCACCTCCACCCACGTCATGGAACCCCTTCAGCTTCCCACTTTATTCATCTGTTTACTCATTTCTCTGCCTCCCCCCACTCAGACATGTATCCCACAAGGGCTCTTTGCTCATCATGCAGCCCCACCCCCACCCAGGAATTTGTTAAGCCCTTTCTATGTATCTCATTTAATTCTAATAGCACCTAGTGTCTGGCTCCGTGGATTAGATAGTATGTTTTACCCAATTTAAACAAGGAAACCAAGATACAGGGAGGTTAAGTGACCTGCCCAAGGCAGCACCCTGTGGTTCTGCTTCAGAACCTGGCATTACTCACGACCGTGTGGTACCACCTTTACAAGCGGGTCAAAAGATATTTACTGAGTGCCAGCTGTGGGCCCTGTGCTGAGTGCGGAGTGAATATATGTTCAGTGGAATAATGGATGCATAGATCGATAGATGAATGGAGGGTAGGTGGATGGATCAATGAGTAGATGATGGATGGATAGGTGAATGGATGGATGAGTGGGTGCATAGATGGATGGGTGGGTGGATGGATGGTTGGATGGATGGATGACGGACGATGAATAGATAGATGTGTGGATGATGGATGGATGGATGATAGACAGATTAATGAATGGGTGGATGGATAGATGAATGGAAGGATGGAAGGATGGATGAGGAATGGATGAATGGGTGATGGATGCATGGATGGATGGGTAGATTTGAGGAAAACACTACAGGTACGTTCTCTTTTGTCTGGGGCTGTCCTCTCCCACCTGTAAACAAATTTCATATCCTTCTTAGGTACTGTGGATGAGACTGACAGGGCACACAGTCAAGGCTTTCTAAGACATGTGTCTAATTTAAAAGGGGCTGAAAGTCAAAGGTCTCTTGAGAAAATGAGAGAGGCAGGTGGACAATGGCCATATTGGAAATGTGACAGCAACAGACCCGCTGCCTTTAGATTTCCCAAGGGAGAAAATCCAATTAGATAGATTCTCTGTGTCAGCAAATGGAAACAGAAGGTGAATGCATAATTTCACGAGAACGTTCTTTCCCTTGCTTATTAGATGAGCTGATCTAACAAGGAATTCTCTTCCTCTCCATACCAGAAAATAAAATGTCAGGAGTTCATTTTGCTGTTTTTCATTTGTTTTGCTGTTATAAGCGACACCTCCACATTCTCTCATTTAACCAGTGTTTGGTATGCTGGATATTGGGAGTACGATACCCCAAGACCCCCCATCTAGTGAAGGACAAACCCAAAGAGTGATCGTGGCTCCTTGATCGAGACACATACACGCAGAACATGGGGGGAATTCAAGGAAAGGCTTCTAATTCAGAAGCCTGGGGGAGGCGGCACTCATTGTGAAGGATGGGGAAGAAGGGGTCAGGTTGAGAGTGGTTAGTGAGGTGAAATGTGGGGAGAGATGAGGAAGAGAACATTCTAGATGGAGGAAACTAATGCTCCAATGCACAGAGGGTACAGAAACAGCATGTTAATGGGGGATGCGTGTAGGAGATGTAAAACTATATGGAATTTCAACTTGTTGGGGTGTAGAATTTGAGGTAGGGAGACATGGCGCTCAGGCAGGCAGGCTGGGGACCAATCCTGTAGGTTGCCGAGTGTCACTAATTTTATCCCGTGCGATGGGAAGCCATTAGACACAGCAGGGATCTGAGCAGGTACAAGCTTTGGAGCTACAGGCCACTCTGACAGACAGGAAGGGGCAGCGGGAGGAGTGGTGAGGAGGCTGGTGTGAGAGCCCACCCCAAGGCCCAAACCAGGGCGTGAGCTCAGGATGGGAAATGCAGGGGAGAGGACAGAACCAGAAACCTCAGAGTTCCATGGAGACAGGTCATTCACAAAGGAGGGAGGGGACCATGAGCTGAACCTTGGCTGTGTTGAGTGTGGGACGTCTGGGAGACATTCTCTTGGAAACGTCCAGGAAGCTGCTGACTCTGAGAGTCTGAGATTTCGGGAGCAGCTTGAAGACAGGGAGGGAGCCATGCAGACAGGACGCGCTTCCTTGGTGAGAACGCAAGCAGAAGCTTGTCCTTTCTGAGTGACCAGTGTGTTTTCTGATTCCCGGCTTCAGAGTCTGGATATACAGGGTCCGGCACAAATAGCGCCCCTGATCTGTAGCGCAAAACCTCTTGTGACAAAGCCGTCAGCATGGAATTCGGTAACGTAACAACATCGCACTCGAGCTCACCATAGGACACTGTAGGTGGAATGTTCGGATTAAAACTATAAATCATTGCACCCGTATTACTATCCTACCAACCACAGTCCCACAGGCATTACTGCTGCCGGACCCTGTATACGGCTGGAAACGATCATTTACGATTTCCTTTGAATGTTATTATGTGCATGATGTTCTTCCTAATAACATTTCTGAAGTGATTTGAGTATTGAAATAAAAAAATAACCCCTACATTGCTTTTTTTAGACCAATATTGAAATTATTCTTCTCTGAATTTATCATTATATAATTTAGTTACATAGGTTGAACGAGATAGATTTCATCAATACGACATATTTTATTCCCCAAAGTATAGGAGAACAAGAAACACCGGCTCCTGTTTGCCTGTCGGGGCACTTTCTCTGCCCTCCCGCCCCTTGCAGTGAGTGGCCGTTTCTCCTGTATATTCCACCGGGATTCTGTTACAAGACTTTCCCTCTTCTACCTAATTTCTTGTTGACTTGTCTTTTCCCACCTCGGGCTGAGCTAACGCGGAAACCCACCTCTAAGCCTAGCACTGTGGATAGCATACAGGAAGTGCTTAATGAATAAATGGATGGCGCACACCGAATCATTCTTGTAGAAAAGCAACCCAAGTTGGACAGAATGCGTTCCAAGCCACTGGATCAAATAAGACGAAAAGAAATGTGGTTCAGCGTTGCAGGCTCGACTGTGGAGGTGCAGGGGGGGGGGGTGGGGGCAGGTCCAGACAGTCACATTCACTCTGTTGTTATTTCATCCGTGGCAAGGGCTGCCAGGTCCTCGACACCAACCCTGACACCCGGTCACCAGTTCTAGAGCCACTGAAATGAGGGAAACAGGGAAAGGGAAGGTAGGAGATTGGCATCGGTTACTGAGAATAAGGAAAAACCCACGGATGACAGGTCTGCGTTTCCCGATCGTTTTGTTGAAGACCGCACACGTGGACGGACGGTTTAGTTACTCTGTGTGGCAGGCTCACGCACAGGCTCCAGCGGACCGTCCGGTCTGTCAACTATGCCCGCAGGCACCCGCTCTCCGCAGTTAGAGCCGGGCTTCCGTGATCTCCCCAGCAAACCCATTTGGTATTCAGAGGATCCACCTCAGTTTTCTGCTGAAGATTTACTTCACTACGAGCTGTCATTATCTCACAAATTACCAAATCATTCATACACGCATTTGGGTAATGATGTTCTCTTACGAGAATGTGGAAATGCGGCAATGAATATATTCCTAGGAGGAGTAAACTGCCTGGAGCGTCCACAAAACAGAGTACACAATAAACACCATAATTAAAAATCATGATGTGATGTGCCTAGTTCGGAAAATAAATACCCTTCATTCAAACGATCTGTTCCTCAGACACAGCTAAATAAGGGCAGAGGCAAGGTCCAGAGGAAAACCACTCTGGACCCAGGCCGGGTGCTTCCTGCCCAGGGATCTCATTCTGGTCAGCAGCAAAAGCTCGAGACAGGCTGAACCCCGGGCTCTCAATGCTGGCGTCATCGGCTCGCCTGGACCTTTTTACACAGAGATCAGACAACGGAACAATTCTCCATAGACACAGCACATCGAGGTGTGACATAAGAGGAGGAAATGAACAACAGGGAAAAGAATAGAGACTGGGTATTGCCTACTTCTCGGCTTGTATTTCTTTCAGAATTGATCTTTGCAAATATGTATGCTTTTTGTTTTCCTTATGGGAAAGTCATCCCGGTAAATAACATAAGCTCCGAGGTCTTGCTTTGGGGAGTGGAAGCAAAGTACCAGCCTGTCCCTGTCCCTGTCTTGTCACCTGCCCAGCATCACCATCTCCCCCTTCAGGGGCTGCTACTGTTTGCTCGGCGTGTCAGACCTTGGGACACCTGCTTTTCAAGTGCATTTTTATCACTGATCTTGGCACGAACCCTGTGGTTATCATCTGCACAGCAAGGAAGAGGGAAGCGCTCAGAGAGGCCGAGTGACTCGCCCAGAGCCACAGAGCCGAGCCCGTGGAGACTGAACTTGGCTCTCTTTGGCTCCAAAGTCAGCCTCGTCCTGACCGCTGGGCAATGCTGCCTGGCCAGGAAGAAATGCCAGCACATGGTTTCAGAGAGACTGAAAATAAGCAGCAGCAAACCATCTCCCATCTTTTTTATGAAATTATTTTTCCCGCAACGCGAAATGGGGCTTACGCTGTTTCTCTTAGCACTCAATTCGATTTAGCTACAAAATTCAAATTATTTTTGGTGATAATTTCAGCATTTTGGGATCCTATCTATTTAGAACTCTACATCTGTAAGAATAATGGAACATTCACACTCGATTTCCTCTTATTATTCTCCATTTTCTAAAATTCTCAAAATAATCAAAACAACTTGTTTGGCTTTTTTTTCCCTGGAATTAAAAAAAAGTTCCCTTTCCCCAGCTCTTTCTCATTTACTTTCACAAAGTATAATAAATAAAACTGTTGATACAGCATTTTGGAAACTAGGGGACAATTTAGTGTCCTGCGAAATAATCTCTTAATATACTGCTTCCACGTTAAGTCATAAATACACAGAGGTTTGGATGCAGCCACGCGGCACTGACACTGAAGGATGTTATTGCTACCGTTTGGGACTGTCCCACCGACCCCATCCGTCCACAGAATAAGCACGCTGCCCCCGTAGGCGCGGCGGCGATCTGTGTACGGACAGTAGGGCCGCTCTGCCAATTGCATCTTCCAGCTGAAACACACAAGCAGGAGGAAAACGAGGGGCCCTCGACTTTGCAGCGAACTCCCCAGCTGTCTCTCTGCACGGGCCTCACGCGTTCAGCTACTTTCTTCCCTCTTCACGATCTTCTGCAGTTCCAAAGTCTTGTGAAGGGGGGCTTATCACTGTTCCAGGTTGTTCTACGACTGTCTTCACAATATATTTCCCAATTTTTATGAAGACAATTTGTAGAAAAAGAGGGATGTAAGACAGAGAGGGAAAGTTGAAAACCCAAGAAACGATCATTTCCCAAGATTCATAAAGCCCCCCACCCCCCTTAGAAGGGATCACAAGAATTACAGAGCTTAGCTTCCTTTCGCCATCTTCGCACGGTTCTGCCAAACTAGGTAACAACAGCCGTTTCTCTTAAGCTTCAGAGCTGCCTGCTCCTTTTGCCTATGAGAGCAGCTGTACCAGCAGTTAACACCCGTTTGAGCTCTTACTAACACACTTGACACGCACAATTTCGTTTCACTTTTACAACAACCCCAGTGGGTAGGTGCCTGTTGGGGATGAGGAACCTAGGCCCAGAGGGGTTGAGAGACTTATGGAGGGTCACACAGCTGGTGCTGTGCAGTCTGACGTCGGAGTACACACGCATACTGCCACATGCATGTGACTTCTGTGTTAGTCTTTCATTGTTTTCTTTTTCTGCTCATCTCCCTTTAAATGGACACTACATTATATACATCGACACCTGCCCTTGAAAACAGGTAGAAAGACATCATAGTTTGGGTTGTTGGGTCTGTCCATTCCCCATTTATTACCATGGGTTCCAAATGGAAAAGAGAAAGTGGGACCTGAAAATCAGGGGTCTGTCACCTCGAGAGTGAGGAATAGTCACCGGAGCGCGTCTGGTCATGTCATGAGCGGTGGTGTGGGAAAGGTCAGCACTACGCCACGCACGAAGGTATATGATTCTGGTCGTGCCAGTGAATGAAAAACCAAGCTCAGCCCTGACCAGTGTGGCTTGGTTGGTTGGGCATCATCCTGCAGAGGGAAAGATCGCAGGTTCTATTCCCCGTCAGGGCACGTGCCTGGGTTGCAGGTTTGGTCCCCATTCCAGGGTGTGTGGGAAAGGCAAATGATCGATGTTTCACTCTGACATCAATGTTTCTCTCCTTCTCCTTCTCCCTCCCTTCCTCTCTAAAATAAATAAATAAATCTAAAAAAAATATGCTCATTGACCTTTATCCATCTGTGCCAGCCATCCAAACATTAGCGGACAACCATGCAGTAGGTTTGTCCCATCTCGTTCCAATTGCCCGTCCGCATTACCTCGCAAGTGCTACTTAGGAGCCCCGTGGTCTGTCTGCCCACTGAGCCCCATGGTCTGGGGTGCTGCAGGGCATGTTTCACTAGTGGGTTGTGAGTCCTTACAGAGCGCCCTGAGGGCGATACAGGGCCATATTGCGGCTGTAGAGACTGGGCTCAGAGGGGTTAGGAAATTTGTCCAGGTGACAATGGACGGAGCCTGTTCGATGCCAACGTGCCTAACACCAGCCTTTGGTTCACACTCAGATGGGGAAGAACATTCCTCGGCCCCTTCCTGTCCTATTGAATTCTTGGCTGATCATTGTAGGAAATGCTTTTACCTGACAGAATAACTGAGTACAGCACACAAAGGAAGCAGAGGCGAGGAAGAGCCTCTCCCTGTGGGCGAAGTGCCGCAAGGTTTGGGGTGGGGTCTTCGTCTCTGCTGAGGCCCCCCCAACCCCTGGCCAGTTCCTGGCTCCCAAAAGGCTGCCAGTCAGTATCTGCAGAACACCGGGGCTGACATGTTTTCAGAGCAGAGACAAATCTACCTTCCAAACACATCTTCGGCAGCCGTGTAGCGAACTGTGGTGGAGAGCAATCTGGTTCTGCCACTTCCTGCTCTCGCGACCTTGGGCGTGAAGTTTGACCTCGTCGTCCTGGAGTTCCCTCACACCAGTGGGGGTCATGCACCCGCCTCATAGGGCTCTCGAGAAGATAACGCATGTTACACATTTGGAAACATGCCTGGCCCCCATGATGCACTCGATAAATGTGAGCAGCCACTCTTGTTAATAACCCTGTCAGCTCCCACCCGTCTCTGGTCACCACATCACCATTTCTGTCACCTGGCCTTCTGTGACAGCCTCCACATTTTCGCTCTTGTCCCATTCTAATCCATTTTTCACGCGACGGCTAGCATGTCACGTTTTTAAGACAAAAGTCCGATCATGTTACTCCTCCACCTTACATCCTGCATTGCTTCTTACAGAACCCAGAGCAAATTCAAATTCCGTAGTGTGGACTGGTCCCTGCCTCCCTCTCTACACGTCCTCACTTAGGCACTGTGCCTCCATCCTTCTTCTAATCGTGGTCTGGGACATTCTCCCCGCTTCCCTGACTGCCCCTTGTGATAGCTGCTTGTCCTTTGTGACTCCCCCCGCCCGCCCCCCGCCTTGGAGGATCCCCTATGGTCCCTGGGGCTCTCATCACTACTTACTGCTTATTTGCTCTGTGACTAGTGGTTTGGACCCCAGTCGGGGTAGACCCTCCCCTGTGATCCTGTCTCTGTATCTCTAGCCCTTGGATGAGGGTCTGGAACCTAGCATGTGCTCAGTAAACAGTTTTTGAAGGAATGTAGCAATCAGAAATGAGAAAAACACATCAAAGGCACTTATAGGCAATATAGGGCCATATTGGTCTGCTGCTGTTTAGGGCATGAGAAGGAGTGTTTTCCTAGTCCGAAGCCAACACCAGCACCAGCACCACAGACACACACGCCTACAACCCAGCAGATAAAAGATACATTGACCATTAAAGGTTCCACCACCTAGACCAGATCTAGCCTTTTGCTCATACCATCGAGCAAATGATATACTTAAAAAAAGATCAAAGAGCATTTTCTCAATCACTAGCATGAAAAAAAGGTCGAGCCAGATTATTTGGAACCACAATATCAAAACAGCTTTTAATTTTCAGACACAGCTTTGAACCTGAAGGCTGGAACGGCTCAGGCCTGCGTGTGCTGCGCTCACACCAGCTGCCGCAGGAGAGGAGGCTGTGTTAGCCGCATCCTCTGCTCGCCCAAAGCCGGGAGCCTGGCGAGACTGCGGGTCGGCCGGTCCGTGAGCCGTTTCACAGAAAGCTGGACGCAGTTCAGCCTGTTTTCCTCACCGGCACCACTCGCTGAAAAACTTTTATTAATTGGTGCTCTGAGGCAAGAGGGGGTTTTCTTGGCCTTGTGGAAACCAGCCCACCCGCCAGCTCCCAGGCAGACTTGCATACTGGCCAGCTGGGCTCTCTTAAAACCTGACCTATGTTGAACCAAACTCATAGAATGTTTGCTAGATCAAATTTGTTCTTTTCTGCTCAAAGACAGTTCTGCTCTGCAAATTTCCATAGCGTTGTGGCCAAGAGACAGATGCCAGGAGTGACCTTGGGTTGGGTGGGGGGGAAAGACCCTAACTTCCCCAAATTTTCTAAATCAGCCACTGTACTACCGCTCAGACGCTCCCATGGATGCTACCGAGCAGTGTGCCTGGGTTTTGGTAAGGACGCCTGTCTCTCTCTTTTTTTTTTAAATGGCCAACCTGCTGTGCCGAGGTGGCATGCAGAGCTGCAGCCTGCAAGAGCACACCCTCGCTCCAGGGTTGGTGCCCCCTCTGCCTGCTCAGACCCCTGAGGCTGAGCCAGAGAAATCCCCCAAAAGCCACGTGTTTCTGCCAGCACTTACAGGCACTGGCCGCTCTGCCTGCGAGAGATCCATTCAAAAAGTACGTATCTTTGGGATGAGGAAGGGTTGTTCGAATGTAAAACTTTAAGTTGAGACCGTGTATCCGATCTGACTTCCAGTTGCTCTGCGTCCTTCACAGGAAGTCTTCTTCTGTCCCTTTTGTTTTGTCTTCTTTTCCTTTTTTTAAGACACCAGAGCTCTAAGTACTTGTGTACCCAAGGTGAGTATTTCTGTTTCTGGGTAACAAGGCTCTAAATGCTGAGTTGATTGTTTACTACCTGATCAGCACTGCTTTTTTTAAAAAAAAATAATCAGGAAGGGTTTTGCCTTTAGACTTCATGCTACTGAGAACCCTCCGAGAAGAAGAACCACACAGTAGCCACCCGTGACCATGGCCACTGACAGACTGCCTTTCAGGAGAAGGGCCATTCCCATCAGTGTTCCCTCCCCTGGCCTGGAGCTGCTCACGGCCTCCTGGCGGACTCTCCAAAGGTAGACGCACACTTTACACAGGGCCCTCATTTCCCCGGCCGCGCCTGCCTTTAGCTTACAAAAAAGGGTTCGGCTAATGCCCACAGCTCATTTCCTACCAGCGCTTAAGTAGTTCAGTCAGAATGGTGGTTGGGAATATTTAAGTGACTCTCATCAGTCCTAGAATATAGGGCAGTACGAACTCCCTTGTCGGTTTCGTTAGCTCATGTGACACCACAACAAAATACAGCCCTGGGTCACGTAAGACATCTTCCATAGGCATCGCGGCCGCCATTGTAAAGCTGGTTGGAAACCACGACAGGGCGACTTGCGGGCTCACGCGGGATGGAAGCACCGATCTCGCACACTCGCGAGGGCTCCCGAGAGCCGTTGCTGCCTGGGCATCCTGCCGTCCTCCTCACCACGACAAGGTCACTGGCGTGGCAGCAATGGCAGTGGTTGAGCGCCAGGCGAAGAGGTAGTGCTTTTCCTTCTAGACGTAACTTCTCTGCTGCTGAGTCTGCAAGCCGGCCTGGGCGCACAGGAAGGGCGGACGCCCCCTCGACGCACCCGGCCGACAACACCACTTCACGACTCTGGATGAACTTTGGCCACAAGAAAGACAAGCGTGTGCCCAGTATTTCTGGCTTCCCAGCCAAGGATCTGTTTCTCAGATGACAATATTGTGGTTTCTTATTAAAAAAAAAAAAAAAGGGAAAGAGAAGAATACTTCCTACAGAGAACCCGGCAACCAGGACTCCGATGGGATTTACGGTTTCATTTTCACACGACAATCTTGCACGCAAAGTGGGGAACTGGGATTACGTCACGCATGCTACTAACCTCATTTTCTGAAAACACGCTCCAGAAAGGAGTTCTTCATTAAAAACTGAAATCTTTCCATGTGTCTTGGGGGGAACAATAGCAAGATATACTGAGGAGGAGGAGGAGGAGGAGGAAGGTACAACTTAATGATTAAAAATCGTAATTACAATGATCTGCCTCAGTGACCTCTCTCCGTAGTTTCATGAGAAAAATACTGCGATCACCTGCAAGCTTACAGAATTGATCACCACCGCCCAGGAGGTCAGGAAACAATGGTGTGCCCTGGACGTTCCGAGGCCGAGGGAATACATCAAACTAGAAGACGGATAGAGAGGCAAGTTAATGCTCTTTGTGTTCTCTCAGAGCAGGCACTTCCAAAATTAAACAATCCCGTCCCGGCTCTCTGGGGGTCGGAGCACTGACTGGCCCAGGACGCGTGACGATGGACCTGTCCTGGGCGTTATTATTCATTTTTCTGGGCGTGGCAATAGCACCGGAGTCCCGTAAGAAAATGTCCGTGTTATTTTAAAAATGCATATTGACAGGTGGGGGTGAAGTGACATGATGACCAGTGTCTGCTGAAAATGACTCAGAGAGGCGGGGCACCAGAGGGACAAGTGCGGCACTGGCTTAACAGCGACCTAACCTTGGTGACGGGTGTCCGGGCAGGTCTCCCCTCCTCGGCACTGCTGACATGTGGCAACAACAGCTCCCTGTGGTGGGGGCTGTCCCGTGTGATGTGGGATGTTTAGCAGTGTCCCCACCCCTAGGTGCTGGTGACAATCCCCGGTTGTGAATGACTGACACCGGTGTCCAGATGTGGCCAAGTCTCCCCGGGGATGCAAAGTCACCCTCTGTTGAGGAGAGCACACTCTTACTCCTTCCTCTCGAGGATAGGTAGACGGTTTCAGGATAAAACGCTGCTCAGTCCAAGGAGGAACGAAGGCGCGAAGGCTCGCGCCACAGATTCCGTCTCCCAGACTGTTGGGAGGACGTTCCTGAGGGGGGTGGCAGCTGGACCTCGATCTCAGGACACCGAGGCATGTGGACAACCTCAGGCCAGACAGCCAGCGTCTCAGGGGCCTGGGGCCCAGGGAGGCACACTGGGCAAAAGAGCATCAGTCTCTGATCACATGTTACTCCATTTGCTTTCTCCCTTGTGCTTGCTCTTCCTCTCGTCCTCCATCTCCACACAAACCCAGTTGATTTTTCCTTAACTCAGGCTTTACACACGCCATGGCCCTTAACCCCTAAACACTTCGGGGTGCCTTTCCTACAAACAGGGATGTTCTCCCACTGATCACGGTAAGCTACCCCACGCCAGTCCATGTCATCGACATGGCATGTCCATCTCCCCTGTCATTCGTGTTTGATCTTGACAGTGGACTTGGTGGTGCTCTGTGTGGCACTCAAACCCTCCCAGGATGGGATCAAGTCTGGGGTCAAGTCCGCTCACCTCCTTTTTTTTTAAAATTAACAACTTTGAGCAAAAATTCATGTACCATATGATTCACCCATGTACAGTGTGCAGCCTGGCGGGTTTTGCTCTATTCGCAGAGTTGTGCAACCGTCCAGCACAATCTGATTTCATAGGACATCGTCGTCCTCCCTTTGCCTTTGACCCTGTACTCATGAGCCTCAGCCTCCTTGAATCCGAAACATTTCTGAGGCTCTTTTCTTTTTATGATGCTGACATTTTTGATGATTACAGTCATCCTCCTATAATAAAACATTCCTTATTTTCGGTATATTTCCTTCTGATCCCCTGAGGTTATCCATTTTCAACCAAAATGCTCCCCAGTGGACCCTGTGTCCTTCCTAGCCTGTCCCCACGTGGGTCCTTGGTGCTCATCTGTCCCCGCTGCTGACTCCACTGTTAACTACGGGTACCTGGTGAAGGTGGTGCCTGTCTTCCCACCGTGACTCCTGCTAGGGCGAGGTCTCCAGGGGCTCCTCACATGCCCCTCGGGCCCAGCGCTGAAGCCTTGAGGTGCTCGTCCCAGGCTCCGCTCTGAGCGGCCACCTACCCCAAGGTATCCGACCCACGGGGGGAGCTGCCTGCTGGCTAATGACTGCTCCTTTTACTCTGTGGCTGTTCCAGCCCTCCAGGACCACGGGGAGGAAAAGAACACAGTTCTGGGAGGCTAGGCCACCTGTACTTCCCCCAGAGGCACCGCCTCTGTGTGGAGGAGCGAGCCCCTTCCACTCAGGGGCCTCACTGAAATCGTCGGCCGGCCGGTGACGAGCCACCTGTCCCCAGCAGCTCTACCTTCTCTCCCGCTCTGGTTCAGTCCTTTTGCCAGTTTCCTAATGTTGCCAGAGCAAACCGTGGAAGCTACGCTCTCCCTCCCCGGCAAGGTGGGAAGAACGTAGCAGGGAAGGGGAAGCTGAATTAGCCACTGAGGACGGAGCCAGAGCAGGAGACAGCTTGTGGACAACATGTGACGCGTGGTTCTATGGGACCGCTTGCCCTGTGCGCGAAGCAAACCTTGTCCGCCCTGCTTTCTGTGCTTGACACAGCTAAGAGCTGCAGAAACAGGGTGGGGGGCCTGCCCCCGGCCAGCAGGATGCTTCTGCTCGGGAAGCTGGGGTCGGTGTGGAGACCACCGCCGGAGCCGCTGCCCTGCAGCAATGGTCAGAAACAGCCACGCAGACCAGGACAACACTTCACGGAGAACCTCAGCCAAAGAAAACAGAGCGGCGTGCTCGGGCGGTGGTGCCTTCCCAAACAGCAAAGAACCCCACCGAGAGTCACGGACGCAGCTTCAGGCAGCCCGTCTGAGCGAGGTCACCAGGTCCCACAGCCAGGTGCTGAGAACCGCTGCTCTCCCAGGCCTGGGCCTGCTGGCTGGCGGGCAGTGCTGCCAACTGCTGTTATTATTTCATCGTAACGATAACAATTACTCAGAAAAATAAAAACCAAAACAGGCAAACCATGGGAACGGCAAGAGGAGGTTTCTCCGGGCTTTTATTTTAAACATATGTGTCTCAAGCGGTCGGCGCACGGTGCCAGAAACGCAGTGCCGGGTCTATTTTCCCTCTGCTGTGCACACGGCCTGTTTCGGAGACTGCCTGTAAATGCCCCGAATTCCTCTTCTCTCATCAAAAGCGATCGAGGAACAGCACAAGGAGTTCTGAGGCACAACCTAGTTACTTCTTCATCCATGTGGAATGTGACGCTCGGGCAACAGGAGCATGACGTTGCGTGGGGCCGTGGGGAAGAGGCCTTGCTCATCTGCGGAGGAGATGCCACGCTGCACAGAATTCTGGGACACCGGCCCAGCCACGGGCTGCCCTGCACGTGGGTTGTGCAGGGCAAGGGCAGACCCTCCACTCCCGTTCTGGCGTTTTATGGGGCCACAGTGTCGGTCAAGCGAGCCCAGGTGGCTTTCCATTCCCACAGGTGGGCAGGATATTCTAGCGCTTTCTTTTGGCAATAGGGGGCCTGGAAGCTCCCTCCCCAGAGCTGTGGGTTGGAAACCCACACTCTCCGTGTGAGAGCTCGGCACTTAGAAATGGCTGCCCTCGCTCTCACCTCATGTTCCACGCAGAGCTTCTCTGAGGGAGTTGTTCACCAGAGTCCTCGGGCCCAGGGTCAGGGACCCAGGAGGCTAATGAAATAAAACAGACCATACGCTGAACTCGCTCGCTGATGTCACTCAGCACACAGAGGAACTGCAACCCTTCCAAGTAAAGTAAGGGACATTCCTGGGGACTCCATCAGCAAGAGCCTCATGAATTAATATGCATTCAAGGCCTTCTCAGCCCCACACTGCCCCCGCCCTTGGCTTCAAAAGTTCACAACTCAAGTGAGAAGAGCAAACTGCTCTCTGCCCAAGCCCCGGTTCAAAGTTCTGGCTTTGTCATCCTTCAGCATGGAATTAATTATCGCAAGGCCTCTTAGGGGATTCGTTTATATATGATACGGAGTGGAGTGTACTGTCATTTTAAATAAAGACCTAGATGAAATCTAAGACGAACAAAGGGAAGAGAGAATACAAAACCAGAAATGGCAAGACGATGCGATTTCGAGAACTCCGAATCACTGAGCTGGGGCAGTTTAGCTTGCATTCAGAGTAAGTAAAGAGCTGCCTTAAGTACATTCTGGGTTATTTGTCTGCCAGAGCAATACAGTTCTTTTGTTTCAACTGCACACAAAGCAATAATGTAACTACAATATGATCATCTTTTAGCCTAAAAATCATGACCTTACAGAAAATAAACTGGAAGAGAAACTTCATTCATAAGGGCTTTTAACAAATCTCCGTCTCTTAAAGGAGGGAGAATTTCATGGGTAAACATAAGGTGATTCCTCGGTGTGATGTCAAGGGCCGTGCACTCCTTCCTCCGAGGGTCTGCCTGAGTCTGTAGTCCTGGCTCCTAACCTCTCAGAAAAGGGCCCTTCATTTAAATAAGCACCGTCCCACCTGTGCGGAGCTATAGTGAGAACGGGGGTGGGGCAAGGGCAGGGGGTGGCCGGGTTGAATGTACTCAGTATCCATTTACGGCTGCACGCCGAATTGTTTGAGAGCCTTCAAGCAAGGAGAGCCCAGGTTGTCCAGAAATACTAAGGAAATGTACGACAACTTTACCTAGGAGGAAATAGAAGACAGCATGATTGTCAACGCAAAAAAATAAATAAATAAAAACAAAGGAAGAGAAGATAGGAGCTTGGATGCCAGTGAGATGTGGAACACTGATCATTATTAATATCACTGTTATAGAATAATAGTGGCCACCATTTGTGGAGCTCCTACTGTGTGTCCCGAAGAGGGCCGAGCACACTTTCATTTAATACTCAAAAAGACTCCCAAGGCCCCATGACTGTGCCCGTTGTAGAGAAGAGACACCACACAGCCAGTAAACAGCAGATGCGGGATTGGGTCCTAAATGTGCCCAACTCCAGGCCCGGCTTCAAGATTTCCCACTGAAGATTCGAGACTCTGCTAGGAGCAGGTTTGTTTGGTTTTTTCCCATCTGATTATTTAAAAGATAAAAGTAAACAACATTTTGGTTTAAGAATTCAAGAAGGAAGCCTGGGGAGAAGCTAGATACAAATCGGCAAATAAACAGAAGTCAATACAATGTAATGAATGACAAAATCAAGAGCTGCCCCATGCTGGGCTAGACTGCAGCAGAGGATGGGAGCCGGTTGCTGCAGAAGCGTTTTTTCTTACCAGGCTCTGGGCAGCGAGAACGGAAGGGTTTGCACGTGGCCGGAGGTACTTGGATAAAAGCAATGTGCCACTCAAATCTTTGGCTTCTCAGTTCAGCTTCATTAAATAAGAATCTCTGTATTCATTCGATTTCATTAGTTAACCTCAATTTGAATACAAGGTCAGTCTCTGATTTTCCATTTTTTCCCTAACAATATCTGAGTAAGCTTTTGTGTCTCATTTATGGCAATCACCGCCCTGAAAAACGGCCGTGTTGCTGTCTCTGTCCCTGCACTGGACAGAGTCAAGCTCACAGCCACTCCCGAAACCTGTGCAAGTGGGATCGCCGCTCACGTGCAGAGAGGAAATGTAGTCAGTCTCAAACAGTAAAACAACAGAGAACAAACAACAAAAACCTCTGTAGGTATAAAGTGCCGCATCAGAGGAGTTTCATTTAAGATAACGTGGACCCGTTACCGATTCACATTTTTATGGAAGTGAGGGAATTTGAAATGTTAAATGCAAATCAATCAAACATGTTTGAAAATAGAGACAAATACCCCTTGCATTTCTCTTTGGCTTACCTGAGTCCTCACTGAAGGACACCAGTTATCATCATTATTATTTGATTAAAACCTCTAGGATATTTCTGTGAAAAGCAATTGCAAACTTACACCGGTGTCTGCGTCTCTTTTGGGGAAAAAGGCAGTATATTAAAAAGCAACACAGTTCTTTGTATCCTTATAAAAATGGTTTATTTCTTACTCTCCTTTTTATGATACCAAAAGTACTAGAACACAACAAAACACAGGCTGCAGACAGACAAAAAAAAATCGAAGGAACTCACGAGATAAAATCAGAACATTTGGCAAAGAATGTTCCTGCGAGTACCAGTGGGAAAGCAGGAGAGAAAGCGTGCCCGTTGCACGCGGACTGGAGCTGTTGCTACCCACTCCCGCAGCCCCGATCAACGTGACTGTATTGTAATTCATGAATGTAAGTGCGGTGTGGGGGAATCTCTCACTGTTCCCGCCAAAAGTTGTCCTAAGGACCCACTAAACTGGCAACAGGTCTGAGAGGGAAGTTTACCGTGATACATGCATATAGTAAGAAAGATCTCAAATAAGCCTAACTTTACACCTCAAGGAACTAGAGAAAGAAGAACAGGCTAAGCCCAAAGTTAACAAAAGGCAGGAAATAAAAATTAGAGCGGAAATACACGGAATAAAGACCAGAGAAACAACAGCAAAGTTCAGCGAAACTAAGATCTGGCTTTTGAAAAGATAATCAAAATGGACAAACTTTGAGCTACACTACAAACGTAAATACAGAAAAGACTCAGAGAAAGTCAGAAGTGAAAGTAGAGACATGGCAGTTGCTCCTGCAGAAGGCATAGGACCGTGAGAGGACTGTGAGTAATTACATGCCGACGGATGGAATAACCTACCGAAATGAGTAAGTTCCCAGGAACATACGGCCTCCCAGGACTGAGTCAGGAAGAAATACAAATTCTGCACAAACCGGGAATAAGTAAGAAGATTGACCCTGTAATAAAAAAACCTCGCAGCGAAGAAAAGCCCAGGACCAGATAGCTTCACTGGAGAACTCTACCAAACATTTAAAGAAAAAGTAATCCTTCTCAAACTGTTCCCAAAAATGGAAGAGGAGGAAACACTTCCAAACACATTTTAAGAAGCCAGCATTAACCTGATATCAAAGCCAACTACCAGATGAGGACATTACAAAAAACCTGTAGACCGATACGCCTGATGAATTTAGATGTTGAGTATCTTCCCACGTGCCTATCGGCCCTCTGTATGTCTTCTTCGGAAAGATGCCTGTTCAGACGCTCTGCCCATTTTTTAATTGGATTGTTGGGGGTTTTTGTTGTTGTTGTTGTTGAATTGTAGGAGTTCTTTATATATTAACCCCTTGTTGGATGTATAATTTGATATATCTCCTCCCACTCAGCTGGTTGCCTTTTTGTTTTGTCGATGGTTTCCTTAGCTGTGCATAAGCTTTTTGGTTCGATGTAGCCCCAACTTGTTTGCTTTTGTGTTTGTTTCCCTTGCCTTTGAAGTCAGTTTCACAAAAACATCACTAAGGCATTACCACGTATGTTTTCTAGGGACTTCATGGGTTCAGGTCTCGCCATTTGGGACAACGTGGGTGAACCTGAGGGCATAATGCTAAGTGAAGTCAAAGGAGAAAGACAAATACTGCGCGATTTCACTCCCATGTGGGATCTAAAAAAGAAACAAACGAACAAACAAAACAAAACCAAACTCGTTGATACAGAGAACAGATCGGTGACTGCCAAAGGGAAAGGGGATTGGGGGACAAGCAAAAGGGGTGGGCCGTCGGTGGTGTGGTGATGGGTGACAGACTCTTGGAGGTGGTCACTTCGTAGTGTAGACAAATGTCGAATTATAACATTGTGTGTGTAAAACTTATATAATAAAGAAATTCTGTAACTACAGAATTACAGTGTTTGGTGACCCATGTTAAAACAAACAAACATGCAAAGAACTTCCCCCAAACCAATCTGAGGGAAAGCTGAAGCAATTTAGAAATGTTTGACCATGTGGGAAAAAAACAGGTTGTACCTTTTGAACGCTAAAAAGTCATACATACTCTTTCTGTCTTTTGACTTTGTTCAATATTGAATAGTAATGGATTTTATAAACACTGAGTAACGACAAACGCCAGGCTAGGTGCTGGGCACACAAAGATGAGTTAGACGGGGACCATGTACTCAAGGGGTGCGTCTAGTCTAGTGGGGTGACCTTGATGTCAGCAAGTACAAATAAAGTGTCACAGATGCCAGGCTGGCAGCTTATGCAGAAGACAGAGCAAGGTTGGAGTCGTTATCCGGAACTGGTGGCTTAGGGACGAGAGCTTAAGAAAGACTTCTGAGCCCTGGCTGGTGTGGATCAGTGGATTGAGTGCAGGCCTGTGAACCAAAGGGTCATTGGTTCAGGGCACACGCCTGGGTTTCGGGCCAGGTCCCCAGTAGGGGGTGTGCAAGAGGAAACCACACACTGATGTTTCTCTTCCTCTCTTTCTCTCTACCTTCACCTCTCTAAAAATAGATAAATAAAATCTTAAAAAAAAAAAAAGAAAGAAAATCAAGCCTTTAAAAAAGAGAAAGGATTCTGAGATGTGACAACTGGACACTGATACCACTCCTTTGTGCTCAGAGATGTTCTTTTACAGTATCTTGAACCCATGTGTAGAAGTTATTCTTCAAACAGAAATATTCTTTAGGCTCTAAGGTCCGTCTAATACCTTTCTAAAGAACACCGACAATATCGGTGTAAGTAACAGAAGTTATTTGGGTGATTTTCCTGCCCCCGGTGCTGTGTGAAGCATTTTCTAGTCCTTCCACCAAGGCCAGGCCCCATTGTTATTCAAATTTCCTTGTAAAGATTGATGCTGGGAAAGGTGAAGAATGTTCTAAAGGTCATTCAGCCAGTAAGCAGCTGCACGAAGGCGAGAATCTGAGCTTCCTGACTCCAGGGTTCAAGGTTTAGGCTACAGCAAGGTTTGTGGTCAGGAAAACTTTTTGGAGTGTTCTGCATTCAAGACCCGGGCCCTGTGACTCTGGAAAACACATCAACAGCCCCCTCGGGCATCGCACCACCGGTGTGACGCTCCGGGGTGAGCGGGGTTGAGCGCGCGTGGTGGTGTGGCAGGCTGGTTAGCACACTTGGGAGAAGGCAAAGGTGGAGCCCTGGGCTACGACGAGGGAAAAGTGTGGGAAAGCGGTGTGCGAAAGGTAAGCTGGATAATGTCTACAACACGTGTCTTAGTCTGTTTGGGCTGCTGTACAAAATACAACGGACTGGGTGGTTCACCAACAGCGGAACTGGGGTGCTCACTGTTCTGTGCTCCACCCCCATGACCTACTCACCCCCCGAAGACTCCTCCTTCTAATCCCATCGCTTTTAAGGGTTAGGATTTAAATGTATACATTTTGGGGGGGACACCAACATGCAGACCATAGAATTTAAAAACAGATTGTATTATATAATTAATTATTCTTTTTTCTCAAAAAACATAAGCCCCGTTATCTGTCTGTCCAGCACCTGGTCTAAAAGGATTTAAACCAAGTAGCAAAGTGCCTCATTTCCCTCATATGAATATGTATGAAGTTTCAATTTGCTTTTGCATTAGAAGTTATTGATCCTATCCCCTATTTAATTTTAAAACCTTATGACATCTCAAGAAGCTTCCTAGAAAGCAAGTGAGTGACGAGCAAGTCTGTGACTTGGTTGGTGTCCATTCCCCAGTGTGGCACCGTGCTCCTGGAGAGAGGGTCGTCATTATTGCAGTTACACTAAACACACTGGCCTTATTGAACCAATGGCCAAAAGCATTCTGGAAGAGAAAGAAGCACAGCTGCATTTCAAATGAGGAAACTTTAGGTATGACTTTTAGCCTGATCATTTACACAGGGGATGCTGTTCACAGATAAAGCTTTACTAGCTTAGTAACCTAAGAACTAATAAAGTATCTGATGACTTTAAAAGCAGATTGTATTATACTGCGATTTGGGTCAGGATTTTATTAATTCCTCAAGATAATTCCAGGAGTTATATTGATTTATATCACATGGCACCCATGTCCTACTATTTCATCAGTAAGTATATTTGTATATACACCCTTCCATCCATCTGTCCATCCTTCTGTCCATCCTTCCATCCATTTTCCTTCCTTCCTTCCTTCCTTCCTTCCTTCCTTCCTTCCTTCCTTCCTTCCCTCCCTCCCTTCCATCCACTCATCCACCCCCCCCACCAAAGAAACTTCAAATAAGTCCCTGCACTGTGCCGGGGAAGTGAAAGACAAGCGTGACAAACAAGTTAAAGAAGAAAGGGGAGAACCCAGAGAAGAGCCAGGTTGTGGGTCTCACCTCCGTATCTTACTGGGTGAAGACGGCAGCTTTGTGCTGGTCTTAGCTGGCATTGTACCAATGCGCCTGGGTCTCGGCCAGAAGCCTGGACAGCCGGAAGCAAGCTATGAGCCCCTGAATGGCAGCCCTGGGACTTCCATGAGATGCTGCAGGAGCCTCCCCCGACTGGGAGGGAGCGGAGACCCACTGGGAGCACTGACCGCGTCTGCTGCCCTGAGCTGCGTCGCCTGGTCAGCGACATCCCTCTGCGGCTGCACGGGGATGCTGCTGGAGCAGCAGTGCAGCACAAGCCTCCCAAAGGCATTAGAGGCCCTTCACCAGGGAAGCGAACCAAGACTGAAATTCAACCTCACGCCAGGCCGGCCCTGCCACTCATCCTGTGAAGGTGATGACGAGGGCGGCTTGCGGAGTAAGGCGTGGCGGCACACGCCCATCTGCCTGGCGGCTGGTGAGCTTCCTTACACAGGCCTTGCCTGGAGCGTTTCTACTTCAAACACGCAGGAAGGTGGAAGGGAAGGGCGCGAGCCAATCAGACACTGATGCTCAGGTTCAGGTTTACGCTGTGGCACAGAGTGCTTCTCTGCAGTGTTTGGGACCCAACAGATGTCTGATCAAAGAGCCATCTATTCCGCGGCAGGTGCAAGGACTTTAACACGCAACCTAGATTTACCAAGCCGGACAGAAGACTGTTCACTACTACTTGTTCCACTCATCATTCATTTAGTTAACATTGATTGAATTATCGGTCTTTTCCAAGTATCCTTTGTGTGGGGTGGGGCAGGCAGAAAAGATGTGAGAGTGGACATATCGGATTCTGCCTGGGGGAAGTTTAAAATTCCAAAGGAGTTGTCGACATCACATGTGAGGTAAAGCGAGCACCTAGGGGAGGGTATACGGAGCTCAGACTTTAGGCAAATTGCCGGGGCTGGGGGGACATTCAAAGCAAATACCACCATGAGGGACAGACACACACATCCACAAGGCCTGTAGGGTGGCTTGATGGAGCCACAGGGGGTCCTGCCTACGGGGATGACTCCCCAGTCTACCGTCGCAGCCTCAGGGGCTCAGCCTTCCTCTCAGTGCTTCTGCCCTTGACCCCTGAGTCAAATGAGCGAGAACATCACCATGTGCAATCAGGGCTTCCCGTTCTTTTCGGCTCTGTGGGGGCATAACTGACAAAAGTGTGAGACACGTAGATGTGATAGACGTGTCCACTGTGAAAGGGCTGCCCGCGGGGAGCTCCTGAACTCACCCTCCACCTCACACATCCATCCTTTCGTTAAGAATTTACGCTGAGCAATTTCAACTACCCCATCCAGTCGCCGGTTATACAAGTCTTGCCAGCCCGCCGTACGTGAGGTCCAGCCCTCACTCACCTTGCGGCTGGAAGTGTGTGCCCTTTCACCAGCCTCTCCCTATTTCTCGCATCCCCAGCCCCTGGCAACCACTTTTCTTCTCTCCACTTCTATGAGTCTGACCTTTTAAAAAAATTCCACATAAAATGATACTATGCAGTATTTCTCTCTCTGTGTCTGCCTTATTTCACTTAGCCACACGCCCTCAAGGTCCATCCTTACGTGTTGCTGCGAATGACAGGAATCCCTTCTTTTTAAAGGCGAAGTGGTATTCTACACTGTGTGCGCGTTTATTGATTTCCACATGGTCGTGATCCGCCCATCTTCTAACTGAGGGGGGTTCCCATATTAGGCTCTTGTATATCATTCCACGCCACATGTGGGAGGGCACACACCTGTTCAGCCACTGGCCTCATTTCCTCTGGGCAAATACCCAGAAGTAGGACTGCGGGATCCTAGGGTGATACCACATTTAATTTCCTGAGGTTTTCTGTTTTTCACAATTAACTTCACCAATTAGCATTCCCACCAACAGTACAGGAGGGTCCCTTTCCTCTGTCCCCTCCCCAGCATCTGTTATTGCTTCTCTTTTTGATGACAGCCAGCCTAACACGTGTGAAGTGACATCTTACTGTGCTTTTGATTCAGCTTTACATTGCAAAACGCCTCGCCCAGCCCCAGGAGGGTTGCCCGGCTGTGCACACCTCCTCCTAGCAAAGCAGCTTTTGAGGTAAAAAAAGGCAAAGCATAAGCTTTGTGGATACATGTCTGGTAAGTAACTGACATTCCCTACATTTAAACATGTATTCCAGACTTGGACTATGAAGGAGTGTGTCTGTATTAACCTATTCAAACGACTCCCGGCTGTCTCCTCTGGTCCCGCACCCTCTCCAGAGTGCCAAGGGCACAACAAAGGCAAGGGTGTGGTGGCCTCCTCCCTCCAAGCCCCTTGAAGGCAGAGGCAAGAGCCGCTCTGCCAGAACCCATACATCAGCATCCTACAAAAGTTTAATGAATGGATGGTCAGGTGGAAAGGTGAATAAACGAGAGGCTATTCTGAAATCGAAACACAGAGACATTTGGCAATTCACGGCAACCACGCAAGAATCTGCTGGGGCGTCCTGTGCCTCTCACAGCCTCGGCATCGCAGGACCCTTCCTGAGTCCGCACTTCAGAAGCGATTGTCAACACAGCGGGTTAGCGGATATCCTTTCCTTCCATGAGGGCTCTCCTCATCTTGCGCTTGCTTTCCTCCAAAACGAGGATAACATTTCTATTTGACACCAAAACTCACGAGCCAAGGCATCTGGAATCAGTCCTACCGAATCTGTGCTGAGACCAGAACTCGGTCCCACTGAAGGCACGCGTTTCTGCCCCCGCCCAGACGCGCCCGCCCCTCCCCTCCAGCGCCCGCTCAGTGCAGAGAACACTAAAATACCAGGTCAGTGGGAACTGCTCAACTATGTTTCAGTGCCGTTCAGTTCTGGGCGGTTGCGTCAGCCACTTTTCGGTAATACCAAGTCAGCCGACCCAAGGCTTTATGAGTTTTCCTCGCTAACGAAGGGACTCTCTACAGAAAGCCCACGGGCTCCTGAGTGTTCTAAGAAGTGCTCTCACATTCTTAAATGTGTCCCAAAGCTTATCGATCCTGCTCAGATTTCATGCTTAAACATTCATTGTTACATTGGTCTTCCAAATATGATTTATTCAGACTCAAGCATTCCAGTTTTTATGAAGCGATGACACATGCTGTATCATGTTTCAGAAACTGAAATGACATCTTCTAGAGGGGGATGAAAGGCTTCAGCACTAGAATTCAATTTTACAGCATGTGGTTTTGTCAGAAGGGTAGTATTTGGGCGCCTTTAAAAGTCAGGGACCTTTTTCCCTGGCCGGTGTAGCTCGGTTGGTCGGAGCATCGTCCCGTAACTGAAAGGTTGCGGGTTCTCTTCCCGGGCAGGGCACACTCCTTGGCTGTGGGTTCGGCCCTGTTCTGGGCATGTATGATTCCCAGTGAGGGGGTGCACAGGAGGCAACTGATCGATGTTTCTCTTTCATGTCAATGTTTTTCTCTCTCTCACTTCCTCTTTCCCTTCCCCCCTCTCTCAAAGAAATGAAAAAAAAAATGCCCTTAAGTGAGGATAAAGAAAAAAAATTAAAAAACTCAGTGACCTTGCTGTGGGCCATTGCTCATCCATGTCACCTTCTGGACATTTGTCGACAACTATGCCACATGGAAAACAAGAGCCTGAGCAGCACAGAGGGTGGAAAGCGTGGAAGACCCAGCCGGGAAGACCAGAGTTCACGCCCCGACCGGCCACCTCTCGTGCCCTCTGCATGTGGGCAGCAGACACAACAAGACACCATCATCCCGTCATTCTTTCATGTGTCACGTGAGGATCAAAACACTCACTGTCGGTGACCAACACCACCCCACGTGGCAGCAGCTGGGCAAGGAGGGGCACCTTCTGCAGGGTTTGGAGACAAATGTGTGGACTGGGTTCCCCCTTCCTGGCCCTTCCATCTCCCGGGACCACCCGACACGGTGGTCCGGATTCTACACTGCAAAGCTGCGTCCTCGCTCCCACCCGCGGGCAATGACGTAGGGCTGCTACGGGGTGGTGGGTTCACCTGTTCCACGAGTCATCACATATTCTGTTATTCCCATGTCCATGAGGATGCAGCGACTGGCTGCATCGTAGTTTTCAAACATATTTTCATTTCTAAAACAATGGTGCACAACGGAAAGTGTCTGAACTTCCCCGCAGCTTTCTTGCCGGGAAGCCCTGGTCGGCAGGCAGGCTGTGCCCTGTGGTCTAAGTGAAGTGACTCTGGTGTCGTAGAGAAGCCCTGCCCATCGAGGGAAGCGTCCAGGTTGGCAGGAGGACCAGACACACCCTCCCGAGGGGCAGCCATGAAGGCAGGGGAGAGGACGTGTGTAACAAAAGGCAGACGGCCCCGCCCAGCCTGTTTGGCGAAAGGGCTCGTTTCCTCAGCGTGGCTCCTGTCTCCTGAAATAGGGCCATGTCCAGTGAGCGTGCGCTCCCTGGCTCCGGATGAACGGACCCTTGGAGAGAACGTTTTCAAGATAGCTGGAGATTAGCCCGGGGAGGGACAAGGTGACTGTCAGCGTCCCTTATAATTCTGGAGGTGGATGATGCTTTGTTTAAAAGTTCTGTCTAGACGCACATGGTAATTGTGAGTCCCTGACCTCTGTCGGAATGCTGCCTGCTGGGGCTCCACCAGGGAGAGGGAGAGAGAGGGAGAGAAAGAGAGAAAGAGAGAGAGAGAGAAAGAGAGAGAGAGAGAGAGAGAGAGAATATGAGCTGCTGAGCCCCTGCTTTCCCGGGGGTCCACAGGAGCCAGCCAGGGTCCCACCAGGAACTCATCTCTATACCTTCCTTTCCCTTCCCTGTCCCAACTGCATGGCGGACAGTGTGCAGCCTCAGGGTCTCCTCCCTGCAATGCCCTGGGGACAGCAGAAGTCTAGGACCACACTCAGTAACCACTTCCTTGGAGGGACTCAGCCAGGAATGAATAAACGAGCATCTGTGGGTGGGGAGCAGTGCCCCGGTGCCCTGCCCCTGGAAGAGTCTAAGTGACGTGCCCAGCTGGGCAGTTGAGTGAACAGAGGCACGGGGACCCCCCGGGGACCATCCTTCTGACTCTCAGTACCAGCGGGGGGCCTGCTAATGAACGTCCGCTTTGATGGGATGACAGAATACAGACGCTTTCGTCCACGCATGATTTTCTTCCATCTCCGAAACAGCTCCGAGGTCCAGGCACTGGCAGCTTTGTTGTGCAGACAGGGAAACTGAGGCTCAGTGAGGCTTTTCCAAGGCCTCCCAGTCCCAGATGTGAGCAGATCTGTCCCTGACATCCCAACCTGTGTGGTCTTCCGTGGAACCCCCACCTTCCCGTCACGGCGGCTTTGCTCTGTCCTGTTTTTAGGTGACTTCTGTGAGTGGTGTCATAACTAATCATCTTGTTCATTCTCATGTTCAGGAGCTGCTTACAGTTAAAAACCTTTTGCATTATGGGAATTACTGCGCAGGTAAACCTTTATATCTCATCTTAAAGCACAGTGACAACGAAGGACAGGCGTCCCCAGAGCAAGGCCCCTCTTGGGCAAGAGTCTCATGAGATGTGTACTGTTCTCATTCTCTTTTCTCCCCAACTGTGAAAGAAGTTAAATAAAAAACACATGTAACGTTGCAAAGAAATCATCAAGGGCCTTGTTGCTGCTGGGGGCATTTCAGAAAATGATTTTGACCTTCCTTCTAGCTCCTTCTGAAAGCCAAGGAAACCAAAGTGCTGACACGTGGGTGTTTCGCGGGCTCGGCGAATGGCTGGCGTCCGCATCGGTGCGCAGGCGGCTCTGGTCTGGAGTTGCGGCCGGTGTGGCCCGGTGCGGCCTGCATCAGTGGCCCAGAGGCTCTCCTGCCTGACAGTAGCTCAGCCATTTCAATGTGACTCCAAGCAGACCGCCTACAGGAGGAGGGGCACGTGTGTGAGGGGCACAGACCAGGGCATCAGGTGGGAATAAGCCAGGCCCTGCCCACCTGCCAGTGTGATGAGTTTGATGTTCTTGCTGGAGTTACTTTACGAGCTGAAGTTAAAGGTGCTTCGAGGACCCCGCCCCGATGTTCGTGTACGTGCTGAGTCAGCGAGCACACAGTGGCCCGCTCTGCCTGGTGTGCGCTGTCGAGCCCCTGCGCCATCATTCCCACTCACGCCCAGGGCAGCCCTGGGAGCGGGACATGCATCCTTCTGATGGAGCTCAGAGGCTGCTCAGCTCTGATGTGGTCACAGAATGTTTAAAACGCTCCCATAAGCAAGGAGGCCCCTGGCATTTTGTAAGACGTGCCAAGGGCCCACTTCAGCGTCAGGGTGCGTGGGCCTCCTGAAACGGCATTGACTTTGTTGGTCTGGAGCTGTGGGTTTCTGCCCCGTGCTTCCGCCAGAGGCCAAGCCATCCAACCGGCTTCCAAAGGAGCCGGCAAACTTTACCAAGGTTTTCTTGTAATGGTTTATTGTTTAAAAAAAAATGCAAAACATACGCAGTCCACACGGCTAAGTAAATGACTCCAGGAGACCGTGAACTCAGGGAACCTGTATGATAACAGGTCACACATAATTTGCAAGGTCGGCGGAATCTCATGGCAACAAAGGAGCAACCTATTTGTATCCTGCCCATGTTAAATCGACTGGAGACATGCACTCACTGGGTCTACTTATTGCGCATAATAAAACCAGGCACTCAGAACAGAACCCGGTCACAACCCCCAGAAAGGGGACAGATTCTTCCAAAGACAGAGCAACAACGGCGGCATGAGCGTCTCTTTGGTCAGGGAGACAGGCCAGGAACGAGAAACCAGGGTTGAGGGGTGGATGTGAGAGTGGGGGGGTGAGAGGGGGTGATGCTGTTGTGCAGCCTGAACTCCCCTAGAACCGATGCCTCCCTTCCTGGAGTGTTTACGTCAGCGGACGCGGAGGGAGGGCACCGGGCCGTAAACACTCCCTGTGCTTATCAGGAGGAGAAGTCACAAAGGTAAGGTGGCTGGGAACACCGCGTGCTGTGTGTGTCCAAGTGAAATCAAACTCGGGTGACCCAGTTTCAGACACGGAAGGGTCCTTGGCGCTTGTGTTTCTTGACAGCAGCTGCAGACACCTAATAAGAAGCTCAAAAAAAAAAAAAATGCTTTCTGGAAGCTGTCAGCCCCTCTCTGGGCAGACTAGAGAGGAATGCTTTCCGCTTTTGGAGACAAACCAAAGGCAAAGGAGAGAAAAGGAAGCGGACGCGGATGGTTTTGCTGCTGCAATGGCAGGTAGACGTGGGGTCCAGCGCAGCACGTCTCGCCCACGGAGAAAGCGTCTAATTTTAAGAGACCCCTGGTGTCGCCCTGAGTTACGTTGACTCAAATATAGTTTAAATGCGTACCAGCACACCGCTAGGTAGAAGTGTAGCTTCTAGCCAACCAAAGCAGATTTGCAGGTGAAACTGGACCACCAAGCAACCCAAGAGCCCCCCACGGAACTATGTTCATTCAGTCGGATGGTCGCTGGGGTTTTGCCAACACACTGTCGTCCCTGTTGAGTTTCGGAAAAATGGGACCCTGGTTTTGGTCCTGATAACGCTCTTGCACACAATGGTTGTTTACGTGCCTACGGAACACAGGAGGGTACGGACATCTGCAGAGCCCCGTTTGTCTGAATGGGGACATCAGGCCCCGTCGGTCTCTGAAGCTCCTCCAGGCCGATGTAGATGAGGTGGGACTGAGCACCTTGTTGTTTGAAGCTAAGGCGGTCTCAAAAATCTGCCTCAGCTGTGTCCCAATCTTCAATATTGTTGGAGCCCCCAAAACATCTTTATTTTCTTTTCGCTACTGTTTACAAATGATAAACTCCTGGGAACTGGGGTCAAAAAGACAGGAGTCCATGCAACTGTCAAGAAAACTACCTAAAACTTGAGAACCAGGCACGAAGTCAGTACGGAATGCCGCGTGATGAACCCACCAGGGTCCGTGTGGCGAGCCAGGGCAGGGGTCAGCATGCTGCCACTGGAGGCCTGCTTTTTGTAAATAAAACCATTTACATGTTGCCGAAGTCCGCTTTTGTGCAACGAAGGGAGAGCTGAGTAAGTGGGACAGAGACTGTGGGCCCCAAAAAGCCTAAGATCTTTACTCTCTGGCCCTTTGCAGAGAAAGGCGCTGACCCTTATTCCAGGGGTTGCTGTTTGGGTTGATTTACTGATTGATTGCTGTTGATTGGGGACCCGCTTCTGTCAAGTTAGACATTAACTTGTAAGACTGATGCCTTGCGAGGCGTTTCTGCCGGGTAGCAAAGATAAACCCTAGAACGGTGGCGTTATTGCCTCAAGAACATTAACCAGTTTTGAACCCAGGCGAGGACCCATGTCCTCCTCCTTACTGTCCTCCGGGTCAACTTTGTCACCTTGCAGGCCCCTCCTCAATGAGCTGAATCAACCTGGGACAGAGGCTCCCTGCATGTTTGCACGAGCGTCGTGTGGTTAACTTTCTGAAATGTGTGCTTCGATGTAATGTCTTTGTTTACGTTTGGTCAGCGGAGCACACACTGATTTATTGGCCAACTCTGGCTCAGCGACTGACCGAGTGCTTTCTGGGTGGAAGGGACATGCTAGGTGGGACACAAAAGGGAACGAGAACTGTAGCTGACAGAGCAGTGTGACTGTAACTCATCAGCTCCAATGCCTGCAGTTGCACGAGGCGCGTGGGCTTGGGAAAGAATGTGTCCAGTAAAAGTCAGAGCTCACTGTGACTGACGGCTCGGGTGTAATCGGCTCCCCGTGGGTCAGATTACAGAGAGTTCAAGTTCTTCTCCTTCCCTTTCTGCGTTGCCTGTAAAGAGCAACTGTTGCTTCTTGTAACCTTTTTTTTTTAAGTGGGAGGATTTTAATTTTACAAAAATTTCAATTCAAGGTAAAAATACAAGGTCAAAGCACAAAGAGCTGGCTGAGATTCAGAGAGGAAGAGGTGCCTTTTTCCTTTTCTTTCTGAGAATACAAGGGAAGGCCATGTAGTTTTAGCAGGAGATGAGGGATGGAGGAAAAATTCAGATAGGGCCGGGGAGCCAGACCGGCAAGTCTGACTCCTCATCTTGGGTTAGCTCGAGCTGCTGTGGCCTTGAGATTAGAAGGAAGAGAGACAGGTAGAAGCTGCACGGTCCGGACCGGAGATGAAATGGCACAGGTCTGGGAGCAGGCAGGGCGCAGGGCGTGGAAATGAGGAAATACAGCAGAGCTTCCAGGCGGCTCTATGGGCTCACCTGAAATCGGTGGTTAGGGCCATGTGAATGAGCAGATGCCTTGAAGGGGGCAGTTTCCAGGAAGCAGACAGGCAAGGCCAGGTGGGGTGAGTAAGGCAAATGGGAACGCCCATATACCTGGAGGCGGGAAGGAGGTGGCAGGAGTCACAGAGAGAGGCCGTACTGGTGGGACTGTCTCAGGGGATGTAGGAAGGATGCTAACAGAGAAGAAAACTGTTCACAAGCCCCAGCGCCCAGGAAGAGGGTGGGCACCTGGCAGACCTCCGAGGTCTCCACCAGGCGTGAGATAACATCACCTCCACGAGCTACAGGGGAGGGTGGAGAAGGGACTGTGGAGTCACTGTGCCGTTACAGCATGTCGTGTGTTCAAGTCCGACGAGACGGATACATGAGAAACCCAAAGATACAAACGCACACCCCTGCGCGTGAGGGCCGGCTTTAAACCGAGAGTGCCAGGTCAAGGGGCAGGTCTCACACAGGTGGGCAGGCTCCCCGGCGAGCCCCCACTGCGGAACCTGCAGACGGACACAGGACAGGGTTGAGTCACTGCTGGCAGATGCCACATGATGTCTGGTGTCAACAGACACATCTCAGAGGTTTCTTCCCAGCCCTGCCACGGCTGAGAAGCCACACTATCTGGACAGAGGTCTAATGAAGTGTCAGACGATGGAATTTACAGGACCAGGAGAAAGGCCAGGGGGCGGCGAGCTCCCCCTCCCCTGTGCCGCTCTGAAGGGGAGCCATCAGGAGGGGCCCGAAGTTCCGGTTTCACTGGCTCTTGCTGTGAAATATTTGCCATCTGGTTTGCTGATGCAAAATGTGCAGCCAGGGCAGGCACGGACTCTTGGCTGGATGCTAATCCGTCGCTTCTGTTTCCGGGGCTGCCCAGCGCGGCCCAGTCCCCGGCAGCAGGGGACGCCCCTCTGCCCACGCCTCGTGTCAGGGCCCCGCACCTGGCAGCCGTCCTTGCAAAGCAAATGCACAACCCATTAGAAACAAACTCACTTTTCGTCTCAAGGTACGTCTGGGCTTAAACCTGACAATCTGCTCTTTCCATTCTATTTTTCTTTAAGCCCCACCAATTTCATGCGTATTTATGAATATATGGTTACTGCCAAATTCCTGGCGATTTATTCACATTCGAAACTCCCAGCTGTGCCGAGGGAAGAGGAGCACATTTTTCAGGAGGGGAAGAAATGACTTTACCCAATATATCAAAACTCTGTCCCATTTTATTACCGAGGATCTGATATCAAAGTAAGGCAGCGAGGCTGGAGGCGAAGGCCTGAGGATTCCGAGCGAGCGCTCCTGCAGGGCGCCCGGCCCGTGCTGCAGCCGCCTTCTGTGCTTTCCGGCTGCGGGAGGACAGGTCAGTGCAGGCGAGTCCTCAGTCTCGCTCGTCAAACTACGTGCTTCCCGGGCCAAGGTCCCCACTAGGCTCAGACCATGAGGGTTTGGTTTGGGGCCACTCTCTGGAGAATTCAGGAGCATATAAGAAAAAAATGGCTCCAAGGACCTGGATGATGCCGGTGAGGTAGCTGACCCAGTGACGCTGGGAAAGGCCCCTGGCTCACACCTGCCACTTGAAACGCAGGACTGACCGAGACGGTGAGATGGACCATGTGATAGTCACCCCAGCAATCGGATCTGCTCGTTCGCGTGGCACTGTAGGGACGAGGGCAGCCAGCACTGACCCTCCGTGATGCCACGCACGATTGATCGGCTCAGCAGCCCTTTCCGGCTTCCAGGGAACAAGCTGAGGTGCCACCAACGTATCTGTGGCACCCTCGGGGGGCCAGGCGGGCCCACGGAAACCTGGCCCACACCCTCCTCGTGCCTCTCGCCACAGAGGCTGCCCCTCCCTGACAACAGCCCTCTGCTCAGCGGGCGGCCGGCACCAGCACCTGAGTCTCGAGTGTCACCTGACCCTCTGCTGATGTGGCGTCGCCAAGCTCTGCAAACGTACTAGTGAATTTCATACAGCTGTGGGCCGGACGGGTCTGAACACACCAGCTTCCATGTTAGACTTCAGCGAGTTTTCATTAAATTAGAGAAAAGCTAACGTCTTTAATTATAAATTAAATACAAAAAAGAATTAACCTTGAGTTTCCCTGTATGTCAGTGATTCCCCGGGGAGTGGAACCAAGTGGGTGCTCTCACAGCAAGCCACGCCCTTCTCTCTCCAGCTCACTGAGGTCTCGCGTGGTCCCGAAACGAGAGTGACGGTGTGTTTCATTAATGAGCATCGGCAGTGTCGATTGGGTCAAAGTGATGCTTGTTGGCTGAAACATTGGCCAATAAAAACGACAGGTTCCCTGGACATGGCTAACGCCAAACTCAGGCACTGGACAAGGCCACGTTGCCCCTGCCTGGGGTCTCCCAGGTACGACATCATCAACTGACCCACCAACAGCAGGAAGGGCAACGCCTTCCACAGTCTCCAGCACATTCCTGCCCATGAGACACTCCTTACCATCCCCCATTCTGTTTGCTGGAAATTCTGCAGGGTCCACGCTGAGCCCAAAAGGAGGTGGAACAGGCACCAGCTGCTGAGGCTGCAGAGAGGAGAGGCTCACCCAGACCTGGGCAGGAGGGCCGTGCAAGCAGGGGCAGGACTCCTGATCTCCCGGGTCTTCGGGGAGCCCAGCGGTTGTGTCTTTGGAAAGTCCAAGCACCAGATAAATAACCGTGCCGCTGACCTCAAACAGGATCAGATGCCTTCTGGACCACCAGAGATTTCAGGGACAGCCTCACTGCTCAGGGAGTTTATGCTCGAATTATGGAAACCAAACCCGGACATCAAAAAATAACCAACACCCGCGGAAGCAGCAGGGTGCGGAGGGTAAGAGGAAGAACTTCAGAGTCAGGCACACTGTGTGTGGCTCCTGGCTCCGCCTCTCACTAGTCTGTGAGATTTGGGGCCGCGTGTTCCTCTCTCTCAGTCACAATGTCTTCCTGGCCACGTGTCTTGGCCACGGTGATGTAATGGCGTCTACATGTGCGAGGTGCCCGGCACGTGCCCGTGAATTGTTTGACAGCGGTAGCTATTTACAGTGAGAGCAGCATCAGTGAACCTCTGTCGGGGGCGGCCAACCTTCCGGCGGCCCTGGGCCACCCCGGAAGAAGAAGAGTCGTCTTGGGCCACGTGTTAAATACACAAACACTAACGAAAGCTGATGAGCAAACACAGGGTTTCAGTAAATGTACGATTTTGTGTTGGGGCCACATTCACAGCCATCCTGGGCCACATGTGGCCCAGGGACCACGGGTTGGACACGCCTGCCACTAGATGATCAGCTGCAAATAGCCCAGAAGGGTCAGAGGAGAGAAGGACTCTCTGTAGGACGGAGTCCTCAAGACTCAGAGAAAGAGAGCCTGGGAGTGGCTTTGAGATGGACATGGGAGAGTCACGTGTGTGCACAGATGGCCAAGATACAAATACTGTAAAAGCACAAGGAGTGTTCTGGAGTCTGGGCGGGGCCCAGTGCTCTCGTACGGGGGCAGGGGTAAGGGGAGGTAAGTGTAGAAAGGTAGTGTGGGCCACACTGGCAAAGAGTCTGAACACCCAGTCAGAGCTCCTCCCACAGGTGAGATGAGTTTTGAGCGACTGAGTGATAGGAAAAGGGGGGTTTGAGAAAGACCACGTGGTGGGTGTGGTGGGTGGGGTTGTGTCCCCCACAAAAGGCACGGCCGCGTCCTAACTCCCCACACCTGTGACTGCGATCTGGTTTGACGCAGGGTCTTTGCTGATGCCGTCGAATTAAGACGCGGGGATACGGGTGTTGGGTGGGCCCTCATGCAATGACTGGTGTTTGCACAGGAGAGGAAAGTGCGGTCCCAGGCCCGTGGAGAAGAACATCAGGTGAAGAGGCCACGTGCCGATGGGAGCAGCGTTGGGGCGATGCAGCTGGGAGCTCAGAAATACCAAGGGCTGCCAGCAACCACTAGAGGCAGAGAGAGAGACAAGGGAGGGTTCTTCCCTGGGGCCCTGGACAGGGTGCAGCCCTACTGGAAACCAGAAGCCCTTGATCTGAGACTTCTGGCCTCCAGAACCATAATTTTATTGTAAAGGATAAATTTCTGTCACTTCACACAAAGTACCCATTTGTGATACTTTGTCAAGCCAGCCCAAGGAAATAATAATGTGACATCCGTGGGCTGTATCTCGGCGGAGCAGAACAAAGCTGGATGGGAGAGCTGGATGTGATGGCGAAGGTGACAAGGGACCAAGCTGGGAAACTGCTCTCAGAGCAAATCAGCAAGACTTGGGGACTTAACAGCTATGTAGACAAAAACGAGAGGGAAGCAGTGAGGGTCCAAGGTGCCGAGGGGTGTCCGTTGCTGTCACGGAAGACCAAGAGGGAAGGCGCTGGTTCGTGGGCCTTGGGGAGAGACCTGTAGGGAGTGGCAGCGAGAGAAGGTTTAGCTACTACTATGTGAGTGACCAGAGGCCGTCTGGGAGAAGAGCAGTTGGCCTCTATGACATGAGTGACAGAACCCGTCCAGGGGCCCAGGGGACGAGTCCCATAGAGAACGAGCACCAGGGGCCAGGCCTGCTGCCTCCCTCACTGGTGACCTGTGGGAAGGCGCCAGGCGGACGGTTCTCCCCCTGTGGCGAGGGCTCTGCCCCGTGTGCAGGACGCCCGCTCCAAAACGCGCTCCCCTGGGTGTGTAACTATTACTACCCGTGGAGGACTTTCGCTTTACTTCAAGATCTTTAGAAAAATAAACAAGGCGTGCCATAATTGTTGGTTAATTTATTTTCAGTTAATTGATTCCAGATTTTGGCCTTTCTGATTACGGCTGCTTGTACCTCTGGCGGCCCTCCCTTACGTTCACCGAACGGCAATTGTGTATAAATTCCGTGACTATCCGGTGACAGGATGAAGTCTGACAGTCTTCCCTTTGCGTTTTGAGGTGTCCCGCCCAGTAATCTGAGGGCTTGGAAAACCCCGCCACGCTCCAGTTCTTCATCTCTCTTTCTTAACCAGAAGAAATAAAGGGCTCTCTCCGGTCAGAGTAATTGCTATCGTGGAGAGAAGATACTGTTACAAACTCTCTCTCAAAATTACAGCTTTGAGATGACAATGGAAGCAAAATTGCCGTTGAACTCCAAAGCAAAAACTTAGCTAAAAATACAAGCCCCTCGCAGCGCACCGTCGGGCTGGGGGGAGGCAGGAAGCCAGCGGCCCCCGCAGACTCCTCGTCCCCTCTGAGTGTCCACAGAGCTCAAGTGGCTTTGAGCACCACGAGGTCCCCAAGCCACCGGCAGTCCGTGTGCCGGTGTTGTCTGAGAGATGCTGGTCTAGTGTTTCACAGGTGCAGCTGAGACTCGATCCTCAAACCACAGAATGGAAAACCACGTCTCCACTGAAGACGGTTTCCCTTAATTTCACGTTGTTGCAGACGGCAGAACAGTGGGGAATTAGGTATCAACTTCTGCACTGGCTCCTTTTAAGTGTGTCATGGCCACCCTCGACTCCCGAACGTCTTAGGTAAGTGGCGCCTCCACTGCGACATCTTTAGCTGTCTTTTGTGAAAGCCTGGTGTTCTCAGAGACACTGGGGGTTTGGTCCCGGACCTTCGCAATGAAGCAAGTCATAATCGTTTTGTTAGTGGAGGGGCTCGCCTTCGAATTGTAAAAACACATCCATGAAGCATGCTAAAATGAGGCGTGCCTGTGTCCACGTTTAACACGGTAGGGAGCTGGCAAGCAGAACAAAAAGACAGAGTGACAGGCAGGTGGGTGATACAGTAAAAACCCTGGGGAATGTTGACTGGAAGTTTCTACCTTAATACCTCACGAGAGCCATGCATTGGATTTAATCCGTAAGAATCACAGTAGTTGTTTTCTGCACAGACCGAGAGAGCCTTCTCTCTTTGACATGGAGATTAATGTTCTATGCCTCCCTCCCAACATTTATTCAAAAGGACTACAATTTGAGGGAGAAAAAAAAAACCTCAGTTCAATTGTAACTAAAATCATATTTAAGGTAAATACTGCAACAGACGTTTTAACTTTATTTTATAAGAAGCAAGTGCAGTGGAATTCCTGTGTGGAATGTAGGAGCGCTTCGGCCAAGAAAAATTATGTTTTACAGATTTCAGACGTTCTCTTTTGAACGAATAGAGAAACATAAACACACTTTCTCACCAGAGTCAGCGAGAAGAGTGATTTGGGCATAAACTCCACTGGAGCATCAGATCCCATTTGACTGAAGAGCCACTCTGTTTTCAGATACGAAGCCGTGTTTCACAAACTCGCTGGAATATCACTCACTCTGCCGGACAGACGGGACGTCGTTCCAGGTCCCATTTGCCCCCACTCCTGCCAGCTCCCTGACCGGCTCTGTGGCACTTTCGCAAAACAAAGTCTCACACCTGTGGGCCACGATGGCAGGTGTCCCCGGGGTGTGGCCCTGGGGACCCTGCTGTGCTGCTGATGGAACTTCCTTCTGTGGTGGACGTGTTCTTGGGAAAATGGAGTAAATCTGATTTTTGGGGGGCGGGGGACCAAGTCATCTTTTCAGGGCCCTCAGGAATCCACCCTGGAGCCGAAGAAACCCCACGGCAAGGTCTTTACCACAGAAGCAGCCAGCAGCTCGGCAGCCAGTCCGTCCTTCTGGCTCAATGGTCTCCCTGCACCTACAATCCACCCTGGTCTGAGTCTGCTGGGAGCTTTCTGGAAACGCTTTCTTCCTTAATGGACAGTGCATGCAAGGGAGAAAACATGGCTCCCTCCTTCCTTCCTCCCCAATTTACCACGGGACACTGCTGGGTGAAGGGGGGATGCTAACAACCCGGAGTCCCGGGGTCAGAGGAGAGAGCCCGGAGAACCGGACGATGCCCCAGACTGCGGGCGGGAGTGGCTAAGTGAATGAGCCAACCAGTGTCGCCTCTGGGTGACCGTTTACATGAGGCCGTCAGGGGCACACTGTGGGTGCCGCTCTGGGCCAGACGCCCTACGACTCACACGGAAAGCACATGCCTGCCTCACGTCCTGTCTGCACAGGTGACCGCGCTCCAGAGAGTCCCCTGGCCCCTGAAGACATGGTCGGTGAGTGACTGGAGGCAGCCCATGGGACCTGGACAGGCTCGGCACCCCGCCCAGGCACGCCGTGCCACACCCACGTGAATTTTGCTTACTAGCAGGACCAGCCGTACGACCTGTGGCTCCCCGGGCAAAGGACAAGGTTTATGTAATAATGGCCAGGAGATTAATAATGGCCGAGTTACTCAGCTCCCTGCACAACCAGTGCCGGCGCAGTGCCTGGCCGTTAGGTGCAGGGGCTCCATAAATGCCTGCTGAATGAACTCACCAGGACGCAGGCTCCTGAGGGACAGGAACTGTTTCCCACAGTTCTGGCATCTTCTAGGAAAAAGCCTTCTGCATTATAGATTTTAAACATTTGTGGAATATCTTTTCAATGTATGTCATCCACCTTCTATTTTTATACTGTGGCCACTGCTGTTCTAATCACTCATTTCAATCCTTCCCCCTTCGTGCTGATAACAGAACTCCGCACTCCTACGGACACTCTGTTCCGAGTGGGTCAGGTGGTTCCGACCCCACCCCCAGTCACAGGAGCTGTCATGAACACCCAGGTTGCTCAGAGCAACCCCAGTTCCCTGGCCGTGGTGAGTGGTCAGGGACGAGCACACGATGGAAACCAGGCCAGGTGGACAGCTCCCTCAAGATGCTGCTGCCAGATCCTGGGAGAGGGGGTGCCTTTCACCTGTGGTTCCAAAGTTGAGATGCATGGGGATCTGGGGGGGCCAATGGCCTTCTTGGCCACCACAGCAAGAGACCCTTGACCAAGACCCAGCCAGAGACACAGGGTCCCGATGACATTCAGAGTCCTTGGCACCAGCCTAAATCAAAGCCAGCTGCACCTTGCTTTCCAGGGGCATCGTGCAAAAACTCCTTCACTCTAAGCAGGTTGAGTTGGTTTGCTGTCACTTCACAACCAAAAGAATTCTGACTGTACAGAAACCCAAACCCAAACCCAAACCACCTATATACTTTGGGTCAGTTTCACCCCTCTTAAGTTTAATTAGTTTAATGACAAGAACCCACTTTTGATGGGATGGCTAAACATTTAAGGTCATATTAGTAACCGTTGTAAAACCTGAAATGAGTGGGAACGCCCACATCCATAGGCCAGTCACCATTTCTTGCAGCTCAGCTCAATCCATTACCAATTCAGGACCAGCACGTGTGTGAAACACAGTCTGTCCTCCACAGAGAAAGTCCCGAAAAAGGGGAGTCTTCCCCAGGTCAAGTGGACACGTGGCGTCAGGTAGGTAAGACGCGAACTCACGCCACGTTTTCCAGCAGCGAAGACGAAACCCGGGCTAGGACGCCCTGTCTGCGGTTCCATGCACCCCACATGTGCTCGCCTTCCCATTGCTTGATGGCTGTTTGGCATTTCTAGAACAGGCATAACATGTTACTGCTCGGGAGACGCCGATTGGTACACTGTGGTGATATTCCTTTTCACTGTTGTTGAGTTCATGCTTTTTAAAATATGAGATAGTCTGGTCACCAGATGACCAGTTTTATGAGCAAAAACATCACTGGCGTCTGGGTGAATTCCAAGAATGCGCACTAATGTATACACTCATCCACATTAAAACCAATAACACATCATAGTCTAACAATCTGGGGGGAACGGCTGCGATCTAGCCCTCTCAGCAGGACTTCATGTGGTGGAAGACATGTTTATTTATTTTTTTCCCAAGCAGCATCTAAACAAATTACCTCCAGTCCAACCCAGTTGGGGCTGACCGGAACTCAGATAACCGGGCCTCCGAAGCCTCTGACAGTGGTGTTGTTCAGTTTTATCAGGGGAAACCGAAAACGAGGTTCTCCTACAAGCCGAGCCCACTCGTCTGCAGAAGCAGCACGCAGACACCGAGTGGCTTTCTGACCCTTTCGAAAGGACTCTCCACAGGCACCAGACGTGCTGACCCCGAAAGACTTCGAGGCCCTAAATCCGAACACGACAACGTGCCGTCCCCCGACAGTCCGCTGGGCCTTCTCCTACCTGGCCGAGGGAGACACGCTAATCCACCTCCGAAAACATTCTCAAACGCAAGCCTGAAAGTGAAAGAGGTGGCTCCTTTAAACCTTGGCCGGGGAGCGAAGGGAATCCTAACGCCGCACGAAGAAAGAGAAACAGTCTCCTGCTGTCAGAACACACGCGTTCACATCCAAGGTGGGCACACCGGTGAACTGCTGTCCAAGAGCACATCCCACCCCGCCACAGGGGGATTATCGGCCTCTGCTGACACCAGCCCTGGACGACGAGATCACCTGGCCGATACCGACATTCAAAGAAAGACACACGCAGGCACACTCTCGGGTCTGAGTGGGTTTCAGCGGGTGGCTCCCTTTCTCCTGAAGGCTCCGCAGGTCTCTGAGTCAGGGAGGACGGAAAGCAAGGGTTAGGGACCGGAACAGAGGTCGTTGCAGATGGGTGTTTGTGATCGCGGGTTCGAAAGCTCGGAAAAGAGAGGACTGCGGAGAGAGGACCTGGGAAAGGAAAAGGCAGAATGCAACGCCGCTTGGCTCCAGCACCGTGAGCAGAGTGGACGTACCTTTGATTTTATTAGTAAGAAGTAACGATGCATTAGGATCTTTCCTCACAACCTCAGCTGTGCTGGAGCACAGGTTACGTACATTATGAGAACTCAGTTGGCAGCCGGATGCTTCATGTGAAAGTGCATTAAAATGATCCCATCAGGGGCTCTTCTCAAAGAAGAGATTGACGCACATCTGCACACCTGAAACATTTTCTCAGGTTTAAAACGCCTTTGGTGTTGGAGGTTTGTCTGGGCTCTTGCAACCGAATAATTAGCTCAACACAAAACACGGCTACTTCACCCCGAGCTGTACTGACTCACATGGCAGGGGCCGCTAGAATGTCACTGCTTCTGTGGCTCTTAATATTTTTGTAAAACTTTCTGCATTTCTGTTATTCCAGATTACATACTAGGAAGGTTATTGCTGCTTGTTAGCTAAATTGTTATTCAAACACCTATATTCTTCCAGATTCTTGTTCCACTTGTCTCCTTATCATCGTCCCTCAGGCATTAGAGGTGCAATTCCAGACTACATCGTTCGATAAGATTACAAAAATATCCAAAAACCCTTATACATTTTAACAGGACGACACTAAAAGGGAAAAGAATGAACAGCTCACCTGCTGAGGGACACATCATGATTATCTCTGTAATTTTTTCCAGTAGTGCATGTTTGAAATAAATACAGGTGTAATTCACGGAACGGCATCTTGAATATGGGATCAGGTGGTCTGCCAGCTCTGGGTTTCTGGATGCGGGGTGTGTACTGCTCTGGTGAAGAACTGCTTCTCTCTGTGGACTGAGAGAAGAGGAGGAAATCCTGGGGGCCTGGGAGAAGCTGCCATACAAAGCTCTTCCTTTGACATCACTGGTTCTTGACTGGGGGTTATTTCTCCCCTTGGGGGGACCCTGGCAACATCTGGGGCATTTCTGGTGATCGCAACTTGAGGGGCAGATCGTGGGCAGAGGCCAGGGATGCTGTAAACACACTACACTGCACAGGACCACCCCATCCATGAAAGACTGACCCTCCTCTGCAGAGGTCAGAAGCGCTGAGGTTCGGGAAGCTTCTGCATGCCCCCAGGCTCTGCTTGCTCGTGGGCTGAAGAACACTTGGAGCTCTTGAAGGGTCAGATGTAAGCGTGACAAGCAGCATGGCCGGCACGGCTGGGCACACCACACAGTCCTTAGAGAGGTCACAGCAAAGACAGAGGACACAGTACAACTGATCTTTGCTTTTCAGTGACAGGTGATCGGCCAACAGGAGACATGGCACAGGTGTAGTGTGGGACAAATCAACATCTAGAACTGTCTAGAAGGAGCCAGCAGCTCGCCGTGGAGGAAGACTGAGCAGGAAATGAGAAACGCCTGAGCAGCCTGGTTAAACGATTGTGTGACTGTTACAGGACACGGCCGTGGAGCCCAGCAGGGCGGGAGGCGTCTCGGAATCGTGTCCGTCAGGAGCCCTGGACTGCACTTAAAAAGGGGAAGAAGAAAGAAAGGAAGGGTGTGTTGTGGTTATCCCCCACGACTTTCTGGCCGATCACGCCCTCTGCAACACACAGATCAAGCTCGTCTCAATTACGCGCCAGCTGCCTGTCATGAGCATGTGCTCTGAGAACTGTCAAATGACAGACCATTTCTTTTCAAGAATCAATGCAACTTTTCTATTACTCGTTACACTGCTGTCAAAACAGAGACCCGGAGGCCCATGAACACCAGGGTGCTGAAGGCAAGGCCGCCGTCAGCTCCCGGTCGGGAATTCTGGCAGGGGACCCGAGGCCTATCAACACAGGACATGGATTTTTCATCCTTTAATTGCTTCCCGTGGCTACTTCCAGAAAATGTACTCTGTCCACACCTGGGTGAAGAGGGAGAGAAGATAATACGGCTTCTGAAATCTTTATTATGACAGCATCCCTGGGCATACATTTCTTTCGCCACCTCTCTCACATTCTGTTCGACACTTAAATTGCTCCGAACGGATAAAAATAAATAGAAGTTCCCCAATCGACAGTCTGTTCCTCTCCAGTCTTGGCTGAAAAGACTAAAGTGTCTTAATCCGCAACTGTTCTTTAGAATCCATACGGGCAGGTGACAATGGTACAATAAATGGCTGGTGGGCCTACGGTCACGTAGAATTTATTAGGATTTGTCATTGTGATAAGATGACTTGTCGTGTTCTGGGTAGTGACAAGTGCACCAGTGAGATTTTATAAATTGTGGAGCTCGAGGCAATGGTCACTTCATGGTCAAAATAATCTGTGAATTTCTGCAGCATTCTGTCCACAGTGATGCCAGAAGGTTCTAGAAGAGGAGGACAAAACAAGGACTATGTGGTTACACTGGAGGCAGCTTTAAGCCGGAGAGGATCCAAGACAGGGGTTTTATGCAACAAGAAGCTCTCTGTCTTCCTTTACTGGAGCACCCAGTCCCCTCGGCATGGAGTTACCAGCAGAACACAGGATCCAACAGATTCCGAAAGCTCAACAACATCCAGCTAATTATCCTAGTGAGCATTCGACTTCACTGGGGGGTTTCTACTACAAACAACTCACCCAGAACTTATTCTCCTTAACGCTCTTACTAAAGCAGAATCACATAACTCCATCCGGGCGTTCTCCAGACACGAAGTTAATTCACTGGCTTGCTCACCGCCCTTCGGTGGGTGGAACGGTCAACCGGATGGCAGGATATGCCACCTCCCCCTACCTGCCAGGTGGCTCCATGGCTGCTGGCTTCCTCCCGGGCTGATTGTCTGTGGGGAGGGCCCTTCTGTCATCTCTGCCCAGTCAGTTCCACGTCATCCTTCCGGAATTAGCACATGAAAAAGCTGGGTGTCGGCGCTCACGCTGACTGGTGCTCTGCTCTGTGCTGGGGCTCCGCTGGCTGCTTTGCAACATGACTGCATTGCACACTCAAATCCTAGGCCCTGCAGCCCCAGGCCAGTATCAGGGCACTGACCACATGGCATACCAGATGGGAAAGAGCAAAGGTGGTGGAGTGGGTGGTGGAAGGGGCCCAGGGAGAACATTCTGGAAGGCATTTTGGCTGACAGGAAGCATGGCGAGTTTCCCCTAAAGGCTGAGTCGATAAGTCAAATGAGGAGAGGAGGAGATGAATGTCGGGAGTGACTGGCAAGGGAGACGATGGCGAGGACATGACGAAGGTCACGGGGAGCCCTGCTCAGCAGAGGCAGGGAGCCAAGGACGAGATGCGGGTGTCTGTACAGGAAGGAGGCATTTCTCCCCATCAGTGTTCTGCATCCTGAGAGGCCGAGAGAAGGCCTTTCCGGACATCAGGGGTGGGTCGATCAGGAAGGAGGAAGGCCATGGGGCACTCAGAGCCTGGGAGATGGTGGGGAGGCTGTGGAGGGCGTGGATGGACGGCTCCAGGTGGGTGGCACACTGGTCCCTGTTTTCTGCCAGTAGCTCCACATTTTGCTTTAGGAACTGCCCTTTTCCTACCTCTATCTCTGTGGTTTGGTGGAATCGACTCCTCCAAAGGCGAGTCCTGGCCTTACTCAGGCCCATGTGGCATAAGGAGCTTCCTCTCTTTCCGGTATTCAGGGGCCGTGGGGCCAGATTGAGGATGCAAACTGCTGTTGCCATGAGCATCCACGGGGGCACCAGGAGGGAAGGAGGAGGGGCTGGTTCCCCAGGAGGCACACATGCCAGGTGAGCGGGGAGAGCCCATCCCTGCGACATCAAATAAGTGCTTGGAAATTCTGGCAGGGTGTGTTTCCTCCCTGCTGCTCCCACAAGTGGGAGGGCCTACAGCTGCCGCCCTGTTTCCCTGCGCTGTGGTTGATGGAGTGGGAGGGGTGGTTAACTCGTCTTCTAAGCCATAAACACAAAGGAGAGGGAACCCAAGAGCCATGTGACCCTGGGCCTGCCAACACCTATCTTTGCTCCTGTGGACAGAGTCAGATGGATAAGAAGCTCACAGAGAAGAAAGAGGGGGGACAATGAGAGGGGTAGACCTTTTGTGTGTGAAGTATTTTTTTAAAATATTTTATTTTGGGTTGGGTTTGCTGTTCCTTGAAACAAATCTGGAGCAGCTGTGAAGTCCACCAAGGTGGAATGCAAGACTCAGGTGGCAGGAAAGGAATGACCTGGGGCTTAGTCTCTGCCCCCATGTGGGATCCTCATCCCAGACCTGGGTGCTGTACAGCCCAGCAGCCTGGCTGTGACTCACAATGGCAGGTATCCAGCTGGGGGCGAAGTTTCAGGCACAGATGCCCAGTTCCCAAATGAGTCTGCCCTTTGTGCAAGCTCCCCCCAGACCTGAAAAGAGGTTTCACACACAGGTGTGAAAATTCACTCTGAGCATATAGCATCAGTTCTGAAGCCACGCAGCGTGGGGTCACTAATCAGAATTTTGAAAAAATAATGTATTCTAATACTGATCAGGAAGCTGCTGTTTCCCAAGTGACTAAATCCTACCAACTTAAACTGAGGAATAAAATGTATATTCTGAATATGCATATGCCCCCCCTTCCAGCTTTATGAAAAAATAAGGTACACGTATTTTGATGAAATATTAGTTGATCTTTTGGTAATAATCTCAGAGAGCAAATAAAATGAATGCAGAGTTAAGTGGTAGCTCATCCTTTCTTCCTTCTTTCCTCCTTTCCTTCCTTCCTCCCTTTCTTCCTCCCTCCTTCCTCCCTTCTCTCCTTCCTTCCCTCCCTCCTCTTCTGTCTAGGTCAGGCCCTCCTCTTCCTACATATATGAAGAAGTGGGCTGTCCCGTTTCACAGGTTCCATTAGATCTGTCTTGCTTTGCTAAGCTAATCTAATTTTATCCATCTCAGTAACTGATATAAGAATCTGTTAAACATAAGTATTTGCATGCTTCTGAACTTAATTAAAAGAGCAGCTTTGATTACGGAGAGATCGATTCTTTTCCATTTTATTGCAAGAGTAGGCGAAGGACCTCTCCCCTTTAGGCATGACCAGATACTTAAGAACGCACTTGGCCTCTGAGCTCAGCCCCACCATCTGCTTCCTGTGTGCTTTCCCTTGAGCGCCCAGAGGGATTTTTTTTTTAAATAACAGCATTATTGAGATATACTTCACATACCACAAAATTCAACCCTTTACAGTATACAGTCGAGAGGGGTTTGTTTTAGTATACTCATAGGGTGAGCTTTTTTAAATGCACATCTTTTAGTATATTCATAGGGTGATCTTTTTTTAACAGTGCTCTTTTTAAAAAGTTTATTAGTTTTTAATGAACAGCTATCAGGTTTTTAAAAGTTTTTCTTCATTGATTTTAGAGAGAAAGAGGAAGGGGGAAAGAGAGAGGAACATTGATTTATTGTTCCACGTATTTATTCACTTATTGGTTGATTCGTGTATTGCCCTGACCTGGGATTGAACCTGCAACCTTGGATGATGCCCTAACCAACTGAGCTACTTGGCCAGGGCTCGGCAGTGCTCTCAGAAGTTCCCCTGCTGGAATGCTGGGACGAAGGAACCCGTTCTGCTCCCTCCTAAGGCTGAGAACCTCTGCTGCCTTGGCCTCCCCTGGAGATAGTACAAGCAAATTAAAGCAGCTCCTCCATGTGAAAACCAGCTTCCTGAACCGAGGTGAATTCCAGGGTCTGTGATAAGCAGCTTAGCAAACATCTCGCTACCACCCTTAAGAAAATGACATAGTGACTGCAAAAGTCCGATTTTAGGACTTGAACCCCATACATCGCTTCAGAAATATGGCGAAATCAGAAGACTGGAAACAACCTACATGATGCCTTCTCGGCATCAGCGAGAAGCTGGTTGGATGAATTAGGGTTCTGTGCGCCGTTAGAACCAGGTCCTGGAAGGAAGTGTGTGGGGACATGAAGTGACAGTTAGCAAGTAAGTCCAGGTGGCCAGGTGTCGCATGACCAGTATTACAGTCTCAGCCCAGCTCAACCCTATATGAGCTGCGTGGCTCAGGGGAGCCTCTCCTCTGTTTCCCCATCTGTGAAGTGGGGGGACGGTAAGAATTCCTGCCTCATAGGGCAGCGATGAGGAGTTTCTACGAGAAAATGTCAGCAAAGCGCGGAGAACGGTGCAGTATTATGTCAATCCTTGCGACTCTTTGCGTCCCTGTCACTGTTATCAGCAGCATACAGACATGTCAACATATGCACAGACTGTCTCTGGAAAGGTCTGCAAAGAACTAGAAACAGTGGCTGCCTCGGGGGGAAGTTCTGGAGGGTCTGGACGTAGACGGTCGGAAGAAGACTCACCCATTCCCGAACCTGCTCTGCAGGGTTTTCTTTTCACTGCGTGTGCCTGTTACTTTAAACAGAGAGCAAAGTTTTCATTTTTTAAATGAAGAACAGGGGCATGAATGAAGCAACCAATGGATGTTTCTGTCCCCCTCTTTCTCCCTCCCTTCTCCTCTCTCTAAAAATAAATAAATAAAATCTAAAAAAAAAAAAGAATCAGGGATGCCAGCAAACAAACCCTTGTCCATCAGGGGAGCTGAATTAATACAATAATGAAGGTAAGTGAAAATACCTTTTACAGTGGAGAAGATAATCAGGTAAATGCACTTTCATAATAATGACCGTGGAAAGCTAAACTTTGGTTACCTAGTATATGTCCTAAATACATGTGACCTAGGAAGAGATGAACTAAATTTATCCAGAATTGAGGTCACTGAGAAAAAAAAAAATCAGTCCCACAGGTTGGTACAGGAAGAAAAACAAACACCCTAAATCTACGAAGCTGTCATTGGAAAACAGGAAAAGACTATGCATCAGGCATAGTTTTTGATCCAGATACAGCACAATCTCTTTAATAAGAACAATGAATTTTTAATTGCATGGAGGCATTGCACGGTTTTATGTAATTCAGTCCCACCGAGCAGCTGGCAGTGACGGCAGCCTGACCACTGGCTTCACTAATGACCGGTGCACACCCGCCCATCCATAAATCTAGGGTGGGCGCCGGGCCGGGGGCTGTGTGGCTGTCAGTCTGGACGTGTGTTTGTCTCTTTAGCTGTACACGACATGTATACACATGTACACCAACGGTCTGTTCCTCTTTCTTCTCTTTTCTTTAAAGACTCCAGAGCTATGAAATGGCCATGTTTTGTAGAGAAAAGGAACATCCCTAAATCTAATTGTGTTACTACGATGTTATATTTTAACAACTCAGAGGCCGGTGAAAACCCTTACAGTTGTTGACCTTTGTCAAGTATAATAGCTTACGAGTGAAAGAGATACACAGCGGATGTCCAGATGTCATCGTTTATCCGGCAGCTTTAGGTTCCAGGGGACAATCGTTACATTTTGGTGACTCAGTTAAACCAGGAACTTAACAAGCTTAATACATTCCTTAAAGCCATCTGTTCAACATTTTTTTTTTTTTTTTGCTAGACTCTGTTTCTTACTGCTATTACCAGACATCTTTGAGTAAGTGAAAGATAATTGTCAGTTTGCAGAAAAAAGGGCTTTGCGCTGAATGGGACAACCAATGGGAAATGACCTGATTTGTCAAAACTAGGCCACTGGGAACTGGCAACTGGGTGAACAAACGGAAAAGCTGCATGAGTCTGGAACCGGCCATGATGATAAACAGCACCTTACCACTCCCAGCGGATGTCTCCAAACCTTGGTGGAGACCACACCTGTGCAGGTGGGTGACAACAGGTCCCCTTGGGGGCAGCACATGCCCACAGTCAGTCAACTGTAACTCTCAAAAACGGGGTTCTCCTGTTCGTGAAAGTGGCAGCGGTCATCTGTAAGGATTGAGCTCATTGGTACCGTGCGCTTCACAACCCTCCTGTAGGTCAGCGTGGCCACCAGCTGAGGACGTGGGCAGGAGGGCAAATAACTAGCCCACAGCCTCACAGCCCCCACTGTGAAGGAGGCCCCCCAGCTGGTGATGGCTGGACGGGGTTGCTGGATTGAATACAGGGTGCCCAGTCAAATCTGAATTTCAGATAAACAACGAATACTGCTTTAGTATAAGTATGTCTCATGCACTACTTGGGACACATTTCTACAAAATGATTGCTTTCCTGAAATTCCAGGTTCACTGGGGGCCCGTATTTGTATTTGCTACACCCGGCCGCCTGCGGGATCCTCCCTTCCTCAACGATGCTAAGGACCTGCTCCAAAAAGTTAGGGTCATTTCACTTATAAAACAATCGGCTTTGAAAATCTTTCTCAAAGACCTGAGCCATGGGAGAGGACACAAACAACAGCCGGGGGTTAGGGAGCCGCCCCCTCCTAGATGCGAGTCTGGCAGCATCCACGTTCCTGACAGCAGCATCAGGCCCTCATCCCGGGACCCCAGCTGGCTCCTGGGTGAGACTTCGCCGCCGCACTGTGCTCAGAGCCTTGGGCAGAGAAAGCAGCCGCTCTATGGAACATCTGCAGCAGGTCCCTGAGGCCTGAGGCTCTGGTACACGTCCTGGTCCCACCCCTTGGCGGAATGAAGCCAAGGCCCCTCACTTACCCGAATGCTTGGACACTCATGCAGCCCTGTGCAGAGTGATTTGATAAACCACACACAGACCCTCCTGTGCCCACGTGCCCCCATGACACCCCTGACTCTCAAGGAAACAGTGTACAGTCCCCAGTGCATCCATGACGGTCATCCCTGCCCACTGGACGTTACAAAGACCAGGCACACCTGGATGCCCAGCCACAGAGGAACGGCTCAGGTAGGCGGCACGTGTGCCCGTGGGACTAGTGCACAGTCAGGCACCAGGGACTGTGGTTCTGAGGACGTGCAGCGATGTGGATGAGGCACAGGGCGCGTTAAAAAAGAGACAGAAGGATGCATGTTGATATGACGATGTAACACATGATACAAACGTGCTGATGGGGACAGGTAAAAGGGACAGGTGAAACCCTCCTCATGCCTGGGTTATTGGATTAGGGGAGATCTTAACATGTGCCACTTTCCCCTCTTTTTATACTGTTATAACAGGCGGACAAAGTGAAAACACCTCAGATAAACTCTTCACCATCTGTCCCTTCTCTCTCACTTAAGGAAAAGGGACTTGGCCGGCAAGTGGCTGCCCATCATTCGTTCACATTCTGCACAGAGCGGGGAGGTGCTGCCCGCTGACACCGGGGAATGGGGGCTGAGGGGCCAGGACATCGCCTCGGCTCATTCACGTTACAGCTGCAAGTCTGCACCTGGCACTCCCTTCACCGTACAGCGCCGGGGGAGCGTCTATGATATCGGAATGACCTTGCACGGCGCCCACTGGTTACTCGCCGCATGGCCAGGTACACAAGTGTCAAGTCACCACAGTGTGTGCCTGACTCTAACATGTTACGTATGCCAATGGTGCTGTAAGAAAACCTTAAACGCAAAACAAAGCGAGAAAGATACGGACCCTTCCTGTTGCCCAGGAGATCAGACCATTCCTCGGAGAAGCTGGCCTGGGTGCTCTGAAACCGTCACGTTAAAGGGACACCCAGCCACCCAAGTGGTCACCACTGCAATGTGAACAACGGCAGCATCTTTACGCTCCTTGATGCCAATGTTTACCCTTGAACCGCTGGACACTCACAGACCCTCAGAACCAGAAACCAGACAGGATCGTAAGAGCTCATCTGGCCCTGGGCCACGCAGTGGGCAGCCCCCCTGACCATCGGAAGTCCCTCCCCCGACAGGGTTGTCTCCTGAGGTCCTCGGCAGCTGAGTCCAGCTCTTTTGAGCTGGGAGATGGCCACCTGGCATGCACAAACACAAGCATCGCGTGGGGTCATGGGCACTGCTGTTCTCTAAACAAGGAGGCGGCACTCGATTGTAAGAAGGGCTGATTGCATATTGCGGGTTTCTGCAAAAAGCTTTTGTTTGCAGAGAAGATGCTGGGCTTGCAGATCTCTACAGCACGGCGTTCTCCCTCAGAAGAGAGCTTCGTGTTCAGGGCAATGTGCCTCTGAAGTCTTACATGAAATTAGATTGCCAGGATTGCAAGGCACGGGTGGCCTCGGCCCCAGCTGCGTGTTCTCGGGCGAATTCCTCAGGCTCTCTGTGAGTCTCTTTCCTCCTCCGAAACCCTGGACAACGCTAGTGCTTATCTCTTGGGTTGCTGGAGGAAGAGCTGACTTTGCACTTCTTGCAAAGTGCTGTTTCCAGGGTCCCCACAGCCACAGAACGGGTGGGTGTCCAGCAGACTCACCAGTGGTCCTTCTGTGGGTCTGACCAGCATGCTGGTCTAGGCACTTGCCTAAAGCTTCCATGTTTCGGCCCTCATCCCACATTTCTGGGTTGTTTTCTAACCATAAAGGAGACAGGCATGTTGGCGGTGACTTGAATTTTCAGGAATGGCAGGTGATAACAGAGGTTGTTGGAAATGTACAATTTCACACCTGTGTAGGCAGCGGATAAAAGGCAAATAAATCGTCTTCCTGGCTTCATGCAGTCTGCCTCGCAAGTTGCCTTCTGCTCTCCTTGGAGACCTCGGCCTTAGTCAATACGTACTCCGATTTCTTGAGAAATGAGACTTGCAACAGGAAATTTTCCACCATTTCAGACAGGGCCAACGAAAAAGCCTGTGTCAGCTGATCCATCAGGCTTACTAATTGTTCCTCCATCACTCCCTGGGGGGCCCCGGAGCACAGCTCTGCCAAACCTTCCGCAAATTCTTTACTCAAACAAAAGTCATCCTTCGTTTTGCCTTTTCCATTTGTCCCATCAATTCATGGTTTATAAAATTTCCCAAGTCCTTCCATTTAGAGAGCCTACAACTTGGTGGGGGAGGTATTTTGCCTCTGAGAAGCGCAATTCTGGATAACCATGTACAATTGAGTCTAGAAGTTCCTCCTCCCTTATTTAGTCTGAAGTCCAATGCTTTGACATAGATTCAAGTTCGGTTTCAAAGCAGCATTTCTCACGTTTCAGCTCCTGCCTGTCCCAGCCCTCCGCCCTTGCCAACCTGTGGGGGTGACAGGCACTGGGGAAGGGCGCCATTCCCCCAAGGAAGTCACAGCTGTTTGCCATGCATACCCATGCAAGAAAGTGAGCAACAACCTTCCGTTTAAAATGTCCTTGAAGGAATGAGCTGGGAATCTATTAGGTAGGTATATAAAATTTTGAAAGGCCACAACTCAAATCGGAAGAACCATAAAAGCTAATGGTGCCAGGAGAATACCCCCAGCACCACACGAGCACTGTGGGAAAAGCAGCCACGTGCCCCCTTCTTCACAGTGCAGGACAGTGGCCGGTGCCACAAGCTGCAGAGATGCAAGGAGAGCAGAGCAAGTGGCCTTAAGGGAGAGCCCGCCTGGCCCTTCGATCGAAACGACTGGGCCAGAAGCAAGCACCTGCTGCTGGAGGGACAGGGAAGCCGTGCAGCGAGCCTGGCTGGTTCGGGCATGATGGTAGTAATTAGGGTGCATGGGCCCTGGCTCTGTACGAGGCCTGGGGCTGACGCCCTACCCCCTGGAGCCCTCGCTGCATCTCGTAGGGCAGCACTCAGTTCTACAGAGGAGAACACAGGGACCCCTCCCCAGCTAAGGGGAGGGTATACGGGGAGGCAGGTGTCAGGTGGGTCTCTGGGTGACTATCCAGTTGGTGCCACACACGGAGGCCTGAGACGAAGCTGACGAGGCCACTACCTGCAGAGCAGCCACGCTAGCGGGTCTGTCTTGGGCCTTCTTCTCCCCTCTTCCGCATCCCCCGGGGCTGGGGCGCGCCATGTGCAGTTCTTTATTCTTCACAGCCCCGTGTAGCTTCCAGCTGGCGCTGTGACAGCTAGGAGAGTCCCAGGAAGGGGAAAAGCCCTACTAGGACACGTCTCTGCTATCTAGGTACCTCTGCTTCCTGGAGCCGGGAGCCCGCGTGTCTGGGCTCAGCCCTATTTCACGGGGCCCTTCCAGAGAGAGGATGCCCTCGTCCCTGCCACACGCACCCCCCCCACCCCCGCCCCAATAACACCAGCACTTCAGGGCAGGACCTGAGAGCTGCCCGGGCAGGAGAGGGAGGAACAGGTGCAGGGAGGACAGAAGGCAGTTCTTCCAACTCCGAGGAAGGTTCTGGGCTGCAGCGCCAAGCCCCACCACCACAGAAGGTTCCAGGAATGTCTTAACAGGCCCTGCCTGCAGCCCATCACTGGTGCTGGGTTACAAACCATCCCCTCCAGAGCTCTGAGGCATCACGCCTTCCCTGGCTGGCCTTGGCTCTGAGGGCCACAGCGCCATCGTCACACTGTTGACCACCCATGTGTCTTGTCAGGCAAGACACAGCTCCTGCCACCTGTGAGCCAGGGCTGGGAGTGGGAAGCAATTTAGAAAGAGTGCTCGCAGGAGAAGGGGGAACGCATGGTCCCGCTGTTCACCTGCTGTCACAGGAGGCGCCCCCATGGCGAGGCGAGCGGGCCTCTCTGGGGGTGAAGGGCACTCCCAGCCTATAACGTCTCACAGAGACTGACTGAGCCCCCCAGGGGGTAATAGCAGAGCTGGGTGCGTGTGTTAAAGCACCATCTGTACGTCTCACATCGCATCCTGAGATGACAAAGCCAGGAGGCGGAGGTGAAAGAATGAGAAAGGGATTATTTAAAAATGTCACATACTCAGGGACGCTGAGCTGGCAGTCACAGAGTTTCAAAGCAGAATCATTTCTGCCCAATTGTCTAGTTAATTGCCCCTGTTTCAGGTGAGGAAACAAGCCCAGAGAGGTGAAGACGTCTGTGCAAGATAACACAGCCAATCAGGGTGGGGTCAGGACAAGAACCTCCTCGATCCTTCTAGCCTCTTGCCTGATTATTTAAAACACTGATTGGCTTTGGGGCCAGGAGCTAGACTCCTCTGCATATGGGTGGAGACACGCATGTGGAGCACATGGGGCTGGAAAAACGAGTGTGCATTCAGGATGCACACGAGGGTGAGGACCCCCTTCTCAGAGTAGGCTGGCCTGGTCTGCCAGCCTGAGGACCAGCTGTGATGTCTGCACACACCCTCTGCGGCTTTTACTACCAAAATGGGCAAAGGCTTCGGGGTGAACCACAGTTCATGAGGGTGTGCTGGGAACATGCTTCTCTCTGAGTGCTCGGGAATTGCAACTGGGAAATCCTGGGGCCCCCAGGCGACCTTGGCAATGACTGTACACAGGACATGAGGACCCACTGAATAGTCAGCCCCGCCCACCTCCCAACTGGAACAAAGGGAAGCTCTTCATAACTTTAAGAGAAACGGGGTGTGGTGGGAAGTCCCCTCTGCACCTGGGTTCCGGCTAGTCTCTGCAGGAGGCCAGCAGGGACGGGCATCCCACCTGGGACCAGCTGCACACCCGGGGCACACAGCGCGGGCAGCCCACATGAGCTGGGATTGTGGGACTGTGCTCCCTGCACGTGAGCTGTGTGTCTCAGAGAGGACAGTGGATAGCGGAACCACGAACTCTGTTTGATTCCCGGGGGCCCGAGCTGCTATGTCAGCCCCTGGACGTCTGCCTGAGCACATCTCTCCAGGACAGAGTCAGAGTCACGTGGGAAGGACGGGAGAGTGGCCAGAGGGAGTGGGGGATGAGGGGGGCGTGTGAGTACGGCTGATGAGCGCCCTGCCCGCCCGCTGGAAGCGTCCCTGTGTGCAGGGAGGGGGGCCCTGCCATCCTCCTGCCTGCTGAGCACATGGGCAAAGGGACAGTGGGCCCTGGAGCCAGGCTGTCTCACACACGCTGATGGCTCAGCTCCCGGAACCCGTGTCTTCGCAGTGGGCTGTGAGGCTCTGGGTTTGGGCTGCGCAATCTGTGGACCCGAGTTGAAATCCGGCTCTGACCCCACCTGCTGAGTGACCTTGGGCAAGACTTAGTTTTCACATCTGTAAAATGGGATTAATAATTACAGACCTTGCCACCACCAAGTTCATTGTGAAGGTAAAATGAGCAAAAGGCACGTGGAGTGCTCGGCAGAAGGTAAGTGCCCAGTGAGCAAAGAGAGTAGCAACAGGTATTGAAGGGTTACCAGGCACGCCCGCCAGGTGCCAGGACTCAGGGGTGACAAGCACTGACTCAGTCTCTGCCCCTAGAACTTATGGTCTGAAGACCTCGGGCTGGTTTGCAAACTGGACTAAGTTCCTGGGTGGAAATGCGAACACGTCCTTTCTGGCCGAGGTGAGTGAGCTTCTGCTCTGAGTCCTCCTTGATGCTTGCCCTCGGATAATAACTTCTCAACCTAGAGCACGGTCAACAAAGATATTTCTGCAAAGACAATGACAACGGTTTCCTGCTGGCGTGAGCGTTGTCACAGTCACCACCGCCATCCTAAACCATTGCCATGCACACCCCGCCGTCATCTCCAGCATCGTCCCTGTAATTTTTACCGCCATCGCTACCACCATCACCATCAGCACCATCACCCTTACCTTCTTCATCGCCATCATCTCCAAGCACATTATGAAGCACTTACTATGTACCGGGTCCTTTGCTCAGCCCCTGGGTGGATTCTCTCATTGACTTTCGAGTAAAGCCCACTTTGCAAGCGGCACCCTTGCTACCCAAAGCATGGGCCAGGGGCCGGTGTCTCCCCTGGGAGTTCGTCAGAAGCACAGTCTCTCGGGCTGACCCCAGCCCAGCTGCTTCAGAAGCTGCATGTCAACGACATCCCCAGGGACTTGCAGGGCAGTTCAGGGCTGAGCAGCCCCCGTTCATGACAGCGGCCATCTCTTGGCCAAATGTGACTGGCTGGTGAGAATCACCATCATGCCTCTCACCATTCCCGTCTTCCTTTTCAGGGACCCAACTGACCAGTCACGACAACCTCACGACGCTAAAAAATACAAAGGGGCAGAAAGACAAACATCACAATACTCTTGTGAGGCTGAAAGAGAGTGGGGGGCCGGGAGGAGGGTAAGAAGAAGAGAGTCCTGGGCAGAGGGCTGGCAGCCCCAAAGCTGTGAGGTCCCTGGGGAGACCGGGATGGAGGGATGGGGGAGCAGGCGCCTTCGGGCCCTGACATCCCTCAGTCAGAGCTGTGGTCTCGGGGCGGTGGGGCTTCTACAAGCCGGGGAAGAGAGAGGGCCAAGGACCACCCCAGAATCTCTGAGTCCCCATGGGAAATACAGAGAGAAAGATGCTTAGCGGGAGGCAGATGACCACCCGACTGCCTGGGAGCCCTGCAGGAGCCCCCCTGCCCAGTGAAAACCAAGGCCAATCAACAATTCCTGAAAGTTCACAAAGTCTTATGAAGGCCCCGAAAGGCCAGCGCACAACTGGTATTAATGAAAGTTCAACACTAGGAACGTGAGCATTTTTGCTACATTGACATGCATCCAAAGATTTTTCCCTCCACTCGACTTCTATTAGACGTGTGATTCCGAGAGATCATTTCATTTAAGCCCAAGAACCGGCCAGCAGCTGAAGGAACAGAGGCAAAACATTTTCAAAAAGTCACTTCAAATGTGCAATGCTGGACTCAGATAGAGGATTTAATTAAAAAAAAAACCCTAAGAAGGTTTAGTCCTGCTTTTAAGAAACACTTCAATGGAAAAGATCCCGCTCACAAGTCCATGTCCTACTAGAGTGAAACAGATAACTAGAATTTATGTTTCTGGTGGGGTATCTATATGCCCTGGAAACGCAGGCCAATATCGTACTCAAGGAGATAGACATTTGTCCTTCCCCATGGCGCTTTCAAGTTCTGACCATCAGGAGCAGACGGGAACTTCAGAGTCATTTTGCTGCCTATTAATCCCTATCTGTAGTCAAGACAGGCCTCCCACCTCCACTGCGCTGCGTCCAAGGCTCCTCTGTTCTTAATGAAAAAGGCTGCTTTCTCTGCAAGGCCATCATAAATCTAGTTGCACATCCGGTGATTACGTGGGAGGAAATTTCACAGAATAGTTTTAAGATCAAAAACCTTATTGGCAGTGCATACAAGGGTTGTCAGAGGCCATTCAGAGTCCGTGGGGACAGAAGGAAGGAAAATCTAATACTGGTCACTCCTGTTTACCTAGAAACACAAGCCAAGGCAAAACAAAACCTGGGTGAGCACACACTTGGAGACGCAGAGCCCAGGGGTCTCCTTAGTCAAGTGACAACATGTGTGGATGTCTCTGGTGCACCCCCACACCCCCAGGGGCAGGCAGGGTGTGGGGTTGGACAGAGGAGGGGCTGGGGAGCGAATCTATTCATTGCTCTGTAGGCTCTTAATGTGCCTTTTGAGAAAAAGTCTATAGGAGCCAGATCCATGTCTTGTTTGGTTCCCATGGCTTCTTAGCCTTGATTTTGGGTTTCTTAGGGGTACCCCTTCTTCATGGCACGGCAGACAGAAGGATAATGACATTAGATGTATTAAAACTGTTACTCATTTCAATGACTTTATATAATAAGTAGTAGTCTTTAAAATTATTTTCAGAATTGTAAGAGCAATACGTATCAAGTAGAGAAAATTATTAAGAAGGCATTTGAAGTTCTCGTAACACAGCCTGGAGAATATAAATCAGCAATGTTTGCATACTGTCCTTCCATTCTTTCCCTCTACATGTGATCCCCCCAACCCTTTCTTTCTCTCTTCCCTTTCCCATTTCCCTGTCTTCATCCTTTCTTCCCCCAATTGCAAAGGTAACTCCTTTGGAGTTCCACCCCTTCTCACTCTCTGGCCTGCGGCTCAGGTGGAGCTTTGCCTTTGCCCTTTTGTCCCTAATAAATACTCTTCCTGTTGAAGGGTAAAAGCAGGCCTTCCAAGGCCCTTGGGACCTGACTGGGTGCACACGCCATCTTCCACGTACATTGTGTCTGGGGACCAGTGTCCCTCCAGCATCACTTTTACCCACTATGTGCCAGCCCACTTCCTCGAGCCTGGCCAGTTCCTTCCTGTCCTTTATACGTGGCTAATTCTTACCAATCCTTTTCATCTTGGCTGAGATGTGGCTTCCTCCAGGACACCCTCTTGAGGTACTCCCCAATCCTTGATCATCCCACTCCTGAAGCTCAGGGCAGGTGTGGGGGATCTCCTTGTGGTCTTCCGGCCCCAAAGCAGCCCTGTCATTGAGCTGTCGTGGCCGGTTTATCAATCTGTAGCTCAGATACCAGTACAAAGGGAGGACGGGCAGAGATGAGTCTGTGCCCTCCCACCCCATCCTCTCCCCTGTACCCAACGCTGCTCCCGACACTTAGTTGATATTCAACAAATACATCTGCTGTGAATATCATAACCACATTGTAATGAATATATTGAGTTGGCCAAAAAGTCCGTATGGTTTTTTTCCTGTAAAATAAAAGGCACATTTCTCATCTTCACCAATACCCTTATTAATCTGGATGTTTTGAGCATGCCGTCTATCTCCTGCTATTGGCTTCTAGTGGGCAGAGGCCAGGGTGCTGCTCAACACTGTCCAGTTATTTGGCCAACATGGCGGTTGCACCAAGAACCTTCGCAAACCACTGCTGACACGTTCGATCGGTCACAGCACCCTCTCCACACACCGCACAAATCTTTCTCTGCATTTCCATTGTGTTTTTACCTTTCTTGAAATAATAAAGCCTAAGATACCAAAATGTTGCGTATTTTCTTCCATCTTCAATATTCAAACAGCTGCACGAAAATTCAACAACTTTGATGTTTTTTTTTTAAACGCATGCGGATATGACAGCTGTCACAATACAACCTAACAAAATTGTTTTGAATGAAGCTAAAGACAACTAAACACCTGTAGAGCCATCCCATGGAAGAAGCCAAAGGAACTTTTTGACCATCCACCCTAATCCTCTTGCACACACCTCAGAATACTTGAGCTACTTTCCTTCGAATAAATACCTGATGGGAAATTACTGAGTCAAAGGCTATAAATATGCTTAATAGCCTTAACATTTATTGCTGAAATGCTCTCCCAAAGGGTGCACAGACTTCCTTCCTTCGAGCTGTGTCTGATCCCCCCCCTTTCCCGAAACCTCCTCGACACCGCAGGAGCCCTTTTTATCCTTGCCAGCCCGATAGATGAGAGCCCTCCTTTGGGGGTGCACTGAAGTATAAAACAGTTGGAGCGTCCTCCCCATGTTCGTCAGTGATTTGTACGTTCTCTGCGATTGCCGTAAGCCAGCTTTGCAGCGTGAACGTCTTCCGCGTCTTGATTTGCAAAGCTCCTTAGGTACTGACCATATCGAGGCTGTCAGTTCCGTGTCTGGTGTGTCATCTGCGCTTTGCCCTTGATTTTTCTGTGTTAATGTCTGTGAGTTTTAAATGCTAAATTAAATATCGCCCTCGTCTCCTTCAGAGTTTTTTTCCTTTACCTTTATGTGGAGGATATATGTAAAATCTAAGGGATTCTGTCCTAGGTCAGTTGCAACAGATGGCATTTTCAAAGGTTGTAAGTTTGTTGTTAGCAACTGAAAACACTGTATTAAGAAAGTAAGACATCAATTTAAAAGAAATTCGTTGGTACATTTTTTTTTTTGTAAATGGGAGTGACCTGTGTCCTTTCTGGCTTTTGCCCACCGTATACAGTAAATCTCTGTATTTCTGCACCTGAATAGCTTTAGTGTAAAAATGATTTCTTCAATCTGCTAGAGGCCAAGGTTTGCTGGGATGAGACATTCCACTGCACTCAACCAATGTTATGGAACCTTTGCTAGAAAGTTCTTTGCAGCATTTGCTTTTCTGTGTTGAAACACTTGACCTCCTTCTCCCACTGGTTTCGTAACAGCGACGCCTTTTCAGGAACTTAAAACATCGCAGGAGGGAGGAATAAGGGGGATGGAAATAGGACATTAGTAGGAAGAAAACCTCAAGCTAATGGGTCCCTCCCGACATACAAATGCTCCTTAAACACGCCTGCCTTCTAAACAGGACCACCTGCTGCCATGCCAGCACCCTCCACTCCTGGCGGCTGTCCTGCCGTCTCTCCTCACCTGCTGCAGGGGGCTCCCGTCTCCACCGGAAGGCCACTAGGGTCACCAAGGACCCTGCAGCCTGGTTCCCCTCCCCCCTCTCTGGCTGCTCCTTTCCCTTTTTCATTGTAAGACCTCTCTCCTCTTCCTGACTTCAACGTGTGGCAGATACGGAGGGACACAAGGACGGTCCTCGACCTGCCTTTCTCCCCATAGCTTTTCTCTTTGGTTGACTCAGTCTAGTCTTAATGCATGTCCTTCTGAGTCGTCAACTGGATTCCCCAAAGACCAGAGAAAACACCTCAAAGAGACAGGACAAGCTTGAGAATTGAGAAGCATACAACACCAGACACAGCGCAGGGGATGGGTGAGCCCAGGACCTTGGGGCCAGCCAGCCTGGCTCTGAGCCAGGCTCTGCCCTTGCTGGCTTCATGACCTGCCCTAGGTCATCTAAACTTCCCGCAGGAGTGTGTCCTCAACTGTGAGATGGGACTTGGCTACCCCACAGGGACGTGTGGTGTGGGGAGCGTGGTGTGTGGGCAGTGCCAGTTCAGGGTCAGGCAGGTGTGGAGGTGACAGCTGGGGCTGGAGCACTGAAGGCCCCAGCAGGGGTCAGGCTCCATCCGGAGAGGGACAGGGAGTCACCCAGGGAGGACCAGGAGCACGTTTATAATTTGGAAGGAGCACTTGCGTGAGTGTGGACAGTGCCAGCAGGTCGTTGCCAGGCCCCCAACAAGCGATGCTGGGGCCGGGCCGGGCGAGCAGTGGCAGAGACCAGGAAGGGGATCAGGGCATGTGCCAGATGGCATCAGCAAGGCCTGGAGGCTGCAGCTGAGGCCCAAACAACTCAGCTCACTCTCGGGTGTCCCTGGGAAGATGGGGACCCCTGGGGGAACGGCTGGGTGAGGAGAGCAAAACTGTGAGCTCAGTGTTACTGTGTTGAGAATGCCCATGGGATGGCTGAGTGTGGACGATCCAGTTTCTGGAAATCACGGGACCAATCTGGACTCCGGAGGGATCAGAGCTGGAGACATGGGCTGTGTGTCACGCTGGGGAAGAATGTGGGGAAGGAGGAGAGTCCAGCCAAGGAGGAGCCGTGGGGGGCCTTGGGAGGGATCAGATCTCAGCCCATGGAATGGAAGCCAGGGGTGTGGTGGCGTTGCCCAGGCCAAGGGAAGGGCCCTCAGCGGGTGGTGGTGGTAGGAGAGATGCCCCCCGCCATGGGGGACAGGCAACGAGGGGCTGTCGTCTGTAGGAAATCTAAGACAATGCAGAACTGACCAGAGCTGCTCTGCTTTTCATTAGCACCAGGCGATTCTCAACAGTCAGTGAGAACACATTCCCCTGCCTGGGCGACCTCTCCCACCACCCCGCCCCGCCTCTCCCACCGCGCTGCGGGTGTTCACACATGGCCAGGGCTCTCCACACACGTACTCTCGCGGGAGGTTCAATCTGGAGATGCTCTTTGACACGGCCAGGCTTGCTCTTCTGAACTATGAGAGCGACATCACCCACTACTTCAGTCTTTGCCTTGGCTGTTAGAATGCTATGGGGATTTTTTGTCTGTGTTTTTAAAAATTTTTTTATTGTCTATTTTTTGTTTTGTTTGTTGGCTACACAGAAGAGTCATCCAAAATATTCCTATAAAAAAGTCATTGAAATGGTTTGATTTGGAAGAATTCAACTTCCATTTTCTTAGAAGTACCTATGCTGTGGAATACAAGGCCACAACTCTTGCCACCGCGATATGGTAAGCTAGGTCCTGAGAGTTTCCGTTATAACTCTGAAAATACACAGAACATTCTAGACATTCACACGGGAATGTGGAATTTACTCTCTGGAACAGGAATGTGTGAAGTCTTAGGCTTGAATGTATCTACGTCATTACGTCTTCCGTCAACAGCTCGTAACTGAAACCGTAGCTACCTGCCCACGATACCTATGTTAGACACTCCTCTCCCCTCCCGAAGTCTTCGCCTCGGTTTCTGAGGGCAAACCTGAAATCTCTGCTCTGCTCCATTCCCCGCCTTTTCTTTTATGCAGAGAATTGGCTTCAGAGGCTGGGCAGACAAATGAATTATGCATCAACAAGGAGATAAAAGAGGTTTTAGGGACTGAAATATTTAGGCCTCGGGTTCTATGAGTTTGATCATATTGACTAAGTAGGCACCTTGGGAGCGGAAAGCAACCCAAATTAAGAAATAAAAACTGCGTTAACATTTATTTTATTATTTTTGTGTGTGGGGCGGGGATCAGGGAGAACCCCTTCCAGTAATCACAGTAGTGTTTAGAGATTAACTTTCACTGCTGAACGAGTTCGAAGGGCATAACGTGTGCATAGAATCTAACGACGTTTTCCAGCTGGAGCTGGAGCGGACAGCTGCAGCAGCGGAAGCTGAACAGGAAAGACTGTCATTGGTAACGGGAACCTGTGCCGCAGCCCTTCCTGGGAGACCCGAGGACATCTGGGTGGAAGGTCCGTCGGGGCAGGTCAGCGGCCTACCGCCCCGTCTGTACCGTCTGTACATTTCTGTCAGTGTTCCGGAGTAACTGAGGGGGTCTGAGCAGGGGTGGGGGGTTGGGGGGGCGCAAAGCTTTTGTTCACCTGGAGCAAGTCCCACCTCTGGGAGATGAGTGGCCATGGAGGGGTGACATGTTCTTTCCAGAAATTAAGGCATACAATGTGTCCTTTTCTTTCCTCTATGAAAAAAAAAAGGTCATCATCTTGAAAGGAAGAAATACCACAGAATTCTGCACACACCTGCTCACACCTGCTCACACCTGCAGGTCCTCTCGGGCCGCACGGTTTCCTCCCGACAAGCAGGACACAGAGATAGGGCCACGGGGCAGTCTGCTGTTTGTATGACACAGGGAGGCCAGGACAGGGAGCGTCTCCTTCCTGTCCCTCAGTTGCGAGGGAGGCCTCGGGAAGCTGTGGACAAGCAGGTATGTTTAGCGCCAGGGTAAACTGAGTCTGGACCCTGACTTTGTGCCTCCTTCGCTGTGTGGCCCGGGGAAAGCAGTACAAACATTCTGAACAGTGCCCTCCCCTCTGAAATGGGAAAGGAACGCTAGCAAGGTTACTGTGCAGATTGGGGAACATATCAGCATGGAATTAATGTAAGTAGCAGCTTCGTAGTAAATCTGGTTATTAATAGTCTTATTGATTCGTTCCGGAGCATCTTGGCGGTGATGCCTTTCATGAACGCACTTGGGCTCCCCCATGGCAGAGAGAGAGCGGACGGAGTAGAGAGCGTACACTGTAAAACAGGCCTTTTTTCTTTTCCAAACCCAATAACCATCTCCTGACATACATGTTTGGAGTCCTAGGCGATTTTTATTTTTTCCCATTACGTGAGTCAGTCAGCTTGCTTTGGTTTCTGCTTGCTAAGCTGTGTTTCTGAACAGTTGCATGCAAATCAAACCTTTACAATTCTGATAGTATTTTCCCATTGTTCCGCAGTGTATGCTCAGGGGTGATTTATCTTCATTTGTGATTCATTTTCAATTGGCAGCCACTCCTAACACTTCAGTTTTAGGCATCTTTTCTCCCCAGATTCTGTCAGGTTGTAAAAATGTACTTTAAAATACCCTTGACATTTTGAGGAACCCCACTGACCTATTTTATAAAATCAGACTTTTACTTCGAAGGCTTTTCCACCAGCAGAGGATTGAGTTGTATTTCTGGGGCAGCAGGGAACACCGAACAGACGTGCTTCGTTTCCACTGAAACCCCCCAAAGACTTTCGAAATCAAGGTAAAAATGATGCACAATTAAGTACCCTGTAGGTGGTTCTGGCATGGCACGGGGAGGGGGTGGGGGTGGCTTCCCCTCCAGGAGATGGTGAGAGAGCAGCGGTTTGTAAAGTCACAAGGTCGTCCTTGCCCGGCCACGTTGGGTCCCCACAAAGCCTCTGATGACAATTGAGCAAACCTGTTGACTGAAGACCGATCCTTCTTCACTTGCATTGAAGTAGGTACGGACGTGCTGTCTCTCAGTTTTCTATACAAACCACACAAGGTCGTGGCTGGGGTCCCAGGCTCCTCAGGAAATCGAGACGTCTACGTCGGGGAAGAAATAGGGCCGGCTGTCTGTCTCCCAGCTTGGGGCTTAGTCACGGTGAGAAACCGCTTTAGTCCGCTCCTTCCCCTGCCTCATTTTGACATCACCAAGTGCTGTGGGATTTTATGACGTCATGGAAGGGCACATTCCTCCCTCCTTCCCCACATAAAAGCTGTCCCCCCGACGGGACGGGATGTGACTCAGCCAAGGCCGTGACCCAGAAGTACCAGCAAGCCCAAGCGATGGCCACCCGTCCACCCACGTGGGACTGCGAATGACTTCATCCCTGCCTTTCCCCCTTAGACACATTCATCATGTCTGCACGCTCAGAGCAGCTGGGATAGCTGCAGGATGTGGCAGGATGGTGGGGGGGCGCGTGGCCACACCGCCCACCTGCAGCTGCTGAGCAGGCGGCGTGGAGGGAGGGCCCCTCGCACAGGGTTCCTGCCCAGGCTAATGCCACCATCCTTCGGGTCCTTGTCGGTGTCTTGTGCCCGACTCTTAGAGGTTAAGCAGTGCACAAATCGAATTGGTAATGATTATAGATGGGGACCTTGAGCGTGCAATTAAACCCAGACCGACTGTTTGTGAGGTTTCGCCCTGTGCCCAGGACTGTGCTATGCTCTCCCCGTGTGACATCTCATTGAACTCTCAGTGCTGGGCGTGGATGGGCGGGCGGCAACTCTCCCTGTGCCGGTGCGTTTGGGGAGGGCACCTGGGCAACATTAAAACACGATAGGATGCATTTTTCACTTTCGGGGTGAATGCGTTTTGTTGGCTTCTTTTGGGGGGAGTAACAGTGATATTCTTGCAGACCCCTGACTTATGAACACACGAGTACTAATATGAACACATACCCTGTTTTAATCTCTAGGCATTTCAGAGACGCGGCCTCTGACATCTTTGTCCTGGCACCGGACCAGGGACACTCTGCAGGACTAGGAAGGCTTCGGACTGGTTTGGGACGGTGCACACTTTGACCAAGCTCAGCCTCAGAGACTGTCCTCTATATGCAAGCTCCTTTATATTCTAGAGTAAACGCGTTGAGAAAGATTTGTAGCTCTGTTAAAATCCGGGGAAGGGCACAGCACCAACTGGGTCAGGCTGGGGGCAAGAGGTTTCTGTTGCTCAAATTCTAGTCATTTCCAGACTCCTACTCATGCTTTGGCAATGCCGTGATTGCAGTGCACGGGATCAGCCTTGAAACTGTGGGTCTGATGTTCCTGACTACTTGGAAATGAAGTGTAAGATATCTAAACAACTCATCAGGTTTCTGATGTGCAGCTCCGCATGCCCCACGCATCCAACCAGGTGGGGAGTGCTCGGAACTGTCCGGCGGGGCCTCTGTCTTCGTTCCCCTCACACAGGACTCCGGGAGAGAAGACAAATCAGGCGAGACAGCTGGAGAGCATGATCGAGGCCTTCAGTGTGCGGTGTGCCAGCTGTGTCTGCGCAGGGATGGGGGCTGCGTGGAAGAGAGGGGAGGGTGCAGTAGAGGGAGGAGGGCGTGTGCGAGGGATGCAAAGAAAGAGAGACCGCGCCTCATGGGAATAGGCCCAGGGTTTTCTGGGAAATGTGGGCTGACTGTACATTGGGAATCACAGTAAGTATGGGGGAGAGTTTAAACTGGATAAGCCCATGAATAGAGAGAGACCCAACCTGTTCCTACAGCAGGGAAGTGTCACTTAAAGCCTAATCCAATCAGCATTTACTGGCATCTTTTACTTGACAGGTCTGGGGCTGGGGACACCGCATGTTGGACTTCAGGTGGCTCATACCCCACTAGTACAAGCAGACCTATTTGTAGGTTTAATAAAAATGCAAGGCTATGATAAGTTGTGTGGGAAGAAAGAGGAGGAAAAATCCCGCTTAAGCTGGGACAGGGGTCAGGCGGCTGTGTACTGAAAGGAAAAGCTTTGAAAAGGTGATGTCGGCATTGGATACTAGCTCACCAAGCAAAGGGGATGCCTGGGTTCCAGAGGAGAGACCTGTGTGAGAGCAGAGGCAGGGGACACCCAGGTCCAGGCACGTTTGAAAATGAGGGTGACTACATGCAGGTGACCCCAGCGGTGTGAGATCTGGGAGCAGGGGGAGGAGGGTCAGCCACTGCAAATATGAACAGGAAGAATGAGGCTAAGGCACCACGACCTAGGAGCTACCCTAAGGGACCAGGACCTCCCCTTCCAGAATAGGGGGCCTGTCAAAGAGAGAGAGGGTGGCAGTGAAATGCTCCAACCTGCTCTGGGGAAGACCCCTCCGTCTGCAGGGAGGAAGACAGAGAGGGGGATGCAAGTCTGGCATCTTTATAACACAAACTGGTGGTGGGAAGTTTCCAGAAGGTTGTCTAGGAGACTGCTGACACTGAGTGTGCACTGATGGGACCCTGAAGCCGGGCAGGAAAGAGGCAGGACACGCCCGAGAGAAACTCTGGAGGAAGAGACACAGGAACTCAGGCTCCGTCTAGATGCGAAAGGGGTCCCGTCAGCCTGAAAAAGGAGAGCCCACCAAGGAGGGCTGGGGGCGGTAGGACCTCACGTTTGGAGAGCTTGGGCACCACTGGGACACCCCTGAGATTGGACAGCGGATGGCAGGCCAGGGCTAGTGGCATTTATTTTGGAATCTATGGCCGTGGGAGACGGGGCTCAGAGAAAGCCCGGAACTCAGACCCCGGAGCTGAGAACTGGGTGTCCTGGCTTCTGTCAACCCGTAGAGGCCCGAGGAAGAAGAGAAACCATAAAAGGAATTAGTAGGGGGACAGGTTGGGGACCCAGAAATCTCCTGGAAGGTCACCCTCCAGGAGAGGAGGACACAGGGACCGAAGTCAAGGAGGAAGGGGAGTGAGAAAGCGGGCTCTGGATTGGACAAGAAAGGGGCCCTCCCTTTGGGGGCCCTGAAAGTGGGGGTGTGGTGGTGATGGAGGGAGAAGAGGGCCAGCAGCAGGGCCACGGCTGTGGAGAGTTTGGCTCCAAGACAGAGGAGAAAAATCTGATTGGGGGGGAGGTGGGAGGGATGGACGGACAGACGGACTCAGAAATTGTTCTTCAGCAATGGAGACACCAGAGTGCATTTAGAAGTTGAAAGGGAGGAGCAAATGGAGAAAGGCCTAAAAAAATTGGGGAAAAAAATAAGTAGAAACACAAAATCCTGGAGTTCTGGGGGGAAAGAGATAAATAGGACCTAATAAACAGCTTCCCCCCATACCAAAAATGGCACTAGGGACAAGACGGTAACCCTCTTTCTCAGAAACGGGGGGGGGGGGGGGGGGGGGGGGGCGGTGAAAAGCCTCCTATGAGGATAGTTGCCTTTTCATGCAAAGTTAACGGTAACGGTTTAACTCTCCGCTCGCTTGCGAACCTGCCACAAACACCCCGATTTAATGGTTCTGTCCTCGAGAAAATGCCCACACACAACCCAAGAGAAACTCTGCTAATAGCCAGCTGTCTACGCAGGTACATATTCAAGCTCTTGTCACTTGATATTTCAATGAAAATGGTTTTAAAATGGCATAAAATCATTTCTCCTTGGAACGTACCTCCGATTATCCTTTAAAAGACCAGGAAGTGGTTCCTGAGGAACCCTCTCTAGAGGTGTCCCACCTCAAACCACCTACCCCCAAACGACTCGGCTGCGCGCCCGGTCGGAATGGCAGGACGTTTCAGGAGAATCGAGTGTGCGCTCTGTTTATGCGTTACTGCCCTGGGAGATGTCTCAAATGCCGCTGTATAAAGTGCCCGTGTACAGTGTGAACCCTTCTCGCTCTTTCCCTAGACAAAATAGCTTTGATTCGAGCCAAGGACAATGTCAACATAACCAGCAAAGAGAAACATTTCACGGCGACAGAGCTGACGACCAACTGTCACTCGGGCGTCACCTTGGTCACAGGAGCGTGGAAGCCCTCATCCCTCCCACAGTGACCTGTAGGTACTTAGGAGCGAACCTGCTCTCGGTGACGCATGGGCCAACCCTGTCTCGCTCGGCCTCAGAAGCCACTGTCTACCCCCGATCCCCGGCCCCAGTCCCAAGAAGAAAGTGAAGCATTTAAGACACGTCTGGCCACCAACCTTGGGAATGTCACCAACCAGGGGTTCTTTGCTGTGCTCTGGTTTGGGGCCCTAGTGACAATGTCAACCCTGAATAATGAACATGAGCCTCTAAGAATACCACTCCCATCAGCATGGTGGCCACAAAGAGCAGAGTTGGCAATACCAGCCATAACTCACCTGTCCGGCTGGCCACCCACTAAAACCATGAGGAATAAGCATAGACCCTGATTCCTGAGCCCTGCAGCCACCTAGAGCCCCGGGGACAGGCCTTTGGAACACTGTCATTTCTTCACACTGAAGGTCCGAGAGTCGGAGGGTCTCTGGGGCATGAAGGTAGGAGGCCCTGGTGGAGGGCTTCAGGAGGAAACACAGAGGTGGTGGGTTCAAGTCTTGGGCCCTGCCTGCTGCTGGTGACAGAGCGTGGTGCCGCCTTTCACCTCCCTGGGCTTCAGTATGCTCCCCTGTGAAGTGCAGATGGCCGTCGGGCTCCTCTGAGTGGCCAGGTCAGGAAAGGGTCACATGCTCTTTTTGGAAGGAGGCCTTGGGGACTCAGGAAGGAGAAAACATGGGAGGCTCCCCGTGTAAGAGCACGTGGGCAGGTCCTGGCACACCACAAATGACCACGTCTGTCCTTCCTCCTGCTTCCGCCTCCCAAGCAGGACATGCCCCACTGTATCATCACTGAGCCCTCCCAGACACGAGCCGCCACTCCCCAGGCAGCTCTGCCGTTTGGGTGTGTTTCCCTGGGTTTCTCCTCTGTTTCACCGTATCTTCCTGTCGCAGGTCCACGGCCGCCCTGGGTGGCCAATCAGAAGACATCCCTGCCCTCCCTCACCTCCACAGGCTCACTGCCATGGAAGGATATTTCAGGAGTTTCAACAGTTACTGAGTGTGCTCCTCGAGCTAGGCATTGTCCCGAGTGCTTCCTGGGGCTTCACCAATTTCATCCCCAGAGTCACCCACTGAGCACAATTACTGTCCCTAGGTTATCGTTTGAGGAAACTGAGGCGCAGAGCAGTGAAGTCATCCACCTGGGACCACACAGCCCGAGTTTCTCAGCCCTGTCTCCTCCAGGAGAACACGTTCCTGTCTTCTTTCCAGTTAGCCCGGAAGACAGTTTTTATTCTGATCAATTCCCCCTCCTAAAATGCAGCCGTACCTGGTGGTTAATAGAGTCAAAGGCAAACCCTCTGTTCTCCACTCACTGCCCACAGAGACGGGGGTGGGGTGGGGGAGTCTGGTAACCCGGGAGGGCCGCCGAGTCTGCAGGCATGCTTTGGAAAGCCAGTATCCACATGGAGCCCTTACAAAAGATGGCTTAGATCACAGAAGCTCTAACGTCTACATGACTGAATTCCGCTTCTCCCTCTTGAATTCACCCAGTACTTTGTCGTGCACCCAGGACAAACAGACCCTTGAACTTGACTGGTCGTTACTGGAGCACACAGCAGGGACCTCTACCCAACTGTAGAGATTTCTCCAGTTTCCTGGCTCTTGGTGTCTACTCAGCTTAGCACAGAGACAAGTGCACGATGGAACACCAGTAAATGACCAGAAGAAGTAGGAAGAGAAGGAAGGAACGAGCAAAAGGCTGATGTGTGGTCAGAGGCCACCTTCCACCAGGGTGGGACTCTGATCCTCCTGGGTGGCCGCAGGAAGCTGGAAGCCAGGCATGCACTCTGGTCATGGGGCTCTTCAAAGCCCTTGCACTGGGCTTATCCCCCCAGCATAATCCCCGAATCGATAAACAGAGACTCAAGGACCCAATAAACCTAACAAACAACCCTTACAAGCTGACACTGCCTGGGCCCACTTTTACTTAAATAAACTGACATTTAGGGCAGGGGTCCCCAACCTCCAGGGAGTGGACCGGTACTGGCCAGCGGTCTGTCAGGACCCGAGCTGCACAGCAGGAGGTGAGCTTGGATGTAATGCAATTGAGTCATCCCGAAACCATCCCCCCACCCCTGGTCCGTGGAAAAATTCCACGAAACTGGTCTTTGGTGCCAAAAAGGTTGGAGATCGCTGATTTAGGAGATGAGATTTGAGAGTAAACAGCCCTCTCTAAGATAAACCACTGGGGACTCGGGGACAGACAGACAGCACTCTTGTGGTGTTCACTGGGAGGGCAGGGCGTGGACATGCGGGGGGTGGTGGGCGAGGCCACCCTGTGTCCAGCAATGAGGCTTTTTGGAAAGGGACTGTCCTGACCTGGTCTTGCTTGCTATTGTACCTTCTGTTATTCTCAAATATTCGCAGAGAGTGCTTAATCTGTCAAGACTCACATTTAAACAGAAATTTTCTGACGATGTTTTTGGGGACTGGGGTGGAGAGTGAAAACAATGAACTCCAATGGGGGGAGAAACTTCTTGGAGTTTTGAAGTCATCGTTAATTTTTTCCTTACCAACCGAAGTTTGTATGGAGACCCCTGGAGAATCCCATGCCGTTGTGAAGAAACGACAGAGAGCTCCTCGGTGCGATTTGCCCATTTCCCCCACACAGAGTCTAGCAGCACCTCCGGGATGCTGCCGTCGACGCCCTCCCCTGACCTTCTCCAGCTTTCCCATCTTAATTGTGCTCCTCTGTGGGCGTGCCTCATTGGCTTCTTATCAGCTGCAATCATTCCAGTTTGTAATTGCTAATACGCGGCGGCTGAGTTTTCAGCTCTTACCAGGTGGTGGCCTCGTGCCAGCACTTGACAGGCAGGATGTGAATTAATCCCTTAGCATCCCCCACTCTGCCAAGAGGTGGGAGGTGACTGAATGAACCCATCAGGTCCCTGTGCTATCTAAGAGCTGATGCTGTGTGCTTTCCTCGAGTCCTGTCAGCTACTCCTTGTCCTGCCTAGAGGTCTGCTTTCTGCTTAAGTCAGCAGAGTCTGTTTCTGCGGCCTGCAATCAGACCTGTCAATCAAGTGGGTGCTGGGATTCTGCTTCCCTCGTGAGTTGAGGAGGCAGGCCTCAAGAAGTCTGGGCACTGTCCCAGGTCACATGGCTATCGTGTGGCAGAGCAGGACAGAGCAGCCTGCCCGTGTGCACAGCTGACGCTTTAGCCACTGAGCTAACTGCCTGGAGCAACGGACAGACGTGGCATTTGCAAGTCCATGGCCCCTTCCCTGGGACAGCTCTGGATGGCAGACGCACCCATGCTCTCAAGCCTCCAATGGACTCGGTGAGGGAGCTCTCTCACGGCTGGACATGCCGTTCAGGACTGTGATTCATATATCCGATGCTGTTAGGGAATCACTCACTGTACCAGACACCACTCACACTCCCTGATTAAAAGTATCCTTTCGAACCGCCCTCCCCGGAACCTCTCCCTTCAGGGCTCAGCACAGGAAATGTTGTTGCAGCACTCTGGACATTTACAGCTAAATTAAAAAAAAAAAAAAAAGGCGAGAGCGAGAGCAAGGGGAAATGCATCCGTGACACGTGTGAGTGTCTGCAATGCATTTCTGCAGCATGAGCTCGTGCTTGTGCAACTGGTCTCCATCACGGGCTGTCATCTGCTCGCCAGTGTGTCCTCCGTCCTAATGACTCACGGGGAGGACTCATTCCTTTCGGTGTGATTTATGCCAGCTTATCATTTCCCGGTTCTCAGGGTGGGTGGGGGTGCTGCTCTCCGAGCGAGCTCAGCCCAAGACGGAGCCACTAACCAGCCGACTCTTCGTGCCGAGGAAGCAGCTAATTGCCCATGTACTCTTGAACCCACTAGAAGAGGAGAGCAGACTCCTGCTGAGTGCCAGAGATTGGACACCACACGGGACCCCTGCCCCCAGGAGAAACCGCCGGGCCCCTGAGAGTGCTTGGACTCCCTTTCCATTAGAACATCCTTAGGGATTAGGATGGTGGGGGGCGGGGAGTGTCTTCTTTAGTCACCACCCAAGCGGGCCTTGTGGTGGGGCTCTGGGGGTGCAGAGCACTGTGGGGGGAGCTGGGATCAGCCATGAACAGGCCTGGGCCCCCTGTGGCCTGAGCTTGCACGGGCTCCTCGGGAGCAGCACACACATGAGTGAGCCAGGCACTGAGCCTGCCCCGTGCTTCTGCCTGGTGGCCCACCCCAACCCCACCCCCACCCCTGTCCCTGGGGTTGAGACATTACATGGCCCAGCAGGACGCTGAGGGTCAGAGTCCCAGAGGGTAAGTGGTAGCCCACCCGCCTGGCCCAGTGCCCTGCTCAGGTGGAGCCATGGGTTGCTTCTCCAAGGCCCCCTGGGTGCCCCTGCTGCTCTTCCTGCTCACCTTTCTCATGGAGACCATCCCCTCAGTCCTATTACCAGGCCTCAATCTCAGATTTGGCCCAGGTCCCCCCACCCCCGGACTCTTCCCCCCAGAACTGCTGTTATTCCTTCCCCAGGATTTCAATAAGGGCCTGCAGGAGCGGCCATCTCCTGGGGAAAGAGGACCCCTGCCCACTCTGCTGGCCCATTCCTGGGTCACCTCTGCAGGCTTGGTGCTCTGCCATGTCCCGGGAGCTACCCCGGCCTCAAGGGCGCTTGCTCACAGGGTTGGAAATCGTACGGGCGCAGCAGGCTTCACAGACATCCCGGCTGGGATGGTGCTGTGCTTAGACACCATCATCCTCCCTGACTTCTGCCCTCCTCCTGAGCCACACAGGACCTGCATCCTGGCCGAGACTCACCCTGGTCACCTCTGAGCACAGGTCTCCTGTCCCCGGAACTGGAATCATCCTGGGCAGTTTGGGGCTGCTGCTTTCCTGAGCTCATCTGCTAGTTTCTCCTGCAACACCTCCCTCCATGGGGTCCCAGCTCCGCTGGAGCAGCCTCCCCGCTGGCTGTCATCCGCACCACAACAGGCATGGCTTTCTCCTCGTCCCCCTTCGTTACACTCAGCAGAAGTTTGTGAGTTCCTAGCACTGAACAGCCACGTCCTGACCTCCCAGACGAGTAAGGTGTGGCTCGTTTCTATCCCCGGAAGTAACCTCAGGCATGTGAAAACCTCAGACTGTGTCCACGTCTCGTTTGTTTGTTCCCAGCTTCCTGCTCTTCTCCAACCCCTCCAGTCACGGCCCCCTCCCTCCAAAACGCAGTGGCTTCGTGGCGGGAGGGCTAGGAAGGTCCAGCAAAGCTCTTTAAACATGGAGACAGTGTTGATGGCCATGCTATTGGATTTTAAGAAAGGTTTCCAGGAAAACAGGTTATGAAATCCCAGCATGAACACGCATCTGTGGCCTGGCACGAGCACTAAGGACCCCTGAAACGGCTTCACCCCGGGCACTGAGAAGCCCTTGGGATCGGAAGCTTTGGCTTCCCTTCTCTGAATCCCCCATGAAGCCTCCGACTCCATCAGGGCCACGTCTGGGAGCAACCAAGGGACAGTCTGAAGCAGGGATGGAAGCTAACTGCCTGCTCACCAAACCTGTCTTCCAGAAGGTTCCATGCCAGCCCACATCCTCACTTCCATCTACCTCCGGTCTGGAAGGTCTACAAACCTGAGAGTCTGCCTCATTTACCTGAACAGCTCAGTTCAAACACGCAGAGACTGTACCAAATAAAAACAAGAGTAACTGCAGGAAAATTTCCCCAGCATCCTGGGGGAGTTAGACAGTGATGGTGATGCGGTTAAGTAGGAGCCACAGGGAATGGGAAGACCGTGGATTCGCCCAGAAATCTCCGTCGCATCATTACCAAGGTTGCAAAGGCCAGCTCCTTAGGTACCAGTCAGCATGTTCCTTCTTAACAAGTCCTTCTTAACAAGTACTGTCCCTGCGGCTCTGACGTGGGAATAACAGTGGGAATAATAATGAGAATAAAGGGGCTGCTGCGGCCTGGCAACCTTCCCCGTCTGCAGGGCACTCCTCGACCCAGGCTTAGCAGCTGCCCACCCCTGGCAGCCCCAGGGCCCATCCACTTCTGCAGCCCCACCTGCAGCCCGCAGCCTGGCCTGTAGCCCCGCTCCTTGCTCTTTCTTCCCCAAATGCTACCGGCAACCACCTGACACAAACATGTCTGCAGAATACCACACCCAGCAGTCTGCTCCACAGGCAGGCCAGGAGGAGATGAGTAGGACAATGGCGTAGGACAATGGCATTCTCCAGCCAAGACAAAGGTGAGGCCCACCCCAGCCTTCTCACAAAGTCACTCAAACAAGTTGCCCAAACAAGTCTCGCTGTGGCATCCACGCCAGCTGCAGCTCTGGGATCAAAATGTTCCTTTGCAGCAAGAAGGTGTCTTCATTCCTTAGAGAAGGCAGGTGCTTGATTTTAGCAAAACAATTCCTTCCAAACCAAAGAGCACTCAGAACAAAGAAGAGCTTCTCTCTGCGTGGGAGAGTCTGCTCTCTACATCCACCTCATGTTCACGGAAGTGGGAATGGACTTCTACGCTGTATTTTTAAAAAAACACATTATCAACTCTTTAAACAAAACTCTATGCTCAATAATACAGGAAAAATGGGGAAATATGACCCGTGACAGCAATTGCATAAGAATTACATCACATATAAAGTACTTACACCTGCTTTGTGACATAACTTTCAGCCATCGACTGTGGAGATGGCCAGCAAATAGCACTGTGCTCACTTTGCAGAGGTAAGACCAAAGATAAAGGTGAAAACACACAAACACATAGGTTAGAATAAAAAAGCAGCAGCCCTTCCATGCACCGAGGACATACTCGGCTGAGCAAGCGACGCCCGGTGTTTACAAGCAGGTCATTCTCAACCGGAGCTCATGGACTTCTGTACAAAGGAAGGTGTGCTTATGGGCACCGTGCCTGGGGACACTAGGAAGCTTGGTGCCTACTGTATCTGCCAAGGATATGGGCAATCCCAGGGAGAAGAGGGACTCTCAACCTCTGCTATGAGACGACACCAAAAAGATCTCTGGCCATTGTATTTATACCCAATTTACACAGATATATACAAACATCGTGGAAAGAGTCAATTGTCTACTTACAACATGTAACTGGTTAATTCAGTTACTTATTTAAAAAGTATTGGTAAGTTAATTTATGAATATTGCTTTTCCCCATTCCCACATCTCACAAAATGCTCGTCTCCGAAATCTTTGTCATCCCCAGGGTCTTTCTGAGTCGTCTGCCAGTCATCTAGACAGAGCATCTTCACCTGCAGCCGAATACATTGGGACTCGGTGATGTTCCCTAGTTAATTGTCAAGCTCCCCCACCCCATTGGGCCTCCACGGCCCCCCCCACCCGAAGACCCCTCCCAACATCTCAGTGGGCCTCCGACACCCACCCTTGACCCTCTCCATTTCATTCCCTGCACAGCCTCACCATAAAACCCAAACTGCACTCTGTCGCTACCATTCTTACAGCCTCCCGTGGCTTCCGGTGGCATGCAGGACAGAGTCCCAAACCTGTCTGAGGTTTGGCGGGGTCCGGCTTCGTGAGCCCTCTTGGCAGGTTGTCAGAACACCCTCAAGCCTCCGTCCTCTTGGCCCTCTGCCAGCTTTCATGCCCCAAGCCCCTACCCCACCTGGACCTGTAACTTCCCATCTCTTCACCCGGCCGACTCCTCCAGGTGACAGTGCTGCCAGCCCGTGGGCCCTCCCCGGCCAAGTGCGAGGCACCTGCCCCCCTCTGCTGATCCACTCTCGGATGCCCGTCCAATGCTTATAACAAACATTGGCAACTTGCTGCCCCTTGCCCCCGCCCCCAGCCTGCAAGCTGTCTGGGGCCAAGCCTGCTCCTCCTCTCTCCCTGCTGGACAGAATGTCTGCTGAATGAACCACAGCACCAGCTACCAGGGAAGGTACTCTTACTGCATCTCAGGCTCCATGCTAAGTCCTCTGATGGGTTACTGATTAAATTCTTAAAACAACAGGACAATCTTGGGGATCCCCATTTTACAAACATCAAACTGGGGCTTAGAGAGGTCCGTTCCTCAATTCACACAGCAGAGTCTGGGTGTCACCGAGATTACTGGATTCCCAGCCCAGCGCTTCCTTCTGTCCAGCAAAATAAACATGCTTCTGGGATCGCCAAGCAAAGTGACACAGGAAAGAAAAAAAAAAAAACTTTCTTACAAAGCTTGAAGACAATCTAAGAAGACAAACAATCAAACTGCATAAAGTCAAGCTGAAGCCCCTGCAGCTCCCCAAACCCTCTTTTCAAGGTCCCTGCAACGCTCGTTTACTGAGAGCTACAGCTTGCTGTCCTTCACGACAAAGCAGGAAGTCACGCATACTTCTCTGTAGTTCACTTCGAGTTGTCAGGCACGTGATCTGGTCCGAGAGAGCTAAGTGCTGTGGGAAAATGCAATGCTCCCCCCAATACTTAAGGTCAGTTTGCCGTCTGCTTTCTTTGGTTGTGGATGGCAGGGGCCCTGAGCTGCCGTCACCTGTATCTGCACACGGGGTGGGGAGGAAGCACCCCTTCTCTAAACTCGCGGGGAATCAAGCGCCCTCTGAGAATGAAGCCAGAGCAATGGCCCAGCTGGCCGATCTCTGCTTCCAGGAAACGTTTCAAACCCTCAGAGTGGGTTTGGTAGGTGAAACTCCTCATACGGAACGTTATTTTAAAAAAGAAAACTGCCTGATTGGTGGTAGGGAGTGCTGGAAATGCCACAGTGAAGAGTTGTAGTGGAAATAAAGGAAACGAACATTTACTTGGCAGGTTATACCGCTAAAATTTATTTTTTAAAAAGGAGGCATTCTGGTGCCCATTGCAACCCCTGTAAAGAATGCACTGTCCCCTCCTAGGTGTCAAGCTGGAGGGTGAGGCCAGAGACCTGGGAGGTGTGGCTGTAAACGAGGGCCAGCAGGAGTCCAGTGAGGATGACCACTGCCGCTGAAGGAGGAACTTGTGGACAGGAAGAGCTGCTTGGAACGGAACCCAGAAGTGGGATATCCAAGGAAACAGAAACAAAAATAAAGAAGAGGGAGATGGTGAATGTGGAAGCCACCGAGGTTCCGTTTGCTGGAGTGGTGGGCTGTGGTGGGGCAGGGATGGTGTCCTGGGCCCCTCCGTCTGCACTAGAGAAATGAAAGCTAACTAACTGAACATTATTTTGGCCAGGCACTGGGCAAAAATACCCTATGAGAATCACATCATTTAACCCACCCCGATTCTAGGAGGTATTATCGCCATTGTATAGATGAGGAAACTGAGGCTTAGAGAGGTTCAGAGTTTGACCAGCATCCCACAAACAGTAAGTAGTGTGGAACCTCTAAGTCAGACCCCCTGACTCCACAGCTGATGATCCCCCCACACTCTTCTGGGCGGGTCCCTCTTGCCCTTCATTCTGGTCCTAGGAATAAATTCCGGTCTAGACGTCTGTCGTGGGAGTTTGGTCATTGTATTCAGACCTCCTGAGCTCTGTCAAGAGTTATTTATGGGTGTGCAAAGCTGGGATGACCTGCCTGAGGTGGCAGCCCTGCCTTTGAGGTTGGCTGTCACACCAGGGGACCAGGTAACACCTGGGTCCCACCATCTACCATGGCACCAGTGGCTGTTCTGAGAAAAAAGGACAGAATGTGGGAATCCAGCTCTCCAAGGTGCCCGCTGAATTATCTGTGCCTGCCGGCAAACCTGGAGGCGAATTTGCATTTGAAAAGTCGGCCTGTGTTCCTTCCTGTCTGCAATCCTCACAAATCAAAACGGCGAGCGTTTACAGCAGAGTCCACCGGGAGGGCTTCTGGGACGGCCCCAAACCCTTCGGAATTCTATATGGGAACCAAGCAAGCTTCCTCCTGGGACGGGAGACTGGAGGAAATAAGGGGCCGCTTTTCATCTGGTTCTCATTTAGACAAATTGGACTACTGGGGAAAAGAGTGAAAGTAAAACATTGGAAGCGAAAAAATCTTTAAAGGCAAGTGGATCCCTTGTTGTGGACGTGTGGAGACCCGATGCAGCTCTGCCCTTTCCTCCGGGCTGGCTCATCGACACACAGCTCGCCAGGCTGGGCGCAAGGCCACGTGGGAAGATGACAGAGGATGGGTGACGATGGCCACGGTACCCCGGAGAAGAGTCGTCACTCAAAACCAGAGACCATCAGTCTGAAGACAGGCTGGGTTTGCTGTGGCAGGGCCACTGGGACGACATTTGCCCCTACATGCCACCCGAAGGCCCCGTGACAGCCCCAGCCCGCCCATAGATGGCACTGGGAAACACATAATCGTGCACAATAGTAGGTAAGGTATTTGTAATTGTGTGTTTACGTAGATGCACACACACGCACATGCACACACACATCAGTAGCTTAAAGCAATTACGATTATACTTAGAAAAAGGCAAAAACGATCCATGTCTTTGGAGAAGGCAGGGCAAAGATTGAAAGAGGGAGAACAGTGTATTGCTCCTTTGAGTTTCCCATTCCGTTAGTCAGGAATCTTGGTCCCCATGGTGAGTACTTGTTGTAAGTCAGTTTGTATAAGCCCATCCTTGACTGTTCTAGAAGATGGATGCGGATTAAGCACGGCAAAGGACACGGACCCTGTGTTATCCCCCTTCCACCCGACCCCCCACAACGTCGAAAACACAGCTTGTGGAATGGATGGATGGATGGAGCGACATGAATGAATGAACAGAATCTGTGATACACACAGTATCAAGTACTTCAATATGAAAAACAAAAGTGGCAAACACCACTCAGATTGAAAGTCCTTTTCTCCATCAATAAAAAATTGAGACTCTTTAGTACTCACCATGTAAATGTTGAAACGATTTGACATTCAACTCTTTGCCGTCTAGGGAGCCCTGATTTCTGCGTCTAAATCAAAACCTATACGTTATTTCGAGGGCATAAGGCCACTTGGCACCACGGCAGAGCTTTTTGAGAAGTCACGGGATGTACAGCCCAAACCTACGGACTTTCCTAAATGCACCACACTGGTTCTACTAACAGAAGGAACCACCGTGTTCTACAACGACCAGTATTTGTGCAACATTATGTAGCACGTTAGGATACGCAAGTACGTTTATGTGTGTTCATGTCAATGTAGAAATGTAATTACAAATACACTCGGGACTCCTCTGAAATATAATACAAAGAAGTCCCCTTCTTTATATTATATTTGCATTTGCTTTCACGATTTCCACCTAGGTTATAGAAAAAAAGAAAAGATGTCAACTCATCAGAATAGTTTGCCAATTCCTGTCTTCGGCAACAAAAGCGATCATTTTCCTTGAACTCGTTCCAACTAGATGCGCGACCTGGGCTCTCTCAGAAATTGTGTAATTGGTCTCAGTGCTTAAGTACAATATGCTCTACATCAGTGAGTTTCAACCTTTTTCATCTCCTGGCACACATAAACTAATTACTCAAATTCTGCAGCGCACCAAAAAATGTGTTTTTGCTGACCTGACCAAAAAAAAAAAAAAAGGTGTAATTTTGATTCATTGCCTCCGAACAGCCATTGTTGTGCTGGCTGTTGTCATTTCTTTATGTGACCATCTAAGGGAAGGGAGGTCGGGGCCCAGGCCAAGTAGCTGGGTACTGGCTGTGTTAAGAATCCCTGCAGCGCACCGGCTGAAAGTCGCTGCTCTACATCATCCCTGCCTCGTACCACAAGTGCGATTCCTCCTGGTGGCAACCACGTCAAGAACTCCTGCAGATGAAGGAGAACAGGGTCTCATGCAGGAACTTCCTGAGGCCCTAGATCTGAGAGGAAAAACCTATCCCTTATAAACCACCCAATCCGGTCCCCAAGCTGAGAGGGCATTGTCTTCAGATGACAAATGACCAAGTCAGAAGCAGAGAGGTTCGTTGTTTTGCCTGAAGTCACAAAGCTCACAAATACCAGAGACTCCGGGTTTCCCTGGACTCTGTGCTTCCCCCCACCCCCGCCCCCCGGTACTTCACTAAGACTTTGCTCTGAAAAGAAAAAGTAAAGCGATGACAAGCATGTGTTGTGCGTCCGCACAGGGTCGTCTTCGTGATCTCCGTCAGTCTGGTCTACAGATTTTGTGCCCGAAACACAGACCGGAAGGCACAGGATTGGTTTGTTTCAGCTGGGGGGTAGTCTCTGCATCTGGAGTAAGTCAATGAATTAATTTTCGTGGGGGTCATTTTTTTTTAGCAACCTGGATCTTTTTGGGGATATGATAGAGTGTGAGCCAATTAATTAATGCATTAATTAATTAATAATATATTGCCACCTACAACAAAGATTATATTTAGGTTCCTACATGCAAAATTTACTTTGGAAAACATCAGTTTTGAATCAGTACTTTTCTAAACAAAAAGAGATTTGTGCAGCACCTATACAGGTAATTTATAGTCCATGTAAAAGCAGACTTTCGGCTGAAGGCCTGTGTATAAAACATAATTAGCACTGTCATTAAGTCATGAGCATCATCCCGCTTGGTGGGATAATCAATTCAATGCAAAATTTAAATGTATCTTTAAATATTTATTAAAGTGTAGGGCTAAAATACTGTTGGTAAGTTCTTAACATTGAACATTATGTATTTTTTCATTCAACCAACCTCTCAACGTTCTATACATTTTGTCAGTGTAAAACTACAGTAGCTCCAGGACCTTCCTGGGAATGTTAACAATTCTCCAGTCTGTGAAAACTGCACGTACAACCCACGTCCCCCTCCCCAGGAACCGCAGGGCCACAGAGATCTGCCAGACGGATGTCGCTTGGCTGCGGACAGAGTGTGAAGGGAATGTCCGTTGGAGCCTGTCAGTTTCAGAGGAAACCACGACACTGACCCACTCAATCTAGGCCAGTGGGACCCGAAGAGCTGGCCTGAGAAGGGTTGGGAAAGATATTCTCTGTACAAATAAATCATCCCCTGGAACAATTCTCCTGCTGTGGGGCTGGTCTCATATCATCTTCTATCTGCCCACATGTTTTTAATAAGGAAGAAAATCATAAAAAAAATAAAGAAACGCTTGTTCTCCACTCATGTTAAACCCACTTCACCCCGCAGTGACGCCCCCCAGCACGCCGAGAGGGGAGAGGGGGCCATTTCGTAGCATTGGGGACAGTGTCCTCTCTGTGATTCTCAGGAGTGCCCCGCCCCTGTGCGCCTGCGGAGCTGGCTGACATCTGCATCGTCTCCGGCCATGGGTCTTCAAGGCAATCACTGCCATTTCCCTGCGGTTGACGAAAGCCACTTGTCAGTGCAACAGCGGCTTTAATGTGCATTGTCTTCATCACGAGAACAGCCCTTGAAGGGACAGGTGACGGCCGGACTCCAATCCAACATCCCAAACACGGGACAAGCAGAGGTCACAGAGCTCCCGGCGGGATGCAGGAGACAAGGACACCGAGCCACCCATGCTGGAATCCTGCCAAAAAGTCTGAATCTGCTCACAGCTATAGATCTAACTCCTGGGTAACAAAACACAGGGGGGCGGGGCAGGGGGACAGGCTAGGTACTACCCTGGAGACGAAATGAGCCAACCTGAGACTGTGGGCAAGCTGCCTGGTTTCAGCTGCAAGAATGAGAGCGAGGGAAGGGGAAGCTATGTGTTAAGAGAGACTTAGACGTAGCAACCAAATGCGATGTGGGGACTGCGTTTATACCCCGAGTCGAACAACCCCAATGCCAAGAAAATGTTTCAAGCCCTCTGGGGAGTGAGTCGCACTCTCTGAAGCTAGCTGTGAAGCGCGTTGGTGTGTCCCACAAACAGAAGTGCCATGGCCACAAGAGACTTGCCACAAATACACCAGCCTGGACGGCCCGCTGCACGGAACTGCCCTGGCCACTTCACAGGGAAGGGATGGTGAAATGACAGCTATAAAGAAAGCATTGGTTCTCCCCTTGGCCCCCCAGAGATCACCTGGAAATGGCCAGGACAGCCGTTATCGTCCCTCTAGTGTCCTTGGGGGGAAGCCCTGAGGATGCGGCAGGGTTTTCATCAGAAAACCACACGCCCCGCAGCCCTGGAAGTGAGGGTCACGAGTGATGTGCTTCAACTTGGAAATCCACTTCCGCATCAGATGCCCTTTCGAATCCTTCTAACTTGAAGGAAGTCCACTCAGGGAGGCCACACTCTCGGGGTGGAACCCGGAGGGGCACTGTTTCGAAAAGGTTGATCTTAACTCGTTCAGGCATCTTCAACTTAAGTCAGGATGGGGAACAAAAGCCTCTAAAAATGGTGTTCTGACATTTTCCAATGTCTGTATAACTTCAAAGACCAAAATGAGGAGAGAAGCTCAAGGGAATTTAGTTCTTATTCAGGAAGCAAAATGCAGTCCAATTAGAAGGATCTTAAATGTTAAGGCTGAGAGAGTTTAACTGAAATCGAAAGGAGCTTGCTTTAGATGGCTGCCATCCGTTAGCCTGTGTCAGCGCTGAGAGAACTTTCCTCTGTTCTCTCCTGCTTTGCCAGCGCGCGGAGGGGGCCCACAAGAGTCCCTAAGGTGGGGGCGGGAAGAGTAGACCCGTGGGCAATGCATCAGCTGAGACAGAACCCCCAAACTGGAAGGGCCTGGGGGGCTCGCATCCACCACAGGCTCGTGCCCTCCGGCTCCCAGCCCCAGCCTTCTGTCCTAGGTCGGCCACAAACACCCACAGGTCCCAAAGAAATGCCACTCTCATTTCCAGTGAGGACCCACCACAGGTCACCTCCAAGCCGGATTCTGTTAGGCCCGAATGTCCCCCCTCCTCCAAGACTCTGAGGTCCATGCCCACTGCCAGCCACATCTGTGTGTCCCTGACCACCACTCAAGGGCAAGTTCTTGGCCCTTTCCTAGGTTCTCAGTCCTTATCACAGCCACCCCTGTTCTCTCAGCGTTTCACGCAGGGCAGTGACCCTGGACATCTTCCTTTCTTACCCCGCACGTTCGATGCTCATCGGTTTCTGTGCATTCTCTCTCCCGCACAATTCTCACCCGCTCCCTCCTTTCGGCAGGTCCTCCCTTGGCTGGATCTGTCCGGGTTGGTGCCGGGACAAGGACTACGCCTTGTGTGTCCCTCTGTCTCCAGGGCCAACCACAAGGTCTGGTAGTAAATAAGTGTTTGGGACTAAAGGACTATGTGACTACAAAAATTATTTCACTGACCTATCCCTGACTACCTTTTATTCGTCATTTGGATTAACAGAGACTCTGATAAGGATCTGTGAATGAAAGAAAGGCAGCTGAGAGAAGCTAGACAGCAAAGTCTCTGAGACACGGCTCCTCCGCCAGCAGCTGAATCCATAGCCAGAACGGCCAGGCAAAGTCGGGGCTGGGGCTCCCACAGGCAGGCTAGCCTCCCCCGTGAGAGGAGCGACGAAAAGGAACCATGCCAAGATTTCGAAACTCCAGTTCCTGAGGATGTCCAGACTGTGACGTTAAGATCATGACTGTCCCTGGAACCCAGAGGGCTGACTCGTGAAATCCTTTGCAGCTCTCGTGGGAACTGAGGTGTTCGGCCACCATGAAGTCACACGGGTAAAGGTTAGGCATGGCCTCGCCTCCGTTCATGAGGAAGACTGAGACAGGATGTGGTTATGGTGATGCCAATTAGGTGAGATAACTCATTGCTGGAGCCACAGGAACATGTTGCTGGGTCATTCAAACCTGGTCACCGAAAGTACCATGAGCTCCAACCTTCTGGCACGGGCGGTACATGGACTTCGTTCCACTGCAGGCGAGGAAGCCAAGAGAAGAGGAGCAGCTTGGTGCTGGAAGAAAAGCTAGTTCCGCAGCCCGGTTTCCTGACTCCAAAGCCAGTGTCCTTTCCAGAAGCTTTCTCCTTGAATAGTTAGTTTCTCGCCCAACCCACGACAGACCTATAACCTCCAGGTGACTCACTGCTGGCTTGGTCCAGGGCATCTACCTTTCATCCTTCACTCATTTGCAAAGTGCTTATCGAGGGCCTACCACCAGCCAGGCCTTGGGTAGGGCATGGAGGAGGAATTTACGACCCTGCGCCTGACCTTGAGGACACAGCTGGCTGGTAGGAGAGGTAAGGAACGTCCAACAGTGGAAATGAAGACAGCGACAGGCAGCTCTCAAACAGCGTGCTTGGAACGGCACATTCTGAATGTGGCCTGACCAGCAGAATTACTCGGTGTAGGGCCCGCCAGGACCCATGCACACTCAGGCAGCAGTCACCTCTCAGCAGCCACGTCACCCAGGGTGGGGCTAAGCTGAGTTTGCAGGGCTCGTGCGCAAGAATGACTTGTAAATTTCTTTCAGAACCTGCGGAGTTTGTTGTTTTGTTCACCCAGGCACGGGACACCGCATCCAGCCCTTAAACCTCAGCTTGTTCGTTTTGGTCCCCTGACCCAAACTCCCGAAATCCCCACAGTCCCGATCCCACCGCTCAGAGCGTAGTAGTCCCCCTCAAGCTTTGTGCTGCCGAGAAACATGACCAGTGCACCTGGACGTCTTCAGGGAGGTGACTGACAGACCCGTGGGCCAGGGCGAGGCCTGTCCCCAGCCCTAGGGCCACCGATGGCAGTCTCGATCCGGCTGTGCAACTCAGTGTGGGTCCACGGGAACAACAGACTAGTGTCCTCTGGGTGGTTACCCAGCCAACTGCGAGCCCATCCAATGCTCTCTGCACCCCAGCGACACGTCCCTATCCCGTGTCACGATATGCCGGGGGACGCGGTCAAATAAACGCCTTCCCCCATAGGTAGGCCCACGGGTGAGAAATGTAAAATGCCCTTTCTGCTACTGTTCTGGAGTGCAAATTAATTGGAGCTGCCTCTAAAGAGCTGTCTGGAGTTATTCCAGACAGAATAAAAGTCCAGGCCAGAGTTCTAGCTCGGCAACTGCCTTCCATCAGGGCCGGGGCCGGGCTTGGAAACACAAAGCTCAGTGGGTTGACGGGTGGAGGGAGGGCGATCTATTGCCATCAGTTTTAATTACCCTCAACTGGAAAAGCGGACGTCCAAGCTGGCTGGCCGGCGCCATAAAGCATCACAATCAAAGGTGCAGCCCGCAGCGCACCTGCCTGAGGCCAGCCCGGGAGTCCGCGGGGACCCGCCGAGTTGTGGAAGTCAGAAAGCGGCCCTGCGGCTCCACGTGGACTAATGCTTCTCCTGGGAAGCCTTGAGTTCCTTTAAACATTCAATTACAGCTCTGCAAACACAGATTTAAAGTGAGCAGCGTCTGATCGCGGCACAAGGGATGCTAGGGAGGCAAATAAACAGATTCCCTGAAACGGCCGTTTGATACAAATTCAGCCCTGTTTCCTGAAAAGCTGGTTGACAGGAAGAGTTTTCAAGTAGGTCGCTGAGCTCTAGATTCTGACTCTTAAGATTTAACGCACCGAGACCACCTCTACTTCGGTTGCGATTTCTAAGCAGGTTTCCACGAAAACAGATTTCTGGGTATTTGAAGGCCCCGCAACCAATGGTAGAGCTTCTCAGCCCTGCGACAGATGCTCGAGGCCTCCCTATAACCCAACATTTCCTGTTTACGGGTAACAAACCCTTCAGCACTCTTCTTTCCAACAACTTTTCAGTTTTTGCAGCAGCTTTTTTTCCCTTCAGTATAGAAAGTTCTGCTAATTTGAATAGTCAGATTTTCTTGTAAAAACATGAAAACAATCGAGAAAGCAAAGGTCTTCCATAACCTTGCTACTCAGAGACGGACGTACACAGGGAAAATTTAAAAATAAGACCCGAAGGCCATGCCAACTGTTACGCAGCATGTAGTTTTATAACAATAAAGTTCTCCGCCGTCAATCTTAATCTCTGCGCCGTGCTGTTTCATAGCTGACTCGTAGTTTACTTAATCTCTTATTGATGCATTTTTATTTTACGTTTGAAAGATTTCATTCATTTAATTTTAGAGAGAGGGGAAGGAGGGAGAGAGAGAGAGAAACATCAATCGGTTGCCTCTTGCATGCCCCCCAGCCAGGGACCTGGCCCATAACCGAGGCATGAGCCCTGACCAGGGATCGAACTGGCAACCTTCCCGTTTGTGGGATGATGCCCAGCCCACTGAGCCACAAGAGCCAGGGCTTGTTGAAGTACTTTTAGATAAAATGTTCTGCATTGAGCATCCTGGCACATGGGGCTGCCTCCCAGCCTGTAGGTGCCAATGAGGGCACCGAGCAGCTTATCTCTGCGGGGGCAGGCTCTCGGCTGAGCTGCCTGTGAAATACTGAAGAGGCTCTCGCTTGCTCCTTTACCTTTGTGTGCTTGGAGCTTCGTTTGGATACGTTCTCTGGTTGGATGTGTTTGGCCAAAGTCTGTGCAGATTAAAACCTCTCTTTTATACCAGATAATTGATGTCCTTTTGTGTCAGTCAGCAGTAAGAGCTAGTAGCAAACGAACATTTCACTCTGTTTATAAAACTATAGTTTCAGTTTTCATTGTGTCAAAGGTGAAGTCCATAGAAAAGACGTGTTACCTTTTACCGAAAATCCTTATACAGAAGTATTTTGTGGACTGCATTATTAGAACAGTGACATGGGCAGGCTCTAATTATGACAACATTATTTTCCAGCATGGGGCTTCTGTCACTGGTACAAGTGGTGTAATTACGGTGTAGCTACAGAATGTCATAGCAACACACTGAACACCCTCCGCGTATTTGCTAAAATGTAGGTTGACAGTAAGGTTGGGAAGGGAGAAATAAATCAAGAAGAGAGAGTTTTATGCTTTCTACTGTTCTAATTTTGAGATGATTTTGTGAAAGGCCCAGAACTGGACATGAGCAAACTAAGGCACCTTTTAAATTGCTCTTTTATGTACATTGGGCAGTTCAGTAGTCAACCTGTGTTAGTCCACCCGCCTTAATGTAGAGATGAGCCATTTTCACAGGGAACCGCGAACAAGGTGTTTATAGACTCAAGAGAACCAGATGGGCTCCAAGAAGCGCATTTTCGTGTGAAAAAGTGTGTCTGTTGCAAAGCTAAATGAAGACGGAGGATACCAAATTCCACACAGACTATGGTCTCAACTAAGAAGACCCAAGGTGCAAACACAACTTGTAAAAAGGTCTACATGAACACCCACCAAAATATTAACTGGATTGTGTTTGGTAGTAGGAGGCTTTTTTTGGCCTCTTTGTTCTTTTCCTTCTTACAGTTCCGCACATGTATTCCGTTCTAGTAAAAACAAGTAACTTATGGTTTTATTAAGTCCATTTCCATTCCTCTACCTGCAGTTATGAGATGGCCTGAAGGTCTGGGATGGGTCCCATTCATGCCGTTGAGTTTACTACGTCCCTCCCACAGCCCCACAAAGGAAAGGCACTTCCCAAGTCCACGGCCGACCCCAGTGCCCATGGAGGACACGCACCACTACCAAGGGCCTTATCTTCTTTTGACCTTTCAGAGAATGCCTAGTTTTGTTCACCGAGGGATTTTCAAAACCATACACGAACAGCAACGTGCACCAGTTAAAATGTTCCACAGTATTCTCAAGTGAAAGAAAGAACATGAAAATATTGACTGTGCCACGAGAGACATATGCAAAGCAACGTGGTTTCTGCTTGGCCCTCCGATTACCCAAGGTGTGTGTCCGAAGCTCTATTTTAAGACCATCGAGGCCCAAGGAGAGCTAGAGACACACAGTTTCCTGCCTACAAAAGCCCAACAGTGAGGGCTAAACACGCAAGAAATACAAAGGCAGAATTTTGTGACCAGGTAGCTCTGGTAGAACTCATTCATTCCAGTGAAGCTGTCATGTCAGCAAAAACAAAACCAAAACCAAAAACCAACCATAGAAACCTGAGCAATTCATGGGTGGGTGAGGAATGGGAACCAATCCTTTTGGAAGAGAGAATGAAGCAGGACTTGGGGGCCTGGTTCACAGCTTTAAGGGCAGATTGCTTATCAGGCGAGCTCCGGTCTTTCCCCATACCAATCAGACAGAACAGCGAGGGTCCCTGCGACTTGAGGAACCCACGGGGACAGCCACACCATGTGGGGGAGTTCAAGAATATGAGTTGTTTCTACTTTTACCTTGAGGCAGACAGAATTCGACTGGGAAGACACACAAAATATGTAACAATATCCATGTGCTCCAGAAAAAAAATAAAATACCATTTTCTGGGAATTTATATAATTTTGGACAAAAGGGGCAACCTTTTTCAATAAATGGTAAAATAAATACTTTATGCCACTAGAGACAAACTCGGAAAGATAAAATAAACCCTTGGTACTTCTCAGGGAAAAAGAATTTCTACCCTTTGGAAGCTGGTCGTCCTTCTGTAACCCGGGAATGGCCAACAGTCAGCTAGTGACAGACACTGGTATTTGAACAGAACAGGCGAGGCTTCAATGCTTGTCTTCAAAACCCGGGCCCTGAAAAGCAGCGCCATGAGAAAAGGCGGCTCAGTTACCGGGTTCTTTCTTAGAGAGTGGTAAAATTCTCTATTCTCCCACTGGATCCTTGTCTGAGGTGAGTTCCAGCCTCCAGCTCAGATCTGGGTTATGAAGCCGAGTCCTGAGCCCTAGCTCCCTGAACGCCAACCTCAGTCACACAGCACTCACCCCTCAGTCCACACCCCCTCGCTTTCTCCTGTCGTGCAATAAGCAGTAACGTGACTTACTCATTTCTTTCCAGATTTATGATCAGTGCCTTGCTTTCCAGTTGTATTCGAAAATTCAACACTTCTGGATGATTCTGAAAAATAAACAAGAAGAGTCAGTTGAAAAACATTTCGCTTTGACCTGCCAATATTTCAATCTGCTGCGCAGGCAGACTTGATGGAGGGAGGGAACAGCAATTTTCTTTTGAGGACCATTTCGAAACCCAAGCAGAGGAGACCAGGCCACCAGGACAAGTCTGGACAACGCATCGCCCCTGGAAGCACGGCTGTGGCCTGTGTTCCTGGCCTTTGCACTCCCTTTCATTGGCCACATATCCTCGGGGCCCTTCTTGACGCTGGCCTCCTTCCCACAATCAGCGCCTTCCTCAGTTTCCCCATTTCTACAAAGGGCACCTTTCTTTCCCCACCCGTGCAGGCCAGACATGTGAGGCCCTCCCTGAAGCCTCCTGTTCCCTCACCAGCTCCACCTAACCCATCAGAAGGTCCTGTTGCTTGACCCCCCCCAAACACAACTCCCATTGTCCCGGTGATGTCCTCCTCCACTCCAGCCGGACCTCAGTCACCTCTCACCTAGGTCACTGCAAACCCCTTTGAACGTGGGTCTGCCATACCTGTCTGGGCTCCATCCCCTGCTGTCTCCAAAGGCAGCAGAGGGGTGTCTTTAAAAGCACAACCCCATCAACCCACCCCTGCATATCTGGAGCCTGCACTCCCCCACCCCCCACGTACTCCACCACGCCCCTCTGCCCCTTCCCCTCGTGCACGCTCCACAATCCTGTGGAGTGACACTCAGCGCTATCTGTCCCTTATCCAAGCCAACATATCTCAAGTGGGGGTTTTACGTATCCATGGGACACTTCTCACTCACAGAATCAAATCTGTGTAATGTTTAGTTTTAAACTCGAGTGCTGTGTTTTCATTCTGATGGCGTGCTAAGGCCGGGTTCGGGAGGGAGGCTGGAGGGAGGCCTGGCGGTCCAGGCTGATGGGGGAAGGGCAGAGGACAGTGGATGGGTGAGCTCACAGGGGACGCAGGCAGCCTTAGGAAGGGCCCCAGGCTCCCCAGGGCTTCCGAAGAGCGCAGCTGGGGAGAGTCGGGCACCAGGAACTCCGTGTGCTCCGCTCTGAAGTCAACCCTGCCTTAGCCTCGCTGCAGGAGGAGTCTCAGCCTCCTTCGAACAGCGCCGCCACCCAGGGGATGTCAGTACTGCCAACCTCAGCTATATTGGCTTGGGGGGCCTTTGCTTTGCCAGTTTATACGAAGTCTCCTAACATTCCACACTCGAAAGTCGCTCTTAAACTCCAGAGTTCAAGAGATTTTTCTTACAACACAGCATTCAACTGCACTGAATTAACTGGCCACATGCTGCTGTGTTTGAAGAGAAAATGGGGGGGAAAAAGAGAGAAAACAGGTTGTAAATTCCAACATGCAATGTCAAACTAATTAGTTAAAATGAAACAAAAGTTAAACAAAAACCACCATGGAAGGTCACTTGAGCTTTGAGAAAATGCTCAAACCCGAATTAGCTAACGCCGCATGACTGGGGCAGAATCAGTCGTCAAGGGTGGAACGCTCATTCACTTTATTTCTCGGGCAGCTTTTGACATCTTTTCGTAGTTTCCTACGTTTAATGCGGTAGCCACAGCAGGGCTATTTAAATTTAAATTAATTAAAATAAAGTAAAATTGTAAAATTTTTCATTCGTCGCACCGGACACATTTCAAGGCTCAGTAGCCGCAGCGTGTGGCTGCGCTGCAGACGGAGAACGGTTCCCCCTGCCCCCGGAAAGTCCACAGAAACTTCCACCTGTGCCGGACTCCTCCCAGTCAGCAGTGAAGGCCTGACACTGGCCGCTTCCGCTGCCCCCGAGTAATAAACTGTTTCAGATACTGGTGCTTTCGGGGGATAAACGTAGGTGCAAACTCAGTGGGGTTTGTGTGTGTGTGCTCTTTAAGAAGGCACTTCTCAATTTTAATTGATGGATGATTTTTTCAAAGTAATTACTTAAGCTTGAGAGTTAAACTGGTGAATTCCTATGCACACGTGACATTTGTGTATATTTTCTTGGTTCAAATAGATCTCGTTTTTTACGGATTTATTCTAGCAAATGACTACACATTTTGACCTGTTGAAAACCACGCTTCTTAATTGACGTAGTTTGACGTCTGTTGCTTATAAGAATTGTATGCATTTCTGAGTGATTGCTGAACATTGAAAATAATACTACTATTCCTACCCTATGCAACATTAAACATAGTGCTTCTTTTGATTTTAATATAGTGTGAAAAGTATTTCTAGGACATGTATTTGGTTTTCAGTCGGTCACAGGGCCTTTTACCTAAATTTGCCTCTTATTTTCTGATACTTGGATTTAATTACAAACACATAGACCGTTCTCTCCAGGGCTTGCAATTTGTACTCGTTAATTATATCTTAGAAAAACAAGGTGTTAATTGTGGTTACAATGAAGTATTAGAACAAAAATATCTGTCATTATTCTGTCAAGAGGTACCGAGTGTATATACGCATATTTGTAATTTCCCTTCCTGCCGCTGTGTAAATAACTTAATTGCTCCTTGTGCTTGTCTAAGGTATTGACGCACATCTCTATTGAAAAGAGAGATCCCGGCCGTTGTGTTTGTGAATAAAAATGTTTACAGTAACCATCTATTCTCCCAAAGCCTTGAGTGGTTTAAACATGAACGTTTGTACTAATTCTACACGAAGTCCCTACAGGGGTTGTTCTAACACTCCAATGTCAACATCTTCAAACAAGCACATGTCCCCCCACGGGGGCAAAAAGATCGTTCTCTGCATATTTTAGTTGAGATCTGAATGGCACGAAAGAAATCAATGGAGAAGAAGAACAGAGGGCTGGTTCACCTCAAAAGCACTAATTGCAGTAGATTTCTTAGTGTAAAAGCATGCATTCTTTCCACTTGCTTTTGATTTTTATACGTTGGAGATAACGAACCACTGGTGGTTCAACACAGCAATCCTCTTCTTAAAAATGATGCACTGATTACCCGACTGGAGCTGTGCCTTTCAGCGAATGCTTAAAGGACTCCATTTGCTGAGCAAATCAATTGAATGCTAATCAATAAACCAGAAATGTTTTGGCAGTCATAATTCTATTTTTCTAATTGGGAAAAATACGTTCAAAGAGTATATAAAATGTGTAAGCACAGTCTTAAAAAACAACAATAAAATAATCATCAATAAAACCACCCAGCTGAGAAGTCACAATATATAACCAGAATCTTAGAAGCCCCTGTCTTAGTTGGCTTGGGCAGCCAGAGCAAAATGCCACAGATAGGGGACTTAACCATAGACATTTATTTTCGCACAGTTCTGGAAGCTAGAAGTCCAAAATCAAGGTTTGTTTCTTGTGCGGTCTCTCTCCCTTTTCTGTAAGTCCCTCCCAGAAGTGAGTCCGGGCAGGCTCCCCAGGGCATTTGCTCAGACAGGTCTGCAAAGTTGGACTCCGGCTAGGGCACCACTGCCCCACGCTTGGACCCTTAGTGGCCCTGAGCTCTCTCTGAGGTCTCCCACAGTCCCCTGGGCCTGCACATCCTACTTAGCTGGAGGTAGAAACAGATGTTTTGAAAATGATTGCTTAGTTGCTTTTTCTTCTCAGGATTATCCATGATGTTGGCCTACCTTCCTTAATTTGTGCAACGGGGAGCTCACCCAAACTTGAATTTAAATTATTTCACCCATCATGGGGGCAGCATATCTCCAGTCAATAAATGTAGCTTTCTGCCCTGGCTGGTGTGGCTCAGTGAATTGAGTGCTGGCCTGTGAACTGAAAGGTCGCAGGTTCGATTCCTGGTCAGGGCACATGCCTGGGTTGCAGGCCAGGTCCCCAGCTGGGGGTGTGTGAGAGGCCACTGATCCATGTATCTCTCGCACACTGATGTCTCTCTCTCTTTCTCCCTCCCTTCCCCTCTCTTAAATACATACATACATACATACATACATACATACATACATAGGTGCAGCACAGATGCGGGGATGCTTACAACTTGTTTCCCTCTGGTCAATGAAATGATACACAGCATCCCCTTCTTAGTGTTTCCACGTCCTTAAAGAAGAGCCAACTTTCAATGACTTAGGAAAATCTGAACCTGGCCATGAGGTTGAACTAAGGTAGCAGTGAGTCAGCAACAGAAGGTAATTAAAATCTGGGGTCAACAGCCAAGTTCAATGCCACCACAACTTCGAGGTTACAATGGTCGATTCTAAGCCAAAGTCATTCATCTCAACCCTCAGTGCTGGGGGCTCTCAGGGATCTAATTTTTCAAGCGGAACAACGTGAAAATACTGCATTCCAGGGACTCTGAAATAACTCGATCCCTGTCCGGCACTAAATAAACGCTGGAGACCGCAGCCGCAGCATTCACGGGGCGCGAGGGAGTCATTTATTGCTGTGAATATTTAGCGGCAATGCCGAAGACCACTTTGGTATTAGTGGGCTCGTTTCACAGCCAGGAAGCGGAGTGCACGGCAGGGCTGGGAGAGGACAAAACTGATTTAACTGCAGTGAGGGATGAGGCTCCGTGGCACCGGAATGGAGGGTCCCTGGCCTGGGGCCTTTAAGTCATCGCACGCAGGGCGATGCCGATGTTTAGTCATGAATTATGGATCATTTCTTCTGATGGAAACTGGCATTGGCAACCCCCTTGTGAAACTGTACAGAGGGCACACACGCACATGGGGTGAGAGCTGCCTGTGAAATATGTGCACTGTAGCTTTCACGGCTGGTGTGCGAACACGTCGGGCTACTTCCAGGGCCGACCCCTGCTGCCGGTTTCTGCGGCCAGACACAGCCACGAGCCTCAGCCCACTGGCCTCTCCCCACCACCTTCACACGCGGGAGGTGCTGAGTTCCAGCCAGGGCTTCATCCTGCTGCTGCTGATAAAATCACTAACACTTCAACTTGCACCCAACATTTTAGATTCTCCTTTCAGATCACTGCAGCCATAGCCAGAACACCCGAAAGCCTGATGTAGCCATCGAAATAGCGCCCGTCTGCCCTATGTATGGGGGTGCTGGAGGGCTGCCCGTCCTCCTGCCGGAGCCACTGGGGACAGCGGCCGATTCTGCCCATCCTGACCCAGACATGGCGAACCGTCCCCGCCTGGAGCTTGCCGCTGGGGCTGAGAGCCTAGAGTGGAACATCGCCCACAGGAAAGCATTTGGGAAGACACTGCGACTCGGGCCTCTCAAGCCGAACTGAAATTCAACTTTTATGTTACCACGCCTCCCCCATCCACTACAAAGGAAGTGGGGGTCCATTATAGCTCTCCACCAAGGATGCCCAACTCCACGGCAAGGATCTTCTGTATAACCCTGCAGGACTGACCCACTGTACTTAGAATAACTGTGGCCTCCCCGCTTGGAGGGGCTGGCCACTGCTCCCCCCGGCTCCGCCCCTGCCGGTCAGTCTCCTTGTCCTGCTTGCTCACCAAGCTTCCGACACACTGGCAGGTGCTGATGGGCTTCCAGGCCCCTGGGCCGGGGGACCCTCTGCCTGGAGGCCTTCCCTGTGCTCTTGGTGGGGCTTCACCTCCAGGTCTCAGCTGGGAGGGACATCACCCCTCTGAGAAGCCCCGGCCACCCTGGTGGGCCCCTTTGCTCACGCATGCCCAGCTCTCCCCCTTCCAGCCTACTTCATCATCTGTGATAATCCACCGGTGTGTTTTTTTTACTTGTTGACTCTCTGCCACCCCCAGTAAAATGGAGACTTTGTTGTGCAGCCTATTTAATAAGGGAACATGGTGAAGGAAAGTTTTCAGCCTCTTTCCACATTCTATTCCCAGCACCCCAAACGGGGCTACCTGGAAACACCTGAGGGACAGCAGGGCACAGTAGGGGTAGAAGCTGGCTGAGGGGGGAGCAAGGAGACCCTGGAGCTGTGAAGGTCACCTCAGGAAGCATGAAAGGAATGTCCCTGCCCCCCAGTCTCAGGAGACTCAGGGCCACCCTTCCCTCTGACCCCTGGCTGCTGGCCTCCCCCACACAGCTGGACCTCCCCTAAGGGACACCTCAGCTTGCAGGGGAGCCTTCCCGATGCACGAGGAACAGGGTCTCTGAGGTGCCTTGTGTCCTGCGCTCCGAGGACAGGCCGCAGGGCTGGCTGCAAGCTGGATTTCTCATGTTTGTACTTGGGGCTGCGCAAACAACCCAGCCTGGCTCCCAGCACCCTCAGGCGTCAGACCCTGTGGTGACAAGGTGGCCTGGAGCTGGTCCAAGGGTTGAGGGCATGTTGCTGAGATCAGCCTCTCCAGGGGGTGGAGCTGACACCAGGCCCCACCAGGGGGTGGCACCATGGGCTCAGACCTCTGCTGTCCTCCATCCCCTCTGCCTCCAGACATCTCTCTCAGCAAGAAGGAGGGACAGACCCATCGCCCACCCGCTGCCTGTGGACAGCTCAGGAACACCAGGACGCGCGAGGTGGGGGGCCACTGCTGAGACGGGACTTTCCCATCAGCCAATTGGCCCATCAGACCACCGGCAGCCCTGGCGTCACGTGTCGGCATCCGCACACATGGGGTACAGCACCCCTAGAAGCCAGGGCTCGTGACGGGGAATGTTGTCCAACGACCTCCAATGGCCCCAGAGAAGGTCCCTGAGTGCTGATTGGCTTCTGGGGACATCCTACGTCAGAAGTTTGCAAAGAACGTAACAGGTCCTCATCCTCTGCTGGCAAAGGAACAGGTGTGTAAATAAGAAAGCGCTGCTTCGTTTCTCCCAGGAAACGTGCTCTTTTTCCACGTGCGAGGCTGCACACCGTGAGGGGCTTAGGCGAGAAACCCGTCCACAGACTGGCTGGGTGCTGCTGCCACTCGGGCTGGGGACGGCCTGCCTGCCAGCCGTTAACTCTCCCGGGCCTCAGTTTTCTTACCCGGAAAATGGGAATGACAACACTCGTCCCGTCTACCAGTGTGGCTGGCAGAGTAACGGGCCCCCAGAGAGGCGCTCAGATGTGTCCCGGGAACCTGTGACTGCGTCAGCTTCCTTGGAAAAAGGGACGGTGCGTATGCGATTAAGGGTGAAGCGAGGAAGATTAGCCTGGTATTTGGGTGGGCCTGATGTCATCGTGAGGGACCTTTGCTCACTTTGAAGATGGACTAAGGAACACGGTGACCTCTCAAAGCTGGGAGTGGCCCTCAACTTACAGCCAGCTGGAACACGGGGACCTTGGCCTTCGAACCTTAAAGAGCCGAATTCTGCCAATATCTCAAATGAGCAAGAAACAGGTCCAACCCCTAATGCTCCAAAAAAGGAACCCTTCGGCTCTAACCAGATGAGAGTAGGACCAGAGACCCCTGCCGAGCGCTGGACTTCAGAGCTTCGCAATGGAGTGATAGCACATGGGCGCCGTGTGAAGCCCCTCGCATCGTGGAAATCAGTTACAACAGCCGCAGAAAGCTGACAGAAGCAGGCGGGGTCCTGTGAGATTCCGATGGTGCAACTGCGTTGGAGGGGAAACCGCCGTGCACAATGCAGTCAAAATGCATGTTTATTACAGGAATCACAAGTGAAACCGCTAGTCCGCAGTGTGACAGCGTCAAAACGCCAGGTCACTTACTGCTCATTGCTATGCACCCACATCGTGACCCTCTGATCCTTTTGTATTTAGATCTAATGGACATAATCACTTAGGTTGTTGTTTTTTCTTAAGGATGTTGCACATTCATTGACTGAGGGCCTGTCAACGAGTCAGCCTCAGGCGGGTTCCTGGGGCGCGGCCGAGAGCCACGCTCGTTTCACAGGGAAGAGATGAGCGCATGCCTGGCACTGATATTGCAGGAGGGGCTGGGGGTTCTGAAAGAGCCCTGTAGCCAACTATGCACCAACTATGCAAAATATTCTAAAAGGAATACTTTCTAAGATCTGTCTCCTGATAGAGTCAGGGAGATTATAACACAGGAAAGTAGCACAGAACACTGCTTTTTGGAAGGACACAGCCCTAAAACCGCATGCACTGTGTTTATTAACGGGCGAGCTTGGTTTCCAATTCAAAGCTCATTTATCTAATCAGTTGGATGTCTGGAAATCACGACTTTTTCTATCATGTTTTCCACATACCATTTTTTCAGGCAACAGCCGAGGGTTCCAGTTTGTTTGCACACAAGAGGTCTTCTGGGGAGAACATCCCATTCCCGTGTTGCCGAGGGGCTGTTTGCAGAGTGTCGCTAGAATCTCTTTCAAATGAACTCCAGCAGAATATCGCAAGCCCTTCAGAAAGAATCCTCCCACGATCACAGAGGCCCTGCCGAGTCATCCTGCCCTAACTAACCTACTAACCACCTGAAACACGGGCAAACAGCGGCACAGCGAGTCACTAACTGTTTCTAAAACACACTCTAACTGCTCTGTGAAAAGTCAGGCTGAAAGTCTTGCAGAGGTCTTTGAGAATCCACACTTGAACTTCAGACAAAAACTGGAGAATGACCATGGCCAGATTTCCCCGTGGCTTGCCTGTCCTGCTGTTTTTGGAGTGTTTGGCCCTCGGGGCCAGGAGAGAGAAAGAACAGGAAGAAGAAAGGGAATGGGCTGGGCTGGAGGAGGAGCTAGCCCACGGGAAGGAGAACAGGAGCCCGAGGAGAGCGTGGGCAGACATGGCATGGGCAGATGTGGCCCTGCCACCCAGGACTCCAGAAGAGCAAGTCAAGAACTCAAGGGACCTATTGGGGCCACCTTGTGACCCTCACTCCACTAGGCTCGCAGACTTTGCCTTCCTGAGGACCCAGTTTCCCATCTGGATCGGTTCTGGGACACAGAGGTCCTCAATCGGTATGCTTTGCTGAGTGACACTTGAGTTCAGCTCTCTTCCTGTTACAAGTAATGACAACCAGTCACAAATCCAATGACACTCATGGAAAACTCTGTCCTCTAGCTATGAGACCCCCAATTCCAAATCTCTAGTTCTGATCTCTCCCGAGCCTAACACGTGTGATGTGGCCACCCCGCGACATGCGTCCCACGGATACCCCGCCAGCACCTCTGACGCCGCAGGGGCGAAAGCTCAGCACATCTCATGTCTCCCCAGCACACCCCTAACTCCTGTCCTCTGGAATACCTCTGGACTTTTCTGTGGACACAAAGGGGCCATATACTAACCCTGACGAGTTCAGGAGAGGCCAGCATGGCGGGCCCCCAAACTCAGAGACTGAAAGTGACCACATAGGATGAACAAAAACTCCTAACTGTAAGTGAGTTTTGGCAGGTGGTCACGTCCTAGGCCTGTGGCTTCCTTGACAAAGGTCATTCTTTATCTTAATTGAGCCTGTCTATTGTCTTTTTGCATCTAGATAAGACATCCCTGGAATGTCAGAGTCATCTCCCCTTTCTCCAGAGCCCCCAGGGCATCATCTCTCACCAGGGCACGAGACCCCAGATCCCACTGTTGCCCTGATCCCCAATTACAATCTCTCTGGGCTGTGAACCTTCATTATTAACTGTGAACCTGTACCCACCAATGGCAAAGAAGTACATCTGTACCTGTCACCCTCTCTCCATCTCAAAGATCTCTCCGCCCCAATCTATCCCCAATAGATTTCATGTATTGCCCCCCCAACACAGCTTTACAAGACCTCTCCTTTGATTCTAACGTATAAAATAAGCTGCAAAACTGCCATTCGTCGGAGAATTTTCTCAAACCACTGAAATTTTGCCTCCTGGCACTTGTTGTCAGTTTGGCTCCATACACTTACAAACCCTCCCTACAGGTTTGGACGTTTCGTACGTGGACACTTCCTACTCCTGCTGTGGGGTCCTCACCCCCCATCGGCCACCATCTCATCAGCCGGCCCTGCACCTTGGTCCCGAATGACACGCCCCCTTCCTCCTGGGAACAAAATGGAGTTTCCTGGTCACCCCCTCTTCAGTCACCCACTCTCCCTCCACCCCCACTCAATGCTCTCAGGCAGGGGTGACAGACAGTATCTTCAGGGGGCCAGATCATGAATATTTTAAGTTTTGTGGGCCACACGGTCTTGGCCATGATGCTCAGTGCTGCCACCGCTGTGCAGCCATGGCCACCGACAGCACATAAATGAACGGGCGCCACTTGTTCCAATAAAACCTTATTTATGGACACGGAAGTGCGCACTTAGTATCATTTTATGTATCATGAAATGCTCTCCTTCTCTTCATTTTCCCCTCAGCCATTAAAAGATGTAGAACATACTCTCCAACTCGAGCGACCACTGAGATCGCCTAGAGGGCATGTGGCCACCGTACCATTTCCCACCCACGACCTCAGCCCGGCCTGGGCACCGCAGCTGTGACAGGTGCCCGGGTGGTGCTGACGCTGCTGGCTGGGGACCACACTTCCACAACCTCTGGGCTAGACCAGGTTCCACAGGGTGGCAACTCAGGTGGTTCATTCAACCTGCTGCTGTCATTGGCGTGGCCCCCGAGGATGTGCCAGGTCTCAGTCTGGTTTAGCTGTTAACACCTACAGGTCAGACAAATCTGAATGGGCTGCTTCTTGGGGGGGAAGTACATCAGATAAACGGCAACGCTGGGCCTGTACTGTCGGGGGCCACGATTGGCTGAAACGGAATTAGGGCTGCCAGGTCTCACAGCCCCACTGGGCCTGGTGTATCTGCCCCCGGAGGCCGAGGAGCCGGGGCCATCTCTCCTCTTCTGCCCAGCCAGCCTTGCTTGTCTGTAACACCAGCCAGGCCCGGGCGGCACGAGCATTCGCAATCTCTTGTCTAAAGTCGCACAGGACGAGGACACGCGAGGTGATGATTAATGTGTGTGGAAGGAATGGATGAGCAGCCCCTTTTCCTTCTCTGGCCCCCTCGTCTACTTCCTGCGCTGCATCCTCCCTATCCCAAAGGGCCCGAGATGCTCTCTTGGACAGCTCACACGCAACAGTCCTCTCTCTGTACTTTAAACTCTTATTTCCACCTTCCGCCTGAAATGCAGCTATTTCTGTTTATTCCTGAGCATTCACGGAGCACTACATGCCCCCTGAAGCCTTAGCCCACCTTGAGAATTCATCGGTGTGGCTTAGGCACCGTGCTCTTGCGCACCCCAAGTACAAAAGTCAGTGCTTGTTGGTTTGATTAATTTGATGCAGGCATTATAAAATGTTGCTTGCTCCTCCCTTTATCTCATATTACATGCTTAGCAAAGACACTGTGCTAAGTGCAGGCCGTCCACCCTGCTAACCAATCTTGACCTTCGTCACAAAGTTCAAAGGCACGCCCGTATCTTATTATACTGAACAAATGAGTATACTAGCTACTTTGTTGGTGATGCTGTGTTGACAGAGTTAGGTACTTAACTTCACCCTTAACAGAACTTTCAGACCAAAATAGAAAATCTAGTCCTCGCTGGGGAGGAGGCTGGCATTATCACCAGTGTGTATTTTCAACCGTCTTGGGTTAGTCCATCTTGACCTAAACCACAAGCGTGTCGATGAGATGGCATTTAAGAGACCACTGTGGAAACTACAGGATTTCTACCGGATGATACTGGCAGCCGGCAGCATCCAAGTGGAGACAATAAATGAAGTTCACGGTCACTGCCTTCATTTCCTTCACTGGGGCTGCTCGTGGCTTTGCCTTTGGGAGGATGGCCAGGAGGGCTTAGGGCTCCCTCCCTGTCCTGCGGGGAAGAGGAAAGAGTTCGTCCTACGAACGACCTTACAACAGCGATGCCCAACTGGACAAGTAATCAATTTAACTGGACCTGAAAACGAGGTTGACTGGACAAAAGGCAAAACAGAGAAAGAAGAGATAAGATGGCTGATTCAGGCAGCACCTGGGCATGAATAATTCATAAATGACCAACACAATTTTTAACCAATGCAAACCAAAATCCCATTATTTTCTAGAGACAGGAGGTCACGCAAATACCTGAAGTCCTGCTGAAAATCTGTTATTTGCAACAGTTTCAAAGAGAGTAATTCAGAAAACTTTCAGATGAGTTATGAGCTAGAAGAGAATTCATACAAACAAAAGAGTTTCTACATGTATGGATTTTTTCTTAAGCACAGAACCCGATCCTACCGAAAGGCACACCAAAATAAAGAAACATACAAACTGTGGCTCAGTTATCAAGTTTAAATGAAAGGTTTCCCTGCTAGTTCTTTATAAATAGAAAGCCCAGGTTTAGCGGAAGATCAAAGACATGGTCAATTAAGCCCATCAGGGGGCTTTACCCTAAAGTAGAACTCATTTTTCATGACAGCCTCCTCCCTCTCTCCCCAAATAAATTAGACTCGCACAGACCTGGGTCAAGTCCAAGCTCCATGACTTACTACCTGTGTGGCCTGGTAATTGTTAGCCTCCCTGAGCCCCCGTTTCCTCATAATCAGACCAGCTGGGAGGGTTAAATGGCCTGGTTTATGTCAATAGTTGGACGGGGCTGAGGGGGGCAGGGGGCGGGCCCTGGGCGTGACTGACAGGAAGGGTTGCCTGCACTGCCCCTTGTATCGACCATACCGCTGTGCCTTCGTCCAAGCATGTATTTTGCCCTCCAATCCAGCAAAACAGTCCCATTATTACAACCTAGTTTCCATTTTGCTGTAAACCATAACATTTTATCACAAAACTGTACACACACACACACACACATATTTCTCTTCTATTGGAATTGTTGGGGAAAAAAGTATTACTCATGAGACCCTCATCCAAACTGGCAATCATAGTTATCTGAATAAGAAGAGGAAGGTTCATAAATCCCTCCACAGTAATTCGAGGGGACTCCATCCCTCATCACAAAGACGTACGCAGTCCCCTCCCCCACTCAACCCATACATTTTGTTAGCTTATCCTGGAAGGAGGCTGTTTACAAAAGAAAAAAAAAAAAGACAAAACCACGGGATGTGGAGTGGACAAAAGGCAAGCCAGTCTTTCTTCATTCGACAAAAAAAGCTAAATGCGAACCACTGTGATGAAGCGTCGAACAATACGCGCTCCACGGGGAAATCACGCGTCCACACGCCCCGTCGGCTATAGACGAGTCAAACTCCTGGCAGGCAGATTCCATGAAAGGCAGCGGCTGGAGAGAACAGCCGCTCCTACCCACCCCTGACTGGGAGAACCATCAGGAAATTGTGCCAAAACATTTTTTAAAATAAAATGCTTGTAGGTACCTGCCCGCCCCTTGTTTTTGCAGAGGCTACGGGAGAGGACTACACCTAGTCCTGCAAAGGCATCATCCCCTGTCCAAGGCACATCTCCTGTGGGAGCTACACCCCCATCCCTCAGCTCTTCTCCACATGGGACAGGTACAGACTGCCACTGTTCTGGGGCTCTGGGCCAGGCCCACGGTGAGGCGAATGAGGCTCCTAAAAGCAACCTTGGATGTGATATTTCAGATAGGAGCCACCTGGTTTAGAGTTCAGTGACGCTCCTGATCCTCCCTGATCTGTCCCTTTAAGTCCTATAGACTCAGGCCAGGAGTAGGTGCTAGCTTGTCACCTACGCTGATCCCCAGCTCCTCGCACTGCTATTATATGTACCAAATTCCCCCGTCCTAGATCTGCTTACCTGTTTATATTGAACTGCAGTCTTTGTCACTTTACTTACTGATTTGTCTTATGAGTTTTGACCCATAATCTCAACTCGTTGAGAACTTTCAAATCCATGAGTCTTTTAATCAACCTGATAGCTATCCAGGGCCATGCCAGACTTCCTAGTGTGACGTTCTGGTGTTTGCGAGATGCCAAGAAATGGGAAGCTTCATGCACAGCTGATGCAAGTGTAAATTCATACAGCCTTCCGTGAAGCAAACTGGAAATAGCTGTAATACTCCTTAGAAATGTACATATCTTTGATTCAACAATTCTACTCCTAAGAATTCATGGAAAGGAAATAATCAGAAAAGTACGCACAGACAAAAGCAGAAAAACACTTAGCACAGTTCATACTGACAGGTCAGAGGACACCCATATGTCCACCCCAGGAGAACGATTTAAAAAATGACACAGGACCCACGCGTTGTGATATTACCCAGTCATTACACTCTTGGTACAAGAATGGGAGGGTTCTGCCTTTGGCAATGACAATCTGAGAAATCTGGACTCATCCTTCCACTGGAAAAACAAAACAAAACAAAACAAAAGATGTGAAAATATACAAAACTCCCTTTAGGGGCAAGGCAGAGTTTCCAAAGTAATGGAGAATCACAGGACCGTGATCCAGGTAGAGAAGAAGGAGATTCGAGGTATGAACCTGGAATTGGAAGTTAACTTTCCTACCCAAAGCATCTGCGAATTTTTGAAGAGACATGTGAAAGGCTTAAACCTTCAGCAAAACTTTGAGCAGACTCATAGGGCTAAGCGGACAAAAGCTGCATAGCAGAGTCTGCTAAGAGGTGGTCTGGTAACCAACTCCCCCCTCTGGACTTGAAGTAGACTAGTTATCACAGAGACTGGCACCAACTCAGTCCCTGATCCCAAGTGCCCCTAGCTTAGGCACTAGCCATGTAACATCAGTGTCTCAAACTATCTTTAAGATACTCACATACATTCAATATCTGACACTCAAAAAATAACCAGTCTTAAGTGGACACCAAGAACATGAGCCCTACATGTGGGAGGACCTACAGGCAATAGGTACTGGCCTCTAGGAGATCCAGTTCACGGAGCTACCAGAAACAGACTTGAAAGCGACAATGCTTAATATGCTCAAGAAGTTTAAAAAAAGCAACAATTTTAGCAGAGAACTAGTGTCACATGAATATTCAAGAATGGGAAACTGCAGCTCAGTAAACAGGTTCAACAACAGAGTAAACACAGCCGAAGAGAGAAATAGTGAAGTGGAAAATAGACCTAAAGAAAAGATGCAGAACTAAAGCATAAAGCAACAACAGGATGGAAAGTTCAGTAAAGAGCTTAAGAGACATAGGGGGCGTGGTGAAAGGTCTACGCCTGTACAGTCAGAGATGCAATAACGGAAACAAGAGAAAACACAGCAGAAGCGACAACATATAAAGAGAAAGTAACTAGAAAATTTCCAAAATAGGCAAAAGACATCAGGACCCACTATAATCCCAAGTACTAGAAATAAAAACTACTCCTAGACTTAACGTAGTGAAATTGCTGAAAAACTGAGATTAAGTAAAAAAAAAAACAATATATGATAACTTAAAAGGAGCAACAATAGTTGACAGATGATATCACAGAAAGCAATATTATAGGGCTTAAAGAAAATACTTTCCACCTAGAGTTCTACATCCCATGAAATAGCCTCCAAAGTTGAAGGTGAAATGAAGATATTTTCAGACAGACAAAAATGGAAAGAACTCACAAGTAACAGACTGCATTAAAGAGAGACAAGCGCTTTCCTCAGATAAGAGAAAAGTCGCCTTTGGCAGATCCTTGGCGATGCAGGAAGAAATGAAGAAGTAAGAATCACCTGTGGGAACCTTTCAGGGACTACCGAAGACACGATATAACGTATCATGTCTTTATCATCTTCTGATGGGAGGCAGAAGTAAACACAACCCTGTGAACGCACGTCCAGGACTTCAAACAAAGCCGGTGTGCATGTTCAATCACACGGTTTCCAACGGGGAGAAGAAGATTCCCAGAGCCGGGGCTGGGGCTGGTGTTCCCACCTGGCACTTCGGTCATGGGGACATAGTCCATAGTTTCTTCTGGACAAATCCACTTCTTCATTCCACTCATTCATTCACGCAACAAATCTGTGCCAGCCCTGTGTGCAGGGTGCTGGGGTGACAGAAACAAGACACCTGCTTCGCAGGTGAAGAAGAAAAACTCAGGGAGGTCAAGCAACTTGCTCAAGGTCGCCTGGCTCATACGTGGCCAAACTGCCCTCCAGATCTGGTTTCTTCCCACGGATATTTTACTGGGCTACTTGGGCCCCAGTGAAAAATGACGCACACAGCAGTGCTCAGCTGGATTCTTCCTGTGTTGTTCTCTCTCTCTAAGGTCATGTTGCCACTACCACTTAGCCTTTCTTCTGTCCCCCCCTCCATCACTGTCACTCTCTTCATCATCTTCAAATTATTCCCTTTTACTCTTTCTCCTACTCTCTATGCCCTTATAGGATATTTTGAATTTATCTGTGAAATGCACAACCTTCTATTCCTTGAGCTGCCAGCACGCAGCAGCCTGCAGTTGGGAGGATCTCCCTGGGATTCCCAACTGTCTGATGCTCCAAATCCTCCTCAGCTGCTGTCCTCTTGCCCTGGCTAAGAGCTGGGGTCAAGGTCATAGGTGAAACTCCAAGGTGGCTTAGGAAATAAGGAAGGAGGCTGTTCTTCCCTCCACCAGCCTGCCCCCATCCTACCTGATAGGGCTTTTGTGCCTGTGACCCACTGATGGGGGGACAGAAATTGGGAGGGGGGAAGGGGGCAGTGCCAATGCTGATGCCAGCAATGGGGCTCTTGCAGCTTCCATGACCAAATTCAGTCCCTCCCAGCTAAGAGTTACCCCTCAGGCCTGGCAACAACGCCTGGGGGCCTGAATTACCATTTGACAACTGGGAGGAAGAACTTATTTCTGCAGCACGGTGACAACCATGTGTCTCCGTATAATTTATGGTCAAGACCCATTTTTAGGATGCCGAGATAGTGCTATGAACATAAGACCCTGCTTTCCTTTGTTGGAGAACTTATTAACAAGGAACCTCACATATTTTTAATTAATGTGAAACACACAAAGAAACTGACCTGACTGGAGAATAAAACACTACACCGAAAAATAAGAATAGCCATTAAAAAAAACCCCGAGGTAAGAGTCCGCATGGGTTGAGCACATAACTCTTTTCACATGCGCACAGATTAAGTGAGCGCTGCTCAAATACGAACAGCTAGCAGATCCCATGAGGTCCCACAACCACATCGTGGTGAGGAAGACCAGCTTCTGAGAGGGCCCCAAGGGTTCTGGCGAGAGGCCTTTTCCGTTTCGTCTTCTGAGTAAAACCAAGTGTCCAAACGAGCAACCATTTCCATCGGCAGGTTGAAATCAGTAGCAACCCCATGGTGACGTCACCCCCAGGGAACGTGTGAGACCTTTTAAATTGTCACGAGTGCTACTGGCATCTAGTGGGTAGAGACCAGAGAAGCAGCTAACCACCCTACAATGCACAGGACAGTCCCCACCGGTCCCAGCAAGGGACCGTCCAGTCCAGAACGTCAGCAGTCACGCCGCTGAGAAGCCCTGGTTGGAAACGTTTCTTCAGGAATAGGCGTGCTTAACCAGATGGTCTCTAGCTCAGTAAGTGCTAGCAGCCCACTGGCTTGCACAGAGCACTCTTTCCTGCTGTGGTATTTATACATGCCAGCAGATGTATCATGTACTTTTTAAGGCCACCTTTGAATGGAAGAAAACTTGCCAAAACGGAACGACATCCGACGTGCGTCAACGGGAATGTAGTTGCACTTGGCCCCAGAAATGCGGGCACTTTGGAAAATAGATTAATGAGCATTTAATCTGGGGAGGGTTTCTGGATGAGATAGGTCTCCAGTTCTCGTTTAAAGGAAAACCGGGGCATGCTGGTGGGAGGAAAGAACTTCCATGTTTCCGAGTCCCACGTACAAAAACTTGGATACAGGCAAAAGGAACGTGGGGGTGAGGAGTGGGCGGTGGAGCAGAAACAGTGGATTTTCGGAGGGGGGGTGTGTGTTTATGTGAGATCAAGGCTTGTGGGGTGTGACCCGTTGGCAGGAAGGTTTGAGGACGCTCACCCACCGTAATGTGTCACATCCCAAGCAATGCAGAGGCAGGACCCTGGCGAGCCTCCTGAGGATCACTCGGGAGATAAAAACACAGCGGTGCCCTTGCCTCCCGTGCAAGTGGACGACGTGAGTCCTTGCAAACACTCTCATGTCTTTCTGAATTTCCAGGTGTGGTTTAATCTTAGTTTACAGTCTGTGCCCGGGGCCCAGCAATCATTTGCAATTTTAAGCAACATATATCAGGTAGCAAGTATCATGAGCACAGGACAGCTTGAGCCACTTAAGAAAAACTGCACGTCCAGAGAATGAACAAAAACAGCCTGGCCTTATCTAGCATTTCCACATCTCTGGAGAAGCAACAGTCAGGGTGTGTTCTCCAGAGGGTTTGCTCAGGGCTGGCCAATGCTGATGCGAAAATCGAATAATCATTTGGCTTAATTCTCCCTTGTTCCCCACCACACACCCAGGCCTTTATCATTCCAAACAGTTCGCCTCACCACGTTTGCTGAACTCTGCAAGTTCAATCCCCCTCCCTCAGACCGTCCTCCTGCGAGATGGGGTGCAAGCCCACCCCCTGGCCTTCAGACCGTCCTTCTGCGAGATGGGGTGCAAGTCCACCCCCTGGCCTTCAGACCGTCCTCCTGTGAGATGGGGTGCAAGTTCAATCCCCCTCCCTCAGACCGTCCTCCTGTGAGATGGGGTGCAAGTCCACCCCCTGGCCTTCAGACCGTCCTTCTGCGAGATGGGGTGCAAGTCCACCCCCTGGCCTTCAGACCGTCCTTCTGCGAGATGGGGTGCAAGCTCACCCCCTGGCCTTCAGACCGTCCTTCTGCGAGACAGAGCCCAGATTAAACCCTCACTAGCTTATTGTCAGGATCACAGACATGCTTCTGGATCTGTGTTCCTTTTGCGTGTGATCACACAGATTTGGACTGAAAACGGAAAGTCAGCAGTTTTGAAAAAGTAATTGGTCTTTTACGACAGTTTAAGAATGATAAATGCGTTTCAGCAAAAACAGAGATTATTATTATGAGAAAGAACGCACACATGGGCAGAACCCACCCCTCGCGGGAGGACACTGGGCTAATGAGTACAAGCCCAACGCACAGGATGGCGGCGGGGTCCTAAGAGTCCGAAATGGCCTCTATAAATTTAAAATAAAAGCATAGTCACCTCCTGTCTGAGCCAGTTTGCACTCAGTTGTTTTTAAAAAGGAAACCACCAATAGAGAGGACCCTCTGTTACACTGAACTATAAATCACCCCCGAAAAACAACTTGTGCAAAGAAAAGGAAAAGGTTTTTTGTTTTTTAAAAATAGGCTATACATACCACTACCACAGAACGCTGCTTTCCAGAATTATGTATGCCTGAACTGTGTGGATTTCTGAGTCTTAATGCTGTGAAATACTCCTTAGGTCCAGTCGTTACTCCTTGGACCCAATGGCTGTGATGCCAAAAGTGACCTGTGCAAGAGAGGAGCAAAGGAAGGGCTGGCGCAGCTCTGGGAGAGGCTGTCCCTTAGGAATAAAAAAAGAAGCCCTGGCTGGCGGGTTCAGCTGATTAGAGCGTTGTCCCAATACACCAAGGATGCGGGTTCAATCCCCAGTCAGGGCACATACAAGAATCAACCAATGAATGCAGCAGTAAGTGGAACAACGAACTGATGGATTTTTCCCTCTTCCCTTCTTTCTCCTCCCCCCTCTCAAATCAATTATTTAAAAAAGAATAAAAAATAAGCCAAGGCCCTGACTGGTGTGGCTCAGTGGATTCAGTGCCAGACTGCGAAGCAAAGGGTCGCCTGTTCGATTCCCAGTCACAGCACAAGCCTGGGTTGCAGGCCAGGTCCCCAGCAGGAGGTTCACAAGAGACAACCACACATTGATGCTTCTCTCCCTCTCTTTCTCTCTCCCTTTCCCTCTCTCTAAAAAATTAATTAAATATTTTTAAAAAGATAAGCCAAGGAAAGGACAAATTAGAAAGCTGGGTGCTGGGTGAAAATAAGGGATTGGGGAGACAGGGCCGATTCAATCATTTTTTATAGTTGATGGGCAGAATATTTTCACAGACGTGACAGTAGTGTTTCCGTCAGGACGACGCGGAGGTGCTGTTTTGGGAAGCAGAGACGCCCCTCGACACGTGCGAGCTGGTGAAACCCCGCGCAGTGGTGCGCCTTCCACTCTTTGGCATTTCCAGGTGCTCGTGCTGGCCTGGGCACGTCTCCCGTAACGGCAGCTGCTTTTATGGCTGCTGCCATTGTCCTAGAGAAGTACAAATGTTTGCACAGCTTCTCTAAGCCAAACTGTCACTGTCCTTTTTATTGCATTGGTCTCTCATGATTAGTGGGGATAGTTAAATGGCGGAGGAAATCCGATTAAAAAGAGTAATGGAACCGCTTACACAGGGGTCCCGGGCCACTTCCCCAGACGGGTCATTAAATTACTTCCTACAGAGAGGAGACTCACATGCAGCACTTTTCCCACAAGATGCTCATTCAGGGCCTGTAAGAGGGTCTTGAGCTCTTGGAAATTTTGGGGGGCGAGGTATTATGCTTTGAGCGAAACCGGGGAGCATGGTGAAAGCAGATTATTTCCGCACGACGGGAAACAAGCAATATGTTTGCATGCTGGCCGCCCCGAATGCATGCTCCGACACGGACGCCCACGCACGGCCAGCCTCTGGACCCCGGGTGGCTTAGGCTCCTTGAGTCACTGCAGGGTCAGGCTTCTCCTTGCTTCTCCTGCGTGTGAGACCACGCTTACGTGAGGGGCCAGGTCACAGGAGGGGGAAGATCCTAGGCTGAAGGAACCTTTAAAATTTCCCACCATGGCATAATATCACCCGCCAGAAGATGGTGAATAAGTTAAAGAAGCATGTTGTGAATTCCACAGCCTTTCTCAATCTTGACTTCCTCCTGAGATTGAGATGTGATGCCTTCGGGCATCCATTATACATAAGGAGTGAACTTGCCTCTTACGCATGGGTGCGGTGCTGGCTATGTAGCCGTCTTGGGAGAACCGGGAAAATGCACATGCAAATCAGGCTTTGGCTTTGTGGTTTAGATGAGGAGCTCTGAGAGAGGCCAAGTCTCACCCAAACAGCATCAATCAAGTAATCGACCGATCAGAGAAGACAAAAAATGGTGTAGAAAAATGAAATTAAAAAAAAACCCTCTACATTAATCCAAAACAAAGTAGGGAAAATGAACATACAAACAGATGGAAAAGTAGAAAACGAAAAGCAACCACTTCAATCAAGCTAGCCATATCAATAAGTGTGCTAAATATTGGCGGTCTAAACACTCCAAGTTAACGGCAGAGAGGGTCGGGCCGTGTGAAAAAGCAAGACTTAACTGTCCGCTGTCAGCAAGAAGCACACTTTAAACATAAAATGCAGATAGGTTAAAAGTTAAAATATGGAAAATGAGAGGCTATGGAAAATAAAATACTATTTGATAAATTGTACTTCAAAGAAATTCTGCTCATCAAAAGACAATGAAGAATTAAGAAAATGTAACACTAAGAAAAATACACAGTTAAGCCACGGAGGTGGGGAAAATATTTACAATAGAAAGGATTGGTACCCAGAATACATAAAGAGCAGTTATCTCTCAAGAAGAAAAGTCTAAACAATCCATTTAAAAATGGGCAATTTTTTTAACACATGTTTACCAAAAGTAAAAGATATTTGGATGGCCAACCAATGCGCATGAACGTGGCCAGTCTCAGTAGCTATGAATGAACTGTGACCTGGACCAGGAAGAGACACCAATACTTCAGCCCTGGAGCAGCCAGAACACGCACACTTGCATTGCTGGCGGGGAAGTAAAACGGTGCCACCCTTTTGGAGAACAAAGTGACAACTTCTTAGAAAGCTAAACAGGAACTCAGCATTTGAAACAGGAACTCCACTGCTAAATATTTTCCCAAGAGAAATAAAAATATAGGTCTAAATAATGATTTACACAGGGATAATTACAACAGCTTTTTTATTCTTAATAGCTCAAACCTCGAATCAATCCAAACACCCATCAATAGGTGAGTGTACCAACAAATGGTGGAAGAGCCAGCAATGAGTTGCCATGGTAACAACAGCATAAATGAGTCTCAAAAACACCATGCTTGTCAAAGGAAGTGAGACATGAAAGCGCACATAGTGGGTGATTCTTCGCTGTATGTGAACTTCTAGAGAGAGGAATTTGATAGTTAGTGAAAAAAATAGATTAGAGCCAGACTTGAAGGCAGATAAAGGGAATATTCAATAATCATTATTCTGGTGGTGGTTTCACGGGTGTAGGTATTTGTCAAAATTCATTTTTAACTACACACTTAAAATAGGTACATTTTATTGTTTTTTTGTTTTATTTTGAGGATGATTATATTTTAAAAATCTCCACTGTGATACTGTTTTGCTTATCTATGACTTTAGTTCTAGTAACTTGAGTGGAGTACATTTTGAATAAACTCTAAAAACAGTTTTTAGGACTAAAGGGAAATAAATCCATAGAATTACGGCAGGGTAATTGACCCCCTTTTCATTACAAAATGTCCCTCATTATTTCTGATTATGATTCTTATCTTAAATCTATTATATTTGATGTTATTACAGTAGTCAGTTTTATTTTTATTAGTGTTTACATGGCATATATTTTTCCATCCTTTAATTTCTATAAAAAAATTTCTGTTTTTATTTTTATGTTTTACAGTTGTTTCGATTGTTTTCCCCTTCGCCCCCCACCCAGCCTGTCCCCCCACTTCCACAGTCCATCCCCACTCCACGCCCATATCCATGGGTCCTTCATCCATGTTCCTTGACTAATCCCTTCATGGTCTTTCAGCCAGTTCCCCCCACCTCCCCTCCTGCTGCTGGCAGTGTGCCCCGTAACCACACGCCTCTGTATGCTTCTATACGTATTGATATTTAGAGTGCATCTCTGGTAAACCCCGTCTAGGAAGTTTGGTTTCTTCATTCTAGCGGAATTCTTGGCGTTTTAATTTCCCCGTTCAGTTTTAATATAGACACTGAGACAGCTGAGTCCCAAGCCCACCGTCTTTCGGTGTATGTCCCTCTTCCACTGGCACTTTGCTCCTTTCTGCCTGTCTTTTTTAAAATATTGAATCATGTTTATGTTACTCCATTTTCTCCTAATACCTTCTTATATTTTGTAGTATTCTTTCAGTGTAAACTTTAGAGAGGAAGATATCCATCCTAAACTTACTACAGTATGTCTTAAATTAGTATCTTTCCTGCTTTCAGAACAGTGCAATAATGTTGTAATGGTTTACCTCTGCTCCCAGCTTTGTGCTAGCGGTGGGTGCTACGGACTTCACTTCTACCTGCGCTGTCAACCCTTACACACCTCGGTACTGCTGCTCTACGTGGTCTTTGCTCGTATCTACCAGCACATTCACTTTCTCGTGCTTCCTGAAGGTCTGTTTTTCCCTCTGGTACAATCTCCCTTCCACCTGGGGCATGCCCTTTTATAGCTCTTTTGCTTTTGATGTGTTGGCTATAAATTCTATAGCGTCTTGTTAGTCCCTAAACACTTTTACTTTTTGTTCACTTTTGAAGAACGTTTTCGCTGGGTTTGAGGTCCAGGTTGGCAGTTTTCCTTCCTTTCTGCCCTTTCAAAGTAGCTGTCCATTTCTTCTGGCTAATATGACTCCACTGAAAATTCAGCCATAAATCGTAATTTCACTCCTTTGAAAGTGGATATTCAAAGATATTCTCTTGGACTTTGATTTTCAGCAGCTGGATGAGGTTTTCTTTGCATTTGTCCTAGTTGGGATTCACAAGTTTCTTGGATGAAATGACTGCTCCTCATCGCTTTGAAAATGTTCTCAGCCATAACCCCTGCAGATAATGCTTCTGCCCCAGTCTGTCCCTCCTCCTGATGGGGCTCCGGTTACGTGCAGACTTTCACTGGTTCATATGCTCTTTACGTTCTCTCCACTTGCTTATGTGTTTGATTTTGTTCTACTTCTCCGCCTTCAAGTTCACTATTTCCACCTTCTGTTTACATTTAGCTGTTAAATTTTCCAATGAATACTTAACTCCAGATATTGTATTATTCAATTGTAGAATGTCCATTTGATTTATTTTGTTGATTCCAAATGACTGTTGAAATTCCCCATTTTGAGCTTTTGCTGTTTTTCTCCATTTTGAACTTTTTTTTACTATTAATATGTCAATGCTAATTATTTTTAAGTCCTTTTCAACTAACTCCAATATCAACTCTGCTATTAGTATTTGTTTTTGTCTCTTGTCAGTCACAATTTCCTGCCTCTGTTTTTTTTCCTCTTTGTAATTCATGCTGCCACAGAGAAGGCAGCCTTTACTCTGCGGGCAGGTTAGACCGACGTGATCAGACCCTCGCCCGTCGGAACTGCGCCAGCTCCGGCCCGGCTCGCACTGTCCATAGACGCAGCCCGCCTCTGATTAGCGTCTGTGTCTTGGGGGTGACCCGCCTGGGTCCTGAGAGCCTGGAGGCTCTCTGTCCTCTCGCCCCTGAGGGGCTGCAGAAGAGGTCCAGTTCTCCCTTCTGGAGGTTTGAAGCTCACTCTTTAGCTTCCTTGCCCGCAGAAATCTAAAATCAGGCACGAGGGGGAGACCAAGTGTGTGCTTGTGCAAACCCCACCGCTCTAGCTGGATCTTGTCTCTGCAAGACCAAGAGGGCACGGGAGAGTTCACCCTGCCCTTCCCACCGGCGTCCCTGCCTCCTAAGCCGCCAGAACTTTTATGTGCATTTATACTACCGAAGTTGAAGTAACTTCCAACAAGCCAAACCCTGTCTTTGCTGCCCTAACCACCCTCACGGAAACCTTGCTTTTGCTATTCACTCCCTTAGCACTTTTCACAGAAAGTATCAAAGCACACATCTACGCAGTCTTTGTGTAAATTTAACTCAAGGTTTAAGGAAGAGCGGTTCTGACGACTTTTTTCTAATCCCGATTTTCTATTTGAGGAAATGCCCTCAAACTGCTGTATTTTGCCATGTATAACGTGCACCGTTTTGCCCAGACTTTTGAGGGAAAAATAAGGATGTGCATTCTACATGGGTATAATGGTTACGTATCATGGGTATAATAATCCTGTGTATGATGCGCACAGAGGGTAGGTGTGCATTACACACGGCAAAATACGGTGTCTCCCAGAAGTGTGAAAACCTGCCCTGCGCGTAGGCTGACGCCTGGTGTGCTGGGCGGCGGCGGACTCGTGGGCATCTCATCCCAGGTGAGAAGCGGTATCATCCCATCGCTGGCAACTGCCAACAACAGCTGTGACGACACGCACAAGCCGTCTTCCTACGACATCCGTAGCTGAAGGTCAGTTTGAGAGTGACGCGTGTGTCAGCTGCCATGAAGTGTCTTCCGGGATAAGTGCACAGATGCATTTACACAACCAAGTGAACATCTGTCACTTTTGCCTGCCTGCCATCCTCTCCTACAGTCCCCGAACCCAGCGGCCTTGGGGGGAGTCACTACGGGCCCACTCAGTCCTTGATCATGTCCTCTTCCCAGTGCCAAAGATGGACATATGGCCCAGGCCGGGCCAGTCACCTACTCCATTCCTCTGACCCCACTGACCACTTTCAGTGTTGACAAATGGCCCAAATAGTCCTCAGAGACCAACAGGGGGCCTCCTGTGTGCACGGCTGAGAAAGAGTGTGTGCAGCGGGGGCCGCGGAGGGGCGACCTGGGACGGCCACCCTGGGCAGCCCTCGCACCGCTCTGAAGGCGGGGCCTCTCTGAAATGGAGCTTTGGAGGAGAAACCCTAGTTCTGGGGACACTGCTGGTGGCACTGGAGCCTATGGTGCCTGAAGGCGGGGAGCACGCCAGGACTTTGGTTTTGTGATTTTTTTAAAAAATGTCCTATTTAACACAAGCAGGCTTTAATTAGATTTCTGTCACTCATAACCATGAATCCGCGAGCTCGATCAGTAATTCTCAGCAATAGATCATCACTCTCAGCTAGAGTCCATCCCAAAACACAGAGTGGTGTTTGGAGTGGTGAGCTGGGTCCAGAGGGTGGAGAGGGAATTAAAGGGCTCAGTGGGAATCCCTGCTTAGAAATTGGCCGTGCCTGCAACCCAAACATGGATATCAGTAAGCCGTCCAGCTTTCAGTGGGGAACAGAGGACTTCACTTCTGTGGCAAGCTGAGAGAATGACATAAATCCAGACTGAGACAACCTAAGACAGTGGGAAACACGGACCTGAACCTTGCAAAAGATCGGGGTGGAGGCGAGGATTCTGTCACGTTCACAGAGGTGGGAGTGGAAATCTTGGAGCACACCCAGAGGGCCCAGAGAGAGAAGGCGGTGGAAAGGGAGTAGGCCGAAGGCAGAGCCTAGGGGTCGCAGGGAGGCAGAAGATGGTGGCCAGGCACAGGCGCAGGGGAAGGAGCTGGTGGAGCAGTCAGGGAGGTAGGGGGAGAGAAGGAGAAACCTGAGACCCAGAATATCCAGGCGCAGCAGCTGGAAGACAGAGGAGAAAGAGACCAGCAACTACAAATGCCAACAAAAGGCTGAAGAACCCGGGGACTGAGAGGAGGGTGAGGATGTTGCTTGTTGCCGACCTTCCCAGGAGCTGTCCCAGGCAGGTGGCAGGGCCAGGCTGCAGGGCCAGCAGTCACATCTGCACACCTGCAGTGAAAGACACCGCCGAGAGCAATCAGCTGCCTTGGAGATGCCTGGTGGCTGTGGCAGCGGGTGGCGGGGTGGGGGGGGCATGTGGGCACTGGGAGCAAAGGTCACATCCTTGTCTCTGATTACCAGGCACCAGGTAGGATGCCAGTCTCATTTTCAGTGGGACGGTACGAGAAACTTAGCATGCAAGAGCGGGAGGCTACAACGCAGAGAGCATCTGCTCCGTGCAAAGATCAAGAGCTGAAGGCTGTCTGTGCAGTGAGAAGGGACCAAAACAGGAGACTGGGCACCGTGACGAGAAGAATCAGGTCTTACCCAGTATCCACTGTGCAAGGTAAGACAGCAGATCTGAACAAGTAGAAGGCAAGGTGTTTGGCCTTTAGAGGGCGCCAGTGGACATTGAGGTCCAGTGTAAAATGACACCCCTCCCCAGGAAGCCTCCTCTAGGCTGTGCCCCTGAAACACCAAGGCTCTGCCCCCACTGGGTTGGGGCCCCCGCTAACCCCCCACCCCGGGGCCGGGTGTGGTTCTAGCAGAGTGGTAGGAACACTATTTTCTTTGCTGAGGTGTTGGCTCTGCTCCTGGGCTGGAAACTCCGAGGGGCAGGGATTATACGTTTTTTTATTTGTCTTCACATCAGAGACTCTGGCACAGAGCAGACAGCCCGTTAGAGTGAGCAGATTTAGGAAAAGGGAAAAAAAATGACATCTAGTTAAACTTGGAATTCAAATTCAATACGGTTATTGGTCTGAACGTCAACTTTCTCTGTCAAGCAATCCCACCTTCTACCCATGTTTGCTGAATGACCACAGAAGTGTAACTCGGGCATGGGTGGGTGAAGAGGTGAGCTGGGGGAGGACGTCATTCTCCTTCTGGACCCATTCTCCAAAACCAATCATTTTTATAAAAGCGGAACGATGCTGAAGGCCCTCCATGGGCAGGGAGGATAAGACTGCACGAGGAAGCGAGGAGAAGCGTTAGGGAAAACCCACAGCAGGAACGCTGGCTGGAGGCCGCAGCACAGTGGAGAGGCGGCGCTGGGCCCTTCTGGGTCCACCTCCTGCCCTCTCTCTCCAATAGCTGGGTCCTGCCCTCTCGCCACGCCCCCCAAATCCCAGCCCCTCAAGTTGGGAGCTGGCTGGGTTTCTGTGCCTATGTGGTCGCAGCTAGGTCATGCCTGTCCTCAACACATATACAGGAGGAGAGACGCTGTGTGCAGCTGGGTGGTCCTGACCGCACCGTGGGGGGATTCGGAGACCTTGGGGTCAGCAGAGCCTGGGTGGTCAGGGAAGGCTTCAGGGAGGAAGCTGACCTGCGGTGGGGCCTTCAAGGAGGAGGAAAGTATAAACAGGCAGAAACCTCCTCTGAAGCTCTAACTCTGAATTCTTTGTCATTAAACCTAAAACCCCAGCTGACTGTGAGACCAAGACTGGGGCTGACTTCCTTAAACACTCACTGTGTTTGCCGTCTTGGCCTTTCCCTGCTTCAGTAACGAGCGACTCTCTGGTCTTTTCGGCAGAGGACAGTCCCATCAGCCAAGTCGGGAGCAGCACGACGTACGTCCCCCAGCACGGGGAGCCGCGTCCGCCATGGCAGCCACATGCACCCATGCTCCCCTCCGTGGGATTCAGACAAGTCTTCCGCCTTGGCGTGACCCTCACTTCTTTAAAGTTAGTTGACGACACCTTATAACATCCTCGCCCCCTTCGAAGTGGGGAGCAAAGACTTTTGTTCAGATGAAGACAGGGTTTTAGCTCACTACTTCGGTGGGGGCTGCAGTCCCTGAGGGCCTGACTGAGATTGCAGATCGCGGGGCCGGGGGCCACTGCCCACCAGCAGCGGGAGGGCTGCATGTTCCGCGTGGCTCTTCCCACAGGGCTGCTCATGTCGCTTCACACTGGGCAGTGGGCTTCCCCCAAAGGGACAGGTCCAAGAGACCAAGGTAAAAACATTGTCGCTTCTGCCTTATTTTACGAGTGACACAGACCAACCCTGATTAAATGGTTGGGGGGGGGGAGGGGGTTCCAAATGGTGAGGATCATCGGAGAAGCTTTTTATCATGAAGCCAGCTCAAAATGTGCAACTTAGAAAATTCCGAATATGCTAACTGGGAACAAAGTCTCCTGCCCTGGAAATAGAAGGACACTGTAAGATCTTACGAAGAAGAACAGTCAGAGGCCCCCAGAGACCACGTACGGCGGAGGGGTGGGGGGACAGAGAACACAAAGGCCTCGTCAACATGGGCTGCTTCCAGGTGACGGCCCCACCCACCCAGCCACCCGTCCAGATATCATTGGTTTTATCACGCACCTTCTGTGATGGACTCTGGGGACCAGGGGTGAGCAAAAGACGTATACCTCCGTCCTCTTGGGACAGTCCAGTGGGGGGGCGGGGGATAGACATGAAACCCAGATGCAAGAGGATGAAAAGGTGGGGCACACTGTGAAGATGTGGAGGGCAGTTATAGCAACAACAAAGTGGGCGCCTGCATCAGCGACGTGGCCGGCGAGGCCCCCTGGGACGCTGGTGTCCGGCATTGGTGAAAGGGCTCACCCAGCCTGTGCGGTGGGGGGTGGCGGGGGGACTCAGGAACTGAGATCAGGAGCAGGCGTTCACAGGGGGGCTCCTAGGACTCTTCCTTGGAGGAGAAGCCAGGGGTGGAATGACATCACCAACTTTGTCCCGAGCAGCTTCACATAGAGGGGTCAGGGCCCTGGCTGGTGTGGCTCAGTGGATTGAGCACCAGCCTGCAAACCAAAGGGTCACCGGTTCTATTCCCAGTCAGGGCACATGCCGGGGTTGCAGGCCAGGTCCCCCGTAGGGGGCATGGGAGAGGCAACCACACATTGATGTTTTTTTCCCTTCTCTTTCTCCCTTGCTTCCCCTCTCTCTAAAAATAAATAAAATACTTTTTAAAAAATAGAGGGGTTGGTGTACATGCTACCCGGCCTTGGAGCTGCTGAAGGGGCTGAGGGTGCAGAGGGAATCAAGCCAGGAGACAGGGGTGTGACCAGAAGTCTCAAGGATGTGGGAAAAGGAGGTGTTTTTATTTTTGGAGAGGAGATTGGATGTCCCAGGTGAGGCAAAGCAGAAACCAGCTGAGGGGGGTGTGGACAGGATGTGGCCAGAGAGCTTGAATGCGGGGGACTGGAGCAGGGTGAGTTTAGGGCAAGTCTGGCTGCATGCGGAACGTCGTCCTGGTGGGGCCTCCCCAGAACAGTTCGGCTTCGCACTGTGGACAGATTCTGGGGGCACCATCCACTCACAGATGGGGTCTGAGTGGATGCGGTCAAGAGCTATGATGCGCATATTTTTAGGGAAAGAGATTTGCCCAAGACCTCACTGTTCGTAGTGACATTTTCAATCATTGGGAAATGTAAGGAAAATGCTCGGTTGTTAAACTATTTATGAAAATCATTTTTTATTTTTTGTGGCATTCATCAAACCTAAATTTAAAAAAGCACTAGACCAAAACAAAAGTCAAGATAAAAGTAAATGAAATGGAATACCTGAAAAACTGGGGATTCTCAAAGTAAACATCAATATTAACTCGAACATCTTTGGGGATCTTCTACGCACCAAGCACTGTGACGGAGCCTGAGGATGCCAAGATGTGCAGCATACGGGGTCTGCTTTTAACGATGCCCCAGCTCCCCTGGGAAACCAATAGGAAGGCCGACTCTTCTGTGTGGAGAACACGCACCACCAAGGAGGGACTAACTGGGTCCCCAGATGTCCTGATCCCTGACGAGGTACTGACCGAGTACTTGGGTCAGATCCATAATGGAGGTTCTGACCGGAAGCCTGGCAGCCAACCAGACATTGGCCAGGGGTGTGAATGTGAGGAGTTGCGGAAAACCCACTGTCCCAGTCTGCTTGGGCTGCATCAACATAACGCCATAGACTGGGTGGCTTGAACAATAGTTCGGGGGGCTGGGGAGACCCAGGTTGGTGCCAGCATGGTCAGGATCTTGGGGTGGGGGCCCTCGCCCTGGCTTGTATCTGGCCGCCTTATTGCTGTGTCTGCACATGGTGGAGCAAAGGCTCTCCTTATGAGGGCACTGACGCCATGTGTGGGCCCCTGCTGTGACCTCATTGTGGCCCGATTATCTCCCAAAGGCCCCATTTCCAAATGGCATCACACTGCTGGTTAGGGATTCAACATGGAAATTTGGAGGCACACAAACATTGGACCACAACACCAACCAGAAGGGTAACTCTGGCGGTGGGTCCGGACATGCAAAGGCACGTCAGGGCCCACGGGGGGGCCTCCGGGCACAGAGGGGCAGAGTGTGCAGGGAAAGTGTGCGGAGCGCAGAGGCAGGAATGGGCCTCTGGGGACAGGAGGTAGCTGATCCAGGTGACGCACAGCCTGAGGAAGACAGAGGGGGGCTCTGGCCAGGGGTCAGTGACACGGCCCCTCACTAAAGGGCTGGGGTCTTGTTCTGAAGGAGATAGGGAGTCGCCGATGGCCTTCAAGCAGTTCTAAGACACGGTCAGCTCTGTGCTGAAGACAGACTCGTTTAAGGATGATAAGGACAGATTAGAGAGGCCGGAGAGTGAGGGGTCCAGTGAGATGCTACGGACAGGATGTGCCCTTCAAAACCCGAGTTTCCAAAAACATTTCACGGCAGGGGCAGCACAAACAGCAATAACAACAAGCCCCACCCACTGAGGGCCAGACTCTCACGCACCATCTTATCCAACTCAGCAGCAACCCTTTGAAATGGGTGCTTTTGGGCGTTCCCGTTTTTAATGGAGAAGCAGAGGTTCAGAGAGGTCACCTAACTTGCTAAAGCCACAGAGTGAGACAGTGGCGGCACTGGGTCTGACCCCTGAGGCCCTGCCCCTCCTGGCCAGGCCACCTTGTCAACAGCCAGCTGGGACAGTCTCAGGGCTGGGGACGGGTGTGTCTCAGGGTACCACACAGAGACTGGGCCCACCACCCAGCCCTGGAAACAGCCCCTGAGCCATGGGGCATCTGCTAGGGTGATGTCTCTGGGGGTGGCCTCTTGGGGACCATGGGCTCCCGCTGCCCCTGCCCCAGTCCCACTGCAGGGCCACCATTGTGCCCATAGTAGGAGCTCAGTGATATGGGGGATGATATGGACGTAGGGTACCTTGTTTTAAATGGCCAAACTCAGATACCACCTCACACTGGTCAGAATGGCCATCATAATCAAATCAATGAACAGCACGTTGACGTGCTGGAGAGGACGTGGAGAAAAGGGAACCCTGGTGCACTGTTGGTGGGAATGCAGACTGTGGCAGCCACTGTGGAAAACAGTGTGGAATTTCCTTAGAACACTAAAAATGGAACTGCCTTTTGACCTGGCAATTCCACTGCAGGGATTATACCCTGAGAACCCTGAAATACCAGTTCAAAAGAACCTATGCACCCCAATGTTCATAGCAGCGTTATTTACAATATCCAAGCACTGGAAACAGCCTAAGTGCCCATCAGTAAATGAGTGGATCAAAAAACTGTGGTACATTTACACAATGGAATACTATGCAGCAGAGAGAAAGGAGGAACTCCTATCCTTCACATGAACTCTGCCCTCTCAGCTCGGCACTGCAGGCCCTGCTGAATCAGAAACCCGCCCTCCTCCAAGCCCCGGTCCCAACGGTATCTCATCTGTGGTGTGTGCTCAAGGGTCACTGGTGGAAACGAAGAGAGAAAAGTCCGACGGCTGGTTTTCCACATGCGGAGCACAGGTGATGCTGCTCACGGTCCCGCGTCCCAGCTGGGACCCTTTCATAGGGAGGGTTTCACTGGGCCACCTTGGTTTGTAGAGAACCTAGGACTTGTCACCTAACGTCTTTTCCCATGGGATCCAGAAATATAAGCAAGGACATTCTAAGGCTAGTTGCCGCAAATAAAATAGTCAAATCAACCTGCCAACGCGGCCGTAGGCATTCCAGCTCGAAAGGAGCTGCCCCAAGGTTAACGAGTCCAAGAGGCCCAATCTGTGCGCGCTGTACTTCCTGGAATCCGAAAAGATGGGCAGCTCTAAGCGGGAAGGTTTTAGTGAAAAATGTACATGTTTTGTCTTTGAGGCTATTTACTTAACTAAAGACGTCCAGTCCCACAGCTTCTGGACATTTATTTTATAGGAAAAGATCTTTAAAGCGTCTCCAACTCATTTCCCCACCTGCCAGCTTGGCTGGCCAGTCTTTTCCTTGTAATGCCTGTCAGTGCCAAAAGAACGTCTCTAGGTTCCTTCTCTCAGAACGAAAACCCAAAAATGCACTTGATGCTTTGGGTTTGACTTCAGAGCACTGTGTCTAGGTTTCCCAGCGGATGGCTCCTTCTCGCCCTGCCTGGGCCACTAAGGGAGGTGGCATGAAAAGCAGACTCCTGCTTTTGCCCTCGGAACTCGGGGCACAAGCAGCCTGCATTATGCCCGTTCCAGGCATTTCCCGTGGCAGCTGTGTTCCCAGAAAGGCTTCTAGACTGAACCAGACGAGCCTCGATACCTGCCAATGAAACAGCAGGCTGGAAACGGCCGCCTCTGGGACTCTACCAAGACTGTTCCGGAGACGAACCTTAAAATGCTCCCTGCTCCCCTCCCTTGGGCCAGAAGGCCAGGGCTCTCCAGAACCGGAATTCTGAACTCCTCCAAAACAGCCCAGACGTGAAAACTGCAAGACAGCAAACGTCTGCTCTCTGTGGCCCAGATGAGCAGAGAGACAGGCACAGCGGCCAGCCGGGGCCGCCCAATGGCCCCAGGGGATCGGATACATTCCCACGTATTCCACTTAAGACACTCAAACCAGCAATAACCTTTGGCAACGCAAACACATTCCTATTAGCTGAATAGGCACGACCAAAGATTATATGCCCCAGTGGTCTCGTTTTGAACTATAAAAGAAGGGTCTAGATTTCAAAGGAGCTAGGATAGAATTCTCCACCCCTGGTGGGCTCTTAACTCTTCTTATGTTTGTTCTGCAGAAGGAGCTGACGTTTCCTGGAGCTCTGTGTGAGCAAACTTCAAAGTAGTCCTGAAATGAAATGGCCCGTTTGTGTGCATTTTTTAAAAGGGCAAAATCTCTCTAGCACCTAGCACAGGGCCTGGAACCTGATGGCTTTTCAATCACTATTTCTTGTCTGAGGGCGTACACAGAAAGAACTCCACGGAAAAGCAGGTCACTTCGTAAGGTATATATATATACATGTCCAATCGCTATGCCGTGTGCCCGAGGCTACTGATGTCAACTGCAATTGAAATTTTTTAAAAATAAATTCAAAAAGCAAAGAAAAACAGGATAATCATCTCTCACCGGTAAGTTTTTCCCTTCAAAAGTGGCACCTCGAAACTCTTCGCTAGAAATCCGCGGAATGGCACCTTGGCTCTGAGCAGGGCCACCGCCCTCGGAAGCCAAGCAGGTTCTGAACGGCCCAAATCCAGGGAATGAATGGACTCCCCGCCTCGATCTGTGCAGGGCTCGGCTTGCGTAGCTGAACATGGCACCCTGAGGAGACCCTCGGTAAGTAGCTACTGGGTGAAAAACCTGAGAAACTGTTGAAGGTATAAGACACTGTTTTCGAGTAGTGTGATGTGCTTCCCCGGTGACCCACGGATGCATTTGAAGAGGCATGCAGCACCTTCCTTTAAATAATTTGTGTTCTGCCCTGGCTGGTGTGGCTCAGTGGATTGAGCACAGGCCTGCGAACCCAAGGGTCATGGTTTGATTCCCAGTCAGGGCACATGCCTGTGTTGCAGGCCAGGTCCCCAGTAGGGGGCATGCAAGAGGCATCCACACATTGATGTTTCTTTTCCTCTCTCCGTCCCTTCCCTGCTCTCTACAAATAATAAATAAAATCTTTAAAAATAAATAAATAAATAATGTGTGTTCCTTTTATGTGTTTGAGGGAAAAAAATCAATGAGCATATCAAGCTTGCCAAGCTATTAAGTGTGGCTGCTTCTCTAACTAGGCTCCAACACTGCATTTGGGTCACGGGTGACTGAGGTTGAGAAACAGGTAAAATATGTCACCCACATATACAAACATAGCCCTGATAATCCCTCACTGCTGGGGAATCGGGTGCACACAACGTTTCTGAACTCGGGCTGCCCCGTCCGCGTGACTTCCGAGGTCCCCTTGTGAGACGTGCCACTTAAGGCCCTGAAACCGAGCCGAGCAAATGGCTCCCATGGGAATGGGGACTCTGAATGGACACAATCCACAACCCCCGTCCCATTAGCTCTGTGCTCTCCCCGTCTCTGTTTTGGGTGTACGACCGTGTCTTTACATTGTACGCTCAGAAAACGAGCAGGTTCAAGCAAACAGAAGACCCTTACACCTTCCCTGGGTAAAGCCTGCATGTGAAAATGATTATGCCAGCAGAATAAAATCTTTTAGAAAAAGGTCAAATTCATTTTCAGTAGTTAGCAGAAAGGTAGCCTTGAGGCACGGACCACCTTAGGGAAAATGAGAAGCCACAGTTAGGTCAAGTGCCGGAGAGTTGGGAATTAATTTTCTACCATAACATTTTGGGGAGGAGAACATAATGATTGGGTTTGATTTCAAGAAATGATTTAGTTTACTGAAAATAGCCATTCTTCTTTTTGACCTATATAGGTACAGCCATAGAAAGCCAGTTCCTGCTCTACTTTCTCCAATGCACTGTTTGGAATGAAAGAGACTGTGCGGAAGGGTGTGGTGGGCCTCGGTGATGACCCAGCACTGAAGAGATGTTTCTTCGAAGTCTAGTGGGTGCACACGCTCAGCCAGCTACGGAGACTGGGAAGCTGCGGCCCCACAGAAGCCGAGAGCACCCGGCGAACCCAGGCTCCTCGGAGGAATGGCTGATTTTAGGACCGGGGCGGGGAATATACAAGGTGAAACTGGTCCTTCTTGTATAATCTTTTCAAAAACACCCAATGCCATGCCGATGCTAGAGGTTCGGGGGGGTGGGGCTGGAGGTGTTGCAGAACCTGGAGGGAGACCGGATGCAACAAAGGCCCTTCTTTTTAGTCATACCAGTGCCCCTCTAAGAGGTCACAAGAAATAAGCCCTGTGGAAGTGTGGTCCCAGCCTTCCTCGGTTGAGCAGTCTGCTCCCAGAGGGCTATCATCAAACTGAGCACGGTTCGTTGGCTTGCTTTTCCCTTTAAGTGCTGGCCAAAAAGGAAGAGTGAGCAGGAAAGGCCCTGGCAGGGAGCTGGCCTGGAACAGTCACATGTTTAAAGGGGCCAGCGCTCAGTCTGAGGACAAGCCAGCAGCCCCGTGGCAGTGGGGTGCTCCCCGAGCCACTCTGTCTCTGGAGCAGCTGTGGCCATCTCCACACCAGTGGGCAATGTGGCCTGGGCATGGCAGAGGCTCAGGGACAGTCAGCGAAAGTTCTGCCTCGCTCCCCGAGGTGCCAAGACTGCACTAAGGGACGGGGGTGTAGAGCTGAGGCCACCGCCCTCAGGGAGGCCCTGCCGGGTGGGAGAGGCAGAAATGTAAACTAACCAAGACAGCCCAGGCTGTCCATGCCCCAGAGCTGGGTCCTGAGTCTTGTGGACGGAGGGTCTGACGTGGCACAGAAGTCAGAAGTTGGACCTAAGGCAGCATTTCAACTACTCCATCAAATACCTTATAGTTTCCTTGCTTCTGTCCAAGTTCAACATGGCCATCTCTTCTCTCTAGAACTGGTTATTGGGTTGGACGCAGTTGAGTTGGCTTATTTGGGGGCCCTGCTACATAATGACATCCAACAAAGACCTAGGATTGCAGTCAGGGACAAAGACAGCAGGTATCTCCCTCCCCGCATGCCCACCTGGCCACACACTCCTTGGGGACATTAGAGGGTGGACGTATGATCTTAACTGTGTGTCTGCAGTATCTGTTTCTGCCGTGTCCATAGGCTCAATTTGGGTGAGTTAAGTGTGTTTGATATGCCTGCACATCACAGAGATGCTTCTGAGGTCAAAGGCATGGGCCAGGGAGGTCAGAATGGGCTTCACAGATGAAGGGGCTCCGGGAATGCGCAGGACTCAGCACGCAGCACTTGCTGAGCACGTTGGTGAAGAACGTGGCACACTTTAGGCCACAGGCTGCCAGCGGCGAGCTGGATGGCTGAGAGGTCAGAGTGGAGTCTCCCTCCAGAACCAGGACGGCCCAGCCTGCCAAGCATCTTGGGCACCACGCTCAGGAACGTGTCTTTGATGACATGTGTTATGAGAAGCTCTGGGAGGATGGGCCCTCTCACCTCTGACTGCAGGGGGGAGATGGGGGTGACAATCTTATCTTCTAGGGGCCATAAAATGGAGAATATGGGCAGAGGGCTGCATCTACTTTGGGGCACAGAGTGTCTACAGTAACTGGGAACTTTCGGGGGGGTTGCCTGAAGTCCCTTAGAAGTCAATGACCAGCCTCAGGGGTCGAGGCAGGGTGAGCGATGTGGAGTTTGAGTCAAATGGCCAGCTTAGCATACAAAGTGTGTCTGACTCCAGGTGGACAGGGAGGCCGCAGGGCTGAGTGACCTGGCCGGTGGGGGCCCCGGTCAGAAGTGGGTGTGGGAAGAAACTCAGGGGAAACCAACAGTTAAAGGACAAAGCCAAAAGGAGGACTGAAAACAAGAATTAAAAACACATGAGGGGAAACCAGGGAGCAGGGGCTCGGGAGCCAAAGGAAGTGAGAATTTCAATGGAGAGTGAATCAGTGTCAAGATAAGTAAGATAAAAGTGAAAGGCACGCACTGGCTGCGGGGGGTGGGGGAGCACCTATGACCTTGGCCAGCGCAGCTGTGATGAAGTGTGGGGAGTGGAAGCGGCTACCGAGGGGTGCGGGGGAATGTGCCCACCCCTCAGAGAAGGCTGATGGGGCTGGGGTGGAGGGGGACCGGGACGGTTATTTGGGGAAAGGCAGGGCCCATGTTCCCAGCTGTGCACGAAAGCCAGCGGAAATGCATCAGGCAGAATCCACCTCTGCCATTTTAATTCACTGCTATTTGATATTTGATATTTGAGACCCGCAAACAGGCTTTGGTTTCGTGTTCTAATCCATTGCCTTTTTATTTTCCACTTCATGTACTCTTTCCATAAGTTCATTCTCGTGCACAAAAGCTGGAAACGGGACATTTCCTGCAGCGTTCCCAGGCTGAGCGCAAGGGAGGCCAACGTGCGAGCCACCCCACTGTGACAAGGTTCCCTGGGTCCAGGGTTGACTTTTCTCAAGACATGAAATTGGAGCTCGGTCCCTAAAGACACTTTCAACTTTCCATATCACCTTACATGTATGTAGTCGCTTTCGGTTTCCAAATTATTTTATAGCCATTGTTTCAACTCATTCTTATAATGACCCCGGTGGGGGGCAGGGGGGAGGCAGATAATCTGACCCTCTTGTTACATATGCAAACAGACAAGGCACACCAGGTCACCTTCTTCCCCATTTGGCTGTTCTCCCAACGCAATTACCAGTGCCCATGACGACGGCTTACATCTTCATTTGCAAAGGTCATAATATCCTGTCATATATTCCAAGCAGAGGTGAGAGGGGGAAGGGAGAGGAAGGGAGGAGAGGGGGGAGGGGGAGAGAGGAAGAGGAGGGGAAGCCCAGGTGCCCAGCGCCCCTGCGGTGGATGAAGCCTTACTGTCCACCGGCATCACGGTTCTAAACGCAGCGTGCGTCCTGCCGCACTTGATAAAAAGGAAGATGCCTGGACCTTCCCCCGAACCAATTAAATCAAACGCTCCTAGACTGTATGCTGGATACTGTAATTTATAAACGTTTCCGGCTGATTCTAACATGCAGCCAGGCGGAGACCTACCAGTGTACACAGTAAGTCGACGATGTAGTGAAAACCGAATTAATAATGGGGTCCTTCCTTTTGGGGGTGTTTATGAGGACACCACCACCTGCCAGGTTAGCAGGTACAAAATGTCTCCAATCTACTGGCCAATCCAATGTCCTCCCCCTTCAAACTGATGTCTGCATACCACCACTCCCTCCCCTCCCTGCTTGTTACAACAGCCCCTCACCCCTGGATCTCCTCGGTTCCACCCCACATTGGAGTCTTTAACAGCTGTCAGAGCCCTGTTAAAACTCACTGCCACTCCCAGGCTGAAAGCCCTGCAGCGCCTTCTCACTCTAGCCCAGCCTCATCTGGGCCCTGCAGGCCTCTGCACACCCCCTCCTTCTCTCCCTCTGTTCCAGCCTATGCTTGCTGTTCCCTCTGCCTAGACGCTCTTCGCCAGATCTCTGCACAGCTAGCTCACCGGGCACTTCCTCCAGGTCACAGCCTGATGTGACCTCCACAAGGAGACCTCTCCTGACCACCCTGTCCACAGCCTCCACCTCACACACTTCCTGTTGGCCCCGGTACCTTTCCTGGGGCCCCTGTAGTCTGTCACTTGTCTCCACGCTCCCCTCTGGCAGCTGGGTGGGGGCACTGGCAGGGCAGAGAGGAGGCTGCAGCTCCGAGAACAGGGCCGCGTGCACAGCAGGCCTGGCATCAGTGTTTGTGAATGAATGAGAAGCTCCCAGGGAACTGACTGGCTACTGCCTTCAGCCCGAGTGCTTTGGAAAGCACAGTGCGGGTCCCAGGGCAGCCCTGAACTTGGCCCGGTGGGAGGCCGGTAGGTCCAGGGCTGGTTTGGGGAGTGGGGTGCAGATCTGAACAGTGAATCCTGGGGAGGTGAGTGAGTCAGGGCCTCCAGGAATGTGCTTATCATGCCAAGCCTAGTCTTCCCACGCGTTGTGACGTGAAGTCCACCTCCGAAGGTCTCAGCAGGACCCGGTGAGTTAGGGCTTCATTTGAGGAAAAGCAGAGGGGACCGGCGTTCCTGACCAGAAGCCATCTGTTCAAACTCCCAGGGGCAGCGGGCTGGACTTCGGGTGGCCGTTCAGACAGAAACGATGCTTAAGAGTTAGGTGTTTCTGTCTATATTATGAGGAATGCCTTTCACTGCTATAAAGACGCGTGTGTTACCTCTCGAAAGAATAATGACAAGAACTGGTTTGGTATGTCACAAGATCAGAATGTTTACCTATCCGAGATCGAGGGCTACAGCGGATCCTCTTCTCGGGACACGTGTCTGCTTTCTATAGGCTACTGTGTCTCCGGCGAGGTCACGTGGGACCCACTCAGCTGGCCTGGTGCTTGGCCCCGGCTGTCCGATGCCATCCCAGGACTGTGTCCCTGCAGACAGCCCAGCCTCTCACACACCGGCTCCCCCCATGCCTGGCTCTTTCAAGCCTGCTGAAGAAGTCTGACAGCTCTCATAGAAAGGTCTTCCCTGGCGACCCAGCAAAATCTCTCTCCTCTACTGGTGCCTTTAATAATGTGTCATTTATTTCTTGACACAATGTGAAGTTATTTTATTTACACTTCCCTCATTAGAATGTAATCTGCATAGGGCAGAAAGCTTGTCTGCCTCCTTCACTAACTGTATGCCTAGCACCTGGCACATAATAGGTGCTCAGTTAAAAGCGGCAGAAAAGAAAGTACCAGGGGAGCAAGGAATAAAATAGGAGCGCAGGCCAACAAGACCACAAATCTAAACGTCTCCATTCTAAGCTACTGGAGGCGTACCTGTGCTGCGAAAACATCCCTTACTGTGTGTTTTCTATGCCTGAGGATACATTCTCTTAATGCAGTTGAAAATGACAATGGTCCCTGCTATGTTCGCTAACAAGGAAGGAAACACACAGACACCATTAGTTAGACTCTCAATTCCCACAACAGGTGCACACATCCATCCCTTGGAGAATTACGGCAAATGAGTGCACACGTGTTAAGAGACATTCTCATGCAGCCCTTCCCCTCCACGCAGGGTCGTGGGGGTCAACCACTACATACGGGCACGCATTGGGCTTATAGCACCATAATGCTGCTTCCGTGGGCCATACATTGAGATGAGTCCCATGGCATTACCACAAAATGCCGTTCCCCAAATCACCTAGCTGCCGATTCCCCTAAATAGTGCAGCAGGCATGTGCCTCCGGCCCACAGGTTCTAATCCTGAAGGTGGAATCCCAGAGGAGTCGGGACAGCTACCAAACAATAACGGATTTTCCTAGTTTTCTACAAAGACAGGGCTGGTGGCCCGCAGTGACCAGGCTGTAAGGTTGGCCAGCAGACGTGGCACTCCCGCTCTTACAGACACCTCGTGATGTCTGCAAGACAGGAGGCTGGTAGGAAGGATGACGCCGGGGTCAGAGGCCAGAGCCGCCCTGAACTGCTGAACTGGTCTATCCCAGGGGCGCACATGACCACCACACCACCTTGGTGCCCAGACCCCTGCCCCCACCCCCGCCTGCCCCCTCCAGGTAGGGATGCCAGATAAAATACAGGACACCAGTTAAACTTGGATTTCAGGTAAACGATGAAGAATTTAGTGGTACAAGTCAGTCCCCAAATACTGCACGGGACTTATTTATACAAAAAGCAAAAAGGGGACCTGTTTCTCTGAAGTCCAAGTGTAAAGGAGAACCGTGCCCTTTCATTCGCTGAGACTGGCAATCCTTCATGGGCGCCAGCCCCGTGGGAGCCTCCACTGCCCAGGAAACTTTAGGGGGTTCCACAGTTTTGTGTTATTATTGATACCTATAAATATTTTCAATACTTGCTTCCAGAAATAGTCTTCTTCCCCTTTTCTGCACCTATCAACTCACTCCTAATTTTGCTGGGTCATGGCAGGGCAGGGTCTCTAATAGCTTGCGTTTCTCTTCCAGGACACATCAGTACCACCGCAATCGACTCGTACTTGGTGTATGCAATTCGCAACAGTGTTCACAAAACAGAAACATTCCAGAAGTGCAGGCTTGGCCCTCAGCTCCTCTAACCAGACCTTCCTGAACGCTCACTTTCACCTGAAACCCTCTCTAAAAAAAAAAAAAAAAAATCAATTAATGATGTAGATCATGTTATTATTACTGACATAAAGGTGGTGCACGACAGCCTTTCCAGAAAGCTGGAGAGTATTTTAACAATCTCAACTACTCTTTAAAAAAAAAACCCCAAAAACCTGTTTTCTATTATAAAAAATAACCTAAAATAGTTCCACGTAACACAAGGACAAAACCATCTGCGTGATGTCTCCAAAGAGCTCATATTTCTATAGATTGTATCACTTTCCAACTGTTCCAACCAGTTCTGAAATTTTAGAAAGTCATGTGGACTTGGCAGATAAAACTCATCAAAACGTTTAATTTAATCATTAACATTGCAATTGTCTCACACTATTCCTTTACATGGTAGGAGACTCAAGTCACACACGAGTCAAAATGAACAAAGTGTAAAACTGCATCAAAATTCATCACGAGCTTTTTTCAAAATTACATGAAAATGCTTCTATCAATAGCCGATCAATAAAACCAAAACATTGGTGGTCTAGCCATGAATACAGAAAAATACTCAGCACTCAGGAAAGAAAAACATGAAAGTGTGTCTCTGCAAATGTAATCCCTGGTGTGTGTTGGTAAAACACCTTTGAACCGATACAGTTATTGCTGGTTCATCAAAATGGACGCAAAGTTGGTTTGTAGTTAATCTTTGCAAGAATAAAGATTTCTCTTTATGAGGATAAAGTTAGCATTAAAATAAAGACAAAACTTGAACAAAAGAACAAGAGTGCAGTGAGGGTGATCGTACAATTTCAGCTGTCAAAAAGTCAAAAACCAAAAAAAATGCAAAACCAAGACACCAACCTTTGTGGGGGTGCTCTGCACTGGGTTCCACATGTCTCCATTCAAAAGAGAGGCACTCACGACTTCATAGGCTCCTCCCTGGTCCCCTGCTGGGGCCTGTGGCGTGGCAGGTGCTAAGCTGCTTCCCAAGGCGGCCCCTGCATCAAAAAGAAAACAGCCTCGTTCTTCACCCTGGTCAGTTAGAGTTTGCCACCGGACGCTCAGGATAGAAAGACTCAGTGGAAACTCCAGGAAGCAGGAGAAGCCTAGGGAGACACCACCCTCTAGTAAATCATTCTAAGTGGTGAAAGCGATGATGTCTCTGTCACTCTAACCATCAACTTTGTAACTTAGAGAAAATAAAAGCTAGAGCTTTTCCCTCAAGACTTACAGCCTGTGCCTGGAGATTATCACATCAGACTAGAAGGTTCCATCCTTCAACAAGCAACGCAAACGCACACACAGTGACTTCCCAAATGAGGGGTTAGCGCTTTGCTTAAGATCAGCTCTCGGTGAAAAGGGCCCCAGCTTCAGCCCTATGAAGAGACTCACTCCATTTCCTCAGGTCCCGGGGAATCAGTTCAACACAATGCCAACCCCCCTCCCGGCCTCCCGGAGGCTAATTTTATATGCTTTGGTGAGAGATTCCATAGACAAAATTAATTTGCCAGTTCAGACTGACGAGACTGGTTTATGAAAAAAAAAATTAAGTCATTCAATAAACGATTATATGATCCTGTTTCTTGGGGTCTGTCTGTCCAACCAGTTAATATACCGACACAGGTTCAGCTGAGCCTAATTCCCATAAACAATCCGAATGGAAAGTATAACATTTTTCTCTTCTGGAGAGTGTATCACTTTCTCGACAAATACAGTACTTTCTCCGGGCTGGCTCGCCTATGAGGTCACGCTCCTGCTATTCGCTGTGACCACAGGGCATCCCTCAAGGTGAAGGGTGGGAGCAGAGCCCCACGTGTTATTCCCATTTCTTCAAGCAGGATGCTGGCGTTTCAGACCTGAGTCATACTAGCGCAGTCTTAGGTTACTGAGGAGTTCGTATTTATTGGGCACAAGTGGCACTGAAATTTTAATCCTAGACATTTTACAGTCCCCCGAATACTTTTAAATCCACACCATTTTATCATTCTCGATGTGGAAGTCTGCGGTTACAGTCAGGTTACAAAAGGATCGCTCCTCGGGCCGTCACTGTCTGACACAGCCTCTCCGGAAAATTCTCCAGCTGGTTGCAAAGCACTTAGAACTCCAGGTGTTGTGAACCAAGGGGACTGGGAATATGGGCAGTGGCAGAGGGTCCCTCAGCCTTGTGGCAGGGGGAGGACTGTGAACACAGGTGAGGGAGGGGCGGGGGACACATGGGGTTCAGGGCTGGGGTGCGCTGAGTCTTCAGGGCTGAACCCGTACCCCCGCCCCCATGCCCGGGGCAGGAGGAGGGCCCCAGCTGTGCGTGCAGAAGGGCTGGCTGCAGTTGGTGACCTCTGGGCATGTCGGCGGAGGGCGAGTGGGAGGAGAAAAGAACGGCTGTCGGCACAGGAGACACCAGAAGTCCTTCTAGCTGCAGAGGGGCAGCAGACATCTGGAACGAATGAGCCCCGCCCACTGACCTCGTGCACTTCCTCGCGTTCTGGGTAGGGCAGCGTCACCACAAGCAGGGCCTTGGGGGAAGGTGTCCCCCAGCCTCAGGCCCAGCTGCACCACTTGCCCTCTGCGGGTCCTTGGTCCGGCAGTTTGCCGGCTTGTTCCTTCATTTGTTCTCTCGCTCACATATCCAACACCACTTTTAACTGCTTGCTGGCGAGGGGACTCCACTCTGAAAGCCCAGTCCTTCCCTCTTCAGGCCAGCACTCCCTTGGGCCACCTGGAGCCAGTCCCCTAGGCCTGCACTGCCGGGACCCTCATCCCAGAAGGCTCTTGCACTGAGACAGCGTAGCCTGAACAGATAAAGGCCATTTCAAAGAACACCTGGCTCAGAAACAGCAGGGCCTCCCACAGGGATTGTCTGTGCCGTCCCTGTTGCTCTTCCATAAACCGAAACTGGTTCAAAACAGAGAGCAGATGAAACAGGGGACCGTGGAGTGACGGGAAGCCCCGATGACAGGTGGGCCAGGGAAGACCTTTGTTTTGTGGGGGTGGGGACACATACGTGCAGACGTGAAGAGGGGAACCACCCGGCCCACGCCCAGTGAACTGTAGGAAGAACGTGTCCACAAAGGGACAGCAGGGGCTGCCCTTTGTCACAGAAGGAGGCAGAGCTCAAAGAGGCTTGAGGCAGGCGACACACTGCAGCCTGAAGAATGCCAGCCAGCCGGCCGGTTCCATTGGCATCATTCCCCAAGCTTTCCCAGGACTCGGGCCTCTCGCTTAGGACACTCGGTGAGATGCCCCTGCTGGAATTTACTGGAACGAAGTGACTTCTGATCCAGTTGTACAGCCCCTGCTAAGCCTGACTACAGAGTGCAATTAAGCAAACATCTTAAAAGAGAGAGCTACTGGGATATGTGATTTGGATTAAGAAGGCTTTGAAATACCAGCAATTAGGGAGGAAAAACTGGAGATCCGTTTGAACTTTCCCCTCCATCAATGAAACACACGCCGTGTGCCAAGAGTCATCATGGCCACTATTTAATCTTTTGAAAAGTCAGGTAAAACTGTTCCAGTGATCGCAAACATTTTAAAATTTCCTCTCAGTAAACAAGCCAATTTGACTGTAAGCTACTCCCAGTAGCTCCAATAGGAATGAATAGTTAAACTGACAAGTTAATCACAAATCTGAAGGTCCAGGTTGCCCATTAAATGGGACAGAGGAGGAATTCCCAGACTGGACTCCTGTATCCATGCCCCCCCCCCGCCCCTGCCACCGCCGCCCCAGTGCAGAGGGCAGAAGGGCTCCTGTGGGAATTTCGGCCACAGTGTGCAAAAGCCCGAAAGATTCTCCCCAGGTCTCCGATACTTGGAGCAAAAGTCTTTGCATTTAACGGATTCCGTTGAGAAGCTGTATGTTTGTCTTAGAAGGAAGGAGTTGGCCCTACAAACCCGATCCCCCGGTCATCCACTGAGATGCCTGTGCCTGCAGGGGAGCTGGGAGAGGCAGCAACTCCACACCCTTGACTTTGTGGAAGCTGGGGAGGCTTTCGAGGGGCCTCCAGGTTGATAATCAGGCTGAAGCCGAATGTGCTTAGTCCTCGGGACCTTTTTCCTCCAAGACTCTTAGTAACAGAGAAAGACACAGTTATTTATTGTCATGAAGGCAGAGGGCTCCATCCCTTTTCACCTACATATTCTAGCATTTTAATCCAAAACAAGTCCTTTTGGGCTGGACTTGTTCCTTCCAAGAGGCCCTATTTCCAAATATTCCAAGGGGAATAGACCGTGCCAGCACTTGTAGGAGGTTGTGCAACCTTTTCAAGAAACTGAGCGATTGTGCTCTTTGCTGAGCACGGGGTTTGTTATCTGCGCGCACGGGTAATGAAGCCATCGCTCAGCTTCTTAATTGGTTGCACGAGGGTCCCCCGGCTGTATCTGTCATCAGAAGGCCGCTTCTTATGAGCTTTTCTTATGTATTTACACACTGGTATTCCTTTTAGATGATGCAAATAAAAATTTTATTTGTGCAGCATGGGTAGACAGAATAAATTATATACAGCTGTGAGATATCAGAATGTACTTTATGGAGTGGTCTCGTTGACAAACCATAAAAGCAGGTCTTGAATGATGTGAACATCCAAGCCGGAGAAACCCGGGGGAGAAAATATACAAGCTTATGAAACAGAGAGTTTGCATTACATTTTTTGTTTCTCATAATATTTCGGCATCAACAAAACTCAGTTGCGTAAATAAAAAATTTAAATAGCTGATATCAGGGAGGAACTCCTGGCTTGTTTCGCTGTTGGGTAACAAGACCCACTGCTTGCTGTTTTGATAAAATGGCCAGTTGGCTTCAGTCTCATAGTGGAAAGAAGCATATTAGGTATTTTGGTTTCTCACGCAATTATCTTCTCTAACAATGGGCTCCACTCTGCTTCCCCGGGGTATGTGTGTGCCTACTTCTCTCGTCTCCTTGTCGGAGCTTGTCATCTTCAGACCCATGACGGCCAGTCAAGCAGGAAGTCACAGACCCGGTTCCTCAGGCAAGAATCTTTGCAGCAATGACTTTGCAGGTCTTCAAAAAGCCACCAATGAAGACACTGCCCCAGAGTGACTCCAGATCCCCCCAGGTGAGTCACGCAGAGCTTGGCTGCTGCCTAAGTCCTGCCGAATCCCTGCTCTGGCCAAGCCTCCTTTGCCCGTCCTACCAAGGGAGGTCCAGCCCCAACCGACCCCGCCCCACCGATGCCCCGATGCCCACCTGAGGGCTCAGAGGTAGTGAACAAGGGATTTCTTGGAGCCACGCCACCTGGCTCTGGTCCTGCCTCCTCTTTGATGTGTTGCCTCGAAGTGTGGATCTGAGGTTCGCCCTCGACAAAATGGGGACGTGTTCGCCCCCCTCGTGATTCTTACTACAGAGGCTCAGAGAAGTCAGTGCAGTCGAAGAGTTTTCAAAAAGCTTAAGGTGGGAAATCAGTGTAGGTGCCAGAATCCAAGTTCCCAGACTTCTACACAGGGTCTGTCTCACCAAACCACACTTGTGGTGTGAAAATGCCAACCACGCACCAATCGGAAAATGCCGGGGTTCAGGGGCACGTGGGTGCCCACAAAGCCACCCAACGGGCCATTGGGGAAACAGAAATCACAAGATAAAACTTACACCTCACACCTGGAGTTCTGCCTTTAAATAGAAATCATTCTAAGCACCTACATGAATGTAAGAGAGGAGAATCCCCCTGAGGTGCCAAAAGGAGAATTAAGATAAATAGTCTTTTCAAAATCCAGTGTAGGGAGGGCTGAGTGAGGCGGCCATTAGGGCCTACAAAAGAAGCTGGAAACTCGTCCAGCATTTCCCTTAGTCCCCGATGCCCGGGAGCTAAAGAAGCTCTGATAGACCTGACTGAGCAGCATCCGCTCTCAGGAAACTGCGGTGGCAATGCTCCCACGTGGACAAAAACACTCCTTTGGTTCGGACTCATTATCTACAGTCTTAACCAAATACCACCACCACCCTTTCACCTCGTCTCCCCCTGGGTGGGAACGAGGGGTGTGATTTTATAATGACATAGCTCAGGATGCTCAAAAGAACAACAGCAAGAGTTCATGTGAAGACAGTAATTTCACAGTGGGAAACCTGAAAAACACCGCTTCCACCAGATGGTCAAGGTCAACGTTGGCAGTGGTTAAGTCACGCTGTTGGTATGAACCCTTCATAGGTTGTGGTGAACATAACGCCCTACCTCCACAATCTTGCCCCCCCCCCCCCCCCCGGCTACACTTGGGAAGTGCACCCCGCCACAGATGACCGACACTCCTGAAAACGACGTCACCACCAACAAGGACAGCCTGAGAAACTGCCAGCCAAGAGGAGCCCAAAGACGCATGCACGGTGACTACATGTCATGGGGGGTCCTGGATGGGGTTGAGGGACCAGAAAAGGACCTTGGGTCAAAAGTAAGGAAGTCTGAATAAAGTACCAATGTTAGTTAAAAATAGTAAGTCAGTCATGTTTCATTAATTGTAATAAATGCACAATACTAATGTAAGCTGTTAGTAATAGGAGAAGTGGATTTGGGGCATATGGGAACTATCTGTACTCTCTTATCAATTTTTCCCATAAATCTAAAATTGTCCTGTAAAAGTCTATAATAACAGTTTTATAAATTTAATCCGAGCCTTGCAAGGAAAATGTTATTCGGCAGCAATCCAGTAACAAAACGCTCAGAGATGGCGGGTCACCACCAAGGGCTGCACGTATCAGCAAACTGGAGTCTTGGTCCCCCGCCCCCCTTCTAACATCACTATTTGTTCAGATGGAGAAAAAGACGCAGTAACCGCAGTCAAGCAAAACAGCACAAAGCGATTAACTGACAAGGGCTCCCAGAGTATAACAAGGCAGAGATGTGTGAAACCGGTTGGTCCTTAAGCAGTTGGAAGTCTAGGTCCCCCAGAGAACTCCAGATAACTTACAAACAGTGATAAAAACCTTCAATTTTTTCTGGATCATTGGCTACAATGCTCCGGGGGAGGAGAGGAGTGAAATGGAGGACCTGTCACTTGGTTTAGGAAGGTCACACGGAGTGACTGTCACATAAATCCTTTGATAAAAGGGTGGGGAAACAGAAGCAGATGCCCGCAGAGCCAAGCCTGCAGCCGTCCACACCAGCAGGCTGACTACCCAGGAGGCAGGGTGGGGCAGGGGGGCAGCTGTAGCCTTCTGAGTCAGAAGTCACAGCCCGTGCCCACCACCAGCCCTACAGGGTGGGCCAAAGGTGGGGTTGCATCGGCTCATGAGGAAAAGCATCCGATAATTAGTGAACAACAACACAAAAATAAATACTGTGCTTCACGTACTCACAACTGCAAACCTCCGTCTGCCCACCCCTGTGTGTGGACCACCTCGGGCAAGTTCCTGCATCCCTTGCTGCTACTCACATCCCTCCTGTGTCCGGCCAGGGATGGTTCACCTTTCACTGCAGAGGGCAGGCACGAGGAGCAGGTGAGGTCATGAGTGCAAGGTGTTCGTGGATGTCCTTTGGCTTCGCATGAGTTGTTACTGATTTTTTTTAAAAACCAGTCTTTGGAGAGAAATGCACCCAAATGCTCTTGCAGGTTTTCCTTCAATGTTGAGGCTATGGATTCATTATGGTTTTCTTGACGTTTGTATGTGTCTTTTATTTTCCTATAATTGGCACATATAATGTTTATGACGGATAAACTCTTACGATGGCTAAAAGACAAACTTTTAAGAAAATCAATCAGTTGGATGCACGATGACAAATCAACTGGCTGAGCGTTCTGTCCTCATCACAGGTGCACAGCCGTAGGCAGGCTGGAGAACAGAGCTCATGTGGAAATAAAATAAATCACGTCCTGCAGAACGATTACAATTCTGAAAAGATGGTTTGTGTGTCATCTAAGCATGCAAAGGAAGCTAGCTTCCCACAAGTGTTTCAAATGGATTCACACCCCAAGCGCATGTCATCTCTGCGACACGGAGAAATGACTTTCTGCGCCCCCAGTGTCTCGCGTCTATGGGGAGCAAAATCATTTACAGTCATTTACAGCATTAACTTACATTATTGTATCTCTGTGCTGGTCAGTGGAAGCCGACACAAGTCCCATTTCACAAGTGGTGAGACAGAACTGGAGCCCTACTAGGGTCATTCCTGATGCTGCTCCATGATAAATGGCAGAAATAAGAGGAGAACCCAAACCCTTTACACCTCAAATATACTCATTCACTTTGTCCTTCGTAACCGGGACAAAGACACGCTGTACAAACTCATTTGTAGGGTTTGCGGAGGCGGGGAGGTGGGGTCAGAATTTTTCGAAGTTTACTTTGCAAGAAATGATAGAAGGGGGGAAATGGAGCCCATTATTAAGATCTATACCCCAGGAGGAACTTTGAGAAGTTGCAGCAGCAGGACAGGAATGGAAACGAGTTTATTCTGTTCCCTATTATAAATGCTTCAGTGGAATTAAACCACCAGGAGAGAGCAGACAGCTGCGCCCCCACTGGAGACCCGGCTCCGCCCTGGGCTCTCGGACATGCTCGCTGCCCCGCGGGTCATCACTGGCCGACCGCCGTCTGCTGAAACATGTGTGCAGTTTGGAAGCCCTCGGCGATTTTGGGCTCCTTCCACTTCTCTGACCAGGTCTTGCCGTTCTCCACTCCTACTTCTTTCTCTGGCCAACTTCCCTCCTAGGGGGACTTGAACACCCCCCAAGTCTTAACTCTTGGCCATCTTCCCTCTCTCTTACCGTCCCCCAGAGAACTCATTAATTTTTAAGCAGATGTTGCCCAAATCAATATTTTTCCATGTGGCCAGTTCCCTCAAGCACAGTCTGTGTTCCAGTATTTACTGGGTATTTCACTTTGATGCCTTGTTACCACCGTCACCTCAGATGCAGCACGTCTGACCAACAAAGGCCGCGGCCCCTAGTCGGAAACGACACATTTTCCAGCCCAGGTGTCTCACCGACCTACCCCCACTCACCACACCCCAGAGCAAACGCCTGGCCGCTGCCCCCTGAAGCCCTTTGTTTATCGCCCATAGTCAGCCCCTCTGGTTTTAGCTATTTTGTTTTCTGAAAACTCTTCCTACTTCTTAATTAAATCCTTCCAGAATCCTCATCATCCGCTGTTCTCCCTCTTCCAACTTTAAAGGAGAGAAACATCTGATAAGAGCAAAATGCTAAAAAGCAGGGTTTCCCATGGAGAGAACCAGGACGTAAGTGTCCTCAGGCAGCAGAGAGCTCGGTGGGTTCCTCCGCCTGAAAGGTGGCCCGTGTGGCTGGAACAGAGTGAGTGAAGGGTGGAGAGAGGGGTGTGCAGAAGAACCGGGGGCAGACGAGGCCCAGGTCGTGGTGGGGCGTCTGAGGCAGAGTCTGGGTTTTACCTGAGTGCCATGGGAGCGTTCTAGAGTTTTTAAGTAGAATAGATCTAGCTGACATCGCTAACCTTCCCCACTGAGCATGGAAGGCCAGGGAGGAATGGACAAGCGAGAACTACTCATAGGGTAAAATACTGGGTTGAGTGTAGATTACTGTAACCAAGGCAGCGGTGAACACTAACGGAACAGCTTCAAGGCACCAAGCCCTGCTCTAGTCCTTTGTAATTTAACGTGTTCAAACCCCACAACAACCCTGCGGTGACTACCCCCATTTGATAAGTGGGGGAACTGAGGCACAGAGAAAGCTAGCAACTTGTCCGCTGGAACAAACCAGGAAGCCAGGAGGCCTCCCTGCGCAGCCAAGTTCTCGGGTCTGAGCTCCAGCCGTGCTACAAAGTAAACAATCACTCTGGCCAGGAAACGCTTGGCATAAAACCGAAATTCCTTCCTGGGTCCTACAAGCTCTGGACCCTCACCACCTGGCGCTCCATCCTGCTCGGGTGTTCCATGGGGACCACACTGCCCAGTCCTTCTGACCACTTGCTATGTCCAGCTACGTCCTCTCTCACACTCTTTGCAGGAGAAGATTCTACTCTGAACCTTTTGCGTGCCCCACCCCCAATTTCCCCATTCATGTCTCCACTCCCGTATTAGGTGCTTGGAGTGGCTGCCCTGGTTCAATACCCTTCCTCCTGCCCCACATTTTTCTCCAGTCCACCATCCCCTTCCGCTCCTCTCATAGCACTCCACTTCCTTATCCCTTTCCCCGTCTCCACCACGTGCCCCAATCTAAGGGGGGTTGTCGGTCAGATTCAGTTATATCCTCAGGTGCAGACATGTGTTGAATGAATTATCAGCAAGTGAAAAGTTTCTGCAGCCTTGGGATGATAATGACATAGGGGGCGGGGCCAGGGCTCAGTCCCCTCCTTGGAGGTTCTGGCAGGCGATTGATTTCTAGCTCACCCAGCAACATGTGTTCCCCGGCAGGTCCCCGCACAGAACCAACCCCACTGAGTCTTATTTATAAGCCAGGATTCTAATTGACTTATTTTTAATGAGAAAGAACTGGCAAGTCAACCAGAATCCTCATCTAAGGCATTCTGCTCGTTATCCTCCCTGCAGGAAATCTTTTGTGAAAAGCCAAATTAAGATCAGAACAGCAAACGAAGGAGCCATAATAGGAATTGTCATCCTAGAAGGCTGCTATTTCCTTCTCTGCTCCAGAGTGCGCACCTGCCACGCGAGCGGGGGAGGGCTGAATCCCAGCGAGGTCGCGGGGGGCACCAAAAGCACGTGGGCGCAGGCCGATGGATGGCTGGGACTTGAGTGCACTTTCTGTCCACTCGGTGAGCTCTCAGCGGCTGATTAACTTGCAACGGCCGTGGTGCTTCATGCCACCCTTTAGAACACTTCACCTTCTTTGTGAGAAAAAAAAAAATGCGCACTTTGAGTTTTAAGTCAGGTAGGAGTTTGTGGCCCTGAACCCCCAGGTATGCTGGGGAGGAAATGGATTCAGAATCGCAAATGCAACACCAGCGGCATACTCTGTGCTGCCTGTCCCTTCTGCAGGGACAGCCCCTGCCTTCTTCTCCACCTGCTGGGCTTCCACTGTAGGACCTTGTGGTTTGGGCAGAGTGGGGGTGGGGACGCAGCAGCACTGGCCATCACGGCTTCAAGGTGGGACTTGAGGTGAAGAGAGCATTCGCTAGGCAAGGCTGACCCAAGTCTTGGCGACCGAGGTAAATAAAGTTGGGTCCCTGCAGGCAGGCAGTGATGTGCTCTTCATAGCCTTTCACTTTCTAGCTCTTGACTTTGCCTGTTGGACTTCGAAGACCCAAATGGGAAACCGAATTTCAATAGTCAAATAGGGTAACCAAAACTATTATAACAGAGTTAGAGTCCTGAGTTCGGAGAAGTTGTAATTTAGTGTGAGTGTGATGTGATGACTATTTTCTAGGCCTACAGAACGACCTGGGAACATGTTTAATACTTTCCACTGGAAATACTTTTGTTCTCAGTTTTTGAAACTGAACGATATGCTTTGCTGCCTTCCAATCCTTGCTTCATCTTTCACAGATTAAGCCCCCAAAGGAAAGAAACAGTTTAGGGCAGGATTCTTTAAACAATTTCCTCAATACCCAGCCTGATTCTGATCTCCCACAGGCTCCCAAGCATCCTATCAGAGCCGTGCGCTTGTGGACTGGAAGTGATGGCCCTCCTTTAAAATTCACACTAATGATGCATAATTGTTCTAAATGGACCTCAGAGTCTCTGAAAAACCAGCGCTGTGTCATCCAAGGGCCGCATCGTGGGCACGCAGCTGGCAGTGCTGGGAGCCTGCTGCGTCTGCTCCTCTCTCGCTCCTCATCATGCACAGTGTAGCTCAGTTGCACGAAACACAGGAGGTCCATCTCTCCAGCCTACCTGCACCAGCAATGCCGGGGGCAGGGCGCCTCCCAGGCCTTTGCTGCATCCAAGAAGTGACTCTCCCGGTCATTCAGCCATAGCGGGCCCTGGCAGATGGACAGCTCAGTAGGCCATCATCCTAAAGAAAAGGCCCTAAAAAATATTTGACCCTTTGTAAAGAAAAATACTATATTTCTTTGTTGTTTTAGTGTGCATTTGTCAGTGAATTGAACTTTTTCATATTTTTATGAGATATTTTTATTTCTTAATTGGGGGATTATTTGTTCAAACCTATTGCCTGTTTTTAATTGTTCTAATTTACTTATACGTAAATAACATTAAATAGGCTTATTTCTAAAACAAATGACTGTTGAATCAGCCGGAGTCCCGCCCCCAGCATGGAGGCTGGCCTCACACGTCCAGTGGGGATTCCTCTCCTGCTCATCAGAAGTGGGGTGCAGTTTCTCTCCTGCTCGTCAGAAGTGGGGTGCCAGAGGTGGGGACCAGGGCCGACGGCACTGTGGGGTCCCATGTAATCAAGGGCACATTCAAGGTCTGCCTTTCACCACAGGTGGGACCTTTCTAAGGTAAGCAGTGGAGCACAGGTCACTCAGCCCCTGGAGCGGATGGCGGGAAGTGTTGAGAAGGAAAGGAGATGACTTGGGGAAAGAGAGCCTTTGGCAGGATGTTTGGCCTGTGGTGGGGCTCCATGAGAAGTGGCCATTGCAGGGGGGACAGAGGAAGGGGAGGAACATTTCCCGAGTGTCCGTTTCCTGCCAGCCAGCTTCCACGCTGTGTGTTCTTTCTGTCAGTCACGCTTGCCTCTGACTCGGGCAGCATGGCATCCAGTAAGGAGACCGGAAGGGTAGACACCTTCCAGAGTGATCCGAGCTGAGCTAGAAAACTCTCTGCAGTTGAGATGGCCTTGAAGTCTTCATGGGAGGGGTGCCAGTGATACCTGGCTTCCAACAGGTAGGACTGGGCCATTCCCGTGTGTGCATGTCGGGGAGACACAAGAGCAGAGGGGACTGGGAGGTGGGGTGGGGGGATAGATTCCTAGACCTGGTCTGCCTGCACGACCTGGGTCCCAACAGCCATGGGGCGGAGTGAGGAAATGGGTGCGTGCGAGGAGAAACCGGATAGATGTGAACTACTGGCTTTTATGTATTTTCATTTTTATTATTTTTATTTGATTGCATTTACATTTTTGTGTCTTTATAATTAATTGAAAACAGGGTACGCGAATATTCTTTTCCACTGTTATTAGGAACACTGAAAACATTATAAGGATATTTTATGTAATTTTAAGCACCTTTCTTTCATCTTCTAGTCAATGTATAATAATATTAGTGTGTTTAGTTTTTATTTGAACAATTTCACTTGTTTGCATTAGGCTTTGTTTAAATAGAACATTAGTTTTTATTCCAGGGGAAGAAGGGGGTGGAACTGACATTTCCTCCATCTCTATCCCACATGGACTTTCAAAATCACAAACCCTTCATCACCGAGGAATTTTCTTGGACAATGACTGTCTGTGAGAGCAAACAATACATTGGGACCCAGGCAGAGTTGCCGGATTCAGCAAACAAAAATGAGACTTCCAGTTCGATCTGAATTTCAGATAAGCACGAGTGATTTTTCTAGTGGAAGCGTACGCCCTGCACCACCGAGGACATACTTACTAGAAACCACTCGATGTTAATCTGAAATCCAGATAGAGGTAGAGTCCTCTGTCGTATCCGGCAGCCCTAGAGCCAGGCTTCCTTGAATACTTCTCGGGCTGACAAAGCCAAAAAAAAAAATCCAATCAATTCGTAGGAACATGTTCTAGTTTGAAAATTTGAAGTTAACCTGAGAATGCCTGAAATGTAATTATTCTCAATCAATTCAGAGTGTATAACAATATTTTCGATGGCACAGAGGTTGGGACTAAATAACCCAGTGGCCTGTTTTGAAGGGGGAAGACGAGATTGGAAGCTCCGTTGAGAAGACACTGCTTGAGTAACTGGATCCATTTGATCTGCCCGCTCGTCTACCCATCTGCTGGGAGACACATTCTCCACACAATAAAGAGCTGCACTCAGGGGTCCGCCTGACTCCACCCGTTGCCGCAGCACATGTCTGGCACGGGCTGAAGGCCAAAGGCAGTCTAGCAGACATTTCGGGACCGAATTTATATCTTTCTAACACATGGTTTATATACGGATGTAATACCTCGAGAGCTTTGCACTTCTCAAATAATAGCCCAGCTAAAATACACATGATGTCTGCAGCAGACCACAATACCAAAATTATTTGCTTTTTAAATGTCAAAGGAAGCTCATTTCTGAGGGGGCCAGTGCCAAAGATGCCTGTTGTAGTGTGCCATGGTTAGAAAGGACAAGAATCCAGACATAGTCAGTCCAAGCTCAACATTTGCATAATTTCTTACACAAAGGGGGAGCTCCCTGGGAACACTCCAGCTTTAGAATGAAATTGTCAAGGATGGTAACTCAGACGTTAATAAACTGTGGAAGTTCTGGGTATCTCTCCCATCTAGCGAAACCACAGGAAGGTCAAATCTATGCCAAGGCATATACTAACAGGCTTGCCTGTGCTGCTCAGAGTAGAAAAAGGTAGCAAGCATGCTCAGGTACGCTGGCCTGTTCTTCAGAATGGTTTCCCTGAAGACCAAGTGCTAGACGAAAACTGAAAATTACTGAAAGATAAATATGTTGTTTTCAGTGTGAAAAAGCCATGTATTTGTAGATTGCATTTTTTCCCCATCTTTTCCATTTTTCCTCTGTCAGGGGGTGTGTGGACACAGCTTTAGTCTGTATGTGCCGCGGGCTGGCCAATGAGATCATGGAAAACATGCCGATACCCTCCCTGTTCCCAGGAAGAAAATGGAAAACTGCAAAGAACGACGAGAAAGCAGCATCTACAACTGGCGCACACTGTCCTTTTCCCACCTCTTCCCATGTGTCTGAGAGATGATTTTTTGTGAGAAGGGCTGGGCGGGGAGCAAAGAAATAACTGTCACATCCATTTTCTGTGGAAAAACGCAATTTATGTTTTCTAACTTGACAGTGTGAGCGTAAACTAGAGCCACGTGGAGGGAAACACCGCCCGAGCACAGGAACAAGCGCACCAACACCCTTACCCCCGGGGAGGGGCCCCGAGCCCCCAGAGGCTCCAGGTGACCTTAGGAGTGGTCTCCACTCCTACCACCTCAGATTCCAGTGTTTAGGCTCACTGGGCCTTTGCACTCGCAGCCGAGGAGTGGACCGTTAAAAGCACTCAGAGGTCACGGGAGGCTTCTGGACCCTCTCCGTGTCACTGTAACTTGGCCCTCCCCTCTGACTTTAGATAAAATGTCACCAAGTCGTCACCAGGTCTTCATGGGAGGAACCCAGCACTCCAGTCTCGCATCAGCGCCCTTCCGAGGGGCGGACCCCCGGCTGGCTGGATGGGAGTGGCTCTTGGGTGTACCCTTAGGTCAAGGGGGGAACGAGTTGTTCCCTCTTCGTTCCCTAGCAAGTCTTTAATTGGGACAAAGTCTGTCTGGCAGGACACACCTCCAGCCTCCTCAGCCACTGGCTGACTGCCCTCTTTCACAAGGGGGGCAGGTCATTGGAGCAGGGACGTCGGCAGGCTCTATGGTGTGGCTGGCATTTGACAACATTGCTTTGTTTGCCTTCCCTTTATCTTCACCCTGCTTGTGACCAGAGATGCTGGCTTTCTATTCAGCATAAAAGTATGAGTTCCTCTTTAAACAAATGTGTATAGTGCCTTAAAGGAAATTTTAAAATAAATTAAGAAAAAGTACCATTTAGGTAAATGGTACAGCACAGGGGATGTGCACCTGTGAGAAAGTCATGAAGTCCTCACACTGAATTGGGACAATTGGCAGAGCAGGGACCGCCCAGACCACAGCTGGCCGACACTGCTCTGTGCTGAGCCACATAAGGAGCTCGATAAATAAGTAGGTCCCTCCTCCCCAGGCAGAGATGAGATCCTGATTCAGGGCAGGACTCCAAGTGAGGTACAAATCTGTATTCATAAAGCTTCTGTGGGTGACTGCAATGCAGGCCATATGGTCGACCCATGTCTCCGAGAGCCTGGCTTTTGATCCAATGGTCCCTGACCACGACCCTAAAAGTAAAGCACAAAGGCTGCTCTCGCTGTGAGCACGTCCCTATTCAGTGACTCCTCTCTGATCAAAGCAGGCCTCTCTCTCCTGCTCCCGAGTACCGTCCTTTCCTCCTTGGGACAGTTAAGCATCTCCCACAGGCCACATACAGCCCGCAGGCTCACAGGGAATTGCCGCCTCTCCCTGTGCTCAGTGGATGCAATACCTTCTGAGCAGAGATGTCCGAGATCTGAACTCTGACATCAATGTGCTCACAGCATCACGGGGTCATTATTTAACCCACCCGCCTTCCCTGAGCACCTGCAGTGTGCAGGCCCTTGGGGTGGAGAGTCAGTGGTCCCAAGTCCAGCTCTAAAAGATTTCACAGCACGAGAGAGGGATGCATGGTGTCAGACCAAGCAAACGGAGCACCTGGAGGGAATGCCTACCGCAGCCTGGAGGAAGGATGGGGACAGGGGGCAGAGCAGTGTCTGGGAGGCGTCCGGAGGGATGGAGGGGAGGCGCACAGAGCAGCATTCAGGGCAGGAAAAGCAACGTGCGGCCAGAGGCACCGCATGGTAAAATAGGGAACACTGGTCACCCTAGTGTGGCGTGGTTTCCATTGAACGGGCAGAGTGTGCAACCCATCTAATTAAACACCCGAGCCAGCGAGGGCCTCTGGGAGCTCAAGAAAGTAAATACAAGATTTGTGACTCTTCCGGTGCTGACCACCTGCGCAAGCAGATACGGGCGATGGGGCCCAGGTCTGGCCTGGGCCTGCTCATGTATGTTTTTGGAGATTTCACAATGAACCCTCCGGAGTCCCCCCAAAAAGGGGGAACCCCCCCTGTAACCAATCAACTGCTCTACCACCAATGGCCACCCTGATTTTGGGAAAGGCATTCCCCAGGGATGACCCTTTGCTAGCCTACAAGAGCAGGTCTCAGTCCTGGCCCGGGAGTCACGTTTACCCAAAAGCCCACATGCCTAAAGGTAACAGCAAAGGACCTTGGCCCCTTGAAATCTGAGATGATGTCATTTGCATAATTTTTATGCTGGCAAAACACTTTCTTTAAAGGGAAAGATGTTCGCATGTATTTTCTTAGTTTATTTTTTCCATTCATACTTCATCTCCGCCTCCTTCACTAGTTCGGTGTCTGTCTTTGGAAAATTCATCTGACCTTCTCAGCCTTACCTGTATCACCTGACAAATGACAGATTTATGGGTTGTCACCCTGACTTCTTGGAGTCCCAAGAACGTGGTATTGTGGTTCCAGGTGTCATTTTTATTAAAGTAACAATCCTGGAACATGTCCCATAATAATGCTGGCTTGTTTCATGCAGTTGGCTCCCGGCCTCCACCAAGCCTTGGCTTACAAGTAACCAGCAATCCTATATTTTGGGGGGAAGGACAGGGGAGGACTGAGAAGGGACCACGCATGGTGTCCTGCTCGCAGTAGGCGCTCGTGAACCCTTGTGGAGGGAACGGAGGACAGGTCGGTAACCACAGGACTGGATGAGTTCCTAGGTTCTGATCTATCCCTCAATCGCCAGATCCTTTACATTCTATATATCTTATTAGCAATTATATTTGCAAATGACACTTAAATTTAACTGAAATTTACATCACTAATTTTTTTAGAGTTGTAATGGAAATAAATCACACTTAATGCTTAGAACAAACTAGTTGGCTATGCAAAAAATAAAAGCTTCAGGAAGTCATCTTTGGGGAGAAATGTGTTCCCGACCGTCCAGCCTTCCCACCCCTCCACTTGCTCGGAGACTGGCAGGGCACTGACAGGCGAGATTTCTGGAGACCACTGCTAAGGAATTCTTTTTCTGGTTAAAGGAATACTCTAAAAAGATATTCAAGCAATAGAATTCTAAATCTATAGTTATTTTGTTTTGGAGTAGTAGCCAAACAAGGAGGTGGAAGCTTTTCACGTATTTATATGAGAATTTGTCTCAATCTTGAAATTGCCAGTAGGTCACAGAAAATCCAAACTCGCAAGATAGTTTATGTCAATCTTCACACAGCAATTCACACAGAAAAAGGAAAATATTTTTAAAAATAGAAAATGTTTTAAATTCTGTCTAAGGAAGACTACACATCAAAATAAACAGGGGATAGGGGGAGCCAAAAATTTACTAATAAGAAAATATATAGTTCTAAATGCATTTATTATTGATATCAAGAGATATAAATGTATGAACTAAGAATTAAACTAGAAGTAAACCAAGACAATGAAAATTAATAGAAAGAAGTTACAAAAACAAAAGTTACTAAATTAGAACTCCTACATAAAAGCAATAGATCTGATTAATAAATCCAAGACTAGGGCTTCCGGCCAAGATGGAGGCATAGGTAGACACACTGCGCCTCCTCCCACAACCAAAAGGCCAACAATTTAAAAACAAAAAACAACCAGAACTGACAGAAAATCGAACTGTATAGAAGTCTGACAACCAAGCAGATAAAGCAGAAACACTCACCCAGACCGATAGGAGGGGCGGAGACGGGCAGCCAGGGTGGAGAGGACTCGAAGCATGGCGGTGGCTGGTGGACCCAGCGAGGTGGAGGGTTGTGGAGTGGGGCAGACCAGGCTGCAACTAGAAGACCCCACAAGGTGGTGGCTGGCAGACCCTGTGGCCCCACATTCTCTCATAGATAAACTGGGAGGAATGGCGGGGGAGCGACCAGGCAACCCAGGGCTCCAGCGTGGGGAAATAAAGCCTCAAACGTGAGTGAAAACACCCGTGGGGGTTGAAGCGGCAGCGGGAGAAACTCCCAGTCTCACAGGAGAGGTCGTTGGAGAGACCCACAGGGGCCTAGAGCGTGTGCACAAGCCCACCCACACGGGAATCAGCACCAGAGGGGCCCAATTTGATTGTGGGTAGTGGAGGGAGTGACTGAAATCCTGCAGAGTGGAGCGGGCGCCATTGCTCCCTCTCGGCCCCTCCCCCACGTACAGCGTCACAGCGCAGCTACCAGCGTGACCCCTTCCCGGTGAACACCCAAGGATCCGCCCCTATACATAACAGGCACGCCAAAACAAAAAAAAGAAATGGCCCAAATGAAAGAACAGATCAAAGCTCCAGAAAAAATACAACTAAGCGAGGAAGAGAAAGCCAACCTATCGGATGCACAGTTCAAAACACTGGTTATTAAGATGCTCACAGAATTGGTTGAATTTGTTCGAAAACTAGATGAAAAAATGAAGCCTATGCTAAGAGAAACAAAGGAAAATGTACAGGGAACCAATAGTGATGCGAAGGAAACTGGGACTCAGATCAATGGTGTGGACCAGAAGGGAGAAAGAAACATCCAACCAGGAAAGAATGAAGAAACAAGAATTCAAAAAAAATGAGGAGAGCCTTAGGAACCTCCAGTCAACTTTAAACATTCCAACATCCAAATTATAGGGGTGCCAGAAGGAGAAGAGGAAGAGCAAGAATTGAAAACTCATCTGAACAAATAATGAAGGAGAACTTCCCCAGTCTGGCAAAGGAAATGGACTTCCAGGAAGTCCCAAAGTCCCAAAGTCCCGGAAGCTCAGAGAGTCCCAAAGAAGCTGGACCCAAGGAGGAACACACCAAGACACATCATAATTACATTAGCCAAGATGAAAGAGAAGGAGAGAATCTTAAAAGCAGCAAGAGAAAAGCAGAGAGTTACCTACAAAGGACTTCCCAAAAGACTGTCAGCTGATTTCTCAAAAGACACCTTACAGGCAAGGAAGGAGGGGCTGGAAAGAAGTATTTGAAGTCATGAAAGACAAGGACCTACATCCAAGATTACTGTATCCAGCAAAGCTATCATTTAGAATGGGAGGGCAGACAAGGTGCTTCTCAGATAAGGTCAAGTTAAAGGAGTTCATCATCACCAAGCCCTTATTATATGAAATGTTAAAGGAATTTATCTAAGAAAAAGAAGATAAAAAATAGGAACAGTAAAAATGACAGCAAACTCACAGTTATTAACAACCACACCTAAAACAAAAACAAAAGCAAACTAGAAGAGGAACTGAACCACAGAAATGGAGATCACATGGAGGGTTATCAACAGGTGAGGGGGAGGGGGAGAGAGGGGGGAAATAAGTAGCATAAATGGTAGGTAGAAAATAGACAGGGGGAGGGTAAGAATAGTATAGGAAATGTAGAAGCCAAAGAACTTATAAGTATGACCCACAGACATGAACTATAGTGGGGGAATGTGGGAGGGAGGGGGTGGGCAGGATGGAGTGGAGGGAAGGGGGGGAAATGGGACAACTAATAGCATAATCAATAAATATATAAAAAATAAAAATAAAAATAAATCCAAGACTTAATTCTCAGACAGACCAAATACATATCCCAAATTCTGATAAGTCCAAACAAGGAGAAAGATAAATTGTAAATAAAGAGACATGGGTAAAATTTGAGACACAAAATTTAAATGACAGTCAAGTATTATACATTCTGTATACTACTAAATCTGAACGCAGAGATAAAATAGAAGATTTCCCAGGGAACAAACAATGTGAGCAACATTGGCTCATCAGAAACAGCACCACCAGGGGCCATGGAAGAATGACAAATCTGTAAGAGATTTAAGTCCCATGGAGACACTGGACACAAATATTGTCGAGGGAAAGTTCTGAAGCCCCCAAAGGCAGATTATTCTCATGTTATTCTCACTGCCCACCCACCAACTCAGACATGGGCAGGACAAAGGACACGGCCAGATTGCGACTGGTTCCCTGAACGGCCCTATCTGTGCCCCTGGGAATTGCTTGCTTTGGGGCTTGGATTTGGCTTTGAGACTCAAGAGGTGGAGCCTATTAACCCTCCCCTTGCTTCTGGCTTCGCCTACCTGACAGGGAGCAGAGGCTGGAAGCGGGCTTGAGCATCAGGGCTCCTGTGTCCCTGTCTTCTTCCTTCCCAGTGAGAAGGCGCTGGGCTTGGCCTGCTGGAGGGACGGGCAAGACACGGGGGTGGGGCCCAGTCACCCCATCAACAGTCAGTGGACCCACCAATGCAGCAGGAGGCCTCCCTGAGAGCAGAGCCACCTGAGGTAAGTCCCTGACTCGAAGACTCTCGAACTGAAGAAATGTTTCCTTGTTTTAAGCCCCTGAATCTAGAGCCAATTTATCAAGCAGTTTTATTGTGTCAATAAACAACTAATATAAGACCACTTTACCTTCTTAATAGAGAGGTGGAAAGTCTTAATTAGAGCACCAGGAAATTAAATTCAGCAGCATATTAAAAAAAGTACGAAACAACTCGACAGAATTGGATATGTTCCAAAAATGTAAAGATGTTTTTATACCAGGTAATCTGTCATTGACTAATTATATCAGTAAGTCAAGGAATATTTACATGAGTAGGTCAAAGGATTAAAAAGAGAGGGAGGCGGGGAGACATGGTGTCTCAGCAAATGCCCAAAAGACAGTAAATAAAACTCAGTATCCAATGCTGATTTTTAAAATTTCTCCATTAAAACCAGAAATAGATTCTTCCTTAAAATAATGAACTTGCACCTGAAATCTGCATTCTGTGTCATAAGCGATGGGGAAGCACCAGGGGCCCTCCCGTTAAAGGCCAAACATCAAAGGGATGCTTGCTACTTGTCCAAGTTTCTAAAGTTGTTCTTTGAGAGGCTGCAAGGAAGCAATAAAAAACAAAAAAAGAATGCAGAGAAATAAACGTTAGAAAAGAGAAATTATTTATAGGCAATATGATTAGTTAGTTACCTGGGAAACCCAAGAAAATCAACCCATATCTACTAAAAACAACAAGATATTTTTATAAACAGGCAAGTCCCAGAATGTACATATAAATCAATACAAACAAATACTCTTACTAGAATAAAATTGGATCCCATTTATAATGACAAGAAAAAATATAGCAAGGGAAAGAGCACCTAAAAAATGCTTATAGGAAATGAATTAAAATGCTGTTCTCTCAAAATTATGGCTCACAGCTGGGTAAGTGCCATAATATACACACAGCTCTTAACAAACCCGAAAGAGAAGACAAATACCTCAATAGCAACATGACCGCGGGTGGGAACTGACAATTCCTGAAAGCATCACGAATTGTTGGTAAACATCAGGGGGTGGAATTCAACTGCATTAGGAAGTATTTACAGAGGTTCTCCCCCCAACTCTTCCGCCCACGCCCCATCCTTGCTCCTGGTGCAGGAGCTTACCCCTGGCCTCCCCTCCTCCCCAACTCCTCCGGGAAGGCAACATACAGGACAGCAGAGACTGGGAGGAGGAACTGGGTGTGTGGCTGAGTTTCCTCCGGGTTCTCCTTCTCCTTTTGCATCTGTCTGTCTACGACCTGTTTATTCTGGGCTGCCCCCGCCACACGTCAAGGGCAGCGACTCCGGGAGGCTCAACCCCACATTGTCCAGCAAGACCGATGGCTGTCAGATCTGGGAATGAACAAGCAACCCCCCTCAGCCACAGGCTGGAAGCCCACATCTCCGATCCACTTCTCAGTAATAACCGATCGTCTGACCTCTAACCTTCAGCCTCCTGAGTCGTCAGTTAGTTCTGAACTTAAGAAGGGAAGAGTGGTGTTGCTTAGTAGACCCCTAAACCCCAACAATGAATTCATTATGTGAATTGAATTATTTTAATCTAGGAAATCAGCAAAGACCACGTGACGATAATTGAAAATGACAATGCCATGAACTGGTGATGAGGAGGCTTCAGGACAGCAGGTGGAAGAGGCCCAGTAGGTCCTGGGAGGCAAACCGCAGCACAGCACAGGCTAGAGGTGCTTACTCCTGTCTGCATTTGTCTGCAACCTCAGTGTGGCCCTGTTCACGCTCACTGAGCTGTCTTCCGGAGTCTCAAGTTCAAGTGGAAAATGAACGAGAGAGCGAGAAGAATTCTGAAAGAACAGGGTGAGCGTTTCAGAGTGATTCAGTAGCGATGATTAAGCACACAGTGCTCATCCCTGGATGGACAGATCACCAGAAGCAAAAGAAGACGAGGCGGCCAAGCCAATTATGCACGGAAAGTTGGTGTACGGTCAGGGTGGCATTTCAAGTCAATTGAAATAACATAGTGGTCACGGTGGTCCCCATCTGAAAAGAAAGTGGATTCCTAGTCCTGGTCTGTATCAAAATAACTGCTAGCTGGGTCTATGATACACGCTGAAGAAAAACAGAACCGTGAAACTACCAGAGAAAACACCACGCGGACTTCCCGGAGCCTGCCTGGGCTGCGTGCGGAGCGGGATCACGGATTTCTCCGACCCCTGAGATCACACAGCGAGTTAAAGACACACAGTCCAACCGCTGGAGCGACCACTAAGAAATAACCGTAATCAAACTGAGAAACGGAGCTTTAAAAATACGACTCCATCCAAAAGGAAACAGGAAAAGAAGGAAAAAGAGAAACAAAAATACACAGGGCAAGTATAAAAGAAACAGCAAGAGAACGAGCTGAACTCCCCACACAAATAATTACATTAAATGTAATTGAATTAAAGGTCTCCTTTTAAAGGCAGACCCTCTGAAGGGATTAAAATGCAAAGTCAGCTATTTACTGTTTGCAAGAAATGCATTTTAGGTGTAAATACACAGGCTGAAAGTAGTAGTAGTAATAAATAATAATAATAATGATAATAATAATAATAATAATAATAATGGAAAAAGCCACTCTGTACATACCTATTCCTAGACTGAGCGTGAGCAAGCTGAGGTGGCTACATTAACACCAGTCAGAGTAGACTTACAGAAAAGAATTACCACCTGGGGAAAGAGGAAATTGTGTAGTAATAAAAGGTCAATTCATCAAGCAGACATGACAATCCTAGATACGTATAAACCTAATTAAGAGTTTCAAGATGCATGAAGAAAACTGATAGGAGAAATAGATCAATTAACAACTCTAGTTAAAGGTTGTACCACCCTCCGAGTAATCGACAGAAATGGCCAACAAAACATCAGTCACCTTCTGTAAGTCTACAGAAGATTTGACAACACCGCCCGACAGGCTTGCTGTGTATGGAACAGGGCCCCATCTGGCAGCTGCAGGAGACGCATTCCCTTCCACGGCTCGTGGGGTGGTCACCGGGAGAGACCGTCAGCTGGGCCGTGAGACATGTCTCAACAAATGGAACGGCCAGAATCGTATGGAATCTATTCTCTGATCACAAGAAAGCAAAATTAGAAATTAATAACAAAAAGGTGTTTTTAGAAGTCCTCAGCTATGTGGGAGTGAGACCATGGGTTCTGAAAGCCTGGGTCGGAGAAAAGAATTACAAGAGAAGTTTTAAAACATTTTGAACTGAAATGTAAGGAAAACACAGCCCCTAAAACTGTGTAATGGGCAGTTAAGGAGCACTTGCAGAGCGAGTTATGTTTCTAAATGGTCGCACAGGAATGGAAAAGGTTTCGTGCCGATAATCTAAGGACCCACCGGAAGAAGTTCACAGATGAGCACACTGAAGATGAAGAGAAAGGAAAGAAGTGTTAAAGAGCAGAAGTCATTGAAAAAGGGGCAGGGGATCCATTGATAAAACGTTACCCTCTTTGCAAGAGGAAAGGCGGGAGAAAACACGCTTTGTCAGTTTGAGCCCTGGCCCCCGATGGGGCGGCAGTGTCCCAGCCAGATGGCCCTGGCAACTGTGATCTGTCAGTTCCAGGAAGTAAGGACGGGGCCGTCATTATAAACTCATCTCTGGATGCAACTTCTGAAGGCATTAGGATGATGAGAAAATATGACGAAAGCGTATGCCCCGGAACTTGTTGACTCGGAGGACACACACACATTCTTTGAGACACAAACTACCAAAACTGGCACAAGAATGAAAAAAGTCTGCATGGCTTATATATATTTGTGGAAGAGATGGAATTCACGATTAACGCCTCCCCCAACACACACATGCACACACCCCTTTCCAGGCCCACAGAGCCACACTGACGAGTTCTAGCAGACATTTAAGAGAGAAATGGTAACCATCACACGTGAGATCTTTCACCCAATAGAGGAGGAAGGAAAACCTCGCTCCCTCTTATGCGGGATGTGTAATTTCGACAAGAATACAGCAAGAAGAACATTACAAACCACATATCTTACGAACACAGACATAAATCCTTAACAAAATTGGGGAAATTAAACCCAGCACTCTATTTCTGCTCTCTGTCACACTCACACACACACACACACACACACACACACAGAGCTGAGCCTTGAACACAGCAGCATGGGTTTGAACAATGGGGGCTCACTTACACGCCGATTGTTTTTCAATAAATACTATAAATGTAAAATAAATAATGTAAATGTATTTTCCTTATAATTTTAATACTGTTTTATTTTCTCTAGCTGACATTGTAAGAATACAGTATAAAATCCATCCAATATACAAAATATGTGTTAATTGACTGTTCATGTTATCAGCAAGGCTCCCAGCCAACAGTAGGCTGTTAGTAATAGTTAAATTCTGGGGGGGAGGGCCAGAGTTATAAGCCAATTTTTGAATGCATGCAGGGAGCAGGGAGGGGGTCAGCTCCCCTAACCCTAAGTTGTTCATCTGTATATAAACAGGAAAAGAACGGCATGCCAGCGTGTGGCCCTAAACAGTCCATATTCCCCAAATCATACCTAATCAGGCTGCTCCTTATTTATATTAACACCCATCAGCAACACTCAGTTTCACTGTTCCTTTGATAAGCTCCTTCAAAATGTTGTGTTCCGGGCTTCGTTTTTATGCTCTTGGTGCAAAGGATTGATGTAAACCATCGATAGGGAAATGTATTATAAAAATAAACAGGGCACAACCTTCAGAAATGTGCTTTTTAAAACTTCTGTGAGTTTACCAACAATGAACTTTGATGTTTTCAGATTTCTGTATGTAAAAATGTTTTCCTCCAAACCACTGTCCTCCGACTTGGACGGAAGGGAAGGTCAATGTAAGGAAGCAATATGAAACAAAGTAACATTTGTGATTTGTCAATGAGCCCCATGGGAGGTCTGGGGGTTTGTTTTTTGGTTGCCTTTGTAGTTGCTGAAGCTGAGCTCTAATTGAGAAAGACTTATTTTACCCAACTGAATTTTGACTCATTTGGGTTCAAATTACTTCAAAAGTTTGAAGTGGGAGTGGGGACTGAAAAGCGAAAGAGCGAATATACAGTTTGATGCGTCTTTCAGGTCGCTGGATAGCAGCTACAGAGGACCCGGCCCAAACCAGCACAGAACTATTCATCCGCGCCCTCCCACCTGTGTGCTTCTCGGGTGACCACGGGAACAGGCTGCGCTGGGTAGAGACAGCTTCCGGTTTTTATGAAATGATCAGCTCGCACGTTCTATCCGATAGAAAAACGACATTCAGTAATTTCCACTACTCCTTAGCGACGTTTCTTGTGGCTCACTCATGGACACTACCTGTTCGGTGCCCAATATTGGGCCACGTGGTCTTTGTAAAACAGATCTTCCACACGTGCTGATTCTTTCACAGGAGAAATCACGCAGAGTCAAACAGTTAGGCGCAGGGTGGAGCGTGGCGAGCCAATCCGTCGGAAAGGGAAAGGAGTGTGCGGAGCGGGGTGCCCACAAATGGTGCCGTGTTTACTGAGCAGCTGGGACGTGCTGAGTGCTGGGGACCCCAGGTAGTGACGGGCATGTCATCTCTTCTCCAACAAGACAACCAGCTGATTAGCATGTGGTAAGTGCTCTGCTGCACGAATGGGGAGCCCCCAGGACGCACTTCACAGGGGGACCCATTCCCCACGGGAGTGGGGTGCAAGGGCCAAGAACAGGGTCCCCCGAGGAGGGGATGTCGAAGTGAGGCAGGAGTCAAGCCGTGCATTGGAGTTGAAGGCGGGGTCAGAGCTGGCTGGCAGAGGCAAGGACCTCTGCGGCAAGAAGGTCAGGGAACAGCTGGACAGGGAACGCATGAAAACGCAGATACAGAGCCACCGTACGAACGGGACGCTGCCGCCAGTTTGGACGCCTGGACATGCAAGTGGACACCTCTCAAACAGACGCTTCCAGCGTCAAAGCCATACCTGATATCAGCGGTGCCTTATCCAATTAACTCACGTGTAGGCCAGTCGGTGGTTGCCAGCGACACCACCTCCTGGTCCAATCTCCTCCCCTCGAGAGGGGCTGGCCGGGTGACTTTCTCCTAACCGATGGGACATGGCTGTAATGCCCATGATTAGATTACAAGGCGTGTGACATTTGTCTTTCCAGCAGCCTCTCTGTTGCCCTCTAGGCTTGCTTGCTTTGATGAAGCAGCTGGACCGTGGGACAGGCTCACCCGTTAGGGGATGAGGCAGGGCGCCTGGCAGCGGCCCACTGGGGACTCAGGTCCCCAGTCTGACAGCTCCCAAGGAACCGAATTCTGCCAGCAACCTCATGCACTTGGAAGCAGGTCCGTTCCCAGTCCAACCTCCAGGTGAGCCCCCGCCAGGTGGACACCCTGGTTGCAGCTGAGAGAGAAGCAGAAGCAGGGGACCCGGCTAAGCTGCCCCCACATCCCTGACTCACAAAAACTGTGATCATGAACGTGTGTGATTCTGAACCCCAGAGTCGCGGCAGCTTGTCACACAGCGATAGGTAACGAGTACACTCATGTCGTGCATTTACGGTGTAGTATTTCCTGGAGCCACCACGGGCAGATGCAGTGGGGACAGCCCTGCATTTATCTGTGAGAGAGCAGACATGCAATCACCATGCAGTGAGCTTCCCTGTACGTGAATCACGTCAGTGACGTCCACATGCTCCTTTCACGTAGAAACAAAACGTCCCAGAGGCTGGGCCCTGCAGATGGGCCCCTGGCCTCTATTTCCTGTTGATCCCTGAAGGTCAGGGGTAGGTCTCCAAGACCGACACTGTGAAGGTCTCAAGTGCTGCTCTAGCTCAGGGCCTTCCTGGAGAGACGAGCTGTTGGCTCCTCAAACCCCTATACCCCCAGATCGACACAAGACGGGAAGGCTGCGAAGGCTCCGCCCCTGCCAGGGTAACTTGGAAGGCGAGGTCCTTCCCACGGCAGCCCAATGCTTCACCACTTGGCCTTGGAAATCATCCGTCTGCTTTGGGCTGGCTCAGCTTCTTTCGAGGTGCAGGGGCTAAAGCAGACCTTGCGCTCTCTGTGCCTTCCACCCCTCACCAGTGAAATGGCGATCTCAACACTAGACCCACGTGCCCAGCCCCCCTCCACCTGAAGGGAGGACCGTACATCACAAAACGCTTTGCCCAACACTCGCCTCGCGCCGTGCTCACTGCCGCCCAGGGAGGGTGCTCACCCTTCCTCTGCTTGGACCCGTAGCAAACTGATGTCCAGAACCCTTCAGCAGGTTCCTCAGGGCCACGTGGCTGTAAGGAGGCCAGGCCAGGGCTCAGAGTCAGGCCTCCTCCTTCCAGGGCAGCATCGAGGCCACTCGCCCAGCAGCCTCCCAGCTTCTCGGCCACAGTGGAGAACACGCCGCGCTGGGCACCCCTGAAATCGGGATGTCAGGAGCTGAAGGTATCTCATTATTTGCTGGCATTTACGTCCATGAGCAAAGCGGCAGCTTCTGCTACAGGCGTTTTTTTTTTTTTAAAGGCTTTAAAGCAGCTCTCTTGGCTCAGCTTTCCAACTACCTCCTATCCGGTCCCTTCTGCCTCCCCTTTTGAGGTGACCGTCCCCTTGTGCCTCTGTCCCCAGAGTCTTGGTCGCTCACCTGTACGGAGTGGGAATGGAGGCTGAAGCACACTTTGTAAGGGGAGCAGACGCAAGAACAAGAGAAGGGCCTCATGTGTGAGCGGTCATGAGAAGGAGCTTCAGGACAACCGTTTACTGCCGGTGCTTGAAGGGACAGACGTTTCCCTGCTGAGAAACTGGAAGTAAAACTGAATGAACTGAGTCGACTTGATCCAAAGTTTAGTGACGAATCAGACGTCTGATTTTTCTAGATCCGTCACTGGAGAAATCAGTCCATACGGGATCGTGTTACTCATTACAAAACGTACAGAGGTGTATGGGCGAGCGTTTCAGTCATCGCCTTCTGTTCTGGGACTTTGAAGAATGGAGCACGTCCAGTTTACGCTCCCCAAAGGCTCATGTAACAGGAATTCTGGTAGCACCTCCGCTGGCAGAGCAGTGGCTTCGGGGAGTGTAAGTGGCCTTGTTTCCCAGCTGTTGCCACTCTGCCTCAGCCAGAGGGTGATGGGAACAGCTGATGGTCACCCCCCCACAAAGCTCAGCTAGGCCCCAACCCCAGCGTGTCTCCCTCCAGCAGCTGCCATGGCGAAGACGGGCGTGTCCACAGGACAGCGGCTGACTCGCTTCTGTGACCGAGTTGGGGGCATTGGAAGCGGACAGGCAGGACGCCAGGGGAGCTCCCGCAATTTCCGTACATCTCTAGGGTCCATTCGCTCCGCCTGCCCCGAGGTGAGGGTCTGTGCCCTCGCTCACTGTCCCGTCCCCAGCCCCTGGCGGAATCGGAGGACAGCAGGCCAATTAACGTGAGGACTCAGAGCCACGGAATCAGTGGGGAGGGGACTCCAGTTCTGAAAGCAGGGTGTGTACTGAGCTGATGCAGAGAGAAAAGCTTCCTGCTACAACCACGTAGAAACACTCAGTGTAACGTGACATGTTAGCAGCGTATATATACGTAAGTGAACTAGAAAGGAAGGACAGGAAACTAACGGGATCTATACACACAAAGGGAATTTATAGCCAGAGCTCTGAGGCCCTGCCGATACCTGGAAACGCAAGAGGGCCAGCAGGTCCAGACCCACAGCCTAGGAGAAGTGATTGTAGCGACAGGAAGCCCTGAATCAAGCACACGGCACGGGGACGGGAGCTGAGAGGCTCGCTCAGAACTGCCCTTCCCAAGTTCAAAGGGCTAGAGTGACTCTCCCAAATGCCCCAGGGAGACTGCAGAGTGGCCCCGTCAACCCAGAGGGCCGGTGAGGGTTAAGGAGTCTCCCAAGGGAAATATATAAAAACTTCGAGCCTTTGCCACACGCACATGGAGACCACAATTATAATAACCATGTGGAGTCAAGTTGCCACAATGAGAAATTAACATGAAAACTGGGCTCAACGAAACACTTGCAGCACCTAACGGCTCCACTGGGCCATTCACGGTCTGAGGCACACAGGGCTCCCCCAGAGACGGGAGACACTAAAAATGAGTCTGCAACTCGCAATGGCAAGGCATAGGAAGAGGTAATCCATGACAACACAGACTCAGCACCCTGAGGACGAGAGAATAATCTGAAAAGGATAACAACATATCGATATATACCCCAAATTTTCAAGACATAGAAGGATACGTAGAAACCCACCAACTTCAGAATATAATGAAAGGACATTATTTGTAAAAGATCTAGCAGGCTTGAAAAAAGACCAAATAAAGATTCCATAAATGAAGCATTAAAGACAGTGGAAAATGCAATGTAAGCCCTTGAACCGTTTAAACAGCGATTTGGACTCAGCGAGAGAGAATTGTGAAATGGAATTCAGAGTTGGAGACACTGCCCAGATTACAAAGAAGGGTGATGAAGAGACACAGAGAAATTAAAAGCAGGAAGACTGAGTGAATAGGTCCAATTCGACATAATAAAAGTTCCAGAGAGGGCAATAGAGAAAATAAAGACAAAACAGTGATTAACGAGAAAATGGCAGAGAATTTTCCATAATTGATCAGATTCAAGGAGCAGAGGAAGGCCATATACACAAATTACGAATAAGCCCATACAAAATGATAATAAAGCTACAGAACTCCACAGAGAGACACACAGGGAAAACAGTGCCAAGAGCCCCCCCAGAACAAGGCAGGCTTGGCGCAGAGGAACCATCTTTACACCGCAGGCGTGCACAGCAGCAGGAGAGGCGGGGGGGCACAGTGCGTGACCCTGCCTCAGACTCCGTGCTTAGCTAAGCTAACGTCCACCGAAAAGAGAAAAACATTTTTCAGGCAAGCAAATGCAGGGAATTCGCTACTCCCAGGCCCCCGTGGCACGCTGCTTTGATGGGAAGCCCGCTGAATCCCGGAGGCAGGCGTGGTCTGTACGAAACCGTGATGGTGCAAGCAGCTGGTCACACTGGATCAACCCAAATGAGCCAGGACGATGACAAACAAAACCAAGCCTACCGCCACCCCCACCCCCCTGGTTTTTCATGAGATGCGTTGCCAAATGGTGGAACAAAATGCTGGGAAACAGCAGTATAAGTTGGGGGGGGCGGGGGGGTGATGAGAGGCATCCAAGCATTCTCAGCCCGCAGTGTTGTTTCAGGGAGGCCAGTGACTGCACCCCTCACCCCCCCCACCCCCTGCACACACTGCTGCCTGAAGTGCGAATGTTAACAATGTAACTGTCCCACTAAAATTGTGGAAACACACACCTAACATCTAAATTAATAGAACCGGAGCTGAAGTAGAAGTACATAATCCTTCAGCAATAGAACAGGGGACAGAGAAGAAGAAAAGGCGTAAAAATAGCAATGGTAAGTGGAGAAAAAAATGGAGGAAGAGTTCAAAAACACCAAAAATCAGAAGAAATGTAGGTGGGCGAAAGTAGGTAGTTACAAGGCAGCAATTACAAACAGAATGTTTTGTTTACAACAGACAGGTGTGAAATTTAATGACGTAGAAAATTGGAAAGTAAAGACATAGAAAAGATACAGTAGAAAGATATTGACCAAAAGAAAACTGATACAGTAATATTTGCCTTAGACTAATCTGAACCTGTACACAGCTTAATGGAGCCCACAAATTAACCTCAAAGGGGATAATGCCAAACTGACAGAATTACAAGGAAAATGGAAAATCCGTGGTTATATTAGAGTCTTCAAGCCTCCCTTAGAAAGAGAAATATTGAACCAAAACATTGTAATTCATCATAATAGAACATTTAACATCAGTTAACAAGCTTAATCTAGTTAACGTATCTAGAATGCTATCCCCGATCCTTACTAGCGCATAGTTTCAAACCCACGTGTGATTTTTACAAACATTAACAATGGACTGGCTCACCGAGAACACTTCGTGTACGAGAATCAACGGGACACAGGCCACTTTCTCTGATGCGGTGCAATAAAACCAGGTGTACACAACAAAGATCCCCTCACTCAAGCACTTGGAAAGTAAGACCCACACTTCCGCACTCGCACACACACCAGTAGGAACAAGGGCCTCGGTGGGTCAGTAATCCAAAATCACAGCTGAGTTGTGGCCTGCGGGACACTTTGGATGGGATGGCGTCACACTAAAAGCAAAACGTGGGCAACAGTGGACGCAGGACTTGGAGGGAAACTTCACCCTGTGTGGGAGTGACGGAAGAAAAGGGTGACTGAAAATGAAGGAGCGAAGCTTTGAACACAGAGGAGAGAAATAGAACAACACAAACTCCAAGCAGGGGCCAGATTTAATGAAACAGGAAAAAATAAAAGAGATCTAACCAATAGAAATGCAACAGAATTCTTTCAGAAAGGAAGAGAAAATATGAAGAGCACTACAGCCATTTGAGGGGGTTGAATCAATTGTCAAACTTCTGGTGAAAAACGCAGCGTACTTTCATGCTATTAAGACCAGTTCCAACAACCGTGAAAGAAAAAATAACCTGCTATCCCTCAGCTGCCCTAGGAAAAGAGAAAATGTAAAGCTCCCCAACTCACCCCGTGCGGCTAACAGCACAGCTTGGAAAGGAAAACTCCACGAAGACATTTAGAGAAAGGAAAGTTAGTGGCCATTCTCTGCGGATTTCTATGAAGTCAGTCCACAAACTATTAGAACTAACAAAAATCAAACAAGGTGGCTCAGTACAAAATCAAAGTAGAAAAATAAGTAACATTCATTTATACTGAAAAGAAAACATCCACTGGAACTTATAAAAAGGATGTAACTCACAGATAAAACAATAGTAGCCGTGAGCCGGTTGGTACCTGCAGAAGCCGGGTGATAGACACATCTGTTCGTTATGCCTGACTGTCTACTTCTGCACATTTACAATTTTCCATATGAAAACGTTCAAATCTAAAAATAAGGACACTGATACCTTTCAGAGTAACAACAAGTCTATTAGGCATTTAGGGTACCTAGAAATACAGCTTTCAAAGATGCGCCCAATTTCTGAGAAAAAGTTATTGAAACTTATTGAATAACATTAAAGAAAACACGTAAATAAAAAAGCGACCACAGGATGTCCTGGTGTCAAACCCCCCGCACACTTTCCATCGCAGGGAGATTTGACATCATGAAAATGTCGATTCTTTCCCAAATTAACCTATAAGTTCCCAGGGGTATTCTGCAGAACGGAACAAGGAGATTCTCAAGTTCACATGAAATACCAACGTTTCAAGTAGAGTCAAAATGACTTTAAAGGGGAGTGAGGGAGAAGAAGAGGGGAAATCGACCTTTTCTGGGGTGCTTATCTGGGGCCAGGCTCTGGTCGAAGCACTTTCCGCACTCCTATGGGGGCAGATGCCATTGTTGTCACCATTTCTTCACGGGAGGAACAGGGATGACATAATTTGTCTGAGGGTCAGAGTGACCCACCGTCGTCACGCTTGCCCAGCACTCAGGGGCCTTCTGCCACATGAGCTTCTCTGTAGCAAAACTGGGCAAGTCCCGACAACACAGGATGGTTGATGACCTTGTCGAGGTCCCATGTCCGTGACCAGGGGGCAGAGCTGATAGGCAAGCCCCTGGGAGCTGACCTCAGTGCCTGCCCTCCACACCCTGCCGTGCCAACCAGCCTACATGTGTGAGCCTCCTCGTGCGGTGTAGGATACGGAAAACGGTGTAATGTTAGAAACAGGATAAAAAACAGTCCAACGTAAGAAGGAACCCAGAAGCCTGCCTGTGTTCACATGGTGTTTATCAAAAGGAGGGAAGGATCCAACAAATGTTACCAGGGCTACTGGTTACGTTATCTCTACGGGGAAAATAGATGCAAACCTAATACAATAACTCAAAAATAAGTTCCTGTTACAGTAAAAGTAAACAGTGAAAAGTTAAAATTTAGAAGAAATTATTTAAAAATCTATTTTGAAGCTTAGGAAAGAGAGAAGGATTTCTTAAACTGAACTTCAAACGAAAAAACATGGCCAAATGATAAGAATAACTAATTCAAAGAAGAAACAATATAAACACAGAAAAAGGCTTGGCTTCTCGTAATAAGGAAAGTGCCACTTAAAACAATGGAACATTTCACATCCAGCGTGGCAATGTTTAAAAGTCTGAAAGTGCTAAGAATTGGCAAAAATGTGGGTCACTAGAACTCGCTAGCAAGTCAGAACGTCAGTTGGTACAACCAGTGTAGAAAGCAACATAGCTGGATGCATCAGCGCAGAAAACTGGCGTACTCCACAGCTCAGCAATCCGCTGTGTACCAGGAGATCGGTGCGAGCATCTTGCACCATTGCCACATCAAGAGGTTGGGGAAAACAGACGTTTATCAACAGGGTAGGCACAATGAATGATTCAGTCGCTCCACTAACAGGAATGAAGCAAGCACAGACATCAGCCTGAATAAGTCTTTAAAGTATATTCATTTTTAAAAAGCAAGTTGCAGAAGGCTGTTGCATACAGCAGGGTTCCGCTTATATAATATTTAAATGCAAAAGCAATATCAAATATTGATCAGGAGTATGTACATACATACAAACCAACCAACTTTAGAAGAGTGGTTAGCTTCTTCTGCAGAAGGAGGAGGAATTGGGTGGGTAAGAACAGGGGATCGTTATAAATCTATCTTTAAAATTTTACATGTTTAAATTTTAAAAATCCTGAAGCATATATAGAAGTCTGGCAAAAATATGGGCAGCATATTCTAGGTCCTTTTGTCAACTTTTAAAATATTTCACGTTTTATAAGGGAATAAATGATGAGGGAGTAAGGGAATAGATAAAGAGAAATTCTTTAGCAATCATCTTTTTCATGATCATATCTCAAATTATGCTGAAATTGGCTAACACATTATTTTAGTTCAGAAATTAAACTGTACTCAGTATGCCTCGCTTCAGAAATATGTCTGTTCCGTTAACCAGATGTGTTTAGGGTGGGACACAGCCTCCAAATCCAAACTGAAGCATCCGGAGAAGACTCCCAAACAACCCAGCATTTAAAAAACAAAGACAAAAAAGCAAAACCAGGCTCTCGGATGATACTCAGATGCCCGCAACCATAGATCCGGTGAGAAAAGCTTCCATCCTGTCCTGGCCTGAATCCTATCCTGACAAGGACCCTTTTTGTCCCATCTAGGCAGCTGCTCCCAGGCCCAGCTGGGGGAGGAAAGGCGGGTCTGACCCGAGTGGGGGGCATCCCGAAGCAGGGGAACAGCCGGAAGGTCCATAGTTTCCCGGATGAGAGCGCCCCACGTTTTCAGCGGTTGCCTACAAGCAGAGCTCTTCGTGCAGCCTTGGAGCGGCATAAAAGCGTCAAGGGCAAGGAACGGCCGCCCGACGCTGAATTATTCAGCTCTCCGCCGCACGCGTGGGTCGGAGGCCCGGGATGTTGGGCAGGACCTGAATGGAGCAGGAGGAGACAGAACCAAAGGGCGACCCTGTTGGAAAGCTCGACATTCCACGCGCACATTTCAACTGGCGATCAAGTTTAATTGCACTACATTCTGTTTTAAACCAAACTGAGCCTCACTCTCATTGCCATAGACATTTTCGTTACTCCGCAGACAGAGTGCATTGATCAGGGAGTATTGATCACGGCGAGGTGAAGACCTGGTCTCCCCGGTGAGGCGGCCCTGCGCCTGCCACTTGGTAGGACCCCCCGAAGCCCTCCTGGTCTCCCCCTCTGTTGGGTGATGGTGAAGACTGCACCAACCGCGCGCAACAGTGCACGCAAAATCCCAGACCAGCTCCAGGCGCCAGAGCACTCGATAAATGCCTGTTTAAGTAACTATGGCCTGATATAAAAACTGTGGGTTTAATAAAATACTAAAAAAACACCCATAGAGTAACAGCTACTAAAAACGCACAGAAGCGATTTCCTGAAACATTCTGTCTCGATTGGATCAACTTCGCGTTCTGGATCGCAGAGAGCCGAGGATGCAAGGACCCCACACACTTCCCGGCTGTGCAATACGCCCCCGCGGGCGCACAGCCGGCGCGCGCCTGCCAATCGCCGCAGAAGGACATCCGAAACGCCTCCACGCCTGTCTGTGTAAATTACAGATACCGCAGGGACAATTCAACTTAAAGAGGCCTCTGGAACGCAGTCGGATACAAAACCGAAAATTTTCCCTGCAGCTGTAACGCGTTCATTACGGCCTCCTGCGTACCAGGGAGATGTGCTGCCCCTTCTGATGAAGAAGATGTAGCCACATTCCTTTTTTTTTAAAAAAAAGCTTTACAGCTCCCACAGCTGCAACATCTATCTAATTAGGTGTGTGTTGACGCTGAGTATTTATAGATCTTTTAAAAAAAAGTTTCAAAACATTAAAAAGTGGAGGTAATTTTTGTTTCCACAGGGAGGAGAAAAGCGAGCCAAACAAGGAGGGAGGGGCAGAAGCCCGACTGTATGTGGGCGTGGTGATGAAAGCGTGATGACGTGTGGATGCCACGGCACACCCACAGGCGATGGTAGTAATAGTAATAATAATAATACAAAACGAAGAATTTGAGTGACGGTGAGAGGAAGCAGCCAAGCTCTGGAAGATGGAGGACAGGTGAGACTCAGCAGAGAAGACAGAGCTGGAGCCCTGTTGCCTGGAGATGAGAGAAGCCATCACCAAGGTGACATGGGCCCGGCAGAGGCCCTGGGTCTCTCTGATAGTCCATATGGCTGGGCCCAGCGGCCACCCAAGGACAAGTGAGAGTGCCAGGGTCCCTGCACAGCCGGCGCAGTGAGGTGACAGCCCCTCTGTCCCCAACACACCAGGAGATGGGTTTTCTGGAGACACGGGGGCAGACAGGTTCTGTACTCGAGACCCGAGGCCTAGCTGAGAGCGAGGGAGGGGTCATCTGGTGCCACAATGAAAACAGAATATTTTGATTAAAAAAAATATTAAAAGAGAAACCACACTGAGTAGCGAGACGTCCATGTGAACCCTGCTCTGCCCACTCAGCTCTCAGACCCTGGCCCCAGGCGTACCCTTCCATGGTGGAGGCTGTGGGGCTCCTCTGTGGGGAAACGGACCGACCTGAGAAAAATGACAGAGGCCCTGATGTGTGGCAGTCCCCACATCGAAATGTGAGCTTCTGAAGCACGCGGGACTATCCACCGGCTTTCCTGGGTCTCATCATTCAACATTAACAGAGAGCTGATACGTAGGCCCTTGAAGAAAGCCACAGGCTACCACAAGTCGGGGAGGGGAGACTCTGGAAGCAAATGTGAGGATGTTGTGAGCCAAAGCAATGCTTATGAAATAAAAATACACTCATGAGTTCATAGAAATCTTGCATCCATTATTAAAAAAAAAGTGAACAGAACACTTAAAAAAAAAGGAACATTCATAGAACAAGAAACACCCCTTGGAAATTAAATATCTCATAGCAGAAATAAATAAGTTGAATAGCAGAGCTGGAAAATGAAATCAAACTCTCCCAGAAGGTAGAACAAAAATACAGAGAGATGAAAAATAGGTAAGAAAACCAGAGGACATTTTCAGGAGCTTGGGCCATCCAGCTTACAGCAGTTTCAGGAAAAGCATGATAAAAACAGTGCGGAAGAGATCACTGAAGAAATGATACAATAAAATCTACCAGAGCTGAGCAGCATGAAGTTTCCCAACTGAAAGGCTAGAGTTTCCAGCACGATTTCTCCCAAGAACTTAGCTGAAGCACATCATCAGGAGATGCGGAAATACCGGGATAGAAAGATGATGAGAGACAGAAAAGCGGACGGAAAAACAGGCTACATGCAAAGGATGGACAGACAGCCATCAGGATCTCAGGCAGCAAAGGGCATAGAGATGGTGAAGGAAAGTCTTATAAAATGTTGAGGAAATAGGACTTCACCTTGGAATTTTATACCTAAACAAACTAGCAATCAAGGGCAACATATATAAAGATATTTGTGTGCAGACACATATTCTAACCTTCTTTCCTACTCACAGGACTCAGTTTTATTTGCAGCAGCTAAAAATATTTACTTTTCTATCTTCCTGTGCAGCTGGCAGTGGTCCTGGGCCACAGTTTGGCCAAGAGAAAATCTGCTACAAAAGTTTCCAGAAATATCCATATTTTTCTGATAAAACAGATTTGGTTGGCTCTGCTCCTGCCTCTTCTGCCCTATTACTTCCTGGAATGCAGATAGAACGCCAAGAGGTGCAACAGCCACCATGTGACCAAGAGGCAGCAAGTGTAATGGCAAAAGCCAACATATAAGTATGGCAGACACAAACAAAACAGCTTGAGTCCCCAATAGCATCACTGACTCACTTCACAATTGTGTGTTATGGAAAGGTAAAGAAAAAGAACCTTTAAAAAATTTCTGTAGTCAGGTTTTCTGTTATTTGCAGGTGAAAGAAAGCATTGTAGCAAGTTCTCAAAAACATGTTACCTCCCACGCACTCTTCTTTGGGAAGTTACTAGAAAATGTGCTCCACAAAAACAAGGAATAAACTAAGAAAGAGAAAGTTACAGTGCTTACAGAACAGGTGATCCAACACGGGAAGGATGCAGGAGGAATTTCCAGCGTCTTGGCAATAAGGGTAGAGACAACAGCTATATCGCACGCCTAAAAAGTAACTAGTTTATATTGGAACAGGTGGATAACACCAAGAAAAAAATAAACAATGGACAGATTACCTGGTATGCCTGATACTGTTGAAAGGAATTTAATACTTCTCCCAGAAATTTTGGAAATAAAGATTAGTACAAACACATACACACACAGCAAAACATTTAAACACCAAAGCAATTACTAACTCCAGGAAAAACAAAAAGTTGCAAGAGGGATAAAAGGGAATCATAGAACACTGGGCGGCTTGACTGGGCACAGTATTTGCATTCATAATGTAAAACTGAATATTGCTGTTAAAAAAAGTTGGAAAGAACAGAAGCCAGTGTGGCTGGGGTAGAGGGAGTGAGAATGATAAGAAAGGAGGTAGACCAGCGAGGAGCCTGCCCTACAGAGGATAAGGTGCTTCTGCAAAAACAGGTAAAACGAAGGTGGGAATATACTTTGAAGATTTGTGGCTTATGGAGAGAAAGGGATGACTTAGGGATGGCTTACTGGGTATTAGCATGAGGCATCTGGAGAAGGCAGAGGATGTTATTACTTTGCTGGGACTACTGGGGAAGGAATGAACTCAGGAGTAGAGGTTTGGGGCCTCAGGCTCTGTTTGGGATGTATTAGGACGAACATGCCCCTGAAGGGTACCAAGTGAGCAACTGTTTGGGGCTCAGGGTAACTAACATACAGGGAGACAAAGCCCAGGATACACCCCACCTTCAACAAATAGCACTTCCTCCTTTCCTCTTGCCAACACAAAGAAATGTTTTGTCGTATGTTTGGATGTGTAAACAATGCTAGGATTTGGGGCCCTGATTTAAGACTTGATATGGAGAACCTAGGATAAAGAAGAAATGAATCCTGGGATATCACACAAAACCCATTCAAAATGTTTAGGTTGAACTGGCATTCTATTCTGAGTCATATCTACCCTAAGGAAAAAGTCTCCCCGCCAAAGCTGCAGTCACGACATAATAAAAGCCCCCCTCTATAAAATATTTTCCCGTTATTAGCTTGATTTAGTGAACATTTTCCACTTAAAAAAAGTGTCCATGCCCGGTGGAATTCTGTTCATGTGTAGAGAGCATGTGTGGAGTTAAAGGCCACCTCAGCCACACTTTGAGATTCTGTTTCAGTTTTCCAAAAAGTGATTTCTCAGGAAACATTCAAAAGGACCAATTTGTACAAAAGGCTTTCAAAACACTTGTGAGCGCTCTCTTTTTCGCCTGCAGGTCAGAGTTCCTGAACTACACAGTCAGCAGCAGCTCCTTCTTGGCTTCCTCCTTGCTGCTTCATAGCTCTGGGCAATGCTTTGATTTAATCATGGATTCCCAAATTGGCCTTACTTGCTGTGTGGATTTTAACGAGAGCTGGGTTTCAGCCACGTCACAGGAGATGCGGTACGGGTGGAGGGCAGCGGTGGCAACTGCAGAATAAAGCGTGCCATAAAGTGGTAACGGGTCACGGTGGCGGCCACTTGTTGCAAAAGAAAAAAAAAAAAGCCTGGGTATAGAACCGTGGAAACGTAGGGCTGGAGGTCAGGGCCCGTCGTTCGTTGGTGGGCCGACAGCGCCTCTAGCGGCAGCGAGACGGCGGCGGCGACCGAGGGGAGCATCCGAGTTGTTAAAAAAGACACCTGCTGGGCGAGTCCTCGTTACGCCAGGATCCACAGGTGCCCGGTTTTAAGGGGCTAGAACTCCGGGAAATCTAGATCTATCAAACAGCTAGAATAGCCACACTTTCACTTCGAAATGAGTTGTCGCTTTGCACGAGGTGCAAAAAAGCGATTTTCTATGGCTGAGCAACTGATGTAGTGGCGGGAGGCAGGAACATTCTGCTCAAGTTTGGCCACCACTGACAACCGGGGAGCGACCCGTAACTGACAAAAGAGGGAAAGAAAACTAAAGAAAACAAGACAATCTTTTTAAAATGGGGACTGCTGTGGGACGCAGCAGGCACACCTGCGGAGAAGGGGGCGACTCACCTGCGTGGTTGTTGCGCGTCCCCCAAGGGTATCCGTGGGGAGGAGGGGTGGAAAGGGAACTTGGTGGGGTCGACCCAGAGCCTGGATTGGGGGTGTCACTAAGGAATAGGGTAAGATGACCCGATGTGCATCATCCTTGGCGACACGTGTAATGTCAAGGCTTAGACACCGTGGCAAATGACACCCGAGAGGTAGGGGACGGGGCGTCGGGGCGAGGCCGCAGGCAGGCAGCCCCAAGGCTGAGCCGTCTGGGCTACGCGATGGCGGCTTCCCGGCCCCAAGCCGAGTGCTGCCTGCTTACCCCGGGAATTGGCACCTGGTGGTGGTGGTGGTGGTGGTGGAAGGGAGGTAGGGACTGTCCTCCCACGGCCCGTAGCCCGAGCCCGAGGGCTCAGCTGATACGCCCCAGTGTGCGCTTTGCTGGGCAGCCCCGCCCACCCGGCGTCCCCCCTGGGCTGCGCGAAGCGCCACCGGGGGTGAGTCCAGAGCCAGCGGACGACCCCAGGCGGCGGGCGGGAGAGCAGAGGAGGGGCAGGCAGGGGGCCGCCGGGACTCTTCGACTTACCTCGGGCGGCGCCGGGCGCTAGCAGGGCCCCAGCCAGGGCGAGCAGGAGGGCGCGGGCGGGGGGCGCGGGCGGAGGGCGCGCTGCCATGGTCGCCGGCCTTCGGTGCAGCAGCTCTCGGGGTCCCGCGGCTAGCGCGCACCATTCCACGCGGACGGCGAGCGGGGGCTGGGAGTCGCGACCCGAGGGATTTCCTGCTGCGGGGAGTCAGCTCCGAACCCCTCGCGCAGCGCCCGCGCCGCGGACGAGCTAGTCTAGGCTTTCATTAAAAAAAAAAGTTTTCCCCCCGTGTGTGCGCGCGCGCGCGGCTCTGGCACGAGCCAGCCCTGACCGTTGCAGTAAATGAGCAAGCTGTCCGAGTTGGCGCGGGGACGAGGGAGATCGTTAGTGAGAGAGGGCAAGCCTGTGAAAAGGATCCACGGCCAACAGTCACCGTCTCATTACCACGGAACAAATTATGGTCTCCCCCGCACCCCGCCCCCCGGCGGCGTCCCGCGGGTCCTAGAGACCGCTCAGGGTCCCAGCCAGGGTCCCGCCCAGATCCGGCGCTCGCCCACCCCCGGGGCGGCTCGGTGCAGGGCGCCTCCCCGGCCGCGCGCCCCGGCGGCACAGACGTGGCCCGGAGCGCACACATCCCCGCCCCAGGATGATGTGGCCGCGGGGCCCCGGGCGCCCGGCTGCCAAGAGCACTCGCGGCTGCACGGTCCAGCTTTTCCAGTCCGAGGCTGGAAATGATGACTCGGCTGCTCGCTCCCCGGCTTGCCGAGAACTCGCGGAACGCGGGTAGCAGGTCTGAAAGGCGGTCCCCAGCCAGGCGGGCGTCCCGGGCCATCCCCTAAGCCCCCAAGTGGTTGTCTGGTGCCTGAGAAATAAACTTGGACTTGCAGGCACGCAGCGTCTGGACATAAAGCTTTTGATGTATTGCTTTAGGTTTTACGTTGCTACATTGACTTATGTTTCTTGTGGTGCAGTGGACCCAGAAAAGGGTGAATGGAGATGTTCCCCAAACTTTTGTGTTTGTGAGAATTATCTGGGTTTGTCTCTTAAAAATACAGGTCCTGGGAGCACTCCCATGCCTTTGGAATGAGACCCTCCCCGGGGAGCGTGTCAGGAAATACCAGTGAGGTGAGTGGTGGGCTTTGCCTTCAAGCCCTAATCCCCGGTGACCTCCACCTCTTCCTCCTGAGAGCCTGGCTTAGCTTCTTAGAACCCCAAGTGTTAAGGAGCTAACTCCACCAACCCCGCCCAGTTTATTTAACTCTGAATCTCCTAAGAGGAGCCATGCCTGAGTGGTTCTCAAAGACCCCAGTGGTTCTACTGTGGAGCCAGGCAGGAGACACACCTGTACAAAGCTGTCCCTGAGCCCCCACTCTTCCTGACCCATGCCCCCATGCTAAGAGCCGGGTGGCCAGAGTTTGAGGAAATTCCTTCTCTTTTCATCTCTTCCTCCTGGAATGTAACTTTCCTCACTATCTCCCTCCACACCTAGATTCTCCCCGTGTTCCCCCAAACCAGTTCAAACCCCTCAACGAAGTGCAGGCCTTAAATAAAAAAAAAAGCCAGTCTGCCCAGGGGCCCCCTTCCCAGGGCCGGGGAATCTCAACGCTTCGCCTGGAAGCAAGGCCTGGGTCCAAGCCCCGGTTCAAATCCAGCCCTACTGTCAACCTTCAGGCCCTGCAGGGCCCTTCCTTCATTCCTGCTGCCCCAGCACTCGCTAGGGGCTTGGGAAGAAAGCAAACCAATGAGAAACGCCTCTTGCCTTCATAGGCTTTTCTGTCTGGGGCAAACTGAGGAATCCTGACTGTTGAACAGTCTGAGCCAGTTGCTTAACCTCTTTAGTGATCATTCCTTACGTTCCTCGTAGAATCAGAGCGCCACGCTGCAATGCACCCTACGGGGTCGTGCGTTTAAAACCCTGAATGTACCACGAGGAAACAGCGCGGAGTAGCTTCCTCGAGGTCATGTGGCTAAGGGGTAAGTCGGCACCCCCTGCCCCCACCCCAGATCTGTTCACAGACACAGCCTGTGTCTTTAACCCTGCCTTCAAGCTTCAGGGCCGACATTCATCACCGTGGGGCAAAACCCAAACCTCTCAGGTGGGAGTGAGTGCTACTGAGCAACTGCCAGGTGTGGGTTAAGAATCCAAACCCCTGGCGTTTGCTCTGGAGATCCTCAGGAAGGTCTGGGAAGGGAGTTCCAGAAACTGCTCAGGTGGTTCTGATCATTGTGTTCCACAGAATTTTCAGAAACGTTGTGCAGGAGAATCACAAGGTGTTTCCTTTGAGGTCAATGGGCAGACTTGTTTTGGGGGCGGTCTCGCAGCTGGCCTCCTGAGTCATTCTGACTGGTTACAGTCTTTATAACGGACCTGATATATGCGAGGCACGGGGCTCAGACTTTATACCTGTTCTCTGCTAATAATCCATTTCTTTTTATTCTTCAGTATTTGACTGTTACTCTTGGCTGTAGAAGTCCAATTAACAAAGAAAAACAAACAAGCACACAAAAACCTGGTGCAAAGTTCTCTCCGAAAGGCTAAGTGTGTCCCAAGCCTGTCCTGGCTGTTGGTGGAATGAAATGAAGCAGCCAGTACAGGGGAAAGGGACAGGGGAGAAAATCCTAGCCCCCAGCCTCGGTTGCTCAAGCTTCTAATTCACTGTCTTTGTAAAGCAAGGAGCCTGGGCTGACGCACTGTTCTGGAAGACTTCACGCTCATCAGTGACAGCCAGCTGGGCAGAGGGCGACTCTGATCCTGCAGATGTCCCGGCCGCCCTCTGGATGGGACCCCGACCTCCACATTCACAGGAAGCAGAGGCCAGCATGGCATTCAATCCCGGATTGTTAGGTAATGGCGTGGGGTCAGAGGCCAGGCTCTGCTCATTACAATTGCAGATAGATGGCTTGTTGTTCCTTCCTTTCCAGAAGAATTGACCTTTGCAATGCCGCTTCCTGTGGGCTATTTTGGAGTAACGGCCCGGGTGCTCACAATGAACAGGGCACTTATTTCTTACCCAAGTTACATGGAGCTCAGTCCGCCGCTTTGAGGACAAGCTAATGAAAAATGGAGGCGGGTCTCACTAAGCCGGGGTTTTACAGGCAGCCTCGGCTGACTTCTGCGGAACCAAAGGGTCCGTACGCTTGCAGTCCGACCTATTGACAGGGCCTCCACACAGGCTCACGGAGCCACTTGCACAGTCCCAGCCCAACGCCCCGGCTCCGTGCAGGACAAACACACACAACCGCCCACCATTAGGAGTCTTGAGAATCTTTTCAGCTCCTCCTCTCTTGGGGAGACTGAAACTCAAGACCGTCTCAGCCTGCAGTAGCACGTGGTCCAGTTTTCTTTCCGGAGGTCTCACTTTGGCCGTCCATGGTTTACCTCCTCAGAAACCTGCTCCCCAAAAGCCCCCTCTGGGCTCCGACACGTCCATCACTGTGCAGAATCAGTACTCAAGGAGCCATTCAAACACACAAAAAGAACGGTCTTAGGGGATCAAGGACGTGGAGGTGCTCCCCTAACCCCGTCTATACTCACCTGAGTCACCCTGCCATGGAACTTCCCCTTCTGTATGTCTGCTGTGTCTGGCTTACTGACCAATCACCCCATTACCTGTCTGTAGGTAGATGGCTTTCTCGTGGTGCTGGGGGCGAGGGAGGAAGGCAGCGCTCTGTGACTTAACTGAGTTCCTTCTATGAAGGATGCTCGAATGAGTGAGTGAACTCACAGTGCTGGATGCTTTACCCGAGTCTGGGGACAGCCAAGCCACCCAAAGCAAACTCCAAGGCCGTGGCGTTCCCCAAGCTTCCCTGGGTCCGTTGGCTGCACGGTGAGCAGTCGGATCTAAACTGCCACTTCAGATCTCATGAGACAGATTTCACCAGCTGCTTGGGGCCGGCAGGCATCTGCCGTAGACTGTATCCCGAACACATCAGAGAAAATTTGGGATTCAAGGCCATGCTTGCTCTGGGGAGGAGAGACCCTCTGGAGGAAGCAGAGATGCTCCTACCTGCCCTGGCTGGCCACTCACTGGCAGGTTTCCGCTCTGAAAGCAGGCACCAGGTCACAGAGGCCAGGCGAGCTGGAGCTGGGCCACGGCCTAGCATCCCTCAGCTTCCTGCCAGGGTGAGAGGCTGCCCTATTTTACAGTGACCCCGGGGAAGGCCCTCTAAGACATGTGCACCTTTGTGAAACTGCTTCTTTACCTCGTCCCTCTGGCGGCGAATGAGGCCATCTGCCTCCGATTCTGTGCCCTTGACATTGGAAATGACTGGACACTGGCCCCTCTTCATGAATTTGAGTCCAGTTCCTGTTTCCCTTTACTGTTTTAGGCAAATCAACCCCAATTGCTTTAACTTGCCTCTAGGGTCCTATTCTCACTCTCTTTAATCATGGTTTTTGCTCTCCTTTGGATTCTCTCCAGTTTCTCGATTTCTCTTAAACCATGGAGGCCAAATGGGGCCTCGGAGCTGCGGGGGGTCTGCCCGTGGCCATGGGAAGCAGGGGGCTGGTTTATCAGTGGGTCCCCGTGCCGGAAACTCTGACCTCCTCCTCCCCCTGAAGGGCTGGGCTAGTTCCTGCTTCGGGGGGAAGGAGCGACTCGGGTGGGGGTTGCTTGGCGGCCAGCTGATACGGCAGGATGTGTGTGGCTCTCTGTCCCTGTCCCCGTGATCAGGCAGCCCTTTCCCTTCACCGGCGTCATTTCAGTCCACTTCCTGGGCTTCTGTCATCCAGGCCACTTTGGTTTCTCGGTTCTGCACCCCGGGGGCCACTTTGAGGCGTAGCTCCTTTCTCCCATTAGCTCCTTGATGGGCTCAGGCAGGAAAGCCTTCCCCAGATTCCTGGGGCCTGGCATCCTGCACCGAGCTCGGGTCTGGGATCTGATGTAGCTTTAATGTCGTGCAGTCACCAAGCGTTGGACATTTTTCCTCATCACCCCAACCTGACCCAGCAGCAGCACCCCCACACTGACCTTAAACCTGCCAGTGCCTGCCAGTGGGGGCCACGGCACCGCCTCTGCGGGCGGAAATGCTGCCCGCATCCCTGTTGCCCCGGTGTTGTGAAGCAATTCTCGCTGGTGACTTTTTCAATGTGCTTTGTCCTAGACTGGGCTTAAAAATATAGAAAGAAAGTTGACCAAACATTCCCAGAGCCCCTTCTGTGTCCTGTGCTGGGGTTAGGGACATAGGCACCAGCCCCTGTTCTCACGACCCCTTAGTCCTGTGACATTGAGAACACCTAAAATACTGCTAACAGCCAGCCTCTGGCCTGCGTCTGCCCCAGGCTGCCGGGAGCCCTCAACCCTCACCCCTCACGCCTCACCCAATCCTGGTACCTGCTCTTCTGTTGCAGGAGGAAGTGGAGGCTCTGCAGAGTGACTCACGTATGAGTCCAAAGCTGGAAGGAGGTACAGCTGGGCCGGGAGGCTGGTCTGTCTGACCCCAAGGACCCTCCATTGCATTTCCTTCCCAAGGATTCATGCCCAAAACGTGAGTCATGTCTGACCCCTTCCTCTCCCTCCCCCTCAACCAGGCCCTCTCATTAGTCATCACGTCCTGTCCGTCCCACCTCTGAGTCTGTCCTCTCCACCCAGGCCCAGGGCGGGGCAGCCAGGGGGCTTCCCTCGATGAGAGGCACCGCTCCTGGGGCTCACGTGGCTGTCATTCCGGCTACTGCTCATTCCAGGACACTTTTAAATGAAAACTGGACAGAACTCCCCTGGGTCCTCCTTGCCTTCAGGAAGGTAGCACATCTCTTTCGTGGGACATTTAGTTTGTGGCTCGTGGGTCCCTCTGAATTTGAGACTTTGAACTCCTATTTGGGATTTGACCACAACCTGTGTTCCCAGCCTCTTCTCTCGCCCACCCGCACCTCCACCCCCACCCCCACCCCCATCCTGTAGCCCCACGGGACACTCAGCATTTGAACATGTTTAGCGCTCCATGGCTTTCCACATGTGTCCCCCACTGTTGGACGTGCTTCTCTCCCCACCCGTGGATCTGTCCTCCGTGGCCCTGTCCTTCTGGGTTGTCTTTCCTGTCCTCCGCCGACGTGCTCCGCTCCATGTAGCCTGGCATCAGGCGTGTCACTCTGTGCCACAGAGACGGAGGTGCAAGTCTGCCACTTCAACTCCCCTGCGGCCACGTCTGACGGGCCCAGGCCTCCCTGACAGCCCGGCAAAAAGAAGGGACAGCAATTTCTGGGTGAACGGATGAACGAACCGATGGGTGACCGTGTGCCACCTGGGTCCTTCACGCGGCTCCTCTCTGTACAGCTTCCCAGTGCGGGTGCCAGGGCCCATGACCTCAGCGGTCCCAGGTGAGGCTCGTTGTTCCTGAGGTCCAAGAAGGTGAGAATTTCAGGTCTTCCCCAAACCACTCTCCCAATTCCCTACCTGATGTTTCCAGCAAGGGCCCATCTCCGCTGAAGCCAAGTTAGAACTGACCACCACGGAGCTGGCACCTGTGCCCGGACTTGTTCTATTTTCTCAAATCTTCGGGTTTTAACTAAGCTGTTACTTCTGGTTTTATTTTTGAATGTAATAAAAACAAAACTCTTTTAAAGCTCTAAACAGCCTCAAACTGTGTTTCGCCCTGGGAATCAGACGATGGGTAAGGACTGTGGTTTCTTGGAGAGATTGCCAACCGGGGAAAAAGTAAATAAGAACATGAGTCAGAATAATTTCAAACCAGAAATTATGTGTGTCGGTAACAACTCAGACACACAGAGCAGCCTCGGTCACAAAGTCAGATTTGATGGGTTTTAAAAATTAGAATCTCCTACATTACGCAGCCCCTTCCACCTGGTCGAGCGCCAAGAAGCCTTACAAACTGGTCTTGGGAGATGGAAACCCTGCAGCCCCAGGAAAATGCTGTCTCTCCTGGGGGCACGCGTGGACACTCTCGTGTGCCATATGGAAAAATGACCGCAGTGGCGCACAAGCAGTGCGTCGTGAAAGAGGAGCCCGTGAGAGGAAGGTGAGCGCCATCCACGCAGCCCGGTCCTTCCAGCATGGAGCCCGCGGGGCTCTGAGGCAGTGCGGGATTCCTCCGGGCGGAGGTCAGGTGACCCCGGGGGCCATGTTCAAATGGGTCACACCGGATGCCAGAAGCATTACCCACAAGTAGGCTTTCACTGTTCAAAGCCGGTCACTTCCTCCCGTATCCACAGAGGTGGGCAAGGCCCCTGCTTATTCACCCCCAAGAAGACTGTTGTGCCCATACCCGTGCTGGGCTTCCCAGCGACCATCAGGCTTCCATCTGCCAGCTGGGTTTTGATGTCCCGCACCTACACTCTCTGTCCTGGAGGTGGCCATGCTGGAGACAGAAAATGCACGCTGTCAGCAACGGGACACCAGAGCGTCTGGTGACACCTCCCTCACACACCTCCCGAAATGGCCCTATAGGCCTTAACAGAACAGGCACCCGAGGTCCGAACAGGAAGACTTTCCAGAGCTGAACCCCACTTCCTCCTTCTGCTTAGTTTGTGGCAACTGACCTATTTCATGGCTCTTTCATTGACCTACTTCTGAATTCTGATTTGGAGAGCGACACAAAGCCCCTGTGTCCCTGCCTCGAGGAAGGGGAGGAAGCCCACGCACAGGCACGGGGACACCCGGGAGCCAAGGCCCTTTGTTCTCTGTCACCAAAACAAACAAACAAAATCCCCCAAACACAAGCTTGCCAGAAAGTTCTTAAAAGTGGCAACAGTCCTTTCAGAAGTAAAAGATATCTATGTTTATTTATGAGGTGCTTATTTTCCGGTAAAATACCTCCAGGCTCGTGTCAGTCCGGTGGGTAGAAAGCTTTACCTGATTAACAGAAGCGACTGACGGGTGAGTCGCGGCAGAGTTCGAGGCAGATGTCCCTCTGAAACCGCCCCTGCATATCTGAATTGTAACCCGACGGTAAGCTGGTGGGATAAATATTCCTCATCTTTCTTATGAGAGAGAATTATATTCTGGATGGCAGATAACTAGATATCCAGTTCCCCAATGATGCTGTGGTAGCGGCAATTACATTCATTGAGCACTGTTATGGTCCACACACTTCACATATATTATTTACAAACTTCCGCATTACCTGGTGAGGTATACGAGGTCTGTCCAGAAAAAGTCCAGCCATTGTTAATACAACGAGAATGGTTTGTGTGACATCGATGTGACCTGGCAGCCAAGGACAGTGGACTGGAATGCGCATGCATGAACAATGATGACTTCACTGTACTAGTCAGGGGGGGCGGTAGACCATTGAGTAAGCATGTGGACTGTGTGGCCGTCACATTAAAAATGTCTGAGCGAGTAGAGCATGGATCTGCATCAAATTTTGCATTAAGCTTGAACATTCCTCCGCAGAAACTATTTGCATTATTCAGAAGGCCGCAGCTGTGGGCGGCTGGTGACTGGCAGCTTCATCATGACTATGTGCCCGCTCATGCTTCATGTCTCGTGCAGAGATTTTTGGTGAAACATCCAATCACCCAGGTGACTCAGCCCCCCTACAGCCCAGATTTCATGCCCTGCAACTCCTGGGTTTTCCCAAAACTGAAATCACCTTTGAAAGGGAAGAGATTTCAGACCATCAGTGAGATTCAAGGAAATACAACGGGGCAACTGATGGCGATTGGGAGAACTGTGTGAGGTCCCAAGGTGCCTCCTTTGAAGGGGACTAAGATGTCATTGTCCTATGTACAAGGTTTCTTGTGTCTTGTATCTTCTTCAATAAATGTCTCTATTTTCCCTATTACGTGGCTGGATACCTTCTGGGCAGACCTCGTATTTCTGCTTCCCATACTGCAGATGAAGCACTAAGGCTCAGTGATATTCAATGAGATACTCGAACTATCACAGCTCCCAAGCGGCAAACCCAAACTAGTCTCACACCCAGGTCTGCCTAATTCTGGGCTCTGCACTTTACTCCTCTAAACCAGGCTGCCTGAGTCCTGTGATTGCCCCACGGCCAGTAAACAATTGGTTTCTGTTCCTCACCACCCATAAAACGGGAGCCTTCCTTCATACCGATAGATTTTTGTGCCAGTTAAAAAGGAAGAGACACACATGCAGTGTGACGTCCTGGTAGCATCCTGGAGCAGAAGAAAGGGCGCTGGAGGAGAAACCAGTGACGTTTGAGCCAGGTCTGGAGTTCAGGGAGTAGTAACGTACCGACGTGAGTTTCCTGGTTGGGACAGACGCACTGTGTCATTGTCGATGTTGACTGACACCAGAGGACACTGGGTGAAGGGTACAATGCAAGGATTCTAGCACTATCCGCACAGCTTTCCTGTACACCCGCCCGACCCGCCAGGGACAGACACTTCTGGTGTCTACACTGAGTTCTCTAAGGGCCATTTCACAGTAACTTCTACCAAAGTACAGTGACTCAAAAGGGGAAACGAGCTATTACTTCTCACAACTCTGCGGGCCAGTGAGGCTGTGGGTTGGGTCTAGGCTGGCTGGCTGGGTCTCCGTGGTCTGCTGACAGCTAGGCTGGCTCTGGCCTAGGCTGCAGCCATGTTTCTGGTAGTTGGCAGGTGGGCTGGTCTCGGGGCTTGAGCTGGGCCAGACGCCCCTGCACCGGGCCCTCTTGCTTTCTCCCACGGCCCAGGCTCATCAGTGGTGGTCTCCGGGTCCAAGGAGCAGGACTGAAGGTCAAGTCCCACTGTGCACGCTCTTTCCCAGCCTCTGCCTGAATCTGCTGCTCCTGCCCATGGCTCACACCCAGCCACATGCCAGGCCAGGAAGGCAGGGCGGCGAAGGAGAGACTCGGGCCCCCACGCCGAAGGACTGGCATGCAGGGAGGGGAAACTGTGGCCATGTGCGAAAGCACGCGTAACTTCTGAAATCAGGAAAATAGAAGCTCATTCTTAAAGGAAAAAACAGAAGAAAGTTTTGCCAAGACATTTGGAATTTTGGTTGAGAAATCCAAGAAGCCATACCTTTCTAAGAAAATCAGATATTTAGAGAAGTGATAAGCCATTTGTAGCCAAGATTGACTGTTATTTATTTTTAAAAGTCCAAGAGATGGTGGACACCCCTTTGCCTCATTACAATTGGTTCCTTTTTCAATGACATTTTTTCATTAATTAAAGAGAAAGGTTTGTGGGAGACAGGAGTCTGGTCCCCGTGGCCTTATGCCTTTTTGTTTTCCAGTCCCCTAGTGTTATGCCTGTGAATATGTTAAGTTACAAGGTAAGAAAGAATTTGGCTTGCCCATGGGAGGGAGCAGGGTGGTGACCCTGGCTTTTCTGTGAGGGCCCGATGTGTGTGGGCAGAAGAGCCCATCTGGGAGACCAGAGGGATGAGGAGGCAGCACCGATTGGAGGTTTTGGGACCATGTGACTCACTGTTGCTGGCTTGGAAGACGGGGAAAGGGAGCCATGAGCCATGGGGTCTGAATGGCCTCTGGGAGCTGAGAATGGCCCTTAGCTGGAAGCCAGCAGGGACACAGGGGCCCCAAAGGGTCCCATGGCACAAGGTGCTGGATTCTGCCAATACCCCCTGAGTGAGCTCGGACATGACTCCACCATCCCCGAGACACCAGAGTGGAACGCAGCCTGGGACACCTTCGTTTTCACCTGGAGAGACCCGCACCAGACTTCCAACCTACAAAATCAAAAACAATAAATGTGTGTCTATTTAAGTTCGTGAAAATGTGTCAGAGAGGCCATAGAAAACCGGTAACAATGTTCATGATAAAAATTTTGGAAACTCTTTAAAAGCACAAAGGAACAAAGCAAAAACTGTTTCTACTACTTCCTACTCTCTCTAGAGACACATCGCATTTCCGCCCAGAGACATTTTCACCTATTTAGCTATCGGAAACCAAGCGGGGTCGTACCGGACCCACCTGTTATAATAGATCATTTCCACTTACCTGAGACTGCCAGTTTCCCACGTAGTACGTTGACTTTGCCATCCCCAAACACAGATTTTCAGTCCGACCTTCGAGGTGTGTGTGTGGAGGTCACACAGGCTGTGGGAGCTTAGGGGCAGGGGCAGGAGCTGCTTCCTGGGAGAGAGGAGGCTTTGAAGGGGGAACAGGGGTTCGCCGGGTAAAGACATTTAAAGGGGGGCCTTCCTGGGAGAAGGAGTCGTGTGGACAGAGATACGGAGGAATAAACCCAGAGTCTGCTGCCTGTACCTGCCACTTGCCCGCTGCAGCTAGAGGGTGGGGCTGGGGCGGGGAGGGGTGGCAGGAAGCATGGGCTTGGCCCCCCAACACCGTCACAGCAGAGTAGCATGACCTGGGTCTGGTCACGGTTTCCTTCCAGAGATGCCTTCTGGACAGCTGACTCAGGGCTTCTCCCTGAATAAGAGCCACGATCGCTATCCCAGGAAGGAGCTATACACCCCAGATTTTTCTAGAACAACGTGTCGACACCTGAAATCCGCATCCCACTGGCAGTGGCATCCCTGCAAGCCTGTCTGAAAGACAGGTCATTCTGATCTTTTGACAGCACCCTGCTGCAGACCCGAAATCTGCCGACACAGGAATGAGCACATTGAATCACCACCAACTTACAAGCAAGTGTTGGCAGACAGACAGACAGACAGACCGCGTCGGGTCCAATGGCCACACTCCCATGTTCTGGACCTGGGAGCCATGGAGTGTTGTCTGCCCTGGGTTTTCTTGGAAAACCTTGACCTTCCAAAGAGCTGCGTAGGTGGGCAGCAGAGGGTGGGGCGGGCACGTGGGAGAGGCAGTCAGGGGCTCTCCACCAGGGCTCCCTGCAGGCCAGGTTAACTCAGCCTTGGGCGCCGCCTTTTCTCGCTCTTCCCCTTGCAGAAGATGGGAGCCATGTCCCTCTCTGCTCACAGTAGATCGACACCTTTAAAACTTGGACTGATGCACGAAGTCCTACCCCTCTCTGCAGACCACAGGGGCTGGGCCGGGGATTGCACTTCCAGAGCAGGGCAGGCAGCGCAGGCCAGCCTGCAGCCCTCGCTTTTTCTGGGACAGGAGTGTGTTTTCCGCGTCCACGTGCCATGCTGTCTGCGTACCGGCACCTGAAGCCATAGCCCGCTTCCTCCCAGCCTTGTCCCTAAAGCCACCGGCCTCCTAATCCCGCCCTGGTCCCACCAGGGCACGTGGTCCGCTGCCCTTTCACACATCAAAGAGCAGCTGCTGTCTCCAACTGACGGTGGCCTTTGTTACTTCTGCACATTTCCAACCTTTAAAATGTCACTTCCTTACAGATCGCTGTTGGTATAAATGAAACGGACTTTAAAATTTAAACTTGCACTTGGAGGTCTATTCCTGGGGGTTGTGTCTCTTTCTGCCCCTTCAGTTGCCTCACCCCATGGGCCCAACGTCCTGGCATAGATGTATAGGGGCCCCCTTGCAAACCCTGGAGACTCTTGCAGTTTCTAAATCTTTCTCCTCTGCACTTAGAGACGCCTACCAGAGGCCATTCCTGCTGAGACAGAAGATTTGGCGTTGAGAATGTTGCTATTTTTAATAACTTTCTTTTCTCTTTCAGCAGCAGTTCTGGCTATATTCATCTTAGAATTGATTTTTTTTTTTTTAAATTGGACAAATCACGTTAGAGAAAGACCCATCCCTCCTCATCCTGGAAGGGCCGATTCAGCTCCTTGGGGGCCAGCGGCCTGGTCTGGGGTCTGCTCAGGAGCCCGAGCCTGCGCCCCTGCCTTTATCCAGGACCCCGGCAATAAGGTGGGCAGAGAACAGCATCCTGCTTTTCAAAGTCGTTGCTACGTCTGGCCACGCTCGCCTGTAGCTGAGCTTCCACAGAGCGACCTGGGGGCCTATGCTGAGAGCTGTGGGGCACAGTTGCCCCCACAAAGCACACTGAGTCACCAGGTCATTCAAGTGGCCTCAAGAAGAAGTGCAAGGCAGTGAAACCAGGACAGTCCCCAACTTAAAAACGAGTGTTTCCCCCCAGAGAGCGACCGTGGTTGCTGAAAACCGACCTTTTTGGAGGCGGGTCTTCACTTCTAGGGCACTGATGGCTCTGGGCACGGCCAGCTGACCCCTCCCCCAGTCACTCCCGCTGCACCTCCCAGGCTCAAAGGTCCAGACGTCTCCCCTGGCACTTTTACCTCCAGGGCTTGGCGCAGGGGGCTGGCAGGGCGGCTTCCAGAATGCCTTATCGAGAACAATTCTCAGGCTGCAGGTGGGCTAAGGAGAGAGGGCAGCTGTTGGTCACGGAATGACCTTGGGTGCCAAAGGGGGAGAGACTTCTGTCCTCTCTGCTGTGCTCGGGGGGGCCCCTCCGTGCTCACCGTCTTTGGGAGAGGGGTCCCCTCGCCCTGGGATCTCTCTTCCTGACAGGTGAGCTGGCCCGCCGACCCGACGGGTTCCTGTCTTTCTCAGGGGCCCCACAGAAGCCTTTGCAGGAGAACCCCCATATACACACCCCACCCACCCAGATCATCGGCCTGTAATGTTGCATTTCCCGGTGGGCGTAGGTCTGCACACGGGCCATTTCCATGGGTGCATAATATTTCTTCAAATGGAGACAGTTTCGCTTTTCATAAACACCGCTCTCTTGTCAGACATTTGGCTTATTTATACTTTTTCTCTTATGAAGAACACTGTGATTAAATTTTGTACACAAAGCCCTTTGAGAGTGTTAGAAGGGTATCTTAGAATAGAATCCCAGAGGAAAAATTATTAGTTCAAAAGAAATGTACATTTTAAAATTTAAATATGTATTTCTAAGTTGATATCAAAAGATGTGTATCAACTTACGGTCTAGCCCATAATTTAAAAATAACTTAAAAAAATTGAGAGGTAAACAGTTGTTATTTATGTCTTAAAATAACAAAGGTTGTTATTTTTATCTAATTAAAAATGTAGAAAATTTGAAAAATGTAGAATAACAAAAAAGAGGGAGAAAATAAAAATTACAAATAAGGTCACTACTTAGGAGGAGAAGGGCATGATTTCTGCAACTTACTATCAAATAGTTCTGAAAAAATACGTACTTGTATATAATGTGTAGTATTACATATACAGTATGCATGCCATACATATGAAATATAAATATTACACACACACAGATAGTATATTAAGATTACGTGTTGTATAGAAATTATGTAACACACCTATTATACATGCATGTTAATGTGTATAAAATGTGTGTTTTATAGAGATATATACTTCTCTTTCTCCATACACATGGTAAACGTGTTATGTGCACGGTGAGTGTGTGTGTAGGGGAGAAAGGACTATAAAGCAAATGTAGCAGAATGTTAACAGCTGGAGAGCCTGGGTGAAGGTACATGAGAATTCTGTGCGCTACTCTTGCAACTGACCTATACACGTGATGTTTTTTCAACATAAAAGATTAATAGATTTTGAATAACCAATATACTTCCTGTGCACAACACACCATTTTCTGCCAGTTTTGGGGCTTTACAACTGAGCTTTTCTAGCGGCAGCCTTCAAAGCATCGCAGCTCCCAGAACTACGTTGCCATGACTTCAGGTCTCTCTGTCCTGGTGTCAACAGCTTCCTCCCTGTGCAACATTTGTTTCCAGTGTTTCCCTACTAACGGCATCTCAGCCAGTGGACCCGAGTCCTCAATCACATCTTGAGAAGCGGCCTCACTGGGAAGGGCTGCTCTGCAGTTTCCGCTGATCCACTCAACTGCCCCTCGGAATGCAGACCTGCTGGTCCTTTGTCAGAAACGGAACCAGACTGGGAGCCGCTCTGGTGGGAGCGGGGCTGCTGGAGGCCCCCCCAGGGGGTGGGCGTGGTCTCAGGGCTCCTTCCCCAGGAAGCCACCTGGCCAGGTGTGTGGGTCCCAGAGAGCCTGGGGGCTGCCTTCCCAGTGGCTCCCTTCTGTAGCCTTTCCCCACCCTCCACTCGCCCTCGGCAGCTTGCTGGCTCCTTTGCAGATCTCTGAGCTCTGACCCCTCTGCTTGCCCTCCCAGGAGCCCTGGTTCCTGGTGGTGTCCCCTCTGCCCCCGCACCCCAGGCTCCTGCAATGGAGCCACCTCCACAGTAAGAGCAGGTGGGAGTGGTCAGTGGGGTGCAGGGAGGTGAGCAGGGGACAGATGTCTCAGAACTGGGCAGGGACAGGGAGGCATCAACCTACTCCTGGAAGTCCCGTTGTTCCCTGTGCATTCGGTACCTTTTCTTCTAATCTTAGGGAACAGGGAAAAATGGGTAGGTTTAACTGTTTCGTTACTGTAATTGCCTGTCTTCGACTAGCGGCGTTTACGTGTTGACCGGTCTCCTTCCCTTGGCAATGGCTCCTCCTGCCCTCGGACCGCGTTCATCCCCACTGATCTCCATGACGCCTTGATGACGGATGTCACCCTTTGCTGTGGAGCTGCAAGCAGTTGTCCCACTTGGCTCTTCGACTCTTCATTTTCTTCACCGCGTCCGACGCTCCTCGGGTTTGTCGAGTCAGAGCTGCCGCTGTCTTCCTGCCGTAGCTCACCGTCAGTAGGCACGCCGCCCCGAGGCCTCGCCTTTCACGTGCTCGTGCACTACTCACCTGACATTTTTCTCCAGGTCACTTTGGTTTCTGTGCGGCGTCCCCTCTCATTCCACCCACTTGGGGTCCAGCCTAGCACCCCAACTAGGCACTCGATCAGTATGCACTTGCCACTGACTGGAGGGAGGGTCAAGGAACTCGCTATGGTCCAGTGACTCTGGGACATCCCCTGCAAGGCTGCAAATGAGACTTCAAGTAGTGACGTCCTGGAAGGGCCCCTCGTGCCCCTCAGAGGATAAGGCGAATTGAATTCAAACCGTGAGTGGGGGCTGCCCTCCCCAGGGTGACCCCCAGCAGGCCACAGGGATGAGATTTTCCCACAGCTGGGGGGTCCCTCCACAGGAACAGTGACCACAGAAGCCAGTGTCTCCCTTCTCTCCCTGCAGAGACCTGGAGTGTGATGTGTGACTTCTCCGAGTGGTGATTTCGGAGAATTCGCAGAGTGACAACCCAGGGCCTGTCTGCTAAGGGCAGAGCCAGTGCCTTCTTTCAAAGTGGAATGTCATGCCCACAGGCTCATGGTCGTGGGTCTGCTGCTCCTGCAAATCTTTTCCTGGGTCCCCAAGCACACACACCGCCACAGTAGTGACGTCGCGTGCTGGCGTCCTTACCGCTCCCGGACTCCGGGTCTCGTTTCAGAAAGTGCCCAAAAAAACAAACACAAAATTATGCCATGCTTTCTTACAGACATACTGCTCCCACAGTGCCCTGTGCTTCCCCAACTTGGGGGGCAGTGCTCTGTGGAAATCTGGCTGTTCTGGCAGACTTAGCAACACCGTGCAGACCCCTTGACTGCAAGGTCACAGGCTCTCTTGGTCGTTCCTAATCGGCTTTTGTAGAATTGTGTCCTTTCATCGAGAGAAAGGGAGCTCGCGATTTCTAACTAAAGTGTCCGGAGAAAACTGACGAGTGTATTGCACAGGCTGTTTTTAATAATGCATTATTAGATGACATTAATATTTAATGGGCCTTAATAATACATGTGTTCAGAGAAATGCTTATATTCTGTAGAAGAAAGAAGAACTTACCAACCCGGGACCACACTTCTTTGTAGCACCGTGCAGCTGTGGCCTACTTTGGATGAAATGACTTCTTTTGCACTGAGAATAAAGCTCCTTCATTGACAGAGCCTGGAAGGTTCAGAATTCAGAAGTTTGTTTCTACTTCTGGCTGAGGCTGTTGACAGGCTCTCCTCCCTCCCTTTTACCCATCATGCAATTCACAGCGCTGAGCACCGCAAGGCTTCGAAGAATCAAGCTGGGGCGTGTGAATACCCTTCTCCACGAACGTGTGTGCGTGTAAGAAGTCTTTCTCACCTGCTAGAATGGGATTCCGACCGCATGGCACTTTCTGTTCAGACTTGAAAAGGGCCTGTCTGTCTGTCCTACTGCTTTTGACTTTGAGGAGGTAACTCATGCAGTCTGTGTTTTCCCAGATGGAGTGAGGACGGACGGAAGAAAAGTGGGGAACAGCCGGCGAGGTCCAGCTGTAATGAACATCTAAGTGCTGGTGGCCGACGACGTTGAAGTGCGGGCGTCCCACGCCCATGGGCGCCAGGCTCCCTGCCCGCTGCTGGGAGCAAAGGCACGACACTTCACGCTGCTCCGTTTTCCTGTCTCGTGACAAACCGACTTCATCCTTCCCTACTCTGCAGTGCCTGGCATTTCCTTGCCAGGGATGCGAGTTTTGAAGGCCAGCATTCTCTACTTTTCTCTCCCTGAAGGTGGAAGGTATCCCAGTCCCGGATGTGAGTCCGAACACACCGTCCCACCACGCAGTGCCTTGGCTGGTTTGTGCCGACGGGATTTGAGCGATGGCAGGAACAGGGACGACTCTGGCCTCCCCTTTCTCCTGGAGGCCGGCAGAAGACGGGCCTGCAAGGGGAGCATCCTTATCTCGGGAAAAGGCAGGAGGCTGAGGGGAGTAGAAGGAGCAGGCCCCCTGGCTAAGGTTCCCGGCAGACCACCCTGAGCTCACACCTCCGCCTAGCCAGGCTTTCCCACGACTTCCCACCCTTCATCAAACCCGTATCAAAACACTCAGGTTTAACCATTTGTCCAAGTGCTCATTTCCACCTGAAGGCCCCGGGATCGCGGAGAACGTGTAGTAATTACAGGGGCTGCATTTCTCCTGCTCATCTTTGTCTGTTTAATTTTCAGGCTGAGCCAGGGACCCTAGGAGGGTCAAGGGACCCTAGGAGGGGCACGTGTCTTTTCTGTGTCAGCACAATCACTTAAAATTTCAGTGAAATCCAAAAGTGTGTCTGTATCTTTAAGTCCTGGGCATGCGGACACACGGGCAGCACTGAGTGACCTCGGGGTTCCAGACAGAGAAGGGCCCGGCTCAGAGCTCAGTCCCGATGAGCCTGGGCATGCACCGCCCCCCTCCCATCCTCCTCCACACTCCACCTGCTCCGTCAAATGGAGATTGCTCCATGGTCCCTCAACACTCGTGGCTTCTCTGAAGTCAGAGACCAGGTCAGGGGAGAGAGGGGGCTTCACCCACAGTCGGCACACTCATCTTCGCCCTCCCCGCTTCTGCCCTGCGGCACGCCCAGGTGGGGGTTGGGGGGTGAGGGTGGGATTGGGGGTACACCAGTGGTCCCTAACTTCTCAGAGTATAGACATCTCACCATGCTCACTGGGACTCTGGTATTTTACAGGAAAATTTGTGTGCATCACGGCCCTCGAACGTACCAATTTCTTCACCTGACGTTCCTCTCTCAGAGCTGGAGAAACACCGGCCACTGGGCCGCCCCCCACTGAGAGATGCCAGCCGGTGCAGAGCTGGCCGGAGGGAGCGGGAGGGACTTTGAGGTTCTGGTAGTCTGCTCTCTCTCGGCTGCCTTGAGAAACGACTCTCCGAACACGCGTGCACACTCATGCCTACCCCTCCAGTTTCTGTTGAAGGCAGCCAGTCCGGAGCCCGCCGACCTCCAGCCTCCCAGGATTACTCTGCGAACAGTGAGTGGGAAATGGGCACGACTTGTGCATTAGCCACAGACAAGACAGGAATGGGGACATGTCAGAAAACCAGAGAGAGGCTTTCGAGCAGCAGCTTTGAGCCCGAAAGCCCAGTCTCCTGACATCGTTCACGGGGCAAGTGTCTCGAAAACCACGCCTTGTGGGGGCGGAGGGAGTAACTTTCTGAAGTCCTTGAGTTTCGGTAGCATACCATGCGCTCTGGGGAAGGAACAGGTCCCAGAGATGGTCCGCGTGCTGGGGCAGAGAGCACCCACCTCCTCCGGGTTGGACAGGAGGGCCCCTCCGTGGGGCCTGCAGGAAGCTGTGGGAAGCTCCAGTCTGCACCATGGGTAGGTGGGGAGGTTCGTGGTAGCGGCTGGTGAACTCGCCAGAGACTTTGGCCAGTGGGAGCACAGTGTCCTTGTAGCCAAGGCTCCAGAGCAGAGCACAGAGCCTGGAGCCCCCGGGAGTCACAGCAGGCCGCACGGGGCTGCACTGCAGCCGCAAGTGCAAAGGGGGTGCCATCAGCGAAGAGAAGCGGCAGGCATGAGCTCGGAGTCCACCAAGTCCAAATGCTGTGGATGGGGATGGCAGATGACCACTGAGTGGGCAAGGAGCAGAGGGGCCCCTCCGGCATGAGCTTGGAGTCCACCAAGTCCAAATGCTGTGGACGGGGATGGCAGATGACCGCTGGGTGGGCAAGGAGCAGAGCGGCTGCCGAGGGCAGCAAGGGTCCTGGCTTCGTCTGCTCAGCCGGCCATGATGCACACCATGCGCAGGGCGCTCACACAGGGGAGCCTACTGCCCACAGCTCTGCAGGCTGAAGACTCCCAGGCCGAGCTGCTGGCGAGGCCGGCTTCATTCTGGGGTCTCCGCTCTGGGCCTGTACGTACGTGGCCGCTGTCCTCCTGTGCGCCCACACGACCTCCTCCTTGTGTACTTGGAGACTCTTGTATCTCTTCTCACTGGGACGTTAACATGCTGCATCAGGCCCGCGCCCCCCACGACCTCATTTAACCAGTGACCTCCTTAGATGCCTCACTTCCAAATGCAGCCGCACGGGGGATTAGGGCCTCCGTGTGTGAAATCTGGGGGTACCAGCCTTCAGTCCATGAAGGTGCCCTGCTGCCCGAGGACCCTGGGAGCAGAGCTGAGACCCAGCCACCCCTGGGGTCCTCCCGTGTGTGTATGAAATACACATGTTAATAAACTTGACTTTCCCTTGTTAATCTGTCTTTTGTGACTGAGTCCCACCTGGGAACCCAAGATGGATAGAAGAACAGTTCTCCTCACCGGGAGTGTGGCATGGAGTTAGCACTCAAAAAAAAATTCTTAGCTATTATTTTTAGAAACGTTGGAACTGGGTCCTGTGCTCAGCAGTTTTCTGCTTAGGCTCTTCTTCCCTCTGTTCACAAACGGCTCGCTATGAATCGTCCAGAAAGCACTTCATGGGGCTGGAAGGTGGAGGGAATCGTACTCAACTGCCAAGCGAGCACTAGGGAGGAAACATCCCAATCTGAAACGAAAGCACCAGCCAAAAGGCACCTCACCCATCAGAGTCAATTCCACCATCTAGAAACATTGCTGTCCACACACTCTGGTTTAATCCAGGCGAAAATATGTTGCCCCCTATAGAGGGGCTGGCTTTGCCTTGCTAAGGAGACATCCCGGGCTGCCGAACCCCAGAAGAAGATCCTGAGTCACCGTGTCATTCTGATTTAACCAACGTTCCAGCCGACAGAGCAGGACTTGGAATTGTAACTATGTCAGCGCACTTAACTACATCCGGCCCAGGCAGCCTTCAGGTGCACTTTCAGACAAAAGCAAATGCAAGCATTCTGCCCGTGCACGCAGTAGCCGTTAATGGTAAATACTCATTTGGCCACACGGGACGGAGACGTGGCCCGCCACCGCTAATTCCTTTGCTCCCCATGAAACGACTTCCAGCATGAGGATGTGTGGAGGAGGTGACACGCGGCGTGGGATCCTTTCTGTAGGAATCGGCATCAGTGAAGAGATTTACAATGTCCCCCTTGCTTTCATCAGGCGAGCCGGCTGCTTCCTGGGCTGTGATGAAAGGCATCTCATGTCGTGTGCAGGGAACATGGGCGGCAGGCGTGATTTCTTTTCCCCGGCCTCGGTGACAGCTGCTGCTGCGCCTCGGGCGTGTCAGCAAAGCACAGACACTTAGCCAGGGCAGAGCCCTCGGGCAGCCCCCAGCAGGGCACTGTCCTCTGTCTTCCACCCTTGCTGGTGGTTCCATAGAAAAGATTTGAATTCCTAATTTTTTCTCAGCTGCCGTGCAGAGCATAAACATCCTTCTCATCCCTTTTCAGCTTTGATAAGAATCCCCCAGCACTTTTGAAGATCCTAGAGGCACTTAAAGTCTCTCCCGTCCCCTCCCCCTCGGAGTCTCTGATGCGCTGAGATCTGAGACAAGGGCCCAGGCCTGAAGTCACATTTCTGTTTCCTGCCGCCACCTGGCAGGTGAGAGTGGCATCCAGCACGGGGGCGTCAAAACCTTCTCTGAGCAGCAAGGAAAAAATAGAAGGATTTCCAAGCCTTCCCCTTCCATTCCCCCCCACTCCCCCCAGACAACTGCCTCAGACAGTCTCCTGGGGTCTGGGGATCAGAGCTGCGGCAGCCGACAGGAACTGAGAAAACGCTCCGTTCTGGGGAGACTTGCCAACACCGCCGCTTCGCTCCATGTGCAGAAAACATTTGCGTGGAGGGCGCCGACTCCCAGCCCAGCAGCCAGACTGTGAGCAGAAAGCTGGGGGGGGGGGGGGCAAGGAATCTCCTGACGGCCCGTCAGCCTGGGACAGACAGGGAAGGCTGGCCGGCTTCCCTAAGCGTTTCATCCTGGGGCGGGCTGGCTCAGCTCAGTGACAGCCGATTCCAAGAGGTTTCTATTTAGCTCGCCCTTCGTGGGTAATTACCAAGTACTGATGGAAGTACAGACACAGGGAGCCCTGCTACGGACCGCCGTCTGCTGACAGACCCCTTCGAGCCTCTTCACAGAGCGTTTCCTTTGCTTCCAGCGCGCACGCCAGCCCCCTCGCCCAAACGCACCATGGGTCAGTTTTCTGTTGCATTTAACCCAGAGCTCCCCCGCCCCGTTGGGTGGCCACATCACACACTCCCCCTTCTCGCTCTGCATCTGGCCCACCTCGTTCTCAGACTGCTGGTCATTGGACCCAGTCGGACACCCCCCACGGCCCGCCATTCCGACACCGACATGTGTTGAAATGGGAGAACTTCTCCAGGAATAAGGCTTTCAACCGCTCTTCAACCACTGGTTGTCTCACAAATAGTTCTTCCAAAGAGCTCCGCTCCATCTGAGCAAGCATTTGCTGACTCACTCGGGGCGCACACAGCTTCCAGGAAGTGTGGCTGGCAATCGGTGCTGGCGAAGAAACCCAGGCGATTTTCCATTATTCCATTACCAGCTGGCAGGGAGGCCGAGTGACCAAAATAGGACTTTCTGGACATGAGGTCATGCAGACCACAGTAAGACAGCCTAGTGCCGTTACTGTCGGTCCATTTCAATCACTCCAACTGCCGCTGGGTCCGAGCCCCCACGTATCTGCTACAGACCGCGTGGCCTCCTGCTGTCGGCTGTATCGGGGCGGGCTGGCTCCTCGCCAGACCCCAACACAGCCAGGTGCGAAGATACCAGCTCCAGGACAGAATCTGATCTTTGAACTTACAGCGGTAAATTCTACTTAGAATTTCGAAATTCTGAAGCCTGCCCTGGAATCTGATTCTAATCAGAGGATTCAGCAAACGGGTGACCAGTTCCGGGGAGAGAGAAAGGGTCGGTGGTTATGGTTCAAGCCCCTACTTCCATACTAACTATGACAGTATTAGGTTTCTGTTAGGGCTCTATTGTAACAGAAAACAATGCTGGAGATTGAAAATTCACTCATTAGCGTTAAAAAAAAAAAAGAAACAAACAACGAAAAGCGGGAAAAATATCAGTGTAGCAGAAACCAAAATTTCCCTTTGCCGCCCTGTCCTGGGCTGGCTGTTCATAGGACAGCACAGCTCACGCAGACAAGACATCGCGTGCTCCTACCCGGTTTCTGCCTCGGTCCCTTTCGTTAAGAACTGTCCTCGGAGATACATTCTGCAGGCCTCCATCAAAGAAGCAACAAGTAACGGGTGTTGGCAAGCATGGGCAGCAAAGGGAATTCTTGTGCAGTGCTTGGGGGCGTCTAAATTTGGTGCAGCCACTATGAAAAACAACACAAAAATTCCTCAAAATACTAAAAAGAGAAGTACCACAAGATCCAGCACCTCCACCTCTGGGTGTTTATCTGAAGAAAATAAAAACGCGAATTCTAAGCCATCCAGGCTATGTTCCTTGCAGCGTTACTTACAATAGTCCAGATAGAGAGGCGACTCCAAGCGCCCATCGACGGACAAGTGGAGGAAACAGAGGATACGCACGCATGCGCGCGCACACACACGGGGTATCACTCAGCTATAGAAAAGAGTGCAGTCTTGCCATCTGCAACAACATGAACGAAAATAGAGGGCATTATGCGGAGCGAAAGAAGTCGGACGGAGGAGGAAAAATATCGTATGATCTCACTCGTGTGTGGAATCTAAAGAACAAAACAGTAAGTAACACAGAACCAGATCCATCGATACAGAGAAGCCGATGGTTGTCAAAGGGGAGGGGAGATGGGAGGATGGGTGACTTTTTTAAAACCAGGAAACGAAAAGAGAGAGAGAGATACATTATTCATTATTCAGCGGCATTTAATCTCAAGTTGACTTGTATTTATCCTTCACGTTTGAGGACTTGGCATCAGGGTTGCAAAGGAGGTAGAATCTTCACGGGCACGTTGGCTCCAGCCAGGTGTTCTGAAATATTTAGACGTTAGCTGACAGAAATCTAACTCTTGGAACGTGTCACAGAGGAGTCTAGAAGTGGATGGGTACTGACTTCCAACTACTGGTGAGGAAAAGCTTTTGAAACTCTCCGGAAAACATTAAATAACAACAACAAAAAAGGTATGGCAGGATCTTTAAAATTTCCTGAACTGATATTGATTTTATTTAAAGTGCTTTCAATAAACTATTAAAAATGTAAATAGAAATTTAGTGAAACACCCTGGAAGAGGCCTGAGAGGTCCGGGAACACCAGAGTTAACCCGAAGGGTAAGCTCAGCCACGCTGTTGACATTGTTTCTAAGATAGAGGCGCTTGAGAGGAAGCAAAGTCTGTGTGCAAAGCACCCTGTTCCTAGGACTGATTTTTGCTGAGGTAACACCCAGGCATTCCCGGGGCCCCCCTGGCTCGCCTTCTTCCTGCCAGGCTGAGGGGTCCTGGCCCCCCAGGGCTTCAGAGGACAAGCCCCCTCCTGCATCTGCTTGCCTGTGGCAGGGAACATCCGCCTGCGCTTGCTTTGGGCCCGGCGTTCTTCTAAGCTCTCAGCTCACGCTGCGGTATTCTAGCCCGTGACAACCCTAGGGAGGAGGTACCCTGTGCATCTCCATCTCCTAGATCGGGGATGGCAGCAAGCTCACAGAACTTGCTGGGCCAGTGGCTGGACTCATCATCTCTCAACTCCAACGTTACCCGTTTTGCCTGCTCTGCTAACATGGATCCAGGAGCTGTGAATGGCTTTCCTCTGCCCACTGCAGGATGCTCAGCTCCATTAGGACAGGGAGCTGGAGGACGAGGCAGGAAGAAAGGGGCGTGGCCTCCTGGACCTGAGACAGCTTGCTCAGCAGGTTCCTGCACTGCACAGGCTACTTCCCTCAGCCCCCACACAGCAGGCCTCAGGTGAGCCAGCTCCCTGCACTTCCCAAAGAGCGGATTTCCGGCCAGTTCTATCCATATGGCACCATGGAAACTTCTGTGTCACCTGCTGAGCCACAACTTTGTCCTCTCCCCCGTATCTAGACCGCAGCCCAGGGGTGGGGGTGTCCTTTCTGGGGGCAGTGCTGGCCCTTCTGCCTGCTACTCTCACCTGCATGCTTTCCAATTCCCTTCCCACCAGCCAATCCCGCGTCACTCTGATCCTCCGTTTTTGTTAATAATTATGCACCTTAAACTTTCCTGTTCAAGTTCCTGTGTGGTTGCCGGCTCCCAATTGGATCCTAACGGTGCAGACCGAGGCGCCACACAGCCAGGCAGAGACTCCGGAGTGGCTGCCTCATCACGCAGTGAGATGGTTCTGGGAGGGCAGACGATGCAGGTTCAGATGCAACACGTCCAACGTGCCCCTCCCCAGGGGTGGGCAGGCAGGGAGGGGGAGGTGTCAGGAGAGGACCTGCGGCTCCCAGCAAAGGGGCCGGGTGTGCAGCAATGGGCGGAGGGATGGAGACAGGTGCCACCTGCTCAACCAAGCTTCCTTCTCTTTCCTGGGGAGCCTCCTAGTGAGATTTGGGGCCTTCGGGATCCCGAGCCTTGCTCGGCATGGTTTGCCTGCCAGCTCTCTGGGAGGCAGCCTCTTCCACGGGCATCGGGACCACAGGCTCCTGAGCTGGTGCCGGGGCGGTGACCGGCAGGTCAGAGGCTCCCGCTGGGCCTCGCAGCGTCTCTCACTGAGCTGCTCAATTCCCAACACAAAACACATCACAGAGCAATGTTTGAACTTTTATAATAATTGCATTTATTTCCATTTTTGATAAAAACTAGTAGGTTCTTAGCTCCCCAAACCCACATTTACAAACACAATGTTGGAAGGACACATGGCAGGCAGCCTTGGAGCTGGTGGGCCCTCTTCAGTGAGGCAGCCCTTCTCTGGGGACCGGGGTGGTGGGGCGGTGGGGGGCTGGGGTGGGGGCAGGAGGGTGCAGAGCACACTGAGGTCACCTATAGTTATTTTCAGCTGACTCTGCCTTGACAGGGGTCATGGAAACAGACTCTTACTAAATGGAGAAAGGGCAGGGAGAGTGGGTGGGGGCAGTGAGGCTGCCTGGCCCCCACCCCAGGTCACAGGCACCAGGCGGCTTGCTCCCTGCCCTCGGGCACGAACCCCAGCACTACCTGGCGTACACCCCCAGAGAGATTTTAAACACACCGTGTGGTGACCTGAAGTCTGGGTTTGCAGAACTGGCGGAAGCTGGGGTTGGTACTGCAAAAGTGATGTGTTTGGGTCCCAGCAATTTGATGGGGCAAAAAAAGTAACCCCCAGGGATCTAAGCCCATGTGGGTGCGCAAAGCCCTTCTGCCTAGGTGGAAATGCGGGGCAGGGAGGGGACGTCAGAAGCAAAAGGGAAAATTCAGAAGTAAGAAGGGAAGGGACCTGGTGGGTTATGTGACTTGATCCCCTACCCATCTGCTAACCCCCTTCCTGAAGTGTCACCGTTTCTCCTTGGTTTGGGTCAGCAATTCAGGAAACTAGGTTTTCCTTTATGAAAAAAAAAATCAAAAAGTGAAAATAAGTGTTTGACGTCATGTAGCTCACGCAAAGTTTAATGGGTTATCCAGCGTTTGAAGCCATCCCAGGTCCAGGCAGGGGCCAGCGGGGCAGCCTGCGGTTAGACGGCGTTCCTCTGCAGGAGCTGGTCCAGCAATTGCTGGGGGAGTAGGAGACAAAGACGTCAAGGTCAGAGCCCGCACCTGCGCACCACACACGTCGCCCCTGTGGGCCGCCAGGCCATTACCTTTTTGAAGACTTCTGCGCGGAGTCTGTTACTCTGTAAGATCAGCCTTTTCTTTTGCTCTTCTTTTTTCTTTTTGACTTCCGGCAAGTTGTTATAGATTCTGAAACGGACACAGAAAACATTTTGAAAAGGTAGCGAGACGACTCGTGCTTGTGTGGACCTGCGTCCCGACCTGCCGGCAGGTGCCTCCCTGTCAGAGGGAGACCCCGCTGCCCCAGGAACCACAGCTTCCTGGGCCGTGTCCAGACCAGGGCTCCCCCTGCAGCCAGAGCCCGACACGCGGAGTCCCAGGGAGGGCCCTGCAGACGAGGCCGCTGTGCCTTTGGAAGTCGCTTTTCTGGTCCCTCCGTTCTCCGTGGTCATTCACTACTTCCTTGTAAAATGAGGGGTTCAAACCAGCGGCTTTGCTGTTCTGAGAGCAAACCTGTCCCCAGATCCCTTTTGCCACCCGGTGTCTGCCTTCCTGTGACCTAGAAAAGGCGCAGCAAACAAGTGGAGGGAGCGGGACTTTTGCGGGAATCCCACTCATAAAGGCACATGCCTGCGTGTGAGGTTTGTCTCCTCACCGGCTGCGTTCCCACTTGAACTGTTTCCAAACACATTCCCAGTGTAAGTGTGATGCTCTTGTCCCAGTGTAAAGTTAGCTTCCAAGTTACAAGCCAGGCCTGGGGGACCCCTCTTCTGGACACTTCCTTCCTGCTGCTAACGCAGCTGTTTCTGTACCGGTGCCAAGCCGCGTTCGGTCAGCACCCACGGACAGCGTGGTCGCTGCCGCCGGAGCTCTCGCATCTCTGCGCAGGGGCGCCTGGCTACAACAGCTCTTTTCACGTTCTCTCCTGTTTGAAAGCCAGGCAGAGCATGTTGAACAGGTTCTGCTGTTAACATAATAATTACAAAGTATAATGACACCAATGCTGATGAAATTCTTGGGCACATGGCTACTCGCCTGACATGAATGTTCTCATTTACCCTCACAACACCTGGGAGGGGCACAGTGTCCCGCCGTCACGGGAGGAGGAACCCCAGGCCGGCGAGGCCAGCGGACTTGCGGAAAGGCCCTCAGCTGGGATTCGAACCTCCTCGTCTGTTTGACTTTACGCAACACTGTCCCCAACCGTGGAGCAGAGTGACCTGGAAACAGTAGTGCCTGCCAGGGCCTGGCACCCTGTGGGCATCGACACGGTTGGGATAAATAAGTGGGCACATGTTGCCACTTCTGGGAGCTTTCTAGAAAGGACTGTGAGGAGCTGCAGGAAAGCTGAGTGTTGAAAAGCTCCACAGTGGAAATCCCTTCGGAGCCAGAGAACCATCTTCCTGACGCGGACCGTCTGAACCACGTCGGGAGTTTGAGGGGAAAATTCCCGTGACTCACCCCTGGGGCTCCTAAGGCAGTATTTTTTTTAATTCCTCACCCAAGGACACACTTACTGATTTTTAGAGAGAGAGGAAGGGAGGGAGAGCGAGAGGGAGAGAAACATCGATGTGAGAGAGAAACATTAAGCTGTTGCCTCTCTCACACACCCGATCAGGGACCAAATCCACAACCCAGGCCTATGCCCTGACGGGGAATCGAACCTGTGACCTTTTGGTTTATGGGACAACGCCCGACGCACTGAGCCACACCAGTCAGGGCCTGCAGTATTTTCGTAAAGAGCTTCCTAAAAACTTTTGGTACATCTACATAATAGACCACTGTGCAGAGTTAAAACCCCGGAGTTAAACCATCTACATCCCTATCTCCTAACCCAGGAAGACTTCGCAGACATACTGAAAAGTGAAAAAAGCAAGCTTCAGAAGGACGATCCCATATATGGGTAAAAGTTAGATATCTGTATATGTACAATAAAAGTCTACTTTCAGGCAGAGGAAGGTCTGGAGGGGCAGCTGGCCGTCTCTGGAGAGGGACCAGGGCTGGGGGGTGGGGTGGGATGGACTTAGTTGGTCATGAGGGACTTTAGCTGCATCTCTACTATTTGAACTTTTTAAGTGAAAATGTAATGTAGCAACATAGTTAATAACAAAGGATACAAAAGAGAGTGCCAGGGGACTTCCGTGGGTGGGGGGGGTCTCAGGGCCATGGTCAGAGCCCACCCAGAGCCCACCGAGCAGAGCGAAACCCAGGTCGTGGCTCATCGGAGACCTGGCCTCTGGCCGGGGAGCCAGTGACGTGGGGCCGTCGCCTCGCTCGCTCGTCCTGCGCAAGTGACAGTTTCCACATCAGCAGAGTGATGGGGTGATAGGCTCTGTCCACGGCCGCTGTTTTGAAATCTATTATTTTAGTTGGAAGGCTCCATCAGAGCAGCTTTGGGTTTGGGGACTGAGAAGCAAGGATTTGGCTGAATTTTTTCACTAAATTGAAAGGGAATACTTTTGGCATGAGGCACGCATAACTTCGCACTTCTGAAACAGCAAGTCTCAAAACCCGGTGGCACTTTAAACCCCGGTTGGAGTGGCGTGAAGCAGGTCGTTAACGGGACGGTCCCCCTTCCCCGCGCTCGCACGTGTTCATTTACCGAGAGGTTTCCTACACATGATCCAAGTTGGCTAATTATCACGGAAACAGCATCACCCCAGGAACAGCTGAGACGCTGCCTGTGGCGGGGAGACACGCATTCTTCCTTTCGCCGCCGCTGCTCCGAGGGCACCCTCAGTTTGGCTTAATTATTGTAATTCTTCCCACTGCTAGATACTCTATTACAAATTAATGACATTCTGCTTGCGTGAACTTGGCCAACACTGCTGAGTTATTCCATTTTGATTAGGAGGCCAGGTCCGAGGAAGAATGGCAGCCTCTGTGTGCACCGGGCTGGCGAGGATTGGCGTGCCTCTAGAACGGCAAGAGTGGAGCAGCGCAGGGCGCGTTCGCTGGCAGCAGCCTGCTGGGGAGCTGGAGCCAGAAGGGCAGGCCTGTGGCCCTCGGCAGCTTTCCTGGTGCCCACGCGCCATCAGCCCCCAGGTTTGGGCCCTTTCCCACAGGCCTCGCCACGGTCAAGGCCCTCAAAGAACCAGTTTCTCTTCTCCTCGTACGATTACCTGCAGAGGTGCCCAGGGGGCCAAGCAGCACCTGCCCGGGGCAACGGCGGGAACGTCATCCCCAGTGTGAGTGTGGGGATCTCTTAGAGACCAATTACTGGGGCGGCTCAGCATCCAAGACCCACCACTTTCCGAAGGGTTTTCCAAGAACGGCATTAACGTTCGGGGCAACATTCGACAACTACACTTCTGTGAGCCAGCTTTTCAAATTCACGGCCAAGAAGACCTCAGACCTTACACGTGGACCTGGAAACTGGCCCCGCCGGACAGTGTGGGGATCCGTGATGCCACCCGACCCCCCGTGCCCCGCCCGGCCCCACACAACCACCAGGTACCTTTTAGAGCGCATATGCATCTCCTTCTCCGAAATGTGCCTTTCTCTGGGCTTGAACAGATTATCTGGAAAAGATGGAGAGAGGGTTAACTTCGGAAGGGGTGGGTGTCACACCCGCCTGGAGAATCACCGCGGCATATCTAGCACATACTCTGTTCCTGACCCGTCATCCAGGCCCCTGCCTGTCACAGACTCTGCAGGTCTCAGCAGACGCTCACACGTCACTGAAATCAGCACCCAATTCCCGACAACTGTGGGAGTGAGGCACAAGGTTGGTGTGTGACACACCTCACGGACAGAGGCCCCTGTGTGTGTTCACGTGGAGAGAGATGCAGAGTCGTGGTTTGTGGGGGCAGGGCCCGGGGCTGCAGGCACCCCACCCACATGTTCCCCATGCTCGGCCCTGGTGTCTGTAAGGAGAAGGCACTGTCCCAGCGAGGCGTTTTCAGAGCAGGCGCTGGTATGCCTGGAGCCTCCGGGAGCATGGCATCCATTCCAATGGAAGGTTTGCCCCTTTCCGAGGTCAGAAAATAGAATGGACCACGTGGCAGCAGCGTCTGTGCAGCAGCCTTTGAGTGAGCAAGTGCCCAGTGGCAAAGTCACGGTGAGTCTGGGCTGTCTTTCAATGTAAGTATCCCAAGATGCTTACCAGTGGCGCACTTAAAATGGCACGTGTTTTTAGAAAAACAGCATAGACCCTTCTGCAAGAACTCCGAATTCCCACGAGGCTCTCCGCCCTATCAGTGCGCCAAGCATCTGGTGTGTAAAAAGGCTCCGGGAGCCAGTCGCACGTGGCGTCTCGGGGCAGCTGTCTCACTTCCTGGAACGCCTGCGAGCAGCCTGCGTGCCCGCGTCACTCAGCACACGCAGACAGGGGGCTCGGCATCCCTGCTCCTACCAGAGCTGGAGCGTGCTCCCTGTGATCTGCAGCGTGGACCCCGCTGGGTTTCTACGACCGCCACCCCCCAAACCGGCGAGTCCTGTCACTAAGCACTCCAGTGGAGGCCCAGAAGACGTCTTGGGCTTGAGAATCTGCAGACTTTTCCAGGAATATACGAGAAGGTGGGATAGAGACAGGAACACTGAGAACTGTCTTCCCCTCTGGGGAAACCTAACACAGCTCCTGATGTACACGGTGGAAACAACCGTGGCTGAGCGTGTATTCTGTGCAGTTACACCAACACAAAGAAAAAATATGGCACCACTACTTAACTTCAAAGACAAGATTCCAAGGAGGAACAAGACAGAGGAGGGAGAAACCAGAAGGCCTTTGCCAGGGCAGGGACGACGTCCCGGTGTTTGGAAAGGCGTCGGGCCAGGAGAGCCAGGGGCATCACCACGACAGTGTGCTCTGCCAGGACCCCCCCGGGCCCCCTCAGCTCTCACTCCAGGCAGGCCGGAGCCCAGGGCCTCAGGAAAATCCCAGCAACACTCCCTAAGAAATGGGGTCACCTTAAGGCAGTCAGCGTCCCGGGCAAGCAGACATGTGACAGCTCGAAGCGTCCCCCTCTGGGCAGGGACAGAGAGCCTCCCACAAAGGCTCAGACTCAAGTCTGGATCCGCACCCCTCAGGGGCCACTCAAGTTTGGGGTGAGGCCCCCCTGGATGGAAGAATGGTGTCCCGAGGGAATAAAAATGTTACAATCTCTCAAATTGACTGTATGTGTGGTTTACTCTTGAAAATTAATTTTATGGGTTGTTACTGTTAATGCCGTTTATTTCTTTAGAGGACCCGATGCCACAATGCAGCTTTGGTTTTGTTTCCAAGAGGACACAAAAGCACTTTGCCTCTTTGCCTCTGAAGTGCTCCTGCGATGGTCAAATTGTGCCGGGTAAACATTCTCGTTTTTCTGAAATCACTTCTGGCCTCCTGTGGACTCCTGCACTTGGACGACGGTCCACATGGTGGGCCGCCTGCTCCGGGGGTCTGGGAGGTGGATGGTGGCTACACAGATGCAGGCGTTGCTATGGAACCAGCCCTGTGTGTCAGCTGCCATCCAGGCAGGGCGAGGGGCTGCGGCCCCAGCCGGAACTGCGCAGAGGTGCTCTGGCCCTTCTGGGGCAGGTGTGTGAAACGAGAGCAGACAGAGAGCGGGGGTCTCTGCAGGCATCCACTCCATTCTACCTGCAAAAACAGAGCAGGGAGGGGCTCCTGGTCACAGAGGGATGAATCCTTCTCTTCATAGAGAGTTCAGCTGCTGCACAGAGACTTGGCCTGGGTTAGAGCAGGGACGCCACCCCAGGGCCTCCCTGAGAGAACAGGGGACTGGGTTTATGCCTCTGGGACAGGGAGTGGCAGTGAGCGGGGCCCACCCTGAGCACCGGCAGTGCATGAACCTCCCTGTAGGCCTTCCTGACACCAGACCCCCTGCCCGGAGGTCCCCAGGCACCCCTTCCCGCCATGGCTACACTGAAGGGCTGCAGGTAGGGAGAGTGAGGCCTCCTCCCCCCAGCCCCTCTCTGAGAGATGGAAGACTGAGAGTCCAGCCGGGGATTCTGTGGCAAAGCATGCTGGGTATTCCTACAAGCAAAGATTCCTGGAGCAATGGTCCCAAAGTGGACTCTCAAGAATTATATAAAAGCATTCCCAAGTCAAAAAAAAATTAGGGAAAAGAGGGTTAGACAAGTTTAAGCAGTCTCTATTGCTGATGGACTTATCAGTGCCTTGAGCACACGGGAGGCATTGTAACCCCCGAGAGAATACGGCATACAGAACACTTCTCAAAGGAATCTGACGGGATCGGTCTTTCTCTGAAATGCATTTTCCATAGTTCTAGGCATGAGGACACTGAGGAGGAAAGTGACAACTGCAGAATAATAGCTATAATTAGTTCTCAGTTTGCAAAGTTATTTGTGGCTACAGAACAGGATTTAATCTATATACAAGGTCTGTCTGGAAAAAATCCCGCCATTGTTAATCTAATGAGAACAGTTTGCACGACATCGATGAAACCTGGCAGCCAAGGAGAGGGGACTGGAACGCGCATGTGTGAACAAGGATGACCTCACTGTACCGGTCAGTGGGGACGGTAGACACCATTGAGTGAGCATGTGTCCTGTGTGGCCGTCACATTCAAATCACTGAGCGAGCCACGAATCTGCATCAGATTTCGTGTTAAGCTTGAACCTTCCTCCATGGAAACTCTTCAGATATTCAGAAGTTGGCAGCTTCATCACGACAATGCGCCCGCGCACGCCTCACGTCTCGTGCAGAATTTTTCGGTAAAACATCAAATCACCCAGGTGACTCAACCCCCCCTACAGCCCAGATTTGGCACCCCGTGACTTCTGGCTTTTCCTGAAACTAAAAGCATCTTTGAAAGGGAAGAGATTCCAGACCATTGATGAGATTCAGAAAAATATGACGGGGCAGCTCCTTGAGACTGGGAGAACTGTGTGAGGTCCCAAGGTGCCTACTTTGAAGGGGACTGAGGCATCATTGTCCTATGCACAGTGTTTCTTGTATCTTGTATCTTCTTCAATAAATGTCTCTGTTTTTTGTATTATGTGGCCGGATACTTTCTGGACAGATCATATCTATATATGTGTGTGTATACGTACACACACACACACACACACACACACTATATATACGGAAAATCTGCTGTACTCTCCACATTTTCTCAAAAACGTGTATATGTGTCTTAAATGGCAAGTTCAAGTTACTCATCTAAAGGGACTTTAATAGGGACAGTGACCCAAATGGCACACTTCACCACAAGCCAGCAGTGTCTGACCGTGGCTGGGAGAGGCACCATGTGCCCCGGTTTCAGGGTTTCCCAGAGCTTTTGTAAAAACCACCAAACGTGGTGGGGCGCAGATGCTGAACGAACTCGCCTCCTCACTGCCCAGGGGGTTTACGTCCCGAGTGTCACTGTGAGGCCCGTCACTGAAGCGCATCGCGGGGCAGAGGGGAAATCGCCTGGAGAGAGAAACTGAGGCAACTGGAAAGAGAATCCTCGATAAAGCCATTTCTTTCTTACCATTCTGCACCTGTGTTTACCTTCGTTGAGGCAACTGGAAATAACCCATCCTTTAGGCCTACTTTTAATGAATGGACAGCAATTGATCTGTTTTCCCCCAGATTTCTTAAAAACAAGACCTTTGTCATAGGCCTGGGAAGGGCACTGATGATAATGTCCATGCGAATGTCTTTGAATCTGGGAAATGGCCTTTAGTCACACCATGCCTCTTGCTTTCTTTACACGCAGAGTAATAATTTGCTGTTACATCTTGGGGAAAAGCGTGCACGAGACCAGGGCAGGCACTGGGCAGAAGGCAGGCTGTGGCCACTCGGGAGCTGCGTGGTGAACGGCTCACGGCTGTCACTCAGATGACTTCCGCCCTCTCAGGTCCGGTCTGCAGCCACTTCTCCAGCTCAGTGCTCTGGAAATGCAAAGTCACTTTAATATGACACTGGCTCCAGCCAGGAATCAGCAGCGAGGGCAGCTCTGCTGGAGGCGGAGCTGCTGGAGCAGGCCTTTCCGCAAAGGCCGCTCTTCTACTGGTGCGTGGTTGGAAGGGCTCTCCTGGTTGGCTCACCCTGGACGTGTGGGCAGCGTGACTCCGACGAATACCGTGCAGCAGGGTTTCCCAGAGTGACCTGGTGTGATGCACACCCACTGGCACTTACCACCCCGGGAGAGTTTTCTGGCGAACCCACATGACTATAATCTAATCCAAAATGAAGAAGGCAAAAAGGCAGGGGATCTAGAGGGACACAGGGGCCATGAGTCTGCAAATGGAAGAGAGTGGATGGGAGCAGTCCGGTGGGGGAGGGGCATGGGCTTTGCAGCAGAAGGGGATGCTCCTGACGGGTTTTCTACACATTCGCAGGTCAAGGGGACCACCTAGAAGAGTCATGCAGAGGACCCTGACACAGGGGAACAAACAGAGACAGGAGTGAGGCCACCTGGGCTGCGAGCACTGCCAGCCTCACACCGGGCTGCAGCCGGGAGAGCAGGTGGCAGCGGTGACTTATCACGAGCAAAGAGCTTAACTGTGGCGGGAAACTCCCCGCACGGCCCAGGTCCCCACGCTATGGACATCGGAGGTGAAAGAAGAGGCTGGGCTTGAGCCAGGCAGCGAGAGTACGCAGGGAGGAAGAGGGACCAGTGAGGGCCTTATCAAGGGGCTTGGGGACCCTGATCGTGACTGCTACCTGATGTAAGGATGCGGGAGGTGGGGAGAGCCGGGCAGGAAGGGGTCTGGGTTGCAGAGTGGGGATGGAATCCAGGGAGGCTCAGAGGCTGGGCCCCAAGCCCAGCAGAGAAGCTGAGGGCCAGGCTCGGGGAGTGCACTCAGAACAGGACAGAGACAGACTGGCCAGCAGACCGGAAGGAGAGAGAGGCCCTCAGACTGGAGACTGGACCTCGGACTGTGAGCAGACTGCCTCCCGCCTTCCTCCTGCAGCTCCTGGGGTCTCATCGTCTCTGCTCCACTCGGCAGTCACCACGTGCTGCTCACTCTGCCACCCAGGAACCTCTGGTCCCCTTCGCCCGTGTGCACTCTAGGTCCCTGGACTGACCTCATCCATCTTGCTGGGAGCCACGCTATGCTATCCTGCCTCAGCCTTGGAGCTCAGAATATGGATATACTCAGAAGCAGCATACACACACATGCCTTGCGGCCTCCTTGGCTCATCTTGGGCCCTGTCTCCCTCTGCCTTCCACACCCCCATCCTACGGTCCAGCTGAGCTGAGCTGAGCTGAGCACCCAGCAATCTCTCCTTCCTGGGCTCCCGCACTCCTACCCCGCACCATGATTCACCCTAACACAGTCCGGGGCTCCTCCGTCAGGAGCTTTCCACGTCCCCAGGTAAGAGCGAGCCCAGGGACGTGGGTCTCTATGGCAACCCAGGAAAGCTCCCACCCCGACACTTAGCAAATCCCAACGGCCTTGCCTCTTTATCTGCATGTGTTCCCCACGACCTGAGGAAATCCGTGAGACCAGGGACTGTGCGTGGCACACAGTGGGCTCTCAAGAGAGGAGTGCTAAGAGACGGATGAGGACGCTCCCGATGTCACTGCTGGAACCATGCAGAGGTGGCCCAGGTGGCTCCCCGGCGAGGAAAGAGACACAAGTTAATCAGCTTTGGGAACTCAAGCTGCCGCTGCCGAGGCAGTCGGGAAAGTCAGGCTGGGCTGTAGGAGGGGCCTTTGTAATGCCACCTCCTGGTCCCTCTGTAATGCCCGGTCTGCACCAAAGTCCCCTCAGCTCTACACAGGGAACCCACGCAGCACTCACATATGAGTGCAGGCACATGTACGCACTGCCTGGGCTGTAAAAACTGCTCGGAATTCATCAGCCAACAGGAAGCAGAGCTGGCGCTCCGGCCCTCGTCATCATTGTCCCTGCGTGTCAGGTGCTGGCTGTCCCGGCAGCCCCCGCCCCAGTGGGCATCTGCCAGCTGCCAGAGCTCCCACCTGAGCCTCTCTGGTCTGTTTGGAATCGAGACGGCTGCGCCAGCCCCGCTCCGAAAGCAACTGAGTCTTCTTCCTAACAGACATCCTGACGCTGCAGCCAGAGCTCATTCGTTCACGCACATGATTTGTGAACTAATTCGGCATGTAAGAAACACATCTGCATTTCGCTTGCATCAGCCTGCCAGCAGACAGGCTGAAGACAAGCCGTGCGCTCCAGACGTGCTTAATGGGGCCTCGCACGCCGCCTCCCGCCTGCCCGAGCTCACGGGAAGGAGGCTCTGGTTTCGGAACCTGTCCGTCTGCTTTAACTGACCCAACGAACACACACGAGGCTCCACTCTCATCAACGCATCAGGACGGCAGGACAGGCCGGCTGGCCGCGCCCGGGCACGAGTCCTGCCGACAGCAGGCGGGCCGCTGGGACTGTCTGGGACGTGGGGAAGAAAAAGGTGCCCCAGTTACTTACAGCTGCTGACTAGTCTGATCACCTTCCATTATACACGGTTTTAAGATTTTCACGTACAGGAAGGTGAACTTGTAAGCGTATCTGCCTTGTGCAAACACCACAGGATGACGTAGTGGGTAGAACTGCGTCTCCCCCACAAAGACAGGTTCAAGCCCCCTGGACGTGTGACGGCGACTGGATTTGGAAGCAGAGTCTTTGCAGGGGAGCTCGAGTTGAATGAGGTCATACGGGATGAGCATGGACTCCAGCTCAAGGGCTGGTGTCCTGAGGAGAGGAGGAAATTCGCGCCCAAAGACACGGACAGAGGGGAGGCCACTGAAGACAGAGCCTGAGACTGCAGGGACGCGTCTGGGAGCCGAGGAAACCACGGGTTGTCAGGAGCCACCCGAGACCAGCAACGAGGCACAGGATGGAGTTCACGGAGACTCCAGGGCCGATCAGCCCTGTGGACACCTGGACTTCAGACTCTGGCCTCCAGACCCTGAGAGAATCCTTTTCTGTCATTCTCGCCACATAGTCCACAGTCCTTTCTGACAGCAGCCTCAGGAACCGCACACAGAGGGCCACACAGTGTCCCCGATCATGGGGCAGATGGTGCCCCAGGCCACTGGGGGCCTCCGAGCAGCGCAGCTGGGGGCCGCTGGCCCAGGGGGCGAGGAACCCAGCCAGCAGTGCCGCTGCTGAATGGTCTCACACAGAAGTCCCCAAATGCCCGTGGGCCTCCATTTTTCCTCCACAAAGTGAGGGGATTGGACTGGAAAGGAAGCCCCTTGCTTTTCACTCTCCCTTTCGTAAGCTTGTGCCACGTTTTGTGCATATGTGAACGCACGGAGCCCTACAGTGCCCTTGCTTCCTGGGCGTGGGCAACACACATGGTGCCCTAACCATCTGAACCTTCAGAACTGTCTGGCCAGCGGCCCTCACACCAGTGCCACCCCTGCCGCCCTCCTCAGGGCAAGGGGAGCCCCAGCGTGCCCCAGGGGACGCCCACTTGCGGCGACATTTGTCATGGCAGCCTGAGAGGGCAGCTCCTCAACCCAGGTGGCTCCCCGTTGGGACAGAGACTCAACAGCCCCTGGAGAACACAGTGGACGAGCCTCTTTTCAATCTGCCCGCCGCTGCGGAGACCCCCGTTTGCAAGGGGGCGGCCCTTAGGCACATTCCCTTTGTTGGCTTCCTTTCCTTAGCATGCTGGGAAGTGCCTCACGGATGGAGCAGCAGGCATTTGGCAAATCCTCTGCCACGAGAAGGATGCATTCAGGTCCGCCCTTGCCAGGGTCTTAGTCCCTCCCCGATAGTGCTCTGGGAAAGGAGGGCCAGGGCCTGCTGTGGACCGTGGGGGTTAACAGGAATCCTGCAACAACTCCCTCTGCCCTCTGACATGTGATTTCACATCCTGGAGGCCAGAATGTTTTCCTAGGAAGAAGGACCTTGCTCCCCCATCCAAAGGAGTAAATCTGAGGTCCCCCAGCTTCTGGGTTTCTCGGTCCCAGCTGCAGGCTGTCAGCGAGCACTGTGGGCCCCAGTCTCCCTCTCGCCTCTTCTTGTCGTTCTTGCTGGTTTAATAGTCAGTTTATGAGCTCCCTGAGGGGAGGCCTGAGGCCAGTCCTGCACGCTCTGCTGTCCCAGCTCCTGGCCCAGGCCTGGCCCTGGGGGGTGGGGTCCTGTCAACCCCTCTCTGGTGAGCGTGACAGAGTGACGCCCCACAGGCTCAGTAGGACCCTGGCTCTGCTGCGCCTCGAAGGCTGGCACCCTGTGCCTGGGGCTCATGGCAGGCGAGGGGCTTCCAGAGGATGTGAGTTCATGTAGCCAAGCTGGAGTCAACCCCCCACGCCGACGTCTCTTTTGCAATCTAGAAGGGCAAAGGGTGTCTCTTGCAAATGTCAGTCAGGAGCCAAGAATCTGACCTTGCTACTCTGGCTGTACCATGGTGTGGCTCCTTTCCTGGCCCTCATGGAGAACTGTGTCCTGAGTTATATCTGCTGGGTTCTGTGCCCACAAAGAATCTCCTGAAATGGGACGGCTCCCAGGGCTGGTTTGTGAGACTGAGGGTTCGGGGCTTGGGGTGAACACAGGTCCTGTGTACACCAGTGGTAGCATGGAGACCAGCCCCGGGGGTGCAGGGTCCAGCCTTGTGTACCCCCCAGCCCCCCTCCCATCAAGCTCACCACTAAGCGGGTGGGGGACGGTGAACTGCTTCTTGCTGGCGCGGACGGGCAGGGGGCCCTGCTTCGGCCCTGGGCTCTCCTTCCGCTGGGCTCTCCTCTGCTGAATCATGCGCTCCAGCCGCTTCAGCCGCTCTTGGGAGCGAGAGATGAACTGGGGCTTCCGGACCTCCAGGGCTTCCTGACGGGAGCCAGGAAAACACGTTAGTTTTAAGAGAAGGGTCACAGAAAGGCGATGTCCGTCTGATCTGGTCAGGAAGCGGATCGGAAGGACGACGCTCAGAGACCAAAAGCCACAGTGCACATGCGTGTTGCCGTTTTCTGGCACTAGTTCATGGAAAGACTGCTGCAGGCCTGTTGCGGGCAGGTTCCCCAGTCCCCACCAGCACCCAGGGCCCCACGGTGGCACGGCAGACTGTCACCAACATCCAGGTTACAAGAGCAAAGCAGATGTCTACCCATTCCTTCCTCCACTCTGTCAGTCCCTTCATCTCTAACAGACCTGGATCGGAACACCCTACATTCTGTCTCCCAGACACAGGGGTGGGAAGGGACGGGGCACCACAAGCCACTCGCTGCTGCTGGGGAATGGACGCCTGAGGCAGCGCAGACCCAGGTCATCCCCCCATGTAATGTCCCCTCCCAGGGAAAGGGACTTGGCAAAATATCTCTGCCTTGCAAAATGGTTCTGCACACCCCACAGAGCAGACCAGAATTCCCCACGTTCCCTCCCCAGCCCGTCGCTCACACCCCTGCGTACTCCACGCGCTGAGCTGCCCACACAGATCTGCTGACACAGAGCACCGCCCCTGGGCCCGGCACCTGGTGGGCATCCATCGTCTCTGGGAATCCCCGTGCTGGTACTGCACGACAGACAGAGGTCGCCCCGCGTGACAGATGCAAAAACCGAGGCTCGTCGTACCTGGGTGGTGCTCCACTGGGGGAGGGCCATGCCTTTCCCACATCGCCTTTCCTTGTCTCGACCAGCTATTCCCTGAAAGCCTCTGCCCCAGTTGACCCTTGCTTCGGCTACTACCTCGGCCACAGCCATCGGCTCGAGTCCATCTCTCCCCGTAAGCTCTGGGGCCCCCCCGTTCAGCCTGAGCAACCGGGTACCTCACAGACCACCTCCTGCAGGAAGGACCCACACGTCTCTACTTCCACGCTGGCCCGTGAGCTCCTGATGGCACAGGTCGCGTCTCACCCACATTGTACTCCTCACAGCCAGTACCCGAGCTCTGCACATAGTAGGTCCTCAGCAAAGGCCCACTGGAGGCACTGCCCCATCCCTTTCCCAGCCCTTGGGGAGCTCAGAGTTCCCGGGGGGATGCCGGGGGTCCCCTTCTCTTCATGGACAAGCCCCTGGCAGCTGGGCCAGGAAAGGAGTCATCTTGGAGCCAGACCTTTCCAGGGACCGTGCACAAGTGCCCGGGGCTGGAGGGCCGGCCCCTGCGAGCAGCCTGTTGAGGCTGCTGCCCTGGCCACCTGTCCTGAGGCTGGAGACTCAGGCTGATCTGGGGCCCCATGAGTCCCTCCCCATGGGCCCGTGGACCCCAGGGCTCAGGGCCTGGTGACAGAGCCACCTCCCCACGTGCAGGGTGGTTTACACCATCCCGAGGGCCCTCCCCAAAGGTGTGATTGTCAGTCCACCATGAGCAAGGGTGTTCTGCGAGGTGCCTGCCCTTCTCGTTGCTCTGCCACCGTGCTTTCAAACTTTACAGATGTATATGTGTGTCTTCCTTCTGTACCCTGGAGAAGATGCCAGGTGAAAGCCGCCATGCACTTGAACTCAGGGCTGTGCAACTTTGGGCAACTTCCTTCATCCTCCAAAGGCTTCACGGCCCTGTCTGAAGATGGGGTCACAGGGACCCCTGCCCCAAAGGGGGGCCCTGAGGGTGGGAGGCACTGATGCCTATGAAGCGACCTGCCCAATATCTGGACACTGTGGCTTTTCACCAAAGACTGTCATTGCTGTGGCCATTGTCACTGTTGAGATGATGTGACCCCCATTCTTGCTCAGTGGATTAGGTCTCATTATCTCCACGGCTCACACTGTGAAACAGAGGCCCACAGTCACACAGCCACAACGGAGGGGAGTCAGGTCTGTAGCCTAAAAAGCGGAAGTGAGGTCGTGGGACCACAGACCCCCAGGAAGGGTCTCCCCGTGGCGGGAACCAAGGCTAGGCAGGCGGAAGGCCTTACCTGCAAGGTCAAGGCGGTGGCGGCAGGTATCTGCTGGCACTCAGAGGGGCCTTCCTGCAGGTCAGGGGTCTCCAGTTCCTCGGAGGGTGCTGGCCGGGGCGGCGTGGGCGCAGGCATGGGCGCAGGCTCGGGCGCAGGCGCAGGCGTGGGTGTGGCGGAGGGCTCACTCCTCTGGCACTCCTTCAATTTCACAACCAAGTCACAGCACGTGTAATCGCCTAGGAGAGAAGATGGGGGACCCCGTCACAGGGCACTGGGCGGTTTTTGGTTTTTGCCGGGCTCTCCAGCACCACTGGACACAGAAGACAGTGTTGAAAAGAGAAACACCAGTGGGTTGTTCACGGGCCTCGCCGAGCCACGAGGCCATGGCTCGTCACAGACCCCTCGGCCTCCCTGGTCATGGGCAGGAAGGGTTGTCACGGCCAGACTTCATGACCGGCGATGCTAATCCTGCCGCAAGGTTTCCCTCGGTTGCTGACGTGCAAACACCTCTGCTCACGGTGAAAAGAAACGTTTCTGCCCCATGCTTCCTATTAAGTGGGTCCCGTACAATCGTTACAGTTTGGTTGTTCGTGGACAGAGCATCATTTTTCTCACGCTTGCTCCATTAACGCTGTGAGACCAAGGAGGGGTGTTCAATTATTCACCGTCTCAGGGCTGGACTGGGCCCCGCCCTGGGCCACGGTGGCATTCCTCTGTGTCCCCGGTCACAGGGGGAGCTGATTCAATAGCACTCCGGGCAGGGCGGCCTCTGGGTGTGGGAGGGGCACCAGTACACGTTCACTGCCACTCCGCTGCCTGGAACACAGTGTCCCTTCAGTCTACCCCGATCCCCCTTCCTGTCTGAGCCCCCACCCCCTTCATATGCCATAACAGCCTCACCAAACCCAAACCCTCCCCAGCCCCCCAAGTTCTGAAACTCAACGGGAACTTTCCTGTCCTTGCCCACACACCTCCTCTGTCCCCACCTCGCTTCGATCCCTACCCCCCCCCCACTACAGACCTCTGACCTCCAGCTGAGCCCCAGTCCCTGCAGAGGCCTCCCGTCCCCAAGGCTCCATCCCCTGCCTCTGCTCCTGCAGGGGACACACGTCACAGTCAGCACATGCAGGATGTTTTAGCTTCCTTGAGGGCTGGACCGTGCTACCATCAGTGTGCCCAGGTGCCCAGAAGGAACACATTCTGTGGGGAGTGGAGAGGCGGCCACTGGGAGGCTCACCAGGGCCCAGGATGCATCTCCAGGACCCCGTGAATGTCCCCTCGGGCCCCCTGAGGTACTCTCACCTTTCACGCCAGGACCCTCTCGGGTCTGGACCAGCAGCCCTATCTCTACTCAGAACCCATCAGGTTTCTGCAGGCTGGCCCTGCTCTCTGGGCCTTGTTCATGCCGGATGGCCCACCTCCAACGAGCACTCTTCTTCTGAGCCAACGAGACACCACGCAGAGGCTCTCAAAGCCTCCCCCTTGGTTCCTCTGAGCACCTGCTCTTTCTGGAGGGTCCCCCCTTCTGCTCCTGCCCTGCCCCATTCCTGCTTCAGCCCTAACTACAAGCCCCTCCAGCCAGAGTGCAGTGCTCCTGTACATGCTATCTCCACTTCTGGTTGTGAGCCTTCACTCCAGCTTGCCCTGTTCAGGGGAAGCCACTGGTTCCTCACCCTCAACCCCATCGCCTGGCCCAGCAACCCAGGGGCAGCCCAGGCACGCCCGTTTCCTTGACGCTGACAACAAAGCTCTGTCCACTGCATCCCCCCTGCTGGGACCCCCTCCTCCCCAGGGATGGGTCTGCACCGTCTCTAGCTGGGTCCCAGCCCCTCAGCTGGGCTCTCTCCCATCCGTGCTCCACACTGCCCAGGGGACAAATCTAATGCAGAGCAAATCTAATGCGGTCTCTGCCCCTTCAAGGGCTTGGCCCTGCCGTCGGTCCAGACTCCCCTGGTGGGTTTATAAGGCCCTTCCAACTTGACTCGAGGGACTTCAGACTCACGCCAGGCCCCTCCCTGCTGCCCTGCACTCTGACCCCCAGGCCCTGAATCAGCCACATTCCCTCCATCAGCTCTTCGCCGTCCTCAGCTTCCTGGACACAGTTGTGATGCCAACGGCTCTGCTGGCCCGAGAGAGCCTGGAGCACGGGGGCACTGAGCCAATGCCTGGCACACAGTAGGTGTCTAATGAATGCCTCTTTCACGTACCAGTGAATGAAGAGCTAGGGATTAACACGGGTTCCATTCTCATCAATCACCACAAACATTTATCTTTTACAAACCAGACACTTCAGTCCGGTGTTTCTTTCTGTGGTTACCCGTGGCTCTTTGGGAGAGCCTTAGGAGCGATGGAACAATCTGTATCCTCCACAGACACACTGGGCACCACGGGCTTTTTCTATTTTATTCTTATGTTCTGGAGAGCGGTGATAGCCTGGTTCAAGCTCTTGGTTCCCTGCTGTAGGCGAGGCTGGCCCTGGGCCCGACCCCAAGGGCACTGGGGGGGGTGCCTCCTCTCAGCCACCACCCTGGTCACCAGCTGTATGGGATCACGGCCAGCCTCGTGCACCTGCTACCCTCAGCGCAGCCACCTCAGCACCTGAAACCTTCCCCAGCCAAGCTGGAGAGCCCACTGTGCACCTGGGAGTAGCCTTCTCAGCCTCAGGTGGTGCTAGCCTAGCACACAGTAGGGCTGTAACTGCCTGCCCTATGAGGGGCAGCCTGCCCTGTGCTGGCAGGTAGAGCCTGATGTCGTGGAAACCTGCCAGTCCGGCTTCCCCCAGTTTCCCCAGCTCCCACAGTTGGAGGAGGGGCAGCTCGGTGAGGTGGGCTGTGTGAGCCAGCGCCTGGGCACACTGGGCACCGCCCTCCAGTGAACATCGAGGGGCGATCCCGTCTGCCCTACCTCCCTCGCTCCTGGCCTCTCGGAAGGACTCTCTCTAGCGGAACCCCATTCTCTTCCTGTGGAGAGGTGCCCAGATCTCGTAAGGGGCAGAGACACCGGGGTAAAGCGACACTGCTGAGACTCCACACGCTCCGCAGGCCGCGAGACGGACAGTGGCTGCATGGAGAGCTCGGCTCGTGGGGACGGAAACCTTAAACCAGCTTCGCTCCGCTGCAGGGGCAGACGGAGGCACATGTGCCTCTCGGTGCCGCTCGCTGCTTCCAGAAAAGGCTTCTGTTTCTACTAAAAATAAAATGAGGGCTGTGCTCAAAACGTCTGAGAGCGTGGGCACATCCAACGCCCTGTCTTCAGCACACAGCGCTCTCCCAGAGATGGCAGGTGGGCTGCGGAGCTGCCTGGGGGACTGGGGCCACCACTGCCCTCAGCATAGGACTGCTGTTCTTGCGGGGACTTCCCTGGGGCCCACCAAGGAGCTCCTCCTACATGCTGCTCTCCTGCATTTGCCTCTGAAGGAGCAGCGCTTGCTGGTGCCCTTAGGGACTCCAGTGACCTTGACCGTAGGCCAAAGAGTCAAGCACGTTGCCCCTGGGGCCTGGTACCTGGTTCAAAGCCCTCCTCCACCATTAGCAGCCACCCAGCCTCATCTAGGAAATCAAGTTACTACCATAATGAGACAATAGTATTACCTATTTATTTTTATTTGTAGCACACTATTTTTATAAACTTACCTATGCATATAATGAGTAAGATATTTACGCACTTTATGTGATTCCCTTTTATAGAGTGACATTTATATTATTAAGATTAATATTAACATCCAGGTAATACTATAATAGAGTAACGGTCAGCATTGTCACTTGCTTGGACTGCTGTTTTCGGGCAGTAACTCGAGTAGATGACCGCTTTCCCCCTCTTTACAAAAACGAACAGAAAATGGGCGTGTGGACCTGCCCGGGACTCACTGGATACAAGTGAGGTGACGACGGATATCACAGGCCCCAGAAGCCGCACGTCCTGAACCTCACCTCAGCGGTTGCTGGACTGCAGCCGGAAGCCGGCTGATTTCACGCTGATTTCGCGCTGGTTGTGAAGCAGGTGCACACAATGAAAGAGCCAGTCTGAAGTGCTTCGTCAGCACTATCAAAGGTTGGGCCCACCGTGGGAGGGGCGGAGCTCGGGATCTTGTAGAACCCCGAGGGCTCTGACCGCACGTGCCACGTCTGCATGTCCTCGGACGTCGGTTCTGTCAGCTGTGAGGAACCCCCGTTGGGGGGGCTTCGAAGGGCTGGTCTGACCCACGACTCCCCCACTCCCTGCCTCTCAAGTTAGCCCTGTCCGTCCCTCCAATCTGTGTGGGGCCCTCACTTGCAGAACAAGTTCTGGAAGCCCCGTGTAGGGCAGATATAAATGCCTCCCGGGGTCCCGTCAGAAAAAGAAGTGAACTCCACGGCTGTGGGGTTCCTGTGGAAACAGCTCCAGGCCCCACTTCTCAGCCCTGCTGGGCCGCTGGCAGCCCTTCCTCGCCTGGCTGACATCACCCCTCCGGTTTTCTCAGAGCTTTTCACAAAGCTCAGCTGGAAACGCGTGGCCCTGCATGCATCTTCTGCTAAGAACGCTGCTCTCTTTGAAGAGCTATTTTTGAACATCAGAACCGGAGAGTCCCCAGGGCCTCTGAGGAGCAGCACACGCCACGGGAACACAGTAACGAAGGCTCAATCCGGCGGCCACATGAGTCTGGGTCCCGGCCGGCCGGCCAGGCCACAGCCACCAGGGGGAGAGCGAGCCCCTGCCGCCGGCCGGCTTCCTCTGCCCTGTCTCCCAGGGGTACGAGGCTCGGACATCACACGTCCCCTGTCCCTTCCTTCCTCATTCCCTCCCCAAATGACCATCATTTCCCAATGAAATCGGCAGGTGGTGCGGCGGCAGCCGAGCATCCTGCAATGGCCCCCACTGAGTGTGGACTTACTGAGCTACTTCTTTTTGCCTCTGAGAGTAAGTTGTAAGAAACAAAACATATTTTGTTTAGGAGCATGCCCTGAGAGGCCACTTAGGTACATAAAAATGGAAATACATTTAACTGCTTTCTTAAATGGTATAGTGAGTATTTGTGTCTAGGAAAAGTGTTTCCCTTATGCCCTGACGAGGGGAGGGATTTCTCTGTGGAAACAAACTTATCGCTGTCTTATTGAAAACCATCCCTTTGGAGCAACGTGGAGAAGACAAAAGTCACTAAGAATCCCACGTGGTTCCTGAACCCATGTGTCACAGGCAAGCCCGGGGACAGGAGAGAGGCCCCAGGACAGGAGAGAGGCCTGGGGATAGGAGAGGTGCCCTGTGCACAGGAGAGATGCCCAGGGACAGGAGAGAGGCCCAGGGACAGGAGAGGGGCCTGGGAAGAGGAGAGGGGCCCTATGCACAGGAGAGATGCCCAGGGACAGGAGAGGGGCCGGGGGAGAGGAGAGGGGCCCTATGCACAGGAGAAAGGCCCAGGGACAGGAGAGGGGCCTGGGGATAGGAGAGGGGCCCCATGCGCGTTCATCTTGCTGGCTGTCAGGTCGGCCGGCGGAGGAACCACTTCCTTCTGACACGGAAAAGGTGGGCGTCAGACAGCTGTGAGCTGTTTCGCACACACACGTGCACCACTGGCCGTGAATTACACAGAGTGGCCGAGGGGTGTGCCCTCTTCTTTCCTACACCTGCTCCCCCTGCCCTTTTTGGGTCTGACTCTCCAACTTACTCATCATTTTGAAACACTAGGGAAAAGGATGGTCAGTTTGGTTTTCACTCAGCCTTTGAACCTCTCGGCGCCCCAGTCAGGTTTTTCCAGCAGGGGTGTCCAACCTCTGGGCGTCTCTGGGCCCCACCGGAGGAAGAGGAGTCGTCTCGGGTTGCACATTAAATACAGAAACACTAACGCAAACAAAAAACCTCATGTTTTACGTAAATGTGCGATTCGGTGTCGGCCGCAGTCACAGCCACGGGGCCGTGGGGTTGGACCCCCCGCTCTAAAGCTTCTCTCTGGAAGGGCCGCTGCCGGCCTCCACCCCCCCCCCCCCCCCGGTTCCTCCAGGCCCTGCCATGCGCGAAGCCGTCTTCGTGCCTCATCTTGACGCCTTTCAAAGAAATCCTTGGGGTCAAACTGTGGCCCTTAAAAAGTGAGATTCCAGGCACAGACCATCTTGAGGTTGCGTTAGTGCTGGTTGATTTAAGAAAAATGCTCACGAAAATGGTCATTGTTTGCACCTTACTCGCTGGCCTCAGGGGACGCGGGGCAAGGGGGTACCAGACCTCTTTGTATTGTTGTACCATGTCTCTAAGTCTGCAATTAGTTCGAGGGTAAATGTTTTTAAAAACGGTCATTTGCTGATAGGTTAGAACAGACTCGACAGAGCAGCAGTTTTCACCTGGTTCAAAGTCATTCTCAGTACCTCTGGAACGGGACGCGCTGGCTCTGCGTCCGTGGGTGCACCCGAAACAGCATGGACATGGGGACGGTGGCGTCCAGTGCTGCAAGTGTTAAAACACCCTGAGGCTTCTCAGCTCGGCTCCCAGTGTCCATCAGTCTGCTGCTGAGCAGAGGTGGGCCGGCAGCTCCTCGGAATTCCGCCGCCCCCCCCCCCCCCCCCCCCCCCCGAGGTCAGCTCTGCTCACCACGCAGTGTGCGGTCCTCCAGAGAGGCGAGCACACAGACCCTCCCAGGACAGCCAGGCTTGCGGCACGGCACCGTTCAGAGAGAGGGAAGGTGTTCCACATGCAGACGGTGGAAAGAGTTTGGGATGTGCACCCAGAGACCAGGGCCCTCCTCCTGCCTGGTGCCACCTCCCACTGACCCTGTGGCCGGGCACAAGCCACCCGGCCTCAAGTTACTCATCTGCACAATGGGACGGCAACCATCCTGCCCTGCAAGGAGGAAATGGACACTGTGGAAACTCAGGAGAATAGTGCGTGGTGCAAAGGTGAGTTTTTGTTATAGTTTAACCAGCACTCAGAGAGCCCGTAGGTAAGGCACCGCCTTAAAACTACGATCCTCGATAGGATGTGGGCAGACTCCTTATTACAAATGTAGGAAGACACACATGTGTGAGGAGACGCGGGCAGGGAGACCGTGGCTCCATCCTTGACCCCTGCCCCACTCCCACGCCCAAGGACTGCGTTTCCTGCGCATTCTGTCGAACCAAGTGGAGGAAGGCCCATGAAGGCCGGTGCGGGTTAGAGGCTGCACCCCCTCCTGTGGTAGACAAGAGCTGTCCTTTGGGGGGCAAACCAAGTCATCATCCTCTGGAGCTCAAGGGGAGGGGGAGGGAGTGGAGGAGGGAGTCTGGCAGGGAGGCCTGCTCTTCAGCCCCCCTGGCTCTGGTCTTGGCCCTTAAGTGTGCAAGCCCCTCCCTGCGTCACATCAGGGGCTTTTCTGCGGGGAAGCAGGTGAGAGAAGAGGAAGTGGCGCGAGCTACAGGGGCCAGGGAAGCTCTGAGACCCTCCGGGGACCTTCAAATGCACAAAGGGGCCTGAAAGGGCAGCCCCAGCCCCTCTGCACCTTTCTGTCACTCTCCTCACCTCCCGAGATGCCCTGACACCCGGCTGCTGATAATATGCGGGCCCCGGGGTGCGGAGGGATGCGGGGAGATTCAGGCTAAACCTCTCCTGGACCCCAGACAGCTGTCCAAGGTCAAGGCAGGCCTGCAAACCTCCAGAATGCCTCAGAAAAGTCCTGTCGCAGCAGGACAAGCCCTGGGGTCACATAGGTACGCCCTGGAATTGGGGAGGCGAATTCAGTGAGAATCGACAAGGCCTGTGGTTACAAGCCAGGTGGCAGAGCCCACCCTGCCCAGATCAGAGGGCTTCGGGGTGAGCCCCCAACCCTCGAGGACACAGCTGGGGACGTGCCTTGCAGCCAGGCCCCCATGTGGCCACAGGCCTGCTGTTATTTATACACTTGGGTGAGGGGGGATTTTCTCTCCAGGAAGATGCCTTTCTCTCATTAACACTAACGAGCGTCACGTGGCTAAGCTGAAGGCATTTCATCTTCCAGATCTTCTAAAAATAAAACGTGGTGAAGGAAAACATATGTATTGTTTCTATTTGAGATTGTAAGAACACAAACAAAAAGGAAACAGGCGGATGCCGAGGGGTCGGCCTGTTCCCCGGCGGTTACAGCGGCAGATCGGGCACGTGACACTAAGCAGGTCTGGCCGTGGGGCAACGGGAGCTCCTGCTGAGCGTGTCACACGAGCACAGTTTACGGAACGCCCTGTCGTCCCTTGCACAGCACACCCCTCTTCTCGGGCTGATGCCCGGCATACTGAAAAGCTTCGCTAGCTAGTCGACTATGGCAGGGCTGTATTAAGGTTCAAGGTGAGGGCTGTCGTCGAGAAAGGTTTACTGTAAAGAAAACTACTAAAGGGGGAGTTTTGGGAACGTCCTAATGACTTTCACTAGACATGTGCAATGACATATGGCGGTGATTAAAAAAAAAAATCTCTTGGCTCTAATACAATCACACTTAAACACACAAACACCCTCTTAGAGTTCCCTGTTTACAGAAAAGGCGGCGGTGAAGTGTCAATGCTATTCTAACCCTAACGGCACCGTGGCCCACACTCCACATGCCACGCAACAGTGGCACAGGAAAGTGAACTTCTGGTTGGCCTCGCCACGCGTAACCACCATCTTTTCTAAAAGCGGCTCAATTTGCTCAGTCTTCTATCGGTGTGACCATCTCTAGTTTCTACCTAGGGTCATTCACGGTTTTACTTTTCCCTCCACTTGAACCTGTAGGCATCTTTAGACGTGGCCACGCCTGCATGCACAGCTCGGTCCAGAGCCTGGAACCTGCAGACACATCCCGTCTCTGCCTGGCGGTGAAGCCTCTCCCGAGGGACGGCGACCGTTCGAGGTCCATGCCCTGTCTCATGCATTTGAAAATGACTCAGTGACTTATTCACCCCCAAATCTAGGTGATGCCTTCACTCCGTCCTTTCCTCCACTCCACGTGGAATTTACCATAACCAACAGTCCTGAGAACTGCACCTGAAGCCCACCTTGAACTTTTCACTGTCGCACCTGGGTGGCTCCCCTGCTCTGCTCATGTCTCACCTCCACCTGACAGCTTGATAAAATGTAAGCCCGGTCATGACAATTCTCTGCTTAAACCCTAACAGCTTTCCATCCCACCTGAATTTCTCCTGACGTGATCTGGCTTTCACCGCTCCTCCCCTACTCCTTTTCCTCTCTGGTTCCACTGGCCTTGGCCTTGACACTGGAATGTGCCAGCTCCATCTTGACCACACCAAGAGTTGTTGATCAGTTGTCCCTCTGCCCCAAGTGCTCATCCTCCCCACCTTTACAGGGCAGGCTCCTTCTTACCGCCTGGATCTTGGCTGAAACGTCACCCACTCAGAGATGTCTTTCTTGACCCGTCCATCTAAAGAAGCCAACAAATGCCAACTCAGAAGCTCTCACTGCCTCTCAAACTTTCTCATGGCGGCACTCCTATCTGTTGCCCGTCTCTATCCTTTCAACAGCAAGCCCCATGAGCAGGGACCTCCCAGACGCCTGGCTGATGCCTGGCACTCAGGGACACTTGTCAGGTGACTCACATCATCTTGTCTCAGGAAGGGCACTTAGCCCACGAGGAGCCTGGCAACATCCTCAAGACGCACTTGTCTGCCAGGCACCAGCAGATGAAGAGATAGAGACCCCACCCGAAAGTGTCATGGGCAGTTCTGACAGTTCCCAGGGGTGAACATTAACTCAATAATTCAAAGGCACTTTCTCAGGGTCAAGGCTCCCATGAGGAAGCAGGGACGGGACGCCAACTCAAAGACATGGCTGCCGGCCCCGCAGAGCAGGCAGGGTGCAGAGTGTGCGAGGAGGGGTGATTCCTTAGTGCCCTTCTGGTAGCAAATCCAGGTTGCTCTGAAGGAGCCTGGGCGCTCTCGATTCTGGTGGCCTCGGGGAAGCCTGTTTTGAGACGCAGCCTAATTCCTGAATGGCAGGCAGAGCCAGCTCTGCGCTCTCCTGGCCTTTGCTTCCGTGAACCTTTGCTCTGCTCGGGAGCGTGCTGGGACCCTTCCTCACCTGACCCACGGCCTCAGATGGGCAGGGGCTGCGAACCCACTTGGCTGGAAGGGGCAAAGGGGAGGGTGCTGTGTGCAGCCAGCTCAGTGGGGGCTGGACATCAGCAAGACCTCAAGTGGACCTCTCTCATTAGAGCCGCCTCACCATGGGCATCCGGTCCAGCCCTTTTCTTCTCCAAGTGCATTTGCAAACCAGGTGGCAAACTTGACCCATTGCAACTTGACACTCTCCCTCTGCACACTATCTTAGCAGAAGCACAGGTGGGTAGAAAATTAGACAGAAGCCAGGTAGACAGAAGAGTGGAGACAAAGAAGCAAAGAGAGCAGTTACACTTGGACCGAAATCATTTACTTCCTACAGAACGGGTAGTTGCCGCTCTAGCTTTTCCCTGGATTTGAAATCACACACTTTCCAGTTCTGACACGACTACTGGTTGAGCCACGGGAGGGCCGTTTCCAGGGAGGAAGCCGGAGATCAGCACTGCTGGACACGCAGACAAGAGAGCAAGCCCTGGCGTGTCATCCGGGACAGCGAGATGCTCAGACTTTGTCTGGGATTCGACGGGGGTGCATTTTCTTGCAGACAAAAATTAGTCCACATTTTAAAGGGCAGCTTCTCTGCTGGAACGGGAACAAGTTAAGGAACAAGTTTGGTTTTGGCGACACTTAGTTTTAAGTTCCCCGCACGTGTGACATGAAGGGACCCTTGCTGAATAACACGAGACAATATGCATCATTCACAGATTCACTGCATTTCAAAACTGCCGTCTGGAAGCTCTTGTTGGTCGAAGCAACACGCTGCAAGACAGTCACAGTATGTGGTTTATATCCCAACGAGGCTGTTATTAAATAAATCTTTTAAAAAGTAAGCCTGCTCGCCATGTGGCCAGCAGGTCTGGACGGGGCGGGGACAGCGGGGAGTCACATTATTAAACGAAGAGCCTTTCATGCTTAGCAGGTGGAGCCCGAGTGAAAGACGCCGGTGCGCACTTAGCATCCTGCTCTCTGCTAGTCTTCGGACTCACACTCTGATTTCTTCTGGCAGAGGAACTAACTCAACTCAGCTGCGGAGACTCCAGCTTTGGTGCTTCAAGTTTCATAATGTGATTAACGGCTCACATCCACTTACATCATGTTAAAAACCCTCTTCCAGTCCTTTTGCTGCTAACCCTGGACTCGGTGCCTGCGTGACGACTTCCTCGCTGCTCGGGAGAAGAGCAAGCGGCTCACTTGAGAGCAGGGAGCTGAGTCTGAAAAGATCGATGACATTTTAGTCCAGTGAAGGTTGTCTCAGAATACACACATGGGGTTTGTGAGTTGATGTCAGTGATGTATCCTGACAAGGAAATAAGAGCGTGTCTTCAGAACACGACCTCCACATTCACGCCATCACCACGGCTTTCCCACCAGCTGGATGCAGGCGCCGCCCCTTCACCCAGGCTTCAGAGCTTCCCCAGGGCCCACGGGGCAGCCGAAGCCTTCGGTCCAGAACTTCTTTTCCATGGTGCCCACGTCCTGTGTGCAACCCTTCAGGCCTCCAGGGACCCGAGGACATGTTCCATTTGTCATTCTCTGAGACTTTCTGCATTGCGGTATCTTCCATGAGTGGCTCCCACCCCTGGGATGTCCTCCTGCACCCCGCTGATGGCATCTCCCTGAGACGTCCCAGCTCTCTCCCTGGAAAGGAACCCCTGCTCCGCAGGCTCAGCCTAGGTTCAGATGCTTCCGCAGGGTGGACTTGGGCTTGTTTTGCATTTCTCTCTCTCCAGCCCGTGTGTATCTTGGGCCAGAGAAAGCTACCTTTCCTTTGTGGTATTGCATGGAGCACAGTAGTTCATCCACACTGTTTTCAATAAAAGATGAAAACGTGTTACTTGTGCAATCCAGGTCTTTGATGCATCGAGTCTGTCTAGCTCCAGCATTATCTGGTGTCGTCATAACAACTCCAATTCTCCGAAGGCAAAGAGATCGGAGTCCAGTAGAGGAAAGGTAAAATGCAAGTTCACCATGACCCCGGGTCCCCACCCACTGGCCCAGATGGCGCAGGCTGACCGCCAGGGCCCCGTGACACAGCAGGGTGCAGGGCTGGTGCAGGAAGACTCTGGGGAAGGCCCCGAACACTGAAGAGCCAAAGGGGGTGTCGAAGAGCAGACAGTTTCCGAAGCAGGAAACGTTCATGGCCAATAGCAAACAAGTCCACCTTACTTGAAATTTGGACTTAACCGAGAATAAGACGCTGCCTCTCACCTGTTAAGGGAGCAAAGGGTAAAAATACACGTGTGATGCTCAGGTCTAGAAAGACCGTCCGGAGGCAGCCTGTCCTACCTGGCCAGTGGCAGTGTGCGCCGCGGCCACCTTGTAAAGCAGGTGTTAATACAGAATCAAAAGCCTTAAAAAGATTCCGGGCATTTCCCCAACACTTCTCCTCCCAAACAGAACTTCAGAACGCAGGTTCAAGATGAATACACCAAGACACGCGTGAAGTGTTCTTTAGGGCGGAGCGAAACCAGAAAGCAAGCTAACTGCTCAGCACTCACGGTTAAAAGTCCGGATCGCCACATCTGAGCATTAGCTGTTCCACATATCCGCTGAGCGTTTTTAATAACAGAAAACTATGATAATGTGAGAAAAAGCCAATAATGTAAGGAAAACCACTTTAAAGAATAGACACCATTTAAGTCTAATTATGTAAATGACGAGGCATACGATATACATATACAGGAAAATTAGCATCGTAATGATGAACGTTAAATTACTCTGGAAATTTTATTTTGTATAAACCCATGTATCTTAACATTATTTTTTAATGGGTGGCCAACTTAGGGTTTTACTGGAAAAAAATTAATGAACGAGATCTGTATTTTCTGCAGTATAGTGGACTGGCTACCCAAACTGTTATGCCACAAAGCAAACAAAAACTCTAGAAATAAACCTAACTACATGTTTCACATGTACGGCTCAGCTGTCAGGGAAGCCTGCAGCCGCTTCAGCGCCCTCCAGAGGACGAGCGGAGAGCAAGCCCGCCTGCCCTGAGGGCCGTGGCGGGCTTCTGCCCATCTAGAGCTGGGGTTTAAGGCCGCGCAGAGCCCAGGAGACAAAACGTGGCTTTTGAGGGTGTGGGAATGCAACGTGGAAGGAAGCCCCTGAGAGGAATCTCAGTTCACGATCACGACCTGATCCCCTTTCGGTATTGGGGCCAAAATTCACACGGCCTGCTTAGTAGGAGCAACCATAAGCTCAAAATTTAGCACAATGTAAGCCCACCTGGGACAAGCACAGAACCCTCTAGAGGGACTCAGAGATTCTCCACAGATAACGTTCCCATGAGCAGGAGCTCAGAGTCATAGTAGCAATATATTGGGTTGGCCAAAAAGTCCGTGTAGTTTTTTCCATAGTGGTGCTTAGTCATCTTTAACTTCACTCGAAACAATGTTGTTAGATCGTATTGTGACAGCTGTCATATCAGCGTGCATTTTAAAAAATACTTATCAAAATCGGTGAATTTTTGTGCAGCCATTTTGATATTGAAGAATGAGGAAAATATGCAACATTTTTGGCATATTATGCTTTATTATTTCAAGAAAGGTAAAAATGCAACTGAAATGCAAAAAAAAGAGATTTGTACAGTGTGTGGAGAAGGTGCTGTGATTGATTGAATGTGTTAAAAGTGGTTTGGGAAGATTCTTGGTACTGTTGACATTTTTGCCAAATAATTCTTTGCTCTGGGGCTGTCTTATGCTTTGGACGATGTTTAGCAGCGACTCTGGCCTCTGCCCACTAGAAGCCAATAGGAGGAGACAGCTGGCATACTCAAAACATGCAAATCAATAAAGTTATTGGTGAAATAGAAAAAGGTGTCTTTTATTTTACAAAAAAAATGATATGGACTTTTGGGCCAACCCAACATGGGAACCAGAAATCACACAAGAAACTAACCCATTACCTGAAGCCAGGTCGCAGAGTCAGACCCACTCACAACTCCGATGTTAGAAACATCAGATGCGGGACAGAAAATTATTGATGTGTTTGAAGAAATAAGAGTTAATTAAAATTTTAAGTGAAGAGCAAGAGACTACGTAACTGACCAGAGTGACCCCCAAAACTAAAAAGCACTCCTGAAAATGACAAATCCGCTCATTAAAATGGAAAACAGATGACTTTAAATATAGCTGGAAACAGAGTTAGTGAAGTGGAATAGAAACCCGAGAAATGCTCACCGAATGCATCACCGTCAAGGGGAAGTGTCGGAGGAAAGGAAGACAGAACGAGACCGTGTAAGGTGCGTCTACAGGCGTACGCCCCGTGACGACCTACGCTTCAGTCAGCGACAGACTGAATACGCTGCGGTGGTCCCGTGAGCTTCGAATGGCGTATAATCCCCATGCTGAAGGGGAAGGCTGGGCCTGCCTCAGCTGTCACACGGCCTGCCGGTCCTGGGTGGTTCCAATGGAAGAGGCTCAGCAGGCTGTCCTGCACCCTGAGCCCGCCGTGGCCCGTCTGGCGCCCAGCATGGCTAGGGCCTGGAGTTGGCTAGGCCGTGAGGGGAGAGGAGAAGTCCATCCACATACTTATTTTTTAAAAAATAGTCTTGACTAACTAGAGTTTAACCTAGAAATATAGTTAGTTTATATGGGAAAAGCAATGTAATTCCCCATGTTTGCCAAACAGAAAAATCCTACCATATCCCAACAGGTGCATAAAAAGTCTACCAATGTTCCACATCCATTCATAATAAAGCTTTTGTCAAACGAGGAATAGAAACAAAGAATAACCTGAATACGGGATGGGGATGGCTCTGAACAGACATTTCTCCAAAGAAGACACACGAACGGCCAATAAGACCCTGAAAATTCATGCAGCGTCACTGCGGAGTCCTTAGGGAAACACACGCCAAAGCCGCAGCGAGATGCCGCCTCACGCCATTCAGATGGCTCTCACCGGAAGTCAGAAAGTGACGGGTGTGAACAAGGCATGGAGCAACTGGAAAGCTTGTGCCTTGCTGGTGGGAATGCAACATGGTACAGCCGCTGTGGATCCTGGAACGGCGGGTTCTCAGAGAAGCACACGCAGAATGAGCACAGGGTCCAGCGATTCCGTTGCTGCATCTGTGAAGCCCGAAGCATCGAGAGCAGAGGCTCAGACCAGGGCCTGCACACCTGTGCTCACGCGGCATAATTCACGGCGGTCAAGGAGTGGGAGCAACTCAGGCGTCCACTGACCGACACCTGGATGCGCGAGGTGTGGTCTATGCACACAGCGGAACGCGATTCAGCCTTAGCAAGGCAGGCAGTGAGGGCGCAGGCTGCCGCACGGATGGACCTGGGGGACGCTATGCTAAGTGAAAGAAGCCAGCCACAGAAAGACAGATGCTGTATGAGTGCACTTAGGTGAGGTCCCTAGGGTATTCCAGTTCAGAGAGACAGGGATTAGGTTGAGGCGGCATTTTAAAAATAAAATAACCAAATTCTGGAGAGGCATGATGGCAGCCAGTCTCTCACCGCCTGACTCCTGCCAAAACGAGCCGCATCCAATGCCAACGGTTGCCATTTATCAGTGTCTGAAACATTCTGCACCTTCGAATCCACAGACAGTAACAGAGTAGCTCTTGCGAGTCATAATATTCAAGAGGCATGAATTTCTGGAGTGAAACAATGACATAGATCAGGGAAACCCTTGTTGAAGCACCAACTTAATACATGAGTGGCAATTTCAACCAGTGGAGAAAGATGATCTCATCAATAGTGGGGGGCCAACTGGGAAACCATTTAGGAAAACTAGATCCTGACCTCACACCCTCTGAGGAAATCTGCCCAGAGGGTGTGCAGGTGTCAAGAAAGGAGCTAGACAGGAACGTAAGCCAAAGACGTCTATTCTAAGCCTGTCAGTGAAAACTAAGGGGAAAAGATTAAGAATAACATCTGAATGTCAGAAATTACCATAACCAGACATGATGACTAAATGCAACGTGGTATCCTGGATGCGATCCTGGAACAGAAAAAGGACACTAGTGGAAAAGCTGGTAAAATTTGAATGAAGTCTATAGTTTAATTAATAGTATGGTAGCAATCATTGGTTTCCGAGCTTAGATCAGTGTTTCTCCACTGTGGGTGGTGTTGCTCCCCAGGGAACATTTAACAGCAGGATTATTTTGAGGTGGAGGCAACTGAGAAGACACAGGTGCAGGGAAAGCCCTCTGCCCTCCCACTATTTGCCCGAAAGCATGACATAAATTCAAAAGGGTGTCCCTCCTTTCTCCTCTAAAAGGAGGGACTGAAGTTAATCACCGGGGACCACTTTACACCCTGTCAACCTGGAGATGCCACCAGAGGAATCGATGTAAAATTTGCGAGCTTCTACCCACCACTAGTTTCCTTTCATATGTTTACCTTCTCCCTCTGCCAGCCGTGGATGCCTACACCTGCTTCCCTTTTGCCTGCCATTTCCCCACAAAATTCCTCTTTGTGGAAAATGCTATATGAGCCAGAGTTCTGAGCCACCACTTTGAGTTACTATTTTCCCCTCGGTAGTAGCTCCCATGTGCATATGAGAAATACATGTTAATAAACACATTTGTGTTTCTCTTATTAAATGTATCTTTTGTTATAGGATCCCCAGAGGGAACTTAGGTAGAAGGAACATTATTTTTTACCCCCTTCCCAATCAGGAACAGAGCTCTGAATCAGGGTGGCAGGACTCAGGTGCCAGCATACCATCTGGCCTAGGTAGTTTGAAAACACATCTCAGGTCTGTCTAGTGCCCTCCCCTGCTTAAGACCACCTTTCCCCACTCTGTGATAACAGCCACTGAACCATGTGGGGTTGCTGGGATGCCGCACATGTGAGCTGTGGTATTCTACACCTTCACGTGGCTGAGACCTAACGCGGGAAATAGATGACCCTGTGGTAGCGATGTGGACAAGATTCTTCATTCAGCTACAAACTCTTCACACAACACAGTTTAAGATGAGTTTATGGCTGGTCCTACCACCGTCATTCACCTTTTATTCTCCAATGTCAATAACAGAAAACAAGATACACATTACAGAAAGATCTAAGCTTCTGCTTTAAGGTAATTTGGAAAATAGCAAAATAAAAAATAAAAAAAAAAGCAAGCCATCAAGCCAAAGAAATTAAATACATCACCTGTTTCTCACATTTTTTTGCTTTTATCTAGGGTCATCTATATCTGAAATACTTTTCCTTACAGAATTCACCATGTTATTATCCCTTCCTCTCTCCAAAATCCTGTCTAAATTGACTTTCTGCAGACAGCTCAGGTGAAACTGAAGACGGACGATAATCACAGCGTGCTGAGTTCCCACTATGCACAATGCCCAGTGCTCCTCGGGAAACTCCCTCAGAGAACACGGGGTCGGCGACTGGCAGTGTGGGAACTGAAACCGAGATGCGCCCCTTCCCGAGCCCACGGTGCTGCCCTGGGCCACCCGCTCATCGCTGCTCTCATTCACGGGGCGCTCTGAGTCCCCGTTTACAAATCCGACCATCATCCCATCAGCCTGCTACAGGCCTTGAGTCCATTCCTCTCACTCTCCTTGGCAAACCTGAGCGGGTGGCCCAGAAGAATGTCTGTTCCTATACAATTGTGGGGCTGGGACCCATTCGCACAACTGAGGGAGTTAACCAGGAAGAAGGAAAAAGCCCTTCTCTGCACAGAGAGCGCTGGGCTGGCTGACGTGGGCGTCCTCTAGAGGCCCTGCGGACTCTGGGCCAGTGTCTGAATGTCCTGGTCAAGGCTTCTGGGGCAAGGACACGGTCTCATCCAGGTGTGCCAAGCGTTAAACAAAAACACCTTCGAAGTACGTCTGTAACGCTGTTCATACACTTTGTTTCTTAGGCATTGAATCTGACCATCTGAAGGGCGATAAAGTTGTTCTGTGACAACAGTTGATTGTTCTTGTTGAGGTCTTAGAGAAAAACAGCAGTTTAAAACTTTTCCCCCTCAATTTTAAAACCCGGTGAGGAGGCTACAGCCTCCACCTTATTTTTCACAACCTACCTCAGGACAGGAATGTCACATGGCTCCCCACCCTTTCCTCGCCGGAGAGCTTTTGAATACGGCCACGGGGAGAGGTGGCTTGGAAAAGAAAAGGCAGCAAGCTTTTAAGTGACCCTGACATCAGCAAGGCTTTGTTGGGTCATCGGAATGACCTGTCCTCCAGCTGGCACCCGGGCCCAAGCAAGTGCCCTGTGCTGGACGTGGAGAGCTCAAAGCCAAAGGATCAGACCTGGAGCCTGACCTCAGCGACAGTACTGTCTGGAAGAAGAAAAGGACCCTGGGACATAGCAAATACAACACATCACGTTAAAAGGCCATAAAATTCCTGGGAGGCAGTCCTGGAGAGATGGGGCTGGAGGACGCACTGGAGGCCAGTCACAGAGTGGGGAGCAGCGAGCGCTGCTGAGCGGGTGGTCCACAGCCACAGCTAGAAGGGGGTTTGGGCACAGCGTGGGCGACTGGTTCTCAACCTAGAGCGACTTTGTCGTCCCCCTGCCCCCTGATAAGGTCTGGAGACATTTGCGTTTGTCACACCTTGGGGGGGAGGGGGGGCCAAAGCATCTGATGGATAGAGACTATGAAACCCCTATAATGCTCAACAGAAAGTTATCCGGCCCCAAATGCTGCCACTACTGAGACCCAGAGAGCCAAGGCAACAGAGGGGTGGGGGACACTGAGTGGGCTATGGCCAAGGCCAAGGTGGGAAACAGGAACCGTAAAGCAAAGTCTTCCCCTTTACCAGCAATCTCAGAGATGCCAGCTCAAACACAGCAAAACACCATTTTTCATCTGGAACTTTGCAGAGGTTTGCGAATTGCTGCTAACCTTGGCCAGGCACATTCAGAAGGGTCTCCACCTGGGTTCCTCCTGGAGTCTAACTTGACGTGGTGTGTCAAGAAACTTAAACAGGCTAACACTCTCTGACCTCGACATTCTGTTTCCAGGATTTTTTCAAAAGGAAATAATTCAGCATCCAGAAGAGTCCTGTAGGCCAAGTCCTCACATTACTATCATTCCAAAGAGTGAAAAGCGAGCAGCACCTTTAAGGACCAACGGTGACGACATAGCTAAACTCTGATATATCCGCAATGCACATCACTTTGTAGGCGATGAAGGCCGTCCTTGTAAAGCGCCGTGAATAGCAGGGCTGTGTACCGTACCCCACGGTGCTCAGTGGCAGGGGCCCAGGGGGAGGTTGCACCTGCAGCTGAGTCTGAGGCAGACTCTCTAGGGGGCTCGAACCAGACACACGCCGTCTGTGACGTTGTCTTTCCTTGAGTAGTGCCCATCCTTGCCTCATGAAATAAAGCCCACTCACTGCTGCTGGGGTTGAGTCCAGCGGCAGAACACTGGGAGACACGGCGCTCCTCTGGCTGCCCGGCAAGGAAGCCCCTTGGGAATCCTTCCTCTCCGGGCTTTTGCATCTTTCATCACCAGTGACACTATACTCCACTGGAGACTCCTGGGACCCACACCACTGGAAGCCTGTGGCCAGCTGGGGGATTCTAAGACAGAGGGTACACTGTAGAATGTCAGTGCTTTGGGCGGGCAGGTGTGGGCGAGAACGGCACGCATCAGTACCTTCTCCAAAAGCATCGGAACCAACACTGTTTTAGGCACACAATACGCAGCGAGCAGAGAGCTGTGTGGGTCGATGCCGTACATCCTGCAGTACACACGGAGAATGAGATTTCAGACGGGGAAGGACTTCTGAGCCAGCGGATGTTCTCTGGGCCAGATGCCTGGGCTCGTTACACTGAATTGCCCATGGACTGTGTAGCTCACTCCCTCAACGTGTCCCGCTAGCACAGCTGCCCCCCAGATACGGCGTCACTCCTCATGCCCATGAGCTCTCTGCAAGCAGCCCCTTTGACAGTGACGGTGGAGACGGCCCTGCTCAGGGCTGTCCCTGAGAAGTGCACAGCAGGCCAGACACACAGGACTCTTCTCAGCTCTGGCCCCTGAGGCCACACGGGCTTGGGCAGGTCAGTTAAGCTTCAAGCCTCACTTGTCTTCCCTACAGAATAGGGATAAAGGTGCTCTCTCCACAGAACGGCTTGAATGGTGCAGAGTCACAGGTACAGTGGATGTGGGCCAGGATTGGCATCTGGGGTTTCACGTTATGGCTGTTGATAGGATGATGATGACGACGATGATGACGATGACAACAGTGGCAATAACGATGGTGAAAGTCTTCCTTACGACACGGGCAGAGCTTTGTATGATGCCCACGTCTTAGGTGCTGGCAGGATGCTCACTAACGGTGGAGATGTAAGAAATAAACACACGGGGATTGAGGAGGTGAGCAAAGAGGGAGCCGATTCCTAAGCTCTGAGCCCCCAAAAGAGAACAGGTGCCCGTGTCGCTTAGCACCTTCGTCCCGGCAGTCACATTCTATCTGAACCGCACAGAGTGTCTGTAAGTACCCCTTCCCCGAATCTTAGCACCCTTTTGGGGTGTGTGTCCCGGAGACTCGCTCGGGAGACAACTCGTGGGACTTGCTGACTAACGACCGGCGCTCAGGCTGCCCGCCTCCTTTGCAGAACCTCCCAGGCTGCCCACCGTGCAGCCAGACATCAGCAGGCCAGCTAGACCAGATGCCTCTCATGAGGTATCTGGAAATCCTCCAGATGAAGAGCATCAGGCTCGGTAACTGAAGGAGGAAGCCCCCTCCTGACAGCATGGGCCGTCGTCCCAGGAGGCTGGCAGGAATGCCTCGACGAGACCGCAGTTCTCCGACAGGAAAACACCGGCAGTTCTCAGAGTGTAGTGAGCATCACCACTGTGGGAAAGGCACTTGCGTCGAGGCTGAAGCGCTTGGTCCAGACCGAAGGTCTGTGAGCTCCCCCCGGAAGTGCTGGGTAGATCACGCTCGGACGGCGGAAGTTAGAGCACGGGCTTGTGCATTTCAGGCACGGGCTCTACGGTGTGGACGAGAAGTGCTTTCTTGCTACCTGGGAAGAAGTGCGTGTCATTGCGAGTCAGCTTTGAGGGAGAGCGCACAGAGTGCAGGGATGGATGTGTGTGGGGTGCACATTTGTGTACATGGGGTGAGGCGGAAGCAGGCTTACAGTTGTGAGTCCATCCTTGTCGTACTGTTACTGTTTTATTTCCCACACGAACAACTGTAAACGTACTTCCGCCCCACCCTGTATTTGAGGCCTGCGCCCCACACGGTGAGCCCAAGGTTCTGTGGTTTTGAACTTCAGGACTAAGGGACCCAGCGTCACATGGAACCTCTTTCCCTCACAAACCGCATTGTGGGCAAATAGAGCAGAAACGTCTTCAATCTTGATGGGACCTCCGGGAGCACCAAACCTACCCCCTCTCCAGTCGCCCAGAGGTGGAGACAGCCTCGAGCGCTCGTGTGGCTTGTCCCTGATCCCTGGGCCAGAACAAAACAGATTGGCAGCTCTGAAAAAGGTGACCTGGCCTCCGTGAACACCTCTGTCTGCAAATGGCTGAACGAGGCCATGGATGTTAGGGCCACTGAACTTCTTTAAGTTTAAGAGTTACCCACCGGTGAACCTCCCGGACAGAGCGCTCTTCGGCAGGGGCAGCCCCCGGGACGCGTGGCATTAGCTCCGAATCTCTGCCTAAGACAGCCAGTCACACAGCCACAGGCAACGGTCTCCATGCCAGCGCCAGAAACACGCTGGGGTTTTCCCTGCATGCGCCCCCTCGGGGACGAGGTTTGAGACCCGGCTCTGGTGGTCGGAACGCTGCTTTGGCGGAAGTGCCGTAAATCCACACTATTATTTCACAGCATGAGACCCGAAGACAAGCATGTGCTTCCACGGGGGCTCGCAACAATGTAGGTCAGTGTTTCCGGAACCTTCAGCACCAAAGAAGAGGAAGTTGGTGGCTTCAGCGAGTTCTTAAACTACTCGTGCGAGGCCCGTGCCAGCAACCCTGCCACTGCTGACGTCTCGCGCCCTGGGCTGCGTCCGCACTGCTCACTTAGGCGCCCCCACAGTCTAATCCGTCTGGAGGCTGTGTCTGATCACCCAACCAGCCTCTGAGCGTTCAGGACACGTTACTCTTGCTAATGACATCCATTCATATTCCTGCGCCCATTATGGCTTTAAAACGTTCCACGGTCATTTTTATTAATTAGCAAAGCTTTAATGGACAGAAATTGCACTGTAAGATCATCACGCATATGCTGCCTTTTCAATTTGACCGCTATCATTAAACATTTCCCCCCAGTGGAAAGTCACTAATTCATAGACCAGAGTCTCTTGCAGAAAGGAAAGCAGGAAATCGGAAGTTCGCACAGAGGAAGTGGGGAACTCTGGCCTCCGAGGCCTGCTTGCCCTCCCTGACCTCCCAGGGAGGGGAGGGGGGCCCACCAGCCTCAGGGGTCCTGCCTAGCCCAGGGAGGCCATGCAGACACAGCCACAGGTCCTGGCCAAGCTGCCCCAGAAAACACAGCCGAGGAAGCAGAACACTCTGCTCCTGCTGCTGGGCATGGAGAGGCCCCAGATTGGCTTCCTCTTGAAAATGTCCCATAATTACTACACACACATATGCACACACTCTCTCTCTTATGGAGCCGACCCATAAATACCAACTACCAGGTCGAACAGTAGAAAGGCCAGCACTCGGGCACCTGGGATACGCAGACACTGGGATCAGAGAGACAAGACCTCTGGGGTGGGCGGCAGCCAGTCCTTCCCGGCCTGTTTTGGAACGACGGGGGCCTAAACCAACTTCATTTGGGGGCTACTGTTTCCTACTTGTTACATGGGGTCTGGAAGTATCATTGGAAACATAGCTTTGAGGGAAGTCTCACCACGCACGAAAGTGTCATCTAAGGAAACATTCGCAGCACCAACCTCCACCCCGAGCGGTCCGCCACCACCTGGGAGCACAGCCCATGGGCGTCTCCACCAGGGCAGCTCCTCAGAGTACGTGCTGGAGAAGAAGCTCCCTGTCCACGCTGGCAGGGCACTTACACTGAGCACCTGGCTGGTGGGGAGGGTCGGCGGGGGCAGTCCTGGTCGGGAATGGGAGTGTCACTCACCTGCCCGGTAACTCCAGCCTGGAATGTGAATGGACAGCTGGTTGGTGTGAATGCGGGCTTGACAGCACGTGGCAGGGGCCTCTTCCCCTTTCCTCACAGCCATCTGCTGAGCTCCCACAGTGGCGAATTCTGCATCGTCCAATGGAGGGGAGCCACCCCAAGGACACGTGCCAGTCCCCAAATGCACCTGCTCCAATGCGGGCGGCACCGCCGGGGTCCAGCGCGGGCCCAGGAGGCCCGGGCCCCCCTCCGTGAGCTGCGGCTTCAGGGCGCTGCTGATTGGCCCTGCGTTGGCTGTGCCGCCTGCCCCATCTGGTGTCAGTCCGTGGGAACTGCAGCGGAGGTTGAGGGACAGGACGGACCTGTGCATCTCGGGCCCAGCCAGTCGCGCTTGCTCAATGGGGACGGAGAGGGGCCTGTCCAGATAGTAGATGGCATTCGGACACTGCTGGGACACCCGGAGGTGGACACAGGAGCTGAACAGCAGCGGGCTCTTTCCTGACCGTGGGGGGTCTGGAGGAAACCTGTTCTCTCTGTGGTCCACGCTGGTGACCCAGTACTGGTGTCTGTCACACAGCGGCACGTGGGCCTCGGGGAACCTTAGCCTCATCACAGAGCTGTTTCTGGAGGACTCTGCGAGGGCAAAAGGCCCCTGGTGCTGACCTGGAGGGGCCCTGCCAGTCGGGGCAGAGGGGTCCCTGAGCAGAGGGTCCTGCGCCCTGCACCTGGTGCACGGGGGGTCCCCCACAGCCCCCCACACCAGGGTGCTGGCTGGGGGCCCCACACGTCTGGCCGTGATGGTGATGGATGCAAACCCTTTTCGGGGGCTGCTGCCCGGCCTCTTCTCTTTGGGGGGCAGCTCAGCCTCACGTCCTCGTGCCCCGGCCGGAGTCTGAATCCCTAACTGGCCGGGGAGGAAGGAAAAGGCCCTGTCAATGGTGACCCCGCTGCGACTGGCCAGAGCCTGCTTCACGGGCCACGCGGGAAGCCGAGGGTCCGCACACAGTGCGGGCAGGGTGGCCTCATCTTCTCTGGACTTGCTGTCATCCATCAGCTGAGAAATGACCGTGGACGAAATCATTTTCGGGCTGGGTGCTGCCAGAGTCCCCTGCAAATGGAAAAAGATCACAATTATTCAAGCAGTCCCCTGGAACGCAGGCAGGGGACCCTCGGGGGCCAATGGGACACTGTGCCCAACACTCTCACCCAAGACCTGCCACCCCACCCCCAACACCCCACTCTGAGCATCCCTTCTGAAGGGTGAGCAGCCCAGATCTGCGCGTGAGCTGACTGTGCCTCTGACTGGGGAGAGGTTTCCGCTGCTGGTGTCCCTTCGCAGTGCATTTAGTGGTGTGGGTGTGACGGGGTCATGAAATCTCTCCAGTTGCCCCCACCAGGCCCCGGGGCCCCCGACATAGGCTCGGAGGAGGACGCAGGCTCTTGGGGAGGTAGGTTGGCTTTCCTCCGAGAGCAGATGTGAGTACAGGGAGCCCCCCAGCCTCTGTCCCCAGCTCCCTTTGCCGGTTCAGACTGGAACCCAGTCCCTCCCCAGGACTGCCATCACGGGGTCAGATCCCAGACTGAGAAACAATGGCCATCAGACACCCAAGCCTGACAACTGCCTAGACCGGTGTGGGCCCTGAGAACCACAGGCCAGAACGGGGTGGGGTGGGGGGCTGGACCGAGACAGGCATCATTTGGCTGCCTTCCGGTTGCTGTCCGTGTAACGATCGGGTATCTTCTGCTTCCGAACCAGCAAACTGCAGGTTCTAACAGTCAGTCACCAGTGTGTCCGAAACGGTGAGCCGCGGTTCTTAACACAGCGTGTGTTAACCAGGAAAACGCTCTCCTGTCCCTGCTGTCTTTGCTGTGAGCGTGGGTGACGCACTGCAGGAAGCTGCACGGAGACCGACAGACCCAGCAGTCCCGGACGCTCACAGGGACCCTCGCCCCCACTGGGACCCTCGCCCCCACTGGGACGTCCACCATTCTAGTGCGTAAAGCAAGCCCTTGCATGGAACCACACGGGATCCAAAATAACGCTGGCGGCCACCCAGCCCCCACTGGCTGCAGTCCTCACTTGGGAGCCCGAGGGCATCCTGGGTGCTCACACTGAGCATTAGCCCTCCACCTCCAAAGTGCCGGGGAGTCACGTGGCAGGTCACGAGGGCGGGCTCCCCAGGCTCCGGAGACCTGTGGGCAGGGCCCAGGTGGCTGCAGGTTCACGGACATCCTGGTGTGGGTGACCCAGGAAGCCCACTTTGAGAAATGTGAACTGAGTCACGGGGAACAAACAGCCTGCATGTGGTGACAGCCAATCGTCCTCTTCCTGCGACATGATGAGAGAGCACAGGGACACTGTCCTTTTCTTTGGATTAACATTAGTCGGATTAATGACTGACTCTGGTGACATCAGCCTGGCTCCACACACAGAGGTGGGGAGCCCAGGGCTTCGTGCCCTGCAGGTACTCCAGGGAGCCAACGGGGCATGCAGGTGTCCTTGAATCAGCCCACCTGGGCCCGGCCAGTGCGACTGTGACTTCAGTCCCATCAGAGGCGAGCAGACCGGGCAAGAACAGCGATGGCTGCGAGCGGCAGCTTGTTTCTGAAGCTGCGGAGCTGCTGAGCACTTCAGGGTGACACCGTTCCCAGGGTAAGCGCTGACAGAAGGCAGTTCCAGAGAAAAATCTCCTTGCCTTTCCTGCCTCACGGGGAAGTTGCGCGGCCTGAGACGGTGATGGCGCGAGAGGACCTCTCCAGGCGGGAGCACGGGAGACCACCCCAGGCTATGGCTGCCCCTCGAGGCAGAAGACTTCGGCGGCGGGTATCTGATCTGTCAGGCCTGTGCAGGAAGGAGGGAGTGTTCGCATCAACACCTCACAGCGTCTCAGTGGAACTCGTAATGAACACATTTGGCTTGATTTAAATTGCTCAAATGGAAATAACCCATCCCACGCCCAGTAGGTTGACATTTTGGTGATGCGAGTTCGGAATGAATGCAACCTTTTAGACATACATTCCGATCTCCATAACAGACAGTCACGGTTGAACTATTTCTTCATTCACTCGTCAGACGAAGACGCACTGAGTACCTCCCACACGCCAGGCTCTGTGCCGAGGAAGCTTCCTGGCCTCCCGGCGTTAGCAGACTGGAGATGACGTCAAACAGGTTATCAAATGACCAGGACAGGGATCATGCGGGTGACTTATCCTGTGATTTTTCAGCTGCTTAGACACAGCTTTGACAAAAGCCGCAACCAACAAACCGCTAGAAGCTAGAAAGGAAACGCCACGTGCGCTGATACACATCGCACTCTTGTTTGGGAAGATCCGTCTACCAAAGTCTATTTGCTCATTGAGACCCATTAAATAATTAAAGATAAAACCCGACGTCTCAATATCAGCACCACTCTGCTTGGGCAGCCACGACAAGGGACACAGCCTGGAGCTTAAGCAATAGACATGGATTTCTCACGGCTCTGGAGGCCGGAAGTCCAAGATCAAGGTGTTGCAGGGCCTGTTCCTTCTCAGTTGCCTTCTCTCGGCCGGGAAACAGCTGGCTGCTCCTGGTGCCCTCACGAGCTCTTCCTCTGTGCACGTCTGTGTCCTACTCTCTTCTTATCAGGGCACCAGTCACAGTGGATCAGGGCCATCCTAATGACCTCCTTTAACCTGAATTACCTCCTTATTTTTTTTTAAAGATTTTATTTATTTTTAGACAGAGGGGAATCGAGGGAGAAAGAGCGGGAGAGAAACATCACTCATTGTGTGGTTGCCTCTCGAGTGCCCCCTACTGGGGACCTGGCCCACAACCCAGGCGTATGCCCTGACAGGGAATCGAACTTCACATACGCCTTCACACACCAGCCAGGCCTAGTGACCTCTTTAAAGCCCCGTCTCCAAATACAAACACGTTCCGCGGCACTGAGGGCTACGATTTTAACGTAAGTTTGGGGGACACAGCTAATGACTACAACACATCTCTTTGTGTCCGGGTCTCCTTTGGGGCTGGGAAACCAAGGACATGAGGCAGAGGGGCTGTTTGATGTGCCTAAGTCACCTGCTACATTGAAAACAGGGCAAAATTCCTTAAAAAGCTGTCAACAGCCTTTGCATCAAATATCTTCCCCAATGAAGCCATTTCGATGCGTCACCCCCTCTGTCCTCCATCCTGGGTTAGTTGAACATAGCGTTGAAAAGGAGATCTTTTATCTAAAATAAACTGAGGCAAGAGTCTGAAAGGAAGAAGACAGTCTTGCACTTAAAGTGGAATGTTCAAGGCCACAGAAAGGTCAAATGAACAGCTGGATCTGGTGTCTGGCTTGGCTGGTAAATCCCCCCCATTCCTGACCGGCAACACACACTCACACGGGTCCAGTTCCCTTCCCAGAAATGCTGCTTGAGGATACTGATTCCTTTTAAATGCTCACATGTGCTTTTGTAGAGCTGGCAACAGCTTTTATCGTTTCATACGCTTTACTGAGTGTTTCTAACTTCATGTTTGTGCCTGAGGCCTATTAATAAGGAAGGCACCATTTCGTAAGTCGAAGTGGATGGCCCGAGAAGGCGGGCCCTGAACCACTGGAGTGACAGTGCTTCCATTTCTGCAGCGATGTGTTTCTCCAAAGGATGAGCATCTAATCTAATCTGTAGCTTTGAAATCTAGATGTTTCTCCACAAGGCGATTCCTTCCTCTTCCAGAGCTGCTCTGCAACCTGCACTCTTTGCCAGAAGGATTCTTTGGTCCCATCTCCCTACAGACACACCGAGGTCACCTCCACATTAGCTGCAAGTGTACCTGTTCTGGTCACGCCCCTGTGTCATCCCTCCAATTGATACAAACTGAGACGGATGCACACATTTCAAAACGCCCTTACAGCCATTTCATCCTGACTATAAGGGTGTTTTCAAATGTATGCATTCGCTTTGGTTTGTAGCAATAGGAAGAGAGGGTTTTAAGACAAATGGGAAAATTGGAGGGTTTCTCCTTCTCCATGCAGAACCTCGTCTGCCCGTGCATTTACTAGGAAGCACGGGGTTCGATGCAGGGTGACATACAGCCTGGAAAAGCTGGCAAGAATCCAGATTTTTTTGAAAGGGGATTGGGCAAGTACACCATGGCCTGCAGAAATGCATTGTCACCCTCTGCAGAAATGACAAAAAACAAACAAAACGAAAAACAATTATAAAGAGTTTAAATGACACGGGAACGTGCCTGCAGCTACAAAAGCTGTGGATGTTACAGTCATGTGTAAGAAAATGCACCACGAAACTAATGGAGATAAATAGATACAAATGTTTCCTTATTTATCTCTTTCTGCTTCCCCCTAAGTGTCTACATGGAGTTGCCATTACTTCTGTTAAAAGGAAAATTTAAACACTGTATTTTGAAGGAAGAAACTCAGTTCCCTAGTTCATTCCATTTGAATCACTGACTGGCTGAAGAAGCGACCGCCGCCGGTCACGTCTGCAGCTTCCGTGGATTTTGCAAAGAGACAGGGACCTCATGCTGGCTCAGCAGGAGAGGTGGGCTCACGGCAGATATAACGAGAGGGCCTGGGTTTGGAGGGCTCCATCATTTGAAGAGCGCACACGGGGGCAGGCCTCAACAGCTCAAAGCGAGGAGGGCAATCTCAAAGTCCCACTATTCCACAGCAGATGTGCCGGTGTGAGCATGTGAGCGAGGGTGTAACAGACATCCAGTCACATGGCCCCCAGCTCTGTACCAATAGTGACCACACTGATTAATTTTAGCATCAACAGGAAGAGGCTGAAATTTGCCTGCTCGATGTGAAGAACAGGTAGGAGAACCCTTTAGGTGATGTCCTTCTTCATTTCTTCAGGTGGGAGAGACAACAGTTGTCTTGTAAACCGACGTGCCCGCCCCCTCTTTTCTGCAGGAAAGTCTGCATTTTAAATTGTGTTGCCTGAAATGATGCCCTTTACAGCAAGGTAAGGACAGAGCGCGGAGCCAGGCAGCCAGTGAGCTGAGTGATTGGGGCGAGCCAAGGACTGGAGGGGCCTGAGCTTGAGCTGCCTCATCTGCAGAGCTGGTGCCTCGACCGCCCCTCCCCGGGACGCCAAGGGTGCGGGAAGGGCGGAGTGAGCCAATGGGACAGAGCCCCGCGGGCGGCGGGCTCTGCTGCGCTCTGTGTGCAGAGTTATTGGTTTTCTAGGACCAGAAACATTTCGTTTTACAAATAGGGCCTTTCATCCCTTCCCCGCTGGACACCGCTGGCCCTATCTGCGGTTTGACCTCAAAGCCCCTGTCCGCCACCTTCACACAATGTTCTCCCGCTTCCCCCTCGGTCTCCGGCAGATTTGTTGGGGCTTAAAACTGAGATGCTCTCACTACGCCCTCCGTGACTCTCCAAGGTCACACACCATCGGTGAAGGTTACGGAAGCAGCGTCCAGCAGGCACACTGCACGCAGGGACACGCGCACGCTGTGACGTCACAGGTCTCAGTCAGCGTGGGGGGATTTCCCGCTGCATCCCTCTGACCTTGGGCTAAGCGAACAAACTGCGAGCACATCCTACGGAGGCCAGCGACCCCGTTCTACAGTTGGCTGCCTTTTGCTGACTACTCGAAGTCAGAAACATGTTACCTCGGCGAAGCCAGACTTCTCTGTAACGTCAACCCGCAGACTGTCTATACCATACTGGTTGTCCCGTAACCCTAGGCAAAAGGAGACAGTGTTGCTACTTTTTAGTACAGGGAAAGACAACGTGGAGAGGTGACTCTGTAACAGAATTCAGCGTCCCCTAGTCCCCTGCTCGTTCGGCTGCCCTCTGTGTAGGCTGGGCTCGTCATCATCCGGTGTACTGGGCTGCACGTGAACTCCTTCTGCACAGCTGTTTGTTCCTAGACTCGGTCACGACTGAATGGGGTCCCCTTCTCACATCTACCCGCGCCCTGAGTGTACGCGCAGGAGAGCAGAGAATCCCATCTGTGGATTTCCCAACCCACCAGAGGTAAGCAAGACAAGTACCAGACCAGCTCTCCTCTGGCCTCCTAACGCAGCGTTCTCGAAGGAGCAATGTGGGACCCGGACACCGATACTGAAACCACGTCCGAGTGCCCGAGGGAACTTTGTGACAATCCCGGGAAGATAGCGAGACCCTGTGGGCAGCCCTCCACGTAAACGTCTGCCACGGGAGAGCCGAGAGCGTCATCAGGGTCAGGTCCAAGTGCACGGTAGTGGGCCTAGAACTGGAGGGCGGGGTCCAGTCCTGGCTCTGCCATCGACTAGCTCAGTAACAGTGGGCAAGTCCATGGGGCCACGTGTGGAATCCACTCCCTCGCACGCCTGCTCTGCACACCCATGGAGCACGGCTAGAAGGAAAATGCGCGCTTCCAGGCCACCTGGCTGCCTCAGGCCCTCTGCCCGGGCATCTTGCTGCTAATGCAGGATGGAAACCGAACCCCGGGAGGGGAGTAAAGGTACGAGGCTGTGTGGCCCCTCCCCCAGCCCTGGTAACAGCATTGCCCCCACAACGCAGATATTCTGGTGGAAATAATTTTTCAAAAGCCTGCAAAGAATGGCGCCCCAGTTGCTGGTGCTGGTGAGAAAGACGGAATTCAAGACAGTCGTCTTCTAAATCAACTTTCATCAACTCGTCAAAAGCGTTTTTCAGATCCAATTTAAAACATTTTATGGGGAATTATGGGTTATTGTATTTTCAAGTCTGGAGGATTCACCAAGGGACGAGGACACGGCTCAAGGGAAATTCAAGGGCCACCACTGACCCATCCAAAGCCTGTTGATGTCTCATCTCGTCCATGGGTGACGGCAGAGCCCCCTCAGCTCTGACCCAGACATGGGGCTGTGCCCCCACCAACGGTTATGACCGTTAATGAGCAGGACCGAGGCAGCACACCTGTTACTGAGTGACAGACGGCCATTGAGACGATGCATAGAGCCACTTTCCGTGAAATGCACACAGAGGACCCGGGAGGCTTCGCGATCTCTGTGTGGAATCAGTGTGTGACGGTGGCAGACGGGACTCCCCAGCTCTGCAGTCACCCGGGCCGGGGGGCCAGCTGGGCCACGCACACCCAAGGATGCATCCTCACCCTGGGTCTCTTCATTCGCCAAATGGGGACCCGAGTCCCGCCCAGCCTGGCGTCCATGCACCGAGGGTCACGTATGTGAAGTACGCGGGCTGCGGTGAGATGTGGGTGGGGTTCACACGTGATAAATGCACCCGGTTATGACTGTTAATGAGCAGGACCGAGGCAGTGCCCCACCCGCCTCGGGCCTAGATGGTCCCTCTCCCTAGATGGGCACCGGCGGTCACTGGAGGCAGACCAGGAAGTCCCAGGGTCTCCAGCTACTTGTGGCTTTGGGCAAGCTACTCAGCATCCCTTGGTTTCGGGCTGAGAGACAGAGACCAACACAGCGCCAACCTCCTGGAGTTCCCGGAAGGGATGAAGTGACGCGACCAGCCCTTAGCACAGTGCCCAGGAGGCGACAGCGCCGTCCTTGCCAGCAGAGAGGAGGGAGACCACCGTGATCCACAGGGAGGGGCTGCACGTGAGCGTCCTACAGCTGCTGTGACAAAGGCCCACACCCGTAGGACACTGCCCTGTGACAACCGTTCTCCAGTCAGTCTCCCCAGGGGACCGCGATCCTCAGAGAGGTCCTGTCCATCCCCCCTGCGCCTGGCGGCGTGCCTGGCTGACTGAGCGTGCTGGCCAACTGCTGACGTCATGAGCACACCATTCTACGTGTCGATAAGAAGTCACATCTGTGGGGAAAAATAGAACATACCTTCCTCAGGCTGTTTGGTCGGATCCCACTGGCGCTTCAGAAACATTTTACTCAGTCAAAGGTCTTTTAAGACGAGGTCATGTCAGCTAAAGGAGAGAAAAATCGGCCACAGTTTCACATGTAAACCCCCTCGGAACACTGAGGCTCCCACCTTCCACCCGGAGCCAAAGAACCTCAAAGTGTTCTCCCCCCTGCGATGATGTCACCCGCACGTTGACATGGCAACCAGGTCACGGGGAGGGGGTCTGCCTTGGTGCCCTTTCTCATCAGCAGGGACAGAAATCATCCTTTTGACGACTATGACGGAGGCGCCTTTGACAAGTAAAAGACGTTGGCGGGTCCGTCACTTCAAAGTTTTCTGCAGAGCGCAGTTCGAGGTGACGAAGAGCCGGTTCACGTCCTGTCCCGCCCGCACTGGACACACATGTCTCCTCTTTCTCCCCAACCTCTCAGTCCTTGCTGAGCCCTCCACCTGGTTTGAGGGTGCCGGTTCTCTTGCCAAGAAGCATTTTTCCTGTGCGTTTTCTGGAGTATGAAAATGCATCCCGATGACATCACAACGTCAGTTTGTCTAACCTACTCTCGATAAACGGTGCCGCCTTCTGCAAGCCGGTCCACCCAGGAAACGGGGCCCTGTGGCAGTCGGCTCGCCCTGCGAGCGCCACCAGACCAGCGGGTTTTCATTCAGTTTATAAAACCCCCCGACAGTGAGTTATAACGCACACTGCTCGATAATTTATACCCAAACGTGTTGGAGGGAGCTTATAACGAACACCACAGATAAAACCCGGTGAAACTGTGAGTTTGTTTTTTTTTTTTGAAAAGCAGCAAGTAATGAACTGGAGAAGTCATTCAACCGTGAAGCCGAGCCACAGATGGCGCTGGCAGAGATGGATCGCAGCGTAAGGTGAGCCTGCGGCGGCCACGGCCAGGCGCGTGTGCGACCGCCTGTAGGACGCCTTGCCCTTCAGGTGCGAGGCACCGGTTCCTGAGGACGGGGCTCCATCTCCCCAGGTTGTAGAACAGGGGTCATTGTGTACCTGGGCAGGCAGTTTCGTAAACCCTGGGCTGACGCGGATGTCACCGGAGAACCCCGAGGTGGCCCCTGTCACTACAGCATGGACTGCCAGGACTGATGTGCTGCGTGCTGATGGCCAGGCAGACGTTGCGTGTGAGTGGCATCTCTAACACAGACGCCCCACAGAGCAGGCACTGTGGCTACCCCACTTTGCAGGTGAGGCAGTTGAGCTCCACGTCCGCAGCCTGCCCAGGGTCGCCCGTCCCTGGTGAGCCCGAGCCGAGGGTTCGAGGTACCGACAACCCCTCTACACACAGAAAAGGGGGTGAGGGGCGGAGGCTGCAGAGCCTGGCACAGTCGTGAAGCTTTCGGAAGCTGATGGAGTGGCTGGGGCTCTGGCATCAGGGCCAGGCTGACAGCCGGTGCCGCCACATTCCAGGGCGCAGACCTGGAAGGAGCCTCTGCTCGCTCCTTGGTCCGAGAGGCGCCCTGACAGGCTGGGACTGGGAAGCAAGGTCAATACAGGTTTTTGAGGGTGTCACACAGGGCCCGTCACACAACGGGCCCTGAAAGTAGGCTAGGTATTATTAGCCACCGTTTTACCTGTAACTTTCGCCTCTCTCAGAAAATTGCAGTGTGTGATAGAGACGTTTTACAGGCCTGTCCACTAGTTCTGTAGCCACCTGGGTTCTCGCTGATTTCTGAAATGCCTGGAAACTGAGTGTCCGGCTGTGGCCCCCAGGTCTGCCTGTCACGGGGGTGGAGCAGGGGTCTCCCTGGAGGACAGGTGAGACCCCTGGATGCACGGTCTGTGCAACCAAATGTAACCTTGCATATGTGTAAATGCTGGTGCCCGGCCTGTGCACACGGTGTCAACATGGTCACGTCACGGCCCAGCTCAGCTCCCACTGACGGAGCACCTGACGTCTTCACGGACCTGAGCTCGGTGCTGGGGTAACAGAGACGAAGACGGCACAGGGGACCTCGTCGGGAAGTGAGACTCAAGGTGGATTTGACCATTTCCTCCGATGGCTATCTTTTTCTTAATTGTGGTAAAACCTACACCATGAAATGGCCCATCGTAACCATGTCTACACGTCTAGTTCGGGGTGAAGTGCACTCACACTGTTGTGGGACCACCACCCCCATCCACGCCACTTTTCCTCCTTGTGAAACCGAAGCTCTGCACCCATCACACAATACCTGCCCCGCCCCCGCCCGGCCAGGCCCCTGCCATTCTACTTCCTGCCCCTCAGGGCGGCCCACCCTGGGGACCTCACGGACCTGCAGTCACAGTGCTTGTCCTTTTGTGACTGGCTCCTTCACTCAGGTAATGTCCTCGCGTTTCGTTTCGTCTGTGCCGGAGCCCGTGTTGGAACTTCCTTCCTTCCTAAAGCTGAGCAGTACTCTCCTGCGTACAACCACGCGCCGTTCTTCCGTTCACCTGCTGGCGGCCGCTTGGGTGGCGACCACCTGTTGGCCGCTGGGAGCCATGCTGCCGTGAACGTGGCTGTGCAGAGATCTCTGAGTCCCTGCTCTGAATTCTTGGCCTTTCTCCGAGCGGTCTGATCTTGGTCTTATTTAGTATTTTCTCAGCACACACGAGAGTCCTTTTTGGGAGAGGTAGGTCAGGCAGAGAGAGACACATGGGTAATTTTAGTAAACTGTTCAAAGTCATCTTTAAAAAGTTACCCACATGCATGGTGGAGAGGGAGCAAGTGGGTCTTGTTTTCTGTCCTGGACAGAGATCAGCAGTTACGCACAGGTGGCCTCTGTCACGTACCCCCCAACACCTCCAAGGTGGGCTTCAATGAGCAAGGGAGAAAATGTGCCTCCCTGCTCAGAGAAACACTCCCCAGGCTGGGAGCGGCCCGGGCCGGAGACAACCAAGGCCTCGGTGGGAGGAACAAGAGCTCCTCTGGGCTCCCGGTGATAAGCAGCCTTGCGAAGCGGAGGGCCTGGGCCTGGGCAGCAAGCAAGTGGTGACAGAGGCAGAAAGAGAATGCCTTCTCCTTTCTTTTGGCCCTAAAAGGGACGCAGTGCAATATGGCAGAAGGGACCAGATGGGCAGCAAGGACACGGAGCTCCATTCCCTCCTGCCCACTCGGCTGTGAGCGTGAGCAGGCCAGCCTGCCTCAGGGACTCAGCTTCCATGGCCGTGGCTTGGAGTGTGGGGCCGGCACAGCCTCAGGGCATCTCCAGCTCTGCCCTCAGGCCAGTTCTGTGACAGCTGGACAGTGAGGCGCTGGGAGCACGGCGCGGGGGGTGGGGGGGTGGTCTGCGTGCGAGGTGGCAACCTCCGCATCTGGCTTGCGTCTTTCCCAAAGTGGAGCGTGGCCACATTCACAGCATTATACACTCTCACATCAAACTCACGGACCCAGAATCTGGGTTCCCATGAACTGAAAGTCAAGGAGTGGTGTGATTTCAGATGTGACCTTTGCGGGCCCCTACTACCAGCAATGGTGACCAGAAAGAGACCCCACCCCCAGTGTTCCCTCTAGATAGGATCCAGGCGGCCACATGGTCCTGCTCACTGGACTCAGGACCTGGGCAGCTTCCGGCAGGACGAGAGAGGATGAACTGCTTGCTTTCCACCCAGGGCTAGACAACCGCCGCCACATGGGGAAGGAACACGGGGCATCTGGGAGTCCCGTCCCGCCTGCTGCAAGCCACATGCTCCAGGAAGACCAAGCAAAGCTATCAGATCATCTCGGGGCTCCTTATACAAACAAACCATGCAAATATTTTCATTAGATGTCAGCACGAATTTCCTCTCCCCACGAGGAGCAATGTGATGACTCTCGGGCCGCTGTTGCCGGACCAGATCCGAGAGCCCAGCGTTCCAGGGGCAGCCCGGCTCAGCTCGGGTGCTCACTGTGCTGTGGCCCTCGCTCCTTCTTGGAGGACAAACTGGCATTTCCAGGCAGTTAGCAGAGGCTGCTCTTCTCTCCTGTTATGTTTCTTGTTTTGTGCAGTTTTGTTGTTTTTGTTACTTAATGGAGCAAAGACCCAAGCACTCCAGGGTCCCTAGCTGGCCCTGGCTCTGAGCAGGCTCGTGAGGATCCAAGGCTGCCTTAAATATTCGCTCATCCACACCTGCCACCTCACAAAAAGATGAAACATTGGTTCAGAGGGGGCAGGGCTTACAGGCGGCTCAGCCACACCACCGAGACCCCGAGCTCCGGTGCTCAGTCGGGTTTCTCTTCTGACCACACGGTGCCTAGCGGGGCTGAGTTGCTCTCTCTCTCTCTCTCTCTCTGCAGTTGATTTTTTTTTTAAAACAATAGCTTTATTGAGATACAATTCCTTTACCATAAAGTTTACCTTTTAAAGTATATAATTCAACAGTTTCTGTATATTCACAAAGTTGTGCTACCTTCGCCTCTAGTTCCAGAACCTGCTGTCACGCCCCCAAGAAGCCCCACACCCATGACCCTCCATCACCTCTTGGCCCCCGGCCCCCGAAGCCACTAATGCGTTCTGGATTCGCCCATTCTGGACACTTCCCCTAAATGCAGCCAGACACCGTGCGGGCTTTCTTGTGAGCATCCCGTCTTCAGGGTTCGTCCACGTCGCCGTGCGCATCGGAATTCCGTTTCTTCCCACGGCCGACAGCACTCACTGTGTGCGCATTCATGCGGTGCGGGCCGACCGCACAGGGCGCGCCCGTCGCTCGGCTGGTGGGCACTTGGGTTGTGTGTGCCCTGCGGCTCTCGTGCACGGCGCTGCTGTGAGCATCAGTGCACAAGGTTTTGTGTGGTCGTAGGTCTTCCTCCTCACGTGCGCACACCCAGAGCAAGACTGCTGGGCCACGGGGTAACTCCGCTTTCTGAGGAACTGCCAGACTGCTTCCCGCCACAGCCACGCCGTTTTCCACGCCCACCAGCAGTGTATGAGACCCCATCCTCACCTGTCGCTGCCCAGCTATTTCATTACGGACTCCTGGCGGGGACGGCGCAGCGTGTCAGCAAGGTTCTGACCTGCGTTTCCCTGAACACCCACGGTGCCGTCTGTGTTTTCATGCGCTCATCGGCCATGTGCATATCTTCCTTGGAGAAATGTCTATCCAGATCTCCTACTCATCTTAAAATTGGGTTATTTGTCTTTCTATAGAAGCTCTAGAAATACATCTGCTTAATAATGTCTCCCGTGCCCCACCCCCACGAATTAAAGGAACGGCGATGGTTCTCGGACTCGCCGGTAAAGGCGGCAGTCGTGTCTGTGTGCCTTCCTTCGGTGACAGTGGCATGACTGTGGCAGAGGCTAAGAGAAGGCTCTTTGGTGTCCGTGCACGCATGGACTTGAATCTAGCTGGACCCCTTATAAAGGCTGTGACTTTGACAAGTCACTTACCTTCTCCATGCCTCAGTTTCCCCATTTGTAAGACTGGGTCATGCTAGTTCATGGGATGTTCGGAGAGCTAATAGAGAAGACACACAGAAAATCTTTAGCTTGTGGCCTGGCATATAGTAAGCACCCAATAACATCTTTTCTTTTTTTAAAAGTAACCAGCACACATTTTTATAGCACCAGCCACGGGCTGGCCACGAGCTAGACACCAAAGTCACAGCAATGAGCAAAATAAACAGAAAACCTCTGCCCTCATGGAGCTGGCATGCAGCTTCCCAGTCTAGCAAAAGTTCGTGGTGCTAGTTATTATAATTCGACAGTTTTACTCTTGATTGCAAAATAAGCACAGCACATCAGAAACCAGAAACTAGAATGACAAGATAAAAGAAGTTTCACTAATGAACTTGACCTTTAGAGAGGGAGATGAAGCAGGAGCTTCAGTAATTACAGCTCCCCAGCCTGGACTGTGCACTTACACAGCAGGGCAGGCACCGGAGGACCCCCGGGCGTCGGGGATGCGGCAAGAGGGGCAAGTGGCACAAGTGGCACGTCCAGGTGTCCCGGCAAAGAGGAGCAACAGCGACAGATCTGAGAGGGGGCTGGAGCCCAAGAACAGATGAGTGAAACAGAAACTAAGATAAAGAAGCAAATGAGAAGGTGCCTGGGAAGAAAGAGCAGAAGAGCTGGCTTCTGCTGCTTGAAAAACAGGGCCAGCAGGACTGGGAGGGGCTGGACAGGGACCTGCGTGAAATGAAAACAGCTGGCCTCAGGAGCTGAGCTGCAGACAGGAGCAGGACCCACGTGGGCACGTGGAACTGTTGCTGCTGGATGGGGAGGAGCCAGCCAGCAGTTCTGCAGCGGAAATACAGGGCCGACCAGTTCCGGGGTGGGGGTGGGGGTGCAGTCAATAAAATCATTGAGTGAAAAACACATACCAACAGCCATTATGGGGAATGAAAGAGGTGTTACCTCCTCCACAGAGCATGTAAACGTGAAAAGGACAAATAAGGAAATATTATACATTTTATGTGAATAAATGCAACAACATAGAAAAAAAAGGTCCAAGTTGCTTTAGAAATACAAAATCGACATAAGATGAAAGAGAAAATCTTGTCCGATTGCTGTTAAAGGAATGAACTTGTTGATGAACCTGCTCACACAGAAAACTCCAGGCCCAGGTGGTCTCATGGGAGACAGGGGCATACGAGTCTGCAACAGAACAAACCATCCATCTGGAAGAAAATCAAACCTTACAGGGAGCCTGCAGGCATATCTGGGAAAGAAAAATTCTATCACAAACTTAGGGGAGAAATAATGGCAAGACTACAAAACTCTTGAGAGAGAAGCGGCGGCCAGCAAAAGGTGAGCAGCAAAACCAGACGTGACGTGAGAAAAACCAAGGAAGAAAGAAGGAAAATGGCAGATCAATATCGCTTATGAACAGAGACCAGTACTTCCCAGCTTGGGGAGATTTGGGCCCGCTCGGGACAAGTGGCAATGTGCAGAGAAGCTGGGTTGTCACGACTTGGTGTGGGGAAGGGGCACCACCGGCAGCTACCGTGGGAGGTCCAGGATGCTGTGAAACATCCGCCCATCGGTGACGTCCCGGATGGCTCTCGTGGGAGAATCACCCGACTGCGCACCGCGCTGAGGCTGAGAAACCCTAGCGCAGACACAAGCATCCTCAACAAGAGATTCGACGCGGAATGCGACGCTACGCAAACGGGATCGGTTTGTCCTGAGCTGGGAGGGTCTGTCCCAGGACTGAGGCTGAACAATGGGATACTCAGCGTGGGGGGGGGGGGGGGTACCATGAGACACCATTTACAAAAACTTGTTTGGGACAAACACAGACCTAAACCTGAAATTAAACATATAACGCTTTTAGAAGAAAACACTGCAGAATATCTTTGTGAATTAGGAGTAGGCAAAGTTTCCTTAGGCAGCAAGTAATAACCATAAGGAAAAAAAGATAAATTGGACGTCATCCCGGTGAAAAACTTCTGCTCGTGAGGATTAGTTGTTTAGAAACACGAAAGGGCAGGCACAGCCTGCTATACAATATCTGCAAATGCGTTTAAGGTGTATGAGGAAGGCTACAACTACGTAACAAAAAGACAAACAACCCAACATGAAGCGGAATTACCAAATACTCAGCTACCCTCTTCAGGCTGAAAATGGCCCATAATTGCCGGGTTGCCAGTGAAACACGGACAGTTCACCCCGCATCCGGGACACCAAGCTCCGAGGTCATAAGCCAGGCCTGGAGCTGGGGCCGACTTCCCCCTCTCTGCCCTGAGCCTACAGGCTTCCCAGGCTGTCAGGTTCCCTTCTTCTCATCCATCCCAGCCATGGCTCTGTGTGCCTGCAGTGGGTAACTTCCCGATCCTTGGGTGGTCCTGGTGCTCAGTGGGTGAGCTGCCTCCTTGCAAATGCCACCTTCCGAGAGGCCACAGAGGCTGGCTCTGAGGTCCCCGTCCCAGTAGCTGCCATCACAATTTCATCTTGGTCCCATCCCCGGCACCTGCTTGGCCCCAGGAACTCAGGGGAGACAGCCCCCTTTTGCTCTCTGAGTTTTGGCCCGGAGGCTTTCCTGGGCTTGATCAAAGTGGGGTCACCCTGGATGGACCCCCAGTAAGTGGGGTCAAGACTCAGATGATGAGTGAGCAAGGAAAAAGTGTTTTCTTTAAAAAAATAGCCTGCTGCTATGTGGCTAAGCCTCTCGTAATGCAGCAGGGCTCACAGCCACGGACTGCCGGCTCTCGCTCAGCATCATGGGTGGTATTCACAGGGCACTTCTGTCTTACCACTTAGGGCTCGGCTCCAACCATTTCCCCTGCAGGCCTTTGCCCGGAAGAAGCAAACCAGTACTGCTTCCAGAGCACTTTCCTGTCTGTATCGTGGTCAATTGTTGCCCCCACCCCCGGGCTTTACCTCCTCACTGCCTGACCTGGTGCTGGGGGGCGAAGCAATGAGGAAGGAACTTGGGCATTGGAGGACCTGACACTGACTTTGACTTTGGCCAAGTTAGCCTCTCAGAGCCTGTGTCCCAGCCATGCACCAGCAGGCAGCCCATACCCGCTTGGTGCAGGGCTTTCTGCAGGGAGAGCTCCCAGACCAGTGTCTGACACATGGCAGAAGTGAAGACATGGCAGTCGCCAAGAAGTCTAAGAGCTAATTAAATGTGAACCGGGCTGAATGACAAGTGCTGGCTCTCCAGGGATGTCCAGGTGGCATCGTTCCTTGGGGTCAGGACACATGAGAGCTGGAGCCAGACTGGACCAGAGTCCCCCAGGTGTACCTGCACAGACTGGGGGTAGGGACAGGGGACGCCCAGATCCCCTGTGAGAGGTGGCATCTGCCGTGTCCCCTCCCCTTTCCTCTGCTTGAAGCTTCAGCCACAGGGTCGCCCTCGCACTGGGGCATTCCCTTCCTGCCCGACTACGTCAGCTTCCCGAGAGAGCCACCCGCAACACACACCCACGGTGCGCGTCCCATTGCACGGAGCCCCCATCCCCCGGAGACTTCGGGGCTACCTGCGTGTGCAGACCCCAGGCAGGGGTGTCCGCCCAGAGTCTGTGCCTCCAACGTGGGCCTCAGAACCCCTGCTTTTGGTGCCCAAACCAGTGCTCTGGTCTTGTCCCTTCAGAGTTTCTGGACACCCCTCTCTGCATTTCATTCTTCAGCATCCCATCTGCCCTCCTGCCCCCGGACCCCTCTTACAGTTGAAAGGTGGCCCTCGGTTTCCCCAAGCCTCTCAGTCTTTGAGATCTGGCTGGAAGGTGACCTGTTGCACACAGGCTATTGTGTGGGGGGTACTGGTCCCCTCCTTCCATGGGGGCATCGTTGGTGTTGTAAACCGAGGTCCAAGGTGCACACCCAGCTCTCTCCGCATGTCCAGGGGACTGCTGTCCTGCGTCTCTTTTGCTCCCGGGGGAAAAAAAGGCGATAATGCCACGGGCCCACAGGACCCTCATCTTTCTACTGAGGGAGTCAAGTGCCTCGAACACACTCCAGGTTTGGCTGTTGCCGCTGTTTTAATTCAGGCAATGGACAGAAACGGGAGCAGCGGGTGGACCCGGAAACTCTGGGTAGGCTTCCAGTTGCTCTGTCCCCACAGCCTGGGGACACAGTGCCGACTTTCAGTGCCCCGGCCGGGTCTGCCTGTGCCTGTTTCCCATGGCAAGTCTCTGTGGAAGTCACAGTCACCTCCATGGACACCTTCCTTCCCCCGTGAACAAACACAGGCCACGCCCACCTTGCTGGGAAGGGGCCAAAGCCGGGTGGCTCGATCGGAGGGTCTGAGACCACGCGGCTGCGAACAGATGCTTACTGCCCCTCCAGCCCCAGGAAACTGAAAGAGACCCCCGAATGTATCACTGTACTCATAGCAGGTTCCTGCTACAAGACTGGAAGGCACCGTGCTGTGCTTGGAGGCCGGGACTGAAGGGCACCACCTGAAATTCCTGAGGGTGGAGGAGCTACACAGTGAGGAGAGTGCATGAACTCCAAACCCACAGCGGCAGGGATTTTCGTTGTGTGTGCACAGAGTAAGAAAAATAATTGTTTTTCCACATGCCTTTAATCTGTCTTGAATCTCCCCATTAGGAATAAATGTGGAACGCACATGGCCACCTTACGCGGGCCACAGAGACGCCGTCTGCTGCCGCTGCCCGACTCTGCCCGGCCTTCCCCTCAGAACACCCTCATTAGGGAACCAGCGCCAACAGCAGCGAGCCCTGGACCCTGTATGAAGCGCGGCTCTCCTTGAACTTCCAACACGCCGAGTAAGCACAGTAGCAATGTGTTCTTTTCTCTCCACGGAGTTCTCTGGATGCTCAAGAAATCGTACGGCCTGGCAGAGAAATTGCTGTCTCTTTCATCTGGAGGTAATTCTCCAGGTTTTGATCGATTATTGAAAACTGTGAAACAGATAATCTTTATTGAAGGTTGGCATGGATTGAACGGTGTTCCCTCCACCTCCAAATTCATCACTTGCAACCCTAAACCCCGTCCCTCAGAATGGGACCTCATTCAGAGACAGGGCCTTCACAGAGGCCATCAACTTAAAATGAGATCAGCAGGGTGGGGTATTCTTACAGAACGGGGGCATGTGGACACAGGTACCCACAAAGGGAGAACGCCATGCGAACCTGAAGGCAGAGATGGTGAACGCTTCTACAAGCCAAGGAACCCCAAAGATTGCCAGCAAATCCCCACGTCCCGGGGGAGAAGCATGGACCAGGTTTGGTCTCCTAGCCTCACAGGGGGCCAACCCTGCCAGCACCCTGACCGTGGACTCCTGGCCTCCAGAGCTGAGAGAGGAAATGTCTGTGTTTAAGCCCCCAGTGTGTGCTACGTTGTTTCGGAGGCCTTAGGAAATAAATGTTAATGTTTCATTTATATTACAGTTAATCCACGTGCCATCACTGTAAAAGGCAGGTCATCTCCCCTCTCATTGAGCTCCCCAGCTGCCACACATGTGACCGACTGTATTGAACATACAGGGAGGTTGTAGCTTAGGCAAGTGAAGCCACCCGTCCGCCTCCCCACAGCCCCCAGATGAAGGAGCTGGAATGCTCCGAAGCCCACGTTCTTAACCCCCTGGCATTCCAGTGTCTTCTAGATGCGCCTTCCTGGGCCCCACCGCGGGTGTCTCCTCCAAAACGACAACAGCGATGCTAACCAGGCCGGGGCCCCTGTGCGGCCAAGGCCTCCAACCTCTGTAACTTGTGGATGGGAGGCACGGGGCCATCTGAGCTGAAGCCAGGGACTGTGCCTCTGCTGCAGAAAGCTGAGCCCGGAGCAAAGTCAGCTTTGAAGTTTATTAAACCTCGTGTCTCTAGGGCCATGGGGAGAAAGCCTGCAGCCTCTCTTGGAGCTGAGCAAGGCAGCATGGGGAGGGGGGAGGAGGCAGGGACGGCAGGGGACGATTGCACCCTGATGGCACAGCAGGCATTTCGGAAGTGCTGTCCATGACGTTCGGAACAGTGAGCAACTCCCACCGCAGTCTGCTAATATTAGTGCCTGTAGCAGGAAAAGCAAAACTGTGACGGGAGTCAGAACCACGCTAGCGCTCCGTTCTGCGACAGAGGAGCCCAGAAAATCATGGGCAGGTGAAGGTGAGCTCACACCACAAGCAAGGTCACCCCAGCTGGAAAACAGCACAGCTGGGTGGGGTGGTCTCTGCAGCGCCACTTTATGGAGGCCGGGGGTGGGGGTCACACCAAGGAAGCCCCTCCATCTGCGACATTATTCACAGGCGAGATCGGAAGGATTCATGCCTGTCAGTGACTTGTCTATTCACACAGACCTTCAGCCAAACTGCTGTAGAAATAAATTCATTCCATGAATACAGTGTAAATGAAATCACCTGATACAAAATCTGATACAAGAAAATGTTTAACGAAGCAAAAGAAGTATGATGCTTATTTAGTGACTTCATAAAAATGGGCAAAACTTCAAAGATCAGTATATTTGGAAGAGCCTGTAGGTTAAATTTTTCCAGTGCACACTAACTAGACATGTTACATGACTTCTGAATTTTTTGAAATTTTGTGTAAATAATGAGACTTCTTGTGACAAACAGAAAATGCCGAACGACGCCACCCTAGAAGCTGGGAGCAAAGCGAGCTTTCCTGAGACCGCGGGGCGTGCGCAGCCGGCAGAGCGTGACTGAGCAGCACGTCGGGGCGGGAGAGACGAAACTCCATTGTTTCAGATAACAGGACTGTGTCCACCTCTGACCGCAGGGCGAGGGGCTAAGCTGAGAACTATTCGGACGGCAGGGAGGGCTCATTTACCACAATCGAAAGCACTCACCGAGAACCAGTGCCTTTCACCAAGAGCAGCGTGAAACAGTTCGAAAACATCAGAAGAATGAAGTTAACAAAGGCAAGAAAAGTACAGTACACCCAGGAGCACACCTCGCATGAAAGAGTCGAGATCTATGGTGAGAAAGTTGTAAACTTGGACTGGAGGGAACGGAAGAAAAGCTGAGGGTGTGGGGAGGCCTGCTGTGTTTCTGGACAAAACACACTGAAATTATAAAGTCGTTTCTGCCCAAATTAATTTACAAATTGCATATTTAATGAAAACTGACTGTAGATAAAGTAAAAGGTTGTCCATCTGAGCCATGAACACACGAGGAAGAGAGACCACCCAAGACGATTTTGACGGTGCGCCACGGAGGGCTGCTGCCGTATTGCCCAGCAGACTTGCTCCACTCAGTTACGACGCGCGGTCTCGGCAAAGGAAAAGATGGGTAGGCCTGTGGAATGTGACGGAGAGTAGGGTACCCTTGCGGGTTTGGGGTTCTGAAAGGGCCACTTCAAATCAAAGGGAATAGAACAGCATATAGAATTGGTAATTCATTTGAGGATAAAATGATGTTATGGTCCATGTTTAAAGCCACACAAAACTAAACTGAAAATGAGGTAAAGGTATAAACATAAAACAGTGAAATTAAAAAAAAATAATAGGCTATTTTTTATAATATTGAAAGTCTCCTTAAAGAAGACAAACATCCAGACACCGTAAAAGAGTAACGACTGGACTGTAAAATAACGAGCAACTCACATGACAAGTGTTATCACACAGCAAGTCATGAAATTAGAAGACCAGCCACAGCCTGGAAGGAAACACTAAAGGACTAGTGCCCGGCTACAAAAGTAACTCGTCACTATATTAATTAAAAAAAAACGGAAGAGTGAGTGAATGACTTGAGCACGGGCTTCATAGAAAACCGAATGCAATGGGATCACACACATTGAAAGATGCTGGAGCTCTTTAGCAATTAGGAAAATACAAGTTAAAAAACAATGTTTGAATAAAATAAGTTAAAACAATAGCTTGTGTATCAAAGGATATTGTTAAGAAAGTGAAAAGACTACCTGTGGAATGGGAGGAGATATCTGCAAACCCTATCTCCGATAAGGGTCTAAAATCCAGAATATATAAAGAACTCTTCCATCCCAACAACAAAAGACAAGCGACCCAATTTAAAAATGGGCAAAGGGCTTGAATGGACATTTCCCCAAAGAAGCCGAACAAACTGCCAACAAGCGCAAGAGAAGATGCTCAACATTATCAGTCGTTGAAGAAATGCAAATCAAAACCACAATGAGATACCACTTCCTACCCACCGGGATGATTCTGATTAAATCAAAGGCAAAACAAACGAGAAACAAAATAGCGAGTGACGGCTGAGATATGGGGAAGGGCAGCTCTCTCACGTCGCCGGGGGGATGTAAAACGGTACAACTGCTGTGGAAAACAACCCGGTAGCTCCTCGGACAGTTAGACGCGGAACTACCTACCACGTGACCACATCATCTTACATACACATCACAGAGAACTGAAAGCAGTACTCGGACAAATACTCAGTACACAACTGTTCACATCAGCACTATGCACAAAAGCCCACCGGCCAAGACAACCCAAGTATCCATCAGGGAATGAACGGATGAACAAACTGCGGCACGTCGATACAATGGAGCGATACTCAGCCACAGAAAGGCATGAGTGCTGACACCTGCTACAACTTCTCAAAACATCCTGCTACGTAAAAGCAGCCAGACACAAAGGCCATTTTTGTGACTCCCCTTCCATGACAGGTCCAGACTAGGTAACTCCACCTATTTTGGTAAATCCGCTGAAGAGAAACCGATTAGTGGTTGCTAGGGGTGGGGGGAGGGGAGACTAGGAGGCGACTGCCTAATGGGCACGGGGCTTTGTTTTGGGGGGACAGAAATGCTGTGGAACTAGACGCAGTGGGGGCTGCACAACGCCGAGTGTGCAACATGCTGCTGAACTGTCTGTCTACTTTCAAATGGCTGGATTTTGTGTCCTGTGAGTTTCACCTCGTTTAAAATCAACAAGGAGACACCTCATCTTTCCCTCAGTTTGGCGCGCGCGCACACACACACACACACACACACCTATAAAAAATCCAGAGTCAGGACATGGGAGTGCGGGTCCAGAGTCTGGCCACCCTCCTGGCTCAAATGCAAACGGGTACAGCACCCTGGGATGGAAATTTGGCAACATCTACAAAATTTAAGACACTCACCCTTTACCACACGTCAGTTTCACTCACAGGATTCAATTCTACATGTGCTCCAAGACAGACACATGTGCATGCTCCCTGGGGCTTTGCTGGTTTAGGAAAAAATAGATAAAAATAAAAATCTGGCAAATGGGTGCTGTTAGTTGTGAGAGCCTGGAAGAAGGAACTGAGGGCCCACTGCTCTCTAACTGCCCTCGACCACCCCTTAAGCTGCCCCTAAATTACGCACATGTGATGTACGCAAACACCACTGCACAGCACTAAAAATGGAAAATTACATCATTCTCATTAGAGTGTATACTATGTCATTCCATAATATGGTGTAGTGGATGTTCGATCACTCATGTGCGACACCCCTAGACACACTTCAACACGTCTGTCCAGGCACACGCCTTGCCGGCCCTGCGTGGTGACGAATTCTCAGGCGCCCTCCCTGACCGTGGTCCTTTCCCCCAGGAGTTGGGGTACCACACACACATGCTCACAGGGTCCCTGAGAGGAAGGCACGATGAGTTTCTTCCGATAAAGTGCCCACGCGGCTCCAGGGACATCTTCAATGGGCAGCGAACGTGGGATATTATCAGGTGCTCACAGGGCTGACACCCTGGAAGGGGATGTGGGTCACTCATGGACGATGTTACCTAACCCCATGTGACGAGGGCTGTGGAAGCAGTGGGTGAGGGCGCAGTGTGGGGGAGAGGCCCACCGCACAGGAGGTACCCCCCTCCCCCGCTCTCAGTCCACAGGGAAGCCACCTCTCGCCCCACCCCCGCTTCCCTGCTCCGGGCACAGCTCTGGCTGAGACCCACGCTGCAGTGCTCTCCCCGCATGGAGGTGAGGCGCTCCATCCCTTCGTGCCTGTGCCACCTACCGCTAGCACAACTTTAAGGCTCCTGTGTTTGTTCTCTGCAAAATAAACTGTTGGGAAGAAAAATCGATTTTCATTAGCAGTGCCATTACTTTCAAGAAAATCCCTTTTCAGACGAAAGTGTCGAGAACACTCTGACAGCTGATGTCGATTTGACCTTCCCTAAAGGACAGAGTGTGCTAGGACCCGGGGCTGTCATCTCCCCTCAGCTGTCGGCCGGGTCCCAGATGCCCTGGTGACAGAAGTCTGCTGTGCAAGCGGAAAGCAGGCTGGGAGGGGTTGGGCAAGCAGAGAGCCCACTGCACCTCACCATCCCCCACACCAGGGTGGGTGCCTCTCCGTTCAGCGGACTGAAGCACAGGTCCGGGTGCCAGACCTCCTGGTCTTTTAAATGAGCTCCATGCCGGATATTTATTTGAAATCTTCCAAATTTTTAAAATATTGTCAACTAATTCACAGTACACAACAACTTGTCAGGGCCCAACCAAATACTGCTGTGGGATGCACCAGGCCCAAGGGCCCCGGTGGGTGACTTCTGAGATGCACGCTTGCCTTTGGAGGTTTGAAACTGTCCATCCAGAGGTGCTCATGGACCAGGGCTGAGGAGGTCGGAGGAAACACACCTATATTCCTCAGGTCTGGTGAAGCCCATTCGGGGATGCAGTCCGCTTCCCATCCCCAGCCTGTCAATCATCTGCCTCCAGCTGTGGCCACACCCCCGGCTCCACACCACTCTGCCTGCTGAGGGGTCAGCGTTTGAAATGACACGTGGCTGCACAGTGCTTCCCATACCACTCAGTGGACAAAAATAAATCACAGGACACTTTCCCCACCGGGCACAGAACGTGAGAGTTTTGTTTTTCCTCCCACGGGGAGGGTCAACAGAGTGGGTGACATTTGGCATCTCCTCTTGTGGCTCTTTTACAGAAAGATTACCTTAAATGAAAATGAAGAGGAATGATGGAATTGGGGGTAAAGAAACCACACAGCCACCAGGCAAAGCTAGAGCAGAACTGATTCTCCTGACGTGGGGTGAGTGCGTGATCGCAGCCTGGGACAGTCCCTCAGAAACCGTCCTTTCCCCAGTGATGATCCATGTTCAACACTTGGTGGACAACCCACCACGTTCACAGGCAAAGAAAGTCACATGATCCCATGAATGGAGAAAAAGCATGTACAGGCAAAACTCAGCACCTGTTCATGATAAAGAATCTCAGAAAAATCTCCAAAGAGCCTAAAACTAACACTCTGCTCAGTGGTAAAAGACCATGTTTTCCCCCCAAGATTAGTAAGAAGACAAGCAAACCTGCTCTCACCATTCTTACTCAACATAATTCTGGAAACTCCAGCCAGTGCAATAAGGCAAGAAAAGGAAATTAAAGGGACAAAGACTAGAAAGAAAGAGATAAAACTGTCCCTATTTGTTAGAAGACAAGATTGTCCACCTAGAATATCCCAAGGAAACAACCCCCCCCCCCAAATTCCTAGAACTAGAACTACAGTGAGCTCAACAAGGTTGCAGAAGACAACATAAACATTAAAAAAATCAATTGTATTTCTATATGTTACCAATGGAAACGTGGATACTAAATGCTCAATTACAACACCATGTATAATTGTTCAAAAATGCGAAATTCTTAGGTTTAAATCTGACAAAACACGCATAGAACTTGTGTGCTTAAACTGGCACAACACTTGAAAGAAATCTGAGGAAACGTAAGTGGACAGAGAGACACGTGCGATCTTGGACTGAAAGACCCTACGCAGGGAAGGTGTCAGTTCTCGGGAGCCTGAGACTGGGAGGTGCAGGCGGATGGAGACACGTGCACCAGGGGGCTAGAGTTAAGATCCCGGAAACACGTCCACACAAGTACGTCCAGCTGATTTTTGACAGAGGTCCAAAAGCAATTCAGGGGAGGCAAGACAGACTTCCAACAAAGGGCACTGAAGCAACTGGACATCCGCAGGCCAAAAACCATCCTTCACCTAAATCTCACACTTTATACTAAAATTAACTCCAAAGGATTCATGAGCTTAAATGCAAAATGTAAAACTATAATTTTTCAGGAAAAAACGGCAGGAAATCTTCAAGTTCTAGAACTAGGCAAAGTTCTTAGCCTTGACACCAAAAGAATGATCCATTAAAAAAAAAATACTGCTCTTGGCTTTTTGGCTAAGATCAAGCGTAAAAGAAAAAAATGGTAAGTTGTGCTCTAAATATTTTGTTCTGTGAATACCTTGCTCAGAGGATGCAAAGACAAACTACAAAATGAGAGAGAGCATTTGTAAGCCACATAGCCAGCAAAGGTCTAGCATCTAGAATACACAAAACTCGAAAATTCAACAGCCGGAAACACCAATAATCCAATTTGAAAATGGGCAAAGACATGGAGACACATTTCACCAAAGAGTGCGGTAACGACAAATAAGCACATGGAAACACGTTTGAGTTCTAGATCTGCTCGGGAAATGCAAATTAAAACCATAATGGGATATCATCACGTGTGTAGCGGAGTGGCTAAAAAGGAACTAATGGCGACCCGTGCTGACAAGGAACCAGAAACACCGGACCGCTTGTGCGGTGCCGGTGGGAATGTGGGATGGGGCAGCCACTCTGGAGACGGGTCTGGCAGTTTCTCGGAAAGCTGACCAGGCAGCGACCGAGCGACCTGGCAGCTGGGCCCCTGGCACCTACCCCAGAGCAGTGAAGACTTCTATTCACACAAAAGCCCGCATGTGACTGTTCCTAGCAGCTTTGTTCAGAGCAGCCCGGAGCCTGAGACGACCCAGAGGTCCCGGGGCGGCCGCATGGTCGAGAGTTGTGACCGAGTACCGGCTGTGGGATGAGAAACTGCCGGGCTGTGACAGCGGTGACGGCCGGAGCCAACACCGCCATCGGGTGGATCCGGACGGACCTCATCTCAGGGAGAAGAGCTTTCCCCTTCTGTTTCTGCACGAGGCACGAGGTGACGCACGCCAATTACTTCTCGGTGGAACCGGGGGGACCCATCAATTGTGGTGCACCGTCATGGAGTCCTATTCCGCAGTGGGAAGGAACGAACCATTTATACACACGACCACCCGCACGGATTTCCAAAGTCTTATGCTGGGAGCAGGGCCAATCCCAAAGGCTGTGCGCTGGAGGGTTCTGTTCCGCGAAACGTGCTTGGTGTGCCGAGACAGAGGCTGTCAGTGCTGGGGAGGCGGGCCAGCGAGAGGGAAGCAGGGCGTTGGGAAGGCTTTGTGTCTGGACTGGGTCGAGGTTGGAGTACTGTGCTGTGGTTTTGTCAGATGTCGCCATCGGGAGGGAACATGGTAAAGAGGACAGGGAATGTCTCTGTATGGTTTCTTAGACATACATGTGAACCCACAATCCTTTCAAAGCATTTTCCAACATTTAAGTGTTTAATGCCGCTGCCTTTCTGTAAGCTAGTATTAATCTGTCCTCCCCCATTTATTCCCCCTCTCAGGGAAAGGGCTGGGGCAGAAGGGCAGAGCCAGCCTCGGGGCCACGTGGCCCTGGGTTTAAGTCCTCGCTGTTCACGTGGCAGCCCCGAAACCCGAGTGTGTCATCCATCCCCTCCCAGCCTCCTTCTGTCACAGGGATAACTAAGCCGACTCTGAAGGGCTGCCCTGAGGCTAGAGAGAACGCTTGCAAAATGTAGCGAGGGTGCCCAGCACGTGGGAAATGCTTAGTGACTAGCAGTCGTTTGCACTGTCAGCACCGGCCCGGGGGCGGTCAGTCCACTTTGCTGGTGCCATAGTTGCTGGTGTATGGCGGGGGCGACGACAGGGGCGGGGCGGGGAGTGGGTTCCTCTCTCACCGACACAGAGGTCTGGGTCCTATTTACTGGCATCTCCCCCCCTACACCCCATAGACTTTCACAGGGTAAACACCTCAAACACGCACGCTGGGCTGAATTTGTGAAACAATGTATTTTATGGTCAGGGGACCCAGGTCAAAAGAAAATTGAGGTGGAAACAGACTGAAGTCAGAAACTGAAGATCAATGCAGATGAGGAGCATGACCTGGCGCAACGCCACCGCCTGCGTGTCAGCGGTCTGAGGGGCACAGATCCCCCTACTGGGCACGATTCCTCCGCCTTCATTTCTTAGGCCACAGGCTCGATTTCAGATCAGTTCACATCACATCTCAGGTGAAGGGCCCAGGAGAAGAGAGACCAGTGTTTTGCAGGATTAAGTCCAAGCATAGCTTCCTTCCTGACAAGCGGAGCCTCCTGCTCTGAAAGGCGATCTTGGGAATGAGGAGGGCGCCTCTATTACTGCAGAGTGACGACGAGGGCAGCTGCGTGTCCGTCCGTTGGCTGTATAACCACAGACAGAAATGCCTGCGATTGAATTATCCTCCTAAAACAAGACAGGGCCCACTGCCTCTCCCAGGCACTTCAAGCTCTCCCCTCCATCCCCAATCCTCGGGAGATCATGTAGGGGTAGGGGTACGACCTAGGGGCACTGGGTTGTCAACATGCCAGCGGAAGTGGAAAAGCTTCGGGGAGCAGAGAAGGAGGCTGTTCAAGTTCATTGATCCTTCGATGAAAAAGCACCTTTGTAAGAAGAGTCTTCCCTGCAGGTAAGCTCCCGGGGAGTGGGGGCTCATCTGCTTTGTTCGCTGCCGTCCCTGTGGTGCCTGGAACCTGTTGGTATGCCTCGAATGCCTCGATACATGTTTGTTGAATGAATGAGGGGCTTGCCTTTCTTGCCCCCAAGTGCCTTGGGTTACCAATCACCGCACTAAGTGTTGTCTGCCTCTGTCTTTGTGACGTCCAGTCCCAGGACAGAAGCCTCCACCCTGACATCTCCTCGCTGGTCCAGAATCTCCGTCCACCAAGCCCGGGGAAAAACAGCTGCTACAACTGGGCGTGCCCAGACAGGGGCGTCCCCCTGGCAAACGGGGAAGGACTGGACAGGTATTCCCCTCGCTGGGTGTTCCCCCTGCCGGGGTTGGACCCAGGGACGCCTTCATCTGCCGAACCCAAAGAAGGCTGTCCCGCAGGGTGCGCACCCACTGGAGCTCCTCTGTCTGGTGCTGAGAGACTGCCGGGCCTGCTTTGACGTGAGGCTGGCCTGGGTCCTTCTAGGAGACACTGACTGTCACAGGCACTCACCCGAGATATGACGTGATATCCCCCGTCCTACAACCTGATTACGTGGCATCCCCTTCTCCCGTGGCCACAGTGCGTGCCCAGCGTGACAGGCGACGCAGGAGCAGCCCATCTCTGCAGAGGCAGGGGCCGCAGTCCTAAACCCCGAGCTCTCGCTGCAGGGGCGGGCGAGTGCTTCAACTCCCAGAGCCTCAGTTCCCTCACACGCGTGGTAGGGCGAGCACCCGAGTATGTGTTTGAGGGCCACTGTGGGGCTCAATCACACACCACGTGTGACACACCGGCACACCACTGCAGGGCCGTAGGGGAAGAACATATTCCCAGGAAATGCTTCCGGCCGAATACACGTCAGTTTAGGAAAAAAACCAAAACCAAAACCTCGACCGCTGCCTCATCCTGGGAACGCGTCAATATTAGATAAATCACACACCTAAATAGGAAAGGCCAAGCTAGAATGCTTCCAGAGGGAAACAGGAGAGTATCTTCATGACTCGGGGGCAGGAAAGGTCTTCTCTAAGAGCGTACAAAAAGCTCTGATTATAAAAGAAGATATGGATAAACTGTACTTCAGAAAAGTCACGGACACATTTTTATGAAAAGACACCATTGAGAGAATGAACAATCAAGTCGCGGACGGAGAAGAGATACCTACAGTGCATACATCTTTGTCCTCAATATGGGAAGAGCTCCTACAAATTGATGAGAAGGCAGAAAGCACGGTTCCAAAAACTGGGCGAAGGACTTGAAAAGGCACTTCATGAAAGAGGACACCCAGAGTCCAGGGAGCCTGTGGGTGCGTGCTCACCTCCCGGGATAACTAAATTCGGAACACGCTGCTGAGAGGCTGAACCTGAAATGTTTGACAGGACGAGTTTTAGGGAGAAGGCAGGGCACACCACTGGCACACCTCGCCAGTGTGGGGGTCAACTGACGCGGCCCCTGCCAGGCCTCATCCACGAAGCCAAAGCCAACTCCACGCCTCCCTTGGATGTGCCCCCAGGAGAGTGCACCTCGACATTCTTCTGGGGACAGAGAGACATGGAGGCAGTCTCTGGCCTGTCGGACACGTTCGACCTTGATCTGGGCAGAGGTTACAGACCTACACATGTGTGGAAAAACGCAGAAAGCTGCACACCTGCGTGCTCTGCTGCCAACACGTGATATCCCACTAAACACCAGCAAGGTGCATAGTAATCACTCAGAAAACTTGGTGACATATTAGTGTTCATTTCAGTTCCACAATGATAGATTTTTTCTCCCCCCCCCCATCCCCTGGGGCCGGGTTTCTCTGGAAACACTACAGAAGCCATACAATACCTTTTAAATTTAACCTCAGAGCTTTTCAACTACTTCTGTTCTTCTTGTCTCAGAAAATGTGTATGAAAGTCGGAGACACCTTTGTTTCAAACGAGCACCCCTGCTGATGACAGCGAGGTGAGGCATCCAGCAGCACAAGGGCACAATCAAGCCAGCGTCTAGATTGGGAAGGAGGCAAGAGGAGGGGGGACCCCTGATTATCGGATGCCGCAAAGGACCTCAGAGCCATTGGGTTTCATCTCCCCGCGCTGGCCTTCCTGGGGAGGCTTTGAAAATGCCGGAAACTCTCCCCTGAATACCCCCTCTTTTCAGGGAAGACAGCCGGAGTACGGTCCGTACAAAAGCAGCAGTGTCTCCCAAGGTACGCACATCACCAGTCGGACTCGACCTGAAAGCCAGGGAATTCCATAAGGGCGGGCAGGGTGCTGCCCACCTGGCTCAGCAGCATTTCATTGCCTGGTAATTCTCCATGGACTTTGGGGAAACCTTCAATGTTTACAGGAAGAGTGGCCTGGGCTTTGGGGAGGACAGGTAGGGGCGGAGGGGGGAGGTGGAGAAGCAAATACAATATAAAACACAGAAGTCTCCAAGCACCAGCTTCCAAAGAGAAAAGGACCTGGAAGAGAACCACACGTGAGCTCATGCCTCTCAGCACCCACATGGTTGAATGGATCAAACTTCCAGTTCACACCTGTTTCAATGCGAGTGAAACTGGCATCCCATGGAGATGGCCACAGAACTGGGCAGATGGCGGTCCCCCTCACTGTGGGGACAGTTACCTCACCTCAAAGCAGCTGTCTCTCAGAACCCATGACATTCCACAGAGAGGCTGGTCTGTCTGCACCCGGGTCCACAGCACATTTTCACGTGCCCTAAAACACCGGTGGAATCTGTGAATCAGAGATGTGAGTTGTCTCTACGTTCACCGACATCGGGGAACACTCTCTGGCTCAGCCTGCATCAGATCATAAACGAATCTCTACCGTCCGATATTCCCCAGACCAGCTGGTTGCCTGGCACAGTCCAGTCATGCCAATGCGTGGGCCCAACCCACCACTGGCTGGGTGCTGGGCCCCATGGTGACTATGGGGTGCCCCGTCAGGCTGAGGAAATGACATGTGTGATACAGAAGGACGCGGAATGGCAGCGGCAGGCACTGAAGAGGCACTGAAAGGCGACAAGCAGGGGCGGGGAGGAGGGGCGCTGGACGGCTCACAGAGGGCACTGAGGGGCCCACCTTCTCTCACAATCTGCAGAGCAGGGGCTGTCTCCCCCACGGTTAGTGCACCTGCAGCTTTTCTAGCTGCAAACTCATGAAATGATCCCTGAAATTACGTGTATCACCCAGAGAAAAGTGCCTCCACTGCTTATTTTGATATAATTTCAATAAATGTACAGTATGCGAAACTATTTCTTCGTCTCAGCCTGGCGCTGGAAATGGAACTCTGCTGGGGAGCCAGTCCGTGGGACCCTCCCGCGAGCTGAGCGCACCCGCAGTCAGTGCGCTGGGAGCCCCGGGGCCAGGCTCCCTCCCAGGGCGGGAGCGAATAACCCTTCGGGGCAAGGTGTCTTCGGGTTCATCCCCAGTGGGCGGAATCATGGATTTTCGATTTGTAATTGGTAGTGACAACCCAGAGGCCCTGTTTCCTCACGCTGCTGTGTGAGCTTCAAAAAGGCCACGGAGATGTCTTGCAGACGCCAATGTGTCAGACACCACGGACACGCCTGTGCCCCCAACTGCAACCCAGACGAGGAACCTGTGTACAGAGCCCGGGCCCGGAGGGGGCAGGCAGGGCTGCAGGGCCCAGCGCATCTCTGTGAGGGCTCTGTGTAAGCTCTGTGTAAGAGTGGAGAGAGGGCTGTTCCTGAGACAGGTGGTAAAGTGATGGTCTTTGGTCTTTAGTGATGGGTTTTTGATGACTTCTTAATTAATTTATTAATTTTTTATTTTTAGAGAGTGGGACAGAGAGTGAGAGGGAGAGCAACATCAGTGTGTGGTTGCCTCTCATGTGCCCCCTACTGGGGACCTGGCCTGCAACGCAGGTGTGTGCCCTGACTGGGAATCGAACAGGCGACCCTTTGGTTCACAGGCCGGCACTCGATCCACTGAGCCACACCAGCCAGGGCTTGATGACTTTTCAAAAGGTTATGATATATTTAAGACATGTAGAGTTATAATGAATAACAAATTCCACTCGGTTTAAGAAATAAATGTTACCAAAGGAATTAACACCTGTTCCTGATGACATCTTCCCCGACCACACCACCGTCGCGCCTCTCTCCGGTGACGCCTTTTCTCAGACAGACTCGCCCTGAACGTGGGAGTCTTTTCTTCGGCCACGTGTGGCACTGTGCGGTGTGTTAATAAGCAGCACCACGCTGTTTCTGCCCTGCTAGAACTTGCTTTATCTTCCCAGCCTTTCGATCGAGGTTCATGTTAACACATGTAGTTCCAACTGAAGTCTTGTCTCTACTGCAGAATATAAATGAGCAACCTCTTTCTTCTCCCTCTTTTTTTTTTGTACTTTTCAAACTCCCTGTGTCAGACCTGTATGACTTTCACTGTCAGGAAAGAGTAACGTTGGGAAAGGGGAGAGAGCCTCCACCCTTCCCGGCTCCTAGTCCCCTCTCTCGGGGAATGAGTGTGGAGGGGGAGCCTGGAATCACCCTCCGCTCTGCTCCCCGCCAGTGACCGAGTCTTGCTGGTTGCCAGTCCTACCACATCTCAGCCCCTCCGGCCTCCCCCCTGCTCTCCCGGCCTCACGTCAGGAGTCCACCGCTTCGTGCCCAGACCGTGGCGACGTACCTGTCTAGTCTTCCTCTTCCTCCCTGTCCTAGTTCAAGTCCACTTTTGTTGATCCTAACTGCTCCTATCCCAGCTTAGGCTACCATCAGCTCAGACAGCCTGCGTTACTTTACCAGCTCCATTACTCGTCTCCTGCCTGTGGCACTCTGCCAGAAGCACCGTCCTGAAACAGAAGCTTGGACCTCATCACACCCTCCCCTCCACGTTCAAAACCCTTTGGTGACTTCTCGTCTTCAGGATGAAATCCAAACTCCGAGGCGAGACGTACAAGCATCCGTGTAACCTGATGCTCGCCCATCTGGCCTGCCGCATCTCGTGCGCCGCTGCAGAGCTGCTGAAATTCTCCAGACGGGCCACACGTCCTCTCACCTCACCTGTGGTTTCTTCTGTCTGGACGCTCTCCCCTCCTTTCCCATCCTGGTCCCTCAGGGCTCCTCTGAGCATCCTCAGGAGGTCCTTTCTGAGCCCCCATCCCACTTGGGCCCCCCCACTCGGTGACCCTCAGTATCCTCCATGTTGCCTCTCCCATGGGTGCTCATGCGGGTCAGCACCCACCTGTCCATCTCTCTCCTTCCCCGCACGGCGCCGGGCCACCAAGGCTGTGCTGTGCACCTTATATTCTCAAGACCCAGCTCCGGCCCACCCCTGGCAGGCGTCGGGTAAACAAATGCTGGATGACCTCTGTCAGGCCACGTGGGGGAAGGGACGGCCACATGCCGTTAGGGACGCTGACACGCAGTCACCTCATTAGTGGCGTTACTGAGAAACACGGCACTCTGGAAAGTGGATTTTCTACATAGGTGACACTTCTCGCTTTAAGCGGGAAGTAATTTATTTGGTGATTCATTCAGAAGTGTTTTTAAAATAGTGCCTGCCGACAGAGTTTGGCCCACGTTCTCCGGAACTCCGCGACCGGCTGTCCACACCGCACTTATTCTCACCGGCCTGGGCCTGCGCCCGGCAGTTAGGAAGTACTTCGGGATGACTCCCGATTCCACGCTTCCCTCAATTTTTAGAGTAAGCACTGAAGATGTTTTCAACATCTCCCGACGCTCCACTGTCGTGGGCACGGCGCTCTGTGTGGGGAAATCTGCACAAGACTTCTTCCCTCACCAACAGGCCCCGGAGGGCTGAACTGCAAGGGGACAGCTGACAGCCCTTCTGCCAATGGCCTTCACTGTCCCTGTCACTTCTCAGTCAACAAGAGGAAGGCCTGTGTGTGCATCAGCCTCACACAGGGACGCAGACGTGCAGCTGGGAGCAGGCTGGGCAGTGAGGCGAAGCCACATGCCTCGGTGCGTAGAGGCAGGTCCGCTTCCTCTGTCTCTGGACCCGCCCTCCTCTCCCGCCTCAGAGCCTGGCAGGGCCTGGCAGGGCGCGGCGCGACTGCCACCACTGGGTCGGCGCTGGTGGAAATGATCACGGAAGAGGTATCTTCTTGCTGTATCGGAGCAGCAGTCCAGTTGGTTAAAAACACCAGCCAGCCAGCCAGCCAGCCAGTCAACCAACCACACAGCTAACCCATCGGGCAACCAGGCAGCCAGCCAGTCTTACCTTGTTTTTACATGATCCCAACTGGCAAAGTTAGGAGATTTTATGTAACAGCTTAATCCAGAGTTGGTTTCCTTGACCAAGGAAGTTGGGAATATTTTTCCTAGAATTTGCTAATAGCCCTGGTCATGCTCAAAATACCTGATGTAATTCTACTGGATTTAGACCCTCACCTGTCCCAGAGAGAGCGCCCCAGCCCATACCTGTCACTGAGGATGTGAAATCGGACACCTTGGGGAACTGTGTGGAATTTGGATTGTTACATTTCTAGACTTTTAGTTTTCTGTTACAATAGTGGCAGTCTGAAGCTGCATATTTTCCGTTTATAGTGCTTGCTCTCAACAATAGATGTCACACTTTTACACCATCACTGCATTTGTCCCTCAGCAGCCTGAAGTGTGTTCTTTGAGCAAAGCCACACATAAAAGAGACTTCTTCCCTTCTCACCGGACATTTCCCACCGGCCAGCAGGAAACTTTCAGAACAGAATAAGTGGGGGTCCAGGTTTTCAGCGGGTAAGACTCAGCCTAGACGAACACACACCAATGGCCACAGCCTTTGATTCTAATTTCTGCATTTGCTCGTAACCAGAGGAACCCTGGAATTAATTTCCCACTTTACTTCATGGGTAAAAACTATTTTTTACTTTGCTGAATGTTCAACACACGGTGCAAAGGGCAAACAGTATGCCAGCACTCTTGGCGCGTGGCTGGAGGCCTCTCCACGTTGCCAAAGGGGACACTGTCACATGCCCACCCCCGCCCCTGAAACCTTGCTGTCCTTGCGGCCGTCACGGCGGCCTTCAGTGCCACTGAAGGGTGTGGGCCTCACAGCAGAGGACCTCACGGACACCCGTGGGCGTGGACAGCAAAGCGCAGCTCTTCACTGAGCACGGGACACCAGCCCAGGGGCCCTTGTGACAGACAAGGGGCCTCCCCGCCTGGCCACCTGCTCCTGTCCACCAGCAAACACTTCCTGGCACGGGCCAGACAGTGAACGTGGGCTTCGCAGGCCGCACGGTCTCTGTCGCAACTGTTCAGTGTGGCCACTGCAGCGGAGAGCGGCTGTGGCCAACATGAAACCGAACAGGCCTGGCGAGCCCCTATGCTTTATGGGCCGTGAGATGTGAACGTCACGTAATTTTATTTTTCTTCCAGCACAGAAAAACATTCTTAGCTCAGAGTTCGCACAAACACAGGCAACACCGTGTCCCAGGGTGGGATCTCCTGGTCCTGCAGAGGCTCTGAGGAGCTGACTCAACTCCGCACACGTTTAGTGAGACCCTAGCATGATGCCCGGTTCCGGCCCTGGATGCTTACACACGAGTGTTCAGAGTGGACCAAAGATGGAGTCAGTGTGGGTGGCCCAAGTATCAGAACGGCCGGAAGAAAGTCGAGAGGCATCTGGAAGAAAGAATCTTTGGAAAGTGCCCTAAGAAGGTAGTTCACAGCCTGGCCGGGTCTGACACGTGGGCCCTCACCCCCTGATGAATCAGAGCAGCAGCGCCCGCGCGCTTCTGCCCCTGGGGTCCTGATGGAAATCCAGCCCACACTCCGTGCCAGCATCGGGCGAGGCCCAGTGCTCGGAGCGGGTGGCTCCATGGCGCTGAGACAGCGAGCTCGCTGGAATTCTGCAGCTAAGCTGCGGGTGTGGGCGTGAAATTGCAGGCAATTACATTTTATCACTGCTGTACAAGTTTCTGCTGAATTCATTAAAATCTGCTCTCAGGATTTTGGGCTGTGGGACTGAAAGTTCGGTGGACCTCACTGAAAAAATAAAAGCTGGCATTCACTCTCCATGCTGCAGGGGACCACTGCACAGCCGCTCTGCCACAAGGCTTGGACACGGCTGACAAATGTCACCTCCCAGACCTGCAGCTGCAAACTGAACAAGGGAACTCTCAGAGGAACAATGCCTGGTCCTAAGCAGGGAGAGGACAGGGGCAGAGGCGGGAACAGTGGACAGCATTTGCCTGACACAGAGGGGAACCAGCCCGGTCAGGCTGGGGCCCCACAGCCTGCTAAGCACCCATCAACACCTCCGGAGAGCAGTGCAGGGAGAAACCAGAGGTGTAAATTTGAAAGTTAAGTGAGAAAAAACCCCACTGAGAGCTGAATGAGGAGGGTAAAAGGCTATAACTAGAAAGGTCCCCAGGCCTGGGACGAAGCATTAATTCCTGGCAGCTGAAGAGCCAGAGGGGCCACCCCCAGTGGAGGTGCTGTCTGGCTTGCTCCCTCTCGGCCAGCAGAGTGGGACTGGCTGCCTGCGGAGGCTGCAGACCCCTATGCACCTTGCCTGGGAGCGTGGAGCCTTGTTAGCACAGCCCAGAGGGGTCTCTGGAAGGAGGGGAGGAGGCCTGTCTCCTGCGGGTCTGCAGGCTCAGGCACACCTCCCTAGATAGTGAAGGATTTGCCTGGCCACCCCTCCCCTTCCCCAAGGTGACAGTGAAGCCCAAAGGCCAGGGGCTGCCAGGAAGGCCATCTGTCCCTGATGCTGTGCTCTTCCAGCAAGACCGAGGGTTGGCCCAGGGTGGGAGCAATGGGAGCCAGAAGCTCCATCTCGGTGCCCTGAATGAGATGGAACAGGCCCGATGCTCTGGTGGAAGTTCAGCTCTGCTCCTGCTCCCTGCGCCGCCCTGGGTGACAGGCAGGGAGGTGTGACCTGGCTGACAGACAGTCCGTCCTGCCTGTCCAGTGGGCACAGCGCAATCTGCAGCTCAGTTAGCGGCGTCCCTGCCTTCCCTGGGGACAGGGACAACTTCGGATTCGGAGTTGTCCAGATCAGTTTCAATGAGCATCGATGGCGTGGGCGCCTGGGCTCCTGTAGCCTGCCACTCGGAGCCCCATAACCACCGGAGAGGCGGAGAGGTCGAGGGGCAAAGCCTGCCAGAGCTCCCTGGCAGGGCAGCAAAAGCACTGGAGGGCCCCTCCTTTTACAATGGGCCGAACGCACACTACCCAGCCACCAACGTGAGGCTGCATTTTCACACTTGGCAGAAGCAGACTCCCAGGACTTGGGTGTGTGATTCGGCTCACACCTCATGGCCATGTGCAAGGGTGTGAGGGCTTGTGAGGCAAGTGTGTGCCTCTTCCCAGCTCTGGGTTCTGCGGCGCTGCACTGACAGCTTGAACCCAGCCACAGCCGGAGTACTTACACCATAGAAAGTGGCAAATACTACAACTCAGGGCAAACACCGTGGCCCCCCCGACTGAGCTGGTTGTTTTAAAGACTGATCAGCTCACTGTCCAGGCTCAGCTGGACATTCACCGGGCAGAGTTCATCCAGCAACACAGGGGTCCTAGCCCACAGCACGCCTGCCACGTGCCTCCCACGGCTCCTACAACCTGATACAAATGGGCCGGGACCCCCGGCCCCAGATCCTGCCCCAGACTCACAGGGAAATGGAGTCCTGCCTGGGCTTTGCCCGGGTTTAGCCCGGAGCTGGGGGCCGCTGCGGGCCAGGCTCCCACACTCGCTGGATGAGCAGCGGGCGGGGCCCAGACACAGACAGCCTCCGGATTCAGGTGCACAGCGCTAACCAGGCGTCGCCCTTGGCTGTGCCTGGAAGGGCTTCTGCAGACACGCAGAGTTCTTGTCTTCAACAGGGAGGAGGGCCTGCCCCTCGAAGGCAGAGAAGGTGCCGACTGAAACCATAGCAACCTCCTCCATCTCACGGAGGAGCGGTCTGCTTGGTCCCCCGTCCACACCAGTGCCCAGACCGTCCTTGTTCTCCTTTCCTCTGTCACCCACTTCTGTGCTGCATGATGGCCCCGTGTCCTTCACACACCCCCAGTCTCCCCGCGTCATCTGATTAAATGTTAAAATGAAGACCTCTCTGTGTGACTCACTTCTCAGTTTAGGAGTGAGACTCTAGACCGGAGGTTTAAATACACGTACACATATGTGTCTGTATGTGAGTACACACACACACAAGTGTTTCTGTGTAAACTTTCAAACTCATTCACCAATCAACTTGCTGCTTAGAGGTAAGGCACTTGGAGGCCCCCCCACATTTATCAGCATCCGGAAACCAGCATTTCCCCCTGAAATAGGGAGCTCCTCTCTGCTCGGTGCTCAGGCCCTGCGCTGGGCTGGTTCGAGACACCTCAAAGCTCCCTATTGTTAGAACAGTGTGAGAACAGAAAACAAAGTGATGAGAATGAAGCCAGCCCCTGCACGCGCTTTCTGTCCAGGAGGCTCAGCACGGCCAGGTCAGCCTTTGATGTGGCCCCATGGCCTTCTTCCCCCCTGAAGGATCCAGGGCCGCATCCCAGCAGCTCCTTCCTATTGTCCTGAAACCAAGCAGATCCAGCCTCACAGCCCCCGCTGCACCGTGGAAGCAAACGGCCCCAACATGAGACCCCCGGCCACTGAGGACAGGCTGGTTAGCATACAGACCGCCCCTCCGTACCTGCCTCCGGCTCCCACGTTCCCAGAGAAGACCACTCTCCTGCTGGTGGCCTGTGGGCTTTCGCTCTACTCTCTGGCGTTAGTTACTGATTCCCCTCGACAGTCCTGTGCGCGCACGGTCACCCGCCGGCCCGGAGCAGGACTGAGGGGCCAGCCCAGAGCCACAACAGGATGCCCGCCTTCGAGTCCAGACTCGGGCCGTCTCAAACGGAGAACCTCAGGCACACTACTTCACTCCACTCAGATTTGGTTTCTTTCCCTTTTAAATATTCATGACCATCCCACCTACGTGATGAGGTTATCGAGCGGATCAAATGGAATAGCTGTGCTCGGAAGGCAGCAAGCCAACAATTGATGGTGTTCATCATTTTTTTTTATTTGACTAATATTATTTGAGGGCTCCTATGTGTCAGGCATTGCTAAGTACTAGAGATACAATAGTGAAGAAACTAGAACGAATCCTTGCCCTTTAGGAGACAGGCCTACAAAGGCGAAATCATAAAGGGTTGCTTTGCGGTTTCAGACAGTTCTGGGGTGGGGAACAAGGGTTGAAATAAAGGAGACGGGGGACCCTGGGGGACTAGTGGTGTGCACTGGCCTCTCCAAAGAGCCAGCCCAAAGGCCAGAAGGAAGCAGCTGGCAGGGAAAGGGCGAAGGGCGTCCCAGCAGGCGGCTACCCCTTGGGCAGACGGGATGCCTCGGAGCAGAAAGGACCCTGGTGAGACTGAGGGTCTGGAAGTGGACCGAGCTGAGCTGGTGGCCAAGGGCGGCGGCGCAGATGACCAGGGGCTTCGGTACTTTCAGAAAAGCACTTGTGCCTGGGAGGGGGCATGAAGTGGAGGGAGGGAGCCCAGTGAGGGAGACACTTAGGAGGCGGGCCAGGCAGGACTTGGTGATGGAGCGCGTGCAAGGAAGGTGGCCAGGGAAGGGACTGGAAACGACCTCTAGACACCCCACTGAGGCAGCAGGGCTGCGGAGAAGGGCTGCTCCAGGGGCAGGACGGAGCGGGTGGGACGTCTTGTTTAGACGGGTCCAGGCTGAGACGTGAGCTATACGTCCTGAGGACGCACTGGGGGGCAAGCGGCTGCAGGGAGCGAGAGCTCTTTCCATCCACTCTGTGGGACTGTGTGGGACCCCCAGGGAGAGAGCACAGGCGAGGACAGCTAGGGCTGGGTCAGACAAACACATGGCTGGTGAATGAAGAGAACTAACTGGGAAAACGCGGCATCCTTGAGCCCCAGCGGGAAGACTCAACAGTCCTCTGTTGCTAGGAGGGCAACAAGTATCGGGGCAGAGAGGTGCCACCCTGTCAACCTGGGTAAGAGCAGAGCCAGGCTGCTGCGGGGGGGAGAGGGGGGGGCACAGGCAGGAGAACGTTGCCTGAGTTGGAGAAGTCGGCCTGAGCAGGAAGCAGAGGCCTGGTCTCTTGAGACATGTGGCCAAGGAAGGGTGTGTTTCAGGTGGGACAGGCTTGTCTGCCGATGCAGACAGTCCCAGAGAGAAGACACGGAGCATCTGCCACGAGATCCTATAGAGGGAGAACAGGAGCAGGGTGGGGGGGGAAGGGGTGCTTGGTCCACAGGCCAGAGGATACGCAAATCTCCACACCACAGGGAGCCGCAGTGTCTGCCGCAGCCACCAGCGCCTCCCCTCAGCTCCTCGTGGGTTTGCTGTCTCCCACTCGCTGAGGGCAGGTTGGGCGGCTGGGCTCCCGGCTCAAGGAGCCGCAGGCTGGAGGGGGTGGGAGCCAGCACCGTGCTCCCAGCTGCCATGGGAAGGGAGGGGCTGCCCTGCTCATTCAGGGTGGACCAGAAGGGATTAATTTCTTGGCAGCTGGAGGGCCAACGTCCCTGTTCCTTACTGGCTGTCAGCCAGGGGTTGCCCTTGGCCCCTAAGGGTGGTGCTCAGGTCCTCACCACGTGGCCCCCTCATCTGCAAGTCAGCACCAAGCCTCCCTCGCTCTGGATGGTCTGACCTCAGCCAGGGCTGGACCCTGGAGGGGCTCTCCTGATTTCGCCCAGCCCACCTCGATCATCTTTCTTATGAACAACCCAAATCCAACGGATTTAGTGTCCTACTCACGGGCGTGACTTCCCAACCCATTCACAGAGGGGGCCCTGCCCTCAAGGGTGCGTAGACCGGGAGGTGGGGTGCTTAGAATTCTACCATGGAAAGAGGAGGCATGGAGACAGCAGGGGCGTATTCAGGGGCCGAGTGTGGGGAAGGTGAGACCTTGCCACATGGGGGTCTGTGTGTCAGTGCTGTCCTGGGGGGCTTATCTGTGGAGAGAGCTGCAGTGGGGGGCGGGCAGGCTGAGGGATGGAGCCGGAGGCTCACGCACTCGAGCAGGGCTGCAGAGGGCCGGAGACAGGGTCAGCAATGGAGGCACAGAGGGCGAGGCAAAGTCAGCAGGCTTCTCAGAAAGGGAGGAGAACGGTCTGGGAGCAGTCATGGGGGGCGGAGGGGACCAAGGACACTCTGTAAGGCCCAGCCTGGGGTGGCCACAGGGGGCAGAAGGCGAAGGGCAGCAGTGGGAAGGGTCGGAGTAACGAGAGACCTGTCCTCTGCACTGCATTTGATGCAGAAAAGCAGCTCTTCCTGGGGTTCTCGCCTCCTTTACTGCACCACGGTCCTTACGACAAACTGTTTTCATGTGAAGGAACTTACATCGATCTTTGTTCCTTATAACCTGGAAAGGCCACCCCGTGCCAGGTTCTGAGTCTGGGGGACTCAGACCTGGGGACTGAGACCTGGGTCCTTTGAGGGGCCCACGGCCTGATGCCAACCCGCCGTAGACCGTCATCACAAGGGACAGACCCAGACAGGCCACATGGGGGTCTGAGCCAAGGCTGCATCTCGGCAAAAAGTTTTTAAAATAGGTATGGACATTGAAAAAAGTAAAAAACTAGACCCCAAGGGCTGGCTGAGCAGAGAGAAGAGAGCGTCTTGGGAAAATGACCCGAGAGGGGGGCTGCTCGGGGGCGGCACATGGCCTGAGCTCTCGGCATGATCTGCTGGGGGTCTGTGCTGCCTATGACAATGGCTACGAGTGTTACGAATGCGTCACCAACCACAACAACGTCAGAACAGACGACCTGTGGCTGTCCCCACCAACATCGGCCCTCGGCATGGGAAGACCAGGTTCAGAAGGGCCCCCAAACGCCGAAGTCCCTCTGACCCGGGCAGTGTACATCACCCCCATGCTTTTCTTAAGATAAAGGAAAAAGAGAAGCGATGTTTCTTTGTAGCTGGCGACCCAGCGCATTACATGGTGGCTGTACCACAGTGTCACGGTGACCCTTGTGACACGGAGGGAACCGCGCACTGAAAAGACCTCTTTAAGAAGTAAATAGAGCCAACACTCTCTGCGAGCACTGTGCCGTGTTTCACGCGCAGCCCTGGCTGAGGCCCACGCCCCCGCTTCGTTTCAGATCTGGTTTACACTGCGTGCTCTCCAGCCCTTTAATTCCCGCCCCCCCCCCCCCCCCCCCCCCACGCAGCGCACCATGAGCCCGAAGACCCCAAGTCCCGGGGCGGGGCCTTCCTGGAGGCGTGTCATCCAGGGGAGAGCCGTGCCCATCGCAACAGCGCTGAGGCACGCGGGATGCTGCTGCGCACTGCCTTCCTCTCCTCTGCCAGCTCCCATCCTGCTGGCTGCTTCTCTAACTTGCAGGAATCGGATGCATTTAAATGGACCTCTTGAAGTGAATATATTATTACCCACTTAGCACGGTTTTATTTCATGCTACTTTAATGTGATGCTCAGTGATTTTTAAGCACTAAAAGGAGTTAACTTGAAAACTTAATTAGGAGAATTTAGAGACTACATAGGATTCTTACTGGGTTTCTAGAAAGTTTGGAATAATGCACTAACATTCCTGAGACCATCTAAGGGAGACCCCGGGGAGGGCTTTCGGAGCTGCTCTGAAAGCGTTCTCAACGGTGCCGTTTGCTACAGCTTCCTGCAGGTGCCCCACTGAAGAGGAGGAAGACACCAACGGGAACGCCACGGGTCCTAGGAGAAGCGAACCCCCCCTCCACTGCCTCACTTCGGAGTCCCCGGAGTGCACAGGCTCGGCTCTGCCCTTTTCCACACTTCCCGTTGCTCAGACTGAAGTGATCTCATTTAAGAGGAAAAAAGGTAAAAGTATTTGGCTCACAATAGAATCTTCAAGACCCCCAAAACCCATTCCCGTGGTGGGTGCATCCCCTGGGAAGCGGTCCCCCTGGGCCCATAGCTGTGTCTACTTCCGTTAAAACCGAGGTGTGTGGCCGCAGCCACTGCCAGGGAAATCATGGTGGGCTTTGGCCCCAGCCCCCTCCAAAGCCGCCAGGTCGGGACCCTGAAGGTGGCCAGACAACACAGCAGGTAGCCCGGAGGGCCCACTGCTGACCCACAATGTCCTCCTGGGACTCTGAGACTCCTCACAGATGGGGGCAGGGGGTGAGGCCACTTTCCCAAGACAGGATTCCTTCTTGCTCACCCCACAGGGCCTCCCACCATCTCACATGAGCCCAGGGACGGGGGAGGCTCCCTAGGGTGACTCTGTCTCAGGAGGGCTGCCCAGGACCAGCCCAGTCTGGCCAGGAGGCCAGGCTGCTCCTGCTGCAGACTCTGCTGCCTGTGGTTTGTCCTCTGGGTGTCCCCGCACCCTGGGAGGAGACCAGGTGGAATGCGGCACATGAATAGTGAATGAGCTCTCACCTCCGAAATCAGCCCGGCTGGCAAAGCACACACGTGAAACACCCACCTACGTTCCTGGTCGAAAACAGCAGCACAGCCCCCGGGATTGGGGGGTGGGCAGAGGAGGGCCAGGGGAGGGGGACCCTGCCCCAGGGTTGACCCTTGACCTACCACACAGCACGGAAAGGTTCACTACCAGGGGCTCGAAAGGACAACTCCTCCTGGGTGGGGCAGGCTGGGGACCTAGGACTCCGGATACAAACACACAAAAACCTCAACACCTCAGGCTGCCACACCCCCAGAGGCACCAGGGACAGGGTCCTAGTGCCGGTGGTCAGAGCCCTGCACTCCTGGAGACCCAGTACGTGGCACCTGTGCCCCTCGTTCTCTGTCGCCTCAGCAGAGCCCCACACCCGGCCTTCCCCAGTGCTCTGCACTTGTGTTGAGCTCTCATCCATAAGCCCCCTCCCTGCATCTCTGAGAGGTCTCACGGACAGCACCCACCCCACCCCGCACCCCAACTGTCCCTCCAGACTCTCGGCTCCACCCTGGAAGCTCAGCTGGCTCCCTGCCTGCGCCCTGGCACCCGACGCAGGTCTGCGCGCGACACGTGCATTTCCGTGTGCGGTTCACCACAAGCGTTTGCAGCAGTCAGCTCTGCCCTTCCGGGAGGGCGTGTGGGGCCATCTGCCCAGGTGGCCGCACACCGGCGTCCCTGCTCCGAGGAAGTAAGGCCCCAGGGCAGACTTAGCAACTGCTCGCACACAGGTGTTTCGGTGAGATTTCGTTCCGAAAGGGTTTCACAAATCTGTATTTCCTGATGCAGTGTTACACCAAGCAAATTTCACTGAACTCTGCCCAGACCGAAAACCGTTGGAAAGTTGCACAAGGCTTTGCATGTGTATTACTCGTGGTTACAGAAGACAAAGCCACGCGAGCTTTTCAGGAGCAATGGCCTATTGAAACCTGCCATCAGCTTGCGGCAGAACATTTCACATGTACATATTTGTTGACGAAGGAACGCAGACAAAGATCTGTCTTACCGGGCACGCACACGGCAGGCCTCCTTGCAGGTAGCTCGGCGCGTTACACCACTGTCGTCCCGGGCCGACCACCCCGTGCAGGGCTATCATTAGCTCCGTTTCCTAGGTGGGGAAGCTCGGCAGTCAGACGGTCTGCTCCAGACCACACACCTCCTACATGGAGCAAACGAGACACAAACCCGGGTGCCTGGTTCCCGAGCTCTCCGTCTGTCTGAGAACGACCTCTACCCACACGCATGAGCCTGCGTCTTGGGTCACGGTGCTGCGTCAGTGCCCCTCTCGGCCGGCTGCAGCCCATTTCCTAAGGGCAGACACCTGACTGGCAGGAATGCACTCGGGTGCTGGCCAGCATCCAGGATCCGCTCGGAAAGCCACCAAGGAAGGGGGTGGGACGGGGCTGCGTTGAAGGTAAACAGCCGAGGGAAAGCCAGCCCACCTGACTTCTTACTTCTGTGGCCCCGGGGGCCGGGGGCCTGGCTCTCTTCTCCGGAGACCAGGGTTTTCAGCTCTCCTTTGGGTGCTATGAGGTCGCTCCTTTTCTACTGAACCACTTCCCCAAAGGCTAATTGGGGTTGGTTTCTCTCAGGGTGATGAAAACGGAAAAGACCACTCAGACAAGGTGCAGCCCAGGTTTCCACCCTCGCTCCGCCCCTCACTCCGCCCCCGCCCCGCCCCAGTGCATGCCTCCCGCTGGCCCACCCGCAGGGGCTGGCTAGCCACACTGGCAGTTGGCTCCCACGCTCTGGCCCTGTTTTTCTAAGGCATGCTTGACGTTTACAGTGGTCAGAGGAGGCATTATTGTGCGCTAACGAGGCAGGGCCACGGGTGTCCAGGTGGACAACTTGCCCACAGCTGGCCCAAGAAACACCCCGCTTAGACGAGTTGCCCTGCGGAGTGAGAGCCCTGGAAGCACCCGCCGACCTTTTGCTGTTGCTCAGCGAGGGCCGTATTGGGTCAGCCTTCTCACCCCGCGGCCTTGCTTAGCCACTCTGGCAATGTAGGACCAAGAGGACCGCTCATGCTGGGCCTGGTGTTCTGAAGAACTCAAAGGAGCTGGACTTTTAAAGAGCTACATTGTGGTGAGAATCCCAGCCCCTAGTCAGCCTGCCCCGGAGCGTGCCCTGGGGCAAGCCAAGGGGCCCACTGGCCCTTTTGCTAGGAGCCCCGCTTTGAGCTGGGATGGCCAGGAGAGGGCGCAGATCTGCTGCCCAGGGGTCTGATCCCATGGCCCCACCAAGTCCGTCCTGCTGTCCTGTGTAGCACCTCCGTCTGCAGCAGATGCCCCAAAGGCAGTCCTGGGTGCTCTGTGGGGGCTCCTCCGTCATGCCCGTGGTGCTCTTCTCTTCTCTCTCCTCAGGGGACAGACCAGTGCCTCTGCCTTTGCCCGGGCAGCCACTCTCTCCACAGGCCGGAAACTGACAGCCAGAGTCTAAGTCAAACAGCAGCTCACATCTGCCAGCATGGAACGTGCACTTGTGAGCAGCTGCCACACGTGGCCGTGCGAGTGGGATGAACACCTTCCCCACAGTCTGAAAACTCCCCTCGAGGTGAGTCCCACGCCTGGAGCACAGAATCTTAAAACAAACAGACAAAACTACATTTCCTAGCATACTTTGCTGCTAGATGTAGACATGTGACTCGGAGGCCACCAATCAGATGTGCCCCTGCTGGACTTTGGTTCAAAGAGCAGCAAAGAGTAGAAGGAACCTCGCAGGGTGCTCTGGCTGGGGCACCGTGGCCGCATCCTGGCTACAGAGGACCCTGTGATTCTGAGGCTGGCAGCTGTGGTGCCAAATTCTGGTTGTGGCAGGGACAGCGGGCTCCAGTGTGGGGACACAGGAGCTTCCTGGCTGTGGTAGGGACCGTGTGTCCTAGCATCAGCTGCAGCTCTTCTACCTGGCCGTCCCGTAGCGGCTGGGCGTGCAGCCTGCTCCCAGGTTTCCTCCATGGATGTCCTTTGGTACGTCCACTGAGCGAGCAGCAGGGGACTTTGTGGTCTCCAACTCAGACCCTGGGCAATTCCCCACCCAGGTCTGTGCTGAGTGTGAAGGGTGATTTTAAGACCAGGACTTCTTCCTCCTTGATCCCACCTCAATAGCTCTGCGCTGTGGGCTCGAAGTGCGCAGGCGCCTACCTTCCTCTGCTTCCCTGACCGATGTCTTTTGATTCCCTTCTCCCTCTCCCACAACTCAGACAACACCTAAGCACACGAGGGGAGTGAGTTAGACACCTGCAACCTGCTGAAAGCACCGGCGTGCACTGTGGCAGCACCTGCTGTGACCTCGTGACCAGGGAGAGGGGCTGCTCTGCTGGCTCCCCATTAATCTCCACGGTTAGACGTGAGATGAAGCCCCTGGACTTGTAGGAGCGAGGTGGGGCACATAAATGAGGCCATCGCTTCCAGAGTGAATGAGGGGGTGTGTATCTTTCAATTTGGTTATTTTCATCTCATAATTACTTTTCTTCCTGGTTTCTAAACACTGTAACAACGATGTGGTCCAGAGATGGGAGCAATACCCCATGTGCCTTCCAATGATATCAAGGAGTGAGCCAAAAGTCTTGAAGGGACAGGGGTATCGGGCCACTTAAAACTTGCAGGTGTGTGCCCTGCACGCCCTTACAAAGGGGTGGCGATGCCACAGAGCTGCATGTCAACAGGCTGTCCTCTCATTGGCCCTCAGTCATTCTAAGGAGGGTTTCTCATCCCTGATGACACGTTGGACATTTGGGGCTGGAGACTCCTTAGTTGTGGGATCTGTCCCGGGCATCATAGGGCATCTAGCAGCATCCCGGCCTCTACCCACAAGAGGCCCGTGGGACCCCTTTCCCCAGCTGTAAACACCAAAGATGTCTCCAGACATCCTTGCCACACGACCCTTGGGGGGCAAACATCACCGCTAGTGAGAACGGCTCAAAATCTGTGATTTTGTTAAAAAGTGGCATAAGAGACCACTTTGCCAGACCAAACTGCAGGGAGCGTGTGTGTGCGCACACATACGCACATACACGATTTAGCACAAGGAATGTTTTCCAGTCACACTCAGGAGTTGTACATGAAATCCCAAAGTAGTTTTTCTTTATCGCTGAAATATTAAGAGAGGAAAAATCATTAGGAATTCTAACTAAAGAACTCGAAAATCTGTCACCCTCAAAAGTCATGTCCCTTTGTTCGAGATGTTATATGGAGAACCGGGTTGTCCAAAACCCAGACCCTAGGTGGCCTAAAACACCCGTTAGCCGGCTTTGTGTTTCAGGCCAGCCGCGCTGCGTCCGTCCCTGCCGGCGTCGGCGGCGCACTCCGTCCCACATTTGTGAGCACAGGCGCTCTCGGTGCCGCCCTTCCACGCAGTCATTCCTGGGCGTGACTCCCCTCAGACGTCAGCCGGGCCCGCTGGGCAGTTTTCGCGCGTGTGAAAGGCCCCGGGCCCCGTCAAGCTTCAGCCCTGGGACGACAGCTGCCTAAAGCGGCCTCGGCATCGCGGCTTGTCACGGCTGGCCAGAGTCCCGCACTCGGCGTTCAGGGGCACACCGTGCGTGTTCTCAGGAGAGAGTCCAGCTACTCGTCTCCCCGGAGCCCTGCAGGCTCATGGGAGCGATGAGCCACGCTGGGCACAAAGTCCACGCTTGGAACTGGAAGGGAAACCCCGACAGCTGCAGCAGTCTGCGATGTGTCCGGCAGGCCTGGTGGCCATCCCCAGCCGGTGGTCAGTGTGGGGTCTGGGAGCGTGACCTGAGTCCCGTGTGTGCTGTGTGGGGACGCGGAGCCACCTGGAGACACCCGTTGTTGGCGTTTGCCCCTGGCCTGGCGATGACGGCACAGGGGACCCACTGTCCCCTCTCAGAGCCCAGCAGACTCGAGAGTGGCAGACACCCCTGGAACCTGGGTGGCAGGGGTCAAAAACTGAATCACTCTTTAGAATTCCAGAATCTTATCTTATTTTGAAATTTTAGAATGTTCTTACTTTTTAAAGAGTTGTTCACAGTTCTCATGCCCCAGCGCCTCAGTCCCGGTGACGCCCGTGTGCCCGCATATTTGGGAAGTTCCCGGGGGGGGGGGGTCTAACAAGTCCTGCCGTCCCCTGTGAGTACACACGCCCCCCCTGCCCCCTGCCGCCCAGGCTGGCAGACGCTGGCTGCGGCCAACGCAGAGACCCTGCAGGGGGCTACACAGAGAGCAGACACAGCGTGGGATCTCTGTCTGGGAGGTACGCCCCCAGCTGCGTGGAGGATGGATGGAGGGGGACCAGGCTGGGGACAGGATTCCTGCTGGGTCACTCTTTTCCAACTATTCAGGGCAAAGTTAAGGAAGGCAGGGAGCAGGGCGAAGATGGGATTTGGCTTTGGAAGAAAATGAAAGGAGGGAAAGAAGGAAGGGAGGAAGGAAGGAAGGGGGGAACGGAGGGGGGAACGGAGGGAGGGAGGAGGAGAGAAAGGGTGGGAGGCCAGGCAAAACGGTCAGATTCAGCAGGTGTGGGGCAAGTATTGACATGAGAGAACAGAGAGTACCCCGTTTGGCTGAAGTAAGGGGGTACAAGCTGGACGGGATAGTAGTGCCAGATTAAAAACCTCGGACCTTGTGGACCTTATGCTATAAAGCTGGTGGTTCTCCAAGTAGGGTCCCCAGGCCACAGTGTCAGCTTCAGCAGCACAACCCAGGACCTAGAGAGAAACGCAGGTTCTCCGGGTGACCTTCTCAGCCCAGAGCGAGAGCACCCTGCACGAGGCCCAGCCACCTGAGTTCTAGGAAGATGCCAGGTCATCATGAAGCTGAAGCTTGAGACCCACAGCTCAGGGAGTCACTGAGGGTTACTGAGCACAGAAGCAACTTAACGCTGTCCTCAAAACGGAGGTAAGTTATTTTTTCCCAGCCTTCCAAAATGTAAATAATAAATTCAAAGTTCAAGATGATTCATGCCCCAGTTCCATATCTTGCCTTCAGAAAATATTTTCTAACATTCAGCCTTAGTTATTTCAGGAGTGGTTCTGCTGCTATACCATGTCCAATGTAGAAACACCTGCCTGGCCCCGTGTCAGGTGTGTTGAGGAAGAGCCACAGGGGGTTTGTGCAAGGGGAAGAGACTCGAGGACAAGGACACAGCCCTGGAACCAAAGCCCTCAGCAGCTGCAGCTGGTAAAACCTCTGCTTTAATTAAGCAAAAGAGCACATTCCTGTAGCCCCGACGGGAGAGGTCAGGCCAGAGAAAACGGAAAGACTTCTGAGCTTCTCTTGGGAGTAAACTCGGGCAGCTGCCAGGATGCGCCTCACAGGTGCATTCAGGTGGGACGTGGCAGAAGAGATGGGCCAGCTACACCCTTGAGCGAAGGACCTTGTGAAAGATGCTTCATCGTTGAAACTGGTCGGACTGGGGGCAGGGGAGGGAGCACACAAGATTTGGAGGGAAGGTCAACAGAGGGGCCAGCCTGAGGTGCCATCGGGAGGAGACACAAGTGGGCAGTCCTGCAGACAGGTGTGGGGCAGGAGGAGGTCCAGACGGAAGCTGGAGTAAAGAGGCCATCAGTGGCACCTGGCTGGTGCTTACGACCAGGGCAAGGGGACTCACCTGGAGACACGGAGCAGGTAGGTGAGAGGAGGGAGCTCAGGGCCCAGGGAGGTACAGACTCTGGAGAAGGGGAGGGGCCGTCAAGGGAGACAGAGAAGACCAGGGAGCAGCAGACGACTAAGTGGCCTTGAAGTCTAGAGCCTCAGAGGGCTCGGGAAGAAGGTGGCCGCTCTCAGACACGATCCGGGGGCAGCTGTCACTAATGAGCTGGGCGCAGCGGTGTGCGTGGTGGGAGGGAGACAATCCGGGTCGGGGTGAGGTGCGGAGAGAACACATTCATGTTCTTCCTGCCATCGGAAAGCCCTCATTAAGGGCTCCCGGAATCCTCTGGCCTTGCTCTTGAACCATGGGATCCAGCCCTCGCTGTGCTTCCACCTGCACTTACGGTTATTAGTGAAATTGCAAGAACGCGGAGTCTTTGGAAACCCAAGCGGATCATTAGAATGTCAGGCTGCACTGCAGAAAGTGGGGAAAGCGCTAATGGATAGCCCCGAAGCTGACCTCCGCGGCGCAGCTGCTGATAGATGGGGCCGTCACCCCGAGACTCCGGATGTGCTTGTGCAGCCTCTGGACGACTGCCACCCTCCTGACAGCCCGTCTTTTCTGCCCCCGCCAGTGACAGCCTCAGAAAAAGACCTAAATTATTTAGCTCTGTGGGTTGCCCGTTTTCAATGTTTAAAATGCTGAAAAGGCAAACTGCAAATAAGGGATTCTGTGACATCTCCAGCAGCTTTCAACCAGAGGCACTGCGGAGGGGGGCAGGGGAGGTGCCATGCACCTGGCCTCCGGCTCCGGTCCTGGCACAGACTCCCCTGGGCAAACCATGCCCTGCCCAGGCCCCAGCTTCCCCAACCTGTACCTCTGGGAGTAGACAGAAGTCTAGCATTACTGCCCGTGGAACCCCATGTTCCAATGAAACCCCATGAAAAAGGCCAATGAAACGTGGAGGGACCCCCAGCCCTCACACCTGGACCGCTCTCAGTGGCACGTACCCCGGTGCGGCATCTCGACGTGGGCGCCAGAAGTCCTCTGGCTCCTTGGCCTACATGACACCATGGAGGGGAAATGAGCTTCAACCCTAACCTCACGCCACCTACAAAAGTTAATTTGAAATGGATGGAAGACTTGAATGCAATAGTTAACACTGTAAAATTTCCAGGACAGAACATAGGAGACATATTTTGTGCCTCAGAGGAGCAAAGACTTCTTATAACTCCAAAACTACCCACTGTAAGAGGAAAAACACCGACCCTCGAACTTCAAAACCGCCATCGCCTGCCTGTTGAGACAGCACGGGGGAGGTAAAAAGGCAAGTCACAGGTAAGGAGAAAACATCTGTGTTACACACGACTGGCACAAGGCGTGTGTCCACCCTGCACAGAGAAGGGCGTGGCTTGAGAATCAGCTCAGCTTAAAGAAACGAGCAGAAGAATTAAACGCACACGTCACAATGAAAGACAGACACAAGACACACGGGAAATGACCTTCATGTCCTGAGTCGGTGGGGAAATGCAAAGTAAAACACAGTGAGGCGTCCCTACATGCCCACAGAAATGGCTCCAAGTACAAATACTGACGGTCCCGAGCGTAGCCGAGCGTGTGGCGATGGACTTGCACACGCTGCTGTGGGGAAGTCGGGGCGGTTTTGGTGAGGTTCACCACGCAACCCAGTGAGCCCGCTCCTGGGACGCCCCCCGAGAGACTCGTGTGAGAAGGCTCACAGCTGCATGAGCCACAGCGGTGGTGGGAGCCAGCACAGGCGATTACTCGGCAAGGACTCGGAGGGGCGGGCGTTCCGGGGGAGCCAACAGCACACTCTGGAGTTTGGAGGGCAGAGGACCCAGCATGCCTGAGGAATAGGCGATTGGTGCAAATGGAGTGGCGTGGGACACGGAGGGTGGAGAGGAGGCTGGCGTTGGGTACATCGCAGCTCTGGGAAGCATGCTATTGGCCCAGACTCATTCCAAGGGCAGAGACAGTATGAACTGGGCCAGATTTGCATTTTTACAGGAAAATTGACTGTTGGGAAGTGTAATCTAGAAAGGAGTGAGAACAGAGAGCAAGCCACCACCTAGGAGACAGGAGAGGACCAGGGCTGGGGTTGGGATGGTGGTGACGGAAGGGTCGGGGGGGCTGCATTAGACAGCTTTGAGAGAGCCTGTCTCCAGAATTTGATGGCCGATTGGATGTGGGGAAATGGCCCTACTTATCCCCATGAAATTTTGCCTTCTTAGCTTCTACCCTTAATTTTGGATTCTGCCATCTGGCACACAAGCCGTTCCTAACAGTTCTGTGTCAGTGAGTCATGGCGCCAACGTGGGAACGAGGCGAGGGCTCCACAGCACAAGAGACACCCCCTCCAAGCTGACCTGAAACGACGCTCTCCCCTCTACCAGCTGCGAAGCCCTCAGCCCACGTTTCACCACGCCTCCTCCCAGGGTATCATGGAAGGCCTGGTCACAGGGCCCTCGGGCACTCAGAGGCCCTATTTCCCCGACGTGCCTGTGGACTGCACGTCAGAACAGGAGGAAGACTAGTATGACGTGACTTGTTCTTTTGTCAACTGTCCTGGCCCCCAAGAGATCTCGAAGGACTTGCCTGCGGTCCTCATGCTCTGTCACCAATGGTAGCAGAACTGGTCGAGCACACGGGACACCAACCCCCATGTCCCCCACCCACTCCCCACCAGCGCTGGCCCTGAGGTGACGGATCTGCCAGAGCTAGCTGTGCCCCTCCCATGCAGGGGACTATAAACTCAGAATAATTAGTCCTGATGGGCCTTTCCTGGAAGAGAGAGAGAGAAAAAATCAGGAAGTATCCCCTTGACATCTTTCTTTTTGGAACAATGTATAATCTGACCAGGTGGGAATTACCTTTGGACACCAAATCCACTGGAAGTAGGTGTTTAGATAAAACCCACCTTGCCCTCCAGCTGTGCCATCCAGCAGGTTTTGATTTAAGAGTCCGCCACACCCGTGTGGTTTCACGCCCCTCGCCAGCCGTCTCCTCCGTTCTTACACATCGTCTGTGTCTTCCTCTGCCAGCCCTATAACTAAGCGTCTTTTCCAGCAAACCGTTTCGTTGGTACTTGGCGTGTGAGCCGGTCGCTGGGAGGGAAGCAGTCGTGGACTCACGGTCGGGCCTATTCACAGAGGCATTTCTGAGCCAGTGTGAGCAGGCTGTCAAAACGGAGTGAAATGGGTGAGTTCACAGGGAGCATTCTGGTCTCCGGCCTAGGCGTGGGGAGGGGGAAGATGGCAAGAGACCTCCTGTTTCTCTTGCTCCCTCTCTCAATAAAGTGACGAAGAATCTGCTGGCTGTGGTTATCTATAATGGAGCTTCTCTCTGTCTTCTCCACAAACTGTCACACGTACCTGCTGGCAAACTTCAGGTTGTACGTCGTGGACAATAACTTAGAACGAGAAGGCATTTCTGTTGCGGCCGGTGAGCCTCGGTTTAGGCCTACGTCACACCTCTCCGACCCTGGCTCCTTCTGTGGAGCGCTCCCCTGCATGGGAAGCAGCGCCCTCTGTGAGCTGTGGAGCCAAAGGTGCCGGGAGCAGCTCGAGGGGCCAGTCACAGCAGCCGGGGAAGACCAGGAGACAAAGGCTGGCCGGGCCCACGGGCACGCCTCCCAGATGCCAGGGTGAGCCGTCCCCTCTGGCCGCCCCCCCTGCTTTGGAGGGTTTTAAGTGCTTTACTGACAGCTGCAAATACAATTAGAGGCGGATTAGAAAGACTGGTAATAGGGGATTTGGGCGCTAATCCCCCTCCAATTGTTAATATTAATTAAAGTGCTTTTTTCTTTCATTCTGCAACAAACACCCACTACTTCTTTAAAAGGAGGAAATGGAGAACGCGGTTGGATGGGGTAACGATTGTGTTGGTTTTCCACTGAGGACAGCGCTACGCATTTGCTTTATTCGCTGAACTAAGCTTTGTGGTTGATGGAAGACGCAGGAGGAGGATAAACCATGCGCTTCCCACCTAATCGGTAAGAAATCCTTTCAGCTCTAAGCCATGGGTCTATCGTTTCCCCCGAGGATTTTCATAGGGACCACTGCTGTCAAATCACTTGGATTGTGGACTTGGAGAGCGGACTCAGTTCATGGGAACCAGGCTTCCATGTTGGGGTGTGGGGTGCAAGTGGGTGACGTTCCTGTGGCCAAGGGCAGCAGGCGCCCAGCTCACCACAGCTGGCTTGCTGGGCCCGGGTCCAGGCTGTGCAGGTCTCAGCTTCCCCGGGAAGGTGCCACGGAGAACATCAAGGATAACGTGCTCTCCCCTGGCCACTCCGACGCAAACCCCGCGGAGCGCTGGCGTGTGCAGGTACTGCGCTGTGCGCAGGGCTCGGAATGCAGGATGAGCCCTCTGAGGAGTCCCATCTCCAAACAGAGGCGTTCGCAGTGACATCAATCACCGCCTCCTGGGCTTCGAGCTCCAGGGTTGGCTCTGGATGCACTGACAGCGCATTCTCCCCTGACCCCTGGTGCACAGATGGCTGGGAGCACTGAATAGCGATCATCATTGTAATGAAAGCTAACAGTGAGTGAGCAGTCGCTAAGTGCCAATCCCGCACTTTCCACAGAATATGTCATCTTCCACCCGCATGGGAGGCAGAGCGGGTCCCCAGCTGGCAATGGGGCTTGCCTGGATCTCAACCAGGGGGCTCTGGCTGCAGACCCCCAGCTCCGACCTGCTCCCTTTCGGCACACAGCTGGGCCTAGGAGCACACAGTCCTGTCACTCAGGGAAGGAGCTACACCACTCAGGGCTGTGCTGGTGTGGGACACAGTGTGGGAGCCAATGTGCCCTCTGCTGGGAGCTCTCTGGCCTCTCTGATTGTCAGGATGTGTCCTACAGGGGATGGTGGGTCACAGTTTAATGGGCAGGTTTTGGGCTCTCCTTGTTCGTGCTCACCTGCCCACAGAGTGCCGGTGAAACGTATCATGGGAGGCTCTTGGACCTGATGCAGTGTGGTGATTTCTCTTCAGCCCATTGTCCACATACATTCCAAACGGGCAGTTTTCAAAATTCGGAAGAGCAAACCGTTGGTAGTATGGATGACACAGCACCCACAGATGAGCCACTAGGGAGAGGGACAGAGTGGGGGAGGGCAGCGGGATGGAGAGACTGGAAGAGGTGGGCTACGGGTTGCAGGAATCACATCTGAGACACTGGAGGAGAGCTCTAGCCTGGAGCGGCAGGTCTGGGCATGAATAAGACAACATACCTGGGTGAGACTCCTGCTTATCCCCAACCTGCTAGCTCTGTGACCTTAGGTGGGCTGCTTGAGCCCTCCAAGCTTTGGTTTTCTTATCCATAAATGGGGCTAACAGCTGCAGCTCCCTCCCAGGTCAGTGTGAAGGTCAAGTGCATTAATACATGTAAAGGCAGTTATTCCAGGATGGTATCAACCCACATTTTATCTATGCCAGAGTCTCACACTGCTTCCAGGATGAATCCACAAAACACTGGGCCTTGGGGGGCACTTCTGCTGGGCGACAGAAAGGACTGTGAGCACAGGAAGGGAGGGAGGGGTGAGGGCCAACCCCCCCAGACTGCCTCACTGCCGACCTCCCCTTTGCCTTCAGAGATGGGGGAGGACACACCCATCTGGGTGGGTGAGCACAAAGTTGGAGAGGAAATCGATGGGAAAAGGGGGGACGCTTGTGTTCATTTTCCCTGAACATGGCTCTCCGCGTGCTCTGTTCCTTCGTGATGTTTTCACTTCCACCCCCGCTCCTGATAGGGCCCCCCCAACTCCTAGCAGCCAGGACTCCTTCGGGAAACACAGATTAGATTTGGAGAAGCCATCTCAGCTCCCCTGGTGTCAGCGTGGCCTTGACCTTCCACCTGACTGTGTGTGGATACCTCAGTGACATTGAGCCAGCGAGGGAACGTGAACCTCTGTATCAGCTGGCAGCCCTGGCCTGGGCCAGTTTCAAAAGTTAAAAAAAAAAAAAGACCTCCTGGTAATTTATCCAACATTTTCCCTGAGTCATGTGGCTGTCTTGATCCTCATTCCTTTCTCAGACTCGATCTTTAGCCGAAGTGGGGAAAACGCAAACCCATCTATATGCACTGTCTTAAAAGACAGAAAACTGCTTGAGCGAAAAGTCTGCCGTCTTTAGGGAGACACTCGCCTCTGCTGTTCCAGACAGGGAGAGATGACGGACAAAACGCAGAAGTACAGGCGCACGTGGGCATCTTCCCTCTCCGCAGACTACCGACAAAGTTTATTTTAGGACGTTTTCCCTTCAGAAGCCATAGAGTGAGCTGATTGGTCCTCCCCACAGCACTCAACAGCCTGAGGGCCGGAAAGGCTGAAATTGTGATCACAGACCCAGATTCTACTGAGGCCACAATTTATCTGCCTTCCCTGCAAGTTCCGCCCAGCTGGAGTTTCTTTAGCTACACGGTCCCATGTTAATAAGAGCTGACAGTTTAATCAGGTGAGATAGGGCACATTTTCATAATAGGGTGCAAGAGGTAGGCATATTTTTCCATTAACGGGTCTCGGGGTTTGGTCACGTGCCCCTGCATAAAAGGTAGACATTTTGCGCGAGCGCACCCTTCTGATCTGCGGCCACACCAGGAAATGTCAGGGGAAAGGCAAAGCCGGCTAGCTGTGAGAGACGGTAGAATACAACGGATCACACATATTAAAAAGAACTCGACTTCCAAACGAATGTCGCACTGTGTCTTCAGTCACGCTAATCACTTAATGGCCATTTATTTTTAACCTTCTAACTAAGACAGAAAAAAATGCGTTCTGAAGAATGGCTTCATATGTATTCCAAGTGGAGGCAGAATTTGGGCCAGCATCTCATGAATATGGATGACTGTAAACACCCTCGAAGGAGCATGCGCCTCGGTGTGCCAACCGGAGGCCAAGGAGGCCCGAGGGGGGAGTGGGTTCCCCCGCCTCCCACACTCTCCTCTCCCAACCCCAGGGCAGCGGGGTGGGGCGTGCGGGCGGGCCAGCCTGAGGGTGTTCCCTCTGTGGGCGGAGGTCTCACGGTTCCTGCAGCGGAGCTGCCCCTCAGCAGCCCTAGTCCCTGGTGGGAACAGCCTGCATGCGTGGTCCCGGGAAGACACACAGGAAAGGAGAAAAGAGGGGCTGTGCCCGCTCCTGCAGCCCCAGAGAGCACGCTGCCTGCCTTGTGGCCAGGAGAGGGCGGGCTTGGAGGTCTCCAGGCTCCTACCTGCTCTGGGATGGGGGGAGTGGGTGGAGCTTGAGAGTGGGAGACCCCACAGCTCAAGAGTGAACAAATGACCCAAATCCCCCCAAAAGGTGGCTTCTCATGAGACAGCACTACTATAAGTCACAAAGGGAAACTTAATATAACAACAACAAAATTCAACTGCAGTAATTTTTTAAATGACTTTACTAGAATTTGATCTTTAAGTTTCAAAATTCCATCTATGAATTGATGTAGACAGTGGCAACTACTGATCCCGAAATAGTAGCCTTGAAATTAATTGCAAGAAATAACTCCAGCTCACAGGAGCAATGGAGAGGCAATGCAGGGTGGGTACCTTCCCACTGCGCCCTGGGGGCCTGGGGCTTGTCAGGAGTGCCCGTCAGGAATTGTATTTTTTTTCTAAGATTTTATTTACTTACTCTTTATAGAGAGGGGAAGAAAGAGAGAAAGAGAGGGAGAGAAACATCAATGTGTGAGAGATAAATGGATTGGTTGCCTCTCGCACGCCCCAAGCTGGGGACCTGGCCTGCAACCCAGGCATGTGCCCTGACTGGGAATCGAACCAGTAACCTTTCAGTTTGCAGGCCGGCACTCAATCCACTGAGCCACACCAGCCAGGGCAGGAACTGCATTGATGTTAGGATTAAAAGAATGTCCTTAGAGCCGTGGAATGATATTAAAAAGATGAATAATGTCACTCTTGCAGGTTATAATCAGCACAAGGGCCGACTTGGGTTCCAAAATGCTTGGGGGAGAGAACACGCAGGACCCAGTACCGTGACGCCATCCGTCGGTCTGGTTCTCACTGGTGGCCGAGCGCTGCTTGGCGTTGCCTGTGACCCGAGGGCATCTCCTCTCCTCCTCGAAGAGCGTGGGGACACCACAGGGCAGCCAAGCCACTGCTGGAATACATGCGGGAGTGCGGTGCTGGATGCTGACTCTCTTGGCAAAATCAAAACAGAAAAGTTCTAGGCACTCAGCCTGCTGCAGTCTACTCCCAAGATGCTCTGAGGGGCTCTCACGATTTTGTTAGGGTACAGATTAGCAGCTTGTCTTTTTAGGATCTGGGAGTAGGCTGTGGATGGGGAGCAGAGCTAAGAATAGCTCAGCTCTTGGCTGAATCGGGTTCAGTAAGTCCAAGGAAGGAGCTGCTGGGGGGGGGGGGGCGTTATTTGTTTGGGACTCTGCACAAACACTGGGGACTGTCCCTGTCATTCCATGATGAACTTGCTGGGCCTGGGGGAAGAAATACGACTCCAGGATTTCAGTATCCAAACTTCATATTCAACTATATGAGGCAGAACATGACCAGGGACAATAGCCATTAGAATAGACGAGGCAATGACCTACAGGACAAAAGGAGGAAGCTTTCAAAGTGGTGTCTCTTAGAATTGCAGCTCTCAAAGTAGGGGGATCCCCACGAGCCTTTCAGAGTCCTGCAGGTTCAGACTCGCTTCCCTAACAATGCCAAGAGGGGACCTGCCTCCCCACCTGGTTGACAGGTCCGCCGATGGTGGAAAAGTACTGGCAGGTAACGCAGCTTACCCCTTAACGTGAGCCAAGACATCGCTGTACCGACCCCAGGACACCCTCGTGTATAAAACAGAGCAAAAGCGCCAAGTTCCCTTCACAACGCTTTCGGTGAGACAGGAAAATTGTTACTGTCACCATACAGCCACCCTTGGACATGTGTTTTAGGTGTTCTGTGGGACCGCATGAGCAGTGTGCATTGTCGTCGTCCTGCGGGAAAGGGCCCACTGACCGCCTGTGGCTGCAGCTGCGACCTCGACCGGCCCCAGCCCACGCGCCCACGAAGCACGTTTCAGCTCGGGAGAACTGCCGCAAGCCAAGCCACGGTTTCTCAGACACGAGTGTTTGGCAGACTTTTATTTAAAAAAAAAATTGAACAGACAAACCTGTCACTTTAAGGAAGACAACTGATAATCTTAGTTGTCAATGGTAAAATTGGAAATTTCAAGGGCAATTAGAATTTTGAAAATGGCACTCGTAAATGCCTCCTCCAGCTTGACAGCTTCCCAATAAGTGAAGATTTTCCAGATGAGATCAGTGTTAACACTGATGAATTCAACTATTCTTATTGTAAAACTAAATGTTTCAATACTTAGAACAGCTACCTAACTCAGGGAAGCAGTATTTTCCCAATCACCAACGCATGACGTCACAAGATCCTACATGCATGAACGATCCATTCACCGGTGAGACCAACCAACGGAGTTTAAGGTAGCAAAGTAAGAAAAGCTCGCGGACAGGGTTTCACGTTTCACATTGCAGCTGGCCTCTGGGAAACTTGCCACTTGACAAGTTTAAGCAGAGCATCAAAGACGACCGTCCGCAATCATATTACAAAGGCATTCGAAATGGCCCCCTTTCCTGCTACACACCTGCGTCAACCTGACTTTCTTCTGCACCAACCCGAACGGCCACAGCAACAGGCTGCATGCAGAGGCGGGTACGAGGGCCAGCTCCTTTCTATGAGCCCAGGCCTCTGCAGAGATACGCAGAGATGTAAAGCGATTCTAGGCTTCTCATAACTTTTGTTTTTTTAAAAAGTTACTTTTGCTAAAAATATTTAAGTCAACAGGTAATAGAGTTATTACTTATCTTTTAAGTGAGTCAATACATTTAAAGTTTTTCTTAGTTCTCATTTCTATTCAGTAAATACAAATATAACATATGTAATCAAAAAGCTCTTTGGCATCCTCAATAATTTTGAAGAGGGTGTAGAAGCTTAAGAGAACAGCAGCTTAACATATTCTGTCTCTGCCTTCCACAGGCTGTGCGGCTTTGCCCAAGACACGTCACCCCCCCTGCCTCCGCGCCCCTGTCTGTAAATGGGGTAATAATGACACAGTGCGTGTAAACCACTCAGTGCAGCGCCTGACCCGCAGGAAGCCCACAGTGGCTGTTAGCCCTCGCTTTTTCCTCAGCAGCTGTCCACTGAGCACCCACTAAGTGCCAGCACCGTGCTGGGTGCTGAGGCACTGATAGCAAAGAGAGCAGACAAAACTCCCTGGCCTCAAGGCACTCATTCCTGCCAAGAGAAGCGGACACTGAAGGACATAAATAAAGCGTCCATTGCATGTGATAGGGATGGCAGCCGTGACGGGGAGGGGGTGTCGCAGAGCAGGGCTGGGGGGCAGGGCTTGCTGAGAAGGTAGCAAGTGATTGAAGACCAGAGGCGGCCAGGGATCCAGCCCCACGGCCCTGCAGGACGGCCCACGTGGCCAGAGCAGCAGATCTGAGCGGGACAGCGTGGCCCTGGGCATTGGCCAGGCCTTGGGTGCATTCTGAGGGAGGCATGAGGCGTGGGAGACGTGGGGCTGTGATGTGATCTGCGCCCCCCCCCAGAAGTGCCCTCTTTGCCTGGGCAAACATTTCAAGGCTGGCTCACAATGGACTTTTACTTGGAATCTTCTCAGGAGCCAAGAAATATGCCATCTCTTTGCCTGTTTCTCTGTGGGCCCTAAGATGACAAGTGTCTGGGCTGGTGGTGCATCCTTCTCCCCTGGGTCCGCCTGTTCCTGGATGTCTCTCCCACCTGCCTCTCCAGGGCCCTCTCACCTGTGCCTGGCCCCACAGGCTGACCTGCAGGGAACGTGCTGACAGAGCTCCCTGGGCTTCCGGGCGGCTTCACCCGAAGGAAGGGACATGGGCAGGCTGGAGGAGGAGCAGGGGCTGCGGCAGTGACACCCCTGGCCCCTCCTCCAGGGCTCTCTGAGGGCTGGCTGGGTCCAGCTCCTGGGGTGGCTGTCTGTCTCCCTCCGGCCTCCCTCTCTGTCACCAGCTTCACCTCACTTCCTCCAGCAGGCCTGGGAAAGGCCGGCACATCCTGGGGGTCTGCACCACCTCCTGCCCACATGTGACAAATGGCACCTTTTAAACCCTTCTAAAGTCACCCAAACAGGATCTGCTCTCATTCCTCCCGGCCTGACCAGTGGACTCGGCAGGAGTGCAACCCAACACCTTGGGCTCCGATGGTCCTGGGGGTGGGGTGGGGCCCCTCCATCCTGATCCCTACTCCTCTCCAGAGCTGACAAGAGTCCCAGACAAGAGTCCCAGACACACTGTAGCGCTTATTAAATAGTTGCCGGATGAGCGAATGATAAATGAACTTCTATTTTCATTCTGTCCACATTTTAAATCAAAAGCTTTAAAACACTTTAGAACAGGAATTAATTGCCTCTCCTAGTCATTATTTTAATCCACAGCTATAATCAAACCTCCACCCACCCACAGTTAATACATGAAAACCAGACACATAACAAGTTAGCAGAAAGGAGAGTCCCATCTGGAAGTCTCACTGTGGACGCGAGCCCCCAGATGTGCTCTTGGAGGGGGCAGGGGGACATCTCCATGTTTGTTTTGTTTTCCTTTATTTCATCTTTCCATTTGCCCTTTAACTTATGGTACTTTGTAACACAACAACCTGATTAGGGATTAGGATAGAATTCACATGCATACAGTTCAGCCACTCCCAAGTGTCCCAGTCAGAGGTTTTCCGTTTCCTCAGAGAGTTCGGCCATCTCCACAACGAACCCTAGGAGTTTTCCATCGACCCAGAAAGAAGCTGTACTCATTAGCGGGCACTCCCCCTGCCTGCATCCCCCAGCCCCCGGCAGCCATCGCCTCTGCATTTCCGGTTCTGGACATACATGGAACCACACAGCACGTGGCCCGCCCTGACGGTCCTTTCATCTTAGCATAACACGTTTGAGACTCGCCCATGCCGTGGTGTGTGCTAGCACTTCATTCCTTGTTACTGCCAGATAATATTCCACTAAGTTTTACCGACCTATTCATCAGTTGATAGATATTTGAGTTATTTCCACTTTATGGCTATTGCGAATAATGCTGCTACGCACATTCGTGTTCAAGTTTTATGCGAACATGTGTTTCCCTTTCTCCTGGGTAGAACTGTGGGGTCGTATGGTAACTCCATGTTTAACCTTTGAGGAGGTGCCAGACTGTTTTTCTAAAGCAGCTGTGCCTTCTCCACCCCCACCCCCGGTGCAGGAGGGTTCCGACTTCTCCACGCCCCTGCCGTCACACACTGTCATCTGTGTTCTTTGTGCCAGCTCCGTACGCACTCTCAACATTCCCGCAGAGGCTTCATCTGCTACCTGGACTCCCCCGAAGTGGCCACATGCTTAAGGGGCCACTCTAGAACGGCTTCCCCTGCCCTCATAGTATCTGGAGTTCTGTCCAGGCTCCAAGGGGGCTGAGCAGACATGGCCCCAAGTAGCACCTTGAAAGCCCAGGCCGATTTCACAGGGACGTGCATTCCGCATGCTCTAGGGCTGTCCTATCCAACGTGGTGGCCACTCACCGTAGGTGGCTGTATCAATTTTTTTTACCCTCACCCGAGGATGTGCTTACTGATTTTAGAGAGAGGGAAAGGGAGGCAGACAGAGAAAGAAATATCGATGCAAGAGAGTAACATTGATAGGTTGCCTCCCGTATGCACCCCGACCAGAGACCGAACACCCAACCTAGGTATGTGCTCTGAATGGGAATTGAACCTATGACCTCTCCAGCCAATGCTCCCACCAAAACGAGCCACACTGGCCAGGGCATGGCTATTATCATTTAAAGTAGTTGAAATAGAATGAAGTGAACCGTGCAGTCGCTCAATCACGCTGGCCACGCTGCAGGTGCTCCGTAGCCTCACGTGGACGGTGGCTGCCGTGTTGGACGGCGCAGCTATAACTCGTTCCATCGCGGTAGAAGTTCAGCTGGCCAGCGCCAAAGAGGAGAGACCAAGGCCGTACATGTCACCCCCCGGGAGAAATGTCAGTCCAAGTGGCTCTGTCTCCAGACCCTCCACTTAAGCTGCCCGTGACACATACCCCCAAGACCCAGTTTGCCAGTCATTGAAGGGGCTCAGGATTCTTGGGGACAAAGACAAGAGCAGAGTGGGTGTGTGTTTCGATGTGGAAATGCTGTGAGTTAGACCTCGCGGCCTTGCAGGTGGACTGTGTGCTTTTCCATTCGTTCAGCGACATGCGAGCTGCTCTTTCCACGCCTCAGGGTCCGGGACGGGAAACACTGCCCATCTGAGACGCTGTCCTCCCGGGACCACCTCTGCGAAGGACTGCCCACATGCACGCTGTCCTCCCGGGACCACCTCTGCGAAGGACTGCCCACATGCACGCATTTCCAAAGGAAAGACTCCCCGTGTGCCCGTGTGCGTGCTGTTACTACTTTGCAGTCAATTAGCACTTTTCAGCTTCCAGTGTGTTCAAAATGGTAACCAAGGGGTTGTGAGGAGGATTTGCCCTTGAGCAGAAAAGTGTCTCCTACTAAAGCAGAGTCGGCCTTGAACGCTGGGGCTACCAGCCAGGAGGGCACACCAACTGTTGGATCCCACACGTCTTTGCTATTAATATTCAAAGGGTATATTCTTATGCCCCGAAGGCAGGCAAACACCCCCCACCGTTTACATACTCAGTGGGCACCAGCCTAACCTCTGAAGTTATAACACTGCACTTTGTCCCAAGTTAAGTGACGTCCAAGGACCAAAGTTCGGGAGAATGTTTCAATCCCCTTATATAACAGTTTGTAGTCATTAGTTCAAATCTGAAAAACTGTATAAAGCAACTGAAGAGTCAAGTTCTCTACGGAGCTCCCCCGTTCTTTTAAATCACTGTGGATAAACTGACTCTTGCCAGGTCTTGGTTTAAAGGGGCAGTCTCTGACTTCTCAGTCAGTGTAAGTCAAATTGACAATGTGACCTTCCAGCAAAGACTGAAGGGCGTCGGGCGAACTCTGCTCACTGGACAGGGGCCTCCCGAGGTTTTCAACGTTTTGCCCAGGTGTAGAGTGAGTGTGTGTTCCCCTGAGAGGCTGTGGACTGGGATGGCCTGACGTCTCTCCTCATGAGTAAATGCAGGCGGGCAGCCCAGCTGGAGCCCCTGCAAAGGCAGCCGGGAGCCGGCACCACCCTCCTCTCTTAAAGGCACGTGCTAGTCCTCCTGGGCCATGCGGATGGACTGGGTGTTCCCACCACATGGCGGGCCTCCTTGTGTCTGGCATCTCTGAGGCAGCAGGCAGGGGGTGGGAAAGTCCATGCAGTTCTATAGCAGGTTCAAGGGCAGGCTGGACCACAAGTCTTTCAGGGACAGGGAGCAGGTGGGGCTCCTGCCACTCTCCTCCTGCCCCACTAAGGAGGGACACAGAAGCGAAGTGATTTACTCAGGGGCATTGGGGCAGGATGGGAGTCAAGGTGTCCAGTCACCATAAAGGGGATAAAAACATTCCTAACATGGGGCAGCACCTCCCAGGATATTTCAAAGTCAAGAACAGGCACACCTTGCCTTTGCTTAGTGGACTCGGGCTGGAGAAAGTCCAAGGGGCCTTGTAACCATGCCTTCTCCTCAGTCCTGAAGCCAAGCGATCAAACCCGGGCAGCCCCTGCCCTCCCCGTGCCTGTGGACTGAGGTTGCGACGTGGGGGAGGCCGCGGAGCACGGGGAGTCCGGAGGAGAAGACCAGTTTTCCCACTCTGAAGGCAGGGCGCCGTTCAGGGCTAACACTCTCCCGTGGTTTCCTAGCCTCCGCACACCAGCGAAGGCTCACTGAACCTGCGGACCAACCCTCAAGAGGGAAGGGCATCGCTCCGTGACCCGAAGGGCATCGTTCCTCTAGAAGACACGATGTGGACCTGGAAGAGGAGTGGCGTCAGCCTGTACTGAGCAGATGTACGGACCAGATACCGGAGCCCTTCTGTGAACCACAGCAGCGGAAACACTGTTGCGGATGCCGACTCTGCGGGGCACTCTCAGCGTGAGAATGGGCGGAGGACCTGGGGTCCTGAGACAATCTGTAGCTCCGAGCGCTGCTGATCTTGTACATTAGCCGGGGCGTCTTCTGCTCTGGGCTGGCTGGGCCGAGTGGGGCTACAGGCTGTGGAAGGGCCGCGCTGACTAGTCTGGCTTCTCCCAGATCCCCTTCCTGAAGCAATCTATCACAAATGACCCAGGCGCCATGGGACACCACCGCCAGCCAAGTACGTCTCTTCTGTTGACTGAAGGGTAGAGAAGACTGTACCAGTGCCTAAGCCAAGACATCGTACTTTTTAGTAATGTGTCATCATAGGACTTCAGTAACGTTATCTATGAAAGAAAGCGTATTTGAAGCAGGGCTATTAAAAATACAAAATTTAAATACAGTGATTTAATTTGACTTATACTTTTAATTTCTTTATATTTTATTCTCTAAGCAAATCTCCTTTGGGAATAAAATATAAGGAAGATCTATGAGAAAACTAATATATTACGTAAGGAATTTATAAATAAAATATAAGGAAACACAAGGTTCCCTCCAGTTCTCCAGCACACCTCTTACTTCAGTGCCCATGGCGTACAAGCCGTGGTGAAGACGCGAAGACGAGAATGACGTCATCTCTACCCCCCTGGGAGGCCAAAGGGTCTCCACTCGGATCACTGCGACGTTTGCCATAGAGAGGGGACAGGCATTTCGGGAATGGAGAAGCAGAGAAGAGTCCAGTGGCATCCAGACCAGGCTGTACGTGTACCCCACTGCTGAAGCTTCATGGAACCCCAAACACTGCCCATCTAGTTCCAACTTGACCATGTGCTGGGGAACCTGCCATCAGGGTGCCACCACCCCTATTGGTGCCTGAGGTTTTGGCCGCCGTGGTAGGGACTTCTGAGGGTGCTGGACCATCGGGACGGCTGGATGTGTGGGTGGGCAACATCTCCGGCCACAGAGAAGCCCGTGCAGCTGGCCAGTGGGCGTGCAGGGCCCGTGGCTGGCGCAGTGGTCTGCCAGTAGCGGATGGTCTCTCGTCCTCTGCTGCTCTCGTCAGGGGCTCTCTTTCCAAGCCTGTGAGTCTCTTATCGGTTCTAGGGGTGGAATCAACTAGCCTGTAAATGGGCCCCCAAATCCGTCTGTTTCACACTTAAACCAATGGCTTTCGAACGGAATGGTCTACTATTTGCCACAATCTATGCTTTTGCGTCTGAGTGACCCTCTTCCAACAAGCAGTAGGTGACTCCTGCTAGATGTCCTGGGGGGCAGTTTTCAGGGCTCCCCTGTAGGGATTGCATAAATAGACATGGGTGGGAAGTGGGGGACAGGCACCCCAAATAATCACTCAGATAAGATCCACCACCCCCTAAGCGGAGCAGACAGCCTGGCATCCGGCTGGCGTTTGTGTAGGGAGGCCGTGGGACAGGCCTGCACCTTGGGAGGATTCCCAGAGGCAGGAAGGCCTTACAGATGTGGGCAAAGGTGCGGGGGTCCTGCAATGTGAACCCTGGCAGCTGCCGGCACTCTGTGGGTCAGTGACACAGTGGCTCTTCGTCCGCCGACTGAACTTCAGAGGTCAGGGCAGGGCTTTGGGCATTTGAGCCTCGTCTTTCTGGTCTGTGCGATCCATCTTCTTAATTAATAGCCATTCTCGACTGAAGCCAAGTCGGTGGCGGTTCGGCCACTTGAAGAGCAAAACCTTTGATCCTTGCTCTTTGCTTGTCTCCTTTTAATTGAATCTCAGGCAGAAAGAAAAATAACAGCCCATCTTCCCTCCTGGTGCCATGGCCTTCGGTGCCCCGGCCAGGAGGACCTGCAGCGGTGATGGGTGACCAGGCCTCTGGCTGCCCGCACCTCCCTTTCCCAACCAGAGATACTCAATCGGACTTGAAAGACAATGGGAGACTCCAATCTGCGAGGCACCAGTCTCGGTCAGAAGACCAAACCAACTTCCTTCCTACCCAGAGAAACTGCCTCCTGTCTCTGATAACCCAAGGAGGGGTGAGGCAAAAACCGCAGGGTGCACAGTCCAACAATACTGAGCTGCCTCCTCCCCAAATTACACTCTAGATCATACCCCACCCCACATGAGAAAATTGGGGGCCTTGCTTCCCACGTGACCTCCAGCAGATCATGACAGCAGACCAGTACTTGAACTCTACGCCTTTCCCTGGCGTCCCAGAGCAAAGCACCTTTGCTGGCATGTGGCGCATGACAAGCAGCACAGCAGGTCAGCACGGCCGGCCCAAAACCCGCACAGAGAGGCTGAGCCCCCCGCTCACAAAGATGGGTTTGACCTGCCAACCACTGGGTCAAGCCGCCAGGGCTGGGCTCTTGCACTCTGCCAGCCCAAACCAGTCTTATTATTGGGTGTATATGTGGTGGTTGGACACCTGGTCTCCGGGTAGGGACACACACTGACATACAAGCCCCCCGATTCCTCCTCTGCAGGACAGCCAGTCCCAACACTGTCCCTTGTTTGCTTGAATGGCTTCTGAGGTCTTTGCTGGGGTAAGGAGCTCTGATATCGAGAACTTTGTCCTGGTATGTGCCCTGGGCCCTTCTTCTGCTCCCTCATCCCACTCGTGGTGCTGACAGAGAAGCACCATCTACCACAGGCTCTCCCTTCATCCTACCTGGCATTTGCCATTATGAACGTGGATTATTCTTGACAGTCAGAGAGAAAGGGAGTGATCATCAGGCAGAAAACCCAGGAGCAATAAATGTTAACATATGCCGATTCTTCTTCAGAGCTGGCTGTGCGCCACGGCCGATGCTTAATATTTATCGAGTGCCCCTAATGGATGAGGCCCCTTCTGACCCTCTCGCAGAACAGCCCTCAGGAGGGGTAGGAAATGCTTTCCTAAGGGAATGCGCCTCCCTCAGTGTGAAGCAAGAAGGAACTGTATTACCATATTTCATCAAATTAAAGATGCCTTTCAACCTCACAATCTTACATTCATGCTCCATTATTTTCTGCACCTAAGAAAGACAGACACTACCATTAATTGCAAAGTGCCATGGGTGACACATCTCGGTTTCAGAAATGTTGACGTTCGTACCTTAGAATAACGAAATGTGTTCTTTTGCCTAGCTTTGCTCCTGACTCTGGCGTGAAGCCCTCTGGTGCTGGGATGCTGCTTGTTTCCTCTTTGAAGACCCTAAAGCAGGGGCCACCTCCCCGCAGACTGTTGTTCCGTTCGAATCACCCTTCTCCTCCACAAGCCCTCCGTCCTGCCTGGCCCGGTTCTCTTTTGCTTTCATTCGTACTTGTCTGATGTCCCACTTATCTGGTATGAGCTAGACTTCTCCTTTCTTATTTTAAATAAAGCCCTGCATTTGCTTAACCACAGGAATCAGCACTCCCATCTTTTCTCCCGTAAGTCAAACAACTTCAATTCCATTGTACTGAAGCACAGCACACACATACATACGAAACAGGAACAGACCACAGAGGGATAGCTTGATGATTTTTACAACATGAACACATCCAGAAAACCACCATTCTGATTTTTAAAAAAGAAGAGCCTCCCTCATGCCTTCCCCCTGCGTTCCCCACCCCAAGGTAGCCACTCTGACTTCAGTGAGGACCAGAGCCAGTCCTGCAGCCTGTCTGGGCTGGATATAAGCGGGAGCGTGCAGTGCGCATGCCTTTGAGTTTGGTTTCCTTTGCTCAGCTTTACACACGCTCTCTTGCAGACTGTGGCAGCAAAACACTGATCCTTTGCTATGTCTATCCTTTCAACTCCTGATGGACATGCCAGTTGTTTCCCATTAATGCCCACTGCAGATAATGCTGTCATGGATATTGTTAAGTATGTCTTCCAGGACCCATTCCTGCTGGGAATATTCATAAGGGTGGAATCGCTTGGGCGCAGGGCAGGCCTATGTTCAGCTTTACGGCTGAGAGCTCAACAGTTTTCCAAAGTCGCTGCGTTAGTTCATATTCCCACAAAGCAACATATGAGCTCTGACTCCTCGCCCACACTCAATAGTGTCTACTTCACGTTGGCCATTCTGGTGGGTGAGATCTCATTGTCGTTTGAGTCTGCATTTCCCTCGGGATTAATGGTCTTGAGAACCTCTTCACATATTTGTTGGCCATTGTGAAGAACCTGTTTAGGGTGGTTTTCCTCATTGATTCATAGAAATTCTTTAAATATTCTGGACACTAGATATAAATCTTTTGTTGGGTCGATCTACCTACCTATCACAATTACTTCCTGCCACGCCGTCGCTTGTCATTGTCTTACATGGAGTCTGTCGATGGTAGAAAGTTCTCAATTTCAATTTAATTTTTTAAATAATCCAACTGAACAATGCTTTCCTTTACAGTTGGTGTTTTGTGCTCCCCTACCTTATAATGATGAAAAGATTTCCCCACGTTATCCTCTAAAATACAGCCGTTTAGTTCACAGTCCCCCCGGAACTGAGTGTTTCTGGTGTACGCTGACCGGACCCGGGACGTTTCTCCCCGCCGTGCCCCGCTGTGGCCCTGTGTCGTGTAGCAGTGGCCCTTCACACGTGAGCCCGTGTCTGGGCGCTCTAGTATGTCCTTGCCCCAGTTTAACACCGTCTTGACCACTTTAGCATTTTGCTTTAATTAATAAAAAATTAAACCATATTAAAAATGTATGTTACAAACTGTCACCCATGTGGCTCGTGCCCGGAACAGTGTCTTGAGCAAAAAAACATAGTCCACTTGAACTAAGGAATTTTAAGATAATTCAACAATTTTACTTGTATTTCCTGGGCATCATTTTCTGAGCACTTTCCTCCGGCCTACCTTGGGTCACTCTCCTGTTTTCCATCGCTGAAGTCAAGAAAAAAAACAGACAACCCTCCTTGGAGGGTGAAGGGGGAGGAGGGAGGAAAAATTCAGAAAACCCAGAGTCTTTTTCACTCATCAGAGAGGAGAAAAGGCTAGAGGGGCTCAATGTGAATCATTTGTTCTTATTATGTTTGGTTTCAGAAGCCATAGGAACATTTTCTAAATTTCAGTAAATGGCAGGAAGGGAATAATCTCTATTTCCAACGAATTCAACCATTATAAATTTAATGTATTCCTGGCTCATCTTTATTTCACATATCTAATTGGTTATTACTTTTTAATTTGGCATAAGTATTAGAGTATGATTTGTATTATTGCAACCTTCCGCCATAAATGAACACATTTGATTGAGTTTACAAAAATTTACATAATTTGTCCTACCATCAAGCTTTTAGGTTGCTTCTGATTTTTCTTAGAATAGACGGTACTGCAATGAACATCTTCAGGTACAGAGTTGTTTTCCGTCTGTTGAATTATGTCCTCCCTAGTTTCCCTGGGATGATTTCTTCACTGGTTCGTACGACCTGTGGCCGTGTTGAGTTTCAATATACACACTATGAATGCACTTCAATGAGGTTGACCATTTCTGTGTGTTTTCCAGTCACGTCTCCCTCACTCTGCGCATCCGCAGAGCAGGGTCTCGGCATTTTCTCACCAGTGAGCATCGTGTGTCGTTAGATGACAAAGACAGTGGTGGGCTGTCTTCAGTTAGACCCTGCGCTCCTCTGGGCCGGGGGTAGCGTGGAAATGAGCTCGTGTCTTCCGTGCTTGGCACAGGACGCGCACACGGCATGTGCTTAATCAATATTTGCTGAGTGAGTGAAGTCACACTTGTTTCAAACCCTCTTTCCCATCTATTGTTGCCATCTGCGCTTCGTGCATGGGAGGAATTAATAGACGTTGATTGTTTATTATGATAATGATGACATATGCCTGTTTATTTTTAGTGGCATCTGTCACGAATGAGAGTCCTCAGCTTAGTTATTGCAGCCTGACAGCCTCATGGACTGTTTCTCCCGAGGCTGTTCCAATCGTTCTTGATGTTAATAAAAATTCCTCTGTAAGACGAATGTGGTGTACAGACGGACATGTACAGAGGACTCCCCTGACTTCGCTCTAACTCATCAGCACACGTCTGTGCAGACCCCACAGTCACTTCGCGTTTTGGCGACACTGAACTCCCTGCACCCAAGGTGGGTGCCGCACTTTCTCTCCCTTCCTGGCCTTTGGACTTGTTTGTTCACCTCCATCCCCCTCTCCACCCTGTGGCCAACTGACCCTTATTTCCTTCTGATTCCCAGCTTTCCAAACCCCCTCATGGCCTCTCCCTCTCGTGGGTTGATTGGGGTGTTCCTCCACTAATTCCTTATATTTTCCGAAATTTTCTGAAATTTTCCGAAAATTCCCGAATTTTCCCCTTATCACAGCACTTTGCCTCAAGCATTAGAATCGTCTGTAAGGATTATCTCTGGTTCATTCTTACATTCACTCCACCCTTTACCCACGAATCTGTCACAGCCCTGGAACATAGTAGCAGTGAAAGATGTATTGTCAAGTGAATGGAAATAATTCAAACTCCATATACACGAAACTTCTCTAGCTCGCCTAAGGGGAAATTTCATCAGGCTACAGATGAGACCCAGACCCAACTTTCCGTTCTTTCTTCTTTTGCCCCTCATCTGAGGAAATGTTTTTTATTGATTTTAGAGAGAGAGGAAGCAGGGGTGAGAGAGAGAGAGAGAGAAACACCGATGTGAGAGAAAACCATCAATGAGATGCCTCCTGCACGCGCCTCGACTGGGGATGGAACCCACAATGTAGGTATGTGCTCTGAATCAAGCCCACAGCCTCTCGGTGTGTGGGACGAAGTTCTAACCCTGAGACACTGGGCCAGGGCTGACTTTCTATTCGTTATCACCCCTGCCCATTGCCAGGCTCTGCTCTCTCCTCCTGGGGACCACGAAAAACCAACGTGGATCTTTCTTTCTGCCCATGTTGTTTTTTGAGGTCTAGGGCAGTGGTTCTCCACCGGGGCCATCTTAGCCTCGAGGGGATGCTTGTTAAAGTCCGGGGGCACCTTTGGTTTTCCTGACTATGGTGAGGCAGTGCTGCTGGCGTCCAGGCAGAGGCCCTGGGTGTGCCCCACCCCCCAGGATGATGCATCATTGGCTGCAAGGTCAGGTATGCGGAGGCTGAGAACCCTGCACTGTGACGTCCTTCCCACTTATTTAGTGGCCCCTCTGCACCACCTAGCAGTCTCCAGTTCCCCAGAAGCCTGAATGACGGGAGGACTTCGCCAGAGGTGGCCAGAGCGCCCCGCCTGCAGCTATGGTCCCCAGCACCACCGGCGCCAACAGAGCTGTGGCCCCAAAGGGGCGCAGAGAAACCTCAACGACCCTTCAGAGGGCTACTTGACATGAAACTATTTAATTTACATGTGCAAGCACCTACGTTCACACATACTTATCACTGCCACGAGCTAACTAGCAATGCTGGAAAGCCTCACATGAAATACTAACAATGTAATTTGATTCTGAAATGCTTCACACAGTTGTCCTCCGTGTGAGACACAGGGAGACAGCAGAGAGCACGGCCCAGGGCCTCGGACCCGGCCCTGCCCTGCCCTGCGGCAGCTCCCAGAGCAGCTGGTGAGCTTGCAGCTGGAAGTCACTGCAGACTCACAGAGCACGCCCTCCCCTGCTCGAAGCCTTTCCCGGACTTTGGTTTTAGGGCCCCCAGTGTCACCCCCACGACCCCACTGTTCATCAGCTCCAGGCTGTCCTCAAACACCCTACACGTGTCCCAGCCTCAGAAGTTTGTCCTCCCCCAACTTTCTACATGATTTACTTCCTTCTTGTGTTCAGGTCCCTCACAAGCCCCTTGCTCCCAGAGGTCTTCTCTGACCCCCTGTGTGAGGCAGGGCACCCCCACCAAAGCTACTGCCTTGCTTTGTTTCATTAGTCTTTGCAGAGCCTGTCACCTGACAACTCAGCTCTGCCTGTCGGTTTCTCCAAGGAGACAGACAGACCTGCGTGGCAAGGCCTTGGACTGTTCGCAGCCATAGTCTCAGCCCCTGGAGTGGTGTCCAGGACACGAGGTCCACTCAGTGAGTCCTTATTGAGTGAATGACCCCATCATTGCAAGGTGGGGTCTCACCCCTGTGATTTGAAGAGAGGGGCAAGTTCACCGGTCAGCTCAGCAGCTGTGTGCACTGACCTTCCTGGGCATTTTGCCTGTGCAACCCCGGAGGGTGATGGCAGGATAGTAAAGCCTGGCCCTTCTCCTCCTTCTGCCTCTGGCCAAGCAGAACCAAGGGGGTTTGGGGAGTTCACAGAACTGCTGGGGACCCCGAGAACGTGGGACCGGGCAGGAACTGAGTTTGCTCCTAGGAACAACAAAGCAGCAGAGAGGGTCAGGAAAGGTTTTACAGCGTGACCTGTACTGATTTCTTTTCCCCTTGTTACTCATCACAGGGTCAAGGTTCTAGAAAAGAGCACCCAACGCGTCACCCTTAGGATGCGGGCTACATGTATGGGGCAGGATGAGGAGCGGTCCGGCAGAGGACCTGTCCGGGGACCACTGCAGCGCCCCCGGGGGGACCAGGCTTTGTGTTTCGGCAGGTCGAGTGAGCTGAGGTTATCCCTGGGAAGAACTTGGTGTGCCGGAAGGAGACAGAAAGGGACTCCCGGCAGAGGACACCGGCCCACTCTGCCCTTGCCCTGGGGAGAATATTGGTACGTCACAAGTCAAGGATGCGTCACGTCTAGTGGCCCAGAGGTCACGCCCATGCTTGGAGCTGCAGGAAGTATGAGGAAGGTGCCTGATGGGACCCTAGAGCCCCCCACCCCCACTCCTACTACTGGAACTAGAAAGAGTATATCCAAGCAGACCTGGGCCTGTCCTTTCCCACTGGGCCTCGGGGCCCAGCCTTCTGGGACAGATGTTCAGTGAGCATCTCCAGAGAATGCGTGTTGCACGCGACAGTAAGCCTGTAGGAGCCCGGTCGCGCGAAGGTGACGCGGGCTGCAGGGCTTGCACAAACACACCCGTGAGCGGGTTGAAGGACTCCAGGAGCCCGCAGCAGAGCGCGCAGCGCCACCCTCAGCGGCCTGCCCAAGCAATGCGTTCATTAAGTGCAATGGTACGTAGCATCCTGCTTCACTGGTAAGCAACGGACCGTCCATCTTTCAGGAAACTTGAGCCAGAGTAGAGCATTCTTTCAGGGGTGAACCCTCTGGGACCCTTCTCCCGTCTCGCCAGGCCGCACGTGTTCTGAGGAAGAAGTGAGTCAGAGGCGGAGCAGCGGTGGGGAAGCAGCGGTGGGGAAGCAGCGTGGGCCGACCCAGCACATGTTCTTTTTATGCCGGCGGACCGTGTTGGGCAACTCGTCCCGCTCTCTGATGATATCGAAGACTCACGATGAAGCAGCAGTTGGGCAATGTTGAAGTTGACTTGGGGACCGAAGTTCCATTCTTTCACTTCTTCACATTGCTCAGCAGAATGTTGATCACAGTCTTTCATTCGAACAGCAGATGGATTTGAGACTGGAAAACTTCCAGGGGATGCTGTGTGACTCCATCTCAAAATATAAGAGGGTCTCCCGCTCCCTCCTTCTTCTGGTGAAGGACCTGCACCCCTCTGCACTAAAGCCCCATTATCATGGAAACAGGGCCATTACCTGGACCTCCCTGCCATCCCTCTCAGCCCAGACCAGCCCTGCCTTGCCCTTCAGAGACCATGTGCCTCGCAGAACCCATGGCTGTCCAGGTGTGCAGGGCGGGAGCGCACACCTGGCTGGCTGGTGGCTGACCTTGGTGGGCAGCTGCGGTGAAGCTCAGAGTGTGGATGCTGGGGGTCAGTTCAGGGACCCATGAGCCTCCCACCTGGCTTCCCATGAGAAAGGCTCATCACCATGACAATACACTTTTACCCAGGCTTCAGATACGTTCCTCCAGCTTCAGAAAGGATTCCTGCAGCTCTGAAGTCACAGTTAAAATGGGTCGGTGGGAGAAATCACGATGGATCCCGACTATCGCGCTGGTCTGGTACAGGGCGGCAGGCTTCCCCGGCCAGCAGGGCTGCCAGGGAAAGAAACGGGGTCGACTCGACAACCGCTTCACCAGGAGAAGGGAGCCCTGATTTCCACATAACAGCAAAACTGTCCTGGGGGTCACTGACACCTCTAGACTCTGACAGTCGGCGAGGACAGTTCCACCCAGCAGCCACCTCACGACAGAGGCTGCCTTGTTAAAGGGCACAAAGCTCAGTGCAACCAGGTCGGCCAGGTGCGTGACGACTTCTCTAAATAGCAGAGACCGATGGGTTACTCTCCTGCTCACGGAGTGGTCCCACGGTGTTGTGCCTCGTGGGGGATTAGGAGACCCCGCTGCGGTTCCTGAGGGTGGAACAACGCCACAGCACCTGATTTACCAGGGTGACCCCTGAAGGCCACTGGCAGGGAGCGGACCTCCTTCCCGTCTCTGTGTGGCTCACCCCTGCAGTCCTGCAGCCAGACCGAAGCCCCCAAGGTGAGCGTGGGGCAGCGGGACATCCACCGTCAGAGGACAAAATGTTAGAGTTCCTTTCCAGCGTGGTCAGTTACAGGTAAGGAGGGGCATATTCTGGGCCACAGTGATGTGTTTCCACTTCTCTTGGGCCCTGAGCAGAAAGAACACCCAGATCCCAGCTGCTGGGGAGAGGATGTTTTCATGTCGACCCGAGTCTATCTGGTTTATTTCTGACTACGCCGGGCCAGATTTCCCTGAACAAGAGGCTGGCTTGCTCTCCTTATCAAAATGAGCAGGTGCCTCTCGGGAAGACGCGTGGAATGATGCCCGACCCACAAAGCCTGAGTCTCTTCTTATCACGCAGACGGGTTCCTCCATGCAGGATGTGAAAACTCCTTCCACCGGCAGCTCTGAGGCCTGGGTTCCAGACCAGTCTGGGGCCACGCAGCTGCTCTGTGGCTCATCCTTTTCTTATTGGTCAGTAGGACCAGGTCTCTAACGACCTCTTTGGCTTTTCCATTCTTGGGGTCTCCAAATGTTTGTTGTAGTAAACTCAAAATGCCAAGGTTTGTGTCTATTTATTTAAGTATTTTATGTATTTTCAGGCCCTCTCTCAAAGGTGGATAGACGGATGAATGGATGGATGGGTGGGTGGCTGGGTAGGTAGATGGATGGATGGATGGAGGGATGAAAGGTTGGGCAGATAAATGGAAGGAGGGAAGGAAAGGAGGGAAGGAGAAGGGTGGAGTTGGGCAAGGGTGTGCTCCGGCAGTCACCCCGCCCTGGGGTCCCCATCAGTGGAGAACCCCAGCACCCAAGATGCCCTTCTGCTTGCTTTGGACGGCCCCTGGGGGCAATGGGCCCAGGGGAGGGTGTGGTCTTGCTAGAGGCCTGTCTCCGTGCTGTGCTTCATTGGCTCCTGTCTCTCCGCATGGAGAACAGTTCAATAATAAGTCATCTGGGGCTGATTTCACCAAGAGGACAGTTCTGTGCACTTGGCAGTCACCACTCACTCCTAAGCTGAGGGTCTCCTTGGCCACAGGACATCACCTTCCTGACCTCTATCCGCTTCCTGCGGTGTCTCCAAGACCGGGCTTACCTACTACGCACCAATCACTCCCCACTTAGCTCCCGGGGAGAGCGCATCTTGTGGTCCCAGGTTCACATGGCAGGGCTGGGAGGCGACTGCCCGCATGGGTCCCCCAGCCACGTGGGTAGCAGTCCCCGCCGTTAGTCACCACTCTTCCCTGCCGGCTCTCTCGGTCTCTGAGGGACTTCTGAATGTTCGTTGTGTCACGGCTGGGGTCTAAACAGGACTCCTCGTGACACTGCCAAGGCAGGAGTTAAGATTCCAAGCACCAGCTGGTGCTCCATCCAGCGACATCCTCTCTGGGTGCGGGAGGCGGGGCAGCCTTCACACATGGCATTTGGGGCTCTACCTGCTCGTGAATGATGGGGCTGGTGTCTGCAGCATTCATTTACCCCCGCTGGCCTCTGGTGGCATTAATTATAAAGGGTGACAATGTCGGATGACAGCTTCTTAGAGGTTAATTCTGTTTTTGGAGGGAGGGAGCGAGAAGACCAGCTTATCTTCTCTCGCAGGCCGACACAGGCGGCCCCTCCAGCAGTGCTTCCTGATGGGCACGCTCTGACGAAGGGGAGACATCTGGCCGGGACCGTCCTCGCACCCCTGACGGGCCGCTGCTCCATGCTCAGCACATCTCAATTACCGAGGAAAGCCCGTGCAGAGACCGTGGCAGGTGTTCGTGGCGGGCTTCCAGCTGCCAGGCAGATGCAGACACATCTGAGGGAACTATGCTCGACGCGATGGCTTGAAACGGGGACCGTTTTCAAAATTATTTTCAATTCCACGTTTAAAATTTTAGTTGTACTTAGCAGAACAACGGCTGCTCTCGAGGGATGAGAAGCATTGGGAGGATAACAGGCTTGTGAGTGACAGGGCCCACGTGCTCCGTGGTCCGCGCGGATATGACGTGCGTCCCACTGGTAAATCCACACACTAGGTGTTCAGCAAGGACAGGAGCCACCAACCCTGCAGAGCCGTATCCAGGCCGCGGCCAGGCCGTGCGATGTCGACAGGTGCCAGCTGAGGGTGACGCGGCCCAGCCCCCAAAGACTGACCGTGAACCCCGCGGCGGGAAAGCCTGCCTCCCGCGCTCACCAGCTTCTCTCTCAACTGGCAAACATCCCTGAGGTTCAGCTCGCACTGACTGTGTGACACCGTTCGACTTTCTTTCCTCTTCGTACACAGATAACAAAAGCAGCAGCCGCCATGTGTGCACTCTGCACCGGCCAGCATGACCTTGCTTAATCCTCTCGGTGACCCTTCGACGCAGAGCCTGTCATCATCCCCGTTGTAACACATTTTAATAAGAAAACGGGCCAGACAGCTGGAATCCCTGGAGGCCTGGCACTCGACCAGCCTGCTGCTGCACCTTTATGTTGAAAACCTTCACTCGCCAAAACTTTGTGGGACACCTACCGGGAGCAGCGTCCCAGAGACGCTGGGAGAAGAGGTCCCTGTGTGGTCCCAGCGCGGTCACCCTGGGATGAGCTGTTGCGGCTGGTGCTAGGGAGGCAGAGGAGGAGGGAGTGGTGGCTGTCTTGGAGAAGGAGATGGGCCGGGTGGGGCTGGGAGGCAGCAGGGAGAGCTGGCAGTGAGGGAGGACGCAGAATGGGGACAAAGAAGAGAAGGGAGAGGGCAGAGCCGTTTCCATGTCCCTCTGCCAGGCCCTGTGCACGTCTGCTCTGAAGTCAACCATCCCTGCGAGCGACGGCCGGCTCTGCAGCCCTGCAAGCCCATGGTGACGGGGCACGGACAGCTGCTTCAGGGCAGCCCAGCCAGGTGCATACCCGACACTCAGTGGCCCTGACACCTGGGCAGGTCCCTAACCCTCTGAGTGCCCATTCCTTTACTTCTGCATCGAGGGGATGAGGGGAGAGGCAGTGTGACATCATCCTCAATGCCCTATTCCCTCGCCACCCCCATCCAGTCCTTGAGCAAATCTTTGGCCTCTATTTCTGTTTCTGACACATATCCGCACGCCACCACTTTTCCCAGGCCACCACCCTAGTGCCACTCACGTGTCTCCCTGCGTTCACTCCCGCCCCCTCGATTCGTACCATCAAGGGGGACTCAGTGTTCAAAAATCTGGCCCTGACCTGTGTGGCTCAGTGGGTTGGACATCGTCCCGCAAAGTGAAAACTTGCGGATTCGATTCCCAGCCAGGATACGTGCCTGGATTGCGTGTTGGGTCCCTGATCAAGGTGTGTACAAGAGGCGGCAGGCTGATGTTTCTCTCCCACATCAGTATCTCTCCCTCTCTCTTGCCCTCCTTTTCCCTTTCTCAAATACATACATAAATAAATAGTAAAAAACAAGAGAGGAAGCTGAAGCTCCGGGCCCCTTTTCCAAGCCTCTCGCAGGGGCCCAGGCAGTCTTGTACTTGCCATTTCCTATTCTGTCTCTTAAACAAGTTTGCCGAAAAGATATTGGCTTGAAGCCTCCCACCCCCTGAGGACACCCCCATAAGCACAAATGGTCTCACAAAGCCTGATGCATCCATCAGCTTCCTCCTGTCCAACCTGTGGCTGCTTCTGAATTAAACAGAAAACCCCGCCTGGCGCATCTCCCGTCCGCCTCTCCAGCTGCTTCTCTGCCCATCCCTCTTCCTCAGCCCGATCGAGCCGCCCAGGGTCTCCTTGTGGCCCCTGGAACATGTCAGGCTCTTCCCTCCCTCAGGACTTCTGCATGTCCCGTGTCCTGTCTCTGAAACCCCCCCACCTCGGCCCCTGCTGCGGCAAATTCCCTTTCCACCTGCCTGACCTGGAGCGGGCGCCCCTCTGCTCTTCTCTCGCATCTCCTTGTTGCAATAACTTTGTTTTTTTGTTTGTCCACCAGGTTTGGGCCTGTTCTGAATCCTGAAAGCACACATTCTAGGAGGGCAGCTTCTCTCGCCGTCATGCTCCACGTTGCATCCCCGGCGCACACGGGGAGTTCTCGGTAAAAGGGGGGCCACCCCCTGACTTTCCCAAATTCTGCCTGCCAGGCCTTTGAGGTCTGTGAACTTCCTGGGTGGCAGGGACTTGGACAGAGAAGGATCAACACTGAGGACAAGCGGCGTGAACACCGGGACCCAAAGAGCGCTGTACAGAGAGAAGCCAGTCACAGAACGACAAACAGCGCGTGGGCCCGCTTACGTGAGGTGTCTACACGTCCCACCCATGGACTCAAAGACTGCCACAGGGATGGCAGGGGGCCGGGGGAAGGGGGAGGGACACTGCTACTCAGGGAGTGTGAAGTTTGTTAATCGCGATGAACGCGTCCCGGAGACCCACTGTCCCCCTGGTGCCCACAGTCATCAAGAGCGCGGGGTGCACTTACACATCGGTTGTGTCGGCAGATCCCACCTTCAGTGTTCTTACCGCACTCAAATACGTTTCTAAACCACCGTGCAAAGGAGGCGCTGCTCCCACTTCACAGATGGTGAAACTGAGCCTCGCAGGGGTCTGCCCCAGTGTCCGACACTGAAGAATAAATTGCGGAAGAGCTGGGGTCCCAAAGCCTCGGGGTCGCACCCCAGAACACAGGCTCCGTCTCGTCTCTGAGGGCGGGAGCATCCTCCTCTGACCCGAACTTGAACTCATGCCCAGGGTGCTCCAAGTTCACATCCACACTCCCAAACTCATCACGCAGCACCGCTTTCTGGAATAAAAGCGGGGACAAGGTCCCCACCCTCCCAGGCGTAAGGGCTCCCGGCCCTCCTGCAGCTTTGACCTGGGTCACAAATGGGCTTCCCGGAAGACTCCATTTGAAGAAAGAGTTCCAGTTAAAAATGACATAAACCACTTTATGGTGACTCTGCTCTCTGTGGCCAAGGCAGTTTGTGAAAACCAGAAACGTCCCAGCAGGAACTCTCCCCTCAGCACAGAGGTTAGACGGCAGGGTTGTCGAACACCAGCCTCGGGGCAGAATGTCCTGGAAGGTCTTATTAACATAAGGTCTCCTCCTGCGCCCAAGGTAGGCTCCCGACAGGAGGCCAAGGCCCTTTTGAGCAGAGGAGCTAGATCTTCCGTCTCCTGCTTGAAAGCAGGACGGGTTTGCCCCAGGACACTCCCATAGAAAGGCGCTCCCTCGGATGCTGGGAAAAGGCGTCGGCTCTGATTTTTATTTTCTGACCTCTCGCGGTCATTCCGAGCTCTGTCAGCCAGGCTCAGGCCTCCCTGCCCACCGCATTTCACCACCTGGGCTGAGGACACGGTGTCGGCAGGCTGCTGTGCCCGGAGAGAGAGACCACGCTCAGACAGCAGGTTAGGAGGGAACTTGTCCAGGAGAATGTGCTTTATACGGACTATCTCAAGGCCAGCACCGGTATTTTACCAAGATGGAAAGTAAGCGGCGAGGGTAGGCGGTAGGAGTGTCTGGCAGTGGCTTCGCTCAGAGTGTCCTCGTCCCATCTGGCTCAGTCACAGGACTGGCAGAGAGACTCTTTTTGTGCTAGGACACCGGACATTGAGGTGATTGTTACAGTAACCAACACGCTAAGCTTCCAAAATAAATGTAATCCCATGTGTCGCTTTCAGTTTTTGTTGCTTTTGTTCATATACGCTTTTGTTTTGAAAGTCTTTCCTTTAGATGGCTAGCTGGGTGCAAAAGCCACTGAAAAAAATACCACTCTCCCTCTTCACCAGGCCCTGTCTCCCCACGCCTCATCAGCAGTTCCCACCCAAACCGGGAGCATCCCGCACAGCAGGGCCCGCGAGGGCTCAGGGACGTGTCTTCTACGAGCAGCCCTTCCCCAAGAATACACCACCTTTGGAAGGAGTGTGTGACTTTCAATGATTGTTTGTGTTACTTTTCTCTTGGGTGGCGGGGGGCTCTAGATATACACCTAACACATAATAAGGAAGTAGAGGCCAACAGGCCTCTCTAATTTAAAGCAGCCTCACTCACAGCCATGATAACGTGTAAGCCCAGTTCGGACCTCTGCAGAGGTCGGGGCTTGCGGCTCTGGGGCCAGGCAGTATGGGGAGGGAGCAGCCGATGATGTCAGAGGAAGCAGGAGGCTGAGGGACAGAGGTCAGGAGAGTGCGTCGGACCAATCCAGAGTGGCAGGAGAAGAGAGCGCAGAAAGGGAGCTACGCCTACGGTCTCGGCACATCGTCTCAACATCCTCTTGATGCCACAGTGACGCGCCTGATGCCCTGTCCCCATGGCTCTCTAGGCCCAGCTGGGACTTAGCTCCTTCCTCCAACCAGCCAGCTCCTGTCCCCGGCAGGTGTTTGTGGGCCACTGAAGCATGTACCGGGCTGACCAGCAGAACCCCAGCTTCTGTGCACCTTGCAGTCTGCATGGGGAACAAATACTTATCAAATAAAAAGAAACCTAACACAACCATGACAAGTGCAGCAAAGGAGAGGGTGACGGGCACCAGGTGCCTGGGTGGGCCTGGCCCTGAGATCAGGGAGGGCTTCCCTGGAACACAGGCACGAGGGTCTGTGGGACAAGTCAGGAGCGCTTAGGGGGAAGGGAATGGGAGGGTGCCTGGCTCCAGCAAAGGGTTAGGGCTACGGTACAGGGTTCCCATAGCAGGAGGCACATACACAGCAGGGGTGAGGTGGGGGCAGGGAGGTGTAGAAAGAGCTCAGAAACAAGCCTCTAGTGCCTTTGAGACCACAGCAAGGAGCATCTTTGATCTGCGTGCGGTGGGAAGACATGGGGGCGGTTATCTGTGGGGAACGGCGTGGCCTGAAGAGCTCCTTCTAGCTGCAGGTAGAGACCAGACAGCGAGGGCACAGGCTAGTGCAGCGGGCCAGGCCGTCCTGGTGGCAGGGGCGGAGAGAAGAGGGTGGATGCCCAAAATGATTAGGAGGAAAATCAGAGGGCCGAGGGACGTGGTCAGGACCTGGACACGGGAGGGCTGGGGAGGCAGGCGGAGTCCCGGGTTTCTGGCTTGACCAACCAGATGGACAGTGACACGCTCCTGAGACGGGACAGAGATTTGGACCTGAGAGAGGGGGTAAGTGAGACCCTCCCTTGCCATGCATGTGGCAGGTGGTGGCCACCTCCCCAGGCCTATTACTGCATGTGACTCGTAAGCTGCTGTTGAATCACGTGTCCGTGTCAGGTGTTGGGTAAGGCCAGCCCCGCACCCCTGGGGCAGGAACCCCAATCACCACGAGGGGGAAGACAGCTGAAGCAGACTCTGTCGAAGAGCTTCATGCTGAGGAAGGACCTCATGGGGGCAAAGGATGACAGTCATGTCACAGCCAACTCCTGAAGACCCACAGGAGCGCTTGTGACAGCATCTGGGCCCCACACCCACAGCCCTGATGCCACAAGGCTGGGAGGGGCCCAGAGCCCTATTTCTGTTGCAGTTTCCATGAGTGGCCAGATGCCCTCTTCCATTCGGGAGCGACTGCGCAGGCAGAGCCGGTCTCTCCTGCTGTGATTTCAGAGGCATCTGCTCTCCGGGCTGGATGGTGGAGGACCACAGGCATTGGACTTAGGGTTCCTACCGACATGACCTCAAAGAGAGCTCCTTCCCGGCAGAGACGCAAGGCCAGGCGCCTGCCCATTGGGCCAGGTCCCTTTTTTCAGGTCAAGATCCTGGTACCCAAAGATGCCACCCGATGCCCCCCCAGTGTCTGAGTTCCTCACATCGGGCTGAGGTGCCTTTGTCCCTCTGTCCACAGGAGGCAGTGACTGGGTTCTCATGGCTCTGAGAGAAAGCAGTTCAATGTGATCGGCTGCATTTCTTAAGGACACAAAGCAAGACAGACTGGGAAAATTTCAGCAGAGCGCTTTGCTCATTATTTTCCCAATTATTTTTGAAATTGGATCGTGTTGGCAAGCGAAGGGCAAAGACGAAGCTAGAGGCAGAAACTTGTGCAGGGGGACAAACCGTGCCGTGTATGGGTGACCGCAGCAAAACTGAGGGTCAAGCCCGGGCAGCTGCTGGGCAGAACGCAGGAGGGGCCTGGGGCACAGTTGTTAGTCAGTAGATGGCAAACAAGGACGACCCCATGCTCCTGTGACCAAGGCGACTTAGTCTATTTTCTTCCCTGTGTTGTCCTACACAAGTAGGCACAACAGACCCCAGCACGTCTCTCTGTCTTGCAAGAGCAGGAGCGAATGTTCCTCCTCCCCGGAGATCAGGGGTCCTGCTGGCCCTCCCATTGCCGCTCCTGCTGAGCAGGGTGGACACTGGGCATGGCGAGCACCAACCAGACTCCATAGGAGCCACCTGGGTGGAAGCCTCTGTCCCCCTCAACACAGGAAGCTGAGTAACAGGACAAGGAGCTCTTGAAAGAATCTTGGAAAAACCCAAAGGCAGGTCTGTCCCTGCCAGGTTCTCTACAGCTGTCCCAAGACCCTGTTCCCAGCAGCTTGGGGGCTTGCCTGGGAGAGTCACATGAGACCACTGGACACCCAGTGGGCTTCTCTTTGCTCGTTCGTACAGATAACACTGTTCCGTCCAACAAACAGTTTCCAAGTGCTGATCCCGCAGGACCTTGGGAACCTAGAGATGAGGGAGCCCAGGTCCCTGCCCTCCAAGCCCACGGTCTTGAAGGGAAGAAGAGACAAGTGCACAAGGGAAGCGAGGCGCTGCTGGGAAGGCTATGGCTGCGGAATGAACGCATTCGAAACACCAAGGGGTGCAGGTGGGATCAGAGAACATGTCTGACAAAAGGAAGGGCCCTCCCAACAGAAAGATAGAGAAGCAGCTTCCTGGAGAGTCTCCATGGGCAAGTGCGAGCCAGAGCGGCCCAGGAACCCAGCTTTGCTCTCTGACCACGGACATGATTTTTGACCAGAGAAGTTGTGTTAGTTAAAGACCTCGTTACGCAGTGTTCAGCGGATAAATTCTGCTTGGGGGCCACGGACACACCGATGGGAATGAGGCAGGTGGCGTGCAGTGCGATCAAATGGGTGGTGTGTAAAAAAGAACCCACCTGTTTCAACCCCAACTGTCCCAGCCTGAGTGAAAACCAGGGTCCCCAGGGAACGCACACCGAGAAACGCGGTGTCCCTTCCATACTTGTTCACAGATCCGTGACAGTTGCAAACGACTCCGGGAGGAGAAGGGAAATACAGCTCACGTCCTGTCTGGCGGTCCCTAAGGGGGAAGGGGACTGCCCTCCTGGCAGCAGGGCCAAGGGCATGTGCTTCACTGGGGCAACTCCCTGACTCGGCGCTAATGAAACTGAAACCGCGGCTATGCAGGGAGCCCACCACTGCTCTCGTAAAAGCTGGGATAACGGAGCAACTGTCCTGAAGTTTTCAGTGCCATGTCATCACTTCACCCTCTCATCAGTCAAAGGCCCGCCCTGCCAAACCCACCAGGCGGGAAGACTGGGCCTAATGGATTAGGAGGGACACCGCTGCACGCTGCCCACCTTCCTTCCCAAGCCACTCGAATTAGTAATGAAAAATCCCAAGTGACCTTCATCAGTTCCCTTATGTGCACTTCCCATGACTGATTTCCCTAGAAGTGGCTTGATGAGGCACCTGACCCTGGCTAACCCCTCTGATCTAGCCGTCCCCTCTGCAGACGGGCAGTGTGTGGACAGTGATGGGGAAGCGGTACATGGAACCCTCTCTTAAGGTGCAGAATGGAAATGGGAAAGGGACTTCCTGCCTCTCACTGATTCCGCAAACAGATGTGAGCTGGGGCAAAAACAGTCGCCCTTCCGACGTGTTTCTCTGTCTCTCGGCAATCAGCCCCTATTAATCACGGGAAACGGAAACTCGACGCAGCCCAACAGACTGCCGAGGCCTTGCCAAGAGGAGAGCTTTGCCCTAAGAAGCCACCACCCACCCCATCCATTTGGTCCTGGAATTTCGAGCAACCGGCTGGTGAATGGGGGCATTGTGCAAATGGAGGGAACAAAATGGAAACCTGGAGACGGCGGTCACAGCAGATTTCCTGTGCGAGCCCTCTGCGCCCTGTTTGGACCAGATGGCCCACTGGCAGAGCTCCTACAGCGAAGCCCACCACCCCTCACCGACAGTTACAGTGGTCCCTGCAGCGAACGGGGGCCTGAAACCACCACTGTCTGAGAGCGAAATCAGACCTTGAGGAGAGGAAGGACTTTCAAAGTGAGGGCGTGTCAACGCCAGCACCAGAAGCTTCCACTTGAGAAATAAACCCTGTCCTTCCCACCCCGTGCAAGGGGCGGGCGCCTGAGGTGGTGCCGCCCACTTTCTCCTGGCTCACACGGTCTCTCCAGTGCCAATTTCAGCTATTCTCGTGGTTGCCCATGTGACTCACGTGTACGCGATGATCATACAAGAGTCACGACCCTGAGCGTCTCCTGCTTTCCATGCCAACCTGCTCGCTGCTTCCCCAACATCTCTGGCTGGTGGCCTCTCCCACAAAGAGTGCCCCGACCTCAGGAATTCAGGGTCCGCCCACCCACACCACCACCTGACCCTGTAACCTCCTGGATCCTGAATCCCCTACCTCGCTCATGTCAGCACCGTCCACCCAGAAACATCTTTAACGCCTCCCTTGTCCCAGCTGCCTGCAAGCGAGGTGCCTCCCTGCTCTCCCAGGGTTCTGGCGCCCCTGGCTGCTGTTCCCCTCCCCACAAACCCGCACGTCCCCTGCCTGAAATAGCACACTGCGCCTGGGTCAGAGCACGCGTCCCAGTGACTTAAAAATATCTACTGGGTCTCCTTGGCCGACTCCATACAGCTTGAAAAATGCATAAAGAAGGTTATTTATTTTGGCTCAGTATGACCTAAAAGCGTTTTATCAGTTCCAGCTGTGTGCCCACGTCCTGCGCTGCCTTCACATACTGAGTCCCCCATCCTTGGGGCTTCTGAGGTGGTCAGCTGTCTCCTGCCTGGGATGAGGGGAGGGGTCTCAGACATCGGACGGCAGGAAGAAGCTGGACAAAGTGACCTCTAGGGCTCCTCCCAAACCTGGGAGTCCAGGGGTGGGCTTGTGACTCTGGGACATCAGCCCTGCTGGCCAGGTGTCCGTGAGGCTGGCTCTGAGCCAAGCTTCTGACACCTGACCTGGCTCCTGACCCGAGGAGACTGGATCTGCATGGGGCCTGAGAAGGGTCACTGAGAGACAGGAGTGGCAAGATTGGGAAGAGAGTCCTAGTCTCCCAGCTCCAGCTGAAGGCCTGCACTCTTGCTGCTGAGGCCCCTGGAGCCCCTCACCCCACGTTCCTGTGCATTCTGCACTCTGGTGGCTTGTGCTTCCATGAAGTCCCCTGTGTCCCCTACAGTGGTTACCCTTCTGTCCACAATATAACCCGGCCACCTTGTGGCATTCAAAGCTGAGCTCTGCTCTGTATCAGAGCCTCCCCCTACCTCAGTAGCTCAGATAGTCTGTCTTGCCATTTTTAACCAGTGTTACCAGACGGGAACAATGGTCAGCCCTGCAGTGGACGAGCCTGGTGCCCACCACAGGTGTCCCAACTCTGACGGAGAACCCCTCAGACCAAGGGGGCCAGGCTCCTCTGTGCATTCCTTCACACAAGGCCTCGCCCTCACGCTCTGTCCCGGGGCCGCTGGGTCCGTTTCAAGAAAATCCTGCAGCCTTGATGTCTGATCAAATCCCTCATGCCCATCTGTCAAGTCCACTGAACCAAAAATGTCCCTTACCCTAGTGCTTCCTCTTAGAAATTTTCCACCCTCTGACCCTCACGCTGCTCCTGGGCTCTCAATCCCCACTTTTCCTGGTTGTATGCAGAGCTGAGCCGGGTCTCTAAGGCCCAAGGCGGTGCAAGCCCTCCCTGAATACACCCCGCTTCACCCTATTTAAACAGCGTCCTGGAGGCTTTTTCTTAGACAAGGGGCTTGCTCACTACGGGTTCCTGGAGGGTTCAGCCTGCCTCTGAACTGTCCTTACATCAGTAGGACTTGAAAATGTAGATAGATTTAAACAGAAAGGCGGGAGAGAAGGGGAAGGAAGGAAGGAGGGAGGAGCCAGAAGCCCGGCTCTCACCCAGAGCTCTCTGCATGACAGGCAATTACCCTCCTCACATAGGCATGTGTGGGTGCTCCCCGGCAGCCCTGACCATCAGCTCTGGGCCTCGGGGCCAGCGGGCACTCAGGCTCTGTGCCATCGGCCTTGTGAGCGAGCGCCCGTTGTGAAGTACCTGATCAGGCCCACTGCGAGCTGAGCTAGCTGCACAACCCACAGCGTGTCCACATCTAGGTCACCGGGGCGGGCTGCTCCCAGAGCCGCCCGAGGGCTCGGAGGTGGGTGCAGGTCTACGCCAGCAGGAGCAGAAGCGGATCCTCGTTCTGACCACGGCGAAGTCTAGGCTGAGTCTTTAAAGGACCCAGACCCCGTATCAGTCACCGGTGAGAACAGGCTACAAACCACGCTTTGAGGCTCCGGCCAGGGCTAACTACGCAAGCGGCTTTCACATCATCCTTTGGTCTTGAGTTGACAGTGTCAGTTACAGAAAGGAATTCAGGTCCCTGATACCTTTGATAGGGGCAGGTGGCAAAGGGTCACGAAAAGAGAGGCTACAAACGTGTGTGTAAGCCCATACACACACCGATGTACACACACACACAGACTTCGCTACACGTACCGACTGCCCCGCCCCATTTACAGAGTGAAATCAAACGAGGGTTACAGATGGAAGCATTCCTGTAAACTCACTTTTGCCAGAGTCTCTAACTTGATATGTTCTAGCAACCCAGTAGTCTTGTTACAGCTCCCTCAGAACATCTGACCTAAATCCATACGATTTCTCTCACAAAAGGGAGGGGAAAGCTTGTTTCCACACCACTTATGTTAACAAACTGAATAAAAGGCCGGGATGGCAACCATCTCACCGAGTACCTTTTACAGTTTAGTGGCTGCGAATTGAAGTTTCATAAAAAATGATTTATGACGGCACAGACACCGGGCCCAAGTTTTAATCACAGCCGCTCAGACCTGAGCAGGTCCCACGCTGGTCCCACCACTCATTCTGGCGCACCCTACACCCCGCACCCACGGCGCCAGCCCCGCACTCTCCGCATCCGCAGCAATCCTGGGCGTGCAGGCGCTACCGGAGGTGGTCAGTGTTTCCTTTGCATCCTTAGCTTTTTCAGCCTCTACTAACCCAAAGCCTGTGCGTTCAGACATTTCAACCAGCTTCAGAATTTGTCGGAGCCACAGGGCTGCCATCTAACGTCAGGAGACAGACCAGGCTCCAAAGCACATTTCATTATTAACAAAAAGAAGGAGAGAGTAATAAAGGCTGGAAAGGGGCCTCCACTCGGCAGGAGCCCCGCTCTGTACCTGCGTTCGAAAGACTCTCGCTTCTTTCCCAGGCAGTGCGACTTCAGGGGATGAGAAGAGCCGACTGTGGATCTGGAAGATAAACAGAAACCTTCCCAGTCTTGTGTTTTTATTGCTGGGTACGTGATCTTCGATAAATAACGTGCCTTATTACTTTTATAAAACCAAGAAACACCCCAGACAGGCTCCATTCTCCCAGGAAAGAATGTGGATCGTAATAAATACTGATCCACATGGTCTCCCCAGACAGCTCTGCTGAGGACCGAAGGGCCAGTTTCTGATGACTCTGAAACCCACAGTGCAGAAGGCGGGGAGGGAGGGAGCTGTGACTCGCTAACACGGACACCACCAGCCGATCAAAGAATCACATCTGATATTTCCTTTCTGTCCCATCAGAGTGCTGAGTGGGTGTTGAGTTAAAACTGGACAGTCAATAAATATTGATAAATTGATTAACCACGAGCAATCAAATTTCAGAATTAGCCTGCCAGATCCCATGAAAATAAGTTCAATATATATAAAATATATTCTACGGTCTGCAGGCAGGATTGTTCCACTGACCTTCTCTGCCAAAGGCCGAGATTGGTTTTGTTGTTTGTTCTGAAAGCCGTTTGCTGTGGGTGAGGCCCGGGTTCTGATTTTGGTTGTAAAAGACTCTGGAGCTCCTCACTCTACACTGTCCTGGCCCACAGCCCCTGAACACCCCGGGACCCCATCCGACACTGAAGAAGGAGCCGTCTGTTCCTCTCCCCCCACCCCCCACCGTAATCGTAGTGTGAGTGGAAGAGGCAGCTCACAGGGCCCAGCCCAGCCTTTCGGTGTTCAGGCCCCATGTTTGTCCCTTCTCTTCCCCAGCATCTGGGCAACCAGTCTGGGAACTGAGAGGGGAAGCTTTGGGCAAATGAGCCTTCTGGCCCAGGCAGAAGCCTGGCCTCCCCCACCCTGTGGCCAAAGGAAAAAGTGGGGGTGGGGCCCAGACTGCGGGCTGGGATGAGACTGGGAGAATTAAATAGCTAGCGCTTTTCCCCCCTCCGGGTTCTCCCCCCGGGGCCTACCTCAGCCACTGCCTGCTAGTACGTGATTATGAATTATAATCAGCATAGGAAGAACTGACAGTTAATGAGCTTCCACAGGGGCGGCGGTGGGGCTCAGGGCTTTCCATCCATCCACCGCCGTCAGAGAGAGACGCTGCCGTCAGCTCTGCTGTGCAGCCAGGAGAGCAAAGCTGAGGCCGCCCACGGGGTGCGAGGCAGCCAGGATTCGACGGGGGGCTGGACCCAAAGCGCCTGAGCTGTTAGCCCGTGTGCGCCACACTCCGTTGTTATTTTTACTAAGTACTCTCATCTGGCCGTGTGTGTCGGTGTATAGAGAGCTAATCTACTTACACACGTGACACGTGATCTTCTCAGACTTAGCTGAGGCACGTCACAGGGAACACACTGGTTAACACACAAACACTTTGCAGGGAGGAAATAAAAGCACAGCCACATTAGACTCAGGGATGGAAAATAGCGTAAATCCCAAGTTCAGCAGAAGTGAGTCATCTCTCCTCTGCTTCAAACACACCGGCCAGGTGGGTCTGGAGGCTGGGTGTGCGGGTGGGGTGGGTTTGCAGGCGAGTGGGGCCCAGTGTTAAGCTTCCTCTCCCCTGCGCTGGGGTCTCCTATGGCTCTCGAAGCACAATTTTTATGTGTTAATTTCTAAAGCAGCTCTATCCAGTCTAGCGAGTCAATTAACCTGGGACATGACAACACAGAATTAATCAGAATTAATTTTCACCCAGCAAGCTCCCGATGCACCAGGCGATGCTGCGTGGAGGGCTGCAGCCCGCCACCACGCAGCAAACACTGAAGCGCGCGGGTTTGGACCGAGGACGGCTTCCCTCTCCCTGTGGTCCCCGCAGTGGGACAGAGATGGCAAGCTGACTGGGCCCCAGGGGCTCCTCCAAAAGCCTGGAACTCTTGTACAGAAGCTGGGCTTTACTGACCCAAGAATTCCCCACAACAGGGTGATCCTGGCACCTCTGTCATCGTCTGGCCCAGGGCGCAACCCAGCAGCAACACTGTGGAAAGCTTTGTCTCTGGCTGTGCTGTCGGCCAGGTGCTCACTGTGATCCCTTCGAGTACAGAAGAGCCACACTTCTCAGCGACACTTCTCATGGCCCTCAGGATGAAGCAGCCAAGGGCCCTGTGTGGCCTGGCCCTGCTAACGGCCGTGACATCTCTGAGCACATCTCTCTGGGCCACACACTCACGTGAGCACCTCTCAGCCCTGAACGCACACTCTCCCCACCACTGGACCTTTGCACGCGCTGTTCCAGCTGCATAGCATGTTGTTCCCTGGTTCCCGCCCCCCCGCCCCACTGGATCTCCGATCACAGGACCTGCCCCTATGTCTTTCCGGACACCACTCTCAGAAACGAGGCCAGGGTTCTGATTTGTGTTCTCCCAGAAGCATCCTTCTCCTTCAGGGCACTCCGCTCCCCTGGGTTTGTAATGCACGTCAACTCGTGCGAATCGACAAGTGACGTCTGCTTCTCCCCTAGATGATAACCCTATGAGAATGAAATCACCTTTGTCTTGCTTGCTGAGGGATTCCTAGCTCCAAGTATAGGCCTGAACACATAGCCAGCTTTCAATAAATAGTTGTTGAGAAAAAAGGATGGAAAAACCAATCAATGAGTTCATTCATTCATTCATTCATTCGAGCAAAGCCTCCTACCCAGGGTGGACAGGGCCCTCGGAGCGCACTCTGCCGTGTCCTCAGAGACCTTCCAGCATCCAGGAACCCCGTTCTCCCCTCTGTCTTCACCTTGGCCTTCCTCGGCATTTTCACCATGTCCAGCTCTTCATTAAAAACAAAACAAAACACTCCCCCCGCCCCCAACATGTCACCTTCCTCCCTTTCATCTTCTCGCTCTCAGCAAACCTTGGAGGAGAGGGCCACCCCCTCCCTGTCCCACTTCCTCGGCCCCTCCCTTAGCCACAGCCTAGGCCGCTGTGACCTATGGCGCTGACACTGTCACATGCTCTCTGGGGCCAGCCACCCTGCTGCCCACCCCAGTGGAAGTGTCCCACCGACAGCCCCGGCTAGCCACACTCCCGAGCATCTCCACGTGAGCAAATGCTCACGACTTACTGTCAGTGCCACAGGGAACACAGCGGGATGTCTCCTACGATCCCCACGAAGTAAGAGGTAAAGCGTCACGGAAGAAGCATGCAACAGTGAACAGGTGGAGCGCTCTCTCTGCTGGAGAGGTACTTCTCCCAGTAAACAAGAGGTCCTGCTGGGGTCCTGCTACCTCCCAGGCACGAGGCGGGTCTGGTCAGGCCCGGCTGTTTCCTCAGTCCTTTCGAGATCCTGTTTCCCTTGGGTCTCTGACGCGTCGGTGTGTTATTCAGAGAATGGCAGCACTGATTTCGCCACACAATCGGGGGGAGATTTAAGACCCTGTTTTCCACCTCTGGTCTCAGGGCTCCCAGGCTTGGTTCAAGTGGGGGTCACCAGGCCCTCCACATGCCAGGCAATTGCCTCGTCATCTCTCCAGCAGCTCCGTGAGAGAGGTGTTGCCATTATTTTACATGTGTGGAATTGAGGCGCGAAGAGGTCAAGTCCCTTGTCTAAAGTCACGCACACACCTAGTAAGCAAAGGAAGGAGCCCAGATGGAAGCCAGGTCTTAGGGTCACTCCTGGGGAGGTGAAAACTATGATTAGGACCAGGCGCATTAAAAGCAGCACGACACCCGCCCGTCAGAGGCGGCATTCCCGCCACAAAGCTCTCTTACACACATCGCCTCGTTCCGACCCTCCCAAGTCCCTGGGGGGTGGCCAGAGCACACGGGTTGTTTTAACATAAAGAAACCAAGTCCCGAGAGGGGACGAGTCATAACTGCCCAGGAACAAAACATGGCGGCTCCGGCTGCCAGGCCTACCCCTCTGAACCTGCTCTGGCTCCCCCCAAACCACCCGTCCACCTGCCACCCTGAGTCCAGCCTGCCAGCACCGCCGCGGCCGCAATGCTGTGCTCGAGCCCGACACCGGCTGGGACAGTGATAGTGGGCAGCAGTTGGACTGTGAATCCCATCAGGAGCCAGAAGCTGCGCGCCAGTGCGATGTGAGCACTGCAGACGCACGAACACTAGGACCTCCCACCTACATCAGACTAAAGGCTGTCCAAACAACTGCCGTGTTCCCGCACTGGGCCCTCCCGAGCCCGGTCACGACGGCTGGACGCGAACAAGCAAACACGCTGCTGTTTTGGTGTGTTTGTGTTCACTGACTCTCCCTCGAAGATATCGCAGGAGTGTGCGCTCTGGGCCCATAACCCCTTATCTACATTCTGAAATCCATAAAGCTTTGAAACCGGAGAGTCTCTCTCTGAGTGTGTAGAAAACTAACCTGACTGCAAACCTCGCCTGAGCTAACCTGAGGCTACTTAGAATATTAATTTATTTCACTTAGTGTGAATGTTCATACCTTTTCTTGCACAAACTTTGGTGAGCTTAATTAGAGGGTGCTAGTCAGATCCCACTGGGGATGTTGTGCAATATCACCCTTCTGAAATAAAATTAAGAAATCACTGTTGAATCACATTTGGCCGCAAGAGTTCTGGATGGAGAGCTATGGCCGGGTGCCACAGATGTGTAATCAACTCGCCTGGCTCTGGGTGATGGTTTTCCGTAAAACCCCTCATCCAGGCCCCACGGGGCAGGTCCCCAGGGGAGTGGAGAGATTAGGCAGCCTCCTGTAGGTCCCTGAGCTACTAAATGACAGAGCCAGACTGTCTTCCTCCTGGAACGCGGTGCTCTCAGCATCCTACATGTTAGTGTGTGCACAGGTGTGTGTGTGTGTGCAGGGTGGTGGAGGTGGGCTTTGCACAGCACTGAGCAAGTAAAACAGGGGCCACGCTTTATGAGCCCTAGGAAAGAAGGGAGAGGGGAAACAGGGATCTCTAGCCCTCACTTTGCCTCTTCCGGACACATTCACCAGGAGTACAGAGGAGAGACCCCCACGGCGACTTTTATCGCAACTTGTCAAAGACCACGGGTGCCTCTGACCTGGGTCTTCTCTGTAGGTTATGGCAGACACAGTTGATGGAGTCAGCCAGCAGAAAAACCGGAAAGAGGGCCATGTCTTGTCAGCATCCCAGTGCCTTCTCCTGCGGATACTGAGACCCGCCCAGAGGGCAGAGAGCGGGCACGTGGTATGGGTGGTCCAGGTCGGACGGCTCTCCACAGCTCACTGAGACGTACGAGTGATTGTTGCCAGCATTGCACCTGGCATTCAATCTTCTCAACTCTCTTCGGCCACAGTAACTAAGGTCGACCAGTGTGCGGCTCAGCGGGGTGTTTTCTGGGTAACGCTACATCGCACCTACAATCACTCAAAACTGAGACCTATTGTTCCGCCACGACTCCCTCTTCATGCTCCAGCTCTTCGTGTTTACATCTGCTTTAACTTTTTCTAATCTAAAATAAATCAGCATGAAAACATTAGATTTTTCATTTAGCTTCTCAATTGCCTTTTATTACTGAGATAATATCCCCCATCTGATTGCAAGGGGCAGGACTATTCCCTCATCGCCGGGATCTGGATGAAGACCGACGTTCGATCTTCTGGTCTCTCCTTGCTTTCTCCTTCACTGTTATTCGCAAGGGTGGTGTCTGCTGGGATCCCGGTTTGAAAATGAGACAGTCTGGGGTGGAAAAAAGATATATTATTTTGATTATTCGTCCTCCTGTGAGGCACACGTTGGAAGACAGCCTGCCCTGGCTGCCAGTCGGGGAGCGGTCGGTGGAGAGCCCCCTCTTGGTTTTCCCACCGGGGGTGGGGGCACGGGCTGCTGTCTGTTTGCAGGGCTGGATGGGAGCAGCCAGGATAAAGAACTTGGTTGATTTCTATGCAATCAGGCATGGGGGCAAAACTACTCCCTAACGTAGGCGTGTTAATCACCCAGTTATGAAGTTGAACCGAGCCAAACTGCTCTGTGTGTCAAAGACAGGGTTTCCCCTGGTTCCCGAAGTGTTCCTTCCAGCACGTTGGTCCTGCGTCCTCTCATCTGCGTCCTTTTCTCCTGACTTGAAAATGTGAGCTGATGATTCTAAACACCGACTCCATTTCTTGTGCCCCGTGGAAACTCCTTTCCCCAGTAACTGCTTGTGGTCACTGTCTACTGTCCCTCAGTTAGGGCCCTGAGCTGCTTGAAATACTTGAAAATCGAGTAAAGTTGCTCTGACTTTGGAAAACCTGAGAAAGTTCTGAGAATTCAATCCCCTACCCACTCAATCCAATAACTTTTAACTCAATTGTTGTCGCCTTTCTTCTTTCAAAGGACCAGAAACAAAGGACCGAGGCATTTCCTGTTCTGCTGCTCACCTGTGCACAGGGGACTCTGCCCCTGGGCCAGCAGGAAAAAAGGTCTTCTTATCTCACACTGCTAGTTGCGTTGCAACCTTTCATTCATCCTGAGTGACAGAAAGCAGCCTAAAAGGGGAATTTTTTGCAGCTGACTTTCACGCCTTCCCAGAGGTAGAAGAGGCGATGACTTTTACTCAGTGAGCAGCAGCAGGCCCTCCGTGGCTCTGTAACTGAACGGTGGGAGCAGCTGCACTGTAGAGCGCTTCCCACAGTCCAGGTGCCTGGAGAGGTGCTTCCCAGGCGTTACGTAATCTCCATGGCAACTCCAGGAGGAAGGTACCACTATCATCCCATTCTAAAGGTAGGAAAACATTATTCTTAACGTTCTTGTTAATACTAACCTCAACAATAACATGATCAACTACTAAGCATTTTTAAGCTCTACCTATGAGCCCGGCACTGCCCACATCCTCTCCATACACTCTCAATTCAATCCCCACAAACGCCCCTGGGGAAGGTGCTGTTATTAACTCCGTTTTGTACATGAAGCAACAGATGCCGGGGGTGAGAGAGGAGTTCATGCCACGTCAGAATTACCAAACAGCAGAGTCAGGATCAAAGTCCAAGTTTACCTGAGTCAGGGCCCAAGACCTCCCTCCTCTGCGCTCGCAAGAGAACATCAACTGTTTCATTACGATGCCAAAAGTAGCCCCGCAAATGTACCCTGGCCACAGAAAGGCGCACACTGCGAGATTTCGCTTGTGGGAGGCGCCGGGCCGGGCAACACTGAGCGGCAGAGAGCAGATCCGAGCTGCCAGGGGCAGGGCCGGGAGGGCGCCAGTAGGAAGGGCACAGGGAACCTTGGGGGCTGGTGGAAGCCCCCTACATTGTGATTCGCTGGTTACAGGACGGCACGAATGTGTCAAAACAAAACGAACTGTACACTCAGAATGTATGAATACTAGTGTATGTAAGTTACACCCGAACAAGGCTGACTGAGCTTAGTCTCCATTCCACGGACACCAAGTTAGTAAGAGGAGGACATGGGCTGTCACCCCGAGATCTCAGCTCCTAACGAAAGAGGGTTTTGTAAACGCAGGTGCTCGCAGGACCCCCCCCAGGGCCCATGTTCCATCAAAAGGGCCACACACTTGGGTTAGTGTCGTCATCTCGAATTTTCTTTAATTGTGGTAAAACACACTCAACATAAAACTTGCCATTTCAAGTGCGTGGTTCAGCGAGATTAATGGAGCATGTTCGCACGATTGTTGTGCACCCCCCACCACCGTCACCTCCAGAACTTTTTCACACTCTCAAGCTGAAACTCTGCACCAGTTAAAGGCCAACTTCCCATCCCCCTCCACCCAGCCCCGGTAGCCGCCATTCTACCTTCTGTCTCTGTAAATTGATTCCAGGTTCTCTCACAAAAATGGGGTCAGGTAATATATGTCCCTTTGAGGCCGGGGCATCTCACTTAGCGTGATGTCCTCGAGGTCCATCTGCGCTGCAGGTGAGTGGCCTTTTCACTGAGCTGACAGTATCCTCAGATGCCCGCAGTTTTTCATTTTGATGAAGTCCAGTTCATCCATTTTTTTGTTTGTGGCCTGTGACGCCATCTTGAATTTTTTAATAACATTGCCTTTGAACTTGTGCTTAGGTGAGGTCCTGGGGGACAGTGGAGTGTGCCTGTGTGCACACAGACACACACCACGTGCGTGTTTGCTGATTTTCCTGCTACCCCATTCACACAGGGTGTCCAGGTGCCCCTGACCTCAGAACTCAGGTGAACCCAGGACACGTGGGAGCTCAAAGTAGATACAGGCGAGGTGAATTACATCTGAGGTCCAGTAAGCGGAGGACCAGCAGCCCCGCGAGGCCACGCTCTGTGCTTGAACTGGACTGATTTCAAGTGCAGGAAGAAGGCACTGGGTTCCTGAGAAACACCCACAGCCGGCCAACCACACGGCATTCTTCCTTCCTCACGGGCCATCCCTGCGTCAGCCGATGGTGACAGAGGAGGACAGGGGAGGACAGGGCGACCCGCAGTTCCTTTTCCTCTCGGCACCCCTGACTCGCAGCGAGATAAAGGCAGAGAGTGTGGGGAGAATGCAGTTGCATGTGAAGAGAAGAAATGAAAACCTGCTTGGGCTTCTCGGCGTTTCGGTTGTCCCAGTGAGAACGAAATGCCTGTATGCCTGTGCGAGGAAAAAACGATGAAAGTGGTGTCGTTCAGGGAGTCTGCGTGAGTTAACTGCTTTTCTCTTTGTGTCGAAACTGGCCTCACACAGTACGAAGCTGAACAGTAACATTCATGGTGACAACTGAGAATTTTAATTTTTCTTTAGTTAGACCAACAATAACTAGCAAATGAAAGGCGCCATGACAAACCAAGAGAAAGACCATGGAAGAAAGGAAGAAGATTTCTACTTCAGCATCACAAGAGACACGTTTCCCACTCTTTTATCATGGGAGCACGTGTTCGGCACACTGGGGGCCACAAACGACAGGCACGGAGCTGTTCACGTGGTCTTCGTGGTCCGTCCCCCGCGTGGCAGCCAGAACAGCGGCACTGAAAGCACCACAGATGCCTTCCTGGACACCAACCTGGGGCCCAGGGGTACAGATCTGACACCCCACAGTGCTCACATACCCCCGGGCCCTCTCTGAAGACCCAACCCCCGGGACCCAGTCCCTGTCACACACTCGGCCTAGCCCATCACCATTCTGGTCCCCTGGACACTAGAAGGCAACACGAGGCGGCGAACCCAGAGCCACGCCCGAGAAGCCAGCAGAGTCCAGGACTCGTTAGAGGACTGGAGCACGCTGAAGCTAAGATAACGAGTAGGGAGAACCCCGTCTGCAGCTGGACTGGAGGCATCTGAGCCCCACAGCGGAGCAGCCCCGGGGGCCAGCCCGCTTGCCACAGGCTGCACGCTGCTCTGCTGGCAAGTGGCTTCTTGTCTTCCACACAAAATGGTGGGCAATTTGTCTACTTTAAGGAAATAAAGCCCCACCCCCACCCGTCTTCAGCCCTGTCTGTTTCTCTGATACATTATCTTTCCTAGATCCTGGTGTGTTCCAGGGTACTCATTCCAGAGCTGTCTCAAAGTCCTCTCCTGATGGAGGAGCAATGTCAATTAGACTCACAGGAAGGAAACTGAACAATGTCTCCATTTGGAATTGATTAATGAAGGGAGGATAAAACAAGTGACCTCATTTTGGAACTTCACTTGGGCGAACTAGAGGTGACGTCTGTCTGTCGACCACTGAAAAGTGAGTGGCTCTTTAAGGAACCCTGATGTAAGTATGAAATCAGGAGATGTCTTATACACATGAAGTTGTCAACCATCGTTCACCCTGGCCTCAGGTTTTCATCTAAAGCACACTTCATGCACTTTTTTCCACCCATCCATCCAATCATCCAACCATCCATCCATCCATCCATCCATCCATCCATCCACCCAATTGTCCATCCATCCACCCATCCAATCGTCCACCCACCCACCCATCCATCCATCCATGTATTCCACAATGTTTCTTGAAGGCTGACCTGGTGCTGGGGTCACCGTGGTGAGCTGGAGCAGATTAGGGGCATCTTTCATCATGGAGATCCCAAAGACTCCAACCTATATGCCTGCATTCCTTTTATACCCTATTCTGCGGATACACAAAATTTTAAAATGTAGCATGGATGGCAGAATGCCCAGAGGGCCCCCAAGATTTGCACCCCTTGGTCCCCATGTCCTAGATGTTCTCTCTCCTTTGAGTGTGAGCAGAGCCTGTCAACGTGACGGACTGTCACTGCCACGATGAAGTCATGCTATGTGGCACTCGAGTTTAGAGGTGTCATTACGGTTGCCAATCAGTTGATGTGGAGCCATCAAAAGGGAGGTTACACCGGTGGGCCTGCCCAACCAGGCGTGTCTCCAGAAGCGTCAGAGAGGCTCAGAGCAGCAGACATTGCTCTGCCGCCTTGGAAAAGCACACAAACACGCTGTCAGCTGCCTGCGGCTGCGCCCACGCGGCAAGGACCTGAGGACAGCCTCTGGGGCGGACAGTGCTGGTTGACAGCCAGCAAGAAAATGGAGACTTCCGTCCTGTGACCACAAGGAACTGAAGAGAGCCTGGACATCAAGGACGGAGGGTCAGGAGAGCCTGCGTGGGGCCTCGGAACCGAGTGACGACAGGGTCCTGGGAAGGAAAGACGCCCAGAGCAGCAGCAGAGAGAAAGTCACAGGGGCGCTGTGCCTGTCTCCTACCACTTGACCCTGGCACGGGTGGCCTTCTGTATGGTCCAGTCTGAAGTCCCCTGGGGCCCAGCCACCATGTTGGGACAAATGCTGCTCGCCGCTCCCCCCTCGCCAGCACCGTGCCGGAAGCACAGCCTCGGAGTAGAACATAACTAACGTGGGATCTTCCTTCCGCCACTTGCCAGTGTCCCTAGGCAGCCTGCCTCATCTCTCCGGGCCTCACAGGATTTTCTCTTTGGAAAAACGAGGCTCGAGGGCCTCACGCAGCTGTGGCGAGCATCAATGTGGCCATTCAGGGATCCGCCAACACTGGTGCCTTTGTGCCGCCCCCGCCTCTCCACTGTCCCCGCACACAGGGGTCCAGTCCTTGGTGAGGCACCCTCTGATCCAACCTCCCCTCCCCCACTCCCAGGACCTTCACACTGGCTTTGTTGACACCGGCAATTCACATGGGCTTTGTCCTCTTTCTCCTGGGTTTACCTGGTTGGAAAATACTAGTCTGCGATTTCCAGATCAGGGTGTCAGACCTGCATCAGAATCACAGTTTTCATGTGAAAAACATCGATTTCTGGACCTCACCCTTCCCACAGCCTAGGGCTCTGTATTCCTAACATGTTCTCCTGAGGGTTCCTAAAGGACACTACTGCATGAGGGCCATTCAATCCTTCACGAGTGGGCAAACCCCACGTAGAGTCTCGCAGCCCTCCTAAGGGAAGGTGCTGCCGACGTGAAAAGTGCCCTCTTGGTACTCCCAGCCGTGGCCTGCTCTCTGTCAGGCAGGGTTCCTTCCTCGCGTGTGAACTCAGGGTGTGCACGAACTCACAGCCCTGGATGCTCTTGCCGAAAACGGAATTTGCCGCTGATGACAGCACAGGGTCCGTGCCGAGTGAAAACTGCTCTTGGTTCAGGGCCGATTTGGCGACTCATCTCTGAGTTGCTTGGGGAACGGGGATTACCCGGAGCCAAGCATATAGAAGGTCGTAAGTCCCTGTCACCTGCTGGTCACAGTTAACCTGGACCCATAGGCCATGTCCTCAAGCCGTGGCTCTGAGGCAGGCTTGGGCATGGCAGAAAAGAGCACACTGGCACTGGGCGCCGATGACAGCTGGCTTTCATGGAACGCTGTCTCCCGGCCGGGCCTGGGCTCAGCCCTCTGTGCAGATCATCGTCCTTGATCCCCCCAGCCGTCCTGTAAGGAAGGTGCCGCCGTGGCTCTCATGAACACAGATAAGAAAACTAAGGCTCAAGAGGTCAAGAAACTTGCCAACGCCGCTCAGCTAGCAAGACCCCAGAAAGACTCCACCCAGGGCCCTCGCCCTGGGTCGCAGCACCGCCTTTGGTCTGAGGTCTCCCCTCCGCGGGTTTGGCAAAAGTGTGGGAGTGGCTGATTGAAGCCACGCCCCGTCTGATTGAAGCCAGCCAAAAACTCCCTCCACTAAACCTCAGGAAATTCGAAATTCGAAACTTGGCTCTACGTGGCCAGATCAAATCGCACTGAGCTACAGTAACATCCGCAGCAACATTATCTTAGAGTCCTCGATCACCAGATGTGCCTCCAGATGGCACAGAACGAATTTCACCCCTCTGACCCCTCTTCAGACCTGGCCTCGGCCCACCCGCCTCCCATGGCAGGTGCAGGGAAGGGCTGGAAGAATGTGGCGAGTGGGCAGCATGGAGACCCAAGGGTTGTTTGTCTTTTGTCTCTTGGGTTCCCCTGCTCCTGCATTTGGACCGAGGCCACCAGCCGCTGTCAGTGGAGGCGAGTGGCCGAGGCTTCGAGGAGGAGCACCAGGCAGGAGGCAGGTCCCTGACCTGTTCGTGGGGTGGCAAAGGCAACAGGAATATTCACTGTTTAACAGCCTTTCCTCAACCTGCCCGACTCGGGGCTCAGAGCCTTCACTGCAGCCAGGCCACCGGCCTCTCCGCAGAAAGACTTCAGGAAGGAAAGGGAGACTCTGAAGACTGGACTGGCTACATGTCCTCAGCTAGGTTTGGGGACAGCTTGACTGCTGTGCACCGTTTGATAACAACGAGAAGAAAGGGGGTGTTTGTTTTACCTCCCCTTTGGTCTCAGCGACTTCTTTGCGCCCTGAATGGCGTTATCTTCAAGCCCCAGCACATCAGACTCCAGTGCTTTCGTTTCATGTGACCTGAGGGTTCGCCCCAAACACTGGAACAGTCTCTCAAAGCCCGGAGAGGCCCTCCCCAGCCCTGGGGGGACTTCAACACCACCAGGGAGACTTTCTGCTCTGACCAACAGCAGTGGGGGGACCAGACCTAGGCTGACACAGGGCAGCAAGCTGTGGGGGCTGTGAGCTGGAGGGAGGGAATCTGGAGGTGAGCCCTCCCACTGTGCCCCACCACAGGCAGCCTCCAGGCTGCCCCTCTCTCGCTGAGTTGAGGGGGCAGAGGTCAGGGTTCAGAGAGGCTGAGGTAGCTGGAGTGCGTGAGGCCAATACCAAAGAAGAGCAAATGCAAGGAAGAGAGCCCCAGCAACCTGCAAGCGGCCCCTCAAGTCTTGGCTGAGTACTGCTTTGCACGTGCTGGAAAGCATGACCACCTGGACCCAGGAGAACTGCCAGAAAGGAGCGGATGCTTCCAGGACCACACCTAGAGCTGGGAACAGTCCGAGTTCCCCATGGCCCCCACGGAAGGATCTCGTAGACACGGGCGTTAGGAGGAGACCTCACGAGGGTAATCAGCCCCAGACCAGGGCTTCTCCGCCTCCACAGACAGGCATTTCAGGCTGGGTATTCTTTGCTGTTGGGGGCAGAGGGCTGCCCTGTGCCCTGTAGGATGTTTAGCAGTATCCTGGCCCCTCCCCAGTAGGTACCAGCAGCATCTCCCCAAACTGTCACAAGCAAAGGTGCCTCCAGACGCTATCAGCGGTCCCCTGGGGGAATCATCCCTGACCGAGAACCGCCACCTGGACCCAAGTCTGTTCCACACACCTCGAAAGGCTCGAACTGCTTTCAAGCAACAGCCGTATACCCAAACAGAGGTCGAGGCTCTTTACAGAAATACGACACAAACACCGGTGGTCACGGTGGCCTCGGCTGGGCCACAGATATGCGTAGGTTTTAAAAGTTCACCTGAGGAAATGACCCAAACGTCTATCAACAGATGAACAGATATGGACAATGGAATACACATACACAATGCAATACTATTCAGCCTTAAACAGAAAGAAATGCTACCATTTGCGACCATTTGGGTGAAAGCACAGCCAACTGCTCCACTAAGTGAAATAAGCCAGTCGCAGAGGGCAAATGCTGCAGGAATCCACTTAGGTGACGGATCCAAACTAGCTGATTTGTAAAGCAGAAAACGGAATGGCGGCTGCGGGGGCTGGGAGTGGGGGGCGGGGAGGTGTGGCTCAGCGGGTCTGAGGAGTCAGCTGTGCAAGGTGAGTGGGAGAGACGTGCTGTACAACAAGGTGCCCCGGGTGCCACCATGTCATTGTGCCCTTTAAAATACACCAACAGGATGATCCCATGTCAAGTGCTCTTCCCACCAAAACACACAAAAAACCACCCATCAAAGAAGAACACAAGAAAGTTTTTAGAGATGATGGCCATGTTTAGTAACTTGGTTGCAGTGACGGTATCAGGAGTGGGTTTGTGGCCAAAACTCACCCGCATGTGTCGATTAAATATGTGAAATTTTTGTACATCAAACAAAATTAGAAATTCAAGTTCACCATGATTCTTACATTCAGCCAGAAATGAGCACCATTAGGTAAATCCAGAAAGAAAGCAAATCAGGAAAGATGAGTAGGAAGGGGAATGAAAATGGCAGAAGCTCTGAGAAGTCTTGAGAGGCGTGGCCAAAGGGCAATTACCAACTACAGAAACTTCCCTGGCTCCGCTCACAGGAAGGGTCTTAGGAACTGTCAGCTGTAGGGAGATGGATGGGCGAGCCTTGGCGCACGTACCCCAGCCTGCGCGCCTCGTTGGAAAGGTCTCCACAGTCACGGAGGAGATGCCAACTCACATGCAAACCTGGGAGACGCAACACACATCTGAATTCTGCGTGGTTTTCCTCCCCCAAGCTGCCGAGGCCGTCCCTACTCTGCTTCCTAGGGAATCCCAGGATGTGGCCAGAACCCAAACATGGGTCCATCCGTTCTCCCAGCTACGGCTATTTTGGTGTCAGGCTATTTTTGGAATTTATCAGGTGAGTGTTCGGGGAGTGGGGGAGAGAAAGGCCTTAGAACTCTGCTTTTAACAGTTTGGGTGTTTTGGAGTCAGCAGGGGTCAAGGCTTTGCAAACACGAAGACCAGTATACTCAGCACCACGGCCACCACAGAGCCTTCCAAGCCCGGTCACCTTTCAGCCCGGCAGGTCAGCTTCTCAGCCCTTTTAAAAACAGTGCAAGGAAAAGAAAGGCTGGGCCACCGCTTGTCTCGATGAGGGGTAGCATCTCCAAGTGCTGACACAACCCAGGACTAAGGTGACAATTTTAGAAAAATGCCCGCCTTAGAACTTATACTCAACTCTAGCAGACTTGTAGGTCCTCATGGGACAGACTTGAAATCCATAAAGTTTTTACAGAAACAAAATCTCCCCAACTCACTTCTCCGGGAGCAACAGGCAGTGTCTTTAATGGAGCGCCGCTGTGCACTGGGAGTTCACGCCGGCGGCCTGGCTCATTTTTCACCCCATCGAGCACTTTATGGGCAAAGCCCGGCAGGTTAACCAATAGCCTTGGAGCCTGCAAGAGAGAAGGGGTCACTGGGCCAAGTCTAACAGGACCCAGGGGCTGTTAATTGGATTCTCTCATCAGTTCAGCTTGGAAACTGAGTAGGGAAGTTGCCTTTTTCCTGGGGTTTCTAATCTAAATGGTGCTGACACGCTCCAGTGGGAATAATCTGAATAGTTCAGTGGATGTGGACTATTTTAGATTCTGAAATGTTTTCTGCTACAAGAGGAGAGCTGGGAACTCAGACGGACGGGAGGCAGGGACCCTATCTGCGGGTGTGCAAAGTTGACCTGCCTTTGAGCTGGAGGAGCAGGCCCCACCTGGACCACTTCTCCAGTCACAGCGAGGCCCATCCCGTGGTGGCTGTGGGAGGGTCTCCACCCACTCTACCACCAGACTCCAGGCTCCAGGCCCCGCCATGCAGCAGGCACGGGACTTCCGCTGTTGGCTTTAACTTGTGATGCAGGGAGGGGGCGGGCTGCAAAAACTCTGTGGCTGTGACTGTCCCTCGGCTTGACGTTCTTTACAACCTCCTGCAAAGGTGCATTTCCACCACATCGCTATCCGCCATGTTGCTTTAGGGATAAATGAAGTTTATGCATGAAAACAAAAATGGGGACACAAGAGTGGCTGCTCTTTGCCATCGAGGGTTTGAAACGTAGCCACGAACACTTTCGCCAAATGCAAGAGGATATAATTCAACAAGTGTTTCTCTCTCTGGAGGACTGAAAATAACCTCGATGAAAATTATGCAGTGATAAAATTCTGTCCCCCATCTGATTAATTACTTGTGAATAATCTCGTCTCTGGTTTCTTTCAATTATATTCTAATTGCACACCTTTTGCTCTGGTTGATCAGGCAATGAACTAATGAACAACTATTACTGAATTTAATTAACACCATTATTTCTGTGGCCTTTCTGTCTGTTGTGAGCATGGAAATTCACGATCGCAGGGCTGGGACCGGAGGAAGCCTGCTGTGAACCCTGCAGAACAGGTTCTCTCTCCTGTTGCCCTGGAATAGGGCGGCCTGTCTGGGAACAAAGACCTGGAGACGCTGCCAGCATTCATGGGAAGCCTTTCCTAATAATAGCATCAATATCCAGAAAGGTTACCTTTTCACCACACATGAACAATTTGCATGCTGCGTTTTTCAAACGAGATGGGTAAGTGAGCTATAGGGGGAATCAGTTACAATGCCATTCATAATTTATTCCATGTGCAATAAAGAGCGATCGGGTTTCATCCCTGTTTACTCGCTGAAAGATAACGCTTGTGGCTTATCCCAGTGGCAGAACACAAACGTGTGTCCGAGTCGTTTGTCTCATCCCGACATTCTAAATCCCCGAAGTTCCTCATTTCCCCACCAGTGCAGTCTCTGCTTGAAAATTTGAGCTCGCCCTCGAAAAAGAAAAGGCCATTCTTACTGGCCCAACTTAAATCATTCTGTTTTAACTCAGTCGAGGCAAACCGTAGACATTCTGCTAACACATCAGGAAACGAACAGGAATTTGTTTTTTTAAAGACAGATGATTGCAAATTTACAGCACTCAGAATATTTAACTCACAGAAAAGCACTGCATTACTACATGTGGATACAAATAACCCAACTCCTTGGAGCACTAATAAATGTTTGCAAATTCAGACATGTGTCACGTGTAAATTACATTCATCCAATATGCTTCTCCCCGCCCCACATTTCAAACACCGAAATAAATTACAGGATGTGACAGTCTCTTCCGAGTCCCAAGGGAACAACTACAAACAAATGATTTATTTACCATGCAGAGAGAGCAACTGAACGGTCCGCCCGCTGAACGACGCCTCCGACTCTCTGAACCAGGCGTGTGCCCCCGCTCCCTGCCCAGTTCAGCCGTACCTCGTATCTGCTGGCTGTCCACTCGGCTGTCTTCAGGCCTTGATACATGTGGATGATACACACCTTGGCTCTTCTCTGGGAGGGGAACCAGTTCTTCTTCACGAAATCCATGACCATCACATGGTTTTTCAACTCTGTACTGAACGCTTTTATCTGGAAAGTGCGGTGCACAGCTGCATCCGTGTGGCGGGCAGCACACCCGTTCGGGTGAGTTTTTGTAGGAATTCCAGGGTGCTGCATGATACCCTCAATCTTGTGACTTCGGCTCGCGAGCCTGGCTGACACAATTTTCTTTGTTTCATCCAGGTATTGAGTGCAGCAGGAGGGACTTGGGAAGGGCCTGGCTCCAACCTCTCCCGGTGTTTTCTAGCTCCAAAGCTCCTTGGCCCCATACCCTAGCAGCAAAAGGCGCAGGGGGTGTACCTGGAACTCTGGAGGGTAACCCTTACGGGCCATAAGAAGGCTCCTTGCTGCGGTCCTTCCGTCCCCGGCGCTTCCACCTGTGTTCTCTGGTCACCCGAAGTCTTCTCTGATTTCAAAGACACATTTCCCTTGCCTGCTGCCTTCGCGTTCTGAGCGCTGAATCCACCTGGTTACAGCGAGGGTCCGGGAGTGTGCAGTCTCAGGCCCTCAAATCCATGTACGTTGTTTACAGGATGCCCGACAAGGGAACCAGAAGTGGCCATTGCTGCTTTTCACAATTCCTGCTTTCTCGTGCCAGGATGGAAAGAAACAAGTGCAGATTCCTGCAACACAAAGGGTGACCTCAGCTCCGGAGAAGATAAGAAGCACATTCAAGTGACAAAGGGAACTCGGTACAGAAGCCGGGGTGGCAGGGGATGGGCCTTAGAGGGACAGTCTGTGAGGAGCTGTGTGCCACCCATTGGGGGAGACGCACAGGCTGACTCAGAGTTCTGGTCCCCAGCCAACCATGAGGTGTCCCCTCACCACCTGGGCCTCCACGTCCCATGAAGAAAAACTGAAATATGAGGTCTGTCCAGAAAGTACCCAGCCAAGTACTCTGAAAAATAGACATTTATTGATGAAGTTACAAGATACAAGAAACATTGTACACAGAGCAATGACGCCCCATTCTCCTTCAAAGTAGGCACCTCGGGACCTCACACAGTTCTCCCAGTCACCATCAGCTGCTCTGTCGTATTTTCCTGAATCTCACTGATGGTCTGAAATCTGTTTCCTTTCAAAGGTGATTTTAGTTTTGGGAAAAGCCAAATGTGGGCTGTAGGGGGACAGAGTCACCTGGGTGACGTGAAGTTCCACCAAAATATCCTGCACGAGACATAGTGCTTGCGAGGGCGTGTTGTCGTGACGAAGCTGCCAACCACCAGCTGCCCAGAGCTGCGTCCTTCTGAATCACCCGAGTAGTTTCTGCAGAGCAATGTCCAAGCTTATTACAAAACTGAGTGCAGATGTGCTGCTCTACTCGCTCATTTTTAATGCGACAGCCACAGGGTACCCATCCTCACTCGACGGCATAGTGAAGTCACCGTTGGTCACGCTTGTGCATTCCCGTCCCCTCTCCTCGGCTGCCAGGTTACACCGACGTCGCACAAACCATTCTCCTTACATTAACAATGGCTGGACTTTTTCCGGACGGACCTCATCATAATACCTGCCACTCACAGGGCTGCTGGGACGACCAGGGGAGCAAACTCGGGAGCAAAGAGCAGCGAGCGACAAGTCTCACACGTCGTCGTCTCCACAGCACCGCTGCGTGTTTCCTGCCCAGAGTATTTTGCACCAGGCTCTCTCTGTACACGGAAGGCAGTGCAGAGGCACAGGGTGCCACAGATGACTGGATTCCGCATCTCAAACCACCTAGGAACGCAAATGCACGACATGCTCCTTTTTGTTTTCTTTCATGGTTTTCTTTCAGGCCTGTTAACCCCGTATGCAGAGGTGGAAATGACAGGCGTTGGATTAAGGGACTGGGCCAGGAGAAGGCAGATGACTGGCATTTGGGTCCAGACAACAGCTGTTCTCTGCAGGCAGCTTCCTCCGACTTTAGGCAAAGATGCCCCCCCACATTAATTCTCCCTCCCCATGTTGAAAGCCACAGGGGCAAGAAAATGAAGACATGATCGCAGACGACTCTGCTGAATATAGAGCATCGGTCCTTGGCCCAGAATGACAGCCTTCCTGCTGCAGGCAGGGGCTTTGCCCAACGCAGTGGGGGTGGGGGCGGCTGGATCGGGTGGTGGAACGCCAGCCTTCCCCCATCGGAGGTGGCAGAGATGCTGAGGTTACGAACAACAATCAGAGTAGGAGACGGAAGAGACTTCGGAGCTAAACTAGGCTGACGTTTTCGTTGGAGCGTCAAGACAACAGACCCCCAGAGACAAGACGCCTTCCTGAGACCCCGCAGCAGAGCAGGGCTTGCTGCCCCTCAAGCAGGACACTGTCCAGCTCTGCCTGTGGTTCTCCCAGGGTGAGGACACTGTTGAGAACCAATGGGTGGCCACCATGGTTCCCACGGAAACACAACACAACTGAGGAGGTTCAAGGCTGAGCGGCCGCTGGCTACTGCCCACTGCCCAGGGCCCCTCTACAGCACGGGCACCGTCTCAGAGTGGTCACTCCCCGATGAAGACAGCCGGGCGAAGGTCGGACACTGAGCAAGTCAGAATTAGATGAGGAGGGCGAGGGCAGAGGGCGGCCGCTCGGCTGCGGGGGGCTGGGAAAGGGCTGACTGCCGGCATTCCTTCCGCGGTGCTGCAGGCCCGGACCTGGGCAGGGAGCCCATGAGACTTTTGTAAGCTATGGATGCAGGAAACGATTCAAACGCAGGTTTTTAAAGCCAGATACCAAAAACATTGGACTGAGAAAGTTCCAGGCATAGCCCCAGGTGAGCTAGTCCTCACCCAAAGGACAGAAAGTCAGTTACATCTACCGTACCAAGAGAATGGCACCAATGCGGTGTCCTCTCAGGCACCTGTAGCGCCCAAGGAGAACCCTCTGACCTACCCTGAGCCCTGTTCCTCCCCACCCCCACCCCGGGGGAGCTGGCCTGCCTTACAAGTCACCTGTCTCGGACCCCTGCTGATTGGTTGGGGGTTGGGCACCTGTCCTGGCCAGAGCCAATCACAATCTGTCCTGGAGCGTGATGGTCCTGGAACTGAGCATAGGTGGGGGGCTGAGGCCTCGAGGTGGAGCACACCAGCACGCTGGTGGAGGTGGCAGCTGTCCCTGGGTGAGATAGGGACCCCGAGTGGGAGCCTCCTGGTGGTTCTAGGGCCCTGATTCCTGCTGGTGGGGCCAATGGCAGACTCAGCATCACGGGGAGGCACTCGCTAGTGCCGTGTCCACTGCAGAGAGCCATCACTCTTTGTGGAAAACAACTCTCGGAACCCTCTGCCATCCTTATTAAACCAAAGCACTCTTCACCTCCACGAGCTGCACCTCCGACCTTATTCATGTCCTGCAGAAGGTCCTGCTTAATTTACCTAAATTGGTCCCTGGGGAGATGGACGAAAACCGCCACATTGTCAGCGAGTGCAATGCAGAGACTCCAAATCAACACAAATGAGCCTTGAATGCGGTGGGCGTCCACACCCGTGAAATGAAGCTCTTTCTTCTCCCTGGCCCCTGGTCCGAAAGGCAGGGCCGAGCAGGAGATGTGGCGCCGTATTTAAATAATGAATTATTCACAAAGAAAAGGGACTTGCAGGTACCTGACGCCAGAAACTCATGCCTCTGAATTCTGAATCTGTCCCCCAATGGGATCAGCATTTACGACTGTGAAAGATGCCCTAATTATGCAGTTTCGGAGCCGACTTTCTGCAGGGCCTGCGCGGATCCAGGAAGCATTAGGCAACAATAGAAACAGATTGAATTTCTGAATTCATAACTGGGTTTCCTTTTCAGGGGAAATGACATTTTTATTTATGGGTGACCCGATCAGGAGGTGGCAGCTGAGTTTCTCCCTCTCCTCGGAGGCTCGGCACCTGCCATGTGTGCGTCTCAACCACCATCCCGACGTGCGGCTTCACGGGGCCGCCGGGCGCAGAACCCAGGCTGGATTTTCTCCTGTGCTTAGTCCGCACCCACCGGGGTTCTAGCACCAAACAAAAGGACCGAGAATCACACGGCTGAGGAGGGAACCTGTGCCAGAAAAGATGGCACAGCCACCCACAGGGTTCATTTTCTCCCCCTTTTAAAAAAATTATATTTTATTGATTATGCTATTAGTTGTCCCAACTTTTCCGCCTCTGCTCCTCTCCACCCAGCATCCCCCCTATGCAATCCCCCCAACATTGTTCACATCCATGGGTCATGTGCATACGTTCTCTGGCTGCTCCATTTCCTGTCCTGTACTTTACATCCCTGTGGGTCTTTTGTAGCCACCTATTCAGGCTTCTTAATCCCCTCACCTCCTCACCCACTCCCCTGCACCCCCACCCCTAGGGCAACCATCAAAAAGCTCTCCATATACCATGATTCTGTCAGTTCTTCTTGTTTGCTTAGTTTGTTTTTAAGATTCCATTACTGACAGGTCTGTATCGAAATTCTAAGGAAACATCAAACTCAATTTGCTACTTACATCCTGGGACAGTTTTACCCAAAAGGACACCTAGCGCGTCAGCCACCACCACTGCCCTCCCTTGCAAAACGGACACCAGGCTGGGCTGAGGGCAGCAAAGGGCAGGGGCCTCGCGCTGTGGCCCGAGGGTGGACACTCCACTCGCCACATTTGCTTCTCACAAGTGCACACTGCCTGTCGCTCTTGGCCACGTTTCCTTGCTTGTACAGTTGAATTTTTCAGCGAGCATACTGAACAACGCCCTGAAATCCAGCACTGACCAGTAAGATGCCCGAGGCACAGGGGAAACCACAGGACTGGCACCAGCCAGTGGTGCAGCTGCCACCAGCCTTCTGGACTCGCTCAACCCGGAAGCTTCCCTCCCCTGGGACAGCGGGTGGGGGCTGCAACCAGACCCCCTCAATGCGGAGAGGTGGGCCGGGTGGGGAGGGGCCTGGACCCAGGCCACCGCTGGCACCACTGAAAAATAAGGCACAGTCTCCTGCACGTACCAGCTGACAGCCAGGCCCATGTCCCACGTCAGGTGGCTTGTCCCCGTCAGGAGGGGCTGTCCATTAGCCCCTAGAGGGTCGTCCACTTGGTTCCAAGGTGCTAACCTGAGAGTCTCCCCCATGCATGGAGGGAATGCGTTGGCCAATGGGCCATCCTCACACAGCAAGGCCAACAGCAGGATGGGCAGAGCCCCGACTTTCCACTTACAAAAACGTGTCCCCTGTCCACGCAGGCGCACAAACACACCCACGAATGCAGAGGCGTATGTTCTGGGTGTATTTTCTGAAAGCAACGTCAGCCCGGTACCATCCACCTCTCAGGTCATTTGAACTCTGTCCCCGGGCACCTTGGTGTCCTACTCGGACGGGATGGGTGTCAGAACCTCCACCAGGCCCCCTGCCTTTGGCTCGGTGCCTCGCTCAGGACGGAATCCCCGTGAACACGGGTCCCGCGTACTAGCACGCCGACAAAGGCAGCCCACGCAGGACGAGGAGCAAGCCCTGTGTCTGAGGATACTGCCGAAGGCTGCCCGCCAGTCCTGGTCACAGAACACCATCCACAGCACCTGCTGTGACTCAGGAGCCCAGAACTCTTCCTGGGGTCCACCTGGGGGTCAGCGCCTTCTCCCAGAGGCCCCCAGTGAAGGCCTGTCAGACACGCGGGTGGGTCCCAGCAGGCTGAGCGCCTCGCCGGGGGCTTTCCTCAGGTTACGCCCTGTCTTCGAGGAGCCGGAGCCTGAGGAAGGCGTCACTGTGAACACAAGCTCAGAGAGTGCCAGGCTACCCTCCGCTGCACTGATAGCACAGGAAGGTGGGGGAGGGTGTGGGCCCGTCGGAGTTTGCCCTGGCATTGCCCCGGGAACGTCCCGGCAGCACCCCGGCTAGGCACGGAGTCAGAGGGCCCCAGTCAGAGGGACAGACTCACCTGCGGTGGGCTCCTCTGCCTGGCCACCTCTCCGAAGCTCGCCACACTGGGCATCTGGAGCCTTTGCCCGAGGCCCACCCTTGCCAGCAGGCAGGGCACAGGAAATGTTGAATGGATAAGTGTTCCCCACGAGAGAAGTCCCCTATTGGGGCAACAGTTTGGTATAATCCTGCGGGACACACATCTTCATAATAAGGTTCCATTTCTAAGCTGCCTTGGAAACAATCTCCTGCTGGGAAGACCCCAAGGACACATGAGGGGTCCCTCAGGGGTGGTCCCTCTTAATCACCTGGGGGACCCACCTCCCCCAGTCTGGCCTGCAGCTATCTGTGGGGCCTCCACCTGCCAAGGGGACAGACCCATCGCAGCAGCTCCCAAGCAGGAGAGGACACCTGCTGGACCAGTGTGTCCCAACTTGAGTCCAGCACCCTCTGTCTCCTCTGGCCACTTCCTGTGTCTGGGCCCAGCGAGGGAGAGGCCACCTCCCTGTGCAACCTGTCCTCTCTGCTCTCACATGTCCCTTAGGTTCTTGGCCATTCTGCCCAGCCTGTGTCCCCAGCCAGGCTCATCACTGAGAGGAAAAGGGCCTCGGGTGCCATTTCTCCTCCCTGCGGGCTGCCCACAAAGTGCTTCTGCCTCAGGTTTCCTGGGCGCTTCCCCTAGTCCGGCTTCAGATTCCTGCTGCTCCGCCCTACATTCGCAAAGGTTCCTATGTTCCTGTGCCTGCACTTAAAACTCACATCGGGTGACAGGCCTATTTGTAAGCGAAGGAAACGGCCTGCAGTGGGAGCCCTGAAGTGAACGAGGGATGCAGGGCCAGCCCAGCACCATTTTTTCCCGGGAAGAAAGAAAGAGCCAGAACAGCGTGGAAGTTACAGCCCGAGGCCTCTGGAGAAGGCAGCAGAAGCCCTCTTGGCATCTCAGCTGTAAAACAGATAAATCAGATAGCACGCCCAGACTCTGCTGGCTGGGCGGTCGCTGGTGGGGCTTCCCAGTGGCTGCAGGGTCCCCCGCCTTATCCCCACCGAAGTGGACGCAGTGCGCTCCCTGGCCCCACCGTCATTTCAGTGAGGCCATGCTGCCTCTTGCTCGGGTGCTCACCCAGGGGCACGTTCTGAGCACCCCCGGAAGGCAGGTGCAGTTCCAGGCAGCGGGACTGCCCAGGTAAGCAAAACCCAGCCCTGCTGCACCCTGCTGGCGGGGGTGCCCACGGGCAGCTGCTCCGGGAAGCAAGCCCTGTGGCGGGTCCTTAGGGAACAGAGCGTAAAATTTCCATACGATGACCCAGCGTTTCCTTTTCACTCCCGGGATTCTGAAGAGAGAGGGATTTGCACACCCATGTTCACGGCAGCACTACTCACAACAGCCAAAAGGTGGCCGCTCCCCAAGTGCGTCTGACAGGTGACCACCAGACGGCGGTCTCTCCGGGCGCTGGAGTCGTACTCAGCCACCAAAAGGACGGAGTTCTGACAGGAGCCTCGGCGGGACTATGGTGAGGACATGATGCCGAGGTAAGCCAGGTACAAGAGGAGTGTTGTGAGACCTCTTACAGCAGGTGCCAGAAACAGTTGAATCCCTACAGGCAGGGAGTAGAACTGGAGGCAGGGGCGGGGGGGCACGTCACTGCTGAACGGGCACAGGGTCTCCGTCCTGTGAGATAAACGGGTTCTGGCTGCACAACAAGACGAACACGCCTAATGCCACAGAATTGCACGCGTGAAAACAGCTGCAGTGGCACATCCTCTGTTACAGGTGTTTTACCGCAATTAAGAATAATTTGGAAAACAGTCTCTGCTCTCAAGGCTCCTGCAGCCTGGGGGATCCGGGACACTGGCCCCCAGGCTGGTCGGGGCGTGCGCTCAGACGCTGTGCTGCCCGCGGGCCTGACGGAAGAAAGGACGGCCACTCTGACTCACACTTACGTCCACATGACCTTCTGCAGTACCCGCAGGGAACGGAGTCCCTCGTGGAACCAAATCAGCGCAGTTGCTTGTGGTCACGCTGTTTTAGGTAAGAACTGGGCTCCTATCTGGAGTGCCCTAAAAACTCCGTACTGCCGGGGATGAGCGAGGATGGAAAGTGGTCTGCGGCCCCGATTCAGAGGGTGACCAGCGGCAACCCTGTGGAGGGCCAGGCGGGTACTTCCCAGAACTGGAGTCATTTCCTCCCCGGCGTGGGGCAGGGTGGCGGCAGGTTGGGGGGCATCATGAGCCAAGCTGTGTTGGCAACAACAAGTAGCACTGGGACGTGGCCCTGTCCACCAGGCCACCGAGCCTGTGCTGAGAAGGGCAGTCAAGGGACCAGGAACGATGACTTGGCTCCCCGCCTGTCTCCAGCGGGATTGAGGAGAACGGCGCAGTGCAGTCTCTGCGGCCGTGCCCCGCTGCTCCCCGGACTGCCCGTTGCCCTGCAGAACTGAGCTGTCACTCCATCACCGCCACCTCTGCTCCTGGGGCCAGGGTGTTGGGGGCGCCCTCCCTGCCTGGCTGACAGCCAGCTGAGAGGTGTCCCACTGGGGCTGAACTCACAGCCCCTGCTCTCAAGCCGCCTGTGACATGCGTCTCCAGGACTGGGCGAAGGGCACTGCCTGGGGCTGCCTCCAGAGCGCCCTCGGCCACATCCTGGGGAGGCCCCAGTTCCAGTTCCGCCCTAGAGGGAAGAGAATCTGCCAAGGCTTGTCCCCAATCTGGGCACGTCGGGAGACCTGCGTTCCTTGTTCATGAAGCAGGATGGGGCCGTGAGGTCTGGAAACCCGGTGACCATCTCAATCCTGAGGACAGAGCCGATATAGGGAAGCCAGGGTAGACACCCAGGAAGCAACCAGGTCCTTGGTGACCTGCAGCAGCCAAAAGAAAGCATCCTGGAATCCACCCACCTGACCTTGGACTTACCAGGTCCAGGTGCAAATAAATCCCAGATACTCTAGACGCAGTGTGATGCCTCGCTTGCACCCCAAAGCGTCCTAATTCCAAGCTCTCTGATTTGGCCCTATTGCATCTCTGTCGACGACCTTGAGAGACCAGGGGCCTGTCCTTGCATGTCACCCACCCGGAACTGTTTCCAGTGGGGCCTGGAGGGACGTGCCGGCTTCTGTGCTCTACTCAGTCTCAGGGGCCACTGAGCTCCACCCTTCAGCCTGTGGTCACGGTTCATCCTTCCGATCTGAACACCGCTTCTCTCTGCACAGGGACCTGAGCCCGCCACCAAAGACCGCAGGAGGGAGAGCCAAGCACCAGCGCGTCAGCCATCCCTGTTACTCTCACCTGATCCGCCATAGTTGTCTCGTTTTCTTCCTGTCTCACCTGTCTGTCGGGGACACAGGGACAGTTTGATGTTTTCTTACATCTCAGTCAGCTGGGCTCACAGCATGATTCCTACACTGTGATCTTTAATCTGACGAATAGGTTTAAGCCCCATTTTTATTTTATCTTGTCTCAACCTGCTTTTGTTCTATCAATCAAGTCACTCCGCAGAAAGTAACCAGGCTCACAGAACAGCAGCTTACTCCTCTCCAACTCATACATCCCAGACTCATTTATCTTGCTGTTGCTCTTTCCCCTTATTCCTTCCAAGGATTACACGAACATTCATATGCGTTAAATTAGACAAATAGACAGCCTTGTAAGAGGGAGCTACGTTTGCAGAAAATACAGCCACCTGACAGCTTCATAAACCGCTGTGGGCAAGGCAGGGCTCACACGTGCAGTTCAAGGCTGCCTCGCCTCACGCAGCCGTCTTTCTGGAAAACCCAGTGCGCATCAAGGATGTTGTAGTTTGGGCCATGCTTAAAATACACAAGAGGACCTGGATTGGTTTTTTTTCCCCCAAATAAACTGACGTTGAGTTAATTTCTACAGTTATTCCCGTGGAGCTTACGGGAACACTGACTACTTACAGAGGCTGCTCCAAGTTTTAATCACCGCGATGTTTTCATAAGCACGTTCGTTCTAGCTGACTGGTAGCTTACCTCTCCACAAGCAAGCACCTTAAATCACATGACCCCACCAACCACAGATGATTGGGCAAGGCAGAGAGGTTCCATTCAAGTTTAGCCAAGTTTTCTCCAAGAAGCTTTGTAATTGGACAGGAGAGACTGAGTAGCCCACTAGCCACGAGAGACCCACCGGAAGGTGCCGTAGACTGAGGGCTGCCGTTCTGGGCCATGTCCACGGGGTGCCCAGAGCAGCCGGCCCACGGAGAGTGCAAGAAAAAGCAAGTGGACAGCAAAGAGCCTGGGGACAGGGGGGTGCTGGAACACCCTCATCAGGCTTGTGTGCCTGACAGTACTTAGGATCCAAGGAATACCTGGTCATTCTACCTGCAAACCCCACGTCCCTCGCTCTTGCGTGCACAGACGTCGGTGCATTGCCGTGGAGCCGCCACTCTGCTAGGACACAGTGGACTGTGCCTGCTCCTCCTCCAGCGCTCTCTCAGCACCGCAGGCTCCTCCCAGGCGGTCAGCTTGCTCCCTCTGCCTGCTTTTCTTCTTCCTCTCTAGTGTGCCAGTGGCCCGTGAGTGGCCTCTGGCCAGGGCCTCAGGGACACACGGCCAATCGTCTGCCGAGAAGAAGCGCAGTCCTCAAGATGGGAGTTTCTGAGGTTTCACGTGCTTGTGCCCTGGTACGACGCATGCAACTTTCTAATTAAAAAGACGTTTATATTAAAGGACCGTATGGCCCAAATTTGTACGACAATCCTGATTTCAAATACCCTGTTCCATTTCCAACCAATCTGCTCTTATTTGTATTTCAGAAAAATGTTTTCCTTCCTTTTTCTGGCGGGGATCAGAGAATAAGTTAGGACCCAGTAGCTATCGATAGCCAAGGAGCCCACAGGCTGGTGGAAGGTGAAACAGGGGCAGCATGCTAGGATTCTGGGGGCCGGGGGGAATGCAAATGAGAGAAGCCCACCTGCACTGGGCTGGACAAAGAGAGGGACCACTGGCTTAAGGGGTCCAAGGAGCGAAGGATCAATCCAAGAATCAAACCGTGGGTAGAACGACCGGATTCTCTGTCAGCTCCTCCCGCCTGTACACTGAGGCTCACTTTACTCATCACTAAAGTGGGGAGATCGGGTCTCCCAGAGAGGGTTGGGATAAAGATTAAAATTGAACTATCTCAGGGCAGTGCCCAGACTAATGCAAGGTAGGAGTGCAGTCAATTTCCATACACCCCCACAGGTGTCTTGTAAGAATTATAAGAGTTAGAATCAAAATGCAGGAAAGCCCAGGAACACCCCATTTGTTGCCTGACACGCTGTTGGGGGGGGGTGTAACAGGAAAATGGGAAGCTGGGGAGAAGGGAGAAACATCAGGGATAAAGGAACTTCCGTGTAACTGGAGAGAGTGTTCCAGGCACCTCGAGTCCCACAGAGGTGCTCCCTGCTCATAAAACCGGAGGCGTGTTCAACCACGCCCCCTGCCCGGATAGTGGCGGAAATTACCTCATTTTGAATTGTATATAATGTTTGTTAAATCCAGACTCGGAGGAAGAAATGTGGGCTTCATCGTCAAGCATGGGATGGACGGCCACCTCCGAGACGGCTGGCACGAGCTGCTACGGCAGGTACTGACACACGCCCGGACGTCAGCTGGAAGGAAGAACTGTCAGAAAGGAAGCGCAGCTCCGAAGTCCCCAGCAATCGCACAGGAAGGTAAAATATTAAAATGGAGCAGCTAGGGATCTTAAGGTAGAAATGCATGTGCAGTGTGTACAGAACAAAGATGTAAGAATGGACTGGGAATCTCTTACTAGAGAGACTGGGAACTCTCTGGAATTAGCATGTATGTACTCATTTTTTTTTTAATGTGAGTATTCTGAAATCATCTGGCATCAATTGATGCTGACTGGTGGATTGGAAATAGGAAACCTTGAGGAGACAAAGGAAGATGTAGCAGGACCCCGGACAACCTGCCCCCCCGGCCCCCATTTCTAGCTAAGGCTTCGCCCACACCCCAGTGAGGACAGGTCCGAAGGAAGTAATCTGAAGCTAGGGAAAAGACATTGATTTTATTGTCAAAAGTGCTCATTATAATATAAAAAAGAACCAACAGAAATGTTTGCGTGAAAAAGCAAACAATAAATCACAGAGCAAGACTGGACACGCAGAGAGCCCTCCGAAGGGACTATAGCCATCAGCGACGGTCTGTTCCTGGGCGGCTCCGCAGGCCACACGCTCTTGCTGCTTTTCCTTTTGGTCAGGAATACGCGTTGCTCTTTATTATAAACGACTGTTGGAAAGTATGAAAAAATGACCCCTCTACTGCTGAAGAGAAGAAGCTGGAAGCCCAGCTGATGCTTGCAGAGGCACACCTGGAGCGCAGTCAGGTGCTGGGACATCCCAGCCTCAAGGATCACGAAGAATTCCCCTGAGATGTGGGTGTGGGCACAGTCCCAGACTAGGACGGAGGCAGGACAGAGGTAGCACAGAGGTAGAAGACTAGAGTCTCCCCTGGAAGACCCAGGAGGGTGCCGGAGTGGCCCAGCAATTAGGAAAGGAGCCTGTCGATCGCTCACCTGCAGAGGTACAGTTCCCAGGCCACGTGAGACCAGGTGTGCAGACGTGAGCGATCTGGGCAAACCTGGAATCCAGGGTGCGTCACGGCTTTACCACCGTCCTCCGCTGGGATCGGCTAGCGCCCTGTGGGTTCAGACTTCTTCCGTCAGTAAATGCATTAGAGGTCACAGGTCACACACAATGCTACGCAGAGGCATGGGATCGGGAGCCAAACTCCTCATTCCCGACCCTGGTGCCAATCCCACGGAGTCAGGCTTAGGGACAGCCCCCCGCCCCCCAGGAGCTGATGCGACAGTAGAAAGAAGAGAACAACAAGAAAGGAGGCTGAGCCTGATTCCAGGTCTTGTCAGTAATTGGAGTCGCTCCCCCGCTTCTATTTTCACCCTCTTTTCCACAATCAAGGGGCTTGAATACTAGACTCAGTGACCCTAATAACTGGAATGAGCCTTAGGGCTGGCCGCCTCCTGGGCTGAACACGAGCAAAAACAAAGCATAAGAGAGTGAGGCCAGTTGCTAGAGCTAAAGGCTCCACTTTGAGGGTCAATTCCAGGAGTAGAAGCAGAAACTGGTCAAACCTGGTCAAACTGGCACTGGCTGGGAGGGGCCAGGTCCCCGGGGCACCAGAGGTCAAAGAAGTGTCTTCCCTCCCCTCTCCACCACTTTCGTGACCGGCCCCTTTCCCCTGACCTTCTCCAGTGGAGTTTCCTGGCCACGTGGAAGCCAGAGTAAGGAAAGGGAGGTTTCTGGCTTGATGGAGGGACCGGGGTAGTCTGTACTGTTTTCATGACCAAAGTGACCCCCCCAACCAGAAGTCAGGGCCCCACGCTGTCATTTGTTCTTTGGGACCAGACAACTGGAGCCTCAGTTTCTTTTTCAGTAAAATGGGGCAATGTTTGCCTTACTCACCTTGGACAGCTGAAGAAAAAACGATTCGGACACTTGTAACAAAGGTAGGGAAGACCTGACTCAAGGCTATTGGAACACGGAAGGGAGATAAGACTCAACTCCTAACGCGTCAAGGACACGTGGGGATCTGTAGCCACGGGGCAGGATGAGGGGCTGGTGGATGGATGGAAAAGCACGAAAAGGAGACAGCGAGGGCTGGGGAGTTCTTGCTAAACTGACCTGACAGGATTCTTGCTACAGGCGGGCCAAGGGCCAGCACAGCAAAGCAGGCGATAAGGAATTTCATCAGATATCAAGGGCAGGCCAAGGTCGAGACACAGTGGAAAGAGGGCTCAAATGAGTCTCAAGTTTGGTCAAGAAGAGAGTCTTTGTCAAGCCGTAAGAATGGAAGACGCTCTGTAACCCGTGTGCTGGGAAACTGATGAATGACTTACATAACATCATATTTCCATCTCTTATTAGAGTCGTTCGCTGTGAGAATGGTTTAGAATATTGGTGGTTCGAAGCTGATAAAGAACACCGCTGTCGTTCAAGTCCAGTCAAACCAAATGCACAGTCTTCAGGTTCTGGAAACTGGGAACCAAAGTGTTCACAGGCCGGTGATGTTAGGACCACCTGGCTTACCGTTGTTCACCGTGCATCGCCAACGACCAAGGGGCCAGTGGACCACTGGGGCCCTGGTCCCATCAGGGCGCCAGAGTGAGGGGCCCCGCCAGGCACCGTAAGACACAGACAGGCTGGTCCCACTGCACAGCTGGGAGGTGGCCCAGAATTTAGCCCGTGGAGGGCTGTGCTAATCAGTCCTATACTTCTCGCTTGCAGCAAAACAACAGGAGGAGTAACAGAGAGAAGCTTCCTCATCGTGTGTCAAGTCTCCCCCACCATTTTAAAGGTTGCTGTTTGCCGTCCCTCAGGGTTTTAGGAGGGAACTTAAAATTGTTTCACGCATTTGAAAACATTGCCGGAAAACAGATCACCTGGCCAGATGGGGGGCTTCCCGTGCCAGGCTGCATTAATAGGCCCTCTGATCTGTCCCGAAAGCTCTAGTGCCTGCCCAAAGTATAGCAGCAGATGAACTTATAAGACCATGAAAAGATGCTCAACATC